>NC_064902.1:21335625-22716250 GCF_929443795.1 Astur gentilis | reverse complement strand
GTCTTCTCTAGCTCAGAGCATGAAAAAGGCAATTATTAGATTTAAAAATAACAAGGGAAAAAAGAGTACATAGGAATTTATGTACATTCAACATTTCCATGTATGGAAAAGAAGGGAAGCAAAATAAACTGGTTTTGGCTCCTCTGTTAAGGAACTCCCCAGGAGCTGTTGAGTTTTCTGGCTGGGTGTGGTGATTTTGAACAAGTTTACTAAAGCTAACAAACTTTCCGACAGCTCTAATGCCTGTAAATATTGTCGTGCGTTCAGAAGGGCAGGTGGGTGGCCCAGCCTGTGACTGCCACTTGCCCTTCTGTGAATCTGTTCAAAGTTGATACGAGTTTGGTTAATGAAGAAGAATATTTGAATAAATTTCACTGTGATAGATGATTTCTATTGCATTTAGCTGTGCTGTGCATAGAACTTTTTTTTATTATTATCTAAGCCTTTAACTCAGCATGATGTTTTGGTAATACGGGTATTGTTATATTCAAGTAGTTCCACCATGTGGTCTGCCCTTCGGCTGTTTGAATTCCCAATATCTTGATCATGTTTTCTACATCTTTTTCCTACTTTCTGGCTGCCTCGTAAATGCTCAAATACACGAGCTGCTCCCAACGCTTCCAGAGCAGATCTGATGCCCTTTGATACCAGCTCTCTAAACAGGAGCTAATGTCAATCCTCATGGAGATCTACATCTCAGGTGCCATGAATTCAGCTGAAATATTTAGAAGTGAGGAAAGTGAAGGAAAAAACCCTCTTCCCTGTCCTTAGCCTGGCTGTTTATCTTTGGATGCCCAGCGTGCCTCTGTGCACTGTTTTAGTTTTGGGTTTTTTTGTGGGATATTTGGAGGCAGAAGTTCTGCCAGTGAGCAGAGAGAGGTCTTTGGATGTCTTTGTACTTAACTGCTCCTGCATGCTAAACTGGTTATCAGCTGTCCAAAACATGGCTCAGGGAGGAGAGTGCTTCAATACGCGTCTCTGCACAGGCTCTACCTGCGGAGATGGGTGGCAGAGGCAGGCAGACCTGTGGGCTCTTAGGTGTGAGCTGATGCACGGACAGCCATCGTTTGGAGTGGGCTAATGGAGCCGCCTCTAATTATAGCCTTGCCGTAGCTGCTTTTCCGTGCACCCTCTGTTTCAGCCTTGAAGCAAACTGGATCAAGCCGTTGGGAAAGCAGCGGTCTCGTGCTGCGCAGACGGTGTTTCCAGGGATGCTCACAGGTTTGGAGGAGGGAACCCGAAGGTACCAGGAGTCTTCTCTGCAGCGGCTTCCCGGTTTCTTTTTCTTCTCAGCAAGGAAGAAAACCAAGATATGTAACACCCGTGTCAGGCTGCTGGGAGACAGAGCAGATCTGTCATCTCCCAACTCATCTGTGTTTCTCAGCATGGCATGTGCGGTCCTCTGTAGGTCACACAACAAATTACTTTATCACTAAGGTGTTTGATGGGAGCAATGCCCCCCTGCAAACCTTGCCTATCAAGAAAAATTATTTCTAATATATCTCCCTCTCTGTGAGAGAAGGCCTCTCAAGTATTTTTCATTTAAAATTCTTAAAATATGTAAGTCTTTGCAGCAGAGAAAGTTCAGATATCTTCGTTCCCTGCTGACAGTGAGCGGCAGAGACACTGGAAGATGCTGAGCTGAAGCAGTGGTTAAGGACAGACTGCAAATACTGATCCTCTCCCAAGAAAAAGTAATGTGAGTCTGTGCAGCTTTGGAAAATGGTACAGGCTTTTCACTGTCGCAGAGGCAGGCGGCAAGAGCCGGGCTGCGCTGTTGGGAGCGAGAGAGGTTCTGCTTCCTTGTGGCTGAGGATGAATATCTTGAAGTTTCTGAACGTGCACATCAAGTTTTTACCTGTGTGTGAAGAACTGGGAATGCTTCTGTCTGTGCAAGCAGACGGGTGTGGGACCAGTGTGTCTCAGTGGCGCGCATCCCTTTGAGATGCGGGTGCTGATGCTCCTGGTCCCTCGGCGTTTCCAGTTCCACAGAAGCACTGAGTCTTGCTGTGAATATACAGCACCGCTCGGGCGTTCTGCTCCTTGCTATTGACCGTAATTCGGTGTGTTGCGTGCAACGTGTGCCCGGTAGGGAGAGGAGCGGGTAAAGCGGAGGCTGTTTGGAAATGGTTCTTTGGGGTGTGGGGTCAGCCTGGGCAGCCCAGCTGGCTGCTAATGGTGGGGCAGGTCATTTACCAGCTTGGAGCTTAATTAGAGCAGTGGTGTGATGGGGGCTGGCATGCTGTGTGGTTGCTTTACTGTTTAGGCTTTCTGTCTCTTAGGTCTTATCCCAGTCTTTAGGAAATACATGCTTTCTTAGGCTGTTGGCAGCCTGTGTTCGAGGGTCTTCGAGAGCTAGAGCATCAGCTTACTACAGCTGATGATGAGAATATTTTTATTATTAATTATAACAGCATTTCCGTAGGTTACCTTCCAGTATTCCTTTCAGCAGTATTCCAGAGTAATAAGACGCACCAGTGTTATTCCTGCCCCAGGACAGTCTGTTCTGCTCCAGACCAAAATGCACGTGCCCTGACACGACGCAGCGGCGTTGCAGAATTTGCCTGCAGCAGGGAAGCGGTTGTTGTTGGCTCCCACTGGCCACCCGGCTGGTAGGATGGGTGAATTGGTGAGCAGATGAATTTGAGTCTTGGAAATTTCTTGGGGAATTGGGAAGATTGATAGGGAGGGCCTCAGACTTTACTTCTGCATACCCCTAAAATGGATTGTGGGGTGCTGCAGCGAGGCTGGCCGGGACGTGGTGCTTGCCCGGCCGGTGTGTGTCCGCCTGTAAAACGACCTGTGTGTTTTTTTTCCGTGGGGAGTGAAAGTTGTTCCCCTCCAGCTTGCTCTAGTCAAAGTCTCTACTAGTTTCATTTGTTTTGGTGTTATCTAAATAATGCTGCCTCTGCATGTTTAAAAAACCAAGCGAAGCAAAAGTCCCGGCAACCCACCCCCTGCCAGCAGGGCAGGCTGCAATGGCAACCGGAGCCGAAAGACAGCTCGCCCCGGGCACCGCCGTCCCTGCGGGGAGGGGACGGGGGTCTGGAATGGAAAACATTAAATAAAGTTTAATCCGCTAATAGGGAACCCAGTCTTGCTTAATTTGCAAACAGCCGGAGAAATGTAAAAGCAAGTAACAGTACCCTAGCAAGCCTATTGCTGCTTAATTTTTTTTTTCCCTTAGATGCCCGATTATTTTCCCAAGTAGCACAGGGCTGTGGGCTTTTCATGTCCTGTTTCAGGTGGCGGGTGCGCGCACAAGCACTGGCTGCTTCCAGGTGAACTTCCCATCAGGATCCCAGTTTGTAGAGATGCCGCCAGTACTTCAGCGCTCGAGATACTGCCAGTGCGTGTAACACCCGAGCCATCTGCAGCAGATTAACTTCCTCAGGCTTCTCTAAATCTCTCCTTCCTGTGATCTCCCAGCATCATTTACAAAACCCCAATTTATGCCCTCCAGGTTGACCTTTAAGCCTTTCTTACCTTAGTTGAACTTGCAGCATATGAATCTGTTTACAAGGCTTTGCTTTCAACATAGCAGGGTATTATAGACTGAATTTTCACCATATGGCGCTTCCTTCACAGCTACATCTTCAAGAAATTGCTTACAGGTGCAGGGATCTCAGTCTGAGGCTTTTTCTGACATCATTGTGACCCCGGTGAATATTTTTATTGACTATTTTTCTTTTTTCTCTGCAGTTATCAGCTATTGTGCTGACTTGCACCTTTTTTCCTAGCTGTACATCCAGAGTCTTGCCTTACTACCACAGGAAAAAAATCAAATAGGTACAAAAACGTCTCGGGTCAGAAATATTCCATTGTATGACCTTTGTAAATCCTCTTTACTCCTGGGTTTTATGTCATAATTTAATGCTTTAGTGAGAAATGGTCTCAAAGTAGACATATTAAATAGCACTTGTTTTTGACCTGTGGCATCCTCAAGTCAAGAGTTTCCCAGATTTTCTTGCACACATTTCTGGTTATTCATTGGGTTTGCAGCTGATGCATTTCTATTCATTTGTGTCTATTAGGGAAGCAGCCGAAGTATTCTCAAGTGTGAGATTTAGCCTTTGCTTTCCTTTTCTGAATACAGATCACCTGTGGTCAACAGGAGCGGGCGTCCAGCCCATCGGACGTGTGGCTGGTCGGTGCAGCACGCCGCAGCCTCTGCCGTCATCGAGGTGGTGGGGTGGGATTCTCCCCCCGTTACTCAATATCTCGGCGTCTGTGTCCCCTTTCTTCTCTAGAGATCTGCCTCCATGTGAATTTGAAAGCCAAGTTAGACTGGTTTGCGATACTAATAGTTGTACCCTGCCCGGTGTATATTTTTACTCCCCAGCCCAGGGAGTGAGAATATTCTCCCTGGGTCCTTAACGAGGATGAAGATGTGCGTGAGGGCGATGATAGGCTGCTCAATGGAAATGAGCGCAGGGCAATGGAAATGACAATACCCAAGCCAGGAGAAGGGCCTGGAGAGCTTAATATGACATTATCAGGCAGCCCAGGCAATCTCAGCTGTGGATTATCGAGAGTTGTCCCATGAATTTTAAGTGTAATTCCAGCGATTTTTAATGAATCCACATCTGTCGGAGGTGCTGCCCTGTAACTGGAGAATTGTCATGGGTAATACTTTCCTTTTAAAGAGGGAGTAGTGGCAGCTTCAGGTCAGCGCTCTGGAAAATGTTAGAGAGGCAGAAGGAAGGAGTTGTCGTGGTCACAGAGGCAAATGGACAGTGAAAGACCTTACAATTACTACTGTATTGCACTCTAATTTGGTTTGGGTTTTTTTGCATAAAAGATTATTTTTTTTTACAATGATAATGCTTGGATGTGATCTCTGACACACAGGAAATTATTATTTGGAGTTGATACAATGGCAATTACTATTAAAACTGTAAAGGAGGAGGAGCTGGCTGAAGGGGAGACTCTGCATTATATATGCCAGGGAGTTACTGGGGTGGTTGGCAGCGGTGGGGTTAGGGTAAGCTTGCAAAGGTAAAATTGGCAATACTAAGGAGGTCTAGATGCGATAGGGGGAGAATTAGCTGACAATACTGAATAGGGTAATAGAAGGGAGAGGAAACTGGGTAGCATAAAATGCAGAATAATGTGTTTATAGCAAGACTTTGCTATCACCTGGGGATTTTTCATGTAGAAATGATGGGGAGGGAAAAAGATCTGACTTACAGTGGATGTTTGTAGGAGAAGCAAGGTGTGTGGCCCACCTGTGAAAAGACTATGCAATTTATTTATTAGGATGCATTAGGTAAGGCATCTTTAGTAAAGACTTGACAAGGTTACGGCTGCTGTGCAAGGCCCTGGTGTGACCTTGTTTGGAATATTTTGTGCAGTTCCAGGAACTGTGTTCCAAAAGATGAAGTTCTTGGGATCAGGTGCAGAAAAGGGATTCTGGGATGGTAAGAAGAGTGTATGATCTTTCTTATAAAAGCGTATTACAGGAGCTTGTCTTGTTCAGCCTGATAATGTGCAGGTTGAGAGGGGGTAGGCTGACTCTCTGTAAGTGCATTTGGGAGCAAGAGTCGGGGAGGAAGAATAATGTCTTACATTAAAAGACAGTATGGGTTCACTATTAAATGAGCTATAAATTGAAAATTAATAAGTTTGGATGGAAAATTAGCCGGTAATAACGTGATTGCTAGCCATTGAAGGAATAAAGTTTTTCAAACTAGTAGTAGGGAAGAGGGAGCATAGCACATGTCCTGAACATTTGAGAGCATGAGCTTTGTCAGCATCTCGTCTTCATATTCGTGGGATCTGTGTCTGGTTGTCTCTCTGCCAGTTCCTGATCGTTTTTCATCTTCTGTTCCCACTGGATTTATTCTTGCAGTCCTTTCTCTGCTCCTTTCCTTTCTGCAAAGCATAGCATCAATGCTGTCGTATTCTTGAGTCAGAGCTTTGGAAACCAAGCATTTCAATAGATGTGGAATTAAAGCAGAATTAATTTATTTTGCCCTAAATGTTCTATTAACATTTCATTTATTTGTGTATTATAGCAAATGGACTCAAACTACAGATTTGTGTCTCCTGGAAGACCATTTTGATACAGTTTATTGAAATAAACTGGAAACATTAGAGAGATGCCTCTTTTAACTTGTGGCCTGAAATTAAAATGAAATTATCAGTGTATTGGCTAATTAAGAGAAGACACTTGTAATTTAAGTTTTAGTATTCAGTATAACTGTAAGTCACAGGGTAACGATGATAGTTAAAACAATATTATGAGAAACTGACGTTTTCATTCCGGTGATGAACTTGTGAAATGAATCAACCAATTTAAAGTTTAACGATGTCGTCAGTGTGGCTGAGCGTGCATGCTTTCCACCGGCAGCGTAGCGCCGTCCGAATGTAAAGCTGCTTTAAGCAGGAGTTAATGTGGACTTTTATTCAGCAATTCAGTTGAAGGGGGCTATTATTTGATATCACTTCAACCTGAAATGAGTGCCAGTTCAGCTAGCAGGGAGTGAATTAAATTTGATTGCAATAATGCGCATAAAAAAGCCCATGTAGAACCAAAAGTTAAATGCCCTTTTACTGGGGTGAGAACTGTTAGTTTTGCAGAAAGAATTGTAAAATCCTGCAGAAAGTAGGGAGGGGGGGGAGTTTTCTTTACAGCCCACGTTACGTGCACCATGCCGCGGCAGCCCGTCCTTGTGCAGACAGGCACCGATCAGGCGGAGGGTTTTTCTGGACCAGTAGCTGCAGTTTTTGCTCCTACCAGTCCCTGTGGGTGCCCCTCAGGGTGACCGGCCCCGGCAGCACCGGACCAAGCTCAGCACCAGTCCCACGGCACTGCTGGGCTTTGCCTACCCCGGAGTGCGTACGTCTGCCCAGAAAGGGCTGCGTGTAAGTTGGTTTGCGTGAGAGGTTGCTGTGGTCTCACAGAAGATAAAAATCGAGGTATCGGTGGGTGGGGAAGAGAGGTGGCTTTTCGTTTGGTTGGCTTTTTGGCGGGGCAGCGGCATCACTGTGGAGACAGACCCTTCTACCTGTATGTGCAATACGGATCTGCTGTCTGACTTTGTGCCACGGCTGGTTGGGAACTTTGTTGGGTGACGCTGCCAGAGGATGGGCTGAAAAGTGGGAGTGATGCTGGCCCTTCTCGTAGGGAAGGTGTGCTGGTTTTGGCTGGGGTAGAGTTAATTTTCTTCACGGTAGCTGGTATGGGGCTATGTTTTGGATTTGTGCCGAAACAGTGTTGATAATTCAGAGATGTTTTAGCTACTGCTGAGCAGGGCTTATCCAGAGCCAAGGGCTTTTCCGCTCCTCAGCCCACCCCACCAGCGAGGAGGCTGGGGGGGCACAAGGGGTTGGGGGGGACACAGCCGGGACGGCTGATCCCAACTGATCCCAGGGATATCCCAGACTGTAGGACGTCATGCTCAGCAGATAAAGCTGGGGAAGGAGGAAGGGGGGGATGTTTGGAGCGATGGCGTTTGTCTTCCCAAGTCACCATGACACATGCTGGAGCCCTGCTGTCCTGGAGATGGCTGAACACCCGCCTGCCCGTGGGAAGTGGGGAATGGATTCCTGGGGTTGCTGTCCTTGTGTGCACGGCTTTTGCTTTACCTATTAAACTGTCTTTATCTCAACCCACGGTTTTCTTGCTTTCACCCTTCCCATTCTCTCCCCTATCCCACCGTTGGGGTGAATGATTGAGCGGCTGTGTGGTGCGTAGTTGCCAGCTGGCGTTAAACCATGACAGGAGGTCACAGTACGGCTTTGAACATCTGATGTTCTCAGAGTAGTGCACCGTGAACCACATTTTCCATGGGCAGCACTGCCATTGAAGATGCGTCTCCAAGCCGCAGGAGATTTCCTTTCTGGAATTAGCCCATGTGTAGTTGCTCCACACCCACTGGAGATGTGACTTTAGCACTCACAGACCAGGCAGTGGGTACCCAGAGGTGATCGTGGAGATGCTCCCATCGCCCGCGGCTCCCTCAGCGGTGTGGGCGGCAGCTGAAGCTCTCCTCGGTGCTCTTGTTGGAGACCCTCCCCGTGCGTTCAGCAGTGCTCACGGAGCTGGCTCCATCATGTCCTCTGTCGTAAACGGACTTGGGTTAAAAGCTTTAAACCAGGGAGGACAAGTCCATTTTACCCAGGTCCCAAAAGCCATTATCAAGCCTTTTACTTAGAACATAGTCTTCATCACGCTTGAAACAAAGTCAGGGACTGATGACAGGATGGACGACCCACAGGACGGCTTCAGAGCCGTGATGAGCTTTGTCCTCCCCACAATCTGACTCGACACGGAAAATGGCAGAGAGGCCAGAAGTATCCCTGTGTCAGGGTAATCCCATGGTATGTGAGCCTGTGTCCGTGCTAAATTCCTTCTGCTTTGGTCTGTCTCATCGGGAGAGGTTTTATTTGAGCAGTAGCACTGTGATTTTTCTGGTCAAACATGGTTTCACTGGAGAACACTCTCAGTCCATTGCTGGAGCTGTCATTTTTAAAAGAACGAAATTACTGAATTAAGTCAAATAACTAAAAGGAAAACAAGGAAATTACGGTTTGTTTATAAATGACTTGTGAGCTTAAGAAGAGGCTACATTTGTTGACCAAATTATTAATGATGAATTATTTGCTCAGCCCTACTTAGTAAAAGATTTACAATAATTTCTTCTTTCTTTTTCTGTATTACTCTGTTCAGCCAGATAGCTGTTTCCTCTATGGATATTATATTAAAATCTTTATGTACAATAAACACCACTTCTTATTGCAGGCATCTATCTTGAAAGCAGAAGTTAAAAAAAAAAAAAATTAAAAAGGAAAGGAAAATGCACCATGAAGATCAATTTCTTTTATATTTATTGAGTTAAAACTTGCCGACTTGAATTGAAACAGGGTCTCATTTATCATCAGACTTGGTTGCATCTTTAAATAACCCCCTCTTTATCAAAATACGTTCACAACATAATTTATGAAAGTAGCAATTTGGCAGATTGAACTATATTTTTCTGAATTGAATCTCTGTTCCCTCTGATTTAATATTTAATAACTAAAGCATATCTGCTAGTGAACTAGATAGAAATGACAACTCTTCTATGTGGGCTGATTAGGGGAAGAAAATCCTGCAGGCAAGTAATATCTTAGTTTTCAAAGGATGCTTTTAAGCTATTCAATTCTTTTTCCTCTTTGAAATTCTTATAATAGTTTGAACAACCTTGAATTAACAAATGTAAATTAGTGTTTTAAATCACACTTCTTAAATACTTACCTAGGTGACTTCAGAGAAGCGAGTTCTGACTTCTTACAAATAGATATTTCTAGAGAAGATTCACAACTTAATGATCTTTTTAGCATTGCAATAAATGCATAAAATATTTTGTTTGAAATAAAATATTTGTAGTGCAGGAGGAAGGCCCAGGTTTGGCTTGTTATTTAAAGATGTGTGTGTCTAAATATATTTGTACCACCATTGGCTTGAATCAGACTTAAGAATTATCTTATTAAAGAAAAAAAAGAGGAAAAGTCTCTCTGAAGCTCACAAACTACTTTTTGGGGTTGGTGTTTTTTAGAGAGGGAGAGAGAAAATACTTTTCTTATCTGTTACAGATTTGATGAGTTAAGGGACTTTGATACGATTCCTGGGCTGGATAGCTACATACACAAAAGTTAAAACAAGACATGATTGCTGCCTGAAACAAACCAAAATGAATCACGTCAGAGATTTCATTGAGTTTGAATAAGTTGATATTCAGGATTTGCCGTTTTGACGTGTGGCCGTACTGTTGGCCCTTGGCCCCCAGGGTGGTGCTGAACAAATACCGAAGGGACACGGAGGGAACAAACCAGGAGAAGGATTTTCTTGTGCTATTTCTGGCTGGTTGAACATTCATAGCCCCAGCTATAAAAGCACAGCTTGATATTTATGGCTGCCATTACGGCTTTGTGCCTCAAAAAGAATATTCTGTTTTTGTGGTGGTGCAAGTCTGAGGGGATAAACCTTTGGCCGAGACGTTACCCTGTCTCCTCACCTACTGGGTGCTCATCGTGCTTCGGGGCGGGGGGGGATGTGGCTGTGGCCAGGGGCTGCCTGTCCTTTGCTTTTCACCATCGGTGCTGTAAAAGTAAATAGGAAAGTCTAATGTGGCTTTAATCTTCCTCCAGCTTGGGTTTTTGCAGGGTCACCACGGGCATGCTGGTCGGTTCCTCCTGCCCTGCCGGTTTGTGCCGCAGGAGATCTGGTCTGGGAGAAGGGAATTGCAGCCACACTTAAAGCTTTTGGGGTGGTTTGGACACGTGTTACCTGCCTGCTTTCTGCCAGCTTGGGCTCAATTCAAACTGCAAGATTTAATTTGCTTACTTATAATTATATAGCCTTTTAAAATGTAGGAAGAGTGACAGCACAGGAAGAGTCATAGCAGTGTTGAAGAGCAAAAAGCCCTTTGGCTTTTCTATTAACCTGACAAAAAAAATAAAAAACAACAGATTGATTTGCTTAACACGCAGTTACCACCTGCCCAGCACTCATGCCTTCCCGGCTGGGTGTATTCTGGTAACAATTAAACAGCTTTCATCTTTCCTTTTATTGTTATTGGCAGCTTGGAGGTTTGGCATAAATATTTGGATGCAATCAGAATAAAGCAATATTGAATTGTTGTAGTGGGAAACCAAAATCCTTCACTTCAGGAGAAAGCTCTCCCTTCAAAAGCAGCTCCTCTTGCCCACCTCCGCCAGCCTTGACACGAGGTATCAATTGCAGTCTGCTGGGGAATGAGGAATAGCTTTTAAGTTTTGCTGGGGATTCCCCCCCCCCCCCCCCCCCCCCAATTGTGCTTATTCCTGTCTTCCTCCAGCACTTAATTGATTTCTGCATCCTTGCAGCATCTTCTTCCAGGCCTGAAGGGTACCAGGCTGGCATCTCCCCCCTCTTCCATGGCTTAGACCGAGTCCTAATAGGACTTAAGTGGTTCGGCTTAAACAGTGGCAGCGCTGTGTCTTGAAAGATGTGAAGAATAATTAACTGGCAATTTATAACACGTTAATTAAATGTAGTGATCGTTTCACACTGGTGCAATCTGTAATACCGCACGCGTGCCTCGGTAGGCAGAGATTTATGGTCACTGTGGAAAGGGTCCCAGCCCCTTTCCTGAATGCCGTAGATCGCTGGGATTTGACTCATTTCTGAGAGCGACTGCGAGCTTAGGGCTGGGGAGAAGTGCGAGGAACGATGGGTGCGTGCGTGGGGGGAGCCTGGCCGGCTCCTGCTGGTTTTAATTTTTAGTCTTTTCAATGGATGTAGCCCAAGGGGCAGGTGCTGAGCTTGCAGACCTTGGGACGGGTCCGCGTGGTCCCCGCTCGCTCCCCGGCATCCCACCCCGGTGCTGCCGAGGAGGGGGAACGGGCCGGCCGGGGTCCCGGGGGGGCTCCAGGCGGTGCGGCCATACGTCGTCGCCAGATTTCGGGCACGGGCATCTGGCGTGCCGGTCGGTGTCTGGGAGACCGCGAGTCCTCCGTGCCCAGCACGGCGTGTCCTGCTGCAGACAGAAAGGAGGAGTTCGTGCTGCTGGCGTCCGAGGAGCTGCACCGCTCCAAAATTAGTATAAATAAAGGGAGGACGAGAAAGGAGCAGACACATGTATGGAAGACGGGACTGCATAACCAGGGCCGTCTCCCACGTCTGCAGACCCCTGGTGTGGCTCTGGCAGCTGACAGCATTACGCAGCCTATTTTTGCATCTTCAGGCATGTTCTCTTAAAAAAACCTGATAAAATAAAAAATAGCTCTTCCCAAGAATCCTGGGACAGGTGAAAAATATAATCCCCAGACCAAATGGCCAACAAAGATGTCTGTTGAAGGAAAGCTTAAAATAAAACTGTTGCTGGGGAGAAACGAAACTGTTGAGTTGGGAAGTGTAATGAGACTTGTAATATGTAATTAAAATCAAATTTATCAAGACTAGCACTCATTACATGGGGTTTGGGGTTCTTTCCCAACTCCCGGAACTATGAAGTTCTTTGAGAACTTCAGTGATCAATAACCCATTACAATAGTGACACAAACTCTGAACCTAATTACCAGCAACAGCGCAGCAGAGCTTACCTAATGAGTTATAAGAATTATTGGAATGGGCAAAAGTGTGTGGGGTTAATGTCCTCTTTTTTTATATATTTTTCTCTATATACCTTGATGTCCTGAGTGCCAACAGAATTCAGGCTAAAAAGAAGGATAATTAAACTTGTCTTTTATCAAATCTCAAACTGCAAGCACAGCATCTATTTTTCACTCCTTGGATAAAATTCTGATTTTTCTAGAATACAAGAAGCCACCTTGTTTTACTAGCACAGCTCCTAAACCTTGCTGCATTTCATTCTTAATGAAGCATACAGATGTACAATATTTTTTTTCTTCTCCTTAAAATGGTTCTGTGTGGGGGTACTTTTTCTTTCTTTTTCCCCTTGCATTAAAGTGAATCTGTGCTGCTGGAATCTGAAAATTCCAGAATTAAAACTTGCTTATATCCTGTTCTGCAGAAATCATGAAACCTGTTGCCTGTTGTGGGCTTTGGATCAGGTTTAACATCCATCCAAATGAAGTCTTGGAAGTAAGAACCGCCCTGTCCTCTGGATCCATAGAGTGAATGATCTGCCCTCCTGTGAAGTCTCAGACAGACGCATGTGTTAGTAGGACAGAAGGATGCTCTGACATTAATGCACCTGGGAGCTCACATTCTGGTAACTTTGTTGTTTCATGAACATTAGATGGTTTTATTTCTTTTTAGAAATATTTTGCTTATGGATGTGTTGTCTGTCTTGGACTTCTTCAGTATCTTTAAGTCATATATCTGTTTGGGGAGGACAGCGAACGCAAATTTGGGCTTACTATGACTTAGTGGTCAAAACCCAGATACAATAAATATCGGGCTATTGGCAGCTTATTTGTAATCTCCTGGCTGACACATACTGGAGTCTTCTGGCCTAATTAAGGTTTTCCCTGTACTAGTCAGCTCAGTAGCCAGTTGGTTATCTGTGGACAAAGAATGGAAAATCAGTGTTCGGGCTAAAGGAGATTTACTCTTTTTACTAACAATTTCCACCGGGGCTGAATGACCTGCTGGAAAAGAGGGGAGCACGAGCTCTCCCAGAAGAGCATCTCCCGCTGCGGCTGTCGGAGCCAGAGCCGGCACTTGGAGAGACCTCGCAGCTTCGTCTGTCCTCGCCTGCCAACGCAGGAAACATCGACCCTTTCTTTCCTTTTTTACCTGTCTATTAAATACCCGTACATACAAATACATTTCTTCCTGAGGGGCACCCAGTCTTGATTCCAAAACGCATAGTGATGGTGGACCCGCTGCTTCGCAGCTCGGTCTTATCCGCGCTCGTTAAGTTCGTTTGGACGTTCTCATTTGAATTTTTTGGCATCCAGTCATTTATTCCTCTCGCACCTTTCAGTGTGAGATTGAAGAACCCTCCCGTGCTGCTTTTTCCTGAACGTAATCGAGGTGATATACTGTAATCAAGCCAACTCTTGGTCATCTTCTTGCTAAACTGGGTTGAACTTTTTCCAGTTTCTCTCTGCCAGCCCTCCAAAACTTTTTGGTGTTTTCAGTTGTTCTTCTGGTCTTTCTTAAACGAGGAAGAAGAATGAATGAAGTGCTGTTGGTGTCCCTAACGCTACCTACGTGTCCCCATCCCTGCTGCCGGCGGTGCCTGTCCCCGAGGGACCCACCAGTGCCCGGCTCCAGCGCGCAGCCGGCAGCCTCGCCGCAGGGATGTGCTGCCCTGGACGATGGCTTGGCTTGGAGACAGGGACACCTCGACGGGTCGTGCACGGGACTATATTTATATATGCGTAATGATGTTTAGAGGTGCGTCAGTAAACTGCCTAGGTACCTACTATACGTGACTGAGTCCATTAAAATGAACATACAGCTAACTTCCCCAGAATGCTCAACCAGGAAGAATACTTCAATTCAGCCCTTTATATCAGGCAGTTGCAGGCTTTCTATTCGTAAAAAGGCAAAAAATTTCCCCCAATTTTAGCTATCAAAGCTGAATTTAGCTTCTAAGGTTCATTTAATCACTACAATGGCTTAGTTAGAGAGAACGCTGCAGAAGGGTAATTTGTCTTTATTTGTCAGCTCCCCAGGGCTGAGTTCTTTTGAAGGGCAAAAGTGAATAGGAGGTAGGAATAAATTGTAAGCTGTCTAATTCTTGACCTGTGATTTCTTTCAGACTTTATGTTTAGGGAGTTTTCGAACAGTGGCGTCGGGAGACCATCGGTGAAACCTGTAAGGTGTTGCCAGCCTGTGATTTGGCTGAGCCTGTGAAATGCCATAGCGGTTTACACATTTTAACTGGGGAAAATGTGTCCAGGATTTAAAGGGGACAGGAACGAGTGGAGTTCTCTACAGATCTTCATAGTTACGGTGGGGCAAATTAATTTAAGCACTATAAATTGGTTCGATGAAACTACGTTTTTGCTCTGTTTCAGTGTGGCAGCAGTGGCACGAGCCTCATCCAACACCCACCAAAGTCAATAGAAAGACTCCTATTGATTTCAAAGGGGCTTGAATCTTATTTAATGAAAACTTCACTAAAGACAGCTTGCGCATGTCCTGACTGATGTTGTAAGGGAAACTGCTTCCTGCTGTGCATTGAAAAATGGGTCACTTTTGTGATTAATGCTGATTCCTAGGAAAGCTATCCTTGTGCTAGGTCATCTGTACACGTGGACGGAGTACTTCATCTCAAAGGGTCGCAAAATCCTCTGCCAATTACCGGAGTTAATTGACATGTAAAACCCAGTAATAAAATTATATGGTATATAAAATGACATTTGGGAATGGACTTGTTAGCATTCTAACAATATCTTTGCTCACTTGCATTGTGCTCCAGGTTTGGCTTTGTGGTTGTGTTGTCCTGCTCTTGTGCCTCTTTCCAGGTTCTGGTCTAAGCACTTAACTCGGAACCTTTTTTCTATTTGGCTCTTAAATTGAAACTGTCTGGATCTGAAGTTTTAAAAGTGTGTTTTCTAGTCCCACTGTAGACAAAGCTAAAACCTTGACAGGCCAATGGTGGTCATCTTCCAGGAATGGTCATTCTCCATAGGGTTCAGTTTGGGCTGCCAGAGAGCGATAACTAATGAACATTGGCAGTTTAGCTAGAAACTGGTATTGTGGGGATGAAAATCGGGTAGGTTTTACCATTCTTGTGTGCTGATGAAATCATGCTTGTTCACAGGACATGGTGGCTAAATCATGCTGACACTATCAGAGCTGCTGGACTTAATGTCACAGTTGGATTTAGCAATGAGATGGTTAATGCACTTCAGTTATCTCACCCTAAAATTTTCTACCTTTATTCATAGTGAAGCCAGACAATGCCAAATTTCTCATATGAAGTCAAATGCCACCTGTATCCCGTCTCCTGCAGGAAGTCAGAAGTCATCGTAGAGAATTAACTAGACTCATGTATAAAGCATATAAATTGATGTCGGAGCTCTCAGTGTTTTGGGTAGCTTACGTCTGATGCTGTTTCATTATAAAATGAGTCCAACAATAAATTTTGGGTTCCCCATGAAGTGTATCTAGATATATGTGTGGGAAAACTGTATCTTAAATTTTACCTTTATTATGACTTGACAAAATGCAGTGAACTAATGCTTACTAGTGAAAATATTTTTAAATACAAACTCCTAAACTTAGGCTTATTTTTTGATAAATATCATTGATGACGTATACCATATCTTTGATTGTCCTTAACAGAAATTGTTCAAGATGCATAAGCAAAAATTGTTTTTCCAAAACAGTAGGAGAAACTTGGCTGTAGTAACAATGCTTTGCGTTAGACTGTTAGGCTTCGATTAGAGGCAGTGCCTTGCAGTTAGGGTCCCCACATTTTGCTCTATCATATAATGACATTTATTTTACATTCCCTCACTGCTCTTTGAACGGTTCAGCTTGGTTAATGGGACTTAAGAGGTAAAAGTCATCTTGAATCTGCTTCCTTGAGAAGACTATTCAGAATGTAAATCTGACTTTTTAGCTATTTATAATTGCCGTGGATTCCTTAGTTCCCTCTTTCATTTTTCTCTTTACATTTCCTACTCTCCTGCCCATGTTAATTTTTTACCAAAGTATCTTGATTTACCAGGGATATAGCTAAACAAGTTGAGCTCATGTATATGGTGACAAGAGGATACAAGCAGAAAAGGACAAGTAGTGTGCGGCAGCATTTGTTTCTAGCACATGATCAACAACAAATTTATGGCGGATGCCTGGTTTTATATTGCCCATTAAAGCGGTATTCATCCATGGTGGTGAGCAGACAGCACACACAAATTTCCAGTTTAACGAGGTTCAACTTCATTCACTTTTATGTGAATTCTCTGTTCTTTCTGCTCCAGCCTGGAGGTGTCGGAGAGCTTCTGCAGCCGCCACCACGCGCGACAGAGCGGCAGTGAACTGGTAGGGATGAGACTTGAAAACTGAGATGGGTTGAAAGCCCTTTGGGAAGCTGGGACAGTAATTAAAGCTGGCAGTAATTAAGCGTGTCCTAGCTCAGGCAAGAGGAAGATCCGCTGCAATCAGCAGAGGCTCTTGGCTCTCCCACCTGGTGGGTAGCGCAGGATGGGACCCGGAGGGAGCCGGTGTTCGTGCCTAGATGCAAGACACGTAACTGTCCTTCTCTCTTCTTCTGGCAGAGAAAGAGGCTGGAGCAGAGCTGGGCACAGCTCGAGGCGCCCAGCAGTCGTACCTTTCAGTTGACTTTGTCTTGGGTATTTCTCAGTTTTCATCCATAAGTCTGGATAATGAATGAAGAAGCCTGACGGAGCGGGAGGCACCGGCAAAACCCGGTGCCAGGGCTGCCCGTAGCAGCCTTCACGCCGTGCTTCAGGCTTCTCCGCCTGCGAATGCTCAGCAGGGTTTTCTGCTCTGTACTTGGGCACTGCCATGAAAGTAGAGACCTGAAGAGATGCAAGGATGTTCTGTAAAAGGAGGAACAGCTGGTGGGGCCTACACGTATAGGCATACAGTGAGCTGTTCTCTGCTTTTTCCAGTCTCCTAGCTTTAAGCAGACTATAAGAAATTAGCTGAAACACGGTCAAAAAATAATGCCCATCAGCTGTCTTTTTATTAAAATTTTCTTTCTGTCCTTCCTGCTCTTCACCATGAAGTTCAGGAGTTTTAAGGGAGGGTGAAAAGCTGCAGACACCAAGGGAGCTCTGTGTACCGCCCTGGAGAGGATCAGCAGCAGGAGGGGCTGGGGCTCGCGCTGTCCCCGAACACCTCAGCCCTTGTCAGCCACCGCTGTTAAACGGTTCCAGAAATAAAGATCTTTGTTCCAAAACCCATTTTAGGTTGCTAAGTGACAGCAGCATGCTTGCCTTTTGCATTACTTACTAAGCCCAGCTTCTAAAAGCAAGGAGATGAATAGTTAAAGGCATGATAAAATTCAGTGTGCCAGGTATTAAATACATTATTCTTCCTTGGGGGAAAGAAATGGACATTTTGGCTCACATAAAGGCCAGACCTCCATCTCGGGGCCGGGAGCACGGAGGGCGGCTGGCGAGGAAGGGGTAGCTGAGCCCTTCAAAGCTGCTTGTGTTGACCGTGCCCCTTCCAGCGAGGGGATGCTCCGGAGGGGAGAGCTGGGAGATCAGGCTTTTATCACGCTGTGCACTTGTCGTTCCTTCTGAAAACATGCAGCCTGTGGTGGAAGTTGCTCAAAAGCATTTTTCAGTGTCCTGCTGCTGTTTTTCACTTTTGCTTCCCTCCCAGAAAACCAGGTATCATTGTAAATGATGGTATTTCTGCACCTACTTCTTCTAAAGTGCCTCTTGAACATCAAAATCTAGGTATGTTTCATTTTCTTTCTCTAATATGATTTTCTTTAGAGATGGAAAGATAGAAATAAACATTAAAAAAAAAACCCCAATAATAAAAAAAACCCAAAATCCAAAGGCAGCTTTCAAGTTAGGCCTTGTTTAAAACAACGTGCCATCATTCCTGTGGTCCCTAGCAGGGAGAAGAGGAATTCAGGGCTGAATTATTTTGCCTTTGAGAACATCCTGGTGGTAGCATGGTCCTTGGGTCTGGAGAGAGAATATCAAGTGGGTGATGCCTCAGCTCTTGCCTTGAATTTGGTACAGTGATTTAATTATCTTAGAGTGCAGGGGAAAATAAACTGTGCCAGATAAGCATCTAGAGCTGCACACTGCCTCCCTGGAGGAAGGGACTAGAGTTGAGCGGGACTAAAATAGGATTTCTTAATAAAAGCTCATTAACAGTGCCTGCGTTGCTGGTCCCTGCGTTAACTATGACAAATATGTATATTTCATGATCACAGGAAAGTGCTATTCAAATATAAATAATTCCTTCTGTACAGCATACTTGGGGAAAAAAATTGTCAGATATTTTCAGTCAACAGCAGTTGGCTTTGCAAAACTCCTCATCAGCTGTGATAAGCTATTAGGGGAATGTTTATGGACGCATCGAAAATAAACTCCAAAAAGCATCCGTCATCTTTATTGCCCCTTTACAAAGTGAAAGGGTTTATTTTGTTGCTGGAAGAGTTTAAAAAGGACTGAAACTGGGGAAGAGGGAGAGAATTGACAGGGTTTAGTGTTTTTCAGATATGACATCAGGGTTTGGTACAAGAAATGAGAGGTAATTCATGTTCCTGCAGCACTGAAAATGCTCTGCAAAGTCTCCAAAACACAGAAGTCTCTGAATTGCAGGAATAATCAGGTGCTTTCTGTTACTCTGGTTTAATATAAACACCCCTCCCCCAAAAGAAAAATTTTAGCACCCCTACGGTCACTGTGCCTCAAAACCGTTTGCAAGGGAAGGGGCTTTCTCATTTCAGTAGCAATTGGGATGTTCTGGGTTGGTTTTGAGCAGTTTACAGAGTTTGTGTCTGAAGGCAGAGCCGCTCAGCGGTGTGGGAGGGCTGCGAGAGACCTGCCCCACGCCTCGCTCGTCGCGCTGCCCGGAACGTTCGTAGCTGCTGCCGACGTCAAGGTGTGCCCGGATGGGTTTGAATTTCATCGCTTTGTTTAGTATAACTGGTTCTCTTAAAACCCTGCATTTTATAAAAATACTGTCGGTCTGTTCTCTGCAAGCTCCGGAGCACAGGAACAGAAAAGGTAACGAAAACACCAATATATTCTGCAAAGGTGCTCGGGCTGTGCTGTTATACCTTGTACCGCTTTCAAAATTCATGGTCCACGGGCAGTAGGAAGTTGCTTAAAATCTGTAAAAGCTACAAAAATTGAAATGAAACTTTTAAATAACAGTCATATTGTAGGTATGCGCTGCAATCCATTGTGCCTTACCTGATGTGGTAATTACTACGGTTACAGAACATTTTAATTACAACAGTGAGTCAAACTTCTGCATCTCATGAAAGCTCCTGACTCCAAAAACTATATTATGTATGCACAGATACAGTTTTTTACTAATATTTTCCTTCCTTTATATTTAGCTGTTAACAGAGACCGATGGCTGCTGTCACATCTCCTACTGGTTTAAAAGTTTCAGGATTTTTCCAGCATTGTGTGGAAGGCAAACATTTTCTTTATAGAGTTATTAGATTGTCAATGGACCCTTGTTTTATAAACTTGCTTTTAAAATCTAGCTGGGCAGAGAAACTATTTGATATAGTGATTCTGCAAGCTGAGAGGGAGAAGACTGCAGATTCCAGTTTGAGTCATTTAGCAGATTTACAAACGTTTTCTCAGGGTGAGATTAGAAATAATGCAAGTCTTTAAAGGAGAACTTGGAGAACATGGCTGTAAACAGCTTTTCAAAGCTGGTGAGAGTTAGCCTGAAACAGTGGATTCTTAAATGAAATTATACACCCCCCTCTGTTCTTCAGTTGCTTCTAAAACCAACAATGTAGAAGATAAATCAAAATTAATTTTGAACACCGTGGGAAATTCTTAACGGGAAGCTCATGTAAAGCTTTGTGTATTCAAGATTCACTCTTTCAGGTTTTCTTTTTTTTGCTGCACATTTTGCTGAGAAATTAAGTGCTAATAGCCATTTTCACTTACCGTCCTTTTGGTTTCATCCTGGGCTACTGATAACTTTTGCTGCAACAATCTTGCTCTTGCTCACAGCCTCAGCCTCCCTCTGCCTCACACACCCAGAGCTATCTCTAAAAACCCATCACCACCCTAAAATCACATCTAAATGTGATTTCACAGCCCGGTCTTAACTCCGCAGCAAAATCGCAGGTGGAGGTGGAAAGGAGGCACTAGATGAGGCACGACCTGAAGCAGTTCACTGAACATCAGCTTCAGCCTGGGCTGTCCCGAAGCCCAAGGTCCGACGGTAGCGAGCGTCTGCGGGGCTGCAAGGGGAGAAGAGCAGGGATAAGGTGAACTGTTAGCACAGCCTGCACGGAGATAGTACAATATTTATACTGAATATTTATAAACTGGTATTCATGAGCCCGTGCTCGTTCTAAGAATGCTAGCGTATACCCACAGGTATTTCCCTTTGATGTGTCTCTAGTCTTCAAGATCAAAATCAACCTTGTGGCTAAAAACATTCTTTGCAAAAAGTGCTTGGCCATCTGTGAAAAACAGTTGGGTTTCTCTAATCTGCATTGTGGGTGCTCAGCCACCCCCAAACCAGGCATCCTGTGTGACCACCTTTCCCTACTAAAAACGCTGCCCAAGAAGGATGGGATGGATACCTGGCTTGCATTTTTAAAAGCCTTTTTTTTTTTTTTTTTTTTTTCCCATGAAAACCAAGGAGCTGTTGCTCCATTTGCCTCATCGGTGTGCGGATGTTTGGGTAGGTCCATAGCGAAGATAAGGGAGCTTGTACAAGAGTGTGGTGCCATCAGCTCTGTGTACGACCTGCGTGTGTTTTAGGAGCCCTCGGCGGAAAATGAGGCCGCGAATGATGATGATTGTAGTGTGCGTGCCTGGGCAGAGGATCCCGCATGGAAGAATTCAGAGGACACCACTTTCAGGAAGCAGGTGATGAAAGGAGAGGGAGATGATAACGTGTATGGGGGAAGGAATAAAGCCTAAATGTTATGCCCTCACATACAGCCAGGACAGTAATTCCAGCAGATTGCAGAAAAGCAGGGACACTTCTGGCCATTGCGCATTATTATTTATTTATGACTTGCTACTATATTGATGTGAAAAACAGTTTTGGAGAGCAGCTGATACAGGTTTTGCAATTTAATTTTTAGCTGCATGGGGTTGGTGTGTGATGAGAATCTCACCTGATGGGCTGTAAAAGACACCTTTATTATTCTTTTCTTTGTTATCTCTCTGGAAGGTTCAAATTGTGCTTGGGAAAATGAAGAACAAAAATATGCACAATGACTAGATTAACTACCTGGCAATTATGCCAGAGGTCTTTTCAGGGTCACTAAGGCAAAATTAGTTCCTTAAAACATGCCTCAAACCCAGAAATTTCTTTACTAAGAAATTAATGAAATGGTTGACAAAAAGGAATTGTTAAATCCATTCTCTTATTAAATCCATCACACCACCATGAAATAAAGATTTATAGTCATGCAGTTTATGTGAACCAGATCCCATGCTTTCATGGCTTTACTAGGGAAAGCGTTGTGTTCAAAATCCGTAGCAGAAGGGGACGTATACTGGGCCTATTTTCTCTGAAACTTGGGGGCAGCACATGAGTGTTTGTTTGAAAACAGACCATTTCCATTTAAGTGTTGTTGTCTGCTTTAATGGAAAAGCAGCAAATAATTCTTTTGGTTTGGGTTTTACGTTTCTGTTCTTTGTACCAGTACAAAGTAAAGATTTGGGGGTCTTTTAAATGAGAAGTGACTGTTTATTGTAATCTGTTTCTCATTTGTTCTTTGTATTCTTGCAGTTGTTCTCAGAAGTAGGAAAGATTTGGGGCAGGAGAATGAGGCACGGATACCGGATGAGTTCATGATATGTCTAGAGCACTGACTTTTCCTTTCTGCCTCCTCATGTGGAGCAGCAGAGCCTGATTCTTTCCTTTCTGAAAGCAAACCTGGTTGTGGTCCTGCCTGCACTTGCACAAACCAGCACAGCCGGGGCATTCCCCGGTCCCGCTGTGCAGCACCTGATTCCTGTAGCATCCTTCCAGCCAGCTCCAGCATTCCCCCGAGGTCAGGAATTGGGTACCAAAGCGCTGGGCACTGCCGGGGGCACGAGGGGCAACAAAGTCCCACTTGAATTCCTAATTTTGGCTGGAAGTTTCCAAGCTGCGTAAGGAGTTTGTCCAATTCTGAGCATCCGCATAGCCTAGGTGCCTTTGGCAATCACATTAGTAAAAATTAAAGAGGATGTCTTTGGAGCATAGGAAAAAAACGGAGAGTAACTGGCTCTATATTTTAGAGGCTGTATTATTTTGTAATCTTTTCCCGGAGTGGAAATCTCACTTAAAGGTTCATAGGAACAACTTTTTCTTAAGCAGAAGTTCTTACTTTAGGTTTTGCTGGTGGTATTAAAAATATGTCTAGGAACGATAACGTTTTGTAGTTGTATAGTAGCTATTAACCAGAAAAATCTTGATTTGAATGTTTATCGTTTGTAGATACAGAAGTTGTACCACCTGCTGCTGAAAAAAATGAAGCATCAGGGAATATTATGGGAACTGCTCTGTGTCAGCTTCTAGTAGGGGAAGGCTTTTCAGCTTACTAAGCAATCGGAGTACTGAGAATACCATCAAGTCACTTAAGATCCCTGGGAGACAGGACCTCGGTTTTGCACCTTGATAGAAATATGTCCAAAAGTATGTTAAAAAACAGAGAAAACGAATCTTACTGCCCATTTTCTATGAACGGGACACTTGCCAAGCTCATGTACGCACTGCTGCTGTTGTGGTTGAGGGCTTTTTTTTTCCAAGCAGTTACTTTTATCTCACTCGTATTCAACTGTCCTGTTTAAATAACTTTTGCACAGCTTTCCACAACTTTGCAGCGTCCACACGGGATGTGCCTGTTGTGCCAAACAGGAATTGCCAGGATGGTGACTCCCTCTGCGCTCCCTTCGTGTCACCGGTTGCTCTTGGAGCTTCTGGTTTTCTTCTGCATCGGCACTGGCCCAAAAAAACGCTTGGGGGTTGTCAAGTGAACCAGTCCTTAGAGCGCTTTAATGCATTTTCCAAGTAATACGCTGCTAATTAACATGTAAACTTCTTGCCACCATTAATAAGATAAATCGGTGTTTTCTTGATTCTTGTGCACAGTTTATGGTAATTTTAAGCCCTACAGAAAGTGTCTGTTTCCATGAACAAATGTGGATAATTAGTTGTAGATAGTTATTATGCAAATTTCGTAAACTGCACCTTTGAATGGAAGTGGATGAGCAGGTTGAGCATAATGCCCAAATTTGGGCTGCAAATAGAAAAGCTGTTACGGTGTAGCCTGCCCAGGTTGCCCATGCTTAAGATCAGCTGCAGAAATTAATTTAGGAAATCAACCCCAGAAACCAGCCCAACCTTTTCTCCGTCTCCAGGTGTGAGTGCGGCTGGGGCTGAGCGGTTTGCGAGGGAGCCCAGCCGTTTCCAACAGGCACTTCCCCGCTTGCAGTTATAAATGAGCAAGCCACGCTTCGGCGGGGGGAGGCGATAACTGCGCGGTGCTGACAGTATTAGGGTTAATGTTCTGTGTAATTATGGAGACGAGCTCTCTAACTAGCTGTACGGCGCAGCTCTCGCAGCTGCAGGCTTTGCCGCAGAGCTCGACGCCTACCTTTTAATTTAAGAGCGCGGATGGGGCAATAAAGGGATCAAACCCGCCACGGGGCTGCGATAGCAACTCGCAGGGCATGCTCGTTCCGGGCGGCTCGGCTAATTAGCGACTTCAGCCGAGGGGCTGAGAGATCATAGGGGCTCTCGTGCTGTGCCGCCCTGATTTTGGGGGTCTGTCTCAGGTTTGTCAGTCTCCTTGTGCTCAAAGACCAATTCTTTCAGCAGAGCAGCGAGAGTGGCGTGGCTGGCCTGGAACAAAAGTTTGCGGCTCGCACAGAGGCTGTGTCTGAAATAATTGCGTTGCGTTTCCAAGTGCATCCTTTGGCATCGCTGCTTGCTCTTACTGCCTGGGAAGGGCTGGTGGGAAAGTCCTGTTGTGGCTTTTTTTTTGACCAAAACCTCACTTCAGTGAAATTGAAAGGTTTGGGGAAGTATTAAAGTTTTAAGGTTTGTTTAGAAAAGTCCTGACTATCTAGATAAAATACTCAATTTTAATGCTTTTGCTATAACATCTTGTCATTTAGGTTTGTTTTGAAAAGTTTTCTCTAAACAGATACATAAATACTTTCAGCAGGCTGAAATGGAAAGGAATGTTTGGAGTTATGAGATGGAAACATTCAAACAACACCCAAGTTTGTTTATTTTTCTTTCTTTTTTTTTTCTCCCCAGAGTTCAGCGCAGGACACCTCATGTTTATGTGCTCCGTTTTGAAACTAAACTTCCCATCAAATGTAAAACCCAGATCCTGAACATCGTTCTGGTGCTATCGGAAATTGCAGCCGCCCCTGTGAAGCGGTTGAGGGGTGGCTCGCGGCTCGGCTGGAGACCCTGCCCTGCTTCGGGGAGCCCAGCCGGGCTGGAAGCAAGAGGTGATGTTGGGGGATCCCTCCAGGAGAGCTCTGTGCCGATGCCGTTCCATGTAAGTGTGTTCTTATAGACTAATTTCTTTCGTATCAGTCGGAATTTTGTTCGTCTGGGCTACCTCAGCTTCATCATCACTCTAAGTAATCAAGAGCAGACTACTAATTAAGAGAGTAACAGATAGCAACACGCTTCAGATATATTTTTCCTACGAGAGACTTCAGCTCTGCTCCTGTTGCCGCACAGTTTGTGATTTACAGCGACTCGCGTTTTCTCTTCCCACGTCTCAGCTTCTGCCGCTCACGAGTCCTCTCCGAGGATCGCCAGTCGGTGCCGAAACCCACGTGGCTTGTGCGGTCGTGACACACGCACTCCGCCACCGGTTTCCCTCGAAGGAGGGCTCATGCGCGCAGGGAAATCCTGGATAGCCCCCAAAAACCAGAGTGCTGGCTACTGCGTCCCCAGCAGGGATGAATCGCCGGGTCCAGCTCGGTCCGCGGTTGACCGAAGTCACGCCGTGTCCCTCGTCGTTCCCCGCCGGGATGTGCGGAGATGCCGGCAGCCCTTGCGCCAGCCCCGCCACTCGGCTGGGGACGTGGTGCCGGGGTTAGAAGCCACACACACGTGCTCTTCGGTCGGGGAAACTCATACGCGGGGAAGGTTTCTCGCGTTATCCACGAGAATAAATACAGCGAGTGGAAATGTTCGATGTTAAGGGAAAACAGGCTTTTGTCCTTGACAGCCGGGTTCAGGCTTGGCTTCCCCGCGGCGCAGTACAAGTTGATGGAGAGCGTGAGAAAGGCAGCCCGGGATCCGCTCGGTTTTCCTGGGAAACCTCAGGGGCATCCTGGGGCGCGGGCCAGCCCCCGGATCGCTCCCACCTCCGCTGGGGCTTGGGGGAGAGCAGCTCCTCCGCTCGTGCTCCGCTCCCCCCGATGCGAATTGGGGTCCTTGCCGGCACCGACTTCATGAATACTGAATAAAAATGCCTTATGATGTTTTCCCTTTCGTTTTGAGAGAAATCAGATGGGTGTGGGGTACAAATGAGGGCATAGGCTCTTGTTTCTCTGAAGGAGGACAGAGCAAGTTGTATTTACATTATGCGACGTGTGCCCTGACTGTCAATATTGTGAAGCTACTACACAGGCGCGCTGAAATTCTCCACCTGAACTTTGTAAAACTATATTATCACTCAATCTTTTGATTATCGTTGGGGAAAAAAAACATATTTCCATAACAATAGCACTTAATGACCAGAGATGGTGAAAATTCAAGGTCTAATTTTATACATGGAAATAAAGATACGACTTCTCTGCTGAACTATTTGAAACTTGTTTTAAGAAAAGATGTTGGTGGAGAACAGATGGCTGCCTCCCGCCATACATATTCATGAGTGCATTTATTTCATTATGTCTTCCCCTAGGAAACTCGGTGCTTCAGCTTCTATAAGTTTGCCTGGCCATCAAATTGAGCAGTCAGAAGCCCTCTGTCAAAGCTCTGTTGCTGTAGAAATTGGAGAAAGTATGTGAAAGGCTTTAGCACTTTTGTCTTGACTTTTATCACCAAAACACCTGTTTTTTCGGGATCAAAAGCAGAGGTTTTTATCCACCCAAAGACAACCTACATTACACCTGATAAAGTGACATGTTCACTTTAACTAAATGACTTTAATTTTGTGACATCCTTGGGCAATGCTGCTTAATAACTTCTAGAGGGCTGAGACCTACAGGCTCAGCGTGTGGCAGGAGCTCCCACTGCAACCCAGAGCTGCCAAAACTTCTCTTGGGGAAATAAGTCGTGTGATCCTCTGCTTGATATATTAATTGCCCAGGATAAATTTTACAAAGCAACAATCGCTTAAATCACAACGGGAAATAAAACTTACAGATAGAACTACAAATACAATTTGAAGTGCCTTTTCACGTAGGAGAATGTTGTTAAGCTCTAATGAAACTGAAAAATGTTTTGAGAACTGTTTTTAATCTACTTTTAAGGCTTCTGTGTGAAATTTTGGATTTTTAAAAGTTTTACCCAAAGAGAAATTCCCCTCCCCCCTTTTTTCCCTTTCCCAGTAACATCTGCTGATTTCATATGAGAGGATACACACTGCTTTCCCTAAACACCGTCTGCATTTGGCTTTTTTGCCACGACACAAGACGTGCAGCCCTAACTGCGTCTCTGGCGGACATCAGTAGCGCTCCGTGGTAGCTCTGCGGCGTTGCAAGCTGCCGCGAGCTTCTTCCACCCCAACGGGCAGAGCATCCTCTGGAAAGGCTGAGCCACCTTCTCGGGGTGAAGAGGACGAGGTCAGGCAGGAGCGGTGTCTCCTCGGGAGGTTTAGGCTCCTCCGGTCGTCGATCCGCGGATGGGAGACGGTCTGCGGGCATCAGAGCTCCTGGTCGGTCCAGGGACGAGGAGACCCTTGGTCTGAGCGAGAGGACACGAGTGACTGATTGATAGCGGGGCCGGTGTCCCTTGGACTTTCTTAGCCTTGCATTCAAGACCTACCTTTTTTTTTTTTTTAAGGCAAGTTTAGCAGCTGGTCCTTTGATTTGCAAAATGAGGCTTAGTTCTAAAGAATAGGCCAAGACAGAGGGGATTCTGTAGGTTTGGGACTTGAAATTGCTTTTATCTTCCTCTTTTTGTAACTTCATTCCTTTCAGGCCAGAAGTATTTTTGTGCGCTCTTCAAAAGCGGGGCTGCTGTTGTTACTCAGGCTCTGAAGAGACAGAAAGCTGAGTGCCTTAAATGTGCCATTTAAATTCAGGTCTTTTGCAAAGCTTAGAGGGAGAGAAGTGTTTAAAAAGTTTCCTACTTGGACATAATCGATCATTAGCAGGCTAAAATACGGAAATGTTCTTTTGGGGACCTTTGCTGAAGCTGGGTGAAATTACGGCAGGTATAATGCGACAGTTTAAGCTGTCAACTGTTTGAAGATGGACAAAGTTTGACCGTGACAATAAAGAGTCTCCGCTATCCTATTTTACTAGTTGTCTAGAAGTAAAAAATACGGTTAATATTCTCCCATTTGGTTTATGTGATAAAGAGTACAGTTTAATTATATAAAATGAGCAAAACTGCAATTTTTTTGTATTATGGAAATGTCAGTCTAGCGTACACTTCCCAAAGGGTACTCAAAGGATCATTTAATTTTAAAATGATTGTAGCCTTGTAACTTAAAAGGCACTAATATATTTAATCAAAGGAGGTAACTGGTAATAGAGAAATAAATCATTCATGCATATAAATAGCAGGGCTCCAGTGAGTGTGTAAAGCCAACAGGGAAAATATTTAGGACTAAGTTGTTTCCTCTGGCCCATTTCTGTCCATGTCAGTGGAGCTAAAAGACCTGATCTGTTTTGTCAAAGGCCAGATTTGGCCTTTATATATATACAGTATATCAAGATGTACTGTCAGATATCTGTACGCCTAGCCTCATGCATAATTTGTGCATGCATTATCCACACGGATTACGTATTAAGTGTTTCCTGATCTGAGAAGTTCACCGCCTCTCTAAACGTCAGAATTCAGGTTGCCTGAACAGCCTTAATTTTACCCTTTCATCTTACAGAATGAGAAATAATGAAGAAGAAAAAGTCATATGTGGTTGTGCAATTAAAACGTCTTTGCTGAGACTGAGTGGAAGAAGTTATTTTATTTTTGGTGTTTCTTAATTTATGATGTGACCTGACTGCTGTAAAAATAATGTACTTTTAGCAGTGCCTTTTGTGTTTGGGGCTTATTTGTTGGGGTTGGTTTTGGGTTTAGTGGGGGTTTTTTGGGGTTTTGTTTGTTTTTTTAAAGGTGCGGAAAACCCCAGTTTAGCATATACGCTAGCAGGAATATACTTGCTTTCTCCCCTGGTGTTCTGCACTGTGAGCAGGGGCAGGTACTGCTGCCGCATCCCGGCGAGCCCTCACGATGGCACCGCTCTGGATTCCTGCAAGCGCCAGGGTCGGACTCGGCAAAACCCATCTCCTGTGCACTAATTTCTAGTCGTTGCAGAAATACGTATTTCTGTTGGTTCTTTTTAACTGTTGTTTTACGTTTTTAATATCACTACGCAACGCGATTTCTCCCACCAGCCTGTTGCAAACAACTGGGGCTTGCGCTGTGCTCCCCGTTATTCCCAGGCACCTGAAGGTCTCACGGAGCACGCTTTATGTGCGCTTAAACACCTGAAACACTCCAACCCTATAAACCTCTCGACAAAGCACCCACCCCAAACTTGTTTTTTCATCTGTAATTTGCACAATCTCTTGGGGCACAGAATCACCGCTGCATCTCAGCTGGGTTATGCCTGGAAAAAAAACCCTTTCCTGGGGTCAGGAGTTTCCCCAGGCTCTGGCCAGGAGCCGGGCTCGCTGCTTCTGGCCGAGGGAGGGAAAAACCAATTTCTTGGCAATATGCCTCAAGGGGCCACAGTCCCTGGGACCTTCCCTTTCTGCTGCCGTGCCTTCTCTGTGACAGCAAGTACCTGTTTTTTTCTTAATACTTGTATTTATAAGCTATCTGTAGCAACTCATCACATAAAATGAGGCAGTGGGGCGATGCTGCCCGTAGAAGGAAGCAGAGACAAGGAAAACTGACAAAAAGTGGTGATGCTACATCTGCCTTGGATTTTTTTTTTGTCGATTATCCAGAGGGTCAGTTTGCTAATTGGTTGAGCACAGGTAGTCAACTCTCTTGTAGGTTTCTTAGAAACTGCCTGTTCTAGGTTATCTTTCCTCCTTGAATGAAGTTATTAAGTTAATTCAAAGATTTTCAAAGTGATTTAATGAAAAATTAATTTCTGCAAAAAAAAAAGATGGCAGGTCATAAATATAAGATACTTTCCATCTGTTCGTGGTGCATGACTCAGTGCTACTTGCATACACCTGGATAAAAGATGAATAACCTGAAAATCATGCCAGAAGAGCTTTTTGCTGGTTGAGATCAGGCAGGCCAAGGTCGTTGAGAATTCCCATATAATATCAACTTGTTAGAAATGACATTTTAGTAGTATAACCATACCCCTGGGAGTGTAATTATGAAGGAGTAAGACTGAGGAAAAAGCTCCAGTAGCCTGAAATACGTACTCATCAAATGTACTGGAAATTAAAGACTGATGTTCTGTTGGCGCTGCCTCGGGGAATCTGGATTTAATGGGCTCGGGGTGCACATCGGGGCTCCCCCCACCGTGCACCCGCCGGGACCGTTGCCGTAGCCCCGATGTGTCGGCATCAGCATTTATCTGCTAGGAAAGGCACTTCCGTCGTTCAGTGTATTTCTTTTTTTTGCCCAATAATGAATTGAGTTTGGTTCCACACAGGGATGTTTCTGGAGTTCTGGTGTTTATTCTGAGGACAGGTTTGATGAGGACGGTCCGGTGGCGTGAGAAACCCGGCGTCCTCCAGCTGCTCAAAGAGATGCTGAAGTGCTGTAGAAAGGCAAAAAAAATGGTTCACAGAGAAGCAGCACTTTCTGCTGGTACCTAGGAAGGTGTAGTTCTGCATTTCATTTCTTTGGAAAGCAGAAGGCAAATATATGAGGGTATTATTAGAAAAAGATTTTGGAAAAATGCCACTAAGGCATTTTAGGAAAAAAGCGAAGAATCAAGTAACTACTGATGCTGTGCAGTGCAGCTTTATTTTACTGCCTTGTGTGACACACAAGTAATATCCAGTAAGAGGCTATAAAAACCTTGCCTTTGGCTGAAAAGAGGTTTTTAAGTAATAATTTTGCAAGGAGTTTACCACCAATTTCAGTGGGTGTCAAAAAAACCCCAAAAACCCAAAAGCCATCAGCTTTAAAATTCATTACTTCATATATTTTAGTTTTCCTTTATTTCCTTAGCTTGTTAGGGAATCGGTGCTGGTTTGTATCTTGCATTATATTTTGCAATCTCCATATATCATTTCAGGTTACAATTACAACTATCGTCATGTCGACTTTCAGCCACGTTTAGTTTTGCATCCTCCGACCTAGCAGTGTCCGGGATGATTGCAGGGCAAGCATCATCCGTGTCTGCCCAGCTTTCAGACCAAGAGGCCACTAACCTGGGAAACGTCCTTAAACAAAAAAATCCCAACCCCGTATGAATTGAGGCAGGCAAGTGCTTCTGAGAGGCAGTAAGTTCCATGTAAGTATCGCCTTGAAAAGCTTTCTTGGCACTCTCTTACGGGGAGGAAAATCTTTTTGCCTGTCCCTCAGCTGGGAAGGGAAATTACCTTGAGAAATGTGGTTTTTAGTCGTTGTACGTAACAGTAATAATAATAATAATAACGATGGTGATGGGAATTGTGGGGAAAATAATTATAAAGGTACGCAGTGCATTGGTGCACAATACAGGGGTATGTGACAGGCTGTGGGTGCCATGGAAAGAGCTGGGTTTCAGCTTCTTCTCTGCTAAAGCTCTGCAATATCTCTGTGGGGTTTTTAATCCACCATGCCACTCCTTTAGAGAGAAGGTACAATTCTGTATACTCTTATTTTTAAATAAATGGTAGTTGGTTGAATGAGAAAGCAACTTTGTGGGTAGAAATTAAGTAATTCCCTAAAAGAGCCGCAGGAAGTTGTTTTCTGCATATCCATCCCATTTCTTACAGTAGCATTCCCAAATTTGGGGATGTTGTTAAAATCTCAAGGCTGTGGATGCCACTACAACCGGGTCTCGGTGAGCAGCCCATTTTCTGGCCTCTCCTGTACGTGAAGCACGTTTACTTGCTGCACAGCAAACAAAACCGACGCAAACCTGTCTCACAAACCCTTTGCTAGACGCTATCTCTGTATTTGAAGATGAGTGTGTAGCAGGTCCTGTGCTCTACAGTATGGGGAAATGTTATTCTTGCTGGCATACTGTGTGTGGGAGAGTGGGGGGAAAAAACCAGCAGAAAAGCTGAAATGATATTTCAAGCTAACAAATCTTTAAAACGGCATCTATGATTAAACAGATGTGTTTTAAATAATTTAAATTCAGTGCATCCCTTAACATAGAAATGGTAAAAATCTGAAAGTACCATAAGTTTTCCAAAAGTCTGGAAGAAAGATGCTTTAAAGTGGCTTTGGTTTGGTATAACAAGAGAAGCGGTGCTGGCTGCTTCCATCGAGGGTTGGTCTGAAAAGCAATTATTGGTGTGTGTTGGCAGTCACCAGGAAAAAGTTATGCCATGTAAATTTTTAAGAGTTTTTCATTTAGTTCATTGGTTTCCCGCTCCCGTTCCTCTCTCTAGAGACATAAAGGAAAACTGCGTGGAGGGAAGTGACCTTTTCAGTGTGGTGGAATTTAATTGAAAGAGGTTTTGTACGTCTCTGTTAATTTTCTAGACGCCATAGTGTTACGTTAACGTTTCTTTTAAGGGAAAAGATGATCAAAATCCTGTTGGCCCTGGAATGCAACGCCCTGGGCACGTCTGCAGTGATCTTTGTGTCTTTGTGGGCTCAGGAGGAGATTTAGATGTCACACGGATGCTTTGTCTCCGGTCCTCACGACCGCAAGAGAAAATGGTAAGTGTGCACTGTCACGGTGGAAAATTAAGTGAAAAGTACATTTAATGTCGTGTTTTGAAGAGCTCAATGAGCAAAAGCGTTCATTGCTAAATGTTGTTTCCGATTTCTCTGCAGGAAATATCGCCATTTATCGGGGTCACCTGGTTTAACCCCTAAGTGTTAACAGTGTAACATGTAATTGCTTAAACTATCCCTTCTTATAGCATCAGCCTTTGAAGTCGGTGTCGAGTGCAGCGAGTTCCAATGCCTGATGTAAGCTGTACGACCGAGGTCAAGAAATAAGTACTGATCTCTTGCGGCACACAGACTCTTTCTGTTTTTTCCTGTTTGGCACCTCCAAATATGCAATTCCCGCGGCTCTTTAGGCAGCAGGCCTGGCTTACTGGGATTTCACCAGTTTCTTGGTCCTCGGACTGGGACGGCTCTGCCCAGCACAGGCAGTGCCATCGGTTACAGCGCGCAGCGTCGCAGGCTGTGATTTCTCCGTCGTGTGAGGGAACGGCCTTTACGGACTTCCCATGTCTCATCCCAGGAAATTAGTAAAAGAAATCATCTGATCAGTAAAGGGTCAGTAAGGAAAGCTTTTTAAGAGACACTATTAAGTGTTTCTCTATGGAAAATGAGAAAGGGCAAGTGCTTCGCTATCTGCTTTATTACCACTGTCGTTTCAGCTCTGTCACAGTAAAAATAAACGTAGGCTTTCGGCATTGCATCCTCATTTACAGGGCAATAAAATTTCAGGGAAAAGTAGCAATGCTTCGCGAAAGTACAAACAAAGCAAATACCTTAGGATATGGCCACCAATGGGAGATTATTTGAAAGGTGGTAAGGAGAAGTGCAGGATGGTTACTTTCCAACTGGTGAAACAAAAATCAATAGACATGAAATGAGTTAATATAGGTGGAAGGTTTTCAATCAAGGCACTGCAGACGTTTTCAGTGCAGAATTTTCTGAAGAAACTTTTCATCTAAAGCTGATGATGTTTTCTCTCTTTGTGTTAATTTAGCTTTTCTTAACATCGGTGTTTAACTGTACCTGTGTTTTTTCATTAGGCAGCTAATGGAGACTTTTTTTTGGAGCACTCTCAAACACTTTTTAGATCAGGTTATGGTCTTCAGCAGAGTGTGGTTGTGGCTGGAGGCACAGCCTTGTCGAAGAAGTCCTGCAGCCCAGCCCGCGTGAAAAATGGAGGAGTTGCTGCTGACGGATTTAATTTCTGCCAACGTCATTGCTGCTGTAGCTTCTCACGGGGTGGAAACGCAGAGGGTGTGCGGTTTGTGGATAGGGTCACCTGGAAGGACCGTGCAGACGAGAGCGGCCGCTCGGGCAGGCGTTGTTCACGCAGGGATAAATCACGCAAACTCCGCTCGGAAGGGGGTGAACTGCATGTTTCCCACGTGCTGGGGCTTGCAAACTGCGAGTCCTGTTTGATAACCCAGACACAGCAGGGCTAGATTTCACAGCTGAAGAATTCAGGGCCTTAGAAATGGTGTTGTACCCTGCGGAGCGATGCACGGCTGAGCGGAGGGGGCTCTTTGGAGCAGGTGGCATGTAGGGACCATGGTATGGATGTTCCCCACCAGGTATGGTTTACTATTTCTGTCTGGGGATCTTACTGGCTGCAGCAGGTGGGATTTTGCAAGTCCTTTGGGATCCCAGGTAATTTCCTTTTTTTTTTTTTTTTTTTTCCCCCTAATCAGTACAATAGAAAAAAATGGAGTAAATAAAAAAAAATCTGTAATGTTACCTAACAATTTAGTAGGATTTGCTTTGCAGTAGCACAGATGAGGTCAAAACCCTGCATAAAATCATGGAAATATACACAAATACAGATTTTAGTATGTTAACAATGCAGTATTCACAAGACATACGATCCTAAATTGTAAGCGCTCACAGAACCCATCAGCCAGCTTCCCACAAAGCCTCAGCATTTTACCATGCGTTTTCATGATGCTTCTGCCATGGAACAGGAGGGGTTTGGTTAAAGCAGCATTAGCCGTTTCATTCTGTGTCAGTCAGGCAAGGGTTTTCCACAGCTTTAATGCAAACTTCTTATCAATAATAAAATCAAGCAAGTAATGTTTACATGTGATAGGCTGTATTTTGCTCAGTATTACTTTGATCCTTAGATTAAAACCTCTTCTCAAAAATCACAACAAAGGTGTTTAAAGGAGAAGCAGAAAGAGCGTCTCATGCCCTAATTCTTTGGGGCTTGACCTGTTTCTCCCGCAGGTTATTTCTGTAACGCTTATAGATGTGGGAGTGAGTCGGGGTGTTTTGGTGAGAGACTGAGCGTTTCCTTGCTGAAAATCACAGGTCGGTGACACAATTTTGCATACCTAGCTTTGAAATCAGTCTTCTATTCGTTAAAGCTGCACAAGAGGATAAATGTCGTGCAAGACGCCACCACGCTAACAAAACGTGCCCTCTTGACAGATTATGTATTTTTTGGAAGGCAAAAAACATCTGATGGCAGAACTGCCTCTCCATCACCATCCACCATAACCAGATCTTGCCAGGTGACCGCAGGTCATCAGACGCGAGGGGCACCTCTGGTGTCCTGTGGCTTCGCGGAGTCCTGCACGTCCCGTGGTGTCATCAGGCGGTGGTCGATGGCAGCCTAAGCCAGTTTTAGCTGTAATTGGGCTGTTGAGGCGGGCTGTACCTCCCAGCCCTGTCGGACTATGCCGAGTGCCGTGCGTGGCACCGGGGCACCTCTGATGCTGCGGGTACCGCCGGGCCAGGCTGGAGCTGACGGAGCCTGGGCCAGGAGCCCGCACGGGCTGGCTATGGGAATGCGGTTCCTTAGCCGGATAAACCCCTGGATGCAGTCATCCACGTAATTCATTTTGTGTTCCCAGCAAGATTAGACCGCAGTGGAGTGTTTTGTATTAGAGCTGTTCTTCCAACGCGTATTCATATTCATCTGGGGAGCGTTTGCAAATGATTGAACATTTTAATCTTTTTCTTGCATTTTCTCACGTGTATTCCAGTAATGTGCGTATGGTAACAGCAAGTGGACTATGACCCAAAAGGGATTTATGGGTTGTGGAACAATACCATCCCCGTTGTAATTTCTTTCTCGTCTTCATCTTCTCCTGCTGTATCCTCACCTAGCTTCATACTGGGTATTCTGAAACACCATTTATAGCAGAACTGTTCCTAGAGGCTCCCTCCCCTGGCCCGAGCCCAGCCGTGTGCTTCAGCAGGAGCTTCACAAGAGGCACTGCTATTAATACAAACGTAAATCCTTCTCCGTGGGTAGTCAGCATATATCTGTGCAGTTTGTGGGCATACTATGCGTAATGCTATTTTCTCTGTGTGTGTATAAATGCGAAGGAAATGGTGCCTTAGCACGGAATGGACCAATACAATGTTCCCTTTCCAGCCACACTCTAAACTGTGTTTTCCCAGTTGGGTAGCGTTATACTAAGCAATGAAGCGGTTGTGGTATAGCTGCTCGGGAGAAATCCCTACCGGTAACAGGTGACTGACTCTCTTTGGGAGGTTGGTAGAACATTTGAATTTAATTTGAGTTTCTGTCTCCACGCTCCCAGGGCGCGGGCTGCAGTGCCGCCAGAAACGCCAGTCCAGAGGGGTGCTGCTTCAGGCAAAAGGCTCGTTCTTGTAAAGGCTGAGTTTGCGTTGTGATACGGAATCTTCCCTGGATTGTTCCTCGTTGGGCAGGGAATCGTCAGCTGCACGGACCCGAGCGTAGCTGTGACGGCACGGCTCAGCATCCCTCCTGGCACCGCGGGGCTTCGTCGGTGGCAGGGTTGGACCACGCGTGAGAGGCAGTCATCTGCCATGTTTTGCGAGTCATTCGCTTGCCACTCTAAATCAATTTTCTCAACAGTTTTTCTTTCCCAGTGGTAATAATTTTACTGCCGTATCGTTTTCTGCTGCAGATATCAGTCCTGAGCCACTTCATGCAAGTGTGTGTCTCTAGAAACTGCATTTAACCATCGCAGTCTGGCTGTGTCTCCCTCCAGCCGGTGCCAGAACCCACCTTTGGATTCCTCTGCTGAACGCAGCACAGCTTCAGGACCAGAGCCTGCCTACATCTAATATTGTACGGTTCCTAGCTTCTTGTTCTCCTTCTAGTGTCTTGTTCCCCAAAGACTGCAAAGGCAAATTGCCTGTTCGCAAAGGCTGAGACTGCTGCCTCTCAAGGGGCTTTGTTTTATTTTGGTTTTTTGAGGCAGTCAGCAAGAACAGCTGGTTCTGCACTTAATTCAGTGGATAAAAGGATCTACTTCATAAACCTGTGAATATTACCCACTTGCTTAGTCTTCACAGCATCAGCGTGCACGCTGTGAGCTGCGAATGCGGTCGGTACGTGTGGTCCATCCTTGGGGCCTTTCCTTGAAGATCGGGCTGACGACCTGCTAACACTTGCTGTAGGAATAGGGTTGGATTTGTGCTTGTTTTTAACTTCGCTTGCGGAGGCAATGATAATAACTTGTGGCTCCCTTCCTACAAAATGACACATTGCAAAAAGGATAGACAGTAACTTGCTTTAAAATTCAAAACAGCAGTCTTTCCCCAGTCCAACAAAATGATTAACTATCTCGGCTTACATTGAATAATTGCAGGCTTTCCTTCACGCTCCCATTTTTGTATTGTTCTACTGAACATCAGCTGATACATCTTTACTATCATGACACTTTTTCTTGATGCACAATTAGAATTATAACACCTTTTACATTATCCTCTGAAAAGCGTTCAATATAATTAAAAAGCCAGACTTCCTTTGAAATAACAAAATTCTGGCTCTTCATCGTGGCAAGTAATAGTGTTACAGAATGAATTGTTTTTCAGGAAAATTATGCTGGCAGGTTGGGCTGTACATCAGGCTGTAGAAGTAGGACACATTCCTTATTTGTTGTCAGTTTTCCTTTTGTGCCTCATGCAGATTTGTCTTGCGTTTCCAGCACTGGAGAGGGAAACCTTGATTTAGGAAACTGTGTTTCAATAAAATGACAACACTTCATGATCTGTTGGTGTAAGGCTGTCACCTTTCTCCTTGAGTTGCTCCGCTGCCTTTGATATGATTTCAGGCAGAGAAATGGATTAATTATTGGTAAGGGTGACAAACGCGGCCCATGGGATCCGGCACCGTCCCCGTGGAGGCAGCTGGCTCCTGCCGGGATGCGGGGCTGAGCTGGCAGTAAGTGAAATGGGCCGGGTCCCAAAGCCCAGCGTTATTCCTAACCTGTCAGAGTTGAAAGATTTTGTCGTAGTCCTGTAAAATGTGATGTTATGCAGGTGTTTCAGCTTCTGCTTAAAGGTTAAATCAAGTTTCTGTTCCTTGCGGTAGTTGAAGGGGGGAAGAAAGGTGGCTCAGAATCCCAGAGACAGATAAAGACAATATAACTAATTCAAAAAGAATAAAGACGTCTTGTGGTGATTAAAGCAATCTTCGAATTTGTGAGGGCTGGGAGGACAGCAGCATTGTGCCAGGTTTTTGGCTGCCTAGGGTTGGCAGTTGGTGTTGGGGCGTGCCTTGGGTACCATTTTACAGCTTCTGTCTCTATGTCCAAGTCTTAGTGAAATGAGTTTTAGGTCCAATTTTAAGTCCTGAAAGTTCATCATTAATAAGGCAGTATTTATTAGGTGGTTCCACACTAATTGGGATTTTCATGTTTCTACCCTATTCTTATAGCACTTAAAAATCTTTCTTTATTCTTCAACCTGGAACGCATTATCACCATTAACGTAAAGTACCAATGAGAATGTGTAGCATGCTTCTCCTGGTGACGCGTGTAATGTTTCTTACAAGATACAGACTCAGAAAATGTGAAAACCTCTGTACCAGGAGACGCACGAAGCTTCGAGGTTGCGGTGAAGAAGCACGCTCCTCGTGCGGAGCTGCCGAACAGCGCCGGGGGGTTCCCCGCGCTCGCCGTGGGCTTTAGATGCAGACAAAGAGCTTGTACCATGAGCTTAAAGCTGTTGACCTTCAGGGCACGGTGGAAGGCTGGTATAGACGCTTTGCTGCTGTTCTATGAGAGAGCATTATAAGCGTTGGGAGAAGTGGGAGGATAGATGTTAGTATTTTTTGTTCTTCCCTGGAGCGCTGCTGTTCGGGTTTCGAGGGGCGGCAGGCGCCGCGCTGGAGGTGGGTATCGCTATATTTAGAGTTTGTCCCTGGTATCCATTCAGGATGATCAGGTGTCCTTATATCCATCTTATCTGGGAATCAAAAGAAATGAAAAGAGAATCGAGGCACCATTCAGCCGCTGGATTTTTTTTTTTTTTTTTTTTTCTTTTCATACAAGGAATCATAATGGCATATGTTCTGGCATAGTGGATATAAATACATCGCAGTGTATCGCTGCTCAGAAATCTGGCCTGGTATCTTTTGTCAGATACAGATGTTTATGTTTTCTCTTTATTTTCAATTATGTGATAAAGGAGAAGCTGACCTTCGTGTATGCCTTCCAACGTGCTTTTCATTCATGCTATTTGTTAGAGTTGAAAGGGGAAACTTTTGGGTGGAGTTGATGAAATATATTTTGCTGCAGTATTAGCTGGCTGATAATTTAACTTTTCTTATTACATTATGCTGCTAAGCAACATTTTAACGGATTGTAAGTTTCCTTTTTCGTATGGGTGCCTGGAGAGCAGGTACAGTCTTTATAATACGCTTTAAATCTAAATAAAAAGTTAAGTATATAGCACTCTAAGTCTTCATAGCACTTTAATAGATTTATTTAATCATCCTTTATGAGCTAGGCTAGCAGTTACTGCCTCCCTGCTACCAAAGGGGGAAATGATATATCGGGAGGCGGAGCGACTTGCTTTGGTCAGGAGAAATGTCACCGAAGCAGGAGAGCTCCCACCCAGCGGCGTTCTCGGGTGGGAGAATCTCCGGACCTTTAATCGCTCCGGTTTTGCGTTGGTCCTCAGCACTGGTTCCGTGCAGGCGTTGGTCCCCGCTGCCCACCCGGGGGTCAGGCTGTAAGTGCTGAACGTACCGTCACGCAGGGGACGGCTTTGCAGTAGGTAAAAACTGCGGTCGCAGGTCTGCGCTGATTTTCTTCATCGCGGGGTCTGACTCACGCTTTGCAAGTTCTGTCAGAATAAATTAACTGCTAATTTATCATCTAGTCAGGTGAGTCCCGAATAGGTTTGGAAATCCAGTTCACGTCGTGTATTTATATCTGATTCACACTAAATACTTGGGGGTCCTGCATACCAGTGACCGCGGTCACCTGGGCAGGATTGTTTAATAACCTCATGCAAAACAAAATGGAAACAGATACTTAATGAATCAAAGTGCACTCAGATTAAATGATCAGAATTTCCTAGTTAATCACCAGAAAGGAACTAATTAAATTACCATTCAGCTTTTATGGGGGCTTTGGGATGGTAAGCTAAAATAAGTCCCTTCAATCACTTTTTTCATTAGATTGCACAGGCATATTCAAGGTTAGTGAAGATAAATGCAATGTTCTTTGCTTGCTCTTGAAATTATAGTATTTAAATAGCGTTTTATGCTTCATCACCTAATACTAAACCTGAGGTATACTGGTAAGAAGAAGCCATGGCAGAGAAAGCTTAACAGACAGACACACAGAAGAAAGGGGAAAATTGTGGAATATACGAATCAAGATTTAAAAGACTTTCATTTAATTATTATTTAAATTTCTAATTGTATTTTGCCTTAAGGAATAAGGTAGATAAGTGATACTGGAAAGTGAGATGCTAATTCCCACGTTGGCTCTGGTCCTTCGGAAGCACGGCGAATGGCCGTGCCTTGGGCACCACGTGCGATTAAATGTGGTGTGTGGACGTCCCGCAGCTCCGAAGGCCATCGAACACTTTTGATAGCCAAAGGGGAAGAAAATTGTGATTGCGTATTTTGTCGAAAGTATAGGATATTAGTAGCAAAAGAGCAAATTCTCTTTTTTGGCAGCTCTGTGTCCTTAGGAGACGCCAGCGTGGCTTTGTGGTGACAGAGCTTCAGCAGGTAGGTCAGGTCCTCATGCGCGAGAATTGCCTCCGCTCCCCGCCGAGGCTGTCAGCGTTCAGGTTCTCATCCAGCAGGTACTGCCTGTCTTTGACTTTTTTTCTTTTTTTTCCTTTTTTTTTTTTTTTTTTTTATCCCTGTCAGTTATCTTAATGTTGAAGGAAATGTTTTGTCAGGGGTTCTAAATTTAATATATTGGGTGTCAGTGGCAGCAGCTCCCGCTGAGCCGTGGGAAGGCAGAGTTGATGCTCCATCTTTCCTGCCCCCCCTCTGCCACCTCCCGTCCCCGGGGTGGGGAGCGGTGCTGGGCGCCTGCTCAGCACCCCTCGGCCCCGATGGGCCTCTCGGCTGGTTCGATGCTGTAGTTCTGTTGCCAGTGCAGAGACATTTTCCCTTACTTGGAGCAGGAGCTACTCATCAGCGTGACATTTTTGAGAGGTAGCACTGCTATTTCAGGGATGGGAAACAAAGATGCTGTAACCCCAGGAGGTGCTCGCAAAGTGGAAGGGAAATCTCGCAGTGCTTCGCAGCCAGAAGTAAATACAATTCTGAAGTACATAACAACGCCTACAGAGAAGAAAGAGTAATAAATCTTAGTTTAAGCCTGGGTCTAAATATTTTGGTGTTCCTTTTTTTTTTTTTTTTAATTTTAAAAAAAGGCAAACCTTTACAGGCTCACAAAGGTAACAGAAGATCCCAGTGATATCCTTTCAGTTCACTGAAAGGGAGGATTTTCAGAAGAAAGTGAAATCAGTGAAATCCTTTCACTTTCTTAGCTTTTTAACATCCATACCCGAGGTTTCTGACACCCAGAACTTTCTCGAAAAGCTGAGAAAAGAAAACACAGCTGCAGGATTTCACAGCAGGTCACAATCAAGTCAGAGTAATCGAGCTATAAAATCTGGGGTCTTTTCATTCACTCTGAGGTTTTCCCACAAATGGAGATACTGGAGAGACATAAGGTCATATAGCTAGCTTGTTAAACTGATGCAGCTTTACTTACAAGAATAGTAAGTAGCCTTTTGCGATGAATGATCAACTGTAACACTATTTGCTAGCTTGAAGTGTTGCTGATTTTGTTTTCTAGTGATATTGGTAATTATGTTTACTTTGCCAATTGGGATCATATCATCATTGAAATAATTAGTACATTTCCAGATACTTTGATATATCTAAAAATTTTCTCTATAAGCCTGAGAATACAAACACAGACAAGAAAGGAGCATAATTACATTATTTTTCAATTTAAATATTTTTAGATCAGTGTCAACATTGGGAGAGGGGTGGCACATGGTTTTGAAGTAGAGCCGAATATTCCTCACTGAGGAAAATACTGTCTCATTTTCTTCAAATAGTGGGAAAAGCCCTGGAGGGAAACTCTGGAGTGGGATTGTCAACTGGCGCCTTCCTCACCTCCAAGACCTCCTTTCCAGCTTGCACCTTCTCAGAAGTAGAGGTGGATAAGAACGGCCCCAGATGTTCAGCCAGTGCTGGTTCTGCCTTCTTGAACACCCGCTGTTCCCGAGGAGGCTCTTGTCCTGCAGGGAGGATGCCCAGGAGCTACAGCTTGGCTCCCTGTTGCCCCTGGAGGTGATTTCTCTTTTTGTCTGCCTGGGAGGGATTTTGGAAGGTTTTTTTCTAGGCGGTTCTTTGCTTTGTTACCAGAGCAAAGTAATTACCAAACTCTGCCTGTGGAGTTTGGGTGAACCCATTGTTTTGGTGACCAAGAACTGAAGATAGTCTGGGGGGATGAGGGATTATCCGTGATAATCCATTAAACAAACTTCCCACCCACTTCTTGCAGTGGGGAGAAACTCTTTTTGGATGCACTTTCAAATATCTGATTATCAAATAGGATTTGTGTAGCGTGGTTTCCACAATCGCTTGCTTTAATGATGTGGTTTACATTTCCCTAGTTTTCAATCTTCAACGGTAAGGAGCAGGGAGCAATTAGCAATTAGTTGGCTCAGCAGTTTCTGGGAGAAGGGCATTCTGCCACCCCTGGGGGGATGCTGTACTCTTTCTTCAAGGAAACACGCAGATTCTGCTTTGAAACTTCCCAAGGACCGCGTGGCACTTGGGATTTACGGAGCGGACGCCGTCCTGGTAGCTGCAGACCATACGCTCCCGCAGCCGCTCCAGATGCTCTCCCCGCCGGTCCCGCCGGGGAGCTTTGTGGCCAACAACCGTCCCCGCTGACCGGCACCACTGATGGAGACGATCAGAACCTCACCTTGGGTAGGAGACACGGCCGTGAAGCTGCGTTAACCCCTTCAGAGGCTGCTTGGGGCACGGGGGTCCGCAGCGGCTCCGCCGATCCCGAGCTGCCTTCCATCTCCGGCTGCAGGCTGGGTGCCTGTCCGGTTGACAGCTCTACAAATCTGCCTTGCCGAAGGGCACCGACATGTAGGATTTCCTTCATGTGCTAAATAAGTGGATTCCTGCATCCCTTTGGATACTGAGATTATGCCGAGGGGCCAATGTGCATGCGCAGAATAAAACCTCATCAGAATGTAGGAAAGGAGGAGAGCTATTCCAGCTGGTGATCCCTCCGTGGTTGTGCCGGCAGTGGGCTTGTCTGAGGACCCGGAATCTCGTTAGTTACTTATGGCTCATTGAAGCAAAATTTTGCTTCATGATCTAATTTCTCACATGGTTGGTGTTTGCCCTGTATTGCTGACATCTGGCTTCGCTTAAGTTTAGTGGAAAACCATAGTAATAGACGTTAAAGCGTCTGTGATGAGTAGAAGAGCTTTTTCCGAGTTTGATATGTTCTTAATTTCGTAGTAGCAGTAGTTCATTATGGCAGTTCACAGAGGCCTAAAAATGATGATTTCTGTATTACTGGTATTGTGGTGGTGCCAAAACCATAATCACGGTCCAAGAATACGCTGTTAAAAATTGTGAAACAAAAATGTGTTGATACGGGTTTAAAAAAATAACTTGGATCTTAGTCTGATGGAGTTTCTGTAGTGGAAAAGAAGAAACAACTAACACCCAGGAACAAATCCAAAGGGGTGGAAGTAACAGATCTACATCCCAGCAGGCCCTAAAACAGACTTCTTCAAATTAACCTTCTAATCTGCATTGCAGCTTTCATGTTTAATATTAGCCGGGGCCAAGGGGGCATAGCAGCCTCAACTTCTAATCCAAAATAATCTCTTTCATGTTCAGTGCGATCTTACTCCCAGTTACTGACTTCAGAGCCAGGTCTGCGATGAATTAATTGCAGGATGGGTAAATGTCTGGTGATTTTTGTAGTTGCCTTCCACCGTAGCTCGAGGCTATGGCTTGTGTTTTAGGCTTTTGATCATGTACTGATTATTTTGTCATTATTTTGTGAATCTTCCAGTATCCTACTGGAAGGCCCAATTAGACTAATTAACATATGCAAAAGGAAAAGCATGCAGGTACCAGAAGCGTCCAAAGAAATGATACTGTCAACTAGTGATGATCACAGTGCCGCTGTTAAGAATCGCAGTTCATTATTTTCCTTTCAAGGCACCAAATCAGGTTTTGGGAAAAAAATAATACTGCAAAACTGCAGTATCAGAAGGTTTGTAGATGCATTTTGCGAAGTCGTAGTGCCATATTAAGTTATGTTATTGTTAATTATACAGAAGTAGGTGAGAACATTCGTACACTCCATGGGAGTATTTTTGAAGGCAATTTAGCCTCATTGTGGTTTTGTAACATAAATATTACCGTGTATGCTGCTCTGCAGTATGAGAGAAAACTCAGTCCAGTGAAGCTCTCGGGCTGGTGTAAAGGTTAAACTAAAGCTTGACGTCGCGTGTTCAAGAGGAGAAGCGGTATGGTGAGGAGCCAGGAGGAGACGTGTCTGCCCCTGGAACGCGAGGAAATGTCATCCCGAACCTTCTCCGGGTGAGGTGGAAACGTGTGTACTGGGAGGGGAGACGGCTGTTGGTATCTCACCTACCTGTACGCACCTCGTGTTGCGTTGGCACTGTGAAAACAAGCCTAGAGGTGGTCAGTGCCCAAAAACCTGCAGCCTGAATAGGCAAGGAAGACCTTTTAGAGACGAAAAGAGAGATTAAGACTTTGATCCTCCAGCAGTTTTCAGAGGTGCTTTATGCAGTGCTGAATCCATTAGGTCTGTTCCCAGACTCCAAGGGGAAGTACAAGGGAAAGACTTTGCTGGGCCAGGCTAATCTGTGAGTTGTACCAAGATCACAGAGACCCTAAAAATGGATGTAAATGTTCAGAGATCTTGTGCAGTACCTTAATGAAGCCTTCAAACCTGGCTGGCGCTTGACGTGGCAGTTGGTGTAGGGATTGGCGCTCGGAAGATCTCGCGATGTACGGAAAGAGAAGGGTTAAGGGAGGCGGGATGACCGACAGGCAGTATATAAGGGCGTGACGCAGTTGAATAAACGCCATTTGCAGCATCCTCATATTGGTGTCAGTGCTCTGTGGCCCAGGGTATGGTGGACCCTGTGCCGAGTCCCACGGGGTGATCAGACGAATGTCTACAAGTGGTGACCCCGACGTGATTGGACATCGGCGGATTACGCGGGGCGTAATCGAAGGCCTGGCCAGGCATGGAAGGAGTCCTGAAGGTGTTGGACTCGTGCTCTAGAGAGGTAAAAATCCCTATGGGACAAAAAGAAGCGAAAGCTTGCCTAGAGCGGCTCCTGAAAGAGGAAGCGATAGAGCGCCCGGGGGACATATTGTCTCCTGAGTGCTGGCCGAAATGCACCGCGGCTTTAGCGGAACGGGCTATGGCGACGCAGCATGGTCCGGAGTTAAAGACGTGGGGGCGGATTAGGGCGATTTTCAGGAAAGTGCGGGAGGAGGGCTTAACATGGAAGGAAGCAAAGAGATTGATGCACGCGCAGGCGGAGCGGGGCGTGCAGGCGGATGGGGGGGCACGGACAGAAGGGCTGACGGAGGTAGCGGAGCAGACGCCTCTGGTGCTCCCAGTGCAGCCGTCAGCACCGGCCGAACCACCGGGATACCCTTGGGAGGAGTTTGAACGGGAGCGTGAACGGGCGAGAGAGGAGGAGCGGGAGAAAGAGCGACAGTTAATTCAGGAGGCAGAGGAACCCGTGGCGGAGCAAAGGAGACGGGAGAAGGAGAGGCAGAGACTAGAGGAGGCGGAGAGGGCGGTGATGAAGGGATCAGAAAAGGAGCAGGTAGAGGAGGGAGCGGTTCCCCTGTATGATCCGGAGGATTGGGTGCCGGGACGTGTTTTGCGAACCGCGCCACAAGCTCACCCTAAGATGGCGCCGACATCCGCCTTCTCCCCGGATGTCTCTCCGGAGGTCGGGAGAGGCGGAGCACGGCCAAAGGAAGGAGGAAGGAAAGTCAGGACACCCCCTCTTACGCGCGTAGCGGAAGAGGAAGAGAGTGGTCCGGACTCAATCGAGGGGTCGGCTCAACGGTTAGAGGAGGCGTGGCAACTGGTGGGCGGACACCGCTGTCGTCCGCCGCACGCAGCGGTAAAACAAAAGGCTGTCTCCGACTGTAAGGCGCAGTCGGCAGCAGCCAGTGAAACGGCAACGCCTATGTCTTTAATACCTGTGCCCAGCCCAGCTACAGATCCGCTGCAGATGCTGCAGCGAGTAGTAGAGGAGATACAGGAGCAGGTGAAGCAACAGCGGCAGCTGCTACAAGCAGCTGGGGAACAGAAAGGAGTTCCCGATTCACCGAAGATCACGTTGCCAGACTGGAAAATTGTAGCAAAGGAATGTGTTATGGACGGCATACGTTTTGAAGGACCCCCTTTAGTTTGCCCAGTCCGAGCTGGTCCAGGTGGTGTGGGGGTGGAGTGGTCTCCGTTAGATAGCAAGCTTTTGCAACAAGTGAAAAAGACCGTGGATGAATACGGCTTAGGACATCCCATGACAGGCTCTCTGTTAGACGTGGTTTTTTTTTCAGGTTCACTGACTCCCTCGGATTCGCGACAGTTCTGCAGTATGATTTTGACTCCCATTTTTTTTTGATTTAGAAGGAAGCTTGGACAAACAGATTACAAGCAGCACTAGTTGAGACCCAACAAGAAAGACCCAGAAACAGGAAAGTGGGAAGGTGGGAGGCGCTTGGTGACACAGGGAAGAGGGTATGCTGCAGTACAATCATCAGAGCACCCAGACTCACGTGTGCGCTGGGTGCCGTCACGGTGGTTGAAACCAGACCTCAGTCAATAACGATTTGTTGTGAGTTATTTTGCAGGATGCCGTTCAGAAGATCGTCTGAGTACCTGCACTGTGGTCGTTGTGACCCTTGGGTGCTTGTCAAGTATGACCGCTGTGGACAACAACTCTGGAGGCGCACCAGCCGAGCATCAAAATGGTGTGACCGATGTTTTGAACACCGCAGATCCACTTTACAGCAACCGCTGTGTGTACCCCATAAGCAGGGGACTATGATATGCTTTTAGACAAAGCCAATCAATTACAGGAGGCAGGTGACAGTGGCTTGACAATCTCCTCTCGTCGACCTGGCAATGGCTCCTGTCTTTGATTGACTGAAAAACGTTGACCCTATTTGGAATCCTTTTGGTGGTGGTTATTATGGTTTGTTGTGGGATACCAGCACTGACTGTTTGCGTGCGGAAACTCTTTATACAGAGTGCGGGTACCCACCAGTACACGAATTACCATGAGGTGGTGGGATCACTTATAGCTGTAACGCCAGTTTGTACCGTCGGTCATCCGCCATAGTGAGGGGGGACTTGTAGGGATTGGCGCTCGGAAGATCTCGCGATGTACGGAAAGAGAAGGGTTAAGGGAGGCGGGATGACCGACAGGCAGTATATAAGGGCGTGACGCAGTTGAATAAACGCCATTTGCAGCATCCTCATATTGGTGTCAGTGCTCTGTGGCCCAGGGTATGGTAGACCCTGTGCCGAGTCCCACGGGGTGATCAGACGAATGTCTACAGTTGGCCTGAAGGTAACTGATAGAGGTGATTGTGTGGGAACTTCGTTTGTAAAGGACGTGGCACAAAAGAGAATAGCTTGGCTAAATACTGTGAGATGGGTTTCAATCTATATGAATGATTTTATATTAATGCGATACAGGTATTAGGAAATTATATTCAGAATTAGAGGAGCAGTCCTCACCAGTACTTTCATATCTTTATGTCTTTAGTGACTTCAGAGTAATTCCCAGACAGGTGTTACACAGAGAGTCTTCTGAAGTTTTTGGCAAGCTAACAATTACAAAAATAAAGGAAATGTAGGTTTGGGGAGCTGTCAAAAGAATGATGGTTTTCCCTGATTGCACTTGTCAGTTTACTTCACGTTATTGCAAGGAGGCAAAATTGAGGCAAACCGTCACTGGTGACTTCTTCTGTCAACCAAGGACTTCATCAACGGTTGTTGGCCACTGTGAGAGCAAGGGTTGAGCTCTGAACACAAAGGTCCTATTGCTTCTTCCTCCTGCTGCTCAGCAAGTGAAGCTTGAGCAAAAGCAAAACAACAGATAAAAGACTGGGTGAAGGTGTGTAAAGTGTGTAAAAATGATTCCCGGGGATCATTCTCCTACTTGCTGCCCTCCGAAAGATCAGTGAGATCATTGACAAAGGGGAGCAAAGCAGGGCTTTGTGTTAAGTGACTCTAAAAGAAATTTTGGGCGAGCAATGGGAAGAGAAGCTGAACAAGAGGCATCAGAATAGGAGCATTCTGAGAAATATTTCACATGGCTGATCAATAGTGGGTGAGCAAGGGGGGCTGGGGAGAGGGGCTGACCGTGGGCAAGCGGTGGTGGCTGGCAGAGCCCTGCCAAGAGGTTTTGAAGAAAAGCTGAGGACAACTTTAGGTGATGTACTGGAAAGCTGTGGCAGAGTGAATGTGTGTGTTGTGCTGTTGTCTGCTCTCCTGAGCCTGCGTGTCTGATTGTGCCAAGTGCTGCCTGTGCGATAGAAAAATTACAGGGCTGCTGTGCTGAATTATTTTTCTGTAATGTGACCACGGTTTTAACAACAAGAACTCCTAATGGCATTTGTGCTGTAACAGCCACTGAGATTTCATCCCCTGTGCTTCGTGGACCTCCAAAGAAATCCACTGATACCAGCAGTGGACATGGGTGGGCTGATCATGTAGACCTTGTCACTTTGGGTTTTGGTAATCAAAAAAAAAAAAAAAAAAAAAGGCTTTCAATGATTTTTCTGTCCAAAATAGTTCCTCCACTCTGCCCCCAAGTAAAATTTCCTTCCAGGTCTTTTATTTCCTTCCATCTTTGCAAAGATACCAAAAGGAGAATTAAAACAAAACAAAGTCAGAAATTCAAATATTCCCTAAATAAATTGCAATAGCAAGACATTTTGAAGAAATAAAAATGTTCCTTTTTAAAACCTGGAGACTGGAAGTTATCTAGAAACACACATTTTGAACAGAAATGCCTTGGGTTTCTTTCCCCCACCTGCTCTCAGAGGAGCTGGGGAGAGAGGGGATGCTCTGGGCAGTTAAGGGTTGCAGGATGCTGTTTGGAAACGCAGGGTTTTCCCTTGGGTTGCTGCTGCCAGTGCCTTCAGTACCGGAACAGTAAGGACAGTAGACAATCTTAAACGGTTGTGTGCTTGAAGTGCCTCATTTTATTTTATTTCCTATTCAGAAAAGATATTTGCAGGAGAGTAAAACTGTTTAGGAGTCAAATTCTCCTTGACAGAAGCCAGCTGAAATCTTTCCGTTTGTTTAACTCAGAGGAGTGGAAGCAACAAGGCTCCCTTACATCCCATGCGTACTACTACTGTCGCTTCTACAATGGGGGGGGGGGGGGAAAATTGGCACACACTGAAATTTCAGTTGCATTGCCAAAATACTCTTTCAGCAGATCGCTTCTATGTGAAGGATACCTGGAAATTATTCTCTGGCAGTTGATCTACCATCAGACCCGATTGAGATGAAGAGGAAGATGCTCAAGAAGGAGTTTGAATGGTCGTTATATATTACAGAAACACACAAGTATGAAGTGTGCTGTATATGGCCCTTTCAGAGGGTCTTTTATAAGGAGATCCTGGTTTGAGTGACCTGTTGAATAGTTCACTAATGGGATCAGTCCTGAGGTGGCTTAAACTAGAGTTGCCGCAGTGATGTCAATATACATCACTGGAGAGTTCGGTCCCCCACGCGAGCCAGCAGCGTCTGGACTGGAATTGGTGTGTGACAGGGTCTGTAAATCACAAGCAAGTCCAAGGACACGCGTAAATGCCGTTAGACCAAGTTCATGGTAATTCTAATTTCCATTCAAAAGGCTCGCCTAGAAGAAAGCTTTATATTTCAAGTAATTGGACACTTGAATCCAGTTCCTAAAATACACACGCTTCTTACTTTATTATCTGAGGCGTAGTTTAAAGCAAAATTTCAGCTTTTCTACCATTAAGGCAAGTTTGAAAAAAGCCTTTCCTTTGCATATACAATGTTAAATTGTCCACAGACCTGGTGCAATGCGACTGATTTGTGTTTGGCTATTTTTTTAAAAAAAAGACATTTTACATAGGTTTGGGTTCTGACTGACAGCACTTTTAGCAGGAAATTTTTTTTTGTTTCACTGTAAATTTTCCTATAACACCGAAAACTTTTTTTAAGAAAGGTTTTGAATACACCATCAGTGTCTAAAATCCACTTAAAATACAACTTCCTTGTCTGACTCGTGGTGCTCAGAAGTGTCACCTCCCAGCTGCACTGGCTGCTCCGTGGTTGTGTCTGCACGGCTTCCCTCGCTCCGTCTCTGCTCTTTTGCCAAAATTTTGGAGGACTCTCTGGACTACATCCCTGTGCCGTGGGTAACAGCACGCGGCTTTGGGGAGAAAGGGGGGAACTCCCTGCACGACCGAGGGTAAGACGGCGTCGCCGCGGTACACCTGCCTCTGCAGGGGGAGAACCAATTCCTTCATGGTTTAATGGTATTTAAGTGACTCAAATGGTTTCAGTAAATGAAAACATTACAGAGATGTTTGAGAAAATGCAATAAAGCATAGTGGAGTTAACAGTTTTGTAAATGTCACCTTGTTGTTAACAACACAGCTAAAGGTAGTTTTACAAGGGATTGCGTTATCATCTGGCCTGTGCCATGCTGCACGTGCTGCGCGCTACGTTTAGAAACGCTAATTTTAATCTCGTGTGCTCTTACATTACCGTGCAGTACTGCAGGCGAGCCGGTGTCGTGCAGCCGCAGTTTCCTGGCTGCGGTCTGTAGGGAGCTTACTGGTGTGCCTGGTAAGACTGGTGCCTGCTCCAGCTGCCACATCGCATCGAGGGGCAGCTAAAAGCACGTTGCACGTCCCCGTACCCCGCTGCGCACCGTGAAGCATTGCTGAGCCCTTAAGGAGGTGTAGCCCTCAGCCGAGAACAGCTCTCTGATAACTTCGCTGGGCTTTTTTAATCTCGGAGCCCCGCCAAAGCATATTTATTCCCAAAGTGGGAGGTCTTGCGGTAGCTGTGTCGTGGGGAGGTGAAGGTTGCAAGTGGTCGCACCGTACCCCGAGCGAAGCGTTTACTTCGCTCTGCTGCACCAGAAGGACGTTCAAGGGCTGGAAAGATCCGGCCCCGGTTTCACCCTTGTTCCTCTGAAGATGCTAGCGGTGCTGGAGGTATTGACCTGCCTTTGAGAGACCGTGGTTGTGCAAAAAAACATCCGGAAATGCTCTTTTCCTTGCTCTGAGTGAAGCCCTCTTTTCAGCTTTGCTTAGGAGAAGAGGCACACTTGAAATATCACAAGTCATTAAATTAATTAGCTAATGTCTAAAAAGTGCTTTGAAGAGGAAAAGCATTAAATAAATAGGAAGTAGTGTTAACATTATATTTAATAAATATAAGAGCACATTCCATAATGAAAGCTCACGTGATGAAGTATGTTTCACTGTGTATTATTTTCCCATGCCCCTTAACAACAGAAGAATTAAGAGTCTTTCTCATTATTTCAAAATTAGTCTTTAGGCACTGTAGAGAGCTCAGACTTCTACTTCCCTCAAAAATAGGTTAAAAATTGTATTCAAGCATTTTTATATTTTATACTTCAGGAAGATGGGGGGGCAACATGACAATAATCTCTACCATATACCCTCCCCTCAAATGCATAATGGGGCTGGAGAAGCATTTCTAAAGAACCACTCTGGTTCTGTATTGAAATTCTGTCAAACTCCCTTGGAATAAGATACAAAGGTGGATAAAGAAATCTGGATCACAGTGATAAGCTCCTGAAGTGAAGGCCAGGCACAATAGAGTGAAAAGCAGAAATGTTATGTAAGTACATTATTTTAATTGAAAAGCAAAATGTCCTTACATTTCTTGGGAGCAGATTGTGTCACGGACTGTAAGGGAATACAAAAAGTGAGGGCTCGCCATCATCTCCGTGTATAGACTGTCTTGCCTCATCGAAGTCAATAGGATTTTTTCGCTTATTTAAATTACTTTGGATTTCACTCCGCAATTTTCAGCATTTTGATCTAAGTGAGGGCTGCCGTTTCTTCACTGGCCATCTTTGACTCCAAAGACGGTCGCGAGATGCGCTTGTTAGCTTCTGCGCGGCACACTTTTGGAAGAGACGTTGCGGACAGTAGATAGCTCAGTCTTTGGAGAGATCCACTTGAGTTGGAGATCTTCCAAAAAGCTGTTTTGCCGGTGCTAAGCGGCCTCTGTCAGCCCCGGCTCGGCTTCTCCTCCTCGGTGCAAGTTGGTGGCAGCAGGGTCTGCGCCGGTGCAGCGGTGGAGCGGAGCATCCCCCGTCCGGCGCTCCCAACGTCGCCGTGTCCTGTGCCTCGCAGCACAGAGAAAAGTCCCTTGCGGGGTTGAAGAAGTTTTCCAGAGCAGCATCTTTCCTGAAGCCCGAGAAGCCCAGGAAGGCCACTGGGGCTTTCTCAGAGCGCTCGTGTCCCTCGCTGGAAGGAGGAGCCGCTCTTCTGGCCCAAATCAGAGAAGAAATCGCAGCCTGGGCAGAGTCATTCTAAAAATCTCTCATGTATTTAGCGGTTTTGTGGCAAGAAACCACTTTATATAGCACATGCAAGTGATTTTTTGTTGTTGTTCAGTGAAATACGTTACAATAAGATCCACGGGGGGTGGGTGTGTGTAAATAAGGTGACAGGTGAGAAGAGGGTTTCTGTTTAATTTTTTGATCGCTGGAATAATTTTCACACTGCAGCTATCAAGAAAACCTGTGCTTTCTTGCTTAATATTTTCTGAAAAATATTAGTTATCATTTTTTTCTGGTTTTTTTTCTCTCTCATGTCTTATTTTCCTCTTTATTCCATTTACTATAAAATGTCAAAAAAATTATCTACTTTTCAAATAATGACTTTGAATTTTGAAGGAATATTTTTCCCTCTAAAATTTTATCTTTGAGGAGACATATGTCAACAACTCTGTGGGAGAATGAGGAGGACAGGGGAGTTCTCGTGACCTCTTCTAGGCACGGTTTGGTGTCAGTCTCTTTGTGGACCCAACTGGCACACCATGTATCTCATCATGCCGGTCGTTCTTCTTGTAGCCGTCTTTGTTCTTGCCCTCTAGGACTGTTTCTGACTGTCTCTCGTTACAGAAAAAGCGATCGCATACAAAACCGCTGTGAGGATAAAGACGACTGCGCGGGGAGGTGGAGGGCTGGGGTCCTCTGCCGACGCGCAGCGGCCGCTCAACTCCGTTATTGCCCAATAGACTTCTCCGAGACGAGACGTACCAGCAGCTTCGTGATTCATTTGCCATCCTTTGTCAGCACTCGCTCGAATAACCTTGCACGGGACTTTCCAGAGAGCCAAAGCTCAGTCGGAGGTCATCCTTCCAAAAGCCAGGCACCTCAAGAATCAGCACATATATATACGGCCTGAAGAGTTAAATCAGTGGCTCAAACTATTGCACGCAGCACCAAAGATTACAGTTGTTTCAAATAACGCTGTATTATGCCCCATAAATTCAGTAAGGTGACCCAAGAGTGTTCATTAGAATTTATTTTAGCCGCACTTATTGTCACTTAACAGACTAAACAAGAACTGATGGCTCTTCAAGCAGTAATAGTAAATTATAGTTATGGCGAACACAAATGCCTCATTACATCTAGTCAAGGTCTATTTCCCCTTTATAGCGATAACTGTAGGAAAGCATTGTTTTTAATTTATGAATAAGGATGCACAGGAATCTTTGCTTTCCTATTTACATAAACACGGTAGACAATTAATCTTCTGTAAAGTAACCAGAGTGGTGTTTAAAAACGTACAGACTCCTTACAAAACGCATTCCAAAATGCCTACGGGGTATCCGTATCGTAGGGTGTTTTAATGATAATCTGTTACGTAGATGAGTACAAACAGCAGGAAAATAGACGATTTATTTCTTTTTTCTTAAGTCTAATTTTATGCTATATGATCCTTTCAGTGAAAACTGATGCGTGGATTTTTATTTGCTAAAGTATTGGGGTGAAAGTTATGTCAGAGTAATAGGAATAGCTAAGGTAGCAAAATATGATGAATTTTTATTGCAGTATTACTTGTCTGATTTCCTCTATGTGAAATGTTCTTATGATTTTCAAAAAAATCTTTTATACTAATGTTGCCGTATAAATAATGGAGAGATGGAGAAAAACTGAACTTGTGTAAGTGTCAAGATTAGTCCTGCTTGATAAGCATCTTTTGGGTTTAATAGTTTACTGTGTTCTTGATATATTACCTACCTATATTCTGCTTGACAGCCGTATGACCCACACAGATTATTTTTTTTTATTTTTTTTTTTTAATGCATTATAGACAAAACAGAGGGAGGTGCAGCCTGTATGGGGAGAGAGGGCAAATGCAGGTAGCCCAGCGAAGGCTGATATGCAAGGCCCTTTTTTTGTTTCATTCTTCTCAAAAAGGCTAATTGTGTTCACAGATATTTAATTAATTTTAACAAGCGGACAAGCATGCAGGTCAGCATAGAAGAAGAACAAATTAGCAAATATTCTGAGGTCGGTAATTGTTCTATAGATTTTTGTAGAAATGGGCAACTTTGGCCAAAAATCTTATTTCTCAAGCTGTTGCATGAGCCAGAAAAAAAATGAATGTTGTTTTCAGGGCTCATAGCAAGGCTTCTGTGTTCCTAAGGAGGCAGGGAGAAGGTATTTGCCTGTATGTTGAATGCGTTTCACCTTGGTGTCCTTGACCAATAACAGGGACAAACTCTAAGATGTTAAAACAAAAATGTTTGCACATACTGACTGTCTTTCAAGAAGAAACTAATTTTTGCAATATTTTTTTTTTTCTGTTTCCCCTAAAGGTTTGTATTTTTCAGATCAGACCTTTAGCTTGATCCTGTCCCCATTTCAACCTATTTTATTGTTGCTGCAAGAGATAAATTTTAGATACTGCCCACATGAAATATCTGATACTATTTTTTGATTCCTTGGACATGGCACAGTTGTTCTTTGCCCTCTCTAGGACTTTTAAGATCAGTAAATCAATGTATCTTTCAGGGCATAGCTATTTTTTGAGATGAATTGACTTCCAAACATTACACTGAACTGATCTTTTCGCATGGAGACTCTTGCCTGTATGTCATCCGACAGAAAGTAATAAAATGTGGAGTTCATAATATAATAAATTGCAAAAAGTGTAGGCAAAATGGAAAAGTAAATTATATATACACTATATTCAGCAGGGCTTGGTGACTTGCTGCCAGTTGGTGGATTTGGTCCTTTTGTCGTAAAAGATTTTGACACTAAAAAGTTAGGAGTTCTTGTCACCTCTTTGGGTAATCAGAGAAAAATTGACTTTTGGAGTTTTGTGGTTCCAATTTTAACGTGTAGTTTTACAACTTGACGTTTTGTTTGCCTAAAGCAATGAAATCAGTGAAAAGTAGCCTGTGGATTGCATTTGGAAATCCAAATGAAAGGAGTCATTCATAACCTTTTATCTCAAGAGTTCTTCAAATTGTTGTTATTTTAGAACCCAGTTCTTTTTCAGAGTTTTACAAATTCGCTGTCTTTATTCTGGACAGTGATCTCATCATTTAGGTTGGTGCCATTGACATTCTTATTATTTCTTTTGGTAACTGAAAAGTTTAAAAAAGTTCCTGTTTCCAGAGGCATAGTGTTCTAAAAAGGCATTTACAACTTGTCCAGCTGCTTTCTGGTGATATTCCCGACGTTCGCCTGCGTACTTGGGAAAAACCTTCATCGCTGCCCGGGCCCTGTTCTAGCGCAGTCGGTGGCAAATTCTCTGTGCACGCCACGGCTGAGCAGTTTTTAAAGTTTTAGTATGATTTGTGAAAAAAACCCAGTGAAACTGAGTTAACAAAACGTGCTATCAATTAAGGAAAGCAATTGGGGCGGGGTGGGGGGGGGGGGGGGGGAGAGAAAATACATGGAAATGCTTTAATTTACTTGTTCTTTGTGCCAGTTACATTAGTGTTATGTGCAGGCACACAAGGTACAAAATTAATGTGCAAATGTGACTTTGTCCTGAAAATAATGCCCTGGAAGTGAAATGTTTCCTGACAAGAAAATATTCAGTGCATCAGTGTTTAAGTTTTTGAGGGAAGATTCACAAAATACTTTTTTAAATACCAAAAATCCCCCAAACTTTTGGTACTTTTTTTTAAAGTCAGACTGAGTTGCTATCTTTGTATCCTGGAATTAAATTAATGCAAATGATTATTTTGCTTTTCTTAATAACTGCAAATAATTCCAATTAATTCAGACTATCATAATTCACCCTGCTTCACGCAGAAGCCTTCTGACGCTGCAGGATGCATTACACGCCAGAGCTTTCAGCCTGGTATTGATTGATTCTTTGCAGTGGACCTTAAAAATCCATTAAGGAAGAAGTTAGAAGATGTGAATTAATTCTAAATCCTTTGTTGGTATGTGCAGCTGAAGAAAGCCTTTTCAAAACCATTAATCATAACTCAAAATAGACTGCTAACTTTAGAATAAACTTTACAGTAAATTGGAGGACAAATCCAAGTAAGGTATTTAAATCCACTGTCCCAATGTGCACTAAGAGTTTTCTCAAGTGTTTTACTGAATGTGTTTTCAATATTTTTCAATTTATGTTGTTCTGATAAGAATAAGTTGATATGCAGCCATCTGTGCCAAAAATGAAGAAGATGATTGCTATTGAATAGATAAGATGTGTCACCAGTTTGGAGGCATCTGAAAAGCAAAACCAATAAAGCTTGCCGTCTCCTCCCAGGTAACACCATTAATCAGGCAAAACTTCATTTGCAACAGAAATCCCCCCCCCCCTTTCTTCTGAAATCCTCACCCTTTATTAAAATTAATTTGTATTGAATAGTTCATACACCCACTGCTCCCAACAACATCTCAATTTTAGAGTTGAAGTTACAAAAACTTTAAGTTTAGACTGAAACACAATAGGAAAGACGCCTGAAGAACTAGGTGGTATTAAATAGGCACAGAGAAACCTTGACGGAAAGAATAGCTGCAGATTTATTCAAATTGAGCTCTACTTACATACTTTTGTGTTTACTAAACTATGTAAAGCAATCTGTCGCTGGTTTCTGTGTGCGCAGGAGGAGCCCGCAGCCCGATCTGCCTTCTCTGGTGCGTCCCCGAGCAGCGTCTCCGAAGGGTCGATGGCTTCGGGGGCAATCCCGAGTCCGTGGCAAGGCTCGCTGGCTCCAGTGGCCCCAGGTTTTCATGCACGTCAATTTTTGGCAATTTTTCCTTTGTCTCCTACTGGAGTACCCTGCTTAGGCTGGGCTTGGCTTTGTCGTTGCAGTTATTATTCAAGGTTTACGTCAAGGACGTTTTGGTAAAAGGGAGATCCAGCACTGGGGGCAGAGTTTGCATCATTTCTGAAATGGAGTGGTTCAATTTGGTTAATTGGTTAAATTTTTCTTTCCTTCGATAGTCTGATCAGCCCTGGAGAACAGGACTGTTGGCATAACAACTAGGAAGAACTGTGGATCACCATGGTACACGGCAATATTTTCCCTGAAATTGTAAATTCTTTTCCAGTGAGGAAAATCAGGAACTGCATTTTCTAAAACTCGAAGGTGAACTTGAAAAAACACTGAAAATATTTTCATTGTTCCCCAAAGGTCCCATATACAGTAGTAAATTGCTAACGTAATTGAAATGGAACTGGTGAGCTGTGTAATAAAGATTAATCCTTCCCCACTCCGAGAACACGCAGTACCTGAGACAACTGCTCTCATTTGAGACGTGTAACATCGAAGCACCACAGTTAATTTCCAGGTGGTTACTAAATTCATTAGTGCTTTATGTCAGTTGGAGAATAAATTTGCATGTTGATTATATATATTTAAGTGTGGAGCAGTCATACAGTATGGGCTAGGCTGGGTGGGGAGCTGCTGAGCCTGTCACTTGTTGTGAAATGTTCTTATATAAATTTATAGAAAGTTTGAATAACATCTTAATGCATGTTTGGAAGGAGTTATTAAGCTACGCAATTTAAGAAAAGTTAATTTGAAGAATTGTTCAGGAAGCTTGGTTTTGGAAAGAGGAGAATCGTTTTTCCATCTCGTCACACTGACACTCGTTCCCGTCTCGTTCTCCTGGTGCAGCGCCCCGCAGACGGCTGCTGGACCGTCCTGGCCGCGCCAGTGGGCACGGCAGCGCAGGATGGGACCAAAGGCACCGCGACGCTGGGGCAGTCGGTCCCGTGCACTGATGCAAGTAGGGCAGCTCAGAAATGCAAGGGGCAAAAATGAAGTGTTCGTCTCGTACTGGCACATCTCTGTAGCTTGGGACCCTGCAGGCATCCCCAAATACGTGTCTTTACTCAACTAATTAGGGGAAGGCGTCAGATGAACGCACGTGCACACCCGTTTACCGAGGTGTGTCTTGTATCGCCGGTCGAAACTTGTGTGCGTTTGGCCAGAAAGACTGGTACTGATCAGACTGAGGTAAGGGACTTGTTTTAATACTTTGGGTCAAGCTTGCTTAGACTGTAATAGGTGTTGTGGACCTTATCCAAGAGCTGCTATCGATTGCAGTGGTTGTTAGATCAGGACATACACTGAATGCAGATTGTCGTGGCCAGCAGAGCCCCTGAAGTTTTATGTACTACGATAGCTAGGAGTCCGCAGTTTTAATCCCCTAACAGAGTGTTCCACGGTGATCGTTAATTAAAATTTTTTAGATATGTTTTATATACATGTAATTTGAGATGTCATTCTGTGAACTGTCTCAAAAACTAGATTTTCTATTAGTGATTTTTTTTCTTTTTTAAAAGTTCTTGCTTTGGAAAACATGCAACAAGTTTTAAAGGACACCATATAGCACCAATTATAACATAGCATCCATAGTAGCTATATAGTAAAAATGATAGGACTGTTAAGCCAGACTTTATTATTTCTGCAGAGATTTGCTTTCCTTAATTTGCATAGAACTGTCTTTGGTTAAAAATTGCCAGTCACAAAAGTACCTCGGTGATATTTTTTTGTAGCAGTCATCGTTTCTTCTAATGAGAATACATCTTATGCAAAGGTATCTTTTTATTTTTTCTAAGTGTAGTCTTTATTTTATTGATTGCTTGTATCTTAGTGTGTTGAATTAGAAAACTGTATATCCTGCTGTGTTATAACTGTTGGTAATTTAGCTGCTATACTACATTTCTGTTAGTGCAGGTCTAGTTGGGGAATGAAGATGTGTGGATTCTTCTATCCAGAACAATTTTTGTGCAGCTGGAACAAGTTTTGCACTAGAGAAGTTTAAGTTTCGCATCTTAGATGTCTCGTAATCAAAGGACAACACTGCTATACATTGGGCAGAGCTGAGCAGAGAAATTTTTTACAGCGTTTGGGTGTGCTCTAACCTCTTCCTAGCAACTGTTGTCAACTGCGTTCATTTATAACAACAATTAAATGAACAAAAATTAATAAATATAAGGGATACTCTATGACAAGTCAATCAGAACTAAGCAGAACACCCTGAAATTCAGGTCTTGCTCTGCTCGTTTCACAGACCACTGTTCTTCTCTAACTTTTCTAATTCTAGTAAATAGATGAGAAATTAAATACTTATATCAAAGGTCACCTTTTATTCACAGTTATCTTTTAGCCTCTAAACTAACTGCCTGAAGTCAAAAGTCATCTGCACTGTTTGTCTTTGGCTATGACAGCATGCACATCAAATAGTGAGAAATCACGCTGCCTTTTTTTAGCCACATCAAAAAAAAAAAAAATCTTAGGCACTTTCCATGTGACTGATGTTGCATTACCGCTGACGTATGCCAAGGTAAAGTCCAAATATATTGCTGCGTGGCAGGAATAGACCCAAAAAAGCCTCCGTCTGTCCTTCCTGTGGATCTGTGAGCGCGGTGGAAGCTTGCAGCCTCTTCTAGGCAGGGCAAACCTTGACGCAGTGGGGCCAGGAAAGCAATGGCTGCAACGCCATTGAAATTCTTGAGGGCAGTGAGCGGGGAGATGATTTGTAGAGCATAATTAATTTGACAAATGCCACCTTTCTCTCTTTTTTTGTGTATTGTCTTGGGATAAATGGCCGGTTTCTCCTATATGTTTGACATTTGCAACTTCTACTCCGCAGAAGGTTCTCCGGGAGCGGGAGCTGTGGATGCACGCGGTGCACCAGCCACGCGGACCAGCCCTGAGTCCGTGTCGCTCTTTAGAGCATTTATTTTCCTGGTAATATTAGAGGTTTTTATTTAGCGTTTGACCGGGCAGAGGCCAAATGGCAGTAACTGTTTCGGTTGGGTCAGGTCCCTGTGTCTTACTGCACGGTGGCATTTGGCCCCGTTCGTCTCGAGGAAGGGCGGAATATCTCCGTTTAAGAGGATCGCTCATTTTACCGAGGCAGGGGAGCGTGTGCTGGGGGCATTCCCTTCCCACCCGCGGGTCTACCTCCCTGTGCACCGTTTCGTGTCCTGCCAGCGAGGAGAGCTGCTGCACAAATCCAGCGCAGAGGGTGGTTATACAAGAGCTGCATTGCAGCACGCTGCACCAGCTCAGCCGGGAGCATCTGCCAGCAGCACCTCGTGTAACAGCACTCCAGGCTCTCACCAGTTCATTTCCATCACCTGGAACAGGAGCTCTCAGAAAAGGTGCTGCCCCGTATAACCATTTGCAACAGGTTGCTAACACCAGTGGGGGTTTTTGTTTGTTTCTTCTTTTTTTTTTTTTTAAACTTGGCTATAAATACTGTGATGAATTTTTAATGCAAATGCAGAATTCTGATTTAAAGCAGCAGCGACTGGATTTGTTCTCAAAGTTTTGTGAATTCTCTGACGGGTTTCTTAGCTCATCCACCACTAATGATTTTTTAAATTCTTTTTACAGTGCGTGTGGTCTGTTTTTCTGGTCGGTAATGGGTATTGACTACTTCCTTCACTTTTTTGTTTATTAGCTTCCAGTCATAAAATTTGTACAGACAGTTGCCTATGGTGTGACCTTTACAAGTGCATCCCAGTAGTCTGCCCATTGTCCTAGAAAACCGTCTCCTGTGAAGCTCTATAGTTGTTATTTAAACTGAGCTTTTTATAGACTTGCAATGTAATCTGCATTTCCCAATACTGAACGCATTTAGAAAATGCTCTGTGCTGAGAGCAAATTGCCTTTGTTTTTGAAGCTCTGGGACCTGCTTTCTCATGCCTTGCAAAGCCAAGCAAGTAGCTGTGGTCCATATTCTCAGCAGAGCTCAGCAGATCAGGCTTTTGCTTGGATTCCTGGTCGACCAGGAGCTGGATGTAACCAGCTGGTGAGTCTGTTTACAAGTTTGACTATATTTCTCCCATAAGCCTTCTAACCCGGATCGATCTTCGCTAAAGGAACTGGCAAACGGCACGAGCAGCGTCTGCCCGAGCACTGCGGAGCTCCAGCAGGCAGGTAAGCCCCCAGCACACATCTGGGGGACTTACAGCTGGCCAGATGTTCACAGAGGGAGGAGAGGTGTCACCGCCTGGTGTTGAAAACACACACACAGGGTGAGCCTTACCAACAAGCTCGGTGCCAGTAACAACCTCCGCAGTAACTGGCTTACGAGATTCTCTCCTGACTCATAAAACCAGTGAGCATCTTGTTCAGGGAACCCAGAGCTCTGGCATTTGATAGTTTTTTCCTTAAAAGGTATTTTTTTAAAGGCTACAACTGAAGTTTATGGGGTTATCATGCTTGACGATTAAAAAAAACCACAAACAACTGTACTTTTTTTTAGTGCAATTGTTCCCACTAAAATCTAATATTTGTTATAGAAGAGGAAAAAAAAAATGCGGAATTGAGCAAAGCAGCTTGATTATTGATATTCTGAGACATGCCAGTTTAAAGCCTTTTCAAACTGAATTTTTTTGGTAATTCTCCAAGTGCAGTCATACCAGCATTTCTTAAATGTCCAAAAATACAGAACAGGGGCACGAAGTACAAAATAAATCTACGGCAGGTTTTAATCTCTCAATTCCACCTTTCTTTTGAGAAGTTTGGGAAATGCAAATGAAAATGTTTAGAATGATATTGGCAAAGTATAAATAATCACAAGATACACAGAGATCTAAAAGAAATAATTTGCATGATTTTCTGTCAAGTTTTGAAGGTTATTGTGACAAATTGGAAGTGTTCTTTGGACACTTGCATTGATTGGTAGGAGATTTTGTTCTGTAATGCAGATGGCACTATGAATATACGATCTTATTTCATATTGCTGCTCTGACAGCTGAAGTAAAGTGGTGAAATCAGAAAAAATGCAATGAATACTTTCAGGGCCAAATTTGCACTTAGTTGAGTTTGGATCATTGCTTTGATGGTTTCATTATCCCATGCAGTGGGTGAGAGGTTCATCGTTTCTCTGCTTTTCCACCAATCATTAAACAATTAAGAGATGAAAATAGCATTCAGTGTTACATGATGGTAAACTGGGGACACCAGCGGAGGAAAATCGCTGTTTTTTAGGCGTAGCATGGATTGTTGATACTACATTTGTTGAGCTGCATTTTTACTGACTTGGATATCTCTCTGCAAGTTAGACACATGAACCAGAATACCCCCTATCTGAATATGTGGTTAGCAGCAAATGTGCTCCCTGCCCGTACACCTCCCGTTTTTAGAATGAGAAACTTCTACAGTTTGGTCTGCTAAGTATTTCTGAACCTAACTTACCTCCCCCCACCCCCGACTCCCCATGGCCCCTCAGCAGAAGTGCCTTAAGAGAAGATAATGGGTTCCTCTGCCCACGGTGAAGATATTCTGCTGGAGGCATATTACAGACCTTCTGAGCAGAGCTTTCTTCTCCCGTTACTGCTTCCACGGTTACAAAGCTTTGCTCTGAATTAGTTAAACCTCTGAGTCAGAGGAATAATGAGTGGTTCTCAAAAGCACTAAAAGCCAGAGAGTACCCAGGGCGACTTGCGTGAAGCAATATGCTTTGCACTAAAGCGCTGGATTTGTCTTTTTCCAAGACGGTCTATCACTTCAGACGCTGTTGTCTTCAAAATGGAAGGGGTTTTGCTCAGAAGTGCTCACACCTCATAAGTCTGTAATTGCCTCCTGCATTAAAGCAGTGCTTCAGCAGTCCGACTGTTTTAGTCCAACCACTTTTCACACACGGTTGTCTTGAAAATGCAATAGAGCTTCAGCTGTTTGACTCCATCTGACTTGCAATCCTTGTCTTATCGTCGAAGGGGACACCAGCTGAGATTATTGTGTTCGCGTTCTCTGGCTAACACTGGACTCGTTTCAAAATCCCTCTGTGATATTTTATAGCTCATAGGCAAAAGGCAGTGCTTGCTGGAAGGGTGACATCTTTTCATTTGCTCTTAGAAGGAAGTCAAGTGAGTAATTTGCACAAAATCCCCCAAAGGACAGTGTGGGTATTTACGCCACTCTTCGTCAACTGGAAACTAAGGATGGCTTAACTTTTATGTTTAATGTATAACGAGGTATTGATCTAGTGGCAAGAGTTGCTCCCCGGGCACTGTCGCCCAAACTTTTTATTTCTTTAGAGACAACAGTCAGGTACAACATATTTCACATATGGTAGAAAAGCAAAATTGTCTCTGGGAAGATAATGGGCCTCTCTCTTCCTTCAGGTTAAGGACATAGAGATGTAACAAAAAAGAGTGCAGTGAAATTGACTTCAATTTTTTTGTGTGGTTTCTGAAAAAGTTAACACAGATCTTATTTATATGATCTTAAAAATAGGATTATTTATATATATATCTATATTTTTTTTTTAAGCAGAAAAAAATGAGCTGCCTTGCCTCTGAAGGCTCTGTCAGTATAGATCCCTAAAGCTGCTAGCCAATGATTGCCGAAGACCTACAGTTAACTTCAGCTATTTATAACTGAGAAATTGTAACCAGACCCTTGCTAAATAAACCCTGGACTTTAGGATTGGGATATTTTGTGGGCTGGCAGAAGGTTTTTCTTTGGGGTGTGCAAAGCCCGTCACAGCAGCTCTCCTTAGGGCAGGATGAGCTGGAGGTGGTGTGGAGGGGATAACACCACGTCCCTCCTCTCCTTTGCTTCTGCAAAATGAGTCTGACATGACGCTGGAGTTGGCTGGGCACCACCAAAATAGCACAATAACTCCAGAAGCCATTCTTGCTTTTCTGAGGCTGAATTTCAGGTTTTCCTTGAATGCAGTGTGTGTCTGCATTGCCTACTGCCATGGGCTGTGTCTTAATAATCCTGAAAAAATTTGGGAATATGTGAGTGGTTCTTTATTTCTTTGCTTTTAATAAAAAGTCTGCAGCGCTGCTTGGGAAGGTCAAGTCTGTTTGACACTACCAGGGTGCTGGTATTCTTGGAACAACCATCTGTTCAGAACACAGTGAAAAATTGGTTTGTGACTGCCCAAAGTCATTTCAGCTCATGAGCAAAATTTAAGGGGGGGGGGGGGGAAGTAGTAATACAGCAGCATTTTACCACTAACAACAAAGAAATTACCATTTGGAAAAATTAGCATTTATATCCGTGACTTGATGAGTGATGGTTTGTTAGTGATCCGATTTAGGTATTGTTGACCAAAAGGAGGACGTGGAAATTGAACCCCTGGGACTGTCACTGTGTGACCAAAAAGATCTTGGTCAACAGATCAGCTGCAATGAGTTGCAGAAGGGCACAGGGGACGGGGGTCAGGGACTCGCCGTGATGAACCACACAGACTGACAGAGCTTGAAATAAGAAAATAAATAACCTGTGTACTCCACTCCTATCTGAGGCAGAAACTGGTTTGTAGATTATTTTCCCTTTCTCTCTGCTACATTAATACATTTTATGAAATTGTGAACTTTGCCAGACTGAGAGTCTTTTTCCATTTCTTTGTTCCTTTCTTTTTTCTCCCGGCAACTTCAGTATTTCCTCTTCTCTATCTTATTCTTCTTTATGGTTTTTACCAGCTGCTGCATTTTCATCTCTATTTCTGCTCTTCTTCCCTTAAGGCATGATCCAAAAATATGATCCAGTGACTTCTGTGTTTTTTTGTATTTTGCTGGGTGGCCCCAAAATGTGCCATGTTTTGATCAAGTTTTACAAGCCGAATACTCGCAAAGCAGCTTTCTTCTGTTTCTTCTTTGCTAATCTGAGATTGTGTTGCTGCTTAAATTAGTGAAAATAATTTTCCCTTGAATATGGTGTTGATTAATGCGTGTGTTTTCCAGGAATGCTGTGGCTTATCTGGTGCTGCAGTGCTCGTTGTTGAGATACTCAACGCTCCTTTTTGGGACCGTACCTCATGACACAGCGAGTAGAAAATCCCAGATAAAATATCGGAGCCTTTGTATAATGATCTGGCTCAGAAGGGCTAAATATTGCTCCTGCTGCTGTACAGAGGGCGGCTGGGCTGGACTCGGCAGTGCCGGTGCTTGGTGCCGAAGGCTCTGGGGCTGTGGTTCACATGAAGTGGGAGTCCATTGCAATAACGTGAAAATAAGCAGCTTTGGTAAGATACTGTGCATGGCAGGCTGCTGAAAATGATTAAAATTACAAAAAAGCTTTCTGGCGTGGAAAGTTTCATTAAAAGTTACATCTCTGAGTTCAGTCTCAATTTAATAAGAGATAACGTCTCCAGCTTCTTAAAATTTAATTTGATAGTTTATGAAGGAAATAATTAAAACATATTGTGGCATCAGTCACTTTTTTTTTTTCATAGAAAGCCTGCATAAAAAAGGTATCATTCGTACCGCAGCGAGAGTTGCTGGCCTGCAAATTGCATTTGTCCTTATTGACACAACATTCACTAATTCAAAGTAAATGGGAAGGAAATGATTGAATTTTTTTTTTAATAAAGGGTAACCTTGACCTTGAGGCTAAGTAAAGTGAAAGTTGGTGGAAAGTTTGGAAAAGTTGCAGCTTTGTGGAGAAAAACGATATTTCTAATACTTAATAGTAAACTAGTGCTACCTGTCTCTGGGAGATAAAGAGACAAACCAAGGGTTTCTGGGTCCTTTACTCATACCAAATAGTGTATTAGCGCACTGACAGTTCCACTGTGCGATGTGGAGAATAATACCAAATAATACCACTCTGCCCCTGGTTTCCCTGCCATGGTCGCTAATTAACGTCTTCTCTTCGTCACTGCTCACTTGAAGGCAGGTGAGCAAATATAACCCGCTAGCTGTTCTTCAGTGATCTCAGCCCTGAATCCCGGAGGATGAAGAGCTTAACACTGGGGACCTCTTGGCAGACTCCTATTACCTCCCTTCACTGACTTTCCTAGCACCGTTTTGCTTTGGGGATAAGCAGGAGAGGAAACGCATCCTCTTGTCACTTACTGTCCTGGGAATCCAAAGCTGGAGCACCTTTTATTTGGCTTATAAAACTTAGCATGGCCTTTCCTAGGTCTCTTGTCTCCTATTGTGACCAGAAAATGTTCAAGAGGGCTTTGTCTTCAGGCCATAACAATAGGTTTCAGAGAGTGTTTTGAAGATTAGATTTGCCTCTGGAATCGTTTTAATAAAACTATTTTTTTTTCTATCACTTTTTGGACACTCTACAGTTTTCAGTAACTGCCTCGAGTCAAGTCCATTAGTACGTCCAACATGCCAAAAATAGATTAATCTCAAGCCTCTATTACAATTACCACTTTGGATTTCTGTATCACCTACCACTTAAGTGGTTTACAAGCAATTACAAAGTCTTCCAGAGCCTCTTGGAAGGAGCATTTCCCACCGCACTTTGCAGAGAGAAACGGAATGTCAGAGAGGTTCGGATCGGGGTCCGCAACATGCTGAACTCCAGCACCCACCTCCGTGAAGTGCAGAAGGGAGGTTGCTCCACTGGTCACCCGGCTTCAGCAGCCTTGCCCAAGGTAACGTAACAGCAGAGGCAGAAAAGGAGAATCCAGATTTCTTGCGTTCGGTCCTGTCCTTGACCACAAGTTAGATTTAGTCAGGCTGATGCGCTGCTGCTGACAATCTTGCTTCTGCTCTCAAGTGGTAAGGTTAGAAGCCCTTAAGCCAGGTAGATGGAAAGGCAGATAGATGCTCAAGTCATTGCTCATGTAAAACCAGCACCTGATGAGAAAGATTAACTGTGTTTTTGGGAAGCTGCTTGCATAAGTCACAGTTAATCCCTTCCTCGTGGCTTCTTAGTACTGAGCAGATTCGCTGTGAATAATGGAACCTGCTGCCATTTTATCTGTGGTCTTTCCTTTGTTATTACCTTGAGGAACAGACGATACGAACAGGAAATTAAGAATTACCTGAGGATTGTATTCAGTAAAGTAGCTGGCAGTCTCCCAGCAAGCAGAAATACATACGAGGGTCTTTACGTACACGTTTGCATACCCATTTCTTTGGCCTTAAGTAGTTACTTGGTTTAGATGCGTTGGAAATTAATTTGGTGAATAGTTGAAGCCTCCCGTTGCACTAGGATTCCTTTAGACCGTGTACTTCGGAGGCTTGACGTGAGTGTCAGGTCTGCTCTGGTTATTTTGGCTGGCTGCTGGGAGGGCAGCAGCGTGACCGTGCCCCGTCCCTTGGTGCCGTGCGTGCCGTGGCACGGGGAACTGAGCGGGACGGCCAGATCTTTGTGTTCCCTAAGCTGTGTGACGAAGAGAGCCAGCTGCAGTCCGGTGGAGTAAAATCGCTGAACAACTCAGTTGCTCAGCACAGGGAGGACTGCGCCTCTGGCTTTTGCTGGAAAGACCACACATTAATTCACTGCGCCACTTCTGATGATGATGTTACTGGCTTAATTAAATAAGAGCTTGGGATAAGAAGAGTGCTGGCTGTGTAGCTAAGTTAGCGAGGTTGGTGGAGCTGGAGAAGCAAAACCAGGCAGAGGAGCCTGTAGAAGTGCGCAGAGTGGAAATGGGAGCGTATGCAATGAAGTGTATAGCGTGCGGTTAATCCTCGTTAGGGGTGGAGAGGCGGTAACAGGCTCTGCAGTGCATACGTGCGGCTGTTGTACAAAAACCGGATGATGTTCATTTAAATGCTATTGAACAATAGTGATTTTTAAAAACCCCCAAATTTTGTTAATCTGGTAAGATTAAATTGAAACGTGACGTTACCATCTCCGCTCTCAACCCTTAATGCCAAAAGACAGGGAGAATATCAGGAGGACCTGATACTTTAGTGTCTCCCAGAGGAGAGCTGCCACGCTGAAGGAATTTCGGCGGACGTTTGCTGGGCTGGCCGCGTGGGTGTCCTGCTGCAGGGACCGAGGGCAGGAGCGATGCCAGCGATGGAGGTACTGCGTGATACTCAGAGCAGATCGTCGATAGGGCAGTTTAGTTACTTCTGCTTCGGAAGTTACTTTACCAACAGTGATGTTGAAAATGTGATGTTTCATAGTTGTGCAGAGGTACGGCGTTATTCTGCCTTTTCTGCTCAGAAAATTACAATATGCAGCACTGTAAGACTGAATAACCCAAGTACTGTTGAAAAGACATCTTATTTTTCCTCCTAGCTTGCTTAATTAATTTCTTTCAACTGTTTGATGAGTGTTATTTCAAACTACTGTCAAAGGGAATGTGAGGAGGGAAAAATGAGCCACCTACATACTGCTTATAATACAATTGTATCTTGCTTGAAAAACAGAGAATTAATAAAAATAGGTGTTAGCCCATGTGCTTGACAGAGAGCATTTAGAATCAGCAGGTGTGTTTCTAGTCTAATTATCCTTGTTGGGCCATTTTGTAAACTAAAAAATTCTCTAAGGTAAATAAAATTCAGAGACAGGCCAGGATATTTGAAGCTCAGCTTTCAAACCAGCAAAACAGTACTTGTTCTTGTTTGTGTTGTAACTTCCTACCCACAGACCTTTCATGCCATATTCTCATGAAAAGAAAAATGAACACATCTGGTAATGTTACGAATTTGGTTTGTTTGAAGGTTATTGGACATCCACGGGAGGAAATTTAACAAAACTGGATGACTGTGCGCTGTTTTGTGTGTAGAAGAAAGCCTCCAGGTGGAATTACATGGACAAGATTTCATGTCCCTTCATCACCATGGTTAAACTGAAAGGCTAAATATTTGTTGTTGCTAATGCTTTAGATTCTGTTAGTGTTTGGAGGCATCTTATCATAGACACTAGACTGACATAAATACAATATCCTCTGAAGTGTTCACAGTGCAAACAGTTATGAAAGGAAAAAAGGATGATTCTGTCTATTTTAAAGATCAAAAATACAGCTACCTTAGTTAAAGGTAGGGGACGGAGGCGGCTGGAGTTGGTGTCTGTGGGGTTTTGTGCACAGAAACCCACTACCCTGACATGCCGCTGTGCATCAAGGTGCAAGATGAGGTTATTAGAAATTACTCTAATTAGGAGGATTCTTGGGCTGGGGGCCCCTGTTCAGACCTTTCAGGAAAGTCAGTATACACGAGCTGTTCGGCCGCTGGTTGCACACAGTTAATATACTTGACTTGGGTGTAGCTGCTGCTGCCAGCTTGGCTTGCTGTGGCATTTCCTCCCCTCACAACGCTGAGTGAATGATTTACGGGTGAAGTTTGTCTTTTTCTCACATTTGTATTTCCCATTTCAAAAATCTTTGCTGAAAAATTTATCAAAATCAGCCTTTTGCTTTAGTTCTTTTCTGAGGAGGCCGTAGGAAGAGTTTCTGCTGCCTAATTGGAGGTTCCCAGAATCAGCTATCTCCTGCGAATACACGCCAATTTGAAGTATCTGTTTTGTGAATATTTGCAGTAACTTGAGTGGGTTGCTTCTTAAAAACTTCCTGTGTTTCCTGGGAGAATGTTTCTCCCAGGGAAGACCCCTTTTCAGTATTTGTGGAAAACACAAAGGACAAGGACACAGTTGAAGTCTCTTAAATTGCAAATACATTTGAATATTCGTGATGCCTATTTTAATGTTCACCAATTTTCTACTCCTGTGAATGCAGCATGTTTGTTTTAAGGTAGAATACGTCTGTGGCAATTTGTTTTGTTATCAGAAACATTACTGTTGGGAAAAACTAGTGCAAGATTTGGCCAGCAGAAATCCTACTGCCTGACTGAGGCCTTAAATAAACTCATAAATGATGGAGGCTGGCTTCCTCCTCCAGCTGGAGGGCACAAATAATGAATATTATGGTCAAATATACACGGCGTGTGAATGTTGGAAGGGCCACGCAGGTGCCATAGGAGCCAAGCTGGGGCTGTCTGGGATGCGTTTGGAAATGTCCATCCATTGGTGAATCACTTCTCATCACACACTGCACTCCGCAGACTCGTACCCTGAGGTGTCCAAAGGCAGGTGAGGTTGAAAAGCACTTTGGACCCGGTCCGAAAGAAATTAGTTTTCCATTTGAAACCAGTGCTGCTGAAAACCATTCCCTCTCTGCTTGTCGCACAGCATCCAGCGGTTCTCTCCATTCATCTGGTGCCTGTCGACAACTCTTCAAATTGTCTTATGGGAAAATTTCCTCCTACATGTTATTCGAACATTTTTTTCCCTATCCTGATAAATGATGTTGCCAGCAAAGATTACTTCTTTTCAGGGCTGGCAAACACTATTTCTTACCTGATGGCTTCTTGGGAATACAGTTGGAAAAAACCATGATAACATTTTTTAAAAAGCATGATGGAATAAAGGGAGAAGAGGGGTTTTTGTCTCCCACCTAGTAGCTGCGGACAGAGGAAGTTGCTACTCTGAGTATCTCCACAGCATGTGATTTTTCTTAGTGGACCTGGTGATTAAGTACTTAGCTGAAAGGCATGAGTGTCACGGGCCGCTGGCTTCCCAAGGTCGCTGTACTGGCACGTGGAGGAAGGTTCCCACCGTCCCCTTGTGAGCGGTGTGGGCAGTCCCCTCCGGGGGAGCGGTGGAGGAGGTGACTTCTGCCCACCTGAGGGTGGTGGCACGGCGGGGAGCCCGAAACCTCAGACTTTGTTATTTTTACATGCCATGTGCTTGGTTCCTGCAGAAGAAAACTCTTCCTGTGTGTCTTCTCTTTGAAGGCACAGACGTTCTTACCTCCAAAGTGTCCTCACTGCTCCTCAGTGCGCTTTCAGATTGTGTGAACCAGCGTGATGCTAACTAACACCTGATGGTTTTGGTGCAGTAGCTGTAAGAGCTGCTAAAGAGGAGCTACTTTGGTAGGTACAGGAGTGGCATTTTGCATATCTGATATCCTTTCAGATCCTCTCTACATCTAAGCTTATTTGTAGTTTAGTTTGTTGGAAAATAATGAGAATTGGATTGGTTGAACCATCTGCATGTTTGTAATCTCTACTAAATACCTACTTTCTTGTAGGTGCTGTTGGTCTTCAAGATGTTGAGCAAAGTCAACAGAAGTAAGGTACCCCCTTGGACAGAAGTTCAAACCCAAGTGGGAATACCCACACCAAAAATGATTTTGCTCAAACCAATAGAATCTTTTTAATTAGCTCAGTTTATTCCAGCTCTTCTGTGTTTGGGGGTGTACAGAGTAGTGGTGGTATGGCACTTGTTTTAACTGGTACAAAATCAGCAGTATTGAAAGTTAAGCAATTTTTCTACATGCTTTGTCTTCTAAGCAGAATTTCTTAATTATTTATATGGCCCTGATTTGCTATCGGGGGGGAAGTATTCAGAGATACCTCCTGTGATCTTTTTCTGGAGATGTCATATACACCTTCTACAAATAACCTATTTTCAGCAGCAGATAATTCATCCACTGTTTCAAAGTATAATCTCAAAATCTCAATACTTTGTTTAATTTCTTACTCAATTATGTCCATAATCCCTTAATCTACTGCTATACTTGCTTATTCATGTATTCATTGAACTGTACTGGGAAATACCTTGTTGAAAAGAGAAGTTATCACCAGTTATTTTATGATGCAGTGTAATTGCAGGGTAGTACCTGCATAACTGGGGAGGGAGAGGGAAAAGTAACTTGCCAATTTTATTGAAACTCATCAGGAACTCAGCACAAAACAGCCTAAAAGATTTGATTTCCAAGACCAGCTGAGTGCCTCTGCCCCAGAGTCTGCCCAGTTGAAGAAGTAACGAGCCACACTGACGACTGAAAGTCTTGGCCAGAGGGTCATTGTGCGGTGACAGGATATTCTGGCTGCAAACATGGACTGGAGAATATTTTTCTTACTGTGTCAGACAGTACGGGAGAGGAGATGCACAGAACTGCAGCTCTTCGCTTAGTCCCGTGTGAGTAATGTAAATGTTTTCTGGTTTTCATGTTGGATCCTTGAGGAGGGGGAGCCTGGAGGAGGAGGAGAACAGCTGTGCATCTGAAGTGGCTTCTGATGAATCAGCACGTTTACCTTGGACACCATCCTGACCTTCAAAATTCAGGGGAGAGCAATCAGTCCTGACAAGAGGTCTCTTTAGGACTTTTAGATTGTGTTTATTCTCCCTCTCTCGTATTTCAATTACCTAAACGTTTATATAATTCAAAAACTGATTTCAGCACAGCAAAGAAAGCTATAGACCAGATGCTGTATTTCCTTTGCTATGTAGCCCATAAGTAACAAAGCAACAATTTCTTTATTATAGGGTAAAAGCATATCTAAGAAATACGCTGTCAGTGGTGTCAAGAGGAATGTGGCATGCTGCACCATATCTGAGTGTTAATACTTTCATTTATTTTCAAATAGTTTGCAGAGCAGCTGACACCAGGCATATAGACTGTGCACAATTAATTCAAATTGAATAAATGTCTGAAGGAGTTTTTGGAATTACTGTACCATTCACACCCTGTACTGTCACTGTAAGGCAAAAGAAAAAACATATGCTATTAAAATTTTTCTTAGAAGAGGCAGTTCACTCGCCCATGCACTGTTTGCACAGAACTTACTCTGGTAAATTTAGGGTACGTGCTATTCTGCATAGCAGTGAAGCATATCCTTAAGTCTCACTGAAATATAGAAGACGACAGGGATTACAAGTCCTTCCTGAGGAGCCGGAACAGAACCCATTAAGGTATTGCAAGTCATGCAATTCAATGGCCCTGAAAGTATAATTTGATTGTAATTCAGGAGGTTACTAAAAGGAAATCCATACTAGGCTGTAAGATAAGCAAAAGCGAGAAGTGTATTTACTACGAGTGGTTAAATGTGAGGTGTGCGAGTCCCTTATCTCTTTTGTCTGCAGTTTATCACCACTGAAGGCAAGTAAAAGGGGAATAATATCTAGTTCACAAGAGAAGATTGGATTAAGCTTTCCCAAAGGTCTTATGGGAGTTATTTCCATTTCACTCTCGTCTGGATTAGCTTAACTCCTTCAGGCTATTTCCAAATCTGTAAAGGAGAAGGTCTTGGTGCATGGGAGGGAGGGGAGGATGGCCAACACGTTGTTTCTTCATGGAGGAATTTGCCTTTGACTTCCGTAAAGGAATTAGGAGACCTACAAAGTCCTACCTGAGTGCAGGAATTCTTTTACTGTGGAGCTTTCTTTTTCGGATTCCTTTTTGCTATGCAAGCTTATTGCTTTGTAATGGGTGTCTCTTATAGCTGTTTATTAGAATCATTATTTATTAGAAGAAACTGGGTGCTCTCATATCTTGCTGTGGTTATACTCACTGCCCTTGTCTACAGCTCTAGGTACTTCAGCTCAGTTTATGCATGTGAAATAGCTAATGAAATATTGAAGTGGACTTGAGGTGGTTGAGTTTATGTACTATGATACTCAATTTTTTTAATGCTATCTCTTTGTTATTGTGTTCAACCTTGGAACAAGCTCTTTCTAAAATACACCTACATGAAAGGTAGATGCAAGAAGTGTAACACAGAGCAACGTTCCCTTGGCTGCAGACAGGCATGTGAGGGTGCGTAATGTGCTGAAAGGGCAGTCTGTCCAAGGTGAAAGTAGAGGCAGCGGCATCGAGAGAGACCACGCAGGCACCTGCCATGTACATGCAAGAGACCGACACCACCAAATACAAATTACTCGGACAGAGAGATAATATAGAGCACCACATGTTGGTGTTTCCAGTTACCTTAACTTTCGTGGTATGAATCCATAACTTTCCCCTTAACTTTCATTGTAGGAATCGGGAGGAAAAGGCAGCCAGTCTTTCTCTGCAGAATCCTACCTGGCTCACTGTGTGACTTGGAAATAGCCCCAGGTTTTCTGTATTTTGTTTCTGTGTGAGCAGGAATTCTGCAGCAGCAGAGCACAGAGCATGCTTGGTCCCGCTCTGGCCCAGGCAAAGGATGTCCCAGCTTCTGATATGGTGAAATCCAGTCTCTGTCAGTGCCTCTGTTCCACCTGCGTTATATCAGTTTTAGTAGAAATGATGCGGTCTGGCTGCAAGATGCTTCTCAATCATAAGCATTAGTTTAGGCAGGGAGGGTTATCCAAGCAAAGTCTGATTATGCAGAGGACGTGATTTTGTGCTTCATGTGCACTTGCAGCCCAGAAAGCCAACCCTATCCTGGGCTGCATCAAAAGAAGCGTGACAGCAGGTCGAGGGAGGGGATTCTCCCCCTCTGCTCCGCTCTGGTGAGACCCCACCTGCAGTACTGCATCCAGATCTGGGTCCCCCAACATTAGGAGGACGTGGACCTGTTGGAGCGAGTCCAGGGGAGGGCCATGAAGATGATCAGAGGGCTGGAGCACCTCTCCTATGAGGACAGGCTGAGAGTTGGGGTTGTTCAGCCTGGAGAAGAGAAGGCTCCGGGGAGACCTTAGAGCAGCCTGCCAGTACCTAAAGGGGGGCTACAAGAAACCTGGAGAGGGACTTTTTACAGGGGCAGGTAGTGATAGGACAAGGGGTAATGGCTTTAAACTGAAAGAGGGTAGATTTATATTAGATATAAGGAGTAAATTCTTCCCTGCGAGGGTGGTGAGGCACTGGAACAGGTTGCCCAGAGAAGCTGTGGCTGCCCCATCCCTGGCAGTGTTCAAGGCCAGGTTGGATGGGGCTTTGAGCAACCTGGTCTGGTGGAAGGTGTCCCTGACCATGGCAGGGGGGTTGGAGCTCGATGATCTTTAAGGTCCCTTTCAACCCAACCCGTTCTATAAGTATTTACTGTACAGATATTCCAATTTTTTCTTAGCCTTTTTCATATCTATCATAATTTGCTTTACATGCATGCATATGAAGAAGAGAATGCACTTACAGAATATTGTGTTTTACTATTACAGTGATAGCTTAAGCTAGAAGAAGTGATCACAAATAGACACTCATCACTTTCCAGCTAATAGCATGCTGTTTGCAAATGGAACAGGAGAAAAACTCTGCATCTCGGACGCTCTGACAGGTAACTGCGAGGAAGTTTATAACAGCCCTTGGAGCTGAAATGAAGGGCAGCTCTGCCTGCTTTTTCATTTTGAGGATGCAGGCAGTGAGTTTTTCTTGCTCACTAATGGACAGTGCTGTTCAGCACAGCATCTTCCTGTTTGTTTCCAACCTTTGATTTTCAAGGATCATGCATTTCTTTTTTCCAACACTTTCCTTATTTCTCTCTGGTTACTGTTGTAACTGCTGTATTTTCTTTGAGCTCCTGGGCACTATGAGACAACTCCTAGATGTTGAATCTTGTCATTTTTGATAAATCTCTGTGAACCACAGAGCTCAGCTGAAAATGCAGCTCAGCATCCTGAAGTGCCAGTTTAATCTATTTCTAGCATTGGAAAGGGGGGGGGGGGGGCAAAAAACCTCACAGCTTTATACCAGTAGTAACGATGGGAACGAATTGGCTTTCAGAAAATAATTTAATCCCTGGAGTATTGGAGATGGCTTTTTGAGAGTCATGTTTAACGGAGCTTCAGGTAGGGGGAGAGTCCTGTTGTTCTGGCTTGTATTAAAAAAAAGGAAACCTTTTTCCTCTAGAAGTTCATTAAAGTGCATTTTTATTTTACTATCTTCCAGAGTGAAACTGCAAGTGGAACAGTTTTCTCTTGGAAATCCTGGGTATTGTTTTTGCCTTGGCATCATCGGATCGCTTCTTGTGTACGTGCCCTTCATATCATTTTAGCTGAGCTTGTGGTCTGGAGGGATTGAGTATTAATCATGATGGTGGAGAGGCCAATGGCAGTTCTTTTTAAGAGATGATTGATTACTCACCAGGAGAGCTAGAGGAAGCTTTTAAAGACAGAAATGGGTGCCGGCTACCTATTTGCCATTGGAAAGCCAGCAAAATTAGGTCTCTATGTCTTAGTCTTTGAAATTTCCCTCTGGACTCACCAGAGTAAGAGGACAAATTTCACTACTGTTTTCATAATTCCAACAAATTTCACTACTGTTTTCATAATTCCATCTGGGTTAAGACAGTCCTGAACACAGCAGTTGCCATCAAATTAAATGTCAGATGAATGCCACAGAAGATGAGAATTAAAATTCTGACGCCATGTCTGCCTGGTTCTCGGGATCAGACAGAATTTATTTCCTCGCAGATGCTAATCAGAAGCTTCGCTGGCTCTGGACAGGCACCAGCTTTCCAAGAGGCCATGGACAGAGTTACTTGCCCACAGTAAAATGGTAAGACCCATCCTCCTGGTTCAGCCTACTCTCTTTCTCAAGCCAGCAAACTTCATACTTATTACAGGCTGCTTAAGGACAAGCCCCTTCTTTTCACATATTTTTACTAGTGGATTCCCTCTATGCCTGGACATCTCTTTTGTGTGTGTGTTTGTGTTTGGGAAACACTTGTTCAAATTAAAACTATTCAGTATGATGTCAAGATTCACACCCTTTCAAAACAGCATTCCTGTTTTAATGTTTGGGTTGCTTTAGGTTTCTCTCCAAATACCATTAATTATCTAGAAAATCTGCAAGTGTTATCTATAAGTATATAGAGTACACAGAGGTACAAGTAAACATATCTAGAAGTGCATTTAGGCCAGGTATTAGGAATAAACAGGATGACTACCTGTTTAGCATTCAAGTTCATCTATCTAAACTACCATTTTCATTTGTACTGTGGTTGTGACGTATAAATCAATGCCCACAAAATAAAATTGCTTTGTCTAATAATCCTTTGTGCCAGTGTTATCAATAGTTCATTAGTCTTGCTTTGCATCTGTCAATAAAAAGTGCAATTGAGAAAGAGAGAGCTCGAGAAAAGAAGTGAGTATATTCTATAAAGGAAGATGTCTTCCACTTTGGCCACCCTTTCTCTCCTTTCGATTGTAGGCTGCATGGTTTGGCTGCAACGCAGGCACAGCTTTTTTTCCTCTTGAAACGCCTTAGGGGACGGTATAAAGTTTCATTTGTTCCTGAAGAGCCCAAAAGGGCTCTTGAGTCTCTGGGCTATATTCACACCATGAAAACGCATGGGTGAGAAAATTCCACAGCAGGATCAATAATTATTTTAGCTGTCCTTTGGGTTTTGCCACTCATCCAAAAGGCACTCGTGCGAAGGTAAGTTGTGCCTTCCTGGCTAGAGATCAGCGTGCCTCTGACCAAGATGACAGCGTGCTACATGCTGACTAATGAGTGCCCCTTCCTGGGCCATCTAGGTGCTCCTCTCTTATTACCCTGGTTTATGTAGCTTGACATGAGAGATTGGATGTTATCCCAACAAGGTGGCCTGGCTTCAGGCGATGATATTTTACTCACATAATATTGCCAAGTTCATCTTAGCAGCATTTTGTGTTCTGGTTGCTCTCGATCTGTGTCACTGAACTCTACACAACGTGCCGGAGACAATGTGTGTACCAATTCTGTCTCAAAGTTGACCAAACAAAACTTCAGCACACCCTTGGTAGTTTCAGCTTTTATCAATTAATTAGAACTCTGCATAGTTTGACAAGGAGGTCAAAAAATAAATTGTGTCATTAATTAGATACCAAATAATTAGCGGATGGCTCCTGGGGCATCACTTGATTTCTTTCACCACAATCATTACATAGTTACAGCAAGTTTTACTAATGATCAGCATGCAATAGTTTCACAATTCATCAAACGGGTGGATGTGGAGTGGTGGAGCAAAACATCTGCCTCACCGAGGTGTTTGGAAGTCCCGGTCTCTGCAGCAGTGGTGTTCAGGACAGGAGCCTTGGGTGGGTTCAAATGGGATTTCTGGTCACAGAGGGACTTCTTGTGGTTACTTGGAGGTTGAGCTAGGAGGTGCGGTAGCACAGTTGTACCCACCCATCGTCCTTCAGCCGAGAAACCTCTGGAAGCTGGGTAGGTAGCTGCAGGCTGGAGCTCCACCGTGACCCTATGGTTAGGGTATGGGTTGTTTGAGCACATCTAAGAGAAGCAGAGCATTTATGTAGCCCCATAAAGCGATTGCAAAGACCTCAAGGATATTGTAGAGTTTATTCTGAAAAAAGCAGTTAAGTGAGACAAAAGCCTCTGGCCTTCTGCTACTCTAGAAACAAGTTTTTTAACGTATACGTACAATGTTAAGTAAACCCAGTGAAAAGTTTTGACTGAAAAACTATTTTGTCAGCATATTGTTTCAATGAATGTTTCATGAAAACATTTTGATTTCTTCAGATTTTCCTCTTAGAAAAACATCGATTGTGGTTTTGGGTAATTCTAGTGCAAGGAAATTCTTCTTCCAATTTATTTTATTTCCTTTTCCTTTTCGCCACAGGAAAAAGAACAGAAGATTGAAAAGTTGTAATGTCTTCAGAATATAAAAACATTTTCTCATACCCTTTGTTTCATAATGTACTGCTGAAAATGACTAATGGAAAAAAAACCTAAAAAATTTGCAAACAGAAAAAAAAAATATTTTGAAATTTCTCACAAGATATGTTTGCCTTTTCTGAAAAGTCTGTTTTATTTGTACGTAAGTTAAAAAAGCGATCTGGTACCACTAGGCTACAGTTGAACAGAAAAGATTTGTATATAAAGGACTGAGTGATTTTAAACTTCTTGTGTTATAGTATTTTCTATCAATATTTCATCATAAGAAGTCAGTGCGGTGACTTACTTTGAGTCTCGCTTTGCTGGCGCAGGTAGGTTGTCGCTCTGTTCAAGTGTCACTCTTCGATGGTCTTCTCTGCTGATAAAAGTTAGCAAGGGGAATGAAAAGGGACAAATGCTCATAGCTATCAAGAAAAACAAGGAGAGAACGACACAGCTGTAGTTCTTCTTGAAATGACGTCTTTTCCCTTCTGGCTGCAGGAGTCCCCGCAAGCCCTAAGCGTGTGTCCCACGATTCACGCGCCCACCGACTCCCAGATGCCGAGGTGCGCCGCCGTGGGCAAATAAGTACTGCCCGCCACCGCCTTCTCCTGCGATTGCCTACTTGGACCGTGGCAGAGTGAAAAGCAGTCGCGTTAGCAGGTGATGCTCTGGGCTTATGAGGAATGCTTGAAAATCTGTATTCGCGAGAGTTAATGATCGGAAATTTCTAATCTTCCCTCTGCTGCAGGCCAAATGCAGATGTTATTCAGAAAGATTGTCCAGTAGGGTCAGATTAAACTGAGCTTTCCTCAACTATCCTAGATTTTTTTGAATAAAAACTCCCCAGTGTCCTCACCCCACCAAAATAACCAATGTTGTCTCCAGAGCTGCAGCGTAGTGCCACGTGGTCAGTTGACGGCAACTGCAGCAATGGGCAAGACTAAACATTGGGGAAACGGGACAGTTAGAAGGTAAGAGGATATTTGGCACGTTTATCCACTGTCTGCTTCTTGTGCGGCTCTTCCAAAACCTGACTATAGCTCTGACTGTCACGCTGTGTTTGAAGACCAGATCCAAGAAATGACTCAGGGCCCATCTCTGTTGCCAAATAACTTCACTCCGTTGTTTGCTCCTGGTCTTCGCCGTCTGACTGTCCGTGCTAGATGCTGTTTTGAAGCGAGCCAGCTAGTTCCCTCCAAGAGGAAACTCTCCAGGGCTGCTGTCACAGATGCAATGCGTATTCTCATCATGATGCTGTCTCGCAGCTCTGATGAGCTGTGAAACATCTCTGGTATATCATCTCCGCTCTCTTGGACCGACGTCGCCGTTCTGCCGTAGGATTGCCTTGCGGGTCCCAGCGGGTGCACGGTGCGGATGAGGCCATCTCGTCCAAGAGGGATCTAGTCCGGAGCCATGCCCTCAAATCCTGTAGGCCAGAGAGGGAAGAAATTGTTCAGGGTTGGACTGATGAGCGTACAGCAGGGGCCGTTTGCTCTGACAGCGCGGCGTTGCTGTGCCTGTTGCGGGGAGTTGCCTTAGTTGCAAGTAACACATAGGTTTAGTAACGATTTAAAATTTACAGCATACTGTGAAGGTAACTTTGTATGGGGATCCACAGCCATATTACTTTTTTTCCTAGTTTTATCAACAATTATAGCCTTTCATAACAGCCTTTCTGCCTTTTTGCCTCACGATTTATTTTTGAATGTGTTGTAAATAGCCGATGCTCTAGATCAGGTCAGTTCCCTAGGGAAATAAATGCGTGACACTTATATATTAGAGGTTAAACTCTTCCTTGCCTTATTCTCACTGCGTACAGCATTCGGGGAAGCGTAAGGCAGGAAAGAACTTGTTACTGTATACAGAAAGTAATTTAAAGAATTACACCAATTGCATTTTTAGAAACCTTATTATAAGGTCAATTTATTTCATCAAATGACCAGTAATTAATTTTACGGAAGACGCTAAAGAGAGTAAACTCTATGCTCTCTGCTCTGACTTGGACCTTGGCGTTAAAAGTAGAAGACTTGGGCGTACTGGGCTTTCAAAGATGTGCTCAGCGTTGGCCGAGTGATGTGTCGTGGTGAAAGAGGTGGCAGGGCAGCGGAGAGAGGTCTGGGCTTCCTTTGGAGCAGCCAGCGGAGGAGCCAGGAGCGGTCCGGCCACGGCACTGCCCAGCACGGCACAAGCTGATTTCTCTCGGCAGAAGCCGGCCAGCACACCTTGCTGGTGCGGCACCTTTCTTTTTGTGCCTCTAGTCCCCCAAAGGTTCCGAAGAGGGATTCTCCGTGCAGGGAGAAAGACAAAGTATGAGGGATGCATGTAATTACATGGCATTTCTGTTGTTTTTTCCAGAAATGCTAACTGAGAGCGAGTCATCCAGCACAAGCCACTGTCTGTTTCTTCTCTGCCATCTGCCGTGGTTGCCCTCTTCCCTGCCTACTCGTGGTAGAAGAATTGTCTTTTTCTCCACCCTGCTAAGCTTCCCAGACAACTGATCCCCCTTGTGCCACTGCCGGACCAGTGCCACAAGGCTGCTGAGAAGACGTGACCTGGAGGAGATGGGTGTAAATGCTGACCTCCCTGCAAGTTACCCACCCACTGACGCTTCAGTTTAGCTCCTTACTCAGAAAGCTCTCTTGACTCTAATAAAGAAACCAAAACAAAGTGAGGTTTGGAGAAACTGTCATCTGTCTTATGGGCTGGTGAGACAAAATCACTCTCCTTGCTGGCTGTGGGAATTGTACTTCAAAATTCCACAGCGGTAGACTCTTTCATACTGCTGATGTATATCATGTAATTTACTCCTTTCCAATAACGAAAAATGTTTAGATACAGGTGAAAAAGCCTTCAACCTATTTTGACCCTATGGAAGGTCAAAAGAATAGCCTAACTGATTTAACAGTGCCTTTTTTTTTTTTTTTTTTGGAAGGGATGCTATTCATACTTTGGTTTAACAATCCAGCATAGAAGAAAACAGCATGACTCGAGCCAAGGAAAAGAGTAGAGAGAGTGAATAACGACAGCACAAATCAGCAGTAAAGAAGCAGTCTGCTGCAGCACCTGTACAGAAAGCCCGAGGCCAGCGAAGGAAGTGGCAGAAAGATTGCAGTGGGAAATGGCATGGGGAGCACCATATGCACTGAGCACCGAAAGGCTGACAACAGCATTTTAAGCTATCCCAAGATGGGGAAATGTCTCTGTCCTTGGGTAAGGGCAAAGAGAGAGAGGAATTTTTGAAGACGGACAGTTCAAGACCTTACTTTTATCGTTAGGCAAGTGCAGGTTTGCTTTTATTTAAACTAGAGTGTGTTGATGCTAATGAGGCACTGTAGATGTTCACAGGGATGCAGTGTGCAGACAGGAATCTAGCACGGCTGTTGGGTATTTCTTTAGATGAGAAATGCGTATTGATGCGGCTGCATGAAGTTTACAATAAAAAGCGATGCATTAGTCAATCCAGAAAATTAACCACTTTGAGTGCAAATCGGGGAGAGCTGCTGTTTTGCTTTGTTCACTGTGTTCTTGTTTTAGGTAGGGTTTGATGCAGAAATTGTTTAAAGCAGGAATATGGTTGAATAATGTTCTCACAATAGCCTGTGCTATTACTATTAGGGTATTTACAATCTATGTAATGCTAGATTTTTCTACTAAATGCATTTTCTTCCTCATTTTGAATTTCACTAATCTGCTGAGTCTCTTGCACTTGGGATAAATTAGAAGAAAATGTTTTGTGTGAAATCAAAACGGGTCGTTAAAGCCACCCCACAGGATGCAGGGTTAAAATTCCTTCACCAAATCAGGCAGACAAGTACGTTACTGTCTTTTCTGTGGGATTTTCCCCTAGTTTTTGTTTTAAATGAATACTACTGGAAGATGAAGGATGGGCCACTCTACCTGACTTGTTTGGTACCCAAGTCGGGGAGAAAATTCGTGGCAAAGGGTCTTGGAGATGTTGGACAGATAACCCCCTGGTCAGAGATGGCAGCTTCCCAGGATTTTGGTCTGAGTGAACTTCCTTCCTCCTTCGGGTCTCTGCCTTTAATAAGAACATAAAATGAGGTCTTTTGAATGACATACGTGTTTGAGCTTAGAGTGAAAATCAGTGGGGGTGGGAAGCAGCCAGGCACCCCCACATTAAGGCCATCAGCATCCCAGAACTAGGCAGGACACAAGGGCTCGGCTGGAAAAGCTCTCCCAGAGTCCCACAGCTTTACAATCCATTTACTGGTGGCTGCAAGATGTTTTGCATAGATGCCTTTTCTTCTTACCTAAATGTGAACACATACAGATCAATCAACAGAGCTTGAAAATCTTCCTCGTTCTTTTATGAACATGCTGCTTCGTTATTCCTTTCATGTGTTTTGCACAGAACAAGCCAACACCAAGAAAGTAACTTCTTGTGGATGATCAGAAACAGCTTTCCCCCCCCACCTCATTTTTCAAAAGGCAGTACACATAAATCGAATGTTGTCTGTACGCAGAGTTGCAATTTTCCATATATAACCAAGGTGTCACACAGCTCATTATTTCATCATGTTTAGGAGAAAAAATCAGTGTCAACAACCAAGGCTTGTGACTGTCATTGATTTTATTAAAAGCAAAAATGTTTGATCATTTGAAGAATGAAAAAAAATCAGTTCCTGTGTGTTTTAAAATATTTTGCGCTTGGTCTTACCTAAAAGCATCAAAAAGTGAAAAATCTAATGTGACATCATACATTCCAGTGGCCCCTAATAACCAGTCACTCCACCAATTTTTCTAAGTTTATCTTTAATCTACTACTCCCAAACTAATTAAGGACGGAATGCCTTCAGACTGATTTTCATTTTGTCTTGAGTTATTGTGACATCTTTACTACAAATTCTTTTTCAGTCTAATTAAACTCCTGCAGCATAAATGTCATTATTAATATCATCACCTTTGGTAGACTAACTTTGCCTTGGTGTCCTGATAACTGTGCATTGTAGACTAACTCCCTTTCTTCCTGGTTAATATTTGAAAAGTTTGGCTTGAAGTAAGAACACATCAAGGCTTAGCATAGACAGAGAATCCATTAATATAAATATTAATTCCAATTGGTGGGGTTTTATTAAAAAAATCCAGTAGTTATGCTATTATATTAATTTTCAGAAGAATATTTCAAAACTTGTTTAAAACTTTTCTTTTTATCTGCAAAAATAATTCCTGGATGCTAAGAAATCTAATAATTTGAGGATTAGAAGTAGTTCCCACTTACATGGCAAAAATTTCCAATCAAATCATTAATGCAGGTGGAAGGGAGACTCACTAAAAGAATATATGTGGGACAGCAGAAGACTGCCAGAAATAAGTATTTGTTTCCTCAACCCAAAAGAAGCTCTTCTGTGGGCTCTCTGCAGAGGACAGGACATCATCCCAGGAATGGTGGGAGCTCGACACAGGACAAGTAAGTGAGTCCCTTTGTCCTTAGCAGGTAAATATAGAAGAGAACTACCATGAAAAAAATAATTTATATGAAAATTTGATAATCTATCCATTAGTTAGGCTAACATTATCATGATAACTTTTTGCTAATCATGGATTTAATAATGATCTCTTTAGCTCTAAATGCATCAATCGATAATGCAGAGATTTCCTGAAGAGCACAGGTAACTGTGAATTACCTTTTGTGGGAGGTGTCTTAGGAGTAAATCAACAAATTGATTCCTAGTCTAAAAAAATTGATTAATTTATTAAGATGAAGTTTTGATCTCTGCTCCCTCAAAGTTTTGATGAGCATTAGTAGTATTAGAATTGCAGTTCCAGACATCCAGAACAATCTATTAAGTTAATAGGCAGTGAGAGTTTGAGATTGATTGCTATAATCACAGCACGAAAGCTGAAATTTGTTTTGTAGATATAGATAACTGGGCCAGATTCTGGCACAACTGCAGACATGTGTTCTACTGCAAAACCTGTCTGCTTAAATTCTGATGAACTAAAAAGGAGAATAAAATGCTCTTCAAAGAGAGTGAGACTCTTATAATTTGACTCTAATAAAATAGTCCTAAATTCTTCTTCACAAGCCCGTTATGAGTTTAGGCAAGCCTAAATAAGTATAGGGAGGCTATTAACCTTGTATTGGTTCTACAGCACAACCCACATCAGCCCCTTGAGAAGCCACAATGCACAGTAGCATCATGGTCTGTATTGGAATGATAGAGCTAGTGAAGACTCTGGAATCCTCAAATCGAAGGAGAGAGACGTAGAAAGCTTGCTGCTGCTGTGAAATCCTCCTTCCCACCCCGTACCCACTGTACCGAATCTCTTAGGGACCCGAGGGATGCTCGGGGGGGTTCGGCGGGTGTTGCCCCAACCCTGCAGGCAGAGGCTGTGCCTGCTGAAGCAGCCCTGTAACGGATGGCCAGAAGCTCTCCAAAGACTGATTAAATTGCCAAGTTAATGTATTGAAGAAAGTGCACTTCAATAATTAAATTGCTCCGATGCAATTGCTACGTTCTACAACCTTTTTTTCTTGCGCTCTTGCTTGTATTTTGACTATCCTTGAAGAAGTCCACGCTTCCAGAGCTTCTTTGCTACTCCCCGGATTTTACAGGTAAGCCTCGACGCCGTTCCTTTCTCCGTCTGTCGTCGTGAGACTCGAAGGGAGAGGGCTGTCTCCCACGCATTCGAAAGCCTGATCCTGAGCCGTCGAGTGAGGCAGACGGTCCCCAACGCACCCCCTCAGCTCAGAAATCCTCTGGTCTGGTTTTGAACATGGTGCAGTGGCTTATCTGCTAAATAAAATCTAAATGAGAAATGTTGATACTTAATGAAATATAAGTTTGGGGATTTCACATAAGAAAGCTGCTGTCAGTGCTTTAATTTATTAGGGGAGAGTTATGTGCAGATGGTATATACAGAGTTATTTCCTGACTGTACTCCAAAGTAAGTTGATTTGTGGTTTAATGACTTTTATCAAAATGAAATAAGCATTTGATCTTTGGATTTGATCTGGCTATATCTGCAGCTGCTACACCACTACAGCAATTACTTCCAAACTGGGCTTTTTGCCCAGGCAAATGGAGTTCGTCCTTGTTTCATGTCTCATTGACTGTCCTGATAATACACACAGTGGTACCGTAGGTTTTTTCTTCCTCTAAATTTGATAGGTGTGAAAGTAAGAGAGTAATTCACTTTTTTTTTTAGTATCAGTGTTGTTTCATTATAATACATTTGCTACCACTGGTTAATTTTATCTCGAAGCTGCTCCGAACTAAAATTTAGTGTCAGAACGTGTGTAATTTTCCCTACATAATCCTGCTATGTGCTTTTTATAGAGAACCGAGAAATTCATTTATGAATTCTAAATCTGGGAACCCTCGTGGTAATCTTCACATCTGTCTGTGTGGTTTAAGGATGAAGTTGTAGTGATACGTTGTACACCCACACTGGACTAAATCCACTCCTAATGTGTTTCCATGGAAGGCAATAGAGTTATACCAGAAATAAATTTACCACCTTGTATCCATCTCTGAAATAGTGCTCTCTTTCACCACTGGCTAATTGATTACTTACAGAATGAATCATAGAATCGTTTAGGTTGGAAAAGACCTTTAAGATCATCAAGTCCAGTGTGTTAAGATTAGCAATTCTTTTTCCAGGACAATACTTGTTTCTTTATTCCCTCTTCAGGACAAGATTCCCCCAAGTTCAGCCCCGAAAGCTCCTAGTGAGAGATCATCATTAGGATTAACAGTTCTCGGGGCTTGGTGCTGCCAGCTGTGACTTTCCTGAGCAGCCTCAGCTCATGCCAGCTGCATTTTTGACCAGAGTGTAGGAGACAGCAGCGAATTTGATGGCTTGCAGCCAGCTCACCTGGGTGAGGACTAACCGAAGCAAGCTGCTGGTTTGCGGTATGCAGTGTATTCTCTGATTAAGGCGATGCTGGATGAGGATGCTCTGGAAACAACCTAGGTTTGCAGCTAGCGGATCTGAAGACTGCAGATTCACAATGGCAAGGAGGTGCAGTCACCAAGAATTAAAAAAATAATAAAAATGAAAGGGTTTTGTTCTTCCCTTGTCTACAGTCACCTTGGGAGAAAGCATACCGCACTTTGTAAGGTTGGAAGCTAGCTTTTAAATTGTCTTTTTTGGCAGGATATTCCTGAGATATGTGATAAAAATGGTAATAACTGGAAAACGACTGGTGAATGAGTTGCCTGTAGATTTGCAGTCCTACCAGAAACTGCGTGAGAAGGCAGTTCGTCACGAGAGCTCTGGAAGGTTCTCCTGTGCCAGGGTTGCTGCTGCGTCTTTAGCAAATCAAACGACTTGCATAGTACTTGCTTCTTAATCCAGGAAAATTAAAACCACCAGTGATAGCTACATTGTCTAGCCATCTGCTCTCCCAGGTGCTCCCACGCCTGATCAGAGATGAAGTGATGTGACCTAGAATCCTACTGCATATCTGGGATCATTCCCAGCACAGTCCCAAGCTTCAATCTTCTGCATGACATCAGATAAAGTAAACATCAAGATTTGATGCGAGAGCATATGTCCATTGCATAATTCATTAGAGTTCTTCTCTGGAACTATTTTTAGGTATTTTTCAATCAGAATTAGAGGGTGAGGATTATTCAGGAAAAAAGATAAGAAAATTAGGGGAGGTTTCAGAAACATGTCCAGGTACTTCTAGGACTGATGGCAAATTTGGCCATTCAGCTATGTGTGTTTGGTTTCTAAATAATTATTTCTGTCTTGGACAGTTCCACAGCTCTTCAAGGCAGCTCGGTTGTAAGATGGTGTAAATCCAACAGCGGCATGGGAAACCTGCTCCTTTTTTTACTTACCATTGCTGCTAAACCCCCTCTCAGGTCAGACAAGATAATTCTTCCTTCACACCAATTTAAGAGCCTTGCCTCGAGGACTGGAGCCTCGAGTGTGGTTGTTCCCGATTTCCACACACGAGACACATTCAAAACTATTTACCTTCTGTTTTGCAACGTATCCACTAAGTGTTGGTACGACGGAGCAGGCAGAGTAGATGGTTAGCCTGCCCAGGCTGTGCAAAAAGCCTCGTAACTGCAAATCATTGCAGCGCTTACAGCTTGTTCTCTTGTGTCAGCAAGAAAATGTAAAATGTATTCAGCTCGTGTGGGGCACCTGGGATGTTCCTGTGTTCTTAGATGAAGGCGGTGCGTGCACCCTTTTCCTTGCCTCATTTCACCTGACACACGCGGTGTGAGTGGTTTTGCTGTGAGAAAGTGAAAGAAAAAAACCCCAACAAAAAAACCAACCCCCAAAAACCATATTGTACAGGATGAGTCACTGAAAAGAAATGGAAGGAGGAGCTATTTTGAGGGCTTTTACATCTTCCTTATTGCTAGGAGACTGCTTCCCATGCGTGCGGTGCTCTTCAGGCTCTCAGCAGCTGCCTCATTTGTACAGCAGCGTTGAGGGCAATTTACGGAGCAGCTTTGTACGAGAGAAGGAGAAGCAAACTTGGATGGGAGCTTATTTTCATTTTTCAGTCTTTCTGAGACAAATGCAAGAGCATACGGGAGACAACTGCAGGTGCCAAGGAGAGCATCGTGCCTGAAATGTCAGAGATCTTGGGCTGACCTTGGAATGTTGGTTAATGGTTGGACTGGATGATCTTGAAGGTCTTTTCCAACCTAAATGATTCTATGTTACGTTTGGGGACAGCCATGGCTTTCAAAGAGCAGTGCAATTATCTAATTATAACACATTTGGGTTAGATCTGTAGTGCTAGGGAAGCCACTAGTGCAAAAATGTAGTATCGCCAACCACAGAGCCAAGTTTTGGCTTGTCCCTGATGGTCAGTCCACGAGAAGTGTGGGGAACTTACACCATCAGCTACCAGTGCTTTGAGTCCCACCAAGGGCAGATGCTCAAGGCAGCCTTCAGGAGAAAGCGTGAACAGTGGCCAGACCCACCGCCTGTGACTCCAGTGTATAAAATTCTCAATTCTGAGTAAAAATTATTCTCTGGGAACCACAGTTTTAATAAGGCACCTGAAGTAAGCTGATTGAGGTTGGGATTGTAAAGGGACAGATCTCCTAGGGTTGTAGTCTGGGTGAGTAAAGACTAAAAAAAAACAACAAACAATCAAAGAGCATGAGAACGTGTGAATTTATCATCTAGAAGGGAGTTACTGAGACAACCGTACAATATCTCTTACCGTATTTTTCACACTAATGCCAGATGGCCAGGAATGGGATCCCCCACGTTCTCCTTCTAGTCTGAGAAGACAAGAAAATAAACAAGGAAAATGTCTGTGATGGTATTAGTTGGCTGCGTGATAAGGTGAGTCATTGCTTTTGATTGCTGAAATAATTAGGGCTGCTTTCTAATTTGATTACCGTGTTATCCCTTCCTGCTCTGTTCAGTCCTGCCCCACAGATCTCAATCATCCTTTTGGTTCCTGCTCCTCCCTCGTGCTCCCTGCTTGTGACTCGTGCCAAGTTTGGGGACGGTAGCCAAATGTCAGGTGCCTTCAGCACTGCACTGTATCAGTTGACTAACAGACTCCAGCAGATGTAAACAGTATGTCAGAAAAGCTTTATTCAACAAAAATTAATACTTAGAGGAGCCATCTCCAGCAGGTCCCAAAGGCAGGCCAGATGGTCACCGTTGGCACGGGCCGCCAGCTTGCAACCGGCCAGCAGCTTCGCCCCAGGGATTCCCGCTTGGTGGCTTCACACCAGTGTGGTGACATGGTCTGTGATTCTGGAGGGTTCCCTTTTTAATTGCAATTGTGAGAAGCCGGGAGCTATTTGCGAGCGCTGATCCCCGTGAGTAGCCGTGGAGCGTGTGGCTGTCCCTTCTCCTCCTCCACCGCCACGTCCAGGAGCGAGTAGTCCCTTCTCAGGCTTTCGTCTCTTGCCATGACAACAAAGCTGTCGCACGATGAAGCTCTGATAAGAGGTTACCGGCAAGCCACATGCGATTGCCCGCATGCTTTTGATCAGGGACTCGTCACTGTCACTGCCTTCTGGCTGGCTGGACTTTGAAAGCGGCTTTGATCCATCCGTGCCAATGCAACGGAGTTGTTTGAAGTCTTTGATCCTTTCTGTGGGCACACTGTGCCCAGGAAACTTGATGGGCCCAGGGTATTTCTGAGGATTTCTTCCGTTTCAGGAGTCATGAAAAATGAGATGCGGCAGCTCTTCCCGTTCGCGTGTTTGTGTTGCCTGAGCAGACCCCGGCAAGGGCGTTTTACACCGGTGGGTATGTTGGTGGTGATACTCATCCCTCTGTTGCTTCTGTCATCTACAGGACCGTCCTGTGAGTTATCAAGACGCAGTTGCCCTCAAGCTACAGGACAAGGTTGCAAGGAATTGCAGGAAAAGAAACACAGGGCAGAAATTTTCAGGTGTGGTCTTGAGGAAGATGGAAATTTTGGCAGAACAAGGTAGACTTGTCAAAAAATATTGCCGTGGGTTCGTTGACAGGCACAGACTCCTCGGATGAGACGAGAGCCCATGCAGGTGTGGGGTGGCCTGTGCTCAGGTTTTATTTTGGAGGTGCCTGGCACACTGTTTGATCCCATGCTCCCCCAGATCCCTGGGTTCATGCCATATGCATGTTCTGTGCGCACACATTTATTTTTAAGCTATAATACACTATGTTTCCTACCTAGCTAGTGCACTAAAGCAGTTTTGTTCCTTAGCAAATAAAGGAAATAAATGAGTAAGTATAAATGTGTTTCTTAACAGCCTTGTTTGTGACAAAATTGTGAACCAAATCTTCACATGACATAGGGCTGCAAGTATTCGAGTCACATTTGGACAGCAAAGCCCAGTGCACGCAGCTTTAATTACAGTATTTCTCTCAGACACAGTCTTTCTCTCATGTTTGTCAGAACATTGTTTAAAGAACTGATGAAAGGCCTGAAAACTTTTCAAACTTTCCTTTTCTTAGGGTCTCTTCAGCTCAGTCTTTCATCACAGAGTCAATAAACAGTTGAAAAAGACTCTTCTGAACTGCAGCAGGAGGGAGGAGGAAGAGGGGAAATTAATGATATCACCAAATTGAAACTCTTTCAAGTTCCCTTTAATTGCAGAGGGCACAGGGAGCTCATTCAGTTTGGAATTCTCTGATCTCTTGCTCTCCCCAAAGGGACCAGTCTTCCTCTCCTCCCACGTTGCACGCGATTTTCCCGTGGCGTCGAGCCCGGCAGAGCGAAACGGGGCGGACGCCCGGCTCCTTCCTCGGGGCTCCTCCGCGGCGCAGAGCCCTTCCCGGTGGGATTTCGGCAGTGGAGCAGCAGCCAGGGCTGCCTGCAGTTTGGGGAAGGCAGGGCCGGGTCAGTAGAGCAGCACTCCTGCAAGACCCGAGGTGTTTCTCTGGGTAAGGAAAGGAGAAGGGGGTCGTTAGAGAGGGCAGAGTAAGTAAACCTCGGCCACGAGCTACGAGCAGCCCTTGCGCCCACCTCTGAGCACCCTCTCCCTTTCTAAAGCGTGGTCCTAAGACCATCTCCTCCGCTATTCTTACTCTCCAACTACACTCCTGCTCGTAACTGGGACCTCGGCAATGCGTCCCCCAGGATGCCCGCTTTCCCACGCTGCACCCTAATTTTAGGTAGGGCTCTGTGTGCTCTTCGCCCTCCCGTGGTCCCACACCAGGGCTGGTCCACCTTTGTCGCCTGACCTTCGCCTTTGACCTCTTCTTTGCAGTAGCGGGAATAAAGTCCGATGTCCTCCAAACAAAGCTCTTATCACCTGATTGGAAGTGGTGCGACCTTTTGCGTAGCCCTGGGGTGCCCGAGCTGTGACCAGACCCCGCTGGGCTCCTGGGGTGCCCCGGCCTCACGCTGGCGGTCGCGCTGCCGTTGGTGTGCGGCACCCACCACGCAGGGATGCTTCCTACTTATTTAGGCACCTGGTAAGCCGTTCTCTCTATTTTTTGTCTTTCAGACAATAAGATAAAGGCTTTAGAGCAGAACGGGGAGGATGTGGGAGGGTACATCACATTTAGGTTTATTGTATTTCAGCTAGATAATGAAGACCAGTGTGCATGCGGAAGCATTTTGGCATTATTTTAGGAGTCTCTTCTAAATAGCTGGCTTCCTTAGGAAGAAATTACGACACTTTCTGAAACCTTGTGAAATATCGTATTTGTTAGAAATGTCCTTACGCAGTATCTTTCCATCTCGTCAGTCCCGGTTAAACCCAGGCTGTGGCTGGCAGGCACTGCCGGTTCGGTGCCTCGCCTGCCCAGCTGTGAGATGGTAAGTGAGAGTTACATATCCAAGTAGTCCAAAGTTAAAAGAGAAAACAATAAAACCCCCAAGACTGTCCAAATATTGCCACTGCCCACCGAGGAGCTGCTCAGCTAAACGCACCAAGAGCGCCCTGGTTGTCTTTGTGTTGTGGGAAGTGTCAGTGTAACAGGCTAAAAACTGCTCAAAGAGCCATTCCCACCATTGAAAAGGCTGAGGATTATAATTGCAACAGGTCCATGGGCAGAAATATGAAGCATAAAGCTTTAAATTCAAGTCATGCTGATAAGTATAACAAATAAAGAGACCAAATTCCCTTAAAAAATGGGATTACGGAGGCTGTGGGGAAGAAATATTTTGAAGGAAGTTAAAGAGAAGTTAATCTGCTTTTATGTAATTTGTTTCCCTATTCTTCCTGAACTGGCTTGCTTTGGAGACAGCTGTTTTCAAGGTTTACAGCCGTGCATATGGTTAGGAGGGCTGGAATTGGCAGCCGATCGCCTGACAGAATAATGGCTAACTGGAAAAATAGCTGGGTATATAATTCACAGCTGATACGACCACATCAAAATCAGTGGAACACAAACTATTCATTTTTACAGTCTCCAGATTGCTGTCTGTTGTGATCTGTTCCTCCTGATTGCTCCCCCGTCGCGCTGCCGATCACCTCTCCTCCCACCAGCACCCGTGGCGGGGAGGACGACGATGAGCCTCAGAGCCGCGGGGCAGGATACGACGGACATCTCAATTTCTGGAGAACTGTATGGTTTAGATATGGATGGGAGCCAAAGTGTCGGTACCACCAGGCCCGTGTCTATGCAGAAAGCGGGTCTGCACATCGGCGGCGTGGTGGGTGCCCTGAGGTCTGTAACCCATAGCTCGTTCCTCTCCCAACCACCACCAGGGCTTCCAGCCCTCTGGGATCTGCTGGGGCTCTGACAGCCCAGCGGGTCTTGGACCTCCCTCTCTCAAAGCTGTCCTTGCTCTGAAAGGAGCCAAACAGCCCTCGGTTGGTACGTTTCCAAACTTTGACATTGTCGGGGTTTGAACCCAAACCGGCTAAGGTGAAGCAATCGCAAAACCAGCAATAAAAGTGGTGAAGAGACAGAGTTTGGTTACGCCAACAGTATTTAACCTTCTGCAGATATCTCTGTCTTTCCTGTTGGAAAATTGTCTGAAAAAAGTTGCCCTTCAAAAAACGGCTGCTTTTCTGAATGTACTGTTATTTTAAATCTGGGCAGAACTTCTTCTTCATGCTGTTTTTCTCCCTCAGTGTTTCTCGGTGGGAGAAATGACAGTAAAAAGGGTGGAAGAGTGGGAACCATGAAATGCAGACGTGGAATCTGGAAAAAAGGGCTTTTTCTAAAAACTGGAAATATTTTATCTCCAAATAAATGGCTTTCTATACAAATATCCATTTATCGTGAACGTACCAGTTCTTATTTTCTCATTGGAAAAAAACCAAAAGTGTTTTGTAAAGTCTTCTGTCCCTCTCCCCAAAAAACAGAGGTGTGGGAAAAACCAAGGACACTCGGAGGTGATTCATGTTGTGGCACACAGCGACTGTATCTGTTCGTTCCTGCGATTACAAACGGAGGAGGCTTCTTTCCTCACAAATGCCCACGTTACCCTTGAGGTGATCTGTATAATCCATCCTACACTGCGTGTTGAAAAGTGTCCATGTTTGAGAAACAAACGGCAGTCTTATTGAGGCATTAGTCTCGGTTGTATTCTGAAGATTTTATTGGGCTCAACTCTTCTCAACTCCTCCAGACACTACCGCTCCGTTTGTTATCCCTCGCTTAGGGAATTCAGCTGGCCAGCATGAACTGCCGTGAAGTTTTCTTCTCGCAAATTCATGGCTTCACCTGGTAAGCAGTATGTTACATTTGAAATACATTCTGCATGAGTTGGAGAGGGTCACGCCGCTGTTGAACCTCTCAAAAGAGCCCAAGCAGCACACAGGCTGGTGTGGAGCACTGATAATATTGATTTCTCCAGCAGCATTGTGTTACAGAGTGTGGCCTTGCAAAGAAGGAAATTACTCCGGTGGTCGCAGTAAGTGTAAAAACTGCCATGTCATTTAACAGACACGGTGCCAGGGCTTTTATAGAGTGTAATCCAACTCCTCCGAAATTCTGCTGAAGGATGCTTGAGCTAACAAGGCTCTGCGCTCTCTGATGAAGCAAGCCATGTACATTAGCTTTATTGTCAAGACATGGCGCAGAGCATTTATTGCTTTTGGCTCGTGTACAGCGTAGGATTATTCTATGAGTTTACACAAGACTGTCTATTTGTAGTTGAAAGTGAATTATTTGCTCATTAGTGGTTCAGAAAGGTCTGCTCGCTCCCACAACATGAGACAGCTTGGGCTCCTCTGTGAGATGAAACGTGCTTGCTTTAGCCCAGGCTCAACAGACTCAGCACCTTCAAGGTGGCCCAGAGGACATGGGATTAGGAAAATCTGCAACTATTGTAAGAAGAATATTAATCTCTTTTTCTTTTTTTGTTGCTCTTGCTTGCAGCGCTGCCATCCCACTCCGAGGTCTGTGCGTGCCGGAGGAGGACGGTGGGGACAGAGAACAGCGATGCTCTGGCTGGCCTCAGCCTCTCCTGTCACTTGGTCTTCCTCAGCGTACCGGTTCCGGGGAGCTCAGCCCAGCTTCCAGTAACCTGCCGTGGCCTCGGATTTTATACTCGCTTTGCCCCTCTCAGAAAGCGTTCTCTGAGTCAGAAAATATGGCAGATGGCAGCTTGTGAGAAGAAAACAGCTCTTCAGTGCCAGATTTAAGCGAGTATGTAAGTTTTCATTATATATTAAAAAAAAAAAACAACCCAAAACCCAACAAAAAAACAACAGTGCTATTTTAAAGGGAAATAGGAATATGCTTAATACTTCCCTGAGCTGGCGCCAGGTGTTTGAGCCCCAGTCGACTAAAATTCCTTAGGTTTGATCGGGGCAGCGCAGCGCACCATGGCCCACCCAGCCGCTCGCATCCTTCGGCTGCAGCGTAAACGGCTGCGCCCAGGAGTGGGATTCATAGCACTGCTGGGGGCACGGACACAGGGGCACGGACAACCTCTGAGCCAGGCCAAGAGCCGGTGAGCTTGTCAGCTGAAAACCGCATCCCACCTTTTCTGCTGGTCCCCCAGGACACCACGCAAACTCCGTGAAATTGCAAAGCTGGTTTTCTGAGTGTTTAGTGGGAACTTAGGCAAGCTTTTGGAAGAGAGCGTGAATTTTCCACTGACCCATATTTATTTGTTTCATGAAACTGCAGCACTGCAAGGTTATAGTCTTTTGTCCTACTTTTTTTCTGAAAGAAAATATTTATTTGGCTTTGAAGAGGAATATCACAGAAGCCGGTGCTGTACAGTAGGCTTAGCATACTTTGCCTCTCCTGGCTGGAGCACTTGCCACTCACCTTTTCTCTAAAGAGTCATTTCTTACCACTGCCAACCTCCACGTGTTCATAGAGAAACAGGGCCAGCCTGCTCTGCCTCAACATGGGCAAATTTCAGGTCTTCGGTTAACTTTTTTGGTATGATTTCTGTCATACAAGGGTGGAATATCTAGAAATATGAAAACAGTATTGTTATAATGAGCTGCAGCAATCCTCTACTGCCAGTCCTATCGGCTGAGTGATGAATGCAGGCAACCACTGCCCAGATGTGGGCAGCTGTATGGACATGGAAATCGATGGATATTGGAGGCATGGATTACTGCAGGGGTGGCTTATTTGTGTGTAGACAGGTGCAATGCTGGGGATAGACTTGAGACAAGTTCTGCACTGCTTTGAATTCAGTGGAAGGAAACTGTTTTATAGCAGAGACCGAAAACTCTGGTGGGAAAAGCTGTAGACAATGACCTCAGAGCCTGGTGTCTGCTCACTGCATCGTTGATCTGTAGGACCATGGGTTTGTGTTCTACTTTCTCTCTATTTTATCTGCTTAAACCCCTGGGAACAAGGATTAGTCTTTACTTTGAGATTTTAATATTCAAGGATAGATTAAGACAACAGTGTCCTGATGTTAGATGACCATTAAATACTAAATTCTATTGAATCCTCCAGCAGCATTAGTCAAATCAAGCCCTAAGTCCTAAAAGCTGTATACTTTCTCCAAAATAATTACACCACAGTATCACCTTTGAAGCCATGTTGTTCTTTGTTAATCAATAAACGAGCAATTCCTGGGTATGTCAACTGGAGAAGCTCTAGCCGGGTTAGTCGTGGCCTGCCCTTGGCCAAGCCATACGTGAAAAGCAGATTCTCGTGGCTGAGTTACAAAACCACTAAACAAAATGGAAATGTTGATGTTCATTATTGATTTTATTCTTTGCTGCCATGGAATGGTGCTAGTGGGAGCTGTTGTAATCAGATTACTTTAAAACTTACTTACAGAAGGAAGTGCTTAATTTATCCCCCTTTTTTCCTTTCCCAGAGTGGTACAATATCAAGGTATCAGCTGTGTTTCTTGTAGAACAGCCCTTCTCTTTTTGGTTTTCTCACTGTGTTTGTGTAATTCATTTCTTACCACTCCCTATGATCTTTTTTTTTAAAAAAAATTGCATGTGTTTTATCTCCTTAAGTAATCACTCATATTTGTTATGGAAAAGAATAGACAACGATTGTTGAAGATGTAACCCCCGAATGCTTCCAATTTCTGGACACATCTATCGAAAACTAAATTTACTAAACGTTCATGTAGAACTCCCGATGCCGTCAAGTCCCAGATATGTGCCTGGACAGCCTGCGTGTCTTTGGGATTCAAGTCAGACAGGCTGATGATACCAGTTTAAGTGAGAATGTGGGAAATGCTGTATTTTGAGTGATCGAACCTCTCATGATCTGTGAGGTGAAATGGTTTTTCTGATTTGATTCTTTACTGCCTTCCCTGTTTTGCATCGGATCAAATCGGGTGTGAAACGATAGGAAACCCAAATGGCGCGTTCGTAGCGCTGCGGGCGACTGCAGCCAGCACAACAGAGAAAGAGTAATTAGGCCTTAATTGCCCCCGATTAGTCATATGTAATGTACCAATATTACTGGGCTAAGTGTCTGGGGAAGCCGTCCCCCGTCATTAATGGAAGGTGTTTGTGGGGCTGGAAGCCGAACGGCCGGTTTCGTTCCAGCGCCGGAGCAAACCCCGTCCCCAGCCGTCATTGCGCCACGTTTCGTGGGCAGCGCCGGGAACGCACGATTCCCGTGTTTCCCTCGCCGTCTCCTTGCGTTCTGCTCCGACGCCCATGTTCACGTTCACGTAGAACCTGGCTCTCCGTCCTCTTGAGCCCGTGGTGGATCCCTGAGCCCAAGGGAAGCAAAGTGTTCCGAGCGGGACGAGCTATGGCCGAAAGCGCGCCAGCTCCTTGCAAAAACACGTCCTGCCGTGGTGGGGAACGCCTGCCTTTCGAATGAACGAGACTTTTAATCTCTGGAGCCAAAGTTAACCCTCTCCTTGCTCTGTCCTGGCCACATTCCCTGCCGTTACTTGGCAGCCAGCGGCTCCAAACCCAGCAATTCCCGTCAGTCTCCCCCGACCACCACCGACCGCCTTTGAAAGGAGTAACGAGGTTTTGCCGACTGAGCTGGATGGCAGCAAATCTTGATACCTGCCTCTCATCGCCTGGCTCGTGGGTTTATAGTGATGTATTTACTCTAGCACCTAGAGCAAATGAATTATATTAAGCCTCCGCAAATGGTCGTAAATATGATAGTCTGTGTGAACTGAGGTAATTGCCTGCTTTATATATGTGTTTATCTTCACTACATTGCATACACAATGTGCATTATGTCAAAAAGATGATAAAGGGCGGCCATAATGCTCCTGAACTGCATAACTCTTTTAAGTTTATGACTGAGGTTCGGTGTTATCTTATGCAAAGTTAGCTGCAGTAGGTTTAATATAAATTAACATACTTATAAAATGTCAAGGAGCATTAATTGACAATTTCTGAGGCCTACCTCGCTAAATACCAATTCAGTTCTGAAACCTGTCTCTGCAAGTTTAATGTATGAAAAATAATGCTTATTCATGAGTGGCTTATGTAACTTGGAATTAATTACATGGCAGCTAGAGCTAGCTGTTACAGATGGTCTTTCCATAAAACGAGATGCTGAAAATAAAGTTTCAAGCCCCACAAGGGAACTTCTGGGTTGGGTATTCAGCACTTTGGAAAACCAGGGCACATCATCTTGTGTGTAAGTATCGACTTACTAACCTAATTCTGGACCCACTTTTGAAAGAGAACTGGCATATATAAAAACATTCAACTTCAGCAGCTTCTCCTTCATTTTGAATGAGTATGGCAGGTGGGGTCTGTGGCCGAAACCCAGCGTGCTCCCCCGCCATTCTCCTCATCTGGAAAATGGAGATGACCCTGAATATCTCCAGCTGAAAAAGGTGAAAAAAGCTCAGGTTTATTTATTTGAACAATTAGGAAAGTGTTGGTGGGTTCCTTTGCCTGCCCTACAGCCTGAGCAGCATTACAGCTGGTAGTAGTCAGTGTAATGGGCCAGTCTGGAGGTGCTCAGATGAATGCTAATTGTTGATTAATATAGGCCTGGGTTATAAAAAACCCCAGGTTCTCTCTTTAATGCTTTTTGCTAGGCACCAGGAAAGTGCTGACGTCTCTACGGGAAGGTTACCTGCTCCCCTCTCCAGCTTGTGCTGCTTCCAGCAGTGAGCGCGGTCAGCTCAGCACCGCAGCGTGCCCGCTTTCAGAGCTCGTGGGAACTTTATTGCCTGCCTAAACAAAGTTAAGTACGCCTGAAGGATGAGATTTTAAAGCATTTATTGATTTTCCTTTAATATTTTGTTATTTCTTTTCCATCAGTACAATATTTACTTTATCTAGCGCACTGCGGTATAAGTCTGTTCCCAGAAAATTATGCCCATAATGTTATTTTCATATATGGGCATACAGATATAAAATGAAAGATTGCCTGTAACTGACTTAAAATAAATAACACAAACCACCATCTAGGAAACTCTGCTATCCCAGCTCAGCACTCTGCAGCTATCCACGCTCCGGTTACCCGAGTGGGAGTGGGGAAGGGCAGACCTTCCCAGCGCACGGCGTGGAGGGATGGGTTTCCTTGGCATCGGAGGAGGTTTGCAGCGTTTGGGGTCCCAGAGCTGTGCACTAACGGGTTTCTATGGCAACTGGCTGGTAAAGCTGGGGATGGGGGGGCAACCTGCCCTGCCGTACCTGCAGCTTTTACTTTTTTTTTTTTTTTTTTTTTTTTACCAAATAGATCCTTCTTTCATGTTTTTCCTCTTCTCTTTTTTGCATTGCTGCTCTTGGAACACAGGGTTTATCTTCCCATCCTCTGCTGCTCACAAATGTCCCGGGAAACTCCGTGAAGACACCGGGTGCGTTTGCTAGTGGGCACTTAGTGTTATTGGTGTGGATCGCCTTCAGTGTGTTCAAGATTTGTTTGTGTTTCTCTCTCATGCCCACATGGGACACCAAGCCCTTCCCGTTTCAGACCTTCCCTGCTTCTTCAAAGTACAGAACTTACATTTCCTTCTGTCCGCCTCCTTCATGCTGTCTTTGCCGGAGATTAGAAGCCGAGGGCTTGTAATGGATTATCAGATCCATAAGAAGAAGCAGCTGTCGGTTTAATCTGAGTTACCAGCAAGAGGTGACGAGCTGCCTTTGGGGATGAGTTATGGGCTGGACCAGTGGCCGGTGGCGTGGACTGGAAGGATTTCCCTGGGCAACCTGCTGGAGCTGCCCCTGCTTGAGCAGGGGTGGGATGGGACGGCCTCCAGAGGTCCCTGCCAGCCCCAGCTGTCCTGTCAGTCGGTATTTGATATAATTTTGGAGTAGAGCCTACCCCACCATGCTGGTGGTCGTCCAAGTGCACAGCAGGAGGTAGTCCACGTCCCGAAGATCTCCCCAGAATGGGGAGGGCAGGCAGTTAGGAAGGATGGGGTGAGAGCGGAGCAGTTGATATTTCCCCTAAATTAAGCCTTTGCCTGAGGTCAGTGGCAAAAATGAGATTAGAATCAACTTTCCCAGCTGACGGCAAGCGCTTCTTCCCCTTAACCACCCTGCCCTTGTCTTTCTGCTTGGTTTCTCATCCCCTGCTTCTCCCATCCAGCCATCCCGGTGACCCGCGGGGAGACGAGCCTCTCCCTCTTCAAACCTCCTCGTGTCCTTCATCCTGTGACTCGTTGTTCGCTTGGGCTTTCGGGGGTTTTGTTGGTTCGGGTTTTGACTTTCAACAGCAACGCTGTGAAATGCCAGGAGGTGCCACGGATGCCGCCTGCCCTCCCCTCGCGGTGGGAGGCAAGCCGGCGGGGCTGGTGGCGGTGGGAGAGCGAGGACCACCAGCTGGAGCCCCTCGAGGCTTTTCTGGGAGCAAGCCAGGCAGGTACGTGGCCCTAGCCGGGCAGAAATACCGTTCAGCTGCAGCATACGCAGACGTGCGAAGCGCTCCTTCCCGCATGCCTGCAACGTTCCCACTGCGATCATCTCCCATACTATACCATAATGGGGTCTAGTTTTATATACAATACCAGTAATCATTTTGTCTTCTCTTGCTTGAAACGTTAAAAAAAAAAAAAAAAAATTAAAAAAATGCTTTAACCCATCTGCGAAGCAACTGCTTCAAATTAAATTTTGTGATAAAAACGAACGAAGCGTAATTGAGAAGAGACAAGAGAAACTTGCCCTGAGAACAGAGCGATAAGAAATTCACTGTGACAATGATGCAATGTATATTGTTCCTCTACAGCACACCAAACGTCCCTGCTGTCGGGCTGCGCTGTCATTAGGGCAGTTTGCTGCTGTGATTGTGAATCTTAAAACGTGTCTTTCCCTTTCCGTGCGAGACCACTCCTCTACGATCTTACGCGTGCTAATGAAAGAATTGGGCTCAGCTATCGGGAATTAAGCAAAAATGTACTGGCACGTGTTCCTAGAAATACTGCTGAAAGAAAATGTCTTTTACAGAGCTGCTGCAATGCTTGCTGCAGGTATGAATATTGCAGAGCGTGCAGCCTGTCTCTAGTGGGCTGCTTGACCATGAAATTGCCTGTGAAATGGGACTCTATTGTTTATCATGCTAATTAGTAACCCAAGGAGTTTATTTAAAGGTCACTAGAAAGCAGTGAGAAATATCATAGTGTGTTACTGGGAGAAAATTCAAGAAGCCATAGGGGGTTTGGATTATTTAGTAGACTATTATTCCTAATATTTAAGATAATTTGTGAGATGTGCATTAAATTAATAAGGGAGATGAAGGAATGTTTTAATATAACTTGGTGTGAAAATAGCCTTCAGAATTTATTTTATTCATAGATTTTTTGCATCAAAGGTCCTATAATGATTAATTTTCAAACTTACAGGTTTTAATAGCAAAATAAGAAATAATAGCTCCAAAGTTCCTTTGAAATACTTAATGAAACACTGTTCTTTAAAGCATTAGATGGCTTTCAAATGCCACTAGCACTTCAAAGAACAGTATTCTTTACAATATTTCCATACAGTATTTCTATTCAGTTTTCTCCACTGTGTACAGCTGCCTCACTTTAGGTAGTGCAGAAATATTTTCAGATAGGCAAAATCAAAGTATTGTTATATTCCAACAAAACACTGGACTGAAAAACTGTACCGAGTACTTGATAGGGTTGAAGTTTAAATGCAAGTTAATTTGATGTTACAGAAAGGTTTCTTGGCCTTCCAGATTCCCAGACAAACTTAAAAAAAAAATAAAAATCGGTAGCTAACAGATGTAATTATTGTAGCTGTTCATTGCTTTATATGCCAGACCTCTGGAGGAGGAGCAGCACAGCAGGTTACTGGGTCACAAGCAAGTGAGAAAGAAAAATCCTTCGTGAGAGTCAGGTCCAGTAGGGAGCAAGTAAGTCAAAGCTGTTTTTTTCTGTTGAGCAGAAGAATTGGAAATTAAGGTAGGATAACTTAAGCAGTCACCACCCCAGGTGGAGGAGGAGAGGCTTTTCCTGCAAGCGCAGTCCAACAGGCTGACGGGCACGTGCCTGATGCAGAACCACGAGAAGACTGACAGACCCCCCAGATCCAAAGGGGTTTTGGAGGAAAATGCACGACTTTTCCCCCAGACAAGAGATACATTCATGTCAAACCAAAGGTACGTAAAAACAGGGGTTCCAACCTGGTGCGTGCCAAAGTGCCTCCCCCCGCTTAACAGATATTGGAGAGAGAGAGAGAAAAAAGTTCCTCCTTGGATGCTATAAAATAAAAGAGCAGGATTTGGCCCCTTCCAGCGGCCCCAGGGAGGCAGAGGGCAGCGCTGAACGGCAGCTGGGTTCACATGCTTGAATCCCATTACAGGAGGGCTACTAATTGTCAGTTCAAGCATGCAAAGGATTAATTGCCAGCAGGTGTCAAAGATAAGAAATTTCTCTCTGATCCGGGCAGGGGGTAACTATGTGTATTCTCCTGTATTGTTCTCTTCTTGCCATTGTTCATTAGAACATAAAGTGAACCGCTACGTGAGGAGGTGGGATAAATAATTTTGCTGCTGTCAGAAAAGAAAAAAATGCAAGTCTTCAAAGGGGAAAAATTGTTAATTAGGAAATGAGTACATGAAAAAATACAATTGTGGAGGCCAGGCAGTTCTTAAAGCCAGCCTGTAGTTTTACAACCTGCCTGCAGCAAAGAGTTATACATAACCTGCCCCAGCGATTTACTCGGGTTCCTCGCCTCGCGTTGTCGGAAAATGAGTGAATTTAGGCAATTAGTAGAGCTGGCGATTGCCAGGGCCCTCCCGGCCGCCACCAGCTCCTCGTCCGCTTGTGGCTGCCGTGTTCCCTCCGTCCCCGGGCGCAGGTCTCAGCCCGGGAGGTCGATGTGCGTTAGCGGGAGCAGGAGGTCCTGCCGCCGTCACCGCGCCGCGGATCCCAACGCAGGGCTTTGACGAAGGGGCTTGTCCCAGTGGAGAGCAAATGGAGCAGGATACTCTTTAGAAGGGGATTCCCCCCGCTGCCCCTGAGATCTAGATTGCCTTTTCTCTGTTGTCTTTGCAGAGACTGCGGGGAGAGCGGTTTCTGGAAGGGATTGAGGCGGGCAGGGCATTTACTCCGCTCGCTTGCTTTCAGTGGGAGCATCCACCAAGGGAATTACTGCTGAGAAGTAGCGCTCTGCAAATTCATGCTTTAGTTTGCTCTCCATCCACACGGACAAATGCTGATAAGGTCACTAATGAGCTAGCCCTAGGCATGAAGAAACTAATCAGGGCGGTCTGGTACTAATTTGCAGTATTAAACCCAGCACCACAACAGGAACAGCCAAGTTAAAGAGGAACAGTTTAAAATCCAGCGACCCTTACGGATTCTTAGGACACATACAAAATACATCATTTCCATCATCATTTCGATACGTGAAAGAAAAGTCATGGCACCACTGTAATAATGGCAAAGCAAATGGAGCAGTCAGAAATAATTACCTACACGGTAAGCGCCGAAGCTGGCTGATGGGGCTGTTCCAGTAGATGTGGCTTCTTTAAGGGAGTTTCTAGTGCAACAGATGATGCCGCTAGATATGGTTTCTTGATGTGGGGGAAAAAATGTTGGTACTTTGAGTTATAGACCAACGTGGCTTTAGGAGTTTTGCCATCACCCTCAACAGGAGCTGAGGCACAATCATTAATTGGGAACCTCTATACAGCATTTAGATTGATGAAAATGGACAATGGACCTTTTGGGGTATATTTAAATGAAAAAGAAAAAAAAAAAAAGCCCAATGCCTGTAGCCTTGCATGCCTTTGCAAGCATAAGGCTGCCAGCCCACACACCCTATAAAAAAAGCCAATGCTTTGTTTCAAATTAGCACCCAACTTCTTGCCAAAGGAAACAGAAGCAGCAAGCCAGTCATCTGAGTTTCTCTGTCTCTGATCTCCCAACAGGCCACTTCGGCTGAGTATCAAAAGCAAATGCCTGTAAGGAAGGACATTTATTCAGTGCAGAAGAAACACACTTCTTATGTGCATCTGCTGAACAGTAAGTCTTGACTAACCATCCAAGAAATGAGAGATCCCTGTGCTTTTTGCATGCCTTCTGTTAAAGAAAGGCTGTACATCTTTGATAGATTTAGAAAATAGAAACAATGCTCAAATAGTGTTTCATGTCATTCTCCAGTTTTCCTTCTTTTCTGTAAATGTCATTGTTAGTGCTTGTGAAAAGTCATTAGCAAGGAGTCCATTGCGTCCCAAGACAGGTTTTAATTATTTTCCCTGCACTAACCCAGTTTCTTAACAGTATTACGGAAACATCTATGTTTTGATTTCAATCCTAAAGTAATTAAGGACAAATTACAGCTCAATGCAACAACATTTCTCTTTACTTGTTTGTTCATTCTCTAAAAGAATGGTGCTTAGAGAAGGCACTCCCTTGAACAACTATACTGAACAAGATCTCAGTCTCCTGAAATAGCAGAAACTTGGTCTTTGCTCAGTCTCTACATCTGTTTTGGACCATGTCAGTGATATCAGTAAAGTGAAGTAAAAGCAAATGTGATTAAGTGTAGAGGAAGCCATAATGAGCATTTCTGATTTTGACAGCTGTCCTTGACATCATGCTTGTCAGTCCTCTGCAAGCCTAACTGAGTGATACCTCTAGTGGAAAGCTTGTGGGGTCTATTTTCCCGAGCAGTGCAAGAGGTAGCTTTCCATCTGTATAGGTTTATTTTCCTTTTTTGCAGTAAAGGGAACATACACTCCAGCAGAATTTGAAGTCACCGGCAGAAAATTAGGCAGCAAGATCACATGAATGCAACTGGAGGAACTGTAAAGGCGTAAGCAATGGATGGAATAGTAATGAGGGAGTTAGATAAAAGACAGGGAATATGTAGCACTTTGAAGAGTAAAAGATAAGCAAAGCAAAACGTCCAGTGAATGTCCTGGTGACAGTATCCCAGCAACAATAAATTCTGCTTGTGATAGGGCAGGCTGAGAAAAAGCTGGGGACCAACAGTTTCCTAATCTGCTGCCAAAGAAACCTGGTCACTGGTACCACTGCATAATGTTCAGTGTAATGTGTAAAACTCATATAGGTATGTATGGCTCTTATGCAGCAGCTACTGCCAAGAAAATTATTCAGAGAGATAGAAGTTGACAGACAGTACTGATGATCTGCGTTAGAGCTCTTTGAAGAGGTATCTGTCGGCTGCGAGAATTAATTTGACTTCCAGTTCAGGTGGAAGATGCTGACAAAGAAGTCGTATTGCTGCATGGGCAATTTTGGGGTTATGTTTTCTGCATAGAAGTGATGTTGGCCTCTTAGCTTATCTGCTACCAAGAAAAAGGAATGGGATGGCTGGTTGCCACATGGATCAGTTTATCAACGTAACAGGGTCTTATGGACTAAAATAAATGGGAATTTCCTGTGGATAAGCATCTGTGTGGCACTAAAGAGTATCAAATAGGAGAAGTTTTGCACATTTATTGAGGAAAAGAAGAAATGAGGGTCACGCAGGTGTACTTGGGTATTCTGCCAGTGTAAGCAAAGAAAGTGATAAATAGTCAGATGTCTCAGAAAAGCCTGAGTGGAGGAATAATAGCCATCAGTAGTGAAAGACATTGAATTAGATGGATTCCCACTTCTAGAAACTTCCTATGTTTATTACTGATGGCACTGAAATTTTTATTTCTTTCCTTTTTGTACTTCTCCAGTGATCTGGTTAGTATTTCAACATGCAAAGGCAGGTGATGGAAGGATTCTGGAAGGAAAGTGAAAAAAACGACATAAAGGAGCTCAAACAACAGCTGTGCACTGGCAAGGAGCACAAAGAAAAGTAGGAAGAACTGGAGATAATCCTAAGTGACACGGACTTTGTTTTCCTGGTTATCGCTAAAACATGGTGGAAAGAGTCTCGGGAAATGGCAAGTCACTATTTCCACAGGCTTTCTGAATCTCTGAGCCTTTTTTCCCTTATCTAATATCCTAGACCTGATTTGAAAGGTACCTGAACACCAAGAGGTTCTGATTAGCATATAGAAAATGCACTGCTCCCCTATTCAAACTCTTGCACGTCTGTCAAATTGGAAAATTCTGCCCTGTATCCTCCGGTGAGAGATGCTGAAATGGATGCAGTGGGTTCTCCCAGGGAGAGGGAGGCAATGTGGAGGTGAGTGAGTATTTCAGACATTGCTCCATGGTGAAATTGTCTCGGGCAATGAATCATTTTTGGACTTTCTAAAGGTCATTTTAAGTTCCCTTGAACTTTTAAAGTTGGCTATTTAATAAAATAAAAAGCAAGAAATATTAGTATAGATAACTGTCAGCCAGGTGAGATACCCTGAGAAATGCTCTGGCGGGTCATGCCACTTCAGCGACAGCTTTTGGGGAAGAGAGCAGTCAGCAGTGCTGCCTTCCCTGATGATCGTCTGAAATTGAAATACCGTCTGTCCCTCTTGCAGCATATTTAAGTGGAAGTTCATTGCCCCGCTGGGTGTCCGGATTTTATAACTGACCTCTGAGAAGTAACTAAGCCAATCTTCTGCCTCCGCTTCTATACATTAAAGCCCAAAGACTGGTAGTCTGGACTGGCCAAAGGCACCAACTTTTAGAGTGGAAGAGACCAGGCTGGGACCTGCCCCTTTTTTTTCTAGGACCCCCTCAGGGCAGCTCTGGGTGCTATTAAAGGGATTCGTGGGGCTGATGAGGTGCTGTCATGCTGATCATGGCTATTCTTGGATGTTTGGTGCTCTGCAGGTGCCAGGTCTTAAGCCCCCCGTGGTAGCGAAGGAGGTGCGGATGGAGGCTGTTGGGTGGTGGTTTGGGAAATGGGAGACTCCCGTGACGGAGAAGGCTGCGGGCTTGCGGCTTCGGGCACCAGGAGGAAAGCTTCTGCTCCATCTGCAGATCTGCAGCTTGGGAACAGAGTCAGCGCCCTGGCAGTGCTGAGCACCCGAGCTGGCAGAGCCCAAGCCCCACACCAGGAGGGTCAGGGTCAGCAGCCAGATGGACACGGGTACCGCTGGAGGGAGCAAGGCAAAAAGCAGTACGCAGAAAGGTACCTACAAGTACGGTTTTACATGCATCAGAAACCCTGTGATTTAAAGCAGCAGAATGATGTTTTCCTTTGTTGTTAGAATAATTTAAGTTCCAGGTACGTAGATATTTTTTTAATTATTTTTTTCCCATCTTTTCAAATCTGCAATCAGTGTTTGCCAGAAATGAGAAATGAATTGGTTTTTCAACGGTGCTGTGTTCCAGGTCAGCTTGATAACATGGGAAATGGCAGGCTAATGACAGTTTAACACCAATTAACAGACCACTTTATAATAGATTAGCATTGTGAGTCTGTTCAATTGATAATTACAATAATTAACTCTCTGAGCTTGCATGCACTTTTGAACAGAAATTTGGTACCTTTGTTTATGCTGAAGAAGGAAACGCACCGAGCAGGCATGGATCATTTGAAGTGTTATAGTCAGTCAGGATCATAAGTGTACTAAACTCGGGCTTGCTGTTGAAATGTGCTTGCTGGTGACATCCTCCCAGGTGGAGGTGACTATATAAGTGACTATTTCAGCCTTAGCTGAGCACAGCTGCAAGCAGAGGCTGAGATTTAACAGGTTGCTGTGGTTCAGATAAGCTGTGAAAGGCATTTGTGCTGCAGAACAGCTCTCTTCATCCTTGCTTCAGGATCCCTGGTCTCAAACTGATGGATTTCCCACCTACTTAGGCCAGTTATTTTCAACATTTAGCACTCATAGCCAAAGCTGCTGATGCTTATAGTGAGACGCTCAAAAGAGCTCAACATCCAGCGTGACTGTGTCCTGAATTCTTTGGGAAAGCTCCGTTTGGTCTTGAATCCTTCGGGAAATGTGAGTGCTGCTGCCGTAGTGATTCCTGTAAATGGTTTATGGAAAGGTGCTGGCACCCACGCGTGACGGTGGTTATCTATGGGACCGGAGGCAGAGCACGGAGAAGTCAGTAGGACAGACCTGCTGGCTCTGGGGACGTGTCACAGGTCTCTGGTCACATCGTCTCGGTGGGTTAATGGTTGCAAGATCTCCTCTGTAATTCTCGGGTCCCTGTTGACTTTATGCATCTCATTTAATTTCATTGACCTCTCTTAAATCCTGTGAAATCTCCTTATGAGAAATGCACAAGGTGAGTTCTATTTATAGTGGTGGGGTTTTTTTATATTCAGGCAGTGGTCAGAGCTAACACAGCAGGGGGACCTTTGCAAATGTAGCCTGTTTGGGTATTTCTTCAGGCCTGAACAGATTAATAAAATAAACCATTTGGAGCAGGCAGCACCAACCCTGGAGAGCAGTGATCCGATTCCCACTTCTTCCAGAGGATGGATTTCAGTACCATGAAGGAGCCAGGATTTCTCCTGGCAATGGGGAGAAAGAGGTTTGAAAGAAAAACTGGATTTTTAGACTAAAAGCGTACTGTTTGGATTGTGTGGCTGGATTGGTTTTTGTCATGCCATGCTGTACCAGAATAATTGAACGTATGCACGGTGCAGCAACAAAGCTGGGTGACGGTGGGTTTGTCAAGGAGCTAAACGAGACTCCTGAAAGCAGAGACTGCAGTTAAAAATTGTCACCATCTTCCTTTACCCCGGCAGAGCTCACGTCCCCCCGTTCTTGACATTTCATAAAATCACACACGCAGTGAACATCGCTGTTCTCGCCTTGTTTGAAAACAATCTACGGAACAATAAGGAGCTGAAATCATAAAGATAAGCGGCATAAACGATGCTACACTTGTAAACAAAAAAGCCTTGACTTTTCCCAGGAATGGCTCACTGGGGTTTAAGTATTGGGAGGGACAACGCTGTGATCTGCACTGTCCCGGTGGCACGTCCCTGCCTGTAGAAATCGCAGCAGAGAAGATCACGCAGAAGAACATCCCCGTGGAACGTCAGGTGTGTCTGGGTACCGCATTGCCCGAGTGCCGCGAGCCCTTTGAGAGGGGGCTGGGGTGAGGCAGGGATGCTAAACCAGCTTCAGCTTTTTAGCTCCCTTGCTTAAGCCTGACAGGCTTGGGGGTGCAACTGGGGCCCCATAATAACGTTACCAGCTCCCTGGAGGGTGGCACGGCTGGCTATGGAGGAGGAGGAAAAGCTGCCTTATCGCGGGGGAGTTTGAATAGATGGCTTGTACTTCTAGTACTAAAAGGTGCTCTGACTTTCTAAAGTCTATAGATGAGATTCTTAAATTCATGAATTGTTCTGGAAGAATAGCACGTTTGACAGTCTCAAACAGAAAAAGAGGGAGTTAGCGTACAACACAACTTGGTCGCTAAGGGATTAAAGTAAGAAATCGATGACATGTATATAGGGTGCCTTAAAAGAGCCCATTTCATAAGGCTGAAAGCAATTTTGGCCTAAATCGGCTGGGAAAAAGAATTTGGCAGGAAAATGGGAGTAATTAGGAAAGTTGACTAGGAGTTCAAAATTCCTCAGTTGAGGAGGATAGCTGCTGCTTTGAGAAACCTCTGCCTCGTTCAGAAAATTAGAAATTTATTTCCCTTCAACGTTACCGAAGAAGAACTATTTTCTTCTCCCGCTTGTTACAGGGCATTCAGTTTCATCGCTTGCTGCTCAACAGAAGGTAAACCCTCTGCTGATCCACTTAAAATATAAATAAGTCGTGCAATGTACTCTGTGGGGCGTGGAACAGATGTTTGAGAGCACAGCTGCTAGCTGTCCTTATTGTTAGTCACTCACAGCTTTTTAGAGTCTAATATCTCTCTATGGTTATATTAAAGAACATTTTCTATCCCCAGTGTGCCTTGGATGAGCTCTTTGGCTCGGGGTGTCTCTCTGCATTCCCTGGCCAGGGACATTCTACCCTTGGCATTGCTGCCTGTCCTGGGGAGAAACCTGCTCCCCTTGGATGTGTCTCACTGATCGAGGAGTTGGGTTGATGGGCTGTAAAAGGCACCACTTTTAGCTGTTGTCAGCAAAGAGGCTGATTGCTGACACAGGTGATAAAACGGTTAATGAAACGATGGGATCTTCAGAGAAGCATCAACTCTTCCCTCCCCAAAAGGAGGTGGTGGGCCAGGTCCTCGGGTGAGCAAAGGCAGCAGAACTGCTGTGGATCAGGCTTGCAGGACACTAACTCTTGCGAATAATACCTTATTTGCTGCTTTCTGTGCCGTATATCAAATATTACAATTGTTCTGGGTTTGTGTCCCGGTGAGTGTAAAAGGAGGACAGATTTCAGACCTCTCGAAGAGTCCTTGTCTGTGATTGAAAGCCTGCAGACAAGACTGTGTTTCTAACAAACGTCTTCATAATACTTAACATTCAATAGAGTAAAAGGAGAATAATGAGCACTGCAGCTATCCCAGGTTAGTAATTACCACCGTCATTATTAATTTTCCAGAGCAATCTGGTCAAATGAGTCATTATTATCTCAATTCCTTAGCCAGGGCTGATTGATTCTTTCTCCCTGTTGTGACTAATTTCATATAATGTCTGAGTACAATATAGAACTATAGAGCCAGTGTAATTCTAATGCAGAATAATTCTAAATAACCAAATCCCTTGCCTACAGCTCTGTTTAGATCTGATGCTTTATACTACTTAATTGAAATAAATACCCCAATCCTGTCACTCCCCACTCTCCATCACAGTCACCAGAGTTCCACTGGAGACAGGGATTTACATCAGCCTGGGATCTGGCCTGTGTGCTTCAATGTTTTATCTGTGTTGGCACCGACCAGGAGCTTCACGGCACCTTGCAGAAGCAGCATGGCATAGTCTGAAAAAGCTGCTGGTAACCTTTAGCATTTCCTAATGTTCATTTCAACCATTTTCAAGGAAAAATACGTTGGTTAGTCTGGTTGTGTGGCTTTTTTTTGGAGAAGAGGCTAAACGTGATGGTTTTCCTGTTCTGTTTCATTAGCTCTCTGTCTGCAGTCGTCTGTCAGCAGACCTAAGTATGAAGAAGTTCACTGCAAGATAAGGAGAAGGATCTCCGTGGGGATGGTAATATGTTCCTTGCTTCTACGGAAATGATACGCTAGATGAGGTAGAACGATTGCCTTTCCTTTAAAAAAATTGGAAACACACTTCTTGCATTTTTCTTGAGCTGGAGGGAAGGAAGGGAGAAGGAGACAGCAGTTATTTTACAACTTTGACCTTTTTGTCTCCCAGACTTCAAACATGATCAGACTGGAGAGGGAAAAGAATAGACTATAAACTAGGAACACCGAGCGGCAGGGCTGTAGGTGGTACACCTAGCATTGGACCTTTTTTTTTTTTTTTAGCCTAGGAAGATATGATGGTTTAATCCTGAACCGACAGCCTAGAAATCTTTTTCTGCAGTGGTAGGGAAGACTCACGTGCTGCTTTGGCAGTGCAGCCAGCATAAGCAACGTGCCTCTCGCCCTGCCAGAACAGCCGGGCTCTGCGGGCACGGCTCAAACTCCGCAAGCAGCTCCCGAGCTAAATTTTACACGTATTCGGCAAGCGGGAACGGGGCCAGCAGGCTGGGTTTTCGTGCCCGAGCTCCGCTCTGTGCAAAGCAGCAGAGAGGCTGTCGGCTTCATCCTGTGTGCCGAGTGACCTTTATTCCTGGCCCTGCTCGGAGAGGAGGGATGAGAAGCTCCGTGCCGCCGCTCTCGGCGTGTCTCGGCTTTGCGTTCCTAAAGCCAGCCCCTTCCCCAGCGGTGCCAGGCTGGCTCGTGTCTGCACTGACATTTAAGGATACCCGTGCAGGTTGCTCTGGACTGGACTGGGGGAATTAAAAATATTGAAGTGGACAGGAAACAAATGAGGAGAGGTCTTGCGACATTTCGGTATCTTGGCCATGCAGCACTCATTTAATTCTGCTGGTTATTTACTGAGACAGTTCCACTTCAGTCTGTTACTGCTGAATTACAAAAATGTACTTTCACAGCCTGCGAAAGCAGAACTTGGTTGTGCACCCTGAACTCCTCTTCGCTGAGGTGTTTCAGTATTTAAATCCGTCGGGAGCGTGTGTTGAACCAGGGACAGATTCGGTCCGCAGGATTCAACCAGGGAACTGTCACATCCCAGTGTTCACAGGCATCCTTTTGCTGCTTGGGGGAACCAGGCTGTGCAACTTGTACCGGGTGCTTTGCCGGCACCTTCCCCTCGAGCCGGGCTGGGTGAGGCCGTGCCGTCCTCGGGGCTCGCGTGGTCTCTGGAGACGTTGTATTTCACTCCTCACCCCAGCCCCATCCTTGTTTTTGCCCCAGGTACAGCCAGCCCTGTGCTGTCTTCTTCCCTAACGGGGAGTATCCTGTCCTATTCCTCAAGGTGCACTGCATAAAAGCTGTAAAATGTATATTAAAATTTTATGATTTCCAGATTTTAATAGGAATACTTCATAATATTAGTGCTGCCTTCTTGGAAACACGTCTCTATGGTAAATTTCTGCTTTTTCTGATGTTCCTCCCAGCCATACAGATTCAGTTGGCAAGAAGAAACTAAGGGGATAGTTTTACATACTATTTTTTCTTATTTGCAGTAACTAATAATAACCTGTTTATAGTAATTATCACCCAAGATGTTTACTAGTTTTGAGATGCTGCAATTACAGCAAAGCAAACCTTGACCTAATTAGAGGGACCTTTGGGGCACACAGAGTCTGCTGATGAAGTCAGCGGTGGTACACTCTCTGTTTGCAAAAGACGAGCACAAAGCTGGTGTCGCAGTCGTTGTGCCAGAGCAGGAGCTGACTTATGTCTAAACCTCTCCTGCATCCAGGCATAAGAACAGTTCAGCTGAAATCAGTGAAAAGAAAGTACGCTTAAAGGTTATGTTTACAGGGACAACAGGCTGAGGCTTGTAGTAACCTGGCTCAGTTAAAAAAAAAAAACCACCCCAAAAACAGTTGTATTTCAACAGTCTGAATGTAAGTTAAAGTAAATGCAACTTCTTGCATACAACCAAGCTTAGAGATAAATTTCCATGTTTTTATAATAAATGTTACTTTATGGCAATCACCATATGCTACTTCTAGTCCTGTTTTGAGTATAAATCATAACAAGTGTGTATCCTAAAATGCTTTATTGTCTTTTTATGGCCACATGAGGCTGCTGTTCCTTCCATTTGTGATTAATTTTTTTAATGGTTCCCCCTAGAACCTAAAAAATAATTAAAACTAATGAATACTCTGCAGTGACAGTAAAGGAATGAGCATATTGCATCTATTCTCACTTCCCAGATCTGATCAAAAGCAAGTGTCGAGCTGTGAAGTTGTGACACTGACATTTTGTACTGAGCTTCCGACCACCTCCTGAGACCAAACGATGACTTTGGGGAAGATCATGAATTAGAGTTTTCATTGTTTCACAGGAATAGTGCTGAGAGGGTAGAATTAAAATTAGTTGAAGTCACAATGTTTATTTCTTGTCTTAAGAAATTAACCTAACATGTAAAAGACTTTAAGACAAATGGCTTTTTTTTTTTTTTTTCCCTCTGTCCTCACCCCTGGCTTCAAGGTGTGATATATTCTATGTCCTAGGGCTGGCCAGACTATTTGTTTCAACCAAATCTTGTTGAGAGTGCAGCCCCTTTTTATTTAAAAACCTTCCAGACGTACACACATTTGTATACCCAGGTTGGTGTAACGTGCCCAGGGAGCTGTGGCTCACCCCCCCCTCCCACAGCCCTGCCCTGTCAGAGCATCTCCAGTGCTACAATTAATGGGAACCTGGGCTCAAAATCCAGAGCTGTGACTCAAAGCAAGAACACTGCCTCAAACATGGTTTTTATCTGCCCTCCAGAAACGTGGGGGTTTTGGTTTTTTTTTTTCCTCCAGTGCACTTGGCCTTTGAGCTTATGCATGTGTTTTGCACGGGGGCACAACCAGCTTTTAGCATTTCTTAAAAACCTCCAAAATTCACTTCTCAAAACTAATATTTATCTGTAAAGGATGTAATTAAAGTGTGTGGAGGGGGTGTTGCTGTGCATATATCTGCCGCTCTCTGGACTTCCTGCAGCTCACGGTGCCTTTGAAATGAAACTTAAGGGGAATAATTGACAACAAAGTGCTAGACGGGGGTTAAAGTGCCATTACTGCAGGGGGAAACCTTCAAAGTTCCCATTCAGTGGGGGACTGGCCAGGGCTGCAGCCCACGGGGACTGCTGAAAACCAAGCTCCCCAGGCAGCAATTTGCATGCTGTCACCTACCTTCTTTCATTCATATATATGCATACACGTGAGCACACAGGGGTTTGAATTTATTGTGAATTTTGCATGTCTGTTTTGCAGGCCAGGAGCGACATTGGCTTCCCCAAACTATCTCCTCCGTCTTCGTGCCGGAGCAGGTCTGCAGCCACGCGCTGGAGCAGGGTCTGGGCTCTGCAGCACCAACCTTTCTGGCCACTAGACGTCTTGGCCAGTTACCAGGTACATCAATAAATACTGTTCTCCTACTAGAACAGGTTTAATGACACAAATGAGCCAATAATGGATAATAAGAAAGTATCATCGTCTGCATACCTGCTAGGCAAATAAGTTACCCTACATTTAAGAAGTCAGTGGTAGAGCCATTGAATTGAATCCCAGCCTTCTGAATTCCAGTTTGACATCCTAAGCTTGACACCATTGCTTACTCTTTTATGCCTTATGTTGGTTCATTTCTGGTTATAAGAATTTTAACTATTTAAGTCAACTTGCTTTACAAGCCAGACAAAAAGAGGGCTTTAGGAAAGCACTTTTTACTTTCCAGAGGTATTTGTTAATTGATTCCAAAGGGAGAACCGGTTGTAGTCAAAAACCAGAAAGGTATAAGAAAAAAGGGTCATTGAAGTCGATGTCAAGATATTGCCAGGTGGTCAAATGTTACTGTCCTGACTCCTTTTTAAAAAAAAACTTTGATGGCCATAAAGTTGCCATTTTCTGTACGAGGTTCTCTGTGAGCTTCCCTCCGCACATTTATACAGTATCATGAGTTAAAGTGAACCAAATCTAAACTGTTGTGGCATATAAAAACAGCAAACAAAGGAAGGCAGCTTTTTTCCCTAACCCCCTGAGATTTATTCTGACAGTTTGCAACTAGATGAAATGGATAATGGAAGTCCCTTGTCACAATAACTCAGTTTAAATGTATTGTCAGATTAATAGACTCAGTTATCCACTCTTCCAAGGAGAAAAATGACTTGTGGTTTCAAATCATGCCCTCGCTCATGGCATCCCATCAAATTAACCAAACAGGCCAAATTTAGACTCCCAGCAGAGGCCAAGCATTTTACGCGTTGTGTCATAAAAATTAGTTTACTCCTTTATTTTTAATGCCGGCCAAATGACTTCCAATTGCCACAGCAGCGTCCGTCGGTGCCTGCGCGGCCGACGGTGGGGACGAAGCCCCGGCACGGCGGCGGTCGTCCCGTGCAGCCCCGCTGGCTCGGCCTCGGCTCGCGGCGGGCGTCGGGAGGTGGGAATGCCGGCGGGACGATCCACGTCCCCCTCCCCGTGCCCGGGGAGGTCGGTCCTGTGTGTTTTCGCCCCATCCCTCCGCGGCAGCGCGTTGGCCCTCAGCGGAGCCGAGCGCCCGAAGGAAGGCACGCGAGGCGGATGATGGACCCACGGCTTGCGTCGGGTGGTAAGGACCACTCGTGAAAGGGCTGCGGGGCTGCGTTTGCTGCTGCCTGAGGCTGATACGGAGGAGCGGGAGTTTACAGCGGGTGGAAACGCGGCTTGCTGACTTTCTGCGGAGTTTGTAAAGCATTCTGGATGATTTACCGCAGCCGGCTCACAAAAATACCTGCGGGAAGGCTCTCCTCGTCCTGCCGGCTCCGGGGAGGGAGCGCGTTAGACCGTGTCTACTCGTACCTCTCTTGTCCTTTCACTAAACAATCTCACGAGATAATTTCACTCGCTTTGCAAGGTCACGAGTTGGCTCAGCATCAGACGCAAAAGCCCTCGCTGGGATGTGTCCAGGCTGGGCATTCGCCGGCTGTAGGAGCTACAGCAAACCATTCAGGGGAAGGACAATTCCAGTATAAAGGAAGGAGCCCCTTTTCTCGCCTTTGGCGTGCCAAAAGCGGGAGCCCTTTGCAGCGGCACTGGGACCAGGAATGACATTGGTGGCTGGGGCTGCCCCGGCTCCAGCAGTCCCTTATTGCACAGCACAGGGGCTACGCGCCTGCACGGCTGCTGTTGCAGCTTTATTTGGGGTCAGTCAGGGGTTTTGGGGGGGAGCTTTGAGATTCTGGTTTGCGTGTTGTCAAAAACCAAATCTGAATTTGCAGCCCATCCGTCTGTCGCATGTGGTGCTGCGTTTAAGAAGCAGGGTCGTTTATTAACGCATGTGGAGTGAATTATCCCGGTTTACATCTGGAGAGTGGCAAATTGTTGGATTTAATAGCTGTAAGCCCCTCTGATCTGCAATCACTGTCTGCTGGATTTTTTGATCTGACAAAGCATTGTGTGCAGTACTGCAAGGATCCTTCCCCAGCCTCTCCGGGGGAATCCTGCTGTCAGGCTGCAAATGTACGGTGCATGAAATGTGTAATTTTGAAGTCTAAACCTCTGAGAGCTCACGACACTCTGAGGCAGCAGTTTACCTTCAAAGTGGCCTCTCTGCCTGTACTTACCACCTCTTGTGATTTACCACTACTGCTCACATTTCCTCCACAGAAAGTCATAAGGTTTGCTTTCTAAAAAATCTCATCTTCTTCTCTTAATTAGGCATTTTCACACAATGAACCATATGGGAGTCAATGAAAAAGGTGTCAATGTGCAGCGCAGCCTGGCCCTGTGGATGCTGATTGATGAAGCTGGCGGATGGGTAAATCGTCAGCTTTGAAGACTGGATTTTCTTCCAAAACCATCGAATAAATAAGACAAGCAGAAGAACTAAATGGCAGGGAGGATGTGCGGCACAGCTCCTTCCCCACGTTACCAGAGGTTGCTCAGGTCAGTGGGGTTTCCATCTCAGCATTTTCCTTCTCTGTGATTTTTTTAAGCCTGTTTTTACTAATTGCCCCCTAAATATGGCTGCATGTAAGTGGTTGCCCCTGAGAGGATGAAATAATGCATAATAATGAAATAATAGTGCCTGAGCATGAAGTCGGTCAGTCAGCTTCTCTCTTTTGCGCTAGTTGTCTATAAACCACTTCATACAGAAAGGTGACAAGACACAATTTCATAAATAAAAGTTCATAAGGGGTGACGGTTTTAAACTAAAAGAGGGTAGATTCAGACTAGGTATAAGGAAGAAATTTTGTACAATGAGGGTGGGGGAACGCTGGCACAGGTGGCAGATGCCCCATCCCTGGAAACATTCAGTGGCAGGTTGGACGGGGCTCTGAGCAACCTGGTCTAGTTGAAGATGTTCCTGCTCATTGCTGGGGGGTTGGATGTGAGAGACTGAAAGAGTTAATGTCTCAAACATTGTGGTGGGGCAAGTTCTGCTTAAAGACAAACCCTGCACAGCAAGGAACCGAGGTGGAAAGCCCATCAGCTCAGACATCAGCAACAGGAGGGGAGGGCGTGCTGGAGGGTGCGCAGCTCCCTCTTCTCATAAGCTCTTCTGATACAAAGATCAAATAATGTCTGTGTCTGCAGGGAAGGAGAAATTACTTCCCAAATGACCCCAAAGCCCAAAGGCTCACAAACTGCTCACTAACCTGAGGAGTTCGGGTGCCCGCCCGAAGGAGGGGCAAGGATGATAAAAGGACACAGACTGAAGCCCCGGGTGCTCAAGCCCACCGGGACTGGACCAACGCTGGACCCAGGACTGGTGAAATCTTTCTCTTTTCCTTTTTCTCTCTCCGGCTTCTTCTCTCTTTCCTTTTCCTTTGCCACAATCCCTACACCTCATCCGTTTCAAGATACAAACTGTTGACCAAGTCTGAGACTAAGAGTAGATCCAGCCGCCCCTAGACCCTTCTCTGAGGAGGCATCTGGAAAGCGAGGGGGTCTGCTCTGAACCTCCTGACCCAACGGGAGGGATCTCCTTATTCCCTGAATCGATGTATATGGTTACCACGGGTTACGCGCTTTACAGAAGTAGTCTTATGCCAATTCCTGTTGTGAGAAACCCTGCCACCTACTACCTCGCCTCCCCAGTTCAGTTGGCTTTTGTCATGAATAAAATCTTTAACTGATCGTTTGGTGTCGTTTCACCTTAATTTAGCCCGAGGGGATTTCGAATTAAACACGACTCCCTGGTCTGTCCGGCCTGGGTCGTGACGTTGGACTAGATGACCTTTAAAGGTCCCTTACAATCCAAACTGTTCTGATTCTATGATAAATCATGGGAATTTTTAACCAGCTTAGCCTTTGCTCTTGCAGTCTTGTCTTTCCTTTCCTGTTTCCCATCATAGCTGATGTGCTGGCCCTCCTCTTCTGCTTCCCTCAAAGCCTCCATCTTCCATTTTGTCTTGTCTTTGCACATCTCCATCTTCCGTTTTCTTCGAGAATGTAGATACTGTGCCACTATTTTGTATTTTTCCCTGCAAAGTAACCCAGAATTGTTACAGAGATTTGGTCCATGATCTGAATTCCTATGTGAAATTATACATGCATTGATTTAGAAAAACATTTGAAGAGCACATGGTCAACAGCAGGTTTGTGTTCAGTGCTGTCCCGCACCAGACTGCTGCAAAAATGTCTTCTCCTCTGAAATACGTAGGTTGCTGTGTCATTTGTAAAACCTGCCCTAGAACGGTTAATTCCCAGGGACACCTGGAAGGGTTCTCCACATGGCTGAAATTGAAACCCACGGCATAAACAGTGATGGAAACATTCGTGCGACCCTCCCTTGAGTAGCAAAATTGCTGAGCGTAGCAGATCCCTGAAGCACATGGGGCCTCTTTTATTTTAAACTGTAACCATGAAATAGGAAAAAAGCCCAGTGAACCAAAAGCTTCTGCCTTTTTATTTTTGCTCTTAACGTGTAGAAATAGAAGCACCTGCTGCCTGCTGGGCTCGTTAAATGTCTTTTTATTTTCATAAATCACCAGGTAGAATTTGAATTATTTACTCGGTAAACTCGAGGCTACATTAATTTCCATTCGCCAATTTTTTGTAACCAATTTTTTGCACATTAGCTTTGGAGCTGTTTCCCACCCACCTTTTGTTCAGTGCCCACCTTGGCTTTCCGAGCAGGGTCCCTCCCCTTGGTGACTGCAGGGGTTTCGTGAACTTCAAAAGCAGCCTGAAATGTCAGCCACACGCAGCCTTTCTGCAGCCGCTAAATTATGGATCAGAATACAGCAGATCAAACAGTTCAGAATTATTCACTTGTGGGTCTTTGCTTGGTAAAGCAATAAAAATCTCTGCATTTCTTCTTTGGTAATATGTGGGGTGGTTGTTTTACATGCTCGAGAGTAATGTTATCAGGGGTATGGGGGTGTGTATGTAATTTTTTTTTTTTAAGCGAGGCACTTCAATCAAAGCTTCATTCTACTGTAAACCCAATTAGCTTCAGTCTGCCAAGTCAGCTTGACTGTCTGCAAGAATGTATGTAAGGCTATGAATAATTGCTAAAGTCAAGTTTTCTTTCTATCTAAGAAATGCCATGAGGCTTTTGTTACCACTAGATAAACCCTCTGCACTTGTCTCTGAGGTTCCAGCTGACGACACCCGTTCAAAAATCATAAATGTGTTTGAATAGTATTCTGTGTGTCAAGAGGCTCAGTAAAAAGCAAGTGCTTCCTTTGCTTTGGAGCAGAAGGTTGCTGAACCCAAATCCAGGGCTCCTCCAAACGCTCAGGGATTTTGCCATTAGCTTTAGTGGGAGCAGGACTGAGAATTTACATAGCTTTATTGCATGTGGCTGCAGAATAAGCCCATTACTGTAGGAAAACAGTAGCAGGGCTGTCCCCTGTGTTATACAAGAGGAAAGGTTAGAAAATTAAACGCTCCAACAATACGTGTGGAAAATGGGTCACCTACTTTGTGCGAGGAAGCGCACAGGATGCTCTCGCTGTATTTTAATATGCCGCGTGCTGGTTTCTAGCAGTTTGGACGTGGTTTCCCAGCCGGGACGGTACGGTGTGGGACTGACGGGCTGTGCTGGTGTACGGGGTGCTGGTTAATCGACACCCCTGGCTGGGGGGGGACAGCCAGCGGGCTGGGCGGTTAGGGGTGATATCGGAGGCGTCTATGGGACGCGGCTGCTCAGCCCACCCAAACCCACGTGGAGAGGGAGCTGTTGGCGTCACCTGCTGTGAATTGCTTCCAGGGTTCCTCCCCATCGCTAAGGTATGTGCTGTGGATCCTCTTGCTCTGGGCCAGCTGGCGAACAGAGGATGTGTTTCCTAAGATAAGAAAGGTTGGCCACGTTGATATATTCAGTTGGTTTAAAGGGAACGTGGCTTCCCCATCTGCAGTGGGTTCCCCCTTAAATATTTACTTGGCTTTCCGCTGTGCATGCATAATATCCCTGTTTTTCCCTCTCCGTCTATAGGCCACCTAAAAAGTTGTCAGAGGGTGGCGAGTCATCCATCTAACTTGAGTTGAGAGTCCCCTTCTCATTTCTGAAATTGGACCGTGATTTCTGTTCACATCCCTCAAGGATGGTCACGTTCCAATGACATCTTGAAGACTCTCCAACTGTTTTCTTTCCAAAAAAATTATTCTTTAATTTATTTTCCTTCAAGTCTAAGGTTCAGAAAGTGATATAATACTCTGTGTGATGGCCATTGGTGGTGAGCTGTGTGACAAGTTGTCGATGCTTCAGGGAAAAGGTTGGATGTTTTGCAAGATTTGAAGATGTTCAGATTTTTATTACTTAATTGTTAACTGATGCATATTTACACTGACACACACAGAGGCAGCGTTTTTTTTCCAGATATGGCATTATATAAAGCATCACAACATTATTCCATTTGTCTTTTGTAATGTCTGCTAAAAGTGATATGCTTGCACTAAGACTGAAAAACTTAGATATGAAAATATTTCCAATGCTACAGGGGAAGATACAATTTTGACTAATTTTGTTACAGCAGGTACATAAGTGGATGCCTGTCTTGACAACTATGAACTAAGTTGCACAAAGTAGGAGTGACAGTGTGATTCCCAGCAGCAGAAGTCAGTGCCACACTGGTTTGTCACAGCTCCAGCTTCCCTTTTCCTACACGAATAACGGTGGTGTCTATTATCCCCCGTACACAGTGATCTGTCAACAACTACTTTCTCGATTACTTCTAGTGTGTATGTGGGGGTGGCACGCAGGAGCAGGTGATACCTGATAAGAGTACATTTTCAAGAGGTGAAGGTTTCATTTTCTTCAAATAGAAACCATGTCTGAGTAGCTGCAAGACTCCCAGACACTGTGAAATCTAGAGGGAAATTTTAGTCTTAGCTCTTTCTGTGGGATTATCTAAACAACACACACACGTCCCTTTTCTTTTGAAAAATGTATTGGCAGACCGATGACTACTGCTCCTATATCTGGGTGTGAACAACAATATAGAGCCCAAGAAGACTGGGTGGTCCTCTAGTGACTCTTCCAAGCAGCGTAAAACACCATGTAATGTACAAGAATAGGGGGGCAGCCCTCAAAAATAGCCGTGAGAGCAGTTTCAGTCGATGGAGGACTGGTCCCAGGCTGCTCTTGCTCAGTAGTCCTTTGTTGCTGCTAGGGAATTAAAACCACAGGTTAACGTGATGAGCAGTAATTCAACATCATGATTCAGTCGGATCCTGCCGGTGCTTGAGGACACGACCACAGCAATGTTTGCGCTGTCAGTCCTTGGATCCTCACTTCTTGCCAGGCAGACCTCATCACTTCGGTTTTGCCCGGAGGCTCTTCAGAGCACCCGCTGTTCATCTTGGTCCTTGGTTCTGGTGGCATCCAAGTAAGTGTGATTTATCTGGAAATAAATAGTAGATGTATTAAACTTGGTAGTTGCTATGTATTGAGAAAAGCCATTGTTATGTGAGGGGTTTTTTTGGTTTGGTGTGGATGCAAGTTATTTTAACTAAAAGAGGAGGAATGTCAGCCTCCCCTCACGAGCTACCAAGAGCAGCAAAAATTGTCAAAGGGCTATGTCAGGGGTACAGAAAAACGGTCATGCTGCTTCTTCCCTATTTTATTAGTAACCATTTTGGTAAGTTCATTACCCAAGGACATTATCACAAACTGTGTTTTGTCCTGGCTGATTATGCTGTTGACTAAAATGTCAATGACAGTGCATAAAACACAGCTGAGAAATCAGGGATAATTTCAGTAGCTATTAATGAACTACAGCCTTGCTTAGCTGATAGAGTCTTCAGAGAAAGGAAAGCTAAAGAGATTTTGTCTTTTTCAGTCTTTCTACTCCCAGTAATATTACTGCTATCGATTAGGCGCAAGAGAAGTTTTACTCCCATTTATTTTAATTTCTGGCTGATTACAGAGTCTGTGTGCAAACTCCGTGCATCTCAGCCGAGATGCTCAGGGCACACATCCAGGGAAGCCGATGGGAGCCCGGCCAGGGCTGGCTCTTCCGAGCTGCGGGAATTGCTGCGCAGAGGCAGCCCGCGGCAGCGCGCAGCCGTGGGTCCTACCGCTCTGCAAAACCCAGGAGCGCGGCTCCAGCTCCTTCGGCATTTTCTTGGGGCCTTTTACTTATTTCCTGATTACGTGCCGCTGCTTAGGTTGAGGTTTTATAACTTTTTGCTATTAAAAAAGGTACCAGGAGCCTAACTCAAGTTGGGTGTTGTGGTGGGAACGGGTGGGAGGCATGTCTCGGCAGAATTCAGCACGCGTATCTCAGCGTTTTGTAACTAAAGGGAGCCGTGGAATGGAAGAACATGTGGAAGCTATTTCAGAAGATTTATATATACATATATATCTATATGGTGCTTTAAATGCAATTAGGGAGATTCAGCTAAAGGTTTTACATTAGCTCATTAAAGCATAGCAGCTGTAACTGATCCTCCCGGCAATGAACTGCAGTTTGCTAAATGAGGAGAGGCTGCATAGCTGCCCTGCTCCTGGCCATGTCTCAGGGCTGGAGTATTCTGGGAGGGGGTAGCAGACAGGCTCCTGCAAGGAATCCCAGAAATTTCCTCAGATGGATTTAGCAGCACAATATTAGATATAATCAATATATAGAATGTTGTTGTTGTTTCTAGCCTGACAAACGACTCAAGCAGAGGGAGCGCAGCACATGCGGCCATAGATTTGTGCGGAGGAATTCTGGCAACTGGACTGACAATTGTAGCCGAAGAATAAAGTGTGGTTTTTTCCGCTTACTTTGAATGTCCGAGCATGTGCTGTAACTTTTGGATTCGTTAGAAGTGATATGGAGGTACTCTGTGGTATGCGAAACCTCCGTGTGCCATTCCAGTCTTTGTCTGCAGCATCCGTGGTCCTCTTGGGAAGCAGAACTTATGTGGCCCAGAGGCTCCGTGCATCCTTGGTGTAGACTATCTCAGGGGAGAGTATTTCAGGGACCCAAAAGGGTACGCTGTGGTTTTATCTGTGGGACCATCTCACTTTTGCTGTTCTGATTTTTTCTCCCCATCCCACCGGGGCGGGGAGTGAGCGAGTGGCTGCGTGGTGCTTAGTTGCCGGCTGGGGTTAAACCGCAACAGCCCTTTTTTGGCACCCAACGTGGGGCTCAAAGGGTTCAAGATAATAACGGATTTGACTGGAATGTGCTAGATCAAATTTATACCTGTTATTGCTGTTTAGCTATTAAATTGACAGGCTTCTGTGCTTGCCATGGGGCTTACTTGCCTTCCTGTGTATTAGCATCTAGTGCTCATTAGTGGCTGCTTTTTGCTTTTGCTGCTTGCCGTGCTGCTGTACTGCTTATCGTCTGACTCTGCTGTGCCTGCGAACGTTTTGATAACGGCAACGGCGATGCGCCCGGGCTGGCAGGTGGCCAGGGCATCGCTGGTGTTTCTGTGCTGCTGGACTGGACGGGCTGGAACCCCAGCGTGAACTTGAGTCGAAGGGACTGTGACCTGCGGGTGAGTCCACGCTGGAGAAGGTCCACCTCAAAGCATCCGTGGCTGTGGGTAAAGCCAGGCTGGAGCAGGTGTATCTCCAAAGGCAGTGTGGCCCATGGAGAAGGCCATGCTGGAACAGGCACACCTCAAAGCCACTGTGGCTGTGGATACGTCTCTGCCGCAGCAGGTATAGCCCTGAGGAGACTGTGGATCATAGATAAGGCTCCGCTCGGAGCAGGTACAACCCTAAGGGAATGCAGTCTGGGGGTACGTTCAAGCCAGCGCATGGGCAAGGCGAGGAGTTCGTTGCAATGTTAAACCCAATGGTCTGGTCCAAATGGACCAGGGGTGGAGATTGTAATGGAAATAGCTTTAAGTTGTTGTAACCTGGGATTTGAGTTGCATGTTACAGGAATTACTCTAGCAGGAACCAGCTGAACCAATGGAGGAGAAGCCTTACAGTAGCTGGTATGGGGGGCTATATTTTGGATTTGTGCTGAAACAGTGTTGATAATTCAGAGATGTTTTAGCTACTGCTGAGCAGGGCTTACCCAGAGCCAAGGGCTTTTCTGCTCCTCAGCCCACCCCACCAGCGAGGAGGCTGGGGGGGCACAAGGGGTTGGGGGGGACACAGCCGGGACGGCTGATCCCAACTGATCCCAGGGATATCCCAGACCGTAGGACGTCATGCTCAGCAGATAAAGCTGGGGAAGAAGAAGGAAGGGGGGGATGTTTGGAGCGATGGCGTTTGTCTTCCCAAGTCACCATGACACATGCTGGAGCCCTGCTGTCCTGGAGATGGCTGAACACCCGCCTGCCCGTGGGAAGGGGGGAATGGATTCCTGGGTTTGCTTTCCTTGTGCGCACGGCTTTTGCTTTACCTATTAAACTGTCTTTATCCCAGCCCACGGGTTTTCTCACTTTTATCCTTCTGATTCTCTCCCCCATCCCACCGTTGGGGATTGAGCGATCGGCTGCATGGGGCCGAGTTGCCGGCTGGGGTTAAACCACAACACCCCACATAAATGGAAACAACGGGACAGCTTGGAACTCTTGGAGAGTCCTTGGGACTGCGGCAGTGGTACCAGGGCAGTTAGACAGGGTGGTTGGTTCCGCAGGAGCCCCGAGCCGTGGGAAGCCAAATTCACCAGATCTGCAGCAAGAGCCCGCGGGATGGCTTCAGCTCGGGCAGTGACCTGGCCCTGCCAGTCCTCAGGACTGTCCAAGTGGAACAGACACGCTTTGGCCACTCGTCACTTTTGATGGCTCAGCTCTGCTCGGCTGCAGTGTAGAGCCAATTAATTTTATGAATCCTATTTGTAGCTCATGTTCCTCCTTACATAATCCTCATTTGTTTCAAATGAGCAGAGAGTGTGCCCCTGAGATTCTAAACATACCTCTTTATTAAAGTTTAAACAGAAATTGTTACCTACAGAAGCTAAACTTAGCGCTAATATATGAAATGAGATGAAGAGAATCCTTTTAAATCTCCTACCAGGTGTTAGATAACACAACTCTGTAAAGGGAGGGGGAGGAGGTGACTGCCTAGCATTACGAACATCAGCATTAATGATCTATTGTATTTATTTCTCTAGTAAGCAGAAGTAGATTAAAAACAAAAATGCAGAAGTTAATTGGGTGATTGCACAGCAATCGGTCTTTGCTTTTGTTCTCCGCTCCCTGTGAAGCCATGTGCTGCCGGAGCGACAGCTGTGAATAACAGCACGCAGCTGGGGCAGCGTCTTTCTTTACCGGCGGCATCAAACACGGGGAACAAAAACAGTTTTAATGAAGCCTTGTCCCATTAAAATCTCAGGGAGCGAGCAGCCCGCAGTGGCCGGGCTGGAGCAGTCCTGCCGATTCCCTCCCACCGCCCTGCCGGGGATGCGATCCCAGCCCGAGGGGGTTGTCGTCTCCTCGCTGGCCTCCCTTGGTCCTCAGGAGGGGTTTGGAGAGTGTTTCCAGAGCAGTTTTATAGCTGATAAAAGGCAGTTGGAAATCACGTGTTACCGCCGGGCGACACGAGGCGTCTCAACGCTGCTGAGGTTGCTGGATGCCCGAGTGGGGACGTGGGTCTCACCTGCCAGCTCCGAGATTCCTTTCACAGGCTTGTGGTTCATCTTCCAAGGACATTCCTGTACAAGCCGGCGCGTGAGAGAAACCAGGTTGTTTAAGGTATTGAAGATTTTAATGAGCCAAACTGAAAAAGGTTCAGCTTTTCTAATAAGCACACAGTTAAAGAGCACAAGGAGGAGAGAAAGGCAGCAGCCGCTTCACAGTTCAGGAAACACCAGCTTCCATTGCCGTCGTGACCACGGCACACCTCTCCGAAATCAATGAAAGTCAATTCTGCCTCAGAGTGATAGATTGCTTTGAGATCTCAGTAGAAATTTTCTCCAAATTGCGAATTGGATGAGGGTCTTACAAATTATGAAAGCCCTAGATTCAATGCACGTTAATTTTCTAGCGTATTTTCTATGCCATTGTGGGATCAATAAGCAGAAATGAAGAAGATCAGAGGTTGTCTGTGGGCTCTGCTGTGGAGCTTCTGCACTGGGAGAAGCAGAGCTGGGAAGAACTGGTGGCAGGGGGGAGCTGGGACTGCCCCCAGGCACAGACCTGGGGGAAGGGACTTTCTTTTAGGAGTTTTTTATTTAATCTACTTTAGCAAGGTTTTTTCTACCCTTTCCCTAGTCCAATTTAAAGCTGGCTGTATGTGTGTAGAAGGCAAATTCCCTACTACCACGAGCAGCTCTCCCTGCAAAAATTGTTAAGGCGAATTAAGTTGCAGGAGTATATACGAGAGAAGGTTTGCTTTTCCTCTAAGGAGTACTAGGATATTTGTCGATTCCTCTCCATTAGAAACCTAACACATTCAGAGGTAGAGATGAAAAGTGAAAAGCCCATGAAGATCAGATGAAAGGGTAGAAATTATCATTCAGGTAACCCAGCTACCTTACCACTGTCACCATGGAGATCCCCGATTATCTTCTGCTCTTTGCATGCAAAGTGCTGAGAAACACTGGTTTCATAATTGGCATCATATTTCTCTGGGTATATTAAGCTCGCCTGTGGAATAATGCTCATCAGGTCCTGAATGGTTTCAGATAACTAGCAGTAATATATTGAATCAGATGATTCGACATTATGATTTTCAATCCAGGGATTATTCGATGTGTTCCCATGCACAGTGTGCAAGCGTGGAGATGACTCTGAGTGTGCTGGGGGTGAGGTTCAGGCATTCTGGGGTTTGTGGCTACCGAGAAGAAAACTGTGGTTTTGATCGATGAATAACGTAGCATAACATTCTGCTGCGGCTTGCTCTACATTCCTTGTATTTTCAGATTTCTGTACTCCAGCTCTGATCTTCCTGGATTTCTGACTTGGAAAATACTTTTGCAGTGCAGTACCTGCTCACAAGGTGTGTGGGCCCAGCCTCAACTTTTCTTTTCTTTTCTTGGTAGGTCAATACATGTGGGCTCAAACAATATTTTTTTTTTTACACAATACAATTAGACTCAGCTTTTTAGATTGTCTTTATAATCTGCCTTCAATGCACTAAGCAGCTGTGTTCAATGGATTCAGCTGATGCGTTTCCTCCTTTTCCCATCGAGCATGTTCCAGGGGTGACAGCAGAGAGGTGTTACATTTGTGACTGTAGCTTTAAATGAAATAAAAATTTGTCTTTCATCCTCTTGTCTTCCTAAAACAATTTGGTCCTACTGTAATTATTAGCATTCTCATTAAGAACAGTTTAGCTGAAAATCAAGACACAAAGACGCAGTGACTTCATCAAAGCAACGCAAATCCAGATAAAGCTAGGTTTCTAATTCGACTTCTATGCTTTGAAATAAATCCTCAGAGCATCAATTACTGTATCTGTTGTAAAGCAATTACTATCAGCCTCCATTGCTCTCCTTTACACATTTTAATTTAATTATTATTTTTGCTTCAGAATATAGGGTAAGGAATTTTACAGTTCCTCAAGAAGAAATAAAGCAGACAACAACAAAAAATTTCTGTAAAAGCAGAAATTGCTTTCTTTCGTAATCAGGTTGATTAGACTCATGTATAATCATACACAGCAGGTGGGAAGATTAACATTTCACTAATTCCTAGTGGTCATTACTGCAAGGAAATTTAATCGGCAGAGTTCACAAGGATTGGAGCTGCATGCTGGTAAAGCTCATTTAAAAGACAGGGCAAGAACAACACAAGTCTATATTCTGAAATCCAGTTTTACTCAAAACTATTTTGGCCTGCAGGCAATGTGCATACACCCAGCATCTTCTACTTAATTGAAAAATAGATTTGTATTGATCATGACCACTTAACAAGCACATTCAGAACCCGTTCCTGTTCTCAGTTTCTTTGGTGGGGAATATGGGCAGACCCTCAGAGGGTTAAGCTGGTTGATAAGATAGATATTTTTACAGTAACTGTATTTTTTTTCTGTGTGGGGGCTGTATTAGTACACAGCACTAATAGATTCAGTTCTCGTATTTGGAACAATTCAGAATAATTCTGCTGAAGTTGAACAAGTTTTTCATCTTTTATATAAAACCAAAGTGTGACATAATTATTATGGTCACATTCTGCTTCACTGACCAGGATGTGGGCTTTTTTTAATTCCAAACTCCAAAATAAAATGCCCAGCAACTTGGGATGTGAAAGTTATGGTCATCCCTTACTCCTGCGCCTACATCTCTAATCTCTGGACTCCTTACCTCTAGTTTCTACCAGCAGGAGCCTTTCAATCGGCATTCAGTAGTATAGCTCAGGGTGGTCTGTGACTAAGCTGGAAATGCTTGAAGGAATATTGGATGGGTAAGTAGGGATGACTACTCTGCTTTTTTACTTGTGTGGGGTCTAGCTGAGATTTAGCTATGTTTTCTGTCTCCCGTGAGCAAGAGCAAAGGGAGATGAAAGAGCAAGAAAGGAAGACAGTGATAAGTCTAAAGTTAGCAGCGTTCCTGACCGGGAGATGGAAGCAGACCCCGGGTGAGCAGGGTAAGCAGCACGCTCTTCCTCCTTCACCTGGGGCTGATTCCCTCGTGCTGCATCACCTGGGAGATCCCAACGCTATAAACACATCAGGACGTCGGAGTAGAAAGATGGGGAAGGAAAAGTTTAAACTGGGCATGTTGTGCTCCCTATACTTGGACAAATCATAATGAGACGTGGCCCTACCCTACCGAACAAGCAGTCCATGGCCAAGTGCCTCGCTTTTTAACGTTGTCGCTAGTTGAAGTTGCTTTGAAGACATCTCCTTAAAAAAAGCATCTCATCCCATTCATACCCATGAAAAGCCTTTTTGCTTCTGTCTCAGAACGTTGCCCGCGTGAGAAACTGGGAGGTGGGACCTGAGCTGAAGCCATGAAGCCATCTCGCCATTCCTGTGTTGCTGTGGACCAAGGAGGTCTTGGGGACAAGAGGTAAGGTGTCACCACGGGGCAGAGCTGGCTCGGCTCGATGGTTGTCCGTCCGGCGGGAGCCCGTCCTGCTGGTCTGCACGGAAGGGTTTCCTCTGGTCCCCCTCTAAATACCAGACTGCAGCCACTCTCCTGTTCACTTTTTCGGGATCATTAGGCTCGTTTTCTTACCTAATGGTTTAAGGGCAAAAATACTCTCCTTTGATCTGCGCAGTTAAAAGTGTAGTTGAGCTATATTGTTAAAAAAACTATAAAAAATGACCAGATGGCAGAGTCGCTGGATTTGGCTGGGTTAGAACAGGATATTATTCCAACACAGGTAACAACATATGCCTCCAAGTAAAACAAGTGACCACTGAGCATATGTTTTATTGAACATCAGAGATCTTCACTGTGATAATTATGATGATATTACAATGATATGACGCTGGTTTCCTTTATCCACAGAAAGCTTCGGTGAGTCTGAGCCCCGGGAGGACTGGTGATATTTTCTTGTCCCTTGCAGGCCCATGAACTCGCATGAAAATGTGGCTGAGGCTCAAACCTCCGGCCCCGCATTGCTGATCTGTCAGTGTTATGCTAAGCTCAGAATTACTGAAGTTGTAATGGGGGGTAAACATAATCAGAATAAACTCCTGCTATTGCAAGAGTTACTTCCACTTGATTTTCAAACTCTGGGTGCAGAATAACTGCCACAAATATGTAGCGTGAATCAAAGCAAGTTAAGTGCAGCTAAACTGGGTTAATAGTGGTGTAGATGATGGTTTAAAAATCAGGAACAGCTAAAAATATGACTGCACTGATGTTAATGCTATATTAGCCTGATAAAGAGACTGATTTTTGTAGGTCAGTCTTCAATCAGTGTCTCTCTTGACCCTCGAATGCAGCCTACTCTGCGAAAAGATGCCATCTGAGCTTGGCATTCTAGTTTAATCATGGCTGAAACATGAAGTAATACATTCAAATAATTGGGTATATGCACAGTACTTAATCCTCGCTGCCACTCATAGTTTGAAAATGTTGTTGGGATTTAAGCGATGGAGTCGCCAAGCAGAGCTGGAGGGTTTGCCCCTGCGAGGTACCAGGGAAGCCCCTGCGGGAGAATTTACATCCCCCGTAAAATTAGGTAGCTTGAACACGTGGTGGTGGCTCAGGGGTGAAACGGGGGGGGTGACCCGCCTGGACTAACGGGGTACCCTGGCCTACCTCAGTGCCCAAAGTTAGGCGTGTCCCGTCTTTGGGTTAAAAAGGATGGACAGGAGCCTTGCGGAGCTCCGGGAGAATGCAAGGGAAGAGCAAACAGGAAGACGTCAAGGGACTGTCACTAGCAAAGATAACAAAATTAACGAGTAAACTAGGAGGCAAGTTGGAACATCAATATGCACAGTAATAAGTGACAATGAATCACCAGAGATCTGTTGCTTTAATGATGCTGTTGTAAAAACGATGGCCCTGAGCTATTTCAGAACGTATACTGAATTTTGGCTGATGCTTATCAGTTTACATGCAAGAAAATTTATAGCATGCAACCTAAATGAAACAGTCCTTTGGACAAGAAGAAATGGATTGCAGGTGCAAACAAGCATGAAATGAAAATCTACTAATGAGTTTCCATTAGCAGCTAAATACCTAATCGAATAATTTTTAGCCAACATAGAACAATGAGAAAATCAATTTATTCCTTATAAGTACTACTATATGGATTGATGCTCTAGTACATCTAAAGCTGGTTTTGTTAAATGAAAGCCAAGCTTCAGATTCAGTTAAAGCTCAGCTAATTGCAGCAGAACATGGGTTTGCTTTTACTGAATATGAATGGAATATATTTCTTTGGAAACCCTAAATACCATAAGGTAAAAGGAGGTATTAGTTAATATGCAGTATTTCCATCTGAAAGCTAGAGACTAAAATATTTCAGAAAGATGGACTAGCACCGGCAGATCTGAATTTACTTACAAATATCCGTTAGTGAAGTAAGCATTGTTCTTCATCTGCTCTTGAAGCAACGGTATCCTCAATTTCCCTTCTTTTTGCCTTAAACAGCCTCTAACCTGAGTTGTGGTTGCATGGTGTTTTCACAACTTATTCAACTACAGTAAATATTTCTCCTTCACCTACGGAGACCCTGATTTCAAGGCTCTCACAGCCATATACATAAACAAAATAGGTTTGAAGAGCTGGGTTGAAAGTGTTAGTGAGGAGTCTGCAGCAGAAGACACACATTGGTGTTGAAGAGGCACCACGCGCGAGAACGGCAAAACTGTGTCTTTTTGCAGTTACTGCATGTGAATGAAATTTATACCGAGAAGCTGGCTAATATGTACAGCACAAATCACCTGATGTTTCTTCCAGGCCAGACTCTTCACCTTTTCTTCCAGCAAGGTACGTTCCCCACGGACCTTACGGGGTTACTCGTGGAGGAGACGCCGTTCCACAAAGCGGAGCTCTGCTGGGCATGGTTTGGCCTCCACCGACCGGTGGTTTTAATGATGGAGAGGTAGGTGGGCTTCTGCTGCATCCCCTTGGAAGGACAACTCCATGAGCTAAAAGCACTCCGTACTTTTCAGGGCAAAATGCTGAAATCGAGGGGAAATTTAAACGGGATAGGCTTGGAGACTGACATTAATCACAACTTTTTAAGGCTCAATAGCTTATGAGTCAATGTATGCGTAATATTTACCAAACCAGAAATCAAAGGAAATAATAACAGTAGAGAAGGAGAAAACCAAACACTTTTTAGCACCTTTTTTCAAGGAGGAATTTGTTGTGATAGCTCAGCCTTATTGAGTTTTTAAACACTGATTGATATGATGGGGATCCTAGATCAGAAGCAGTTACCTGATTGGGACAGATTTCAGCGGGCAGTATTTCTCAGTGGATCTTATACATGGAAGTTGAAGCTTATAGTAAGCTGAAAAACAAACGGGCTTGCTTGGACACATAATGCTTCTGGACAAGCTTTCAATAAATGCATGCCTGCATATAAATCTCCTATTTTAGCGTGACAAATACATCCCCTCGTAACAGAAACTTCCGCAGACTGACTGGAAATGTTCTGGCTGCGGGCAGGCCAAATGAGGAAGAGGCTGGAGCACAATCAAGCTAATCATCGCATTAAACGTCTCGTGTTCGGTGACCAGCTCTTGCACCCCGACAGCACCTTGCTCTGCAAAGAGCTGTGTTGAATTCGGTGGAGTGACAGCTCGTATTCACAGAGCGCTTTGCATTTGACGGCATCCCTAAAGGATTTGCGAATTTGTCAAACTGAAATATAGTCCATTCACTACCGAAGTCAGCTTCCTCTGGCGTGGAAAGCACATAACTCTGCAAGACAACTGTGTAGGGCAGGGAGTGATGAACAACGCGCTACGGATCCTCTGAAGGGGAATTAGGGCAGGTGCGGTGCAATGATCTAACTTGACATTTGGTAGGAATGTGGGAGTTTTTACAAGCCAATTTCTGAAAAATACAATGTGGCATCTCTCATGTATTCAGAATTTCAGGTGTGGGTTTCTTCTGAAAGCAGAGCCTCTATCTAGCTTTAGGCACCTGTCAGATCCATGGGCTGTAAGGCAGCGGGAAAAAAATCTCTTTTGACCCCAAAAAAGATGTATGAGAAGTGAATAAATGCTATGTTTCCAATATTAGAAGAAGTTACTGCCTTTAATCTCGATCATACCGCTGCCACAGAGTATGGCTTCATCAGAAAACGGTGACGGTAGTGAGAACGTGGGGTCTCCCGGCGGGCTGCTGCCTGCGGCCTCGTGTTTTCCATATTCTCCTTATCTTTGGGTTGCCACTGCAGCCCCCTTTGCTCACCTACAGGTGGACATAGAGGTAATTCTCAAATCCACGGAGACTGCCGTTCTCAGGCTCACACGCGGGATATTTCCTACTGAATTACTGTAACTTACGGCAGAGCAAATGCCTGATAGAAAAGCATCAGGAAAGACATCTTTTTTTATGTTCTTTACCAGATATTATTGTAGCAATGATGGCTTTCAGGGAACTGGAGATGGCTCTGTCGCAGGCTGTAATGGCCCTTCTGAGCTGTCGATTACCTCCACCTTGTGCCTCTTCACCATATTTGATAAAGACATCTCTGCTCTCTGAAAGCCATCGGTGATTCGGTGATAATACAGAAATCAAATTGGATTCCAAGTGCTTTCTCTGGCATCCTGCATTTAAAACGGGATGTCCCTGTGCTTTACAGTGAGGTGATTTCTTTACAAAGACGCAATATAAACCACACTTCAAAATACTGTGTTTTCATGAGAAGCTGTTTATATCTGTGAACTTTAAACCAAAGTGCCATGTATATTATTGGACGCTATCTGTATATGGCTGAAATTTCTGAGGCTTGTTTGACTCGATTTGTTTGAGAAAATGTCTGCATTTTGGACCCAGTCTCAAGGCAGTTTCCCCTTGACTCCAGCTGGCATTGTATCAAACCTTAGTGTGCTTTACAGCAGGCAAACAAAAAACCCAAAGTATTTCTATGACTTTCCTCAAAACTCTGAATGCTGAGGTAATTTGGAGATATTCACAAGGTCTCCCCAAATGCACCTGCATGGATGCTATGTGCAGATAAGTGATGTCAGGCAAGAAACCGGGAACATAAGAAAGCGAAAATATTAGTTAGTTCCCAAGTAAGTTTTGTCAAAGCATTAAAAATGTCTACACAGCCTATCTAGCTCTACCTTGGAGAGCCAGCTAAAGCATATCTTCCTTCCCATCTTCCTCTAAAACTCTAAATGAGAAACAAATAAAATTTTTGTAACCTTATATAGCCACTGCCATAACCCTATGTATCAGCCAGCATCCCTTATCTCTCACCGGCTGGAAATCTCTCGTTTTCATTGCCCTGAATCACCAGATGCATTCATCAAACATGACAAATGCCTCCAAAACACTAAATCACACCACTCGATTTCAATGGGCTACGTAATCATTGTCATACCAACAATAAATTTGAAAATATCTGTGTTCCAGACTCAAATACCTGCAGCTCCTACCAGAGCTGAGAAACTGCAGGGGAAAAACTGAATCCTAAATTAAGTTTAAGAGTTTTTCAGTCCTTCAAAAATTTGATAAACTCATGAATTTTTGTGAGGCTTTCTGATTTATTTTTAGGAAAAAGTATTTTTTTTCTGCCCACAGGAATGATTCATGGAGTAAGAGATGTTTTCCAAGGTTGTATCTTAGCAAGTACAAAAATGTAGAAGGGAAAAACTATTTACTGCTCTCCTGGGGAGTTGCCAGTTCTGTGGCCCTGCCCATGCATTGCTCCCTGATGCTCCCGTATCCCAGAGGACCCGCACCTGCCCGAGGATGGCAGTGTAAGGGGTTGGCAATGCCTTTACAGCGTCCAGGGGGGAGAGAAATGCAGCTGAGCATCCTCCTCCTTGCTCTGTGTGACAGGACCCTGCACCCGAAAGGCAATGGCAGGCAAACGCTGAAGTCATTGCAGGTCAAACTTTTGGTATCGCTTAAAAAAAAGGAGAAGTTGGGCTATGGAGGCATGAGCAAGTTGCCCTAAGGATCCCATATATCGACTGACCTGCGAGAACCACATCCTTTCTGCAGTGAAAGCCCGGCAATGCAAGGTAACTTGATAACCTTAATTAAAGAGATTCTCATTCTCTTTCTTTGGAGTTGGTTGAGGCTAGCAAAGTGGTACTACCTCAGATAACCTTATTTTATCCAGGAGCACACGCAGGCAGATTATAGCCCACTATACAGTGAACTCTTTACTTCCACGGAGCCAGTACTCCACGGTCAGAGTTTAAACAGATGTTTTAAAATTAGTTCAGTAGAAGATGCATGAATGTAAACATTTCATTTTCAGTGTTCATAACCCAAATTCAAAAGCCTTGTGTTTGTATGTAGGATTGCAATGTGGACGCGTAGGAAGTCTTTGTTTTCAGTCCATACACGAAACTTGATTTTTTAAAAGTATATTTGTATACACGTCTGTGCTTACACAAAGACATTGTCTCAAAAGCAAGTGTACCATTTGCTGCTATGCAGTCATACAGCATTTCCCTAGATCTCTGCTGAGTGCTATTTACTGCATTTTTCATTTTAAGTCAGGTCGAAAAGGAGACTTGCCTGGGATTTTTCACTGTGTTTTTCCCACCCAGATCCCACTAAAGCTGAGTGCGTGATTTTGCTGTAAAAAAAGATGCTGATTTTGCAAGAATGCAAAACCTGTGCTGACATCGGTGGGAGTTGTGTATCTGGAATGATTAAAGACCAAAGCCAATGATACGACTGCGTGGTATTAGCCTGGGATCTGGGAAATGAGTACTCTTTGCTCTGCAACTGTGTCTTCTTAATAAGGGGCAACTTAAGGTGACCAAAAACCCAGTCCTGCTGATCATCTGCACCGTGAACTTCTAAAGTCATCTCCCAGCAGCTGCCCAGTTTGACCTTGAAAGCTGTGATGAACGTCTAGGTCAGGGCAGGTCTCCGGTCTGTCCTCACCTCCAAGCCTACGTACCCGGCGTGATGGGCCGGACCGTCCACCGGCAGCAACAACCTCGTCCTCTCCTCCGGGCTCCCAGGTCCTCGCTGCGCTGCTTCTCCTTCCACAGCTCCTCGGGTGAGCTGAGCTCCCAGGGAGACCCCCTGCAAGAAGGGCTTTCCCAGGTACTGTGGTAAGAGGGATCTATTCAACTGCTATGGCTGTAGATATCTTCCACTACTATTTTTTTCCCAAACATCATCTGATTTACTCCAGTGATAAATCCAATGTTCTGTATAAACATTTATTTCCTTGACAACCTAGTTTTCCGTTAGAAAAATGCCCAAACCTGAGACCTATTATGGCAGTTGACAGGCAAAAAATTCAGCTCGTGTGGACTCATGCTGTTTAGCATATATACCCCAAGAGTGAGAAAATGGCATGTGTCACAAACCCACAACCACCTTATTATACTGCGAGAGCCACAGGGGATGCACACGGTGACAGGGAAGGCAGGTTCTTTTCAGCCCTTTTTCATATTTGGAGTGTTAACAGGGCCAAGATTAAAACATCTGAAATGTCTTTCAGTGGTAAGGACACTCAAAGTAATGATTCTTGCAGACTAATTGCCCCCAAAACAATTTTTTAACCCACTGTTTGATACGGTTCTACCTGTCAAGCTAAAGAGAGGTGTCAGAAAGCTTTTCGTTTCCATGAAAAGCAAAACGATGCCAAAAGCCAGGAGCCTGGCAGGAGAGGATTTTCCCAGCTGAGAATTACAAAAGAACATCTTCATTTTAGAGACGAGTTCAGAGGTGAGCCTGTAAACCAGCCAGGCACGGTACCACGATCAGCACAAAGCCTCGGCGCAGGCGTAGCAAGGATGTCTGCTGGCACCCTGAGCATCGCGGAGAAGGTTGCTTCAGGTTTCTGGTTTTAGGGCTGAGCTTTGCCTCATTTCGTTATGATCGGACGCCGGGTGCTGAGGGTGCGCGGTCTCCGGTTGTGTCCAGAGAGCCAAAGAACCTCCCCATAAGCCACGACCTGCAGCTGGAGCTTCAGGCACCCTGGTAGGACAGGCAGGTTATCTATCATTCACAAACCTCCTCAGGGGCTCCTGTGCCATCAGAAAACAGGGAGGACAAATCCAGCAGGTTCTCCCCTCTTTCTTGTTTGCTGGCGGTGGCTCAGGAGTAGAAGACATGGACCATGTATTGGGGGGAGCTGCTCCAGACCTGCTGGAATGCAGTTACCTCCGTGGTGCTTCATCAGCGGTTTCCATATAAAGAGTATTTTGGAAGGAGCAGAAAAATGCTTTGTGCGATTAAAAATATCAAAAAGGACTTGGGATGGTAGAATGTAAATAACTAAATGACCAAATCAGCTTTCTCTTCTTGGAAGAGATCCATAACACAGATGCGGGTGGGTATATTGTCTTTTGAATGGCTCTGTCCTATTCCTTCCTCAGCTGCCTGTACCTCCTGCTCTGCCGTGACACTGCTAGGCACCCCGCATTGCCACACTCGATTTGTCCAAATAATGGTCTTTCGAAGAATAATGCCCCTTTCTGCAAGGTTGAGAAATGGCTGAATCAGTGAAAGCAGCGCTTGGAAGTTTTCCTGGGAGGTTACTGTCTCAAGTACTGGTCAGGACCTCATCCTGCTCAGCCCGTTAGAAATGCTGACACTGCAAACCCCGCTGGTGAGATTTCAGGCTGTAGTCTTTCCCGTTAAAAACACCACAAATAACCTCCCTTGCTACAGAATGAAATATGAACCTGGGGTTTTTTTCTGATTTCTGCAAGTAAACCCATTAATGTCTGGATGCAAAGCTGCTTTCCACATCGGCAGGCATCCAACCCAGATGCAATTTTCAAGTGAAATTGTCATTAATGGGATAGTGCATGTGAAAGACAGGTTTGTGTAGCTGTGGTTAACGAGACTGCTTTCACTTGGATGGGCCCAGAGCATTAAATCTATATTCTGGTTATATCTGGTCCAGAGTAGATGTGCTGTAGTCCGTGTCAGGTGCTGCAAATGCAAACCTATGCTATTTTCATTAAAATCAAATTGACATCTTAACAAAGCAGCTATATTTTTGGCACCTAACTTGTTCTGTTAAAAAAAAATATTTTTTAAAAAAATTAGTAGTGCTAGTAGTCATCTAATTATGTGAAATGCTCACACTTCTTTTACTTTTTCCATGGGGACATGTCACTAAAAATAAAAGACGTTACTTTAATACCAGCCAAAGCACAATTCAAACCCAGCCACTGTTGACGTGATACAGCTTTTCACCTGAGCAAAAGAGTCCGTGTTGCAGGAGCTCCAAGAGCAGTTTTGTTCCTTTAAAGTAAATGATTTTTGAATCAAAACCATTGATCAGCTACTGTCATTTGTCCATTCTTTCTGTTGGTGCCAAAAGGACTCTGCTCTTTCTACCTCTACAAAGATGCACGATCTGAGCATTCACTGAGCATCCACTTTTGCTTGAAGCTTTGTGCTTAGCGATACATAAGAGGTCGAGAAATGCTGAGAAATAGGGTATTAAGTGTAGGACACTGCACCCATCCAGTTAGGGGCACAGGAGAAACTAAGTCCGCTTGGTCTTTAACCTCGTGGAGTCCTTCGGGCTGGCGTAGACCTTGCAGCTGCTGCAAGGGAGAGCTGTACCTGGGTGGGCTTCTCAACTAAGCCACCTGTGGGCGAGCAGCAGCGATTGATTTGGTACCCAGTGTGTGGTACCGATGGATAAATCCTGCTTTTTCAGACATCAGCACTGGCGCCTGGCATTTGCAAAGCAGATCTCTCTAGAATCACCTTCACACGGTATTGGGGGGGGTTTGATCTCTTTGGGTATTGCGAGGCGTGGAACCGTGTGAGAACAAAATGTAACACAAATAAATGATGACATGAGAGAGACGAAGGTGGTATGGGTTAAGGAGGCAGGATTTGGAGTGGGAGAAAAAGAATTTCAATTTTTCCAATGCAGCTCACCAGTCCCCTGTGTGTGGACTAATTTTAGAGATAATTGTTACATGATTTCCTGAATATAATCTATTGTTATCTGTGCCCTGCAAAATAAAGCCGTGTCTAATTCTGGATAACCACAGGGGTGATTTCACAGTTACACTGAAATGAGACTAAGGACTTGTTAATGATCTTTAAAGATCACATCATTTAATTCTGTGCTGTTGGTAGTTAAACCAAACTACTCACAAAGGGGTACGCGCTCCTTCCAGCACAGGCAGCAGCCCCTGTAAATTCCAGCGGCAGGGAGAAAGGAAGAAGCCGCCGGTCACACATCCCACCTCGGTGCGCCAGTGTCAGCCGAGTGTTTGAGACAAGGCATGGGATAATTTGGTATTTCACTTGCGTAACTAGTCCGCAACCTGGAGCAGAGGGTTTGAAGGCCAGGTCCTGCTGCTGAGAGTGTTTCTGAAGTGCTCAGAGCCCCTGCCTCCCTCCCCAAACAGCGAACGTGTGACGTGTTCGGAAGCAGGTGGGAATTACCGGCCAGAAGATGCTCGCTCTCAAACAGGGCAATTAGGAACACTGGGAGCTGCTGGGCACTTGATGGGCTGGAGGTAAAAAAAAACCACCACTGTGGAAAAGTACCAACAACTCAGGAGGTGATGCTGCTATTTTTCCTGATTTCCAGTCTTTTCCTGGCTTCAGGTGTGATTCTCCTCTTTAATGAAACCTTTGGATTAGCTTACGGAGGGAGAGACGACTCACCTTATGGAGCGAATGATAGAATCACGTTTATCTGTGGTTTCCAGTAGAAAAGAAGAAGGGAGCAATCAGTTCTCCTCTCCTCTCCAAAAACAGGTCCCAGGAGCTCATTAGATGGAAATAACGTGATGAAGAGCTAAAGTTCACCCAACAAAATAAGGTAAATTATTGTCAGCTTACTGGAAATGATTAATGGATTTCGATACATTTTGTCAAATAGTTGTGAACAAAAAGGAAAGAAGATGATCAGAAAAAACAACAACTTGTTGTTGAGAGATGTTTCTGACTTTTTTTTTTTTTTCCCAAAATGGTGCTTTCGTTTCACGGTTAGCTAAAAAATGCCATCTTAGAGGCTTTAAAGGACTGTGAAACCTAACCAGGCTGGACAAAAGCTACTAATTCACCTTGAAACAAGTTTTTCAAATGTTTAGTCAATGAAACTTTTTTTGGGGGTGGGTCAACCCCAAAATGTGTTTTAATACCTTTTTCCTTTACTTGCTTTGGCTACAAAGTGGGGGGAAAAAAAAAAAAAAAATCTTATGATTTCGCAGAGACCATCGAACTGGTCCCACCTGCACCAGCAGTTGAGAATTTACCACCACCTTAACTAGCTGTATGGTGTTTAGATACAATAAAAAGGTAAAACTCTCTTATGAGCTCTGTTTTAAATCCTGTTCCCTTTTTTTTAAGCCTAGGAGGCACATAAAATGCAATTCTCAGCAGAAGGAGGGTAATTGGGAGAAAATGTAATAGATGGTCCACATTTCTCTTTGAAGTTCCCATTGATCAGTGTTGCTGAGACTATTTTTCTAATCCTTGAGTCAGAAACATGAAGGAATTGTCACTTTATTCTTTGGTTGTATGTGGTTCACCTCTTAAGAAAATAGACTTTGGACTCCTGAGTAGCCTTTATTCAGGTTTTTCTTGCAATATGGTGTAAAATTGGAAAAAATCAGGACCCCAGTTGTAGTATTTTCTTGAATACAAATTTTCCTGATGTTAACCAAGAGAGTAGTGGTTTTATGATTTCTTTTTAGGTCTGAATTTTGTGTGAGAAAACTACATCTAATACCTTCTACTCAAAAAATGTGCTTTCAGCCAGTCAAGCATTAATTAGGAGACGATTACCCCACCTCCTCTCCACTGGAGAGGCAGCTTGTGTTGAAAACCCAAACTTTTCACAGAGAGGGAAAAACCATCTGTCCAAACAATGCTTAAGAAAGAGATATTTTTTTTTTAATGCTCACATTAGTTGAATCGACATGCAATAACTTGTTTTCGTAATGAAGCCAGTTAGTAGGACACATTTTCATGCCCCTAATTGACACAGCTATGATGGCAAACCTGCTGAAGTAGCTCTGGCTACAGCTGTGAGGAAGGTCGGGGAGTTCCAGCCAGATGCTGAACCAGCACTGGGACCACGGACACAGAAACCTCTCTGGAATCGTACATGTGCAGAAAAAATGTCCTGGTGTTTAAGGTGCCACTTGTACTGAGAAAACAGTTCCTCTGCATGGTCAAGCACTGCCAGGTCTTGATCTCTTTGCGTTTTGGTATCTCAACTGAAAAACAACCTTCCTTGGCAGGAGTTTCCAAAGAGAAAATATTTAAGACTTTGAGGATCTCGTATACACCACTGCTGGGGCCGTGGAAGTACCTGATATGGGGGAAACCTGGTCCCAGAGAGGGCTGCTGGCTTGGAAAAAACTTCTGATGGCCAGAAACAAAACTGGACCTATGACACAGAAGTTTTCATGTTCTACTGCCTTTCCCTCGTCTCAAACAGAGCGAAATGGGCTCCCCACGCCTACTGCCCAAAGGTGAAAACCCTCAAAACCAGGAGGCGTGTACTCAGGTTCCTGACTACATTTTAATATGAAAGAGAGGGGGAAATTATGAGTGAGGAAATTATTGTGATCCAGAATTCAGAATAAGAGTAATTAATAAATAGTGAGTAGAGTTGTGAAGAAAATGAATTTTTCAAGGACTCTGAAAAACATGTTTAGAGCTGCAGTCTGGAATCTGCAGGCGGAGTAACTGCAAACATCGTGTATCTGCTCACATTAGATTTACCAGAAGTTTGTTAATTAGCTGCTTCTAAAACGCCCTTTGCAGCTGATGTGATACTAATGAAGAGGTTTGTATCTCCCACCCCTAGAAGTTCTAGGTCGTGTACAACAACCCTCCACGCGCAGGGGAGAGCAGCGATGGGCAGGGGCGAGCCCGCCTGCGCGGAGCCGCTGGGATGCCGCTCTCTGGAAGGAGTGATCTTTCCACAGTTTTCTCCTGGTTTGAAGAAAAGGAAGGAAAATGGTGATTTCCTACGTGATGAGTTCTACCAAACTGTCTTCACGTAGCAGGGTTTTTTTTAAGACGCATTTGTAACGCGTTGCTCTGTTGCTACCCTGCTACATACCCCTGCTTTTTACCCCTGCTTTCTTTGTGCCAAGCACACTGGTTCCCACTCAGGGACTGACTAATAATTCTTCATAACAGCCTTTTGGGTGGTTTCGGCATCTATTTTTGCCCAGAAATCTCCTCTTCTTCTCCATTTAGAAATACTATAAAATCTTTCTCCACGGTCAGACACTTCAGGACAAGCTGTGGTCATTGTGTAAGCGCAGAGCACAATCCAAATGGAAATGGAAATGAAAACAATTAAATATACATGACAAGCAGGTATTTAGATGAGCCTAGATTTCTTAATGGTTCATTTCAACCTTTGAACTAAATTAAATGTTGCTTTCATCTATTTTTAAAGAAATGTTTATTTTCGGTTTGTAGATGCCCTGCTCCATCTGTTCTTTAGATGGTTTTTACTTAAACTTAAATATAGCGCCCATTGGCTGTGTTTGTAGAAAGCACGTATGCTTTTTATGCCACCATAGATGAGGATTCACACAAACCTATCAGCAAACGCATGGCCTAAAAGGTAGATTGACAAGCAATTACCTCCAGGTTTCTTTTGAATGTCGAGTCCTCTATATTTGGTGGTGATTGATATTAATTACATGGTGCTGGCACATTTTGCACTGTTGCACTTACAGGGTGGATTTTCAGACCTGGTTCTTCCAGTGCCCCTCTGCAGCTTCGTACACGGAGGCTGTAAGTACTGCTTGGACCAAAACCAGCAGAGCTTCTCAGAGTAATCAAAGGACCCAGCATATATATGGTATATTCATGGTTGAGCAGCCACTATGGGAGCGGGTCGCGGGGCTCTTGGCAGTCGCTGCCCTTGGAGCAGCTCTTGGGAGTCTCATTCTCACTCGGACGGTCTGAAAGTCAGGGATTGGGAAACCAAAAACCTGACTTTGTTTCTGGCCCTGTGCTAGTGACAGGCAATCTAAATACTCAGACACGGCACAGAAAAATCAGGGGAAAGTTGATCAAGGTTGAATGTAGAGAAAGCACATTTGGATCCTGCAGCCAGGAAAGAGCGGGAGAGGGATATTCTATTTCTCTGAGCTTTCAGGTTGCCTTGCCATCTCCGAACAAGATGACAGCGGATGTCTTGTAAATATTTAAAGACGGAGTCTGACCCACCCCGTGCGGTGCTACGCTGCATAAAGGTAAAGACTGGCAGCAAACTTCCAATATTTAAATATGTCGATTCTGAAAATGTAGCTAAAACAGCTATTCCTGCCATGGAGGCATTGGGGTTTTTTAATCAATGTGTGACAGTCTAATGCCATATAACATCTGTGTGTTATTTCTGGGATGCTGGTTAACTTCATTAGTGGAAACTGTTCAGACAAAAATGTGGCAGGTTTTTCCCAGGGATGACAAGGTGCTGTCAGCAGAGGCCAGTGTATCGCTAACATCTATTTGTTTGTCTCCTCTAACATCTATTTGTTTGTCTTTATTTTTTTCATTCTTTTGAAGCTTGCTGCGTAGCAGCAAAGGCATAACTGCTATTCTGTCCATGGTGGATAGTGACATTAAGTATTACTTTCTGGCTGGAATAGTCCCTCTGAACCGAAGAATCTGTAAGGTGTTTTTCACACATTACTTTGCAGAAATAGGAAGGCAGCTTCCTATATGTTTTCACAGAGGATGGCATCACTTCCACCGTGCTGGGCAGCAAGGCTCAAGATGCTGGGAGAAAATGCTACAGGCATTTCTTTCTCATCTCCCTGGGCCTGTGCTGCACTACCGATGTGCAGGGCTGACAGTGAGCTTGCCTTTTCTTTCGCTCCCATCAGTGGGAAATCAGTGCTTTTTGATGCAATCCCAGTACGTCGCTCTGTATTTCCTGTGCAGGGACACAAATACGCCTTTGAACTTGCATTCCTCCTTTTCCACCACCTCTCCTCGTGCTGGCCACGGACCCAGACCCGCAGGAGAAGGAAGCCCTTTGCTCCTGTTGCGGGAGTGGGATTTCCACAGCTGCAAAGTTGTGTTTCCAAGGTGGCTCCGTATGTATTTTATTTTACCTGATCCGATTCTTATTATGGATTTGTTTTGGTTTCTAAGAGTTCTTCACCCAAACCAGTCACCAGTAGGGGTTTCAATGATAGCAAACAAACTGAGCAGCTGGCTGGAGGCATGGGATCTCCTGGCCAACCTTGCTTTGCACGTACTGTCACGGAGCTGTGCAAGAGCGATGGAAATTGCAGCACTGCTTCCATTTCTGTTGCAGGGGAATCACGGAGGCAGGTTTCCCCAACAATCACTGCTGGCAGAAAGACCACGGGCTTGTCGTACGCCTGCAAGGACATGGGCTGCGTGACGAGGGCTGGGTTTGGTCCTTCTTGGCATTCCCAGCCCTCCTCTGCGAGCCTCGGGCTGGGGAAGGGCGGAGGTGGGAGGTGGGAGATGGGAAGACAGGGAGAGCCTGCGGATGGTGGGCTAGCGAGGGAGGTGCAGCAGGGAGTGTGGGGAAGTACGAAGGGAAATAAAAAGAACAGAAAACGAGAAGAAAAAATGGGAGGAAAAAACCCCTGTAAAATGTAGCACGTGAAGAAGAGAAAGATATTTGCATATTCTTCAGTCTTTAGGGTAGCTCGAGTGGATGTATACCATGGTTTTGTCTCCATTTGATATAACAGGTATTGGCGTTTGAATTCTGGTTGAATGGCTTCAGCCCCGTGCAGGTGGGATGGCTCCGCAGCCAGCCAGCTCCTGCACTCAGCAACCGCGGCACAGGGCAGCCGGAGGAAAAAACTCCCGTTGTAAAACCCAGTCTGGGAGACGTACGTACGCTTGCAGTTTACCACGAGTACATATTGATTAGGGCAACAATGTCATTTTGTTTTGTGCTGAACAATCCAGCGTTTGGAATTGAGACCTGTCAGGAGCCAAATGACTTAGCGGAGCAAATTGGAAAGAACAGGGCTATAAATTGCAAGGGAATTCACTTCGTGGTTAACACTCGGGCGTGCTGTGAGAAACAGGACTGTACACAAACTGCCCTGCCATGCAAATCCCAATCAATGTGCTGACAAAGTGTCCTGCTGAACCCTGGTGTCTCACTCAATATTTCTTAAAATAGACATAATTTAGGAGGCATGGGAAGGCATACATTTTCGCCTTAAGTGATGCACAGATGGGAGGTACTGTGGAATTAATAAGAAGTGTATAGATGAGCTTTGTAGCAGCCTTACTGCATTTATTTCATATATATATATATATTGCTAAACCGTTTTAAAATGGCTGTAACTGAAAAAGGACCTACTTGATATGTATAACACCATTTCCATTCTCCAGTATGTATTCTGAAAAGTCAGTACAATATTTTTTCCTAAGTATGAATCCAGGAATTGCCAGAAAACTAGGTCAATACATTCATGCAGGAAACTAGTAAACCCCCCTCCCAGCAAGTTCACCTCGCTGTGCCGGTTACAAACCCCGTGCCACGGTCAGTCACCGCGCAGCATCTCCGCTCTGCCACAGGCTCCCGTGGCTTTTCAGGAGCCCCGCATCTCCTTGTGCACTTCAGTGCTGACCACCAAATTCTGCCCGATGGTCTTAGCTCCTCAGGCATCTCGGGCTGGATTATCATCCCCTCCAACTCTCCGTACGGTGTTCTCTGCAGTTGTCACCCAGCTCGGCTTCCGAGCGCCTCCTGCTCCTTTGTGCTTAAGAGTGGTGGTTCATCCAAAAGATGCTGGTTGGAGAGATACTAAGGTTTCAAAAGGCAATGGCCAAAGCATTTTAATGTCTTGTATCTTTGCTCTTTAGTCTTGGGCAATTAGAAAAATCAGGAAAAATGAGTGAACGCTCACAGAGATATTCGATGTGCCAAAGGAACTTACAAAGTATTTGGAATGGTCCCGATATCGGTTGGGCTGATGGCTGTTAAAAGCAATTCTGAGCAAGGAGGAGGGTATATTGCAAAGATAAAGCAAGGTGGCTTTGGATACTGTTTGTTAGTTCAGCCATTCAGCATGGCAGCCAGCTTTTACAAAATTCCTGCTTGACAGCAAGCCAAGCATTGATGAAGCAGATTCGCAGTATTATTAAATTTACAATACTAATGGGAGTGAGAGCAAAGAAAGGAACACAGTTACCAGCTTTGGGGGGGAGGACACACGACTTTCAAATGCAGTAGATAACAATTTCAAGAATTATTTAGATCCCTGTAAAACCTTCTTATCCCAGATTACTCTTCCTTAAATTACAGATTATCTTTCTTACCAGTGCGACCGTGTCACGTTTCAATCCAAGGGCAATTTGTCCTTTATGTGGAGGGGGCCCATGAGTAGTCGGAAGCTGTAATTCACCCTTTTGGTCAGCTCCGGGAAGGAGCTGGCTCTGCTGGAGGGGGATTCATGCTCACCGTGCTCATCGGCACTCCCCAGCCTGCTGCCATGTGTAGTGGGAATTTGGGGGAGGTTTGGAGGTGGGGGTGAAAAACATGAAATGTAAGGAGAAATTTGGACTGACACTTGACAACTTTCTGTTTTGTAAATTCTAGAGGAATTTGAATTGCATGATATGCTTTTACTTGCAAATGTTTCAGATTTGTTATTTTTCCCTTTTCTACATATTTTAAGCTTGTAGCATTGTATAATCTTTTTTTTTTTCTTTTTCTCTGTCCTTGCAGAGGAATGAGCGGATAGCAGTCTGCGAAAGCAGGCTATTTCTGACTGAAGATAAAATAATCCGCAAGATGTTCATAGTTTTAATTTCCAGTTGTGCAAGAGCTGATGCTTCTGGAAAGGTGTGATCTTTAAACCTGTAGTAAACTCAAATGTCTCTCAGCAGAGCTCTGTGGGAGATTCATGTTTGTTAGAGTTGCAAAATATTGGAGCTACAAGATTGTTTTCAAATACAGTACTTTGTGGAAGAGCAACTGGAGAAAAATAAGCAGATGTTAAACTGAAAGGACTGCGATGCAATTCAGTCCTGGGCTGGTTTATGCTAAGAAAGGGCAGGAGAAGCCGAACTTCTAAGGAGGGCTGGAAGGGAATATTAGACAACAGTAGGAGATGTTTAGATAAACAATAAACAACCTGCTGAGCACAAGGATTAAGAGATCAGTGGGAGAGAGATGTAAGAAGAAATAAAGGGGAAAAGGAAGATTGGAATAAAATGCTGAGAGGATCTGGTCCTCAACTTGTGCAAACTGGATTAACTGCCTTGCAGTCAGGGATCACCAGCTCCCGGGACTGTCCCCAGCTCCCAGGGCATGTAACGTGCTCATGGCCAGCAAGGAGTTTCTCCAAACTGCTGGTAGAAAACACAAGTAAAATTGAAACTCGTAAATGTTATGGTAGGGAGGAAAAGAGAAGGAAATGGGCATTTTTTTCTTAATGCCAGCTGGTGCCTCTGCTTTCATGGAAGAGGAGGAGGAAGAGGAGGAGGTGAAGGAGGAGGAGGTGAAAGAGGAGGAGGAGGAGGAGGAGGCGGTTGGCTCTTCCATGGGAGAGGAGGAGGATGGAAAGTTGTTGAGGAAACGATTATATTTCCTGGCATGTTGTGATGGGGGAATTTGATCATCTCTTGGTAACAGCAAAAATGTCTTTGCAAAAATTCTGTGCTATCCTGGTAAAAAAAAGTCAGGAGAGCTTAGTTCTGTGCCGTCGTAAAATGACTGTGGCCTTTGAAGGTCCTTTGAGGCAAAGCACGGTTAGCGTAGCATCTCCACTTTGCATCCAGCCCACTACGCGATACATCGCAAGCAGTGACAGAGCAGTTATTATACAGGGACACTTCTCTGTTATTTTCTTTCTTTCCTTTTTTTTTTTTTTATTTTTTTTTTACCTCCCTTTTCATTACACTCCACTGCTGGAAATACTCTTAGGGTACTGAAAATAAACAACATCTCTTTCCCTACCATTTACCAAATACTGCTTCTCATTTTCAGAAGCCTTTGCCCACCTCGGGAGCAAGGAGACCTGGAGATGCCACCTGCACCATCTGGTGGCTGCCTCGCTTTTGCACTTCAGGCTCTTTGCAATCACGTTAAAAAGCATTTCGGTAGGAAAAACAACATTTCCACCTTCTTCCACTGATTTAAGCTTTCCTGTTAATGGCATGCGTTTTCCTTTCTGCTGCATGCAGTATAAATCCAGTTTTAGCCTTGTGTGTTGTTCATTGGGCTCTGTGGGCTATTGTGGAGTTATTCCACTGTTGCTGAGAGAATTTGGATCCCTTCCTATTATTTGTCTTTATTCTAGGGAATAAACACGCCGGCATTTTCTGCAGATGTGCCTCCTCTACCGAAAAAATCCCCCACAGCACCAGAAAAGAGTGCAGGCACAAAAGACGGAGGTGGAAACATATTCTGAAAATGCCACGCTGGCTTTTCTGAAATGACGGTGTTGACATTTTGCATTTACATTATCAAAACCATTGTGTGGGTCCTTCGGGGAGCAACGCCGTGGGATGGGGGGGATTTGCTGGGGGTGCCCGGCAGGGCCCCCCGGCTGCTCCTGCTCCTCAGCTACCGGGCAGTTGCTGTTGCTGATCTTCTTTGTCCAGGAAATTCCTCCCAGTTGCCACTCTCACTCCCCTCTTGTGTTTTATTTAGAAAAATTAAATTGCTATTCCAGTGTCCTATGATGAATGTGATCCGGTCGCCACATTTAACGTACCCTTGGATAACATTTAAATATGTAACGGCAAACCAAGCTGTGATAAACCTCTCACAATGAGTTGAGAGCAAGCTCATTTACGAAAGTGCTTCAGTAGGAATTAAAATAAAATTTCCATTTTCCACAGTTACATTCTGATTCTAGTTGTCATTAACTTACTCAAAATCCCATTTGGGATTTCAAACTTTAGTAAATCATTGTGTCTTCCAATTAACTTTCATACTCCAGACAACATAATGTGACTAATTTCATTCAACTCTGTTGTTTAATAAACATCTAAACAATTCTTTATTTCTGAGTCACAAAGAAATGTGCAGTTATAGTATATTGTGCACGCGGTAATGGGCAAAAGGAAAATTACTGAAGAGAAATTCATCTTGGTTCTTTAGTTTATCAGCTTCGGAGAAGCGATGCTCTGTGAGTGATGGGCACAGCCAGGGAATTCGCCGGCTCTCCCTATCACACACGCAGCATTATTTGCAAAGAGAAAGTGCTGCACTCTCGTACCAAGCCTCGGGATTTTTGGCTGCCTAAGCAAAGGCACTGCAGGGGTCGCTTGGATGCTTAGCAGCCCGGAGGGTGCAGCCGATGTAGCGGTGACTATAAGCTATGATTATTTCCATCAGAGAGACAAGTTAGGGGAGCCGGGACACTGGAGGAGCGGTCGGAGACGGGCTGGCGGACTCGCACTGTTCTGGGACCAGCCCTGTGCATGCACAGCGGGCCAAGCTAAATCTAAGTAATAAGACCTGTTAAAGTGATGTGAGCTAAACAATACTGTTTCAATAGCAGAACTATGATGTTAAATTATTCAGTATTTAAAAATTGAGAGAACATGACCGCCGGGGCACAGTTCCGATCACAGTGTCCTAGCAGATGCTGCTGCAGCACAGCCGCAGGCAGGCACGGAGAAGGGCAGTGCATCTGAACAGAGGTTTTCTCACTGATGCTTTCTCGTTAAACCTGGCAGGTTTTTAAAACTGGCAGTTTTTACAAGGGGGTCAGCACACGTGTGAATTTTCCTGCTGGTGTAATTGCAGAGGGCCCTGTGTGCTCAGGGGGGACGTGGTCCCACACGGCCGCTGCGCATCTGCAGCCGAGTGCCAAGTGGTGGTAGATGACCTGTAAAAAAAATCATTAGCACTGAAGAAATGTCATTCGTCCTGATTTTTCATTTTGAGTATTCTCTCCAGAAGAGTTTGAGCAGATGTCTAATCAGGGAGGAGGAAGACTGCTGTGTAACTTATCAGACCGATCACACGTGAGTCTGAAATTTCAGCATTTGTGGCCTTCCCAGTGAGGAGAGCCTTTGAGATGAAATGTGCTAAATCCATTCCAGTAACTAGTGTCTTTGAGGAACATGATGTCCTCAAAGGATACCTGGAGCAGAGAATTGAAAAGACTCAATCCCTTGAACACTTTGCTAATTACTGACCTAGAGCCGGGCTGTGGCGTGCGGACCCCGATCTTTGAGATGGAGGATTTCTGTGGTTGGCATCAGTCTGAACACACTGTGAAAAACCTTCTGGTCCGTTTTATGCCTAACAGCAAAAATGTGCGTACGTTCACAAACTAAGGAACTACAATACTGCCCAAGTTGTAGGAAGACATCTACGGAGGCAGTGCTGTAGCGGAACGCAAGCAGGCCATATTGGAAAAAATAAGGAGTTTATTTAGTGTTAAATGCGCTGATGTTTTTCTCAAATGTGTTTGCAGAGCCATTAAAAGCTATGTTTAATCTCTGCTCCATTTGCAATCTGATATGCATGATGCTTCTTCCGCAAGGAGCAAGCGCAGTTAATGGCACTGGATGGCTCTGCCTCCGCTCGCAGGGAGGCTGGACACGGTCTCCTTGTCCGGGGCTGCTCTGCCAGGGGACTCCGGAGACATCTCAGACACCTAAACCCAGGGCAAAATGCTGTTACGTGGTTGTGTGTACCAAACTTGCATGCCAGCAATGAATGAAAACTTCCCTGAATTAGTAATGATGTTTTTCTCTTTAAGAGACTAGAGCTCAGGCATCATTTTAAAGAATGAATCATGATTTTAGGTGATTTCTTTCTGCATGGATGCTCAGAACTACCTGGAAATTGTCTGTTAAAGCTGCTTCAACTTCTGTCTCTAATGGAGGTCTCACACTCACTAAACTGTTTGGGAAACACTGGCTGTAGTATTTCATCCTCCTCATTGTATTCCATATTTGCATTTCCTTGGATATACAAAGAAAAAGCAAATCAGCAATGAACAGCACAGTTGGAGCAGGAATAACCAAAAACTGGGATAGAGAAATAGCTGCTGGTCTGGAGGTGATACACCCGGGCCCTTTGCAGCAGAGCATCCCGGTGCCGCTCGGGCACTGCGGATGCTGCCGGAGGAGCCGGGTGGCTCGGGCCGGTCCCCGACTCATTCCCTGCCGGGTCTCTCCTGGGGAGTTTTCTTTTTTGTCCTTTTCATTTATTTCATCAGAAGGATGTAAGCCAAGGTTTGGTATTTTAACACTTGGCCTAATATTAACTAGGGAAATACAGCAGATGTACTTCATCGTATTATTAAAGATATAGGCAATCTCTAACAGTCTGTTATTAATGTGGGTAGATTGACTGAAAACATTTTGCTTCAACGGCTCTTAAGAAATTCACAGTTCATTTCCAGTCATTAAAATAATTAGGTGCTGTGCTCTGACTACTCTACTAAGGGCACAGCTATAGGGCCAACCGACCCCAGCGCGAGTGAAGGTGCGAGCTCCCAGCGCGTCCCCTCCTCGCCGGGACGGTGTACGCCTGTGCTCCCACCCTGCCATGGAGGCATGAAACCCAGGGGAATGCAGGGCTTAAGTAGGACTCCGGTGCTTAAATGGTTTTGAGGAGCTGGGCCCCGACCCTACAAAAAAAAAAAAAAAAAAAGCACATGAACAACCTGCTCATGCTGGCCCGTTTGTTTTAATGAGACTGCTCCTATAATAAAGATAGTTCCATAAATAAGTGATTATAGGAGTGAGCCAAAAACAGTCACTGAGGATTAGGTGTAACTCATGGGATCAAAAGAAGACCTTAGTTACATTGGAGGCAAGGGAAAAAAAGTCTATTCTTCTTTGCTGGGTCGCATTATGTATCGCTTTCACTATATAAAGAGGTCTTGGAAAATGTGAGTTAACCCAGTTAGGCCCTATTATGCTGTCAGGATGTGAGGTAGAAGGAGCTCTATAATTGCCCTTCTCTTTCTATACTATTTTTTGTGTTAGGTAGCATACCTTGAAGGTATTTCTGTACATACGCTTGAAATGCATAGAAGTCAGCTCAGGGGAATTGCTGAGGGTCTGCAAAGGTTTTCTCTGCGTTGGTAGTTTGGACCTAGGCGAGGTTTCTAGTGGTAGAAGGGCCGGGCAGTTTTCTGTGGATTCGGAATGTGATATTTGAGTCAGGTCCGTACAACCACAGTACGACGGCGCCTCAGGCACAGCTGGTCGGCTGCAGCATAACCCGTCGTCGGTACAGGGCTGCACGGTGCTTCAGTCGAAGCCGTTGCTCTCTGATGAACTAGGCAGAGCAGGTGAACTTGCATCAGAACCTGCTGCTGAAAGTATCATCAAAAATTAAGGATGCACCAAAATGACTCTTTGCCACTTTGGCTGTTTCTCTCCGCCGCAGGGCTGAGGTGCAGGGGGAGCGCAGCCTGGCTGTTTGCTCATCTGTACTGGCGCGGCTGCTTATCGTGTTCAACCGCTCCTGCGGAACCAAACCCAAATGTCACCTAAGGTGAAAAAAATCTCTGTTTGCTACATGACAACGGAGGATCTAGTATGATAGTCTCCATGCCTTCCTTTGGCTGGAGCCTGTAAACATTAGTGTCATCCTAAATATAGCGAAAGTAAAGATGTAAATGGACCTGTCAGATAACCTTCACTTCAGTAAACTAGGAATGGAAAACAACAACAACAACAATAATGATAATAATCCCCTTGCTTTAATGGGATCTGAAGAGTTCAGACGTTTGGGTAGGTCTTCTTTCACTACTCCCTTATTTAACTTTGATAAATATCACTCACTGGAGTTTTAGAGAACTAGATTGGGAGTGTGTTAGTGATAGGCAAATAAGAAGCAATAAAAATGGCTGTTGAGATACTTGTACAATTATGAGGGAATTTTCAGAACAGGTATAGTTGAGTAATTATGAACAGGACCAATGTTCCCATTGAATAAATTTATATTAGATTATTCCCTAATTATAAAGATTATTTAAAAGACAAAAGTTATAGAATAATATACACTAGAAGTTGTATCTATTTCCAAAGTCTCTGAAACCATACTTAAATCTTCGGAGTTATTACTCACCTTTAACATAGTTCTCATCAACTGCAGTATAAGCCTTACAGCTGACACTTCAGATAAGTACATGATATAGTTCAGCCCTAAAACCCTTAACAGAAAATACATCAGGACTTACTGTAAAATTTCATGGAGGATTAGGGAAAATATTAAGTCGATAGTTCTTTAGTTATTAGGGGCTTTTAGGGTAATCAATACTTCCCAGCCATATTAGTGCCTATGATGATGAAAGATGACATTAATATCCAACTCTTCTTTTTTTGGTCTATTTATGTATATCCTTTCTTTACTCAGTCCTGCTAGAATCAATAGCAATACAAAGAATATGGTTATTTTTAAAATGTCATCAATATTGATTTGTTTGTTATTGCCAGTTTCAAGTGGAACTTGATTTCAGGAAAAAATTTACTTTTTCAAATAAAAGAATTACCAATCACCCTAAAATTTTGGAGTACCACCTGACTTCGCTTATGGTGATTTTCACATTTAGCAAAAACTGGTTTAGGATTAATAAATCCTAACAATAAGATTAATTCTAAGAATTCTCTAGAGTTACATGACATTTTATGCCCTCAAAGCATTGCACAGATGTTAATTAAATTTAATTGATATCATTCAGTCCTGAACTTATATGCATGCAGTTATTAATGATTTAATTGTTTTGTCAATGGAATAGATTCTTTGTCTTTGATTCTGTTTCAGAAAAATTGAGACAGTCATCCTAGGCACAGTCGTTAGGCTCAATCCTTTTCATTCAGGAGACTCAGGAATATGGCTCGTCAAATGACAAAATTTCCGATCCTTTGCAACAGCAGTGTTCTTGAATGTGCTTTCTTTTGTCTCCCACTAATCATCTGCTGGCTTTCTTCTGTATTTCTCAGGTAGGAGTTTGCTTTAAAATTCTGCTGATAGCTCCATGTTCGTCTCTGCACATCTAGGACCTTGTTTGTGAGCTGCTCATTTCCCTGGTTGTGCAGTTCCCCATACCGCTTATTTACTTGACTGATTGCAGCTCACAGTTTCAATGAGTCCAACCACGGCAACAGAAATATTACAAATGTGTCTGTACCTCTTTGCCTGTGATTGCCTTCACTCCAGAAACTAGTCCAAGTAAGTACTCAAGGCAGAAACTTCCCATAAAGAAAAAAAAAATCCATGTGCCCCAGGAATCTCAGACTGTACCTGCTGGTTCTGTCTCTGGTAAACGATACCGTAATGCATTAATGGAAGCTAACACTTTCTCTACCTCTTCTCTTGCCCTGATGCAAGGATTCAAAAAGTAAGCTGGCATCACCAGGACTCCTGCAGCATCGGCAGCCGCGCACGGCCGGTCCTCGTGTGCTCCAGACCCTGGCCGGCTCGGTGGGCTCCTGCTGAACCTGCACCCATTTATCCATGCCAGGGAGCCCCGGGTTGGATGCCAGTATTCTAGATGACATCTAAGGAGTGCTGGGTAAACTGGGGTAAGCGTTTCCACCGAGCTATTCTCTCATCGATACAGCTTAGGATGCTGCTGGCTCAGGCTCAGCTTGCTCTCTCCCAGGACCCCAGGGCATCCTCGGCAGGGCTGTTCCCCACCCGGCCAGCCCCCAGCCTTAGTTACTGCAAGGGGTTATTCCTTCCCAGGCGCCAGGCTTTGCACGTGTTCTTGTTGAGTTTGTAAGTTTACGGTCAGTCCGTTCCTCCAGCCTGTTTGGGTCTCTCTGAATTAAAAGCACATTGACTAGTCTGCCCAATTTGATGCCATCTGCAAACTTGACAAGAATGTCTCCTCCAGGCTACTGCTAAAGGTGTTACATGGGACAAACCTGCAGCTGGAAAGGAAGGCTTGCCTACCAGCTTCAGAGAGCACAACTTCGTCAAAGCATTGTAATAATTTAAATTAATGTCTCCATTGAATGGCGTCCTTTAGTTCTTTTGTAATTAACAAAATCATAAACATTGTCATTTAATTTAGTCAAGAGTGGCTGTGAGATCTGCAGTGTTTGCTATATATACGTTACAGACAACACGTGTCAAGGATAACTAACAGCAGGTCTGTTTAATGTAGCAGTTTTCTTGTTTGAACGTGACTTTTGCAAGCTATTGTTTCCAGTGAAGCGCAGGGTTTATTTGCATGCAGTGATTGCTCAGCTTCCAAGCAAGTGCCAATGAATGAATAATGGATACATTTAACTGATTATAGAATGCAGAAGTGCATTATTTTGGCTAGATTTAAATAACATTGGACTACAATTTTAATCTTGTTTCCAACCCACTTGTACGCTCTGATGGACTTAGGAACCCAGACTCTTGCAGCTGTTGCCAGCTGGAATTTCCCTTGGAAACTAGCCCCCCGATGCCTTAAGATCAGCAAAGCTGTTTCACATGCAATTTGCCCCTTTCTGACCCATTCTAAGGCAGCTGGAAGAAGGTCTCGTACTAACTGCAGCCAGGTTTGAAAATGAAAGAAGCTCCTCCTTAAGAATATCCCTGAATCCCCTGCTTTTAGAAGCTCTGTCGGGAAATGTTGCAAAACTACTCCCCAAAATAAAAGGGTTGGAAAGAGCAAGAGAGTGGATGCACTATGAAACCAATGAACCATTTATGCTAAAACCAGTTACTCCAGTGGGTCCTAGCACGAGGCATGAAGCACTGGATATAAAGTAAATCAGCTGCAGTGCACTTGGAGCGTTTCCAACACAGAAACCTATGAATTATCATCAACTTTCTAAACCTGTGTTCCTGTCTGCCAGTGTTAAAATCCTATTGTGTCTCTAGACTACTTATGCAGAAAGTACCTTTTTCTTATGAACAGTAAACATCTCTGAAATGTAATGGGGAAGGCGTTTCCATTGCAATATTGATTCTCGTTCCTCTAGCTGTCGTGGCCGGTCTGGGCTGAATACAATTAGATGCGATCCATGCACTCAGGGGAAACAAGGCTTCTTTTCTCTAACTAAGCCTTCTTCAACTCCTAAGAAATAGGGCATTAAAAGGGAATTATTCCATTTTGCATTTTATAAAATGGCTAGTCTTCTTCCATCTGAGTGTCAGAACCTAATGATCAAGTCAGTGAAAACATTTCTAGTCAGGCCTCTTTTTATTTCAATCCCTATTTATGTGGGGGAAGAACAAAACATAAAGAAACCACAGAAAACACAGCATTTAGCTGACCTCCCACAATACATCATTTGTATAGCTTTAGCTCCATCTTTCCAAAAGGCCATTTAGTTTAATAGTCTCTTCCATTTTTCATTTCCTTATGTTACTGGTGCTGGGGGGATGATTTTCAAGAGAACAATGGAATGACATTTTACCTGACTTTGGAAATGAATTCACAGCGGTGGTTTAGCAGTCTTATGCCTTTTGTGGCTTAGATTTGCCTTCCATAATATGGAGTGGGTGGTAAGATACTTCAGCAAAACAATAGCAAATTTAAAATGAGAGAATACATACAATTTTCTATCCTACTACAATTTTTCTAAAGCCATTAGTAAATTGCTTATATGTCCGTATTTGTAACAAAAGATTAACGGACTAATTGAATTGTCAAAAATTTAGGCAAAGGCAAAATGAATTGGCCTCCATTCTAGTTTGTTTAAGTAAATGCCAACAAAAAATTACATGCACAAAATACATGATTTAAAAAAACACTCTGAAGAAAACATGCTTGGTTGTATGATACCTATTTAGACAATTTATATTCAAGGCCTGTAAGAACCTACAATATTCAATCTACATGAAATAGAATGAATAAGGGGCAAAAAAATGTGTATTTGCCTGGAAATCTGGACTGGAGTTTATTAATCTGTATTCAGTATTGGTTGTTACTGTTCTTATTTGCTGTTGATAATGATAGGTCATTAAATGAAGGTCAGTTCCCTGTGGAAGAGTTTGTTGGCTTCTTTAGGGTCTTAAAACTTGTAAAGCATGAAATCAATGACAAATTTTGAGGAGGTATTAGTGTTTTAAAATGTAGAGCTTATGGTAATTTGGAACATTGTAGAAGATCAAGTGTTTTGACAATGGCTAACAAAATATGATATATTGTTGAAAATCTCCTTAAATACTCAGCCATTGAAAGAAATTCATCCTAAGTGGGACTTCAGTAGTAGAACTTCTACTCTGATGAATTTTTCATGCTTGATAGTGATATTCAACAAATAACATTAATAACCTTTACTATTTACAGGTAATTATCCCTATAAATGAGTTGTGATGGTTTGAAAACATCTGTTTCCTTTTGGAATCAGTGTACATCTGCCCTTAAACAAGGTGAAAATTTGGTGTGATAACTCTGCGGACTGAATTATTGTTTTTTTCTGCAGTGCTCTATTCTCTGCAAATAGATAACAGCTTAAAATGATTACTGCATTTTTATGTATCACTGCCTATATTATTAGAATGTGTTTCCTTAATCTCTCTGCTTTATCTGATACTTTAGGCATTAAGCCAATCATAGGGTTGATATGTAGAAGACTTTTAAAAGAATTGTTTTATACTTTTGCTTATGAAATCCTTCAATGGAGACATCCTTTTAATGGGCTTTGCCGTAACTACTTCCTCCTTGAAATCTCACACCCGCATTGTATATATCCACCCACACATTCATCAAGACCTCTTGAACTTTCACTAACACACACAGAGCCTGCACTCCAACTGAACAACACAACAAAACTCTCAACTGAGAGCTAATTTGCTGTCTGCTGAATATTCAAGTAGTACCCTGAAACTACTGGTAATCAAATACCTGAAACATCTTGTGCAGAGTGAGAATTTCCATTTTTCAGAAGGTATATTTTTCTCCCATTCCCAGCAGAGTTTTTCACCGTCACTTTATGTGAAGTCCTTTAAAGCTGTTAGTTCAGCATTTCACTAGGATTCTCTCAGGTAGAGGAACCTCTTAATGTGATGGCTATGCTAGTAAAGAGAAAATACTACTCTCTAAGGAGTTTTGTATGTGAGAGAGGTTATCTGACACACGTTTCCTTATCCATACAGTTGGCAGCAGGATCCTTTATTTCCTTCCAACGGAGACGAAACTGGCAGCTGGATGGATTTTAAACGTGGGGCAGTAGGGAATCCAAACACCCCTCCGAGGCTGTAACTACCCTCCCGAAGGGACTCAGCTGTACCAGGAGATCGTAGGCACAGGTTCCCGTGCTGGGAAATGCCACGAGAGCAAGGCTGGGATGATCATCAATCTGCACGACTGAAACTGTGTGTCATGAAGGTGCCAGCTCTAATATCAGACTACAGACTGATACGAGCTCGGTATAGCTAGGGTGTCCAATACAAGTTGTATGGCCAGATTCTCTGTGATTTTCCAGCTCTTTCATGTCTCCCATGTTCTTCAAAGTGGCTGAAAAGCAGTTAGAAGGTTTCCTGAGATTTCTTTCAGAGTATGAATGTTCTGAAGCATCACACCACGAGATGGTAAAGAACACTTCAAGGCAGATAGAAAATACAGCTAGTCTCTCTATGCCCAATATACCGTTACCTGCAGGACCTAGGCTGCTCTAACCTACGTGAGGGTCAAGGACGATGGAAGTCCTGCAAAAGCAACAGCAAAATGAGAATTGCAAAAACATGAGAGCATGTCTAGAGTGCCCGTTCCTCTGCTCCCTCATGCAAAAATCCAGCAGAGTTTGGCATTTATGTCCATTATATATAGTATATGTCCATTATATCGTAGCGTATATTTTTTTCTACCATCTTTGCAGTACAACTACCTTTGAATTGGAGTGATGCAATACTCAGTACCACTACTAAAATAAAGTTAGGGAATGATGTTAACAATATAACTTTCAGCCCGAGAAATGCAGAAAACCTAAGTAAGCAGACAACAAAGAAAGTGTACTCAGTCTCTACTAAATTTCAGTACTTTGTGATGAAAAAAACCTCAGGAAGGTCTTGCTTTCAAAGCCTTTGCTGGGTCTCTTTCACTCTTTGTCAATGTTAGCTCTGGCTCAGTGATACGTTTTCACTGCCATCATCTGCTGAGGTTACATGCCAGCTTCCCCAAGACAAACTTCAGCCATATGAAGTCAGCAAAAATCTCAGACAGAATCAAGAGTCTTTTCCCCAAGATAAAGGACAATATTGTTGTGAAAGTCACCATGTTAACTTCTCTGAACCTTCCTGAGCGTTCAGTGATTTTTCAGCATGGATAATGGAAGTAGAATGTTCTATATACACAGTGCAAGAAAGATAGTACTTTTAACTTAAACTTAGTACTCTGTATTTTACACTGAAGTCAAATTTATTAGCTAGTTACCTCTATCTAAATGTATGTAAAACCATTTACATTATTTTCCATAATATATGGGAACAGTTTAATTGACTCTATTGGTTAATATATACACATATAAAACCGACACTGCTTGCACTGTGAGTAGGGACTGCTGAAGTGAGCTCTACATAAACTCCTGTTCAGACAGGGCTCATTAGATCTTCTTTGGCAATACAGTCTAGAACTACATATACATTGATCTTTTTGCTAAGACTTGTGCTGACAGATCCAATAAGAACAATGGAGAAAGAAAAAGAGTTGTTATAGCTAGCAAGACTCAATGGAGTTACTCTTGTTTTCGCTGGCTAAAGATCTTGCCACCTAATTAACACAATGACCACCAAAAATTTTGTTATGGAAAAAGCTAAAGGAAAGATCAGGCCCTTATCTCTGATAAATCTTCTTTGCAGCTTACACCATCAGGTCTGATGGACACATCTCAGGGTGGCCCAGGAGCAGTGCAAACCCCAGTGGTTTCCAGAGCAAGGTAAGGCAGCCCTAACAGAATTTGCTTCTTTCAAGCTCTCAAATCAGCACGGTGTAACGGGAGCTCTGCTCAACACCACTGCTGTTTTTCCCTCTGGCGCTACTGACAGTCTCTTTAAAGCGCAGTTCCCCACAGCCACAGAAGGGAGGATCAGTTTGTGCAGCTCAGGATCTGGCTTTAGGGCCCATCTTTAATTTACATCGGCAACTGTAAAGCTGCCTATCGACGCCACCGATTTACAGCTCTATTTGTAAGAGCAGCAGTCACACAGGAACAGGTCTTGGCCCCTTTTCTCAGAAGGGTACACTCATCTCTAAGCTGTCTGTACACTCTGGATTTATGCAGAAGCAATACTCCTAAAGGCTACCTAAAGGACATGTGGTCTCTTTGACTTGCTATACCCTTCCAGCCAACGTTACCTAAAATGGGGTTTTTCCTCACTTTCTATTCTCTTTATTGAACCAAATTTCTGTTTATAGTCACATTTGCTTTCTATCCCATGCTGGCTGTCACTTGTGTTGAATATGGGTTTTGCACACATGCCAAATAGTTTGTTACTTGGCGAGAGTTCACTGGCAAGAGAATTTGCTTCTACGCATAGTAATAGGCATGTTTGGCTAATAGGCTCTTTGTCTGAAAGCCTTTTGCATATTCAGAGCTGCTCATTTGTCACGCTAGCCTGACCTAGGCAACAAATATTAAAAAAGAGTCGTAAATATGCCCTGTTCTTACCAGAATGCCAGCTGAAGCAAGCATTAGCTGTTTCGTGATAAACTAGTCATCTGCTGCTCTTTAACTTCACAAGCATTGTCCAACCACACTTATTTCTAGAATAGTTCTCCTGTCCATCACTGATTTTTTTTGCTTTTGGAATTGCCTTACTCTGTTGTCTGTGTTCTCTTGGAGCACATTTAATACTGAAATGGACAACTCTGATGATGTAGTAGTTTGGGGATGGCAAATTTGATAACCTGCTTTATGTGAAGCTGACAGCTTAGGATCTGTTCTGGTTTCACAATTAAAAGAAGGAATTTTTCCCTATTTGCTGGGTGTGTACCAGGGCCTTCTGCACTGAACTTCTGTGCTCATTTGAATGCCATGCTCCGTGCATCAGCGGGCAGATAATACCTGCATTACATGACACATCTTCCTAATTTGTGCAACGAAGTTGTGACAAAGGGAGTAGTTAAGTTCAACCGGTAACCTGAAAAGCCAGGCATTTCCTTGGCCATGGGGAGATGGCAAGTGTCTTTAGTATTGGGACTGCCCGGTTGTTGATATGAAAATGGCTTCATATATTTTTTGTAACTGGCTTTTTTAATGTCTAAAGTATAGATTTGCTTTTTGTCCTGTAACTGCTTTCTTACTGTCAGTATTTAATAAATAGTCTAAAGGTTGAGAGTCACTTTTTTTTTTTTTTAATAGTTAGACGTACTGCTTTGTTCTGCCTAGAACAAAGTTTGGGTGTATAACAAGCCAATTTACTGGCAGAGCAGAAATCAATGGCATACATACACAGGACTTTTCCTATTTTAATTAGACTATATAGACTACTTTATAAGCAGAAGTAGTCAAAACGGCGTGTTGCAGAGACACACAAAAACCTAATTTAAAGGGATTAGGTCAGAGATCAAACTTTTCCATTGTTTGCCGTGAATCCCCTAAAAATAGAAATCCCAAAGCTAACAGTACAGCACAGCTGACTGATTAATTCTCACAGAGAAACACGATCTGCAAAAATGTGTGTTACAGCACCATCTAGTGCCTCTTATCCCAGCAATATAGCAAATTAATTTAATTTTCCACTTAATTCAAATATGTAGGTGGAGAAGAGGGAGTGCATTGGCTGCATATACACTCTGACAACTTATTTTCTCTCAACTAGTGCTGAGATAGGAAGGAGCTGAGGGATGTAAATGAGCTCTGGCGTTTTACATGGCGAAGATTTTGTCAGTATAGCTGCTGTTAGTTCTTCTTCTTTTATCCTCTTACCAGTTACATAGTTTTTCCTCCTGAGGATAGCAGGGAAGTGGACACAGGAGTGCATATGCTGAGGAAATGGGAGGAAAAGTACTGCAATTAAACAGCAAAGTGACCAAATGGTATATTTTGGGTGGGTAGAGACATATTTTTGGTAGAGCATATATTCTGTTTCGTATGTATGAATGACTGACAAGCAGGATATTGGTGTTTGTTTGCAAACACCTTTTGTTGAGAACTGTACCCGTAATGAAGGTACTTGTCTCAGGTAACCAGCACCCAAGCCTTTGCTTTCTTCACCCCATGTATGACCCTCAGCAATGCTAAATGAATCTCTAACTATTGCTGTGTTTTTATATCCTTTATGTTGCTGTCCTTTTCTATTTATTTTTTTCTTCTGGAACGGTGATTAACATCCTCTGACTTCAAACTACTAAGAGATTAACCAACAGCAACTTTGCAATTAGCCACTATTCCCAACCAGCAATTGCAAGATACAAAAGAGACAACATGAATTTGGGCATTAAACCCCACAAGGTCCGGTGGCATGGTATTTAAATTTTGTTTCTAAATCAACGTTCTTACAAATAGCGCTCCTAAAATAAAATGAAAATTCATCACAGCTGGCTGTGTATATCTTTGATAAACAGCTGCTAAAAAAGAAAAAAGCCCCTCATCGTATTGAAGTGCTCCGACTTCATCTAAATTACAGTAATTTGGGCTTCTCACAGACACATTGGCACTGACCAGATTAACTAACATACTTTGGGATATATGTATACATGCCCTCACCAAATTTAATAAGGTAACTTGGAATTTTTATAGTTGCTCTTCAGTCTACAACCTGCTGCTTTCTGGTTTTAACCTGACCTGGGGTTAACATTGCTAGAAGAATAGCAAATGGCTTCCAGTGATTCCAGTCTGAGTTTGGGAACATGCCACATGCTGGGATGGATTAAAGTGGAAGATTAATGACTCACACTCTTCAAGCTAAAGACTGCCTTTTGTGATAATAAATATAAATATTTATATGTTAAATGTATTTTCTAGCAGGCTTAGGTTAAAAACCTAAAAATTAATTGTACCTTAGCATATTTAATAAACATCCTGACAGTAACATGTAACCTAACGGAAGTCACATATCTCAAGAAAAATCTTTACAGTGTCTTCACTATGCCCCTGTAGGGAAGCCTGGAGGATAGTAATGTCTGTAATTTATAGTCAGAGACTAAATTAGAGTTAATGACCAATTTGGGGTTTGGATTTAGATTTAAGGCACAAGCTAGAGTTATACATGCACACAAATACAGCTCTTTTAGCAATGTTAAGGTCATAAAGAGATGCAATATCATCAAAACGAAGAACTAAGGAACTCTTGGGGTTTGGTCCCAGAGTTTCCAGTACTCATAATTTTATTATGATTATTATTCTATTTAGTGTTTCCTAAAAGAAACCCCAGCTGCTTCAGTCATGTGAATTATTTGAGAATCTCAGTAGCCATTAAAAAATAAATTCTATCCCTCAAGACTGCAGAAACAAGCTTAAAAGTGTGACACAAATGTATACCCAGCAATTAAGTACATAAACAACAGAAATCAAAATAGACTAGCATATAAAAAATATTTAGCATAACAGTTTTTAATGAAACCCCAGGGTTTGGAGAAGTGGCTCATATTTTTTTAATACTTCAATTTGCCAGACTGCGATCCAGCCTGACAACAAAAACATTTGATTTTTTTATTATTGTATATGTAACAGCCACAATACCCTGGAATTATGTATATTATACTGAGATAATGCAGAAAAAGTTATGGAATTGTAACTTAATAATTTAAGCGATAAATCAATGCTTAATGTATCATCATAGGCATGTTTGTGATACGGTCCTTGTTTGGCAAATGTGATATTGATTGTTGTTCTAAAGACATACTCAGTTCGGTATAAATAGTATTTTGAAATTTCCCACCCATGATGGTAAGGAAATTGGGCTGCTATTTCTCTTTAAAATGTGTTTCTCTAAAACACTTTAATATCTGGCTAAAAAAAAATAATTAGTATTTTGCTTGCTGGCTAATCATTGGTTTACTCTGCCACTGGTCCAGGGAGAATATTATTGCTGAACTGAAGTTGGACATATTAAAAAGAACACCAGAAAGTACAAAATTTTGCCCTGCGAAAAAGGCCTTCTTTGGGAGAAAACAAACAGGGCAGCGATACTGAGGAACTGTGAAATGCTTGGGAGCACTGTATGGGAATTCAGTGATTTGTAACAGTCTCCAAAGAATGCCAAGAGCAATAAAAAGTAAGCATTTTAATACAAAGGGAGAAAACCCAGAGCCATGATCTGACAGGCTGGTTCGTTTGGGTTTTTTGTAAAGGGGACGGTAACGACAATAGATGGCGAGATAGAGCACTTGTAAGAGTTGGGCAGCGCAGAGGCAGTCCCACCGACCCGAATTTTTGGGACCTATCAAGCGAGTTTGCAGCCTGTGAAGCGTTTCTGGTGATCACACCAACCTCACGTCAGGACGACACTTTGCCATTTTAGCTGACAAGTCTCAACCATTTTGTTTTAGCAGCCCTACAAACCACCGTCGATCTTTCTTTTGTGTGCATGCATGTGTGACTAAAAACCGCTTTTTACTAAAATCTCAGTTCTCAAAGAGCAGAAACCACTACTTGTGCGCGTACAGCACACTTATCCACGTACGGCGCACCTGAGGTTTGGCACTACGGAAGACGTTAAGCCACGGACGCACCTCAGATACTCTGCCAACCACCCAGACGCTTTTCCGAGGCACCATTCCGGCAGCAGTACTGCTTTTGAGAAGGTTATTATGGGGAACCCGCGCTGAGCGTTCACACACCGCTGTGCCTGAGCAGAGCTGCGGTCGCAGAGCGGAGGGGAGGTGACGGACAGGCTGGATCTTCAGGAGAAGGCCAGGGAGGCCCGGCCGTGCCAGCTGTGCGCGGGTACCGAGGCCTGTCCCCAAAAATAACGCCACTCGCTTCAACCTTCCTGCGCCCCGGCTCCTCTCCCGCTCACGTTTCTGCCTCAGCAGGATCTGGTCTCCCTCAGGGATCCCTGTGGGGATTGCACGTATCTAACCGTTGCGTTTACGGTTTCTGCTTCAAGCCGTTTACCCAAAGGGTGACCCGCCGTGGATTTCAGTCACATCCGTCCCCTCTCCCAGAACTCGGGGACGGGGCTCGGTCACGAAGCCCTTTCCCGAGCAGCAGAGCGGGTGCCACCCCGGCGAAGCTGTGGCGAGGTCAGCCATGGCGGAGCCCTCCCAGGAGAGGCGGCACCCGAGGGACAGCCACGGCCTCGTCCCCTCTGTCCCCCCCTTCTCCGAGCCCCGGGGACCTCCCGGCGGAGCCCGTCCCTCCCCGGGGGACACGGCATCGCCACCCTCCCCTCAGCTCGGCGCTGAGGGACAGCCCCGCTCCCGCCGGCGCTGCGCCGAAGCCGAGCCGGCAGTATAAAATAAACGCCTGGGGAGCCGGGGCGGGTCGGTACGAAGCCCCCAGACCCGGCGGCCCCCCCGAGGCTCCCTGAGAGGCGCCGCTAGAGGCCGCGGCTCCTCCTCCTCCTCGTCCTCCTCCTCCCGCCACCGCCTCCTCCCCCGCCTCCGCGCCGGCGGCTTCCCAGGCTCCTCTCCGGGTAAACAGCGATGGCCGCCGAGGAAGGAGGTGGCGATCCCCATAATAACATGGGGAACCACCTACAGCTGGTGCCCGGTAATGGCTGCGGCCGGTTGGGGGCGCGGGGGAGGCGGTGGGGCTCCGGGCTGGGCCGGGGCCGGGGCCGGGTGTGAGGCGCCGGGCCGGGGTTCCGCGGGCGGGAGGCGATGTGGGGAGCGGGGCCTCCCTGCCGCGGGCCTGAGGAGAGGGTGAGGGTGAGGGAAGGCGGCGTGGGGCCGAGGAGGCTGCGGGGCTGTGTTGGGAGGAAGGGGAGCGCTGGGGAGCCCGGGCGGCGGTACCGGGGTGGCCCTTCGGGTGGGTGGTCGGCGGTGTAGGGGCAGATCCGGGCTCATGGAGCCGCAGCCGTCTCTGCGGCCACTAAGGCTGGTGGTTTACGGCCCGGATTGACCCGAGTCCGGAGTTGAGCGGTGGGAGAAGAGAGGCTCAGTCCGTGGGTGTTCAGGCGTTGGGCGGCTGATGGGGTGAAACGTGGAGTTTGCACCGAAGCGGGCAGAGGCAGACGCTCTTCTCTGTAAATTTGGACCTCTCTAAAACCAGGCAAAGTCTGCGGAGAACACTTGCTGTTTGAGAGAATCTTCCCTTGGATGTAAAGGCTCTCCGATGCCGTTAATAGGGAGGCAGGAGGTGCTGTGCACAGGTCAGAGGGCAGGGTCGGGTTCCACACGCTGCCCAGACTTCTGCAGTGTCGGTGCTGGAGTTTGTAGGACAGCCTGGCTTGCCCATCCACAGACACCAGCGTGATTCCTCGTGGAGATGCCCGATTGCATAATAACGTGCGTTCTTCTGATTTAGCGTATAGTGCACCCAAACCGACAGGAGAGCATAATGGTTTTGGAAGCAGCTCGTGCTAAACTGGAAAAAAACCCATTATTTCAGAATAAGCATGCAGAGGAGAACGTAGCAGTAAGTCCTGCCAGTAACCAGTGTAATTTCCCGTAGCAGGAAACTCTATGAGCATTTTATGCCTGTCTATTTAAAATAATATCAAAGCATTTCCTGAATGTTTTAGGAAAATAGCCTTGATATTTCCTACACTGTTCCTGTTTTTTCAAATGAGGTTTGTATTTCCTCATTTCTGCACAAAGGTGTTGAGAGTAGATTTGGTAGTGTTAGTGGGCCAGCATGAGCATCCGGGAATGCCTAACCTGGCATGAAGGAACCGTGAGCCTTGTCGTGCAGGGTGCGTTCGGCGCTTGCCTTTCCCTCGTTTCTGTGTACAGGAGGTCTCGCTAATCTTGAAATAATAAAAAAAAATCAACAAAAAGTATAGTTAAGGGTGTAAAAGATGCAGTTTCTTTTGCCTTCCGTCTCCTGTTCCTGTAGTGTTTTGGAGGAGGAGAGTGAAGACGGTGGTGTTTTTTCAACATTCACATGGTGCTGCTGCAGTAAAATGAGTCATCGTTCCTTTCTGCCACCACACAGCAGCTAGCGTGTGTTTTTGGCAAGAACGAGCAAAAGTTTGCAGGGCACAGTGCTCTCTAATCAACTGCTGTTAATTCCTTTTGTGTTCAGAAAAACAGTGAAATGGCCTCTTTCTAAAAGGCTATTAAAACTGGTAATGATTAATCCAACTTGATGAGAGTACCTGCAAACCAGAATATAATTTCTGATGAAGTCAGCTTCCCTCCCCCACCCCACACTGCTGTCCCAGAACCAAACAAAACCTCCCTACTCTTTCCCTCCATCAAGCTAAGCAAAATGCTGGCCGTTTTGTACATCTTAAACATTTTGCAGTCATTTATAGGTAGGGTTCCTAGTGTAATAGAATGGAAGAGAATTGCCATAGAATAGAAATGGAATATTTCTTGCGGTAATTAGGAAGATGATGTCTTATTGCTTTAAGTTCTGTAATTAGGTAAAACACCAAAGAGAGTCTGTAACCTCCTTTCTTGTCATGCTGGATCATTTCTTGTTGAGAAATACAATATATGATGGATCCATAACATTAGCGTGTCATGCCGTGCCTCCTACAGGCATAATTCTGTAAACTATGCAGTATTTAAAAAATATATTAAAATGAGGTGAAGCAGAAAGAAGACCATTGACTAAACATTTTGTAAAGAATACATTTAACAAATGTGTCTGAAGGCTGAAGAGGGAAAGAAAAGGTTCTCCAAAACCAGCTTAAAATGTCTTCTTCATTGTTATTTTGTGTACCCACTCTCAGAAATAGTAAGATTTCAGTGAAAGAGGGCGGTGGTGCTCCCATTTCTGAAGGAAGACTCCTTCCTTCTGCAGCATCTTTCTTTTGTAATATTTGCCTGCAGTACCTTTCAGATAAGATGATCACTCCACTTCTTCAATTTTCAACTCTGGATTATTTCTTAAGAAGATACTGATTGCAAAGGCAGGCAACTAGATAGGCTATTGTAAAGATATTTTTTCTGCCTATCTTGTAATGTAATAGCTTTTGAGCTCCGAATGATGTTTTTCAGCACCATTAGCCTTATCCATTACTTAGCAGCTATTGGTATAAGAATCCTGCAGATTTGTTTGCAAAGTTTATGATAACATCTATTTTAGATATAGCATGGTGTATAAATACTGTTTGTGCTAAAAGAAATAGGATCAAGGAATATAGTTAGAAATGTGTGAAAATTACATTGCTTTTTGTTTTGGGTGAGTATTTGCAGGCATACATTGTATGGTAATGCACAGAACCAGCATTTTAGAGATAGGTATATTTTTTATTATCTTCACTATGATTTTTTCAAATTTATTATAAAAATATCTATAGAGATTTTATACAGATAAATGCACTGTTTATGTTTCCAAACTAAAACATACTGATAATTTAGTTGTCCTCTTGCCTGAAAGTAATTTTGGGATTGACACCTGGAACTGAGAAATGGGAAGAAAGTAGTGATTTTTTTAAATACTATTTTGTACCTGAACTCCTTGCAGCATCATATTATTTGCTTCCTTAATAGTTGCCTTTGCTGGGTTTGTGCATGTGCTGGGGTTTGCGTGTGTGTTTGGTATACACACAGGAGAGACTGACAGCAGTGAAATTATCTAAAATACTGCTACAGTCTACACAAATATAGAATTTCAGATTACTTTTAACTTGTTTTATGTGTGCAGTTATATTGTTCAGGTTTGTATTACTTCAAACGCTGTACTCAGCATTCTACAAGAAATTTAAGTTATCTGGCATCCTGGTGTACAGACAGAAGACATTTAGAATTGAGGTAAGGAAGCAAGGCTGTAGTGAAAATCTGAACTGACAGACATAGTTGTTCTTTAGCCGTTCAAAAATGAATTACCAGCTTTTGACCCTTTCTATAGAACAGTGATTTTGCTGTAACAGCAAGAAAATTATTTCCCACATGTTTACAAATACAAAAGTTGCTTCCCTGTGAAAGGCTGTAGCCTGGGAATGTTGAATGCATTTCTGTGATTCTCTGTTTTTTTCTCAGTATCTTAGTCTTTGCTGATTGATTTCTACACAATATTCTCTATGTGTTTATTAGCAGAGAGCGAGGAAGAGGAGGATAATGAAATGGAAGTTGAAGATCAAGATAGTAAAGAAGCTGAAAAGCCAAACATCATTAATTTTGATACCAGTTTGCCAACATCCCATGTGGTATGTTCTTTATATATCGTCCAGTAAATAAGTCTTGAAGAGGTTTTGATTGTTTCTGTGTAATGCTATTGTAATGTCCTTAAGCCAAAGACCTAGTTTTACTTTATCCTTGTAAATCAATGAAACCTCTTATACTACTGTCATTTCCTTACTTATTTTTTTCAGTATTTAGGTTCTGATATGGAAGAGTTTCATGGAAGAACAGTGCATGATGATGACAGCTGTCAGGTGATTCCAGTGTTGCCCCACGTGATGGTGATGTTGATACCTGGACAGACGTTACCTCTTCAGCTTTTTCGCCCTCAAGAGGTTAGCATGGTGCGGAATTTAATTCAGAAAGACAGAACGTTTGCTGTTCTTGCATACAGGTAAAATACACAAGTGGGTTTACTGATAGTATGCAGCATGTATTTTTAGCACAATTTCTTTGGATACTAAATCAAAAGCAGATGGTTGCATCAGTTCTGTGGTGAATAACATAAGTTGTGGCTGGAAATTGTTTGACAAAAATTGTCTTCTAATACGTAATGAAAAGGTTTTCCTGTCACACTGGGTAGCTGCTTGACAGTATCACATGTTTGTATAGAGAAACAGTAGGTGTTGATCTGCTTTCCTTGTTTGAGCATCCTCTTGATTTCAGTAACTGTTTGAATGTACTTCTCCATCTTGCTTAAAGAATAAGCCTTGATCTGAAATGTAAAAATCAGATTCTTGTTTTGAGAACTGCATTCCTGTAAAGGTGTATTTGCTTGTCTCCTGTGTAAATTAACAAGCACAGACCAATGTTTCTCAGTAGAGTGAGAGGCAGGAGGTGATAGAAAAGCGGAAAAGATAAAGGCTAATCTGTGCCAAAAGAAGTTGGGAATGTTCCTCCCTCTTCTCCCCCCCAATTTACTATGGTTTAAATATGTAGGAGGTGGGAACAGCTATTTTTATAAAGTCAATCTGAAGAATTTTGGTACTTTCAGTATCCGCGTTTCAAATGTGGATACATTGGCGATCCCTGTGTTCCCAGGATTTCACCTCTAAGACCCTAAAATAAAACAAAGTCAACTGGCAAAAACCCCCAACCAACCAAAACATTAGAAGTTGCTTTTAAAATGGAAAAATAATGATTGCAATTAGTTTAATAGGCTGCCCAGGGAAGTGGTTGAGTCACCATCCCTGGAGGTATTAAAAAAGCAGGTAGATGGGGTACTTCAGGACATGGTTTAGTGGGCATGGTTGATGGTTGGACTCAATGATCTTGAAGGTCTTTTCCAACCTAAATGATTCTATGAAGGTATTTTACCAAGTTTACTTTTTTGATAAGACTAATCATGTACAGTCAGTGCAGGTAGACTAACTTGTGAAATCTGAATGAACAGTGCAGTCTGGAGGGTAGGTAACCTTTTTAATTCTGTTACTTTTAGTAACGTTCGTGAAAGGGAAGCGCATTTTGGAACAACAGCAGAAATATATGCCTACAGAGAAGAGCAGGAATATGGAATTGAAACTGTCAAAGTGAAAGCAATAGGAAGACAGAGGTTCAAGGTGCTTGAAATAAGAACCCAGTCAGACGGGTAAGAAAAATATGTATTTAGTTCTACATACTGCAAATCATGTTTCACCAAAACATTTATGTTTTACTGCAGGTGCATCTGCCCTTTAAGTCGTGCAATTGACTAATTAATATAGATATTAATTGAATGCTTAATCAGTAGATTCTCTTGTTATTAAGGACTTCTGACATTTCCTGTTCTAAGACTCATGTTTTAATTGTTAATAACTTTGCTATAAAATTCTCTAAAGAATATCTACCTGTAGTTTGATCTGATGTGTGTGAGAAAACATTTGTCAGAATGACTTTGTTTCTGAAAATTAAGTCAGGAAAAATAATGCAAGCAAATCAACACCTAAGTTCTAAGGCTTTATTTAAAAATCTCTCCCAACTGTTTCAAACCAGATGTGAAATGAGAGTTTACAATATCAAGTGTCTGCCTTCTGTTGTCTTGTGGAAAGCCTCCCTGATAGTGACCGGATTCCATTCCTTTGAAGAATTGTAACTTTCATTTTCCGAAAGGACATCTTTCTAGAGATGGTCTGTGTTGGACATGTTCCACTTCATAACTGTGTGCAATTGCAGCTCTGAAAGGCTGCAGGCAAGGGTCTGACACTACAGCTAATAACAATATGCTTGTCTATTTTTGTTCTTTGAGTGATCTTTAACTACTGAGCCTCAACAGCATGCAGAAGGATTCAGCTGCATGATTCGGATATGGAGAGGATAGTGACTGTGCTCAGAGGGGTGGTGGTTTTCATGAGAAGCTTCCCATGAAAGGGGAGGACTAGAGTCTGGTAATAATCATGAGAAACAAGTCGCTTCTCTAGTTCATTTTTTCCTCTGTAAAACATAAAAGCACACTGAGATTTGTGCGTAAATATTTGAATATGAAAATAGGTTCTTGATTTTTGCTAACTGGAAGCAGCCCTTTGTTTTTGGTTTCTCAAATACTAAATCTTGTTTATTTTAACCATTGTCACATTGTCTAAACCTCCTTACCTTCAGCAAGTCTTACCTCTTCCTTTCTGACCATTCACTGATACTTCACTGATAGAAATGTGCTACTTCTGTTACTGGTTGGCAGTTCTTTCCATGTGCTTGTCAAACATGCTCAAATCAGCTTTGATAGGAGTATTCTCTTTTATATTCTAGTCCTGTTCTTGTTTATATTCTGATGTGATACCTGTGATATTCAGAGGCTCCTCATCTAGCCAGTTTTATCATATTATACAATTAATAACTTTTTCTATTTATGAAAGTGACTAAGACCCTTAATATTTAGTTAAGAGTATGCTGAGTCTCCTGTCACTTTCATGTTCTTCTTGACACCATGCTCTGTACCATGCATTGCATCATGAGCCTCTGTCAACATCACTGTCCAGAGATACAGGCTCCAGACATTGATCCTGTGAGCATGTGATAATTCTTAGCACAATGGCTAGAGGTTTTTGTAATCTTTCCTGCAAGGCCTATAACATCTTACTCCAAATCTGTAAATCTAAAGCTAATCATCTGTATTCTGCTATTGTTCAGTATAGTGGCATTGCTTTAGGAAGAGGCCTGGGAACAGTCTGAGCTCAGCATTTTCATGTGCTTTTTTGGCCTGCCACTGAAGAAATTAAGAATAAGTGTGCTACTTGCTATTTCTCATTATCTAACATTGGGTTACAAATAACATACTCCACATTTTACAGCTTTGAAAACACATTGCTTGAACACAAGATGGCAGTACTTGGACAACTACAGTAACAACAGCATTGTTGCAGAGAATTCGGTATCCAGAAGCAGTTAAGATGTACAGTGATTTTGTTGTGTTGTTAAAGCATTTATTATGATGATTTTGTATCTAGTGACTAGCACTTTTACACAGCACATTCACAAGTTTCATTCATAAATATGAATCTTTAAATGTACGAAATAAAGGAGGTGAGATTGATTTTTCTCATCGTGACAAGCTCTAGATTTGTTGGAATGACTTAAAGTATATAGAGTTAATCTACTTGTAAATATTGCACATTTTGTGGGTTTGGGGATCGATCAGTGAACTTGAACCTCCTAGTATTGTCAGTGCACTTTGGAGACATGAGCCTGAGTTCTTCAGTTCATCCTGAGGAAATGATCTTCTCTGCAGGTTCTGAGATGCTCTCCAGACTCCTGTGCCAATGTGCTAACTCTTTCTATGAATGAGCCTGGTAGCGTGACAGTTTACTGCCACTTTTGTCGGTACATCAGAGGGTCATAAGAAGGGAATTGGACAGAAGAAGAATGTAATGTTTCATCTGTACAAATAAAACATTTTCATTAAAGTCATGTTCCTATTTTTCATGTATTCAAGGCAACTAACAAAAGAAACAAACATTACCAGTCTAAAATCCTTTTTGATAAAGAGGGAAAAATATTGAGCTTCTTAGCAAGAAGAAAATTTCCATAGTTCTTGACGTTTCTGATTCCTAAGTGCTTATGGCAAAACATGATTTTATAACTTATAGTAAGTTAACAGAGTTCAGTGTTGTCCCTGTAAGTAAAATTGGAAATTTGTAATGATGTGCATCTCAATATTTCAGGATTTCTGTTGCATAATACCGTTAAAATATAAAGTCTTTCCAGCTAGACAGTATTCTTGGTAGCCACATAACTGTTGCTGAACTCTTTGCAGAATAGGTGACCTGGCTGATGCTAGGATGTTAAAAGATTGTCGAGTCTATAACCTGTCTCTGCTGATTTTGAACTCTAGCTAAGCACATAAGCTTTTGTGGTTTGAAGATACCAAACTGCATTTCAGCTAAACTTCCTTTCTGAGGGTTTGATATGTACTAGCTAACTACTAGTTTATACCAAAGGTAACTTGAGGAGACAAAAATCTGAAAATGCAATGCTGAGATGGTAGAATGTTCTGCTGTGTTGCTACTGCCAATCTGTCTTTAATTCTACTCGCCACAATCCCAGCAGATACCTAGTGCTCTAAAATACAAAGCCCATTGTATCCCATGGAGAAGGTAGCTAACTGTGAGAGGGGAGGAAAAAAAAAACCAAACAAGCAAAGAAACTTGGGCTGAAAAAGTTAAAGCAGTGATCTTTGTACAGTTCTGTATACCAGTGCAAAAAATATTTGGAAGAGAGCTAATTCTGTTTCTTAAAGGAAAAGGAAAAACAGAGATTGCTTCTGTCTTCAATTTAGGTATACCAAAGTCCAGTCAGCACAGTAGCTTTAATAATTTAGCCAAGGGCATGAGATAATCTGTGTTCTAGAGTGGTATACATTTGGTTTGCTACAGATACACTGTATGTTCCCTAAGGTAATTTGATATACATTAGTACCACTTTAAAAATGTGATGAAATAGATTGCTGCTTAAATTCTATAGTACTGTGTAGTGATTGATTTATTACACAAGCCTATGTTTTTATAAGCAGTAAAATACTTTTTTTAAAATTCTTGTATATGTGTTTATATATCATCTTTTTTTTTTTTTCCTTATCAGAATCCAGCAGGCTAAAGTACAAATCCTTCCTGAGCGAGTGCTGCCCTCAACAATGGCAGCAGTACAGCTCCAGTCTCTCAGCCGATGCCATGTATTTCCTTCTTCAAAACCTACAGCGTGGCAGGACCGAACTATACATCAATGGTGGCAGAAATATCAAAAGGTTAGAAGCTAGTTGTGATCTGGTTTTGGTGGGGTTTTTTCGTGTTTTTTTTTTTTCCTTTTTTGGTGGTATTTTGAAAATTGGTATAAAATACCATCTTTAGAGGAGGTTGCACACCTGGGATGCTAGATGCCACTTATTCTGGCCAATTGCGCGTGTATTTCTAAGTCTGTTTTTTGATTTATTAGTATTTGTTCAACACATTTACCATCTGGGATAGTTAATATGTAATCCTTATTTTTTCTTTTTTCTTTTTTTTTTAAAAAAAACCAAACAATTTAGAAACTTTCTTAAACTTTATTATGCTGCTAAAAGTGACAAGATAGGAAAGGGTCATAGAAAGCTCTTAATTTTTTTCATGTACTCTACATATGTTGAAATAGTAGTTATTAGTGGAAGATGGTGCTTTTACACACCAGGTGGGTGAATTAACAGTTCCATGGTCTTACCAATTTTATTTCCTAGAGCTTTTTAGTAAGTATGCGGATTTTGCACTCCTTTAGAGAGCTTCCAGAATTTTATTTACTTGACTCTGATTAAAAAAAAAAAAGGGAAAATAAAAAAAAGTAGAATCATTATCAAGATGTTGGTATTGTCATTAGGGAACTAGGTTCTGCCTTCCTATTTTTGCTTCACTGGTGCAAATTCTGTCTTTGCTTGTTTACGCTATTTTTGCATCACTGCAGCTGTGACAGTGCTTGGAATCAGGAGGGAATTCACACCGAGATCATAGGGCAGAATTTTCAAGAGTCCTAAATGGCTAATGCCAGGCATAAGCTACAAACTTCCTCATTGCTCAGGGGAACAATAAGGTGTGATTTGTGCTAGAGACAGCTGTGCTGTTTAAAAGGTGCTAAAAGATGCCTTTAAACAAGTGAATGTGCACTTTTACCAGTCAGTATACAGCGTTTTCCTTTAGGAGTCTGAAATAAAATGCACTGTCGAAAGGATAATTTCGCTGGAATAAATTGTTTCCCATAATAAGCACCATGCTAGCATATTGTACTAGCATAGTTATACCAGCAAAAGCCTTTCAAGTGTAAACCTAGCTCATCCTCAGGCACAGTGCAGGCTTTTCAAAGACCAGCTATCATGAGCAGTGGACAAATAATGCACAGTAAGGTTAATGGGAGAAGAGTTAGCACTGAGGTCAGTAGGAGAGGATGTGGTAAAACAGGGCAACCTGGCACTTTTGAAAAAACTGAAATTGTGGGTTATTTATTATTTAACCCACTGTTTTGGTCAGTGGCATATAAAAGGAAAGATACCTTGAAGTTTTCTGTATCAGTAGGGATCTTTAGAACTATCTCCAGAAATTAATACAGAATCCTAGTAACTCTCCTTATTGTCAGATGCAGTTGAAGTTTGGATTTCTTTTTTTCTTCAATGGTGTTGAACTCTGTACCGCCTGCCACTCCACCCCCCACCCCCCACCCCCCCAAAAAAACCACCCCAAAGTAAAAAACATTAATAACAAAGAACTGTTGATTCTGACTTTTTGAACAAGTTCATCTATGAGTTAACAAACCCAGAAACACTATGCTTGGGGCGGGGGGGGAGGGGATGTGTTGAAATCCCTTTCCAAGACTGATTCTGTCAGATAGTAGCTGAAACTCAGTGCATCTGCTGTAAGAAGAACATGTTTTGTGGACTGAGATGCAGATCCAGAGTGGGACGATTGTCCTGTCGACCTCAGTCACTCTATTGATGTCAGTACAACTGTGACTGTTTCCAGTATGACAGGTTGTACCTCTGTATGTTTGCTAACATAATGAGAAACATCAGAAAAGGAAGTTGCACTTTAAGAATGGTTTCTGCTTCATACAAGAGCTGACCCCGTGTCAGCTGTTACAGAAAATATACTTGCTAATTGAAACAGTAACTTGAGTTTTGGTGTGCCTGAGTTCTTTCTTCAAAGTACCATTCATTTTCTGTGGATTTTAGTCTCTGTTGCCTGATATTTCTCATTTGTAAGATAAGGATAGTTGCCCTCAAAGGGAAAATTAAAATTTAATTTGTAAGTATTTATAGTACAATTTGAGATCCTTTTTTGGAAAGCAGTGTGGTTATGTAGGATACTGCTTTTTGCATTTTTATTACCCTGAACCTATAAATTGAAGTGTTCTGAAGTCACTGTGGAGAATTGGTTAACTACGTAAATAACCTTACGCTGCTGGAAATTTGTAGTTAAGGAATGTGGTTATAATCTAGGGTTTCTTGTCTGCAGGATACACACAAGCTACACACAAGCTGAAGATTTTTTTAGAGGTGATATTGGTGGCCACTTGTATTTTTTTTCCCTCCAAATCTGCTCTGTATTGTTGTATAGATACTTTCGTACACAATTCAAGTGAATGTGTTAGTCACGTTCAGTGAAGTATGATACAGTAGCATGGGCCACTCCTATTAGTAAGATTTTTATTTTGAAAGCATACCCGTTAATAAAAAATAGTTGTGAGACCTTCAGGGTTTTTTTTCCTGTTGTTTTTGTTTTCCTCTTCCACATTTGTTTCTTACTCAGTGCTTCATTTGGGTCTGAATTTTTCTTCATAGGATTTTGTACAATATTTTGTCACTGTCTTTGGGTAGTTATAATAAAGCTTTTTAATAGCTTTTCAGTAGGCTGGCATAAGTACTGATGTTCAGTAAGCATTTCTGAAAATGTGATTTCCATTAAAAATAGGTACTAGAATGAGAGTGGATAGCAATATCCAATTAAACATCAAGACTGCCCAAGTTTTCTTAATCAGTAATTGTTCTGCTGTGAGAAAGCATCCTCTGGAACTCCTAACTTGTGTGTTGATATTTTTAGTTATGTTTTTAACAGATTAGTTTTCCATTTTAAAAATATTATCATATATCCTTTGAATTTATATATGTCAGCTTAAAATACCTGATATGGCCCATTAATCATCTTTTGATTTTATTTACTTATGCATTTGGCTAAATAGATATGAATAGTTTAATCACCTCACACAGTGATTTGCTGAAGTAGCAACAATTGGTAGAGACTAAGGAACAGATGCACTATCATCTAATAGTACTTAAATTTTTTGAACTGTCTAAATTTCAGATAGATGCTCTTTTGAAAGGCATAATTTCTTATTAGTAAACATTAGAAATAGTTCTAATGCTGAGACAGGTTTTCTGAGAAAATCCATATATTGTCTGTCTTGTACAGAAGTCGTAGTTCTCGATGCATTTGAGAATGCAACTCACTTTGAAGTACTGTTCCGGATTGGTGATAATTTGTTGTATCGTTAAATAACCAGGTATCTCTCCTTTGTTTTATTTGTTTGAACAAGAACTGTCCCTAAGATCTGCTAATGTTAAAGAATCAATATTTGTGGGTTTTGTTTTAGAGGAAGTTCCACTGTGCAAGTTTGACATCTTGGCCTCCCTGGCTCTACTCTCTATATGATGCTGTAAGTTCACCCTATATATTACCAAATAATCTGCAATTAGTTTTGTATGTTTTCATATCTAGTTATTGGATAATGTAAAAGCTTTAATTTTGTTGGCTCATAAGTTGCGTTTTAAAGAAGTGTATAGTTTTCAGTTAACTGTTAAAAGAGCTGGAAGGGCTTCCCTCTCTGTACAGTTGTTCCCTTGTGCTAGAGCATGTGTCTGGGGTGGATAAGAGGTTCACATTCCTGCTGTGTTGTCTCAGCAAAAACTCAGTCCTTTGTCCCACGTGCTCCAAGTGAGTGTCCTAACCACCAGGGTGCTGGATAGTCTTAGGTCTGTCTTTCCTGTTGGAGTTGGTTTACACTTTAAAAAGTACGCATTTCTTTATATACATATGTATATATGTATATTAGTACATAAAGTAATTGGTGTAAGAGAGGCAGAAGTAGGGAGGAGGCTAGCCCTCATCTCATTTGGACAGTTCTAGAATTTTGTCTGCTTATCTCGAATGAGAGGTATAACCACCATGGGCCATTGGTTCATTTTGGCCTGTTTCCCATCCTATTTTGCACTTAGTTTAAAATATGTAGATACAAAATGAGTCTGTAATTATTGTAACTCTTAAAAGCTAATGTCCACTTAGGGAAAATAGCTTACTCTACATTTTGCTTCCTTTTTTTTTTTTTTTTTTTTTTTCCTAAGAAAACAGAAATACCTATGTATTTAAATTAGGCTTTTCTTCTAACAAAAGGAAACCTTGATGGAAAGAGTCAAGAGGCAGCTACATGAATGGGATGAAAATCTTAAAGATGAATCTCTTCCAACAAACCCAATAGGTATGATATTGTTTAGCTTATGAACTCAATTTTTAATTTTTTTTTTAGTTTCCTAAGAAAACAAAACTTAGATAAATGCCTTTTATTGGCAGCCTATCCCTCACTTCCAGTTTTCAATAAATTTTGATGGTTGACTTTGACAAAAGGATGATAGAGCTTTTAAAGACTTGAACATCCTCCAACTATGCAGAAACATGTTCAGTAAAAGAAATAGAACTCCATTGTGCTCTGTGGCAGGAGGAATACAATCTAAATGTTTCCTAAGAAAACAAGAGCCAAAAACATACAAGAGTTTTAAAATTGTTATTATGTAAATCCAAGTATTAGTATGTATAATCTCTTTGTTCTTACTTTGTATTACCTCTTATCAGACATGAAGGAAAACAGCACCAGTAACCTAATCACAAGAAAGTTGGGAATCAGATTTCATGTCTTAGCGGGCATTGGGGTTCTGTCCCAGTGAACAAGTCTCTTCTCTGTCCAGCTCTCTAGTATCTAGTAAGATGGAAATTTCACTTGAAGCCTTTCTAAGGGGACAAACATTCTTTCCTGTGTAGAATCTCAAATGCGTAACAAGGGGGAAAATCAAATTGCAGCCTTCAATTAAGGTCAGTAAGCACCAAATGCAGGTCTGGGCTCAATAGTTTAGATGTACGTGGAAGTTTCGTTTCTGATTTGCCTGAAGTAGTGGTTGAAAGTACTTCCCGTCTGCTTTGCCCTGCTGCTTAGAGTACTGTATATGGAAAGCATATGAAATAATCTGAAAACAAACAAACAAAAAATCCAGTATTTTTTTGGCACTTCTTTTCTCATGATTCACAGCACGCTGATATTTTGCTGACTTTAATTTTCAGCTTTTGAATTCTTTTACAGGCTCTGAGGAATGGGATGATTTCCAGCTTAGCAAGGTTTTTGTTAGCTAAATTAAAGAACGACTGTCATAAAGTTATTCTACCTTTTTTGGTTTTGCCTTCTAATACCTGATTGAAGTTGCTGCCTGAGAATTTACTATCATATTAATTTTTATTTATTTATTTTTTAAAAAATGAAGTCTGTCATCTTGACTGAATATTGTTGGTTCCAATTTTGGTGTGTATTCAAATGTGGGAAAAAAAAAACCCAAAAACCTCCAGAAGGGAGTGTGTACAGAGCATGTCGTCTTCCTTCTCACAGTATAACAGTGAAGAATACTTTCTTAGTACTAAATGAGTAGCATAACTTGGTTGTAATTTATGAAGGAGGTGTATGTTTGAGGGTTTTTTCTTTAATTTTTCCTTCTCTTATAAAAGCATGTCTTTTCTTTTTGCAAAAAAGGAGTAAGTGCAAGTATAAAGATAACCACTGGTGGTTGGAAAACTCGGTAATTCTCTGTTGAAGTGGAAGGCTGTATCAATGTTCTCCAGGGGTCTGTTGTGGTTTAAGAATACATTACCTTACCAGCATTCTTCAGTCTCCATCATTGGTGATCTTTAAGTGTAGATATGACAAGAAACTTGGAAGAGGTTTTATGTGTGTGTGATCCAGCCCTTGGGCAGAAGGATACCAAGATGACCTCTAAAAGTCTATTGTAAACCTAAGTTTTAGCATTCTATCTGTAACTGAGTAGAAGGAGTAGGCTTTATTTCTCTCTGTAATTCTAACAGGCCTGGTACTTTCTCATTTCTAGATTTTTCTTACAGAGTTGCTGCTTGCCTGCCAATTGATGATGCATTACGTATACAATTGCTTAAAATAGGTAGTGCTGTTCAGCGACTCCGGTGTGAATTAGATATTATGAACAAAGTGAGTATTTTTTCTTTACTTGTCATTAAATTGCTCTTCCAAAAAAAACCAGGAGTGACTGTTACAATCTCTAACAAAAAACTATGAAATTTCCAAATAATACATCTGGAGAGTGAATTTGGGTGTTCTTTTATTTCTTCCTTCCGCTTTAAAAGTTTTCTCAAGAAAGAAGATGCTCTCTCTCAATACTAGACTTAATGTTCAGCAGCAAGCAAGAAACATATACTAATATTTGCTTTTGTTAGAAATCATATTTCAACACCTCACAGCCCTTTTTTAGCCAAGAGATGGTGCTAGAAGTCCAGTGTTGCTCATAACCATCTTACGAACATCATAACCCCTTATTAACAGTATAATATACGGCAGTCAAGTCGCATTGTGCCATGAAAACTTGTGGATTTTGTAACAAAAGATAAATCTTCCTAGTATTGAGCTATTGAGTATAAATTAACTAGTGGACTGGAAGGAGTTTTGCGAAAGGCATGTATTGACTTCTTAGGCGATACCTTTTTAAGATGTTCAAAAACTTGTATTTCCTTGCCTTCTTTCCACTACCATGGCCACGTAAAGCTCTAAACATAGGACAGTAAAGTTTTATTTTTACATAGTATATTTCTTCATAATGATATATACTGTCTTAATAGTACTATAAGTAATATTATATATTATAACTGGTAATGCAACTAAGTATCGGTCAACGTCATGTTGAATCCTTTAGCAACAGTATTTGCAATAACATCCCCAACAAGATTTCAGACTGCTATTCTCTTTCCAAAGAGAAAACACTGAAAAGAGCCATCGGTATAAATAAAAGTTTTAACTGTAAACCTATTTATGTGTTTGATAGTGGTAGCTGGAATATTTACCGTTCAATTCATATCACAAAGAATAGCTATGTACAGCTTGATTGCCTCTCGCCTTGTGCTGGTTGTAAGCTTGCTGGGGATACCAAAGTACTGTCTCTAGCGTAACATAACCCCAGTCACTGTTGTGTTTGTCTGTTGGACATAGAGCAGAGGAAACTTTGCCTGTTTGCCTAAAAAGTAGCGCCTCTTTCTGGGGAAAAGAGAACACAGTATCATTCTAATGCTGTTCCTTTTCCCAAAGTTCATGCACTAAAAATGTAAAGGGGAATATACAGAGAAAAGGAGACAGAAAACATCTCTTCCAAATTCTGAGACAAAAATGGACAGGTTTTGCGTGAGGCTCTAACCAGATTAAACTTAATTTGTCTTTCCTGAGTCAGAAACTCTGAAAATATTCTGATATTCCAGTGCTACTAAGAACTGTTCATGTTCAGAACATTGTATATTTTCTATAAATCTCAGGGACAAGAGGACTTAAGTTACTGTCATAAAATATCAGGTGAAGTTGATTTTTCACCTACACCAAAAAAAGGTGTTTTCTTCATTAACATGTGACATTTTATTCTGTAAATGTGTTTAACTGTTCTACATTAGTGTGAGAATGGTAGAGTGCATTATGGTTCTTTGAAATTTTTAGCAACACTTACTTTGGTCAAATCCACTCTTTTTTCAGCCAGGCTTCTTTAATGAGAAGGGGTGCTCTGGCAGCATAGCATATATTTTGGTTTACTTGAGAAGGATAGACTTAACACATTTCATTGTTCAGAATGTAATTTACAGTAATATAAATGATTGTAAGACCTGATCCATTTTCTTTTGTCTTTGGTATCTTTGGTATGTCTTTTAATAACTTTTCCTGTTCGTAAAGACAGCTAACTGCTGCTGTGCTTATTTTTAAAGGAAATTGGATCACTCACTTATGTGAATTCTGCTTGAGAGTGCTAATTGTAGTAATTAGATAGGTTTGGAAATGGAGGGATGGAATTAAGTAGCTTCTAAATTGGATTCTGAGAGGGATATATGAGCACGAGATTATAATCTGTGAGTAAGGGTGATTTAAAAGAGTGAGCAATAGTATGTGTTAAAGGGCCCTGGTAGGAGAGAAAGGCCAAGTGAGCTTTAAGAAGGGAAGTGGTGTATGATAAATAGTATCTGTATAGTAGAGCAATTTTCTTCCCTCAGTCTCCAAGATCAGTAGCCAGTGTGTTTAAAGCGTGGGGCAGAACCTGCAAGAAAGGAGCTGGAGGAAGTTGAAATGCAGCAACAAGCCAGAGCATCTGAATAGAGAAAAGGGGAGAGCAGACTGATGTATGCCTGTGTAGTATCACACGAGTGGAGTGCAGGAGTCAGAGCTCAGGGAGACTCAGCAGCACAAGCTGTGATTTACTCCAGGTTTTTAAAGTATATATGCTTACACAGGGACTTTTCCAAGCGAAGATCCTAGGTGCAGCATTTTGTTCCAAAGTATAGTGGATCATTTTGGGGGTAATTTCATATGCGTTACCCTTAAAAAGACGTAGAAGTAATGCACCTCCTGAAAATTAATGGTAGTGTTCTACTAAGCTGATTTGACTGCTTATTTTGTGGGCAAAGTGATGAATTATTTCGTTCTACTTTTTAGAAATTGTAGAAGATAGATGAATCTGGTTTAATCTTTAAGAGAAAGATCAATATGTCTTACATATTTTTGTGAGGAAATTAAAACCATTGATCTGCAGTACTCTCAAATTTTAGAAAGACTTAATGATTGCATTTGTACTCATCTACCTTTTCTGTGTTGTATTCTAGAAGAGCAAAGGTTTTTTCTAAATTAGCTTTTAGAGACCTTAGAAGATTGACTCATTTATTATCTTTGTGTAGTCAGGTCAGATCCTCTTCTGTGTGTGGATTATTTTTGTGTGTGTGGGGGGGAAGTGTATAAAAATTGTTTTGTCTTTTAGATAGCAATTAATGTTTACCACAAATAAGTAAAATACATAGAAAAAAAATTTCTCCTTTGATAGAGAAAACATAAGTGACTGCTGCCCACATAAACAAAAGAATTGGTACAAAGTCTGTTCTTGAGGGAAGGGGAGAGATTTTTATTATTTGCCACTGTGCTGACAAGCCCCTGGAAATGAATGGAATTACCTTCTTTGTTTTTCTTTTCAAGTGTACATCTCTCTGTTGTAAGCAATGCCAAGATACAGAAATAACTACCAAGAATGAAATATTCAGGTGAGTTTATTGCTCTTAATCTTTGGGAGATTCTTGATCGGAAACATTGGCACAGCAAAACAGATTAAGCTAGGTTATGTCTTATAACCACTGTGTTTTTCACAGCTCTAATAAAATCTAAGTAAATATTTATAGGGAATTTTCTCTATAAAACAAAACAGGTTACTTGAGCTTTTTTTTAATAAAAAGTTAGTAAATCTGAACATCACCATGTATATGTAAGTTAATGTGAAAGGCCATGTTATGCTACGTAGTCCAACATGTTGCCACTGAAGAATTATGCACTGTGCAGTGAGTTTTGAAATATAAATTTGTTACATAGAATTTTTTGTCCTCTTACTTCTGAATAAAGTTCATGAGATCCCAAATTTTATTTCTCAACACCTCATCCCAACCTATGTGTGTTAACAAGCTTCAACAGCTGATTAAAAAGCACTAACTGGGTGGTATAGGTAGGCTCCCAGGATGTTGTCATGTAAGGAAATTGCCTATTTATGTCATTAAGCATTGTAAGACCCCTTTTATTTTAAGAATATAGGGCTTAATCCCAATAACTGCACTAGGCAGTATGTTCCCATTATATCTTTGACCTATACAATATCTTCCATGTTCAATGATGAGAAGACTATACATTTTCCAAATAATTGCTGCTCCTGGCACTCGTCACTATTTTAATCTTGAATAACTAGTATCTGTCCATCACCTATGAGAATGTGAAGGTTAAGAGATGTCTTGGTGTAACAAAGCAGGACTCCCCACAGTTTTCATTTATTGGTGTGATAAGAAGCTGATGTGGTAATTAAAAGCCATCTCTTATCTTCTAATCAGATAATGGATTCCAGAAACCACGATTCCTGCTGTGTCGATATGATGTACTTTAACAGAAGAATGATAAGAAGTTAGTGTAACAAATGAACATTTTTGCTTACTTTTAAAGTTAGATTTAAAAGTAGCAATATAGATGTTACTTGGTTTTATTGGAAGTTGCCATTCAAAAGCAGCAAGTAAAATGAATTCTGAGTCTGTCATGTACTTTTTTTTGTATACTGAGCTGTAGGTTTTTGAGGGAAAGATTAATAATTGCCTTAAATGAGAGAGAGGATAGCTGACAGGATGCTATGGAAACTCAGTAACTTGTCCCCTTCATCAGACAGCTGGGCAAGGTTCATCTGAACACAAGAATGTTTTAATCGTTACTCATTATAATATCTTTTTAAATACCTTTTCTGAAGTACCTGTTAATAAGTAGGTAACAGCAATAATTTATGTCATTGAGGAATGCATCAGATTTATAATAATGGACACTTAAATTTCTGTACTTCCAAGAAAATTTTACTGCTATTCTACATTAGTATCTATTTTCTTTCTGTGTTTAATAATATAATTAAAGGTGCTTTTTCTTTCCACAGCCTAAAGTGGTTCTTTCGCTATGGAAAATAGTTTTAAGCATGGTTGGCAGTTTTTCCTCTGTTTACATTTGACGGCCTTTGTTTTTTGTTTCTTCCTTGAACTCTGAGAAAATTATTAATTGTCTGTTGTAGTTTATCCTTGTGTGGACCCATGGCAGCATATGTGAATCCTCATGGGTACATCCATGAAACCCTTACTGTATATAAAGCCTGCAACTTGAATCTCAGTGGACGACCATCGACAGAGCACAGCTGGTTTCCTGGGTAATAACAGCTAAAAGAAATTTTATTAGTAAATGACAGAAATTTGCTTGTAAATATGTTCCTGTGATGATGGAATAGTAAATATATAACTTTTGAAATATGTGTCATCATTTTGCTCATAAGGAAAAAGAAAGTAAATTTTAGGGTTTTTTAATATACAGAATAAAATAGAAAATTCAGATAGACTATTTCCAGAATTTCACTTTTAATTTTTTAAAAATGTGGAAGTCTTAAGATTTCAAAACATGGCTCAACATCTGAGAGCTATAAACAGGATACTGACTGTCTGGGAGTTTCTTTGTGTATAGTTTTGTATAAGCTACAACTAAAATCATAGTTGTTGTTTCCATGCAGCTTTCTTTGATCAGAAATAAATAAGTGCAAATGAAAACCAGAATATATATATGCAGTTATTCTACTGAAATACTTTTTTTAGATCTAAAAACTGAATAAATGTTGCATGAATTTAAAAATTACTAACATTTGTATTAACCTGTTTTCCTTTGGGGGTTTTTGTTGGGGGTTTTTTATATTATTTTTTTATTAGTTTGGTTCTCTGACAGTTAATTCTGCTACTGTTTCAAGGTGTAAAAGTTTGCCTAATAATGATAGGTCTTGCATCAAAATGCCACCCCTCTCTGGTAGCTTAAATTTAATTTTTGTGGCTAGGTAAGCATTCTTCAGGCGCTCATTCAAAAGCTTGACTATTTAACTGTTAAAAATACCTGAAATGTCAAACTATATTTGAACTTCAGTTTCACAAAAATATTCTTTAAATATATTTTCACCAAATCATTCTTCTCTTTGGCCCTTTCTGTGCCAGTGTCAAAAATCATTCTTCTGTCCCTTTGGCAATCATGTCCTCTTCCAAAGCAGCGTAAAATAATATGTTGCTGTATCTGTAGCCAGTCCAAGGTTCTTGACTAATGCATGTACACATTACTCTTCCATTTTCTCATGTTGATCATGGTGGGGTTTTTTCTGGATTATCACGTACCAGTGAGTAATGACTTGGAGGATGGATGGTGTATCTGTCACAAGACATGCACATTTTAGGACTCACTGAAGAAAACATGTGGCTTGTAATATCTGGAGTTAATTTTTCTCATCCTTATGTGTTTTCTCAGCTCTTTTCTTCTATGAGTGTTTTGAAATACTCATGTTCTGCCTTTTAAAACTCTGTTGCTCTGGAAAGTGCAGTTCCCTGTTAATCTAGGAGCAGTGCAAAAATCACTTCTATTTCTGTTAAGTAACTTACTCTTTGAGAACCATTTTTTGACTCTTCTTTAAGCGACAGCATTTCATAATACTGTTGAAATTTTGTGCTAATAAAATGCTTTAGTTGCTTTCTCTATTTGAAGGCTGATTTATTTTTTTTTTTATTTAAAGATCTGCAGGTTTTTTAGATGGGAGCTGGGCACCTTGATTCCCGAAGATTCTTTGAAAATCTAGCTTGAGACTAGTATTAACCTTCTTACCTGATGAGTGAGCTGTGTTCAGTAATGTTAAAATGTCTTTTCTTTACATGTTAGCATCAACCTTTTGTTTTGTTTTTGGTAGGTATGCCTGGACTATAGCCCAGTGCAGAATCTGTGGGAGCCATATGGGATGGAAGTTCACAGCTACCAAAAAGGATATGTCACCTCAAAAATTCTGGGGATTGACACGGTCTGCTCTCCTGCCTCGGATTCCAGAAACAGAGGATGACTCAGGCCATGATAGATCACCGTTACTCTGCCTGTAATCTAGTAACCTGCTTTGGAGATAAACAGGCAGTAGTCTGTCTCTGATGCATCTGCTCAGTTCTGCTTCTGATGCTTACTTAAACTTAAAAACCCCAAGAACCCACACCAACACACAAAGAACAACCAAGCAAGCAGGCTCACTACATTTGGGTTTGGTGTGCATCCACATTACTGTTGTTTCAGACACACTGAGAACTGAAGGTTGAATCTTGAAAATGACAGCTGAGGAGAGGAGGTGGCATGAGACACCAAGAAATCTATCTGGTCCATCTGGACAGGCTTGAGACTGAACTCCCTTCTTCCTTGTATAATTTCAGAAAATGTTTACCGCTATCAACTTGCAGTGAAAGAAGGTCAGGGGAAACTAAAATTACAAATGAACAGTATAATTTATGCAATATATGTACAATGGTAGATACCAGTTACTTGCTGCGAGTATTTTCCGTAATATACTTAAAAGTGGTTTTGCTGAGAATCCCTGTTTCTAACTGTGTGGAGTACTTCAAATTTTATGCTTGTGCTGTTTCTCAGATATTTGCTGAATAACCCATCGAAGACAGTACAAGACCGAAGTACCTCTTCTGACTGATACTGAGTTGGTACCATCAGTGGCAGTGCTGTAACTGGCAAAAGTGATAGTTCCTGCTGCCTGCAGCTAGAACAATTGCTTTACAGGATGCCCTTTGAAAGGAGCCCATGTGCACTATTCGGTCCTTACAAGTTGTCTGATCTATGTAGTCTATTTGACTTTAAAAGTCTTAAATTTTATTGGTACAAAATATACAGGTGAGTCCCAGAACATAAACTACATAGTGATTTACTGTTGAATGTGCTTGCATTTACTTCTCATAATTATTTCTGTGAAGATTAGTTTACCAGCATACGTGTCCAGGGTTCTGTGAAGTACTCTCTAAAATACATAACTATGGCGATTTTTCAGTAGTATTTATTTTGACAAGGGGGAGGCAACATCTCTTTAATTTTTTTTCTTTTACACTTTCATATCATAAAGTAAAATTTCACATTATTACCCTTACCTTACAAAAAGCAAAAGTTTCTAAATAAAATAAATAAAAAGCATAAAAGGCAGTGCTGCTTTTTTTTTTTTTTTTTTTTGTCTGAAGTGCTGTCTATGCTGCAGACATCAGGTGCCAAAATGGGACAGCTTTTGCCACTGATTTATTGGTTGTTTGTTTTTTCCCTCAAAATGCACTTTGGTGATGGAAACTGAAGATTTCTTCAGTATGTTTGTGTACATACACACTTGTTTTTCTTTTGAAGCTTTATCATTCACTCTTTATTTCTTCACAGTAAATCTTTGAGAACTTGTATTGTTAAATACAATGACACAAAGCTACTTAAGATTTAAGATATCAGCCGCTACTTGCTGGTTCTCAATCACACCCCTACACCAAACATATGTAGCATGGACAGATTAGTTCAGTGAAAGGCCAAGCCAGCCCTCTCTATAAGTAGCTGATTTAAATGGTAGTGTGGTACCTGCTACAGTGCAGCTGAAAAAATACCCAGATGTGAAAAGATGCTAGATGCTGAATGACTGTTAGGGTAGTTTATCATGCTAGGTATGTAGAAACTAATGATTGTGTAACTCAGGTTTAGTTCTTTGAAGCCGTCTACCTCTGTGCTTCTGTGATAACTTTTGTTCTCTCCCTAGACATCTTTAATACCATATTTAATTCTGTGTGCAGTGCTCTGATGTGCCAGTGAACTGTGAAAAGCAATACTACTTTGAATATAATTCTGAACAAATAGAGGGTGAATGATGGCTCATTTTCTTCAAGAAAACATTCTGTATTTTGATTATGTTTCTAAAATAAGCTTCCAAAAGGCTGAAATGATAAGCACTAGTGTGAGAGTGAGACCGTGAAACCTCTGTACTTGGATAACCACTGAAATCATACTTAGCTTTCCCCTCGCACCCTGCACATGCACAGACACACACAACATGTGTGCACACAGGCACACACACATCTTAGCTGTAGACTTGGTTTATTTTTTCCCTCAAAGATACTTGTATCTGTTGTTCCTGCTACCCTCAGTAGGGCTTGCGGGTGGCAAGAAGTTTGAGGGTGCTTTAAACTACCTCTGCTGCCACCTGATTTAAGCATTCACTGAGGGTATGGTGGGTGAGGTTTCCAAAATTATTTTCTCAGCTGTTGCTGAACTTCCTAAGGTCTTTGGGGTTCTGGCTGAGTCTTTTGGATTGCCTCAACTAAAAATGACATTATGTTGGCAATGTTTGAATACAAAATAGGCATATTTTTGGTATTGTGTATATATAGTCAAATATAAGCTAATATAAAGTGAGATAAGTCGGGAGTAAATTTAGCACTAATTTAATTTTATTGTTGATGATACTGTTCCATCTGCCTAACCTTCTGTGTAATGTTCACCATTTCAAAGTCCGTGGCACTTTCCAGGTTGAAAACAAGTCTGATCCAAGCTGCTGCATAGAAGATGAAGCCTGCCATGGTGAGGCTGGCTGTTACAGTGCTACAGGTGTAAGGATGCTCAAAATGTACAGCAAGTGACTTTTAGGGTGGATGGGGAGTTGTGGATGGTTCTATACGTTGGTTAATGTTTTCTATGCTTCTTTTCTCCTTTTTGGAGAGAAAACTACTGGATTGGGATTGTGGATTACTGACAAATATGGACTTCATAAGCTTTTGAGAGCTAAGTACAAAGGAGATCACCTTTTACGATAATTTACTATATTTACTACATTCATTGGTTGGCATGTAGCATCATGCATTAATTAATTGGATTGACTTGCTGGCTGCTGCCAAAAGGGGTCATTTTTCTCTTTTCTCCCACCATAATCTGTCCTTCTGATGTGAGATCTAGGAATGGGGCAGTCGCAGAATTGGTGTTCTGGCTGCGCAGCCACGTCTGCATCAGGTCAGACGGAGGGAGGAGGGACGAGGAGGCATCTTGTAGGGACAGAAGAGGGACTGCCCCGCACAGCAGCAGCAGGTCTGCTTGGAGTACGTGTAGCATAGAATTGCTCATTTTCAAGCTGTTGTTGCAATAGTGTAAAGATATCATACAATCGGAGCCTGTAATATTGCAAGTTTTCATATATTTTAGTTTAGTTTTGATTAATAGGTAGAATCACGTAGGACACTTGCACACTGGGTCTAAAACATGTTCAAATACTCTACCGTTTGTTTTTTAATAATGCTATTTTTGTATGTGCTGCAATTCATTTTGTTCCTCGTTTTTTCACCTTCGTTTAATTGCTTTGTAAAAGCTGTGGAAAGGGTAGCACGTTCTCTTCCTCTGTCTGCCTTTTGAGACAACTTTTCAGGAAAATCTTGTTGCTTGCAAACATTTGCAAAAAATAAAACTCAATTTGTTTGAAAACTGATCTTTTTTTGCTGATTGTTGGGATGGGAAAGAGGAAACTGCTTGGGTTTACATTGTGTTTTAAACTGGTTAGCTTCAAAAAACAATACATAAGCTGAAAGTTTTGGCTTCAAAGAATGTGCAGGATTGGCTGACAAAGGACAGAGAAGGTACGAAATAAGGTGGAGAGAGTGTAGGTTGTCATTCCACTGAATAATCAAAATTAAACAGGAAGTCCTTCATTTCAAGATGTTTTCTATCTCTCATCTGTGCACTTATTTGCTTTAATCCACCTGAGTAATTCTTAGCTCCAGCCCTAAATTGTTTCCTTCTGTATTAACTTCCCAAGGTCTAAGAGCGCTGATGTTTTTTTCAGCATCCCCTTCATCTCCCGTTTCTTCTACAAAGAGGAATGAGTAGGTAGATACATGAGGGCATTAGGTAGTGAAAATATGGAGAAGATGGATCTGGAGACACTTTGAGGAAAACCAGCTGGAGGCTTGGCAGACAGGGAGGGAGGAAGAAATGAGTGTCAGCAGGGAAGCAGCGGGTGCTGGGGTGAGGCTGGCAGCGAAGGGAACCAGGAGGTGCTGGTGGAAAGAATTTTAAGCTGCGTAAATACCTGCCGAAACAGGCTTGGAGGAAGCCTAAGTTACTTTAACTGGGAAAGAAGAAGGGAAGTTTAGACTTAAGGTTCTAGACACAGAGCTCACAGTTCTCACAAGGCTGTTCTGTTGTTGGTTCAACCAGCAGCACTAGGAATGTGTCCCAGTAATCTGGTTTATTCATCAGTTTTATTAGGAGAATGGTCTCTGGACTGGGTTATGAAAGAAACAAGAAGGTACAGTTTTAGGTTAACCAAAATCTAATTTGCTGTTAGAAGGCTTAAATTCCGTGTGTGAAATTAGCCTTAATCCTGCTTTGGGGCTCACAACACACCTTCATTTTTCCTGTGTGACCATTTTCAAAAATGTCCTTCTTGCTACCTCATAGCTGAGACTGTGTCATCTGTTTTGTCTGTCGTAGGGTGCTCACCGGGTGTTCAGCAGCGGTGTTTAATCCTGCTCTCCCAGAGGCGTTACGGGAAGGGGTGACGGTAACGCACGTCTGTCCCAGACGTGGCAAGTACGCGCACCGCCGTGGGAGTCCGCCTGCCTGCTCTCAAGCAGTTCTTAGTCGACTTGCTGAACAATTTAATTTTTGGGTAAACTCCCCGTTTTTCTTACTCTTCCAATATTTTCAAAGCAGACACACTCGAGGTGGCTTAGCCGGCGTTTTGGCCTTTCTTTGTGCCGGAGGAAACTTTGCAGGGATTTCCTGGGTGCCTGCCTTGTTTGCAGGTGCTGTTTTCCACGCAGACTGTGCTGCTGATGCAGAATTATTTCGTGGTGCAGAATTTTTTGCTCTCACTAAAGCTCTGCAGCGTGCCATGAGCTTTCCCTTTCCCCTGTGTTTTACGACTTCTGTGTCTTCTGAGAGCTTGGATCGCTGTGTGATGATGTTCCTCATTACAAGTGTTTGGGTAGCACGAATTCAGGATGGCTGCCACTCCATTGGAAAAGTCCTGCAGTTTTTTTCTAAGCATTATAAAAATATCGTGAGGACTTTGTGACAATAGCGCAGAGTTTATGATGGGCATCGCCACGTTGCTGCTTTACAAAGCTGTAGGCATTTGGCTATGAGAAAGCAGTGGAGAAGGACAGCTTCCCAGCCTCCTGTTTCTTTCTGTATAGCTTTGTCTGGAGGTAGAATGCCTAAATGAGGCTATAGGATGGGTAGTTTAGGCAATATGCAGGTAGTGGAGCATGCTGAATTGAATAGCCTCTTAAAGAGCTATTGTCTTACAACATTATAAAGAAATTATCTAAAATGTCAAAGCTTTAAATCCTTGTCCTCTTGCTCGGCCCGATAATGAAGGACACTGTTTTAGTCTGTCCATCACTAACTCTCTGCCAAGGTAACATAATCTTTACTGTCCCGCTGGAACTGGAAACAGCTTTTTAAGGGAGGAAAAGGCATTATTATACTACAGCCGGTCATGCTCCACAGTGGTCTGTAGGATTTGTTGACGTATTGAGACTTGTAAGAAAGGTCACTCACCTGAACAAAAGCCTTGGTAGAACACTGGGTGCCTGAAGACGTTGTCCCTGATGGGACCGAATCCACAGAGAAATTATAACAACGGCTCTGAAATGGAAGCATGTTAGATGACTCCCTTAATCTGAGCGCTCTCCTAGAGAAGGTAAATAGAACTTCTAGAGTACTTAGAGGACAAACTTCATCTGCCTCTGAGTACCGTGCCCCTGTCTCCATAGGGACACAGTTTGAGTTTGATGCTCTGTATACTTTTTTTCCCCACCCACTGATGCCCCCGGTTCCTTGTGTAGAGGAGCAGAAGGGTGGTACTGCCATCAAAAAGTACTTGAACCCAAATCCCTCGAGAGTCTCATTGAAGTTAATGAGCCGTTTATGGCTGTCCCATATGGGGAAGTAAAATAAGGATAATAATCCTGCTTTCATGTTCAGCCAGATGAATTCCCCCGTACAACTTGTATTTATTGCATGAGCTGTAGATGCAGGAGGCATCGCTCTCCCCAGTCTGAACTGAGACAAGGTCTAGGAGGGGGGTGAGGCATACACTTCCCAGACGGGCACGAGTCAGAAATGCTTGGGAAGTAAAGAATAGTTCCTGCGTGTGCTAGCGATGGTTCTGGATGTGAACCTGCTCTGCTCTGTCACTGTGCGCTTTGGGACCATGGTGCAGTGCCCGGCCAGCCCCAGCCACGTGTGTGGGACGGGGTTACAATCTGCTTAGAGACCCCCAGGGCAGCAGAAAGCCCTTCCCGCGGGAGCAGGGACACTGAGGCAAAGAAAAATGGAACAATGTTTTGTGGCTCGCAGCCATCCATTTGGGATCCCAAGGGTGGCATGATGCTTTCCTGACTTTTTCCAGTTGCTGCTTTTTTTTTTTTAAGCTGGCTGGGTGAAGCACACTTCATGGAGTCAAAGAGCAGGCACGGCTGCTGGTCCTGCCGGAGTGGGCTGCTGACCACGGCTTCACTGCTCACCTGGACCTGCCAGGTGAAAGAGTCCCAAAAGTGCTGCGGTTGTTCAAGTGCCACGTGAGGTAGAGTCTTATTTTATTTTCATTGACAAAATGACTAGCCAAAAGTAAACACAAAGGAGGGAGAAGCAGAGCAAGCAGGCCCGTCCAAGGGCAGCAGCGGCTCCTAAACTTTATATATATATATATATATAAAAATATTATATATATTAGATGTTTATTATTATATTTTTTCTGTATGTATATAAGCATGTGTGTACACACACACACAAAAACATATAGATGTGTGTGTGTGTGTGTATATACATATATATATGCACTCTATCTGTGGCTCCTAAACTTTATTTTTTTATATATAAAAATAAATAAAACTATAATGGATTATAATAAAGTAAAGTATATATTATAGTATATAGTAAAGTATATATTATTAATATAGATGATAATAAAGAATATACATTATCTATATAAATAGTATATCTAACATATATATTTATGTATATATAAATCCATGGCTCCTAAACTTTTAATGTGCGTGTATATATATATATATAAAATATCTACTATAATAAATATGTAATATATACAAATTTATATAAATTTGTTATTTATATTTTACTACATATTATTTAATATTGATTATATGTTTTTATATATAATGTTTATATATTTCATATGCATACATATGTATATTATTTATCATAGCATCTTTTATTTATTCATATGCAGTTGAGGAGCCATTGATAGATAGGTATAGTCATATATATATGTATGTATGTATGTGTATAAACCCCTGCCCTGAATCGCAGGGCCCAGCAAAGGCCAGTGAGGCCAGGCAGCGGGCACAGCTCCTGCGGCTCCCTCCACGCAGCGCCAAGGTCTGGGGGCACTTGGGGTTATTTTGTTTTCCTCTTCTTCCCTTTGCTTCAGGCCCAAGGTTTATGGGCTCTGCGGGGAGAATTAGCCGTGCCCTTTCCCCTGAAAAGGCACCCAAGCCAATCTGGCCTTTTAATCATTTTTACAGACCATTACATCTTGAGAGAATGGTAAAACCCTTCATTAATCCTCAGAAGCCATCTGCGAGGGAAAGCAGTTTGTATTATTTACCATTTTGCCCTTCACAGGCGGTTCCCTCCCAGGGCGATGATGAGGACGGGCACGCGTGGAGGGGACGGTGCCTGGGACTCCCCCGAATCCACGGGCTTTGCTCTGCAGAGGGGCTGCATTCCCCTCCTGCTGCTCTGGGCTCCAATTTGAACGAGAACTAGCTTCACCTGCAGGAAAAAGAGTTTGGTTCATTATTCTTTGCAAACTTTTGGGATACATCCCCCTCCAAGGAGAAGGCGGCGAATGGGAAGTGTTGGTCTTTTGCTCTTTTTCCAAGAAACCCAAAGAGTGATGGCCTTAACATCGATACTGGCAGCCGGTTCTGGAAAGGGCTGTCACACTGGGGAGCCAGGAACAGCTACCAACCAGCAAAGCCACGCAGGTTTTTCTGATGTGTATCTTCTTTAATTAAAACACGTTGCCAATGTGAAGTAATCCATTGGAGAAGAGTACTTTACTGGACGATATATGTATCAGACTGCTTCATCTCTTATCATCTCCCAGTCTGATGTTTAAAGAGTTCATACTCTGTAAGTTTATTCAAACACATCATTTTTCCAGAACTCAACCTGGTACTGCTTGCTTAAAATATGCTATTATTTTGATTTAATGCAGTTTCATTTTACTAGGGTTTAATTTCTTTGGAATATAGTAAAACAGAGATGCTCAACAGATCAGCTAGAAACCTCGAGCATAACATGATTTTTAAATGAGCTATTTGAACAAATGTGCTAACTACACTGAATTCAAAGCAGGACTGTTTAATTAAGATGCTTTCAGAATAATCTGTGCTGTTTTTCAGAAGTGCTGGAGACTGTAAGAGTTTCAAGCTTGTGTCCTTAAAAATCCTCCCTCCAAGTGGAGTTCTCGACCCCGACAACAATTTTGGGTAACAAAAAGTGTAGTTGCTATTATTTTACCGCCTCCACAGACATTGCCTGGAAAGATGCACTTTTGTGAAGTGCTCTTTACAAGAGTCTACTATAGTACTAAATTTTATTACTTGTCTCCCTCCCAAGATTTCAGTAGTTCAATAAACTGAGCAAGGAGGCTTCAATTTAATTATGTAATTAAATCAAACACCATCATGTTCCTAGGAGCTTTCCCTTATTAACAGAGAAAAAACCAGCACTTTTTTTCTTCCCTTGCTGTCTTCCTCAAGTTCCTAAGTACGTTCAGAATGATTTATTTTAAGTAACAGACTTCCTAGTGAAAAAAAAAAAAAAAAAAAGCAGCTAGGAAGTTAGCTATATGAAAGCATAAAATGCCGATTTTTTGTGGCACTGCTCTAGCATTGCTGCCATCTAGTGTTGCAAAATGATATCTGAGGAAAATGAAACCCAAACCATTTTATTAGTTACCATGGTTGTGTAGAAAAACTTAAACCTGCAATAAAATTTATATACACAAGAGATGCTCTTGGTTAGAGCCATTCCTTTGTTGTTTGTTTTGTTGTTTGTTTTTTTTTAAAGCACACCAAAAACCACCAGGGCTGTTAATACATGTTCGTTAAGGCCAGCCAGAACAGCACTGCTTCAAAACCCAATCTTCTACAGCAGCAGTTGATGGCTACCGTACAAAGAGAATCCCCTTTACTTCTCATACTTTCCAAAATGTTATTAATTTTGAAAGGGCAAATGATTTAGAATTTCCTTTTGAACTGCATTCAGAGTGCATTTTTAATGTAGATCTGTTCAGACAGAAGAAATGTATGGATAATTAACACAGAAGCAACACAGGGAAGAATCTGGTGTGATAGCAGTAGGGATGTTGGACTTCTTCCCAAAATAATCCTCCTGCTTTAAACAGAATGCTGGCACATCAGAGAGGTGAGTGCCTCTGGCTCTCACTGCTGCGAGTTTACAGGAAAAGATGCGTGGAGAGTTACTGAAGGCAATGGCAATTTCTCTAATTTAGTGTTAGTACTCTGAAGGTGATGGAGCTACAGGACTTAGCTCAGGTTCACACTGTTTAGGCACACCAACACCATCACCTGAATTCTATTTGTACCTCCTCCCTTGGACAAAAAAAAAAAAAAAAAGGAATCAAGAGGCAACTACCAGACACTGCAGGGGGGAAAGGCAGGGACCCTGGCTCTGCCTCCCCCTCTACTATTAATAGTATGTTTCACACAGGAAGTTGTAAACATACTGTAGAACCCCTTCACCAGTATTCTATGGATTTAGTTACTCAGTGATAAGTTACTGAAAAACTACTGAAGAGACAAGAAGTTCATGATACTGACTCAGCTAAGTCATCCTTTTAGTCTAAAACTGATTCTGGAATTATGGAAGATAAAAATCTTTATAGAAAAAAAGACTTGTTTTACATGGTAAGGCTCTTTGGGAACTGCTGGAGTGAGTATTTCAATCTGGTACCTAGCTTTAACTACAAAAAGAGTTAGAGCTCATTATTTCTAGACACTTTGTCACTCTCCTAGGCACAGAAAACACCCGTGATTTTATCTAGAAGATAAAACCACTTTTTTTTTCTTTTTGATATAGCAAAGTCAGAATGAGAAAAATCCTGGTGTCACCTCAAATTACCCAGAGTCAAGATAAAGTAGTTAAATATTTATCATTAGAATTCAACAAAAAGAGGTAGACTGTGGAATTTGGCAAATACCATTTTACATTGCTACAAAATTAAACTTCTCCTTGCAGAAATTACAAATTAGTAACAGAACTGTGCTGTCTGAAGATCTTAAATATGACAAATGCTATATTGGCTGTGACAACACTGACAAGAGTATTTACTGGTATCTCAGTTACACTTAGAACAGGGCACAAACAGTTCTCTACTATTATTCAATTTTACAACTTCTTCAGGCAACTTAACAGTTCTTCTTTATCCATGTGGTATCCGCTCTTCTTCCATTCATCCCGTAGCTGCTGTAATGCTGTTCCAATGTCTTTTCCAGAAGACACACCCATTTTTCTTAAATCATGGCCACTAACAGGAAAAGAAGGAACAGTCCATTGCTGCATTTCTCTTAAAAGATGTTCTTCTCCTTGGTATTTTAGAAGCTCACAGATCTTGGCATTTGTATTAGCTTCCCTAGACTAAAAGAAAAGAAGAAAAGAGGATTCACTATGAAACAGTAGAAAACAGCTCAAACTGTGCTCAGCATTGCGTTATTCCCATGACATCTTATTAGGCAACATCTGGACAACAAGTTGGAGCTCTGAAAGTGAGGATCTCTTCTGCCTCACAAGTTTTAAAACTCAGTCCTAACTTAGAGGCTCTGCGTGATCCTTGGGGACTTCTTGAATTCCAGGTAATAGCCGTAACCATTATCTTCAACCTCCACACTGGAGAGGAACTATTACCTTTCCCGTGAGAGACAGGCCTCACTGCAGAGACTGCTGTCTCTCGCCTTCAGTCTCGGGTACTGCAATAAAAGTGCAGAACTTCAGCTGAAAATTACTTGAACTTTGCTGTGGAAGAACGTCACAGTTTGCCTACTTAACAGTACGCCTCACGAAGAACACATACCGATGCTCCAGGAATTGCACCGGCTTTCAATACGCAATTCAAGGAGCTGAATTTCACAGAAAAGAGCTGGAGTCTCTTGAGGTCCAGATCCTGTCTCATGTTTTAATGCAGAAGGGGAGATCAGCTGGGACAGTAGAGAAAACTGTCAGTCCCTAGGTATGTTCACAGGAAACTTCTGTTTCAGATGATTGAATATGACATTTTTCAGCCTGACTGAAAGGTAGGCTTTTAAATACAGTCAAAAAATTGCTATGGAACACAAGGTGCTCAGAACTGCTAAAAACACAGTGGGGTTTTTAGTTTGTTTAAAATAATGTCTTAATTTAAAGCCTCAGCATTTTGGGTGGCAAAGAAAAAAAGCTTTTGAACCCAAGTAGAAATGTCTGCTATTTATCCTCTTGCAAAACTGAACTCTACTAAAAGAAAAGAATCTTTTTACAGTGAAGTTTCTACTTGATGTTGCAGAGACATGCCAGGATGTTTACAATAGCTCTTGTTAATTTCTGGTCCCCTCTCCAGAGGAAAAACAAAGGGGAAAAGCAAACAAACCAACTCACCCCACCTAACTGGTATCGATAACACAGAAAGATATTCTTCCAGTTACTGTGATGATATTAAACGGGGAGCAATCCAAATTTGGCTAATACTTTTTGTCAGTACGTCCCATCTTTCTGATGAAAATATCATAGTCTTTAACACCCTGGTAAAAATTTGCCCAAGATCAATAAACAAGCCTGCCAATGAAATGGCTCTTACTTGACTCTTTAAGGCCCTTTCTTTCCACTAGGCATCGTCATCCCTGCTACTCTGTAAAACTGGAAATTCCATTCACTGTGAAAAACAAAGTAAAGCAATATGAAATACACTTACATCCATTATGAAGTCCTGATAGGGTCTAAGTGGTTCTGGACCCGTAGCTTTGGTTAACTCTTGCCGGTGCTTCACTAAAAAAAGGCCAAGGTTTTTTTCTTCTTTTGATATTTTCAGCCTCAGATCAAGGTTTGTGACATCATCCTTCACCTTGAACAATGATGTCAGAACAGTCATCGGTTTTGGACACAGATTTTGAATACTTTTAGTGACTCTGTCAAATTCCTCTAAATTTCCATCAAGTGGTAGTCCTAAAGGAATACACACAAAAAACAGTGCAAGGAAGAGTGTTAACAAGAAATGTGGATGTTAACACAGGGAAAAAAATAAAAATCTGATTTCTTTCTGGATAAAAACAACTTTTATCTCACTTTGCCATGCTGCAGTTCTGTTTGTATATGATATAGGAGTAGGAAATATATCTTCATTTCACTTTACCTATATATTGGGCAATATCCAGCTCGTACATAAGTCGAACCAAATGATTTACATGGTTTCCAAGAAGAATTTTTTTCAGTTCCACCCAAATCCTTTCTCCTGATATTCCAGCCAAACCTTTGGCATTTTCTTTAATTGCTTGCAGTGTACTAGGTTCATGATCACCAGGCTTTTCTGCGATTCTTCCATAAAACCTGCCCAAATAAAATCTCTGTATGTTAGACTGAGAACAGTTATTCCATTTATTACTGCTATTCAGATAATCAATGTCATGACAGTGTTAAATATTCTAATTTATAATACTAGAGGAAACTTAACAAGATGACAATTACAACACTTTTTATGTCACTGATCTCTTTTTGCATGTTTCTGAAACCTTCTACAATGCTTACTTCATTTCTTTATCTAGGAAAGGCAAAACCTAGTACCTGAAATATCTTAGGATTCGTAAATAATCTTCTTGTATTCTCTCACTTGCCTTTCCTACAAATCTAATTTTCTTGTTTTTCAAGTCTTCATATCCATTAAAAAAATCATACAGCATCCCATCCAAACCTAGAAAAGGAAAAAAAAAAAAAAAAAAAAGAATTTACAAACATGACTGGCACGATTAAACACCCTCATCTGAAAATACAGAGGACAAGTTGTGTGATTCGACCTGGTTTGCCAGATCATCCTACATACTTGTACAGACCTTTCAGCTGATAGCAGTACAAACAAACAAAATTGAAACAGACTGAGATAATTTGGTGGCTTATTTAAGAAATCAGTGTTTCATCTAAATATTTGCTTTTGAAAGAATTTACCTAAAAACATGGAATTGACAGTCAGATCCCTCCTTTCAGCATCCTTTTCCCAGTCAGTGGTGAATTCAACCTCTGCATGTCGTCCATCGGTGACAACATCTATTCTAAGAGTAGTAATTTCAAAATTCTGTTCATGGAGCTGAAAATCCCACAGACATTGTTACTTCAACACAATCATGTTTTCTTAAAGAGCAGACAATCAAGAAATACAAACACTTGAAAACAATCCTTGCATTATTCATTTTCTAGATAGCCTGCAGAAATCTTCCTGCAGAAGATGGAATAAGAGGCAGAGGAACAAGCAAGGCAGAGGAAGCAAGACTTGTGAAATCAGGAGCAAGAAACACTAGGATCAGCTTCCCCACATTACCTGAACATGTGGGCGGCCTACATTATCTTTTCTAGTGATGACACAGCAGCACAAATGGGTTATACAGAGGCAACATACATAAAAATATAGTAATTAATTGAATTCTACAAGCAAGAGTAATAAAAAAATAAATCACTCCATACTTTAAAGCAGGGTCTCATTTAAACTCTTACTGCAATACTTGAACAAAGAAGGAGCATACTACCAGTTTTCTATTGGTTATGCCGCACATTCACAGGTACAGTTAGAAAAAATCCCAGTTAAATCATAAACTAACCCTGGCAGTAATGGTTCCATGTTTTTCTCCTTTGTTATTGATCAGACGAACACCAGCAGATGTGAACATTTCCTTCATCTCTGCTGGTGTAGCCGTAGTGGCAAAATCTATATCTTGTGGTGTCATTCCACTCAGTAAATCCCTCACAGCACCTCCTGCTATTCTCAGCTCATAGTTCTTCTTCTCAAACAATTCTAGGAAGGAAAGGAAAACCATAAAGCACTCTCTCAAATAAAAACCATAGCACTCTGTCAGCTATAACCTACCTTTTCACAAATTAAGATCATAGATGTGGGAATACGTACTCAAATATGCAGTAAGCAGCAAGTATGTACGTACCTCACACCTTAATGTAAAAATGCACAAATTAGGTACACAGCTGAGCACCCACATGCATTTTCCCAGGCATTTTTGATACGTTTTTCGGGGGCATTTCTGATAACCTAAACACTAACAGGTTGCTAATTGATACTGGGGGACTCTGGGCTGTGGAACATTTTCAGCAGTTAGCAGCCGATAAGGGAAAAGCACTTAGTTTACTTATGGCAGAGTACAGTGAACGGGGACTCCCAATTTCTTCAGGCGCAATACCCCACAACAGCTGATAAAAACTGAGCTCTGCCACGTCCTTTGAGTCATTTTGAAGTTACACTGTGTCCTGGTTTTGGCTGGGATAGAGTTAATTTTCTTTCCAGTAGCTGGTACAGTGCTGTGTTTTGGGTTCACTATGAGAAGAATGTTGATAACATGCTGATGTTTTCAGTTGTTGCTAAGTAGTGTTTATACTAAGCCAAGAATTTTTCAGCTTCTCATGCCCAGCCAGCAAGAAGGCCGGAGGGGCACAAGAAGCTGGGAGGAGACACAGCCAGGGCACCTGACCCAAACTGGCCAAAGGAATATTCCATACCATATGGCATCATGCCCAGAATATAAACTGGGGGGAGTGGGGCTGGGGGGATCGCTGCTTGGGAACTGACTGGGTGTCAGCTGGTGGGTGGTGAGCAATTGCATTGTACATTGCACTTGTATATTCCAATCCTTTTATTATTATTACTATTATTGTCATTTTATCATTGATGTTATTATTAGTTTCTTCGTTTCTGTTCTGTTAAACCTTTCTTACCTCAACCCACGAGTTTTACTTCTTTTCCCAATTCTCTCCCCCATCCCACTGGGTGTGGGGGCAAGTGAGCGTGCATCCTCGTGGTACTTAGCAGCCGGCTGGGGTTAAACTAGAGCTGAAGAGCAGCACCCACCTCCCAGAACACAACAGCTACCCAGGCCGCCCTTCAGCACCCACCACGGGCCCACAAAAGCCCCTCTCCCGTCTCCCCGCTAAGGGGAATCAGGGGCTGAACCTACAAGCAGTGAGAGGACGCAAAGTGCAAAGCCTGCGTTCCCCGCCCGGCCTCCCCAGGACGGCATTTTGGTCCTCCTCGGGCGGGGGGACGCTGCTCAGGCCCACCCCCCCCCCCACCCGGGGCCCGGCCGCACTCACCTGCCACGCTGCGAAGCCCCGGCGTGAAGAGAGCCTGGAACTGAGGGGACTGCAGCTTCATGGCGCCCGGCGCTCGGTGCCTCAGCCGAAGCGGCGGGAACAGCCGCAGCCCGGCCCTGCAGGGCAGAACCAACACCTCAGCCCACATCTAGGGAGAAACAACGACACGACGCGTCAACCGGGCCGGGCCTCGGCCTCCTCCCTCCCCTCACCGCACGGAGAGACCCCTCCACCACCACCACCACTACCACCAACCACCTCCCGTTCCCCCCGCAGGCACAGCGTCCCGCACCCACCCACGGGGCTCCCGGCTAGGCCCCCCAGCAGCCGCCGGCTCCTGCCGCCCGAACTCGCCCCGGCGCCGCCCGATGAGCTCAGCGGCGCGACGCGGCCCGGCCCGGCCCGCCCCGCCTCGGCGGGAAGCGCGGGGCGGGCGCCGCTGAGGGGAGGAGGAGGCGGGCGGCGGGCCCCGCTGAGGGGAGGGAAGGTCCGGGGGGGTTTGGTGGGGTCCGTCAGGCAGGCAGACCTCGGCCGAAATGGCGCTGGGAGGGTTGGGTGGTGTTTGTCCCGGCAGAAAGTGGGGCTATAGGTAATGGAGTTATAGGAAGGGTAAGAAGGCTAATGACTTACATTCATTAACAACCTGGACTGCAAGGACAGAGAAGCCTGTTAAATATGCGGGTGACACTAGCTGGGAGAGGTGAGTGCTTTGGAGGCTAAGACTAGAATTAAAAAAAGTTCTTGGGAAACGGTTGGAAATTGGGTGCAGTTCAATATGGACAAGCTCTCAACTGCATTTAGGCATTATCAGCAGTAAATTACTAGCTAAAAATAATCAGTTATCAACCGATTAGGTGTCTGTTCCGAAGAAAAGGATCTGGGGTTTTGGAGGGTCCTAAACTGAGGAGAAAGAAACAATGCCAGGCACTTGTGAAAAAGGCACCCCAGGCCACCGAACAGCGAGTGTCCTCTGCAAGACACGTGAAGTAATCCTTCCCCTCTGCACAGCGCTGATAAAGCCTCCGCTCACACACACCGCGTCCAGCTCAGATACTGCACTTCAGCAAGCCATGGAGCAGATGAAAAGAAGGCAGTACACAGCAAAGGATACTACCAGAGCCTGAAAAGTACCAGTGAGGAAACGATTTAAGGGAAGACTTGTGCAGAAATGTAACATGTTAAGGCTTCCACATGCTCTCCAAGTCCTTTGGGCTGGCACTACAAGATAACGAGAAGTAAAATTCAGGTTAGATATCAGGGAAAGATTTCAGTGTTGGATAGGGAGGCAGTGGAGCAGGCGCCCAAGGACTGAAAGAAACTGTCACCAGGCATCTATAGACAAACATCAACCAGGGATGACAGTTGTAATCTAAACCCTGCCATCAGGCACAGAGATAAATTAGGTGACTTCCTAAGGTCTGGCCAGCCCACGTGTCTCTGAATAAACAGCTGATTACTGGTTAGAGAGTTTGGATTTGATTTTCTAGGGGAAGAACAAATTGGGGTATCAGCAGTGGTCTGTCGGTAGCTTGCTATAGGTTATTTCTTTGCAGTCAGTCATTAAACCTTTCTGCTCTTGGAAAAGTTATTAGAGAATTATCAGACTATGGTATAGAATTAACCCTCAAATAAATAAAGTAGAACCATTTCTGGGCTAAACTGTGTGCTCGTATGGAGCCTTCCATCCTGTGGTTAAATCTGTAGTTCCCTTTTTCAATGCATGCTTGTCTAACTTATCATCTGCCATCATTTCTGAAGTACCTATCACATTTGTACTTGAAAGACAGCAGTTATAAAAGAAACCCACAGGGAGATGACCCAGAGGACGTTTGAACAAACAGAGCAGACTCTTCACAGAACTTTTGAGACTCTGCAGGTAACCTCCTGGGATATCTGTTGTGGTTTGTTTTTGTCTTGTTGTGCTTTGTTTGAAGACTGCAAAGGTCCTGCTTTTCAAATTCGGCTTTGCCTTATGCTGAAAAATGCATCTGGAATCTGCTTCTGACCAGTGGCTTATGAGATAGTAGGGCATGTCAGCTATAAGTAAGAAAATAATTACCTTTTAGAGGCTGTTTTCTATGGTTTGGATTTCTACTGTCCTTTAAGAAGGAGTGTACCCTTTTCAAAGGGAATATATCCTTTACCTTCTGCTTATTACTTTTTACCATATATAACCAAAACACAAAGTCATTAAGGTTTTTATTTGTCCTGAGAACTTACTATATCCATTTTTATGAAGAGTAATCCTCTTCTAGATTTCTAGTTAACATCTGTACTTGAATACACTTATTTTGATTCTCTTTTCAGTAATTTCTCACATGAAACACACAGGGTATCACAGACTGCAAAGCATTCTTACAGGCTGTGGTCTTACACAGTTACATAAATAACTCTTGCAAAAGCTGTACTTTCAATCTTAGTCTGATAGCGAGAAAAATAAAACCAGCATTTTTAAAAACAAGGCAGGAAAAGATAAACTGAAAAGCACAGGGATAATAATTGAAAACTAATCTGCATTACAGTAACGTTCTATATCCAGTTTCAAATCAGTAAACTGCTGCTCAGAAAATGTTAGGTCTCTGTCTAATACCCACATGCTTTGAGACAGCAGAAGTACCTTTGAAGAGTTGATCTTTAGGATCTTTTCAAAAGCATAGGGGAAAGAATGCGCCCAGAAAGAATCAGAATCCTTACTTTTTGAGGACAAAGTAAAAAAAAAATAAATATAGGTAGCCAAACCCACTTTAAGTCAGCTCAAGAGCCAGGTTTTTAGTCATGCTAAATGCCAGAGCAGTCCTGAAACCAACTTACTGACATTACTCAAGTTAGTAGATGTGAATCCTAAGCAGTTGTAAAACATGAGGCTTTTTAAGGACTTTTTTTTTTTTTAATAATGTACTGAAGTGATTGCTTTTTTTTTTTTTTAAAAAAAAGTGAGTGCTCGTAACAGTGGAACCAATGAAGCTTCTTTACCAAAGTCTCGTAGTTGTACCTGATAAAGCTTTGACTGCAGCTGGGGAAGCACAACCTGTCCCTCCATCTCTCTTCTGTGCAAGTGGAATGCCCTATGGTGGGTTCTCATGTCTTTCTCACCGAGGTACTTGGTTCACGTTACAAGAGCGTAATCTACTTGAAACTGCTTCTTAGCTGCTGGATTTGATTGTAGGTAGTTGGTGGGAGAGCTTGCAATGAACGTAGTGTGTAATGTTAATAGGTAGGAATGCAGATATGCACGCATGCATAAAAGCACGTGTGCACACATCTGTGCAGTTCAGAGTGGTGTTCTTGGCAGAGTTGTGGGGTTATTGCATGAAAATGAGAAGCTAGTTTTTATTTTCAGGGACTTGAAGTTGATAAATTTTTACTTTTAAATAGAGAAGGCAAGTTACTAGTGTATTTAATAGTCTCATCAGGTAAATGAAACAATGTTTTTTGAAGTAGGAAAGAAAGCCTGATGCCAGTAATTTGTACAAAAGCACATTGGAAATGTGTGTCATGTTCTGGCAGTTTTTTAAATTAGTTTATATCAGATATAGCAGTATAGGTGTGGCAGAGATTAGGTGCCATTGTAAGCTTGTGTTCAGTCCACATAATGCCCTCCAGAATAACTAACCTTGTGAAGCAGAAATTTGCATGGTGTTCAAGTGAGAATATCCAAAAGAACAGACTTTTCATGAATGGTAATGCAATAGGAAATAGTCTTGGAGGCATTGTGTAGGCATAAATGTGTGGCGTGAATAATAATTACCTGATTGTTTGTGATTCATATACATTTTGGAAGAACCAAAATGTCTGGCCAAAATGTCTTTCAATAACCCAACATACAGAAGAGCAAACCCTGGCTCCCCAGGAATAATCTGTTAGCAAACTCCAGAGGTTCAGTTAGCCTTGTGCACATTTTGGCTAGCAGAATAGCAGATACATACAAAATATGAATATAGATAATGAGTTGACTTGGACATTAAGAAACACACTGTATTGTAGATTATGTGTCATTTTAATGAACTCAGCATTCATACACCATTTTGAAAAATAGTTACTGTATAGCAGAAGTAGTCCAACTGTGATCAATTGGAGTGCTTCCAGTCCCTGTGTTATTTATTGGAGGTTCAGGGAGAACTGATGGGTTAAAGGCGCTTTCTCTGCTCATTACCATCTGAAAATATTATGTTTTCCATACAAGCAATTGCTGTAGTGCCCCAGGGAAGTAGTGCGATTGGGCTGGGAGGGCGTATTTCTCTTCGGTAAGAACATTTTGGAAAGCTGCTGTTCTGTATTTCCATGTTGTTTATATTAGGTTATACATGAATGATTACACACAGATTTTTTTCTCCCAGTACTTCATGAAACAATCTGTAGGAAGCATAAGAACATGCTGGTTTTAAGCATTAAAAATAGTCATTCATTTAAATTAGAAACAAACAAAATAGTTTCTCTTACACCCAATAATTAACACTGGAGAATTAGCCTTGAGGTGAGCACTGAGACTGCTTCTTTAGCAAGCTTTATTGAAATAGAAACTGGAAAGTAAATTCCAGTAAGTAGCCATTTTATATACAGTGACAGCTAAAAATATGGTTATTTCTGTTCTTGGAGTAAATGGGACTCCACTAAAAGCCCATATACCTGAGCCCGACTCACTCCTCCCCATGGAGAGATGCTCTAATTCCGTGACTGCTGCTCTGAACATCCACCACATGACAGCATTTGAAACCAGTAGCTTTTTCAAAGAGAGCTGGCAAAAGCAAAGGGGGGAAAATGAAATATTGTTGGTGGTACTTATATTAAATTTAGCTATGACAAGATGCATTTTCCTGCAAGGAAAGGAGAAGAATCTATCCCCTGCAAGGTAGGAGTTTCACTCCTTTGATCATGTGGGTATGCCGTGCTCCATGGTTTGTGTGCTTAACACTTGGGATTGTGTTCAATTTTTAGCTATCATCAGCCTCTGTAAAATGGTGATGAGGGACATATGCTGATACATGGCCGTTCTCATTTACCATCTAAAGATTATGGCCAGCATGATGATTGTTTTTCTGATCCTCCTTTGGACAACAGACTCAGTTCAGCCAAACACACCTCAAGCTGCAGGTAAGGCATTTTCCTTCTACCAGTGTGTAGCTTTAGCACCAGTGGGTGACCAAGGCCCCTTTAAGTGTTGGTCAAAGGCACTATTCTACGCATGAATAAAAGAGTCCATGGCATGCCATGAGTACAGGACCACAGATGACCATGCTGTGTTAACATGCTTCCTGGGACAGTTGTACCCTGTCTCAGATTGCTCCCAGCCAGTGCCTGAGGACTGTTTTGCTTTGAGAAGGAAGAACCATGAGGCATGTAGACGCAAGCTGTGCCATGCTCGTGTCCTCTGGCCTGGTTTATTATCCAGCCGGAGCAAACGCATTATTCCAGATAGCCATTTTAGTTCCAGGAACAAAACTGCAGTTAGCTGCAGAAACATGACAGCACAAAGCATTGCTGGCATAATCCTGGTATATCAACAGCCTTAATGGTGACATTTTTTGTGGGCATCTCAACAAGGAACATTTTAAGGGAACCAGTTCAAGGTGGTTTGTGTTGAGGTTTTCTGAGCCTTCATGAGGCAGTTTTCCTAATGCAAGGTGCATGCTTGAAAATTGAACTAGTGGCCATCAAAGGTTGAAATCACGGGAGAAGAGAAGTGGGGACTGACATCCCTCAGCTGCCTTGGAGATGGTAATTAAGGGGGGACAGGCTCTGAAGAACTCTAGAAGTGGAAGGGAGTAGATTGATTATTTCATTGCCTTGCTATTTATATGCTAACATTTTCCCCCAGCATGAGATCTTCCTCATTTCCATATGAGCCCCAGGAATCCCTCTTGCCCTGTCATTTTAAATTATCATTCCCATCCTTCTATGTTTTCTTCCATTTGTGCTTAATTCCTCTGTTCATCATTTTGTTTCTTCTCTTGCATATAACTTCTGGCTGTCAGCCTTCTCTCAGGCAGCCACCACGTTATGCTCTTCTGCAAGCTTATGCGGGTGAGAATTGTTTGTACAGTTGATCACTTGATCGTCCCCATTTCAGTACAGATGCCCCCTGTCACTGTGGCTATGAGGATCAAGTTGAAAAACCTGAACCTAATTAGCAAGCCAAATGTAATATATCATTGTGATTTTCAAGTTGAAACTGTTGTAATATTCATTTTTTAAATACTAGAAACATTTTATAAGAAGCTGTTGAGGGAATATAATATTGAAGTGAAATTATTTGCTTGTATTGCTCATTGCTTGTAAACAGTTATTGCTTTAAACAATTCACTGGATTACTATGTTATGAATATTTTTGTTCTTCTCCCTTACAGTTCAGGTTTTCCCACCTGTTAACTTCACCCTTACAGTCTCTGCATTAGCACAAGTACTTTTACATTGGAAACCAAACCCTAATCAAGAACAAAAAAACTACACTATTAGATATGATGTGAAAATCTTAAGCCCTGTGCCTGAAGAGGTAAGATAAAAGTCCAGTATACTAAGAAGGTTAAATTCCTGTTGAGTTAAACATGTTGCACCAAACCAGGGTGCAGTAGGTGTGATATGTCTCTTGAGCGATTGGCATATTGAATCACTTATTCTCTTACATCATGAATGTATACTTTGAGCACTGGAGAGATTCCCTTTCAGCTATGCTTATGGCTACAGCTCTTCTTGGACAAGGGTTAGTCTGGGAATTGGCAGTCTCTGCAGTGTTCATCTTGGGGGGAAGCTGGATACTGGTTTTAAGTGATATTGCTCCCCTTTGAAGTCAGCTTACTTAATTCACATTAATACCAGGGTATCATTAAAGTGTCAGACCATGTTTCATCACCGCTGTGTTCTATAGACAAATTTTTTGTAAGATAATGGTCCTGCTGTCTTAAATGAGAAACCTTGCACACTTCTTGTGTGCATTATTTGTACTGTCTAGCTTTTTACGCTTAATATAACCAGCTAATCTAGCTGGCTGGTTTGCCTCTTTGCAAAGACTGAAGCAGTCTTTGCAGGTCCCTTAATTCAGCTTGCATCACACGTGATGCTTATTTGATTTTTTTTTTTTTATTTCAAGTATGATACAAAGAAGACTCACAGTATCCGAACGGCTGTACTTCACAACGGTTTCTCCGCACACATTCGGACATTACTTCTCCATAATGACCTTCTGATGACAAGCGACTGGGTGAAGGAAAAACTCCCGCCTCTGCCAGGTAAGAAGAAATGCAGGGGAGGTCTGAATTTTGTGTTCTGCCCTGGTCTGTGGACTAGACATCGAAAGGTGACAGGTTTAATACTTGAAAAATACAGCATTTTCCCCTCTACCTGCTACGCTGATCTTACAAAACAATTTAGTCCAGGACTTTCTCTACTGCTGTGGAGCCTGGACTACAGTCTGGAGGTGCAGAACATGGATAACCCACATAAAATTTTCTAAAAAATCCTTGCTAAGGCAAAGATAACTTACTTTTGTACACTCTAGGCTATTAAAACGTCATGTGGCCTTGGCGTACATGAAATATGTAATGGTGCTGTGTGGTACAGCTTTACTTACGCTGTTTGGGAGTCTTCATCTATCCATAACTGATAGACCTGTGTGATAAGGAAGAGAATTGGATACAACAGACATAGACATAACGGACCACAGACTGTAATCAAAATGTTTTAGCAACACGAATTTGTTATGACTTTTGTAATAAGATTTTTCTTTCTGCTTTATAATTCCTTGACTCTCCAGGTGCTCCAGAGACATCTGTCACTAATTTGTCCTGTGTTACTCGTATCACCATTTCTAGTACTGTTTCTCTCCATTGCACTTGGCTTCCTGGCCAAGGGGCACCAGAAGATACCAAGTACTTTCTATTTTACAGGTTGGTGTTTTCTCCCATTTTAGTCAGCAATGGATTTCTTTAAGAGCATCATGTCTCACAAGTATTTTAATTTAGGTATGAGACATACACTGAAGAATGTCAAGATTATATCAAAGACAAGTGGAACAGGAATACTGAATGCAGATTTTCAGTGACTCAAATTGATCCTGAAGAGGTTGACAATCTTGTTGTAATCCACATTAATGGGTCTAGCAAGTATGCTGCAATCAAACCTTTTCAGCAGCTATTTAACCAAAATGCCATTGGTGAGTAGAAATACTTTTTTTTAAAAAAAATAAATTAAAAATGTCTAGCAGGATTGTCAAAAGATTTGTGAGAGAGTGTTACTGGATTGACTGGTTCTTGATGCAGGTGAAAGTATGTTCTGGTTTCGCATAGACATCTTAATGAAATTGGAAGAGATAAAACAGAAATGGAAGGTTTTAACTAACTTTGATTTTAGTATTACAGAATGGCAAAAATAAAAAGCTAGAAAATACAACTAGTTATTCTGTTTATTAGCCAAAGCATTATTTCCAATATTCATTTTCAACTGAATTAGTCAATATACCTTCAGGTACAGTTTTTGCTACCTTTTATTTTACAGCCTTTCTTTAAAAGGAAGAAGATGCATGATTTCAAGATAACCATGTCCTTTTAAAGAAAGGCATTAGACTGTTGAATAAAAGGTAGTATCAGCCATGACTGTCTATCACCTTTCACCCACCCAGATAATTTCTTTTCCTTCATTAGTTCTATGCCTTTCACATTTTTGTAAACAGGTGACATTTCCCTTTCTTCATGGCTTCACTAAGATAAAACAGTTGACATACTTTCTTCTTGGAAATCATCCCCATAATAGCTGCTGATCCATTCTTTTGAATTTGTTCCAGTTTTCAGTAACTTTCCAGGTTACATCTGTTGGGTTTTGGTGGTTTTTTTTCCTGAAAAGAAGTTTTTCTAACTGTTCTATCATTATTGTCATGCTTTTGTGAAAATTAATTTGATAAATCGTTCCTCCCCCCAGTAATCTAGTTTTCCAAAACTTTAAGTGGATTTTTAAAACTGTTTTACCTTAACTATTGTTTCCAATATAGTTATTCCTCCTAAATCCTTATCTTTTCTGTCCAAAATGTGAAATGACTTCAAGGATTGTAGGTCTTACTTGGAAACACTATCAGGTTATAAAGTGCTCCAATTGTTAGTATTTAAACTTTGCTCTATAAATAACTTACCAGTACAGTTTTCTTTTTGTAGAGAAGGTGAATGTTCCCAGAAATGTCACTGTATTCTTAGAGCAAAATGATCTCCTGGCCACATGGGAGAAGCCAATTTCTCCTTTTCCTAAAGAATGTTTTGAATACGAATTTTACCTCTTCAACTTGAAGTCAGGTAACAAGCAGGTAATTGCTTCTCTCTGATGCCCAAGTATTACATAGCATTCCTGTCTCTGAGCTGACTGTCCTAGGTGATAGCTAGAATTTGCCTTTATGCAACCTGGTGAAAAAGTCTCCGTATTCGTGGATATGTTACAAATTTTAAAACATTCAAAATAAAACATGCTATTAGTATATTTTTGAAACTATGGACTTTCAGTGAAAGTTGTCCTGTTTGTGACTAGGGTTCAGCAGAGCCAAACTCTCATCAGTTTTCATATTTTCCCTCTTTTTCTGGATGTCATTTATGTCTGCAACATACTATCCCCAAGAGAAGTAGGAAAGCAGAAGGATAAAAATTGGAGTTACTCAGTTTTATGCATCTGGATTCAGAACAGTAGGAGGATGAACAATTCCGAAAATCCAGCATTAATTGTCTTAAGGAACAATGCAAAAGTAAGGCATCTTTCAAGAATTCGCCCTGAAATATTGGCATATGATGAGAGAAAATACACCTATAGAAGGAGAGATCTTACTTCAAAGACAAAGCCAGACGCTCACTGTTAATCTAGAAAAAGTTTTAAAAAAAAGATAAACATGATTAAAGTTTGTTTTCTGAATTGTTTAGTCTTAAATAATCTATAACAGTACAATATTGTTTTCTTAACAGATATTGAAAATATCCTCAAACGACTTCAGATTATGGATTGATGTTACCAGCAGGTATTCAATACAAATAAGAGCTAATCACCACATATGTTGTACGAGAGGATTTTGGAGTGACTGGAGTGAAGTTATTTATGTTGGTAAGAATGACATGCTTCTGTCTTGTAGTGAATATTATTACATTGCTGGAAAGCAAATGCTGCCTAATCATGAGCATGCACAACACCACGTAATTTTAACAGAAGCCAGGAAAATAGGCATTTGAAGAAAGAAACTGACTTCTTAATGCCGAGGGGAGTTAAATCCGTGTTCCATAAAAAATTTTAAAAAAATCTCTCAAGCAAACTTTTGGACATATGGGGGGATGTTTAGACAGTGTTTTGTTTTTACGTGCTTAAGTTTTGAGAAACTGCTTTAAACTAGCTTAAGGCCTAAGTTCTAGGTAAGGCCTTTTGGTTGCATTACTTCCTTTAGTTTTTACACGAGTTTCCCTGGCATGCATTGTGATGTTCATGCTGGAAATTAATATGAGTGATCATGTGAACTATTACTTTACTGGAGCTATCTTAACTCTTAAATGTTGGGGGGAAAAAAGATCATGCTTTTAGCATCTTTCGAACATGATAATTTGCCCCACTTTGTTCTGTATTTCCTGCTTGCTGAACATGTTTTTCTGAAAATAACAGTTTCTTTATCACAGCACGTTATCAACTGTTTCTTCTTTGACATCCTCCTTTGCTCTTATCTTTTGAGTTTCTTAACTTCCTGGTTTTCACTAAAAAAAAAAAAAAAAAGTCCCTAACACTCTCCTGTTTACTACACTTTTCCCTCTTACATCTATTTGCTAGTGAATGTGATTAAATCTGCTGGTGTTTTGCTGCCTTACTCTTAATACATCCCCTTGACCTCCCCACCTGGCTCCATGGTGCTGACAAGCCCTTGGGAAGAAAAGCTCAGCAACCTGACCACTCACCCGGGGCAGGGTGGATGACCAAACATCTCATTATTTAAGAAAACTGGGCCTGTTTATTAGCCTCATGCACCTATCCAGGAAATATTTGGATGAGGCCAACTTTAAGACCAGTAGACCTCTTCTGACCCCATACCCTGAGAAAAACACTGGCCTAGATTGTCCATCCTGTAGCAGCAGTCCTCCAACTTTGTTAAAAACTGAAACACAATTCTGGTTTTCTTTGGGCTGTGGTGGTGTTTTGAAGCATTACAGTCAGACAAAGCTAGATAAAAATCATCTGTGCAGCCAAGTGGGCTGGACACCCTCATTAACTACATGTGGCAGCCTGATACAAATCAAATCTGTGAAGCTGTAGGTACATGTGAACAGCCACTGCCAGGGTGTACAGTTTAAAAGATGCACAGGTCAAGTCTGGGGCTGAGAAGTACCTCACAGCACGTTTGTGCTGTCCCAGTTCTGCTTTCCCAGCAAGGCTGAAAGATTTGAGGGTCCTTCTCTGTGAGCCGGAGCACTTTTGGAGCTGTCTCTGCTGCACAGCATGACGACGACTGAGGAACCTGGAAACATCGCCCTTACGGATGCCTCTACTCACGCACTGCACATATCAAATATGGAAAATTCATTCTGATGGTAAAAAAAAAAAGAAGTTAGTCTTCCATAAAAATTTACTTAAATCTCAAAATATCCAAGGACAGGTCCACTTACTTCAGTTTTTCTTAGGAAAAGGGTTTTTTAGAGGCTTGTTGCAGTTCACTGACACAATCCAATTTATTGCATAAGTCGCTGGGTTTCAGTCCATACTTCAGCCAGTCTCGTTAGCATTGCTGTTGCTCTGTGGCTCTGAGGAAGTTTCATCTGTTCCCTCCCTTTCACGTATTATGTGGACACCTCTCACTGGGCAGGTCTGTGTGCTTGTGCTGGTCCGCAGTGGTGTTGGTGTGCGGGGCTTGACTGGTACCGCCAGGCACGTCTCGGAGAGAAGCCGGAGGAGGATCACGCCGGGCAAGACCCCAGAGCCACAGCGTGGCCTCTCCAATGCTGCTTCTCCCACACCTTTACTCTGAGTTGCAGTGAGTCCATGTTGCCTGATCCTGCCTTTTTGGGGCCATTGCCAACCGATGTAAGATGAAAGAGACTTAGGACTTGCCATTTTTGGTTTGGAAAATGGAGACACTTCCCAGCCATCATGCTGGGATGCTTAAAATTGGTTTGTGGGACTTAGCCATTTTCCACAGTTTGCTGCCCCAGTCATCCTCAAGACTTACGTGAAGCATAACTCATTGACAGTTACATCCTAAATCTTATTTTCTTTGAAGACAAAATAAACCATCCTAACCCATTTGTAATTGCAAGGTTGACTGTGTACCCCCATCGGGGTGGTACGGAGGCGCAGGACGGATCACACAGGCCGGCTCATGGCATCATCCGCATGCTGCTCTCAGGGACTGCCCTGCAACTGCAGCCGTCAGCGGAGACAGTGGGCTCAGCTCCTCATTTCTCAGAAACAAATCTGGCCGCAATTGAATATTGTTTTGTCTACAGCACCAATAAACCCAACACTCCTGCTGCTGGCCGATTTATGTCCTTTCAATTACCTGGTAATGGCAGTGCTGGCACCTTGATGCATAGGACAGGCAGTTATCGTAAGCACACACGGACTCGGCAGCCTTTTGAAAACGCAGTTCAGTGTAAATGTCTCTGTTACATAGCATAATGTGGCACAAAATAATGGTCGTGGTCACTGAGCACTGCCTTTTCAAAACAGAAACATTGACCTTGATAGAAATACCTGTGTCTGCTCACAGGCAGAGGCAGCAGAGAAATTCTTCCTGAGGAAACGTATCAGCAACCAGTTCACAAGAAAAATGGGGGATTTCAATGTCTTTTTTACAGGCAAGTTTAGGAAGCCAGAGAAATCCAGTTCCTGGCTAGAAAGGAGTAATAGAAGTGAAGAATGGTTTAATGGAAAGCAAACATTTTAAGCCTGAGATCAGTAAACAGTGTCTTTACTGAGTACCAGTTGTGTGCTCGCTGCATGGCATCGCGTGTGTCAGGACGGCAGCTTAAAGGACCGTATTGTCCTTCTAGTGGGCCTGGCTTCTCATGCTTCTTGGCCTGCTCTCTCCTTCATGTCAAAATGAAAGAAATTTATTGTTGAAATTAGAAAGTCAGTTTCATGGAAATTGTTCTTGAAGCTCTGCGTTTCATTTCTAATTCTAGATACCAACTCTTCATTGTTTGCATGTTAATTTGTGATCTGAATATAATCACATAAAACAGCGGATGAAATCTTTTGGAAGAGTGTGTTTAAAATAATCTGCACTAAAATAATATATTTAATTTCTTTTCTTCTTGAAATTCAGGGCAAAACAAACTGGAGAATCCCGTAGCCTGGATTCTCGCTGTGCTTTGTGTATTCACGTGCTGCACATTCCTGCTTGTTGCTATAATATGCAAAATGTAAGTATCATCATCATCTTTTTAAGTCTTTTCTTTTTAAGAAAGGGCACTAAGTTTGGTATTCAAGCATAATTATACAAAGCAAAAGTACTGAAAAGTAATAATTAGCCTCGATTATCAACAATAACATTCAGCAAAATTGTTGGGGTAAGAGCGTTATTCAATGTACTCTTAAATGACAAAACTGTATACTGAGTGAGGTGAATTTGTTAAAAATCTTTTTGTCCTTATCTCGTTTCATCACTTAAATGGATCTGGCTGGGTCAATGATTTCCCAAGCAGAACTCTGTCTTTAACCGTGGTGAAATCTGTGGTGAGCATCTTTCTTGGCTAAAATGTACAGACCAATATTTTCTCAGTCTTGTCCAGCTCAGACTGTAGACATACTTTCTATATTGGGCCCTGGGCATGTAGTGTGAATTTCAGCTGACATCAGAGTGTACATGCTCTGAAGAGGTAAAAATCCAGTGCTTTTGTGCTTGCTGCTCCTTTTGACCTCTTAACAGCAAGTGCACTGAACTATTGTTTGCTTTGAGTTTCTGAACTATTTGTTTAGTTTATTTTTAATTACTACAGAGGTTATGGATGCCATGTAGTAAAAACACATGACATATAGCCAAACTTCCCAAAATGCGCTGTGAAGAAACCCAGATACACTTTGGATTACACTTTGGATTTCTGTAGCTGTGACTAGTCAAATCGTAAGTGATGACTTAAAGGATCAATGTAATTACAAGCTTCTCCCCTGAAACATGCATCAAGCAGCAATTATCAGTCCACAGTAAACACAGCTCCCAGTAATGTAAGTGCTGTCCTTGACTCTGCTAATTTCTTATTAATTTCTTTAATGCCTTTTAATTTATTGGTCATCCTGATGTGTCCTTGGCTATTTTCCTTCCCATACCACATTTCCTTTATCAAATAAAGGTCTTGTGTACAGGAATGTTACATTAGAATAACTGTTATTTACTCTCCCTAAAGTGTCTGGTGTCTATGATAACCTGTTCTTAAGTCAATTTAATTACCACAGCAGGTCTCAGTAAGCAATCCTTTTTGGAACAAGATAGATTAACTCCCTAGAGAGTTTATTCATGCTGTGCTTTGTATGCACTGGTTCCCAAGTATGCAGCCTTGTTGTATTGGTGGAAATCCCCAAACCGCTCTTGCTCACATCACTGATGATTGACCTGTCTGTACAGCTGTAGGTCCTTCACTGCTCCAGCATCATCTTCATCAGGTCTCTCCTCTCTCTTTGGGAGAGCAAAACACCAGCACCAGTTAGTTCCAACACCAGTTAGTAGCAGTCATACTTCTCCATGTTTTCCTGTGGAGTTCTGCGAATATTTGGATATTATGCAGTTACCCCCTGCAGAGATCCTGAAATAGATATAGGGGGAGCAACAGGTATAGGGGAAGACTTCTACTCAAGGACCAGCTTGAAGCTGCTGTGCTAATGCAAATTTAAGCTAGCGTTTCTAGGTTCAGCTGCTTGATGCTACGTTGGTTGCTTCTAGGAGTCTCTCTCTGCCTGGCTAGTATAGAATTCCCTAGCACCCAAATTCTCATTACATTCCATCTTTGCCAAAGTGATTAAAATTTTATCTGCTTGCTGCACTGAATTTCACAAAGTTGCTAGCTTTACTCCACCCTTCCCAAGCTGCTTCTTGCTTAGTGTCCTTGCCACTTCTCTAATCCCCCAGCCTGCCCTGGGAGGTGGGAAGTGTAAGAAGATGAAATGGAGTGCTTAGCCTGCTCATTTGTTGTATCTGCAGATATTAAAAAAAGAAAAATAGAACAGGTTCCCTAGATCACAGTTTCATTTGTAGTCTCAGTTTCTACTGCTGTTGAAAATTCATGAAGTGTACCATGCAATTCAAGCCACAGAATCATTTCAAATTTCATACGATTTGAAGCCATTATAAGGAATTTCATTATAGCAAAGAGTTCTATAAATTTTTCTCTGTGCTTCCTGGTGATTGCAGGCATCAGAGATGCAGCCCACCATTTGGGAGAAATGCTACAAGGCAAAGTAGCCCTTTGGGACTGTTTGGATAGTCTTTTCCCTTCACTTACTTGCCGTAGCTGATGTGGTTACTGTCTTGATAAAAAGCACAATTGAATGTTTTCCTAGTTTGCCCTCTGTCTTTATGAATTAGCATCTTCTGTACTTCCTTGGGCTGTACCTTGGAATAACATTTTCTCCTGGAGGTGAGCCCACAGGAGGGTGTAGTTAATAACTTGCTGCCAGCTGCTCCCCGCTTAATTGACATGAGGACAGTCAGTAGCCCTCCATACCCTGAAATCCATGTGGTCATAACGACCTCTGCCAGGTACCCCTCCCTCTTCTGCACCCCACGACCAGCAGTCACCAGCCACCCGCTACAGGGAAGTCGTTTGGAAAATGTCACAGGGCATCTTGGTGGAGGCAAGACACTAGAAAAGGCACTCTAACATACTGTGAAAACAAATATTTCATCAATCTCATCGTAGCGGTTAGAAGAGGGAAAAGAAGAACTTGTTCTTCTACTTACTTCTCTTTATTTATCTTTGGCCTTTTCGTGTCACAGCCTGTGGGAAAAGTGGCAAATTTCAGAAAGACAGACACAGCACAATAACTGGAGAGCCTGAAACACTGAGTTAAGGCATGAGGGTCCCGTGGGGTGTTTCCAAAGCCTGAAGGTCCAGGTAGCGCTAATGGAAAGGGCTGTGCTCTAACCCATGTAGAGACAAGCAGAGATAACTGGAACACTTTTTGTGACAAGATATTTAATCACATAACTCCAACTTTCCAGTGTACTGCAAAAAAAGACCAAGACCATTCTGAGGGCACCACTGCCACCACCCCCATCAACGCCTCACTGCAAAGGCTCTTGTAACTGAGGGGCAAGCAGCCCCTACGAACACAAGTGTGCTTCTGCCTCATTTCTGTTGGGCATTTGCGCACCCCTCCTTAAGTGCTTCTATTCCAGAAGCAACATGTAACTTATGCTTTTTGCTGACTCAATAAATAATTTTGATATGGCTCTATCAAAATCTTTTATTGACAAACAGCACAACTAGAAATGTGCCAATTCCAAACAAAACCAAATCTTGTTGGTTACACTGCACAGCAATAGCATAAATCAAAACCACACTCGGAGCTGAAATAAGATGCAGGTGAAACCATGTGGTCTCCAGGGTCTTCCTCCTGAAAGGCTTGGGAGACCCAGTGGAGTGCGGGAGCCGTGAAGACAACAGCACTTGCAAAGCTAACCTGGGTATGGTCACAAAGACCTAACCCTTGGCAGGAAAGCTGGGAAGAGTAGAGGTGATGCCAGGTGCTGGCGCGTAAATATTGGCACTCATCCCAGCCCCACTCCTGAGTTACGCCAGCAGCCACTTTACTGTCCCACTCTGCTGGTGGTGACCCCACCGCCTGACCTGTCCTCTGCAGCCAGCAATGGTTGGACTGCATTCAGCATTTCAGCAAAGGGGATGCAAATGTCCCCTAAAACCAACTCACACCCTGCTTTTCCTCCCCATATTCCCACTTCTGGCTGTACACCTCCATCACAAACCCTCGTCTATGTGCAGCAATGGGGAGGTATCCCACAGCTTGCTTGGTCAGGTCTATTGTGTAAGCAGTGGTATGGCCCTTCCCTTCGCCTAATAATTAATTAAGCGTCAATGTCTCCTTCAAGGCAGCAGCAGCTCAGTCAGGAAGGTTTAGCTCCAAACTGATAGTCAGAAAATATTATTCCTCCTCACCGCCCTGGTGAGGAGGAATAATAGGATAAAAGAAAACTTGACAGAACTCAGAAAGCTTTTGGAAGAAGAATAGTCATAAGAACATAAGCATTGAACTAACCAGACATCAGCCAGGAGAACTGTCACAAATTAAACGAGGCAGAGGAGCAGATCTGCCCTTGGTCCCAGCATCTAGGGCTCCACACCTTGGCCACGTCTCTGCTTCACAGATGTCAGGCTTGCTCCACAGAACAGGCTCCGGATACTAATTCTGGGCTAAATCCTATAATCTTCACTCAGGCCAAGTTCCCATTAAAATCTGGCCCTATTTGGACATTGTGCTATCCAGGGGCGGAGATAGTGAATGCGTTTTGGTGATCGAAATGTGAAGTCTGTACTCTGGGAGATATCAAAAACAAGAAAAAGTTCACTCTGCAGCACTTGCTATCACAAAAATACATATGCCTGTATGCTTGAGCCAGACTAAAGAGTGTCAGGCAGGGAAGGAGTATCTCAAAGGGTGTTAGCAGGATGAGTTATTACACTGCTAAGTAGAACCGTTTGCTGTCAGTCATCTCTGGTCCCGTTCCTTGCCTCCTCCTTGTTCCCTCAGCACACAATTATTTGCAGTTGCTCTCCCACCACAAGACATGGGCAGATTATGTCCTGAAACCAAAGTCTGAGCAAGAGGCAGCCTGTCTTGAATGTCCAAACAAAGGAGATGACAACGCAGCCCTTGGGAAGAATGCGAGCACGAACGGGCACATCAGAGCAATTAATTTCTCTCCAAGACAGGCCTGTTGCTGGCTGTTAAAAGCTGTGGCAGTGCCCCCTTGGATGGGACCTTCCAGCCCAGCTCTCTGCTGCAGCTGCGATGGGAGAAGCTGATGGGGGAGAGGTGTCCAGAAGTGTCCTGGTAGGAATGGCATACCTGCCCCGTTCTCAGGGTGTCTGCTCGTGGACCATTATCCATTACTTTCAGCCCTTTTGAACCTGCTGCTGCCGTCAGATGCTGATGACTGAGTGGGGCAGGAGGGCTGGTGGTGCAAGATGTGTATTCTCGCAGGGCTAAGCACTTGCTGCTTGTTGGATACATCCTCCATCAGGAAAAGCAATTATTTCACATCCCTCCACTACTGTTTTTTGCAGAAACCAAGTATGGAGTAAACTGTTTCCACCAATTCCAACACCCAGCAACAAATTCAGAGATCCCTTCCCAAATGACTATGAGGTAAAATAACTTACTTTTTTTTTTTGTTTTTTTTTTTTTTTTGTTAGAAGGAATGCTTGTGTTTGTATGCTGCTCTTTCCCTGTAAGGCTGTGAGCATATAGCCTGTTACAGGTCAGTTAAAGCCTTTTGACCTCTTAGAATTTCTCATGTCTGTATGAAACGTGGACTACATTGTCAAATGTATTGTGCAGAACATGCCAAATGGGAACTTTGTGGGTGCTGTTAACGTTATACGCACAGCCCTGACTAGAACATGGGGTTAGCCGTTGAATTTAGCAATTTGTGAGGCTGTTCTTGCAATCCTAACTGCTGTGGTCAGGTCTCACCTGGCTGTGTGGCCACCTCCTCTGCCGAGGACAGGTCCCAGTCTGCCATAGCTCTGGATCTGGCCTTGTTTGTAGAGGAAGTGTTTTGGGAGGGCTAAAAAAGAACAAAAAGATTAAGTGCTACTGTCGAGTGCTTTTCTAATATGCACCGAATTTCAGGCACACAGTGTGGTACCTATGTCTCTGTCTTTTGTACGGAAATGCAGTGTAGTTGCTCCTTCCAGCAAGCACAGCCATGCAGATAGCTCTGCTTTGGCAGGGACTGGAGGTTTGCTCCTGGAGAGCTGATTTATTTTGTGAAACCTAACAATGGGAAATGTTTTGGTCCTACTGTTAAGCTGGTCTTAAGCCTTATTATGTTTGCTGTTACTTCCTGATAAATACATTTGCCTTACAGATAAGATAAAACTCCTCATTGTCTGCTCAAGGGAAGTGCTGCTCAGTAACTTGATTTTAATTTGTCCCCTTAGAATAGGGGTTTGATTTTCTGGGTATTGTTCTTATTCCATAGTCTGGACAAGGAAACAGGCTTAAAAGATTATCATATAATGTTTGTTTTTAATTAAAATCAGTGGTATAAAATAACACGACTTAGGGTATCACAAATAAGAATATGACAAATAGCAAATATTAACACTGCAGCTAGAAAATGTGGGCTTACAGAGGCTGTTTCACATTCCCAAAACCAGCACTGCCTTGTATTTAGTCGTCTCTTTATTTGAAGTGAGCTCGGTGTGGGTAGGCGATACTGGCTGGAGGCTTTCTGCTGGCAGCACGGCCACAAGGATGGTGGCACCGTCAGGGAGAGGTGAGGATGTGGCCCTGGTGTCTCTGCAGAGATCACCTGGGACAACAAAACCCCCAGCAGCTGTTTGTTGTGGGCACTGAGTTCCTAAATTCGTAAACAGCGGGGTGAGGTGACGAAAGCCCAGCACAGCGATGGCAGCACGGCCCGTGGGAACCGCGATCTGCCCCGAGGAGCAGCTCTGCCTCCGGCTGCCCCTGCAGGCTTCCGAGCTGCTGAACCGCTGCTTTCTCCTTCCTTCTGCAGGTCACCCTGTCCCTGCACGCTTGCTTGCGCAACTCTGCTTGGTACTGAGAGGTCAGGATGCGGCCCCACAAGTGGGCTTTGCTGCTGGGTATTCAGAAAAATTTGCATGCCTTGTAACATGCCCTCCAGCTCCTCCTGGGGTTCTTTGTCCTTGGCTAGAGGGGTGTCTGGTGGGCCACCCTGGTCAACTGCGTTGTGCAAAACATGCCAAGTGGGAAATCTGTGGGTGCGGAGGGCTGCTAGCCCGAGGGACAGAGTGATGAGCAGGCCTGTGAGAACTTCAGCGGGAATGTGAACTTTTGCAAAACATGTTAAGTAAGGGCTTTGCAGCAATTGTTTCATAACAAATTTCAACACAGGCTAAAAATGGTGTGTCGTGACTCCTCTTAATCAGCGCAGCCCAATTGATAACCCATTTACCTCCCAACTCGCCAGTTAAAAGCAGTGTTCGCTTTCCAGAGAGCACGTACCTACACCAGCGAGACGGAGACCGAGTTCAGCAGCTTCGCTGAAGATCTCTACTGCAGCACCCTTGACGACTCTGTCTTCTGAGAGGCTGCACAGCCTCGGCATGTCACCCAGCATCACCGGAGCGGGCTTCGTGTCACCTCTGCTGCAGCGGCGTTTCCAACCAGGCAGGAGGACTTGCTTCCATGAGGCGCCTTGCGTAATGATGAGCTACTAAACAAGAAGTCCCAGTTTAAGCAGGATTTAAGTATGCAGTACAAGAGCTGTGTAGAAAAAAAACATTCTGGAAAAGAGCTAACGGCTTTTTTTCTGGTTGACAGCTTAATCTTTTGGATTTTTGTTTTGTTTTAAATAACTGTGACAACTCAAGCTGCAAAATGCAAAGTGGGACTTGGTGCAGCCCTGTGTATGGCAGCAAGGTACCCAGCCGTGGTCCCTGGTAGTGACCAAGGTGGATCAAATCCTAGAAAAGGAGTAGAACAAGCACCCCAGTTCTGTCATCCCTGGTGCTGCTTGCCTACAGCAAATCCATCATGAGAATCGGGACCCACACCTGGCCTTCACAGGTATATTTTGTAATAAAACAGTGTGAACTCGGCAAATAACCTGAATAGCCTCCAGGGGAATGCAATTCATAGATGAAGGGAGTGTCTGTCTGCTGTGGGAGCTGTGAGCCATGCAGCCAGACCGCTCCTGCGTGGGGACTGCTTGACAGTGCAACGGCCAGGCCTTGCCTGACGTGGCAGTGTCCATCTTGTACTGCGTAAAGGTACTTACATCTTGCAATTTAAGTAAACATAGTGCCGATTTTGGATGTTGGGAAAAGGCTTTCTCAGGTGCAGGGCTTTATAAACCCCCAAAGCCTCTGGATTTTATAGGCTATTTAAGATAAGGGTACTTTGCTTATGCAGCTGACACACAATTAGAGTCTTACTACTTTTGTGCACAAAGCTAGCACCTTGCCTTGCTACTTTGGTACACACAGGTAGTCCATTGCCTTGTTGTTTGTGTGCACGCAGCCGGCACCTTGCTGCCACAAGCAGAACTCCCAGAATCTCTGGGTTCATGTGCGTGGCAGGTTCTGCAGGTGGCCTGGGATGCTGCACGGGTTGCGTGCGCTGCAGGCCTGCGAGAAGCCACGTTTAAAACTACAGTAAATTCACCGCCTAGGAATTGAAAACTATTTGGGGAAATAGCTATGAAACACTGCAGAAAACTGACAGGAGTCAGTCGCCTGCACTCCCCCGTCCCGGGCCCTGCTGCGCCCGGCACACAGCGAGAGCTGGGGAAGGGACCAGTCTCCTACTCTCAGATTTTTCCTGTGAAGTTCTGAGATATTGGTAAAAATGTCTATGCTCATGTGGTTGTGCTGCCATGTGGACAAAGACACTCGACTAACGATACCTCGATGCCTGCTGCACGTCTCTCCTCGGGTGTCCTGACTGTCCGGCACACAGAGGAGTCCTTGCTGTTTATTCCTCTCCTGGTTTGTGGAACTTTATTTTTTCTTCAGGTTATTTTCTTCGTTCTTGTAAGATTTGTACAGTTTGTGGAAGAGAGGAGGCATTTTTAAGATCTTGGTTTCCTTGGGGCTTAGAAGTCCCCACCTTTTGGCTGTGTGAACTGGTGGGGCTGCAATGGCTGACACCTGCGCGGCAATCATGGCAGCCGGCTGAGACTGCAGTCTGTGTGCTGCGAGACCCTGATTTCAGCATGGAACAAGAGCTTCACCCGTGTTTCTTACGCTCCCCTCTTCTGAAGAAGGGAAAGAGTGTCCGGCTGCCCACCCAAGTGCTCACCGGGGGCTGCAGAACAGGGGGAGCCACGGGAGACTCGCAGTCGGCTCATTTTCAGTACAAAGCTCCTTTGCAGGCTCTTGCCTTTGACGTCGGCTGGCAGCATCTGCAAAAGGACAAGAAGGGATCGGTTGTGCTTCCTGGCACGAGAGTAAAGTTTACAGGGGGGGAAAGAAAAAAAAAAAGAAAAATGGCACAAACTGCTAAACTTCCTTAATTGCACCTGCAAAACAAAGCACAGCCTGGGAATGCAGAGTTTTCAAGTGTACAGTAATTAAAGAAATGTGCCAAGGACTTCTTGGTGCTCTTAAGAGGCTTTCTGAGCTGCAAGGAGCTGGGCTCCTCCTTCGTGTGCAACTTCAGCTGCCATCAGGTAATTTTGAAAATCCAAGCCCAATACTGCAACCTGTTTTTCTTTGCTATCTGTTGTTCCATCTTAAATGAACCCAGTTTGAGATGGCGTCGGTTTCTGTTTGTGCTTTGTTTACTTCCATTGTGTAATCCACCAAGCGAGTTACCAAATAAACCTGCCTGAAACCACTTGAACGACTCGGGCTTTGACCTCTCTGGCTGCGGACCATGAAGCTCTCTTGTTCTTGCGGAGTTCCTTCTGCTTCCAAGAAACCTCCTGTCTGTCAAGCTGGCCAGAGGTAGGGTTAAGCACATTAGCAAAGAATAAAAGGAAAGATTTGACCCAGCATGTAAATTGTTTGGAAAGTGCCTAATGTAATTGAGTTCCCAGGTGCTACAGACTAAAAATAATTATAATAAATGAGCCAGTTCTCATCTGGGTGAAATAGCATGGCTACATCAAAATTAATGCAGCTCATTAATATAACAATGTTTGTGGCTCAAATGTCTCTCCTGCATGTGATTTTAATGGAACTAAGGTGCCCAGCTTTAACGGTCTAAAATCAGAATTTCATTAGTAAAATCCTAAAAATGAGACCAAAGAGTATTCATTTACTGTAATGTATTTTATGTCATGCCTTCAAGTGGCCCAATAAATAAGATTTCTAAATATAATTTCATTCCCATTAATGGCAAGATATTGCAGAGATTAATGCAATATATTTAAGTCTATTTTGCATTTGAGCTGTACATTTGTGTTTGAATGCCCGGGACTTGCTCGTGAAGGCAGCCGCAGCCTCAGGCAGTCAAGGTGTTCCCGGGGCGCATGGGCAGGCAGCTGGGGGAAAAACCCACGCTTTTGATTTTCAGTGTCACTAATAAGGATGTGCATGACAGGAAAACAAGTAAATAAAACTGAGCTAGTGTAAAGCAGCAGGAGGATCTTCATTTTCCCAGCCAGGCCTTTGGTCTGGCAGCGCAGTGCTGCCTCGTGCCGGTACGCGGAGGGGAACCTCACCTGCACCCAAGAAGATCCACCTGCGTGGGACGAGGAAAGCAATTCCTGGCAGAGCTGCTGCCTCACCGGCATTACACTTGGAGCAAAGAGTCTTCACTTCAGGCAGCTGGAGGGAAAAGGGAGCACGTTCGGTACATCGCAGGCGATTCGCTCTCGTTGCCACGTGCCGCTCGCAAGCTCTGCAGCGGGGAACGCGAAGAAGACAGGCTGCGCTCGGGGCTGCGTGTCACATTTTGCCGCTCTTCGGCCAACCCACACCGCCAGTGAAGCTATCTATCCCCAGACTCCTAGATCAGGGTTACGAGTTTTGAGCCCGGAGTGCAGAGAAGTATTTATTCTGACTTGGTTTTGGTTTTTTTTCTTTAAACCCAGCTACAAACCCCGTGCGTTCCTCCTGCTGCAGCTTTTCCCCGCTGCCTCCGTGAGAGCAGCTTCAGGAGCATGCCCCTGGCTCCTCTCTAGAGACAGCAATTTTAGATTTGCTTTTTAAAAACTGAATTGTGTTACCGGGCCATTTTGTTTTCAAGCTTCATTGACTGCAAAGCACAATATTGGTCCTTTGAAACACAGAGCACAATCAGACGACTCCTGCACTGCCACCCCTAAAAATCAGAATTAGAAACGCAGTTTGGAGGATTTAGCGATTTCAAGCAGCGCTCCCCTAAGTCCTCAGAAATCCACAAGGATAACCGGCGAAGCGGTGCTGTACCCGGAGGGGGGTTTCCTCTGGGCGCAGGGTCAGCAATGCTCCGCTCTCCTGCGCTGCCCGCGGCTCCTGCGTGGAGCTGCTGCTGCCCACCCGCTCCCAGACGGCTGCGATGGCCGCGGTCAGAGAGACGGTCATGAGGAGGGGGAATGCCAGTTTGGGTCTTTTCGGTTGGTTTTTCCTTTCTTTTTCAGTCTGAGCTTCCCCAGCTGTAGAGGCTCCACTCCAACAGCGCCAGCCCACATGAGCTTGGAAAAGTCATGACTCCACATAAATAGACATTATCAGCCCAAATTCACGCACACAGATTTATTTTTTTGTCAGTTTTGGAAGCAGAATTAGACCAGCGATGTATAAATAGATCTTTTTTTTTTTTTCCTGCCTCCACAAAGTTTTGACTTAAACCAACCCTTCTTTTGTATCTTCACATCAGTGACAATCTCAGCAGGCGCTGCCTATTGCCACGGTGAAATTTGTCACTGGGTAGAATGAAACGTGGAGGAAAAATGCTCCTAGAAGACAGGTATCTTTACAAATGACAGAATATTTATTACCAATACCTTTAAAAAAAGATTACATCTGCTAGATCACTGATAAATATCATTTACACTGGGGAGAAAACTACAGAAGCTTCTTTTTTTTTGTTCCATTTTTCTTGGTTTTGTGGTTTTTTTTGTTTTCTTTTTTTTTTTTTTTTTTTTTTTTTTTTTTACATAGAAGTAACCATATCAAACTAAGAAAGGAACACAGCTTGAAATACTGACAATATTTCTCTGGTCAACACCCCTGACTTTTACACAAGTGGAATCCTGATTATGAGTTACTGAATAAATATATTTAGAAGGTCTAAAAGTTAACTGTATTATTTTGTAAGCAAAAAGACAAGTTACAGGCAAATTCAAGCTATCAGAAAAAAAAAAGTAATAATAAACCACTGCAGCGCATTTAAACTTGAAAATTTTATAGAAAATTCCGTTGCCTTTTACTAGTGTTATCCCATCTGAGTGAACTTACAAAATTACCCCGTAGTAACAAACAGTCCTTCTCTTAAGAAGAATTATTTTGCTGTGGATATTGTCGTTTTCCGGCGTGACTCTATTTTGCCTTCAGGCATCTATGAAGAGTTTCTAAAGAAGCGCAGGCTTCCTAGCAGAGAACCACCAGGAGATCCCACCTCCCCGCGGACAACCTGCCCCTCCGTGGGAGCCCCGGCTGCTCCCCGAAGCACGGCACAGCTCCTCTGAGGCTCTCGGTTCGGACCAGACTTCCTAAGCGTTTTCTATACAGCGGAGTTACAAAGGATGATGAGTTCTGTTCCAGTGCACGTGGAAAGCAAGCGCGTATTCAGACAAGAAACCCAGGGCAGCTTTACGCCTCAGAGCATTCTAATTTTCTTGGAATAAAATCCCCCAAAGCGAGGCGGATTTAGCTGGGTTTACACCCGAAGGTGAGAACCGCGTTGTTCGCTTGCTCCTTCGGGTACCTGTCCCATTTTGTCACTAGAGGCAGAGATCGCATCTTTGCAGTATCTTCATTCCTTCCCAATTTAATGCTAATTGTGATAACGACAAAGCTATTTCAAGACAGTAAAAATGGACCCTTGCTGCATGATGCCAGCATATTAGCTACATGTCCTGTAGTCCACAAACAACCAAAATTCCTGTATTTTTTCAAGCTTAGAGTGTTCTTACTGAGTATTTTGAGTTTGTCTTGCTTAGACCTCTGAATAAAATATAACATCTTGTGTGTTATAAGCACTTGATTTAACACACGAATCATCGTAACTGCCGTTTAAATACAGCCGCATTACGAACCGGATCTGGAACAGTTCTGCCTTCCGTAGCCTTGTAAAACTGTACAGTAAAGTTGCAGCCAATTTACTAAGAACAACTTTGAACTCTCCATCATAAAGGAAAAAATTCCAAACAATATTTTCATGATAATGTCGTCCATAGCATTTTATAGCAGAGGAAAAATTAATATCTACATCATATGTTAACTTTAAAAAATTCTATAAAACACTAAATATATAATAAAAAATATGCATATAAGGACATATGTAAACTGCTTTGGTAACATCATATTACAGATGTTTTCAGTGCATTGCAGAGTTTCCAAGGAAACTTCAGACAAAGCTATATTTGCTTTGAGGAAGTACTGTATAATGCCATTCCTAAAGAAGCATAAACATTTTTCCAGTAGTAAGATGTACTCAAACCACAATATTACTTAGTACTGGGTGTCTTCAAAACAACTAGCTAAATGTTGCTTATATTATAAACAAGAAGTCCTTTATGTAATTTTTGTCATAAACTGGACCGAGCTGTGAGCGATATCATTATTGTGCTGATGGCTGAGAGTGTACAGGCGTTGGAGGTCGAAGAGCCAGATCCTCTTGCGTACGCATCTGAGAAAAGGAGAGAGGGGGAGAAAATAAGCGAACGGTGAGGAGGGCAGCCTTCGTTAACCCAGACCTCTCCCCGCCCCGATTTTAATTCTCTTTCCTCCCATGAAGCAAGTGGTGGCAGAAGGCGATGTGACTCGCGAGAAGGTCCCCTCCTCCTTCTTCAATAACCTCCTGTTTACTGCGTTTCACCTCTCTAACTGGATTTTTGGTTTAGCTTGAAATCCTGCCGCTGCTGCGTTGAGGATACTTTCACAATTCTATTACTTCCTGGCCCGTTTACTTATTATTTTAATTTTTTCACATTTGTACTATAGTCAAGCTGTTACTCGTGGCACCAGCCTGGCATGATCCACACCCTGGCGGAGCTGCGTACCCGCTCTGCGGCCCGCTGCGTTCAGCCCGATCGGAACCGGCATGTGTTCCTGCTCTCCTTCGCTCTCCTGTGTCTGCTGATTAAATTCCTCTGTATGGTTTATATAGCCACAGTGTACAACCATGGTGGAGATAATTCTGATCTCACCCAGCGTTTTTTACATTGCTATAATTTTAATGCCATATTCCTGCATTGCAGAGGCTCCTGATTTAATGCAGCTTATAAACTGGGGCATTATTAATGGAAGATGGGACATGGAGATTTTGCAAAAGCAATGTTGTGTAATAAAATACTCTCTTTTCTGCTTGTTCTTCTACACAACCTCATTTCCCTAAATAAATATTTATGCATCCAACACACAATGGAATATGGCTATACAGTAGCCTTATAAATTTAAAAGCCTCTGAACACTGCATTTGGTATTTTGTTACAGTGAATTGCAATGGAACAATATATTCAACATATATGTGAGTATGGAAGTAAGAGAGTGGGAAGTGTCTAGAAATCTTAAATACAAATATAACTACTTATGATGGCGTTTCTTATGGTTTAATCTTGACTCATGATGAAATCAGATACGTGGGCTGGAATGACTCTTGGTCCCAGGTAAGTCTGGGTTTCCGCTCCCTGCCTGGGAGACGGCCAGACCTACAGCCCGCCCCTGCTCAGCTTCAAGGCTCTGGTTCATCCCCGCTTGTAGAAGCCAACGGCAACGGGGGTGAAGCAGGTCTGTCCCGCCAGCAGGTGTGGAGAGGGGCTGGGGACGCCGGCTCCCCGCGGCTCGGCAGACGGAGGAGCAGGCACGGAACCCCAGTTCCTCCCGTCCTTACTTGATATCTTTGGAATTCGGATTTGTTCGCTGCTGCTGCCATCGCCCCCGTCGCTGAACGGCTTTATCTCTATGATGTAGTCCTCGTCGAATGGGAGGGAGAGCTCCACGGAGGTTTTATTCGTTTCTATTACGGACGTGCTGCTCTGCCTGTTCCACCTGTACAAAACCTGCAGCAAAGGGGAGAGAGAAGAGGAGGCAGAAACGGCAGACATGCTCATTGCCCTAACGGCGTCCAGATTTGCTGCTGCTCTTTTCCTGCCTTTGATGCTCAGACACACGGTCTGGTCACGGAGGGGCCATTCAAACCCCCCCCCGGGGGTCTGTGCTGGGGACCCACACCAGCACCCCGGTGACAGAGCCCTGGCGGAGAGCTGGCACTGGGAGGGGGGTGATGACGATGGGCAGCACCACATGAGGCCTCAGTACCTGGCAGAATCCCTCAGCGAAATCTTTAGCTTGATCAAGCTAAAATAAGTCCTGAGGCTTAGGTAGAGAGGTCAAAATTTCTTACTACGTTTCTTCAGGGAACTGAGTTGGGGTATTTGATGCAGTGCCATGAACAGCTTCCCAGAACAACTGGCTATTTCAAATTACTTTCTAAGATCTGGGAATTCTACTGATTTTTATAAGATTTCCAGGAGAAAAAAAACCCCATAAAATATGGGCAACGTTTTGCTGCACTTCAGGAAAGAAATCTGGCTGTGTTATCCTAACAGTAAGTTAAAAGAGGACTTTTTAGACACCTACTAGATGGAGTTTGATTTTTCAGGGGGACGAGTCTCTCTCACCCCCTTTCAACTGACTTCTTAATTTGCATTTCAAACCTAAAACACGTAGTGAAAAGTTGGTCCAAACTGCTGAGGTTCATCTGAGGTTTTGACTAAAAACCCCGAGGAATTACTTATTTTTGATAATCCGATACAGTGCACCAAAGATACTTAAAAGTTAGTGCAGAGATTCAGGAGAGCTGGCACAGGCTCATCGAGCTGACGCTGCTGGCATTCCAGATTGTGAACAAAATACAAAGCATGTCCAGGTTCTTCATCGTTTCAAGCTTTGGTGGGAAACGTTTGCACAACTCAACCCTCAAGGCAACGGCTGGCAATTGCACACCGATGTCTTCTTTGGGCCAAATTAAACCCTTGTGTAAGGTGATAGAGCTGAATTCTTCCCAAGATTTCTCTCTAGTTAAATTATACCCTATTAAAAGTGCTACTAATGAGGATTCTCTTTCTTTTCCTTTTGGCTTTGCTTTCTGAAGAAAATGGGAGCTATTAAAAAAGCATTTTATTTATCTGCAATTAAGGAGTCAGCTACAGCCTTTGGAAGGTTTCCACCCAAGGCAGGAGAGCAGCCCTGCAGGTGGGAGCTTCAGAGGGAAGGAGCAGGTGAAGGTCCGTGGGCCAAGACCCACACGGTTGCCTGCAGGGGCGAGCATCGCTGGGGCGAGGGTGAGTAGCCAGCAGAACGTGCTCGCCCTACACAGGTACGGCCTCTGTTTCTGGAGGAATGCTCCAGTTTCAACCTGGAAAACCATGCAATACCATGTAAAACACCTCGTCTGGTCTTACTGTAAACCCCAACTTGACAGCGGATTCATGGAAATATTCCCTATAGCCCAACATCAGAACCCAGCGACAGCTGAAGCGTCGTGAGGCTTCACTGCAGGACCAGGGGGTGGCGAGGGAGGTGGTGCAGGGCAGTCTTGTCCAGCTGCCTGTGCTGCCAAAGTACTCACTTTGTAGCCTCTCACTTCTGACTCGTTGTCCAGCGCTTTCACTTGGTCCCAGTTCAGTATGATCTTGGAGTCGGATGAATTCCATATGATGTTCCCGGGGGGCTGACTTGGTGCTATACCAAAATATACACAGCATTATATTACTAAGGAGCACCGTTTCCCAGCTGGATCCCTCCCAGTACCAGCGAGGCTTCCACCACCATAACTGAGCGTGCCCAGAGCCCTATTACTCTGGAAAGCTAATGAGCTGTTCCACTGATCTGTGTCCTCAAGGTCACAGGAGGTGTGACACAACACAGTGCTCTAAATGAAAAAAGGATTCAGTTAGTTGCTCAACATGCCTGAGACCAGAAGAAAAAAGCCCTCTTGAACAATGAGATAAATATTTAATTTTCCTGCACAGCTGTGATTTCAGTTTTGCATGCTCTGCTTACTTAACATGGGGAAGAGACTCACAAAAAAAAAAAAAAAAAAAAAAGCTGGTAAGTCTTCTGCACAAAAACCTGGCAAAGAAAGTCTGACAGCTCCTTCAGACTCGAGAAAGCTTGAAAACGACAGAGGGGAGCGCTGGCAGAAACCCTCCCAGGCAAGACACCTGCGTCCTCACAAACACTCACGTGGCTTTTTGGTTGTGACATTGACCGCGGCACTGGAGGGGCCGGTCCCAGCCGTGTTGTACGCCCTGACTGCCAAGTGATACAGCGCGTTGCCTCTCAGGTTGCTGACTTTTGTAGACGTTTGATTGCCAACTGTTCGAATCCTTTTTGCGTTTTCTTCCTTTTCGTCATGTCTCCAACATCTGACCTGAGAAGAAGAGCAGGTACATGTCTACCTCCAGCTATGGGCTGGCAGCACCCGGTCACTTCCAGCACTAGCTCTGGCACTTCTGCCCAAAGTGCCACGGGGACAGATCCTGCGCCCTGTTACGATCCCTTCTTGTTCCTTGCTAGAAGCCAGCCTGGCTGCAGCGCTCCCTCCCCAGGACCTCAGCCACTGCTTGGCCATGGAAGCGCATGCACGCAGGTTTCCCCCAGCAAGCTCTGCTCTCTATTTTCAGCCAGATCACACACAGAAAAATGTGTAATTCTTTACGGCGTGAGAGAAATCTCCGCGTACTGAAGAGACGAAAGGAAGCAAATACGCTGCGGGAACCCACCCACCCCATGGCAGGCAGGAGCAGCACCGCAATGACTGCCCTGATGTTATCTCCGTGTCTGCTCAAGGCTTAGTACTGAAAGGATGCTGCGTTGTGTTTCCATACCTCGTATCCCTGTATTCTTCCTTTGTGCTGGTTCTCCCAAGGGGGAGCCCAAGAAACTTCAACATCTGAAGCAGAAAGACTTCTGGCCAAAACAGTGGTTGGGGCTCTCGTCGGCTCTGGGTAGAGGAGTTAAAAATAAAATTAAGAGTTTTCAATTTTATGTTCAATTAGTCCCAGCCTTCAAGGGATTTATTTCCTTCATTGCATGAGAAAAGAAGCATGCGACCAAAACAAACTTTCACATTTCAAAATGATGGCCTGTCCACCTGTGCCAGAAGGCACCGCTCCTCTACCTAAGAAATAATAAAATGTCATTACAAAACTCAACCCAGGATACCATGTACTGTAATTAGGACAAGAGGGAACATTTTCTAATCAGTGGACATTAATTCATATTAAATCTCAGCGGAATGCTTTCCAGATTATATATTACTTTTCCATTAATATCAAAAGATTTCATTACGATTAATGTTATTTTAATGACTATCAAAAGAATTAATCATGGCTCGCCATTTATTAAAAATCAGAGCAAGGATTAGGTATCAAAGGATATGTCAAGGTGGATACTAAACGCTTTCAGACCCGGTCAACCCCCGCCGCATCCAGCGGCTGGGAGGAGGGAGAAGCGGTGGGGTGGGCTCCTGGTTCTACCTTCCTCTGCCGAGTAGACGACCGTCACGGGGCTGAAGGACCCTTCCCCCTTGTTGTTGTACACCCCGACTTTAACTTCGTAGGGTGAGAAGGGCGGCAAGGTCTCGTTGCGGAAGACGTATCTGGCGGCGTCCGGGGAGGCCACGACGGTCTGCATCCAGCTGACGGTGCCGAAGGGGCGGAAAGCCACCACGTACCCGAAGCCGCCTCCGTTCTGCAGCTCCTCGGGCACTGTCTGTGGGCAGGCAGAACGTGAGAAACAGCACTTTCAGCAACGGCACACGTTTACCTCCCCATCTGCGTGCTGGCCGTTGCCTCTTGGTCCTTCTGAAGCTACTGTCCTAAAGCGAGCGTTAGAAACGGGAGGTGGCTGGAGTCCTGCTTCGCGTCTAACCTGAATTCATCCCATCCCATCCCTGGTACAGCCTTGCTGCTCCGCGAGCTCCCTGTAGTCAGGGGGGAGCAGCACCTCCAGAAGACGCTTCGCCCAAGACTGAGTTCACCTTTGTAGGTGCCCACCTTCCTTCACTGTCTAGATGGAACCTCCAGTAACAGCGTGAGTAATTTTTGGCGCTGCAATGACAAAGAGTCTGAGATTTGTTGGGGTGAACCAAGGACACGGTTCCTGGTTTCCCAATACACGTGCAGCCGCTCTCACGTCTCTGGAATCGCACGTGAAGCCCTGAAGAACGTATCTGGGCAATGTCCCAGCCAGCACGGGGCTGGTGGTCCTTCGCTGGCCTGTTGCCAGACGGTGACCCAGACCAGGTCGGCCCACTATCCGCAACCCGCATGACGTGACCTGTTAGAGACCGCGATGGCAGGGAGCGACTCGTCACAAACATGATGGAGAAGGGCACGTAAGTGCGAGGTAACAGCTGGAAGAAACAACCTGTAACCTCCAGGTCACTTCTGGACGCACTGACACTTCCTACTCTCAGGCTTGCAGCCCCCTAAAAGCTGCATCAAAACTATAAGCGTCAATGTATGAAAATAATCTGTAATTATGGGCCACTCTCCCTCAGATGTCCACGGTGCTTAAGTGTGTGCAGGGGTTACTTTTGGTGACTGTTTCTTACTGTGTATTCTAAGGCTCAAAAAATACACCAGACCATAAAGAAAAGGCTTCTGGACATTTAAAAGAGTAAACTGACTGTTATATCAAAATACGAATTATGTTTTGTGCAAATTACAACTCAAATCAATGGCTGATGTTCTTGCTATGTGTGTTTTTGAAACATATTGCAGTATCTTTAGGAGACACGGCGTAGCTAATTAGTCCAACGGAGGAGGGAATTTAGCACATTGAGCTGTGTGGTAAGGACAAAAACCCATTTATAGTTTTTTAATAACCTTAAAAATATCTCTGGCGATTCATTCTGCCAGCTTGGTCAGAAATAGTGCTAAATGGAAGTGTTAACATGTCTAGTGAAGTTCATTATTAGGAAAAATATGCCAGCTGCATCGCATCATAACATGAAAATATGAGCAGACAAATGACTAAAGTTCTAACCCTGACTGCCTTAAGGAATATGAAACATTTTTCTTCTCTGTATCTCCTCTTGCTGGCTTTCATTAGCAGCAACGAAAGCCAGCATGCAATGCGTTGTGCTAACTCTTAACTATTTGCCGCCATATATCCCAGCGCAGGGATGAGGGATGAAGCTTGAGAGTCAGCCACAACAATTCTCGACCAGGTCAGGACATGCCAAGCCTGGCCTCACAGAGTGTTTTATCCCTCAGGTAGTTTCTGCCCACCCACGTTTTGCTGTACGTGTACAGATGTGCTGAGAGTCAGGGAGAGCTGAGCACTGTCGAAGCAGTGACGCGCAGCCTGTTCCCCGTGGTCCCCTGCACAGCGCTTCTCTGCTGGCTTCCTTGCACAGGGGCCTGGGGTGGGGAAGCGGTTTAGCTCCATTTTAATAGCTGGGCTATTTTTATCACACCATGTGGGCTTTTTTACTGCAAACCGTTTAAAATCTACAGATGCTTCCCCTGGGGTCTGGGGTGAAAGGGTGCATCTAGGTCAGAAACGTATTAATGTTCCTCTCGGTTTGGACTTCACTTACCTCCCAAGTAATGACCAGCTCAGACTTGCTCCCTCCACCTCCGCTGACGTTAGCTGGGGTCACTTCAGGAACTGCAAAAAAAGATGCATAAGATGGACGTGACAACTTTGAAACCAGAAATGTTGAAATGGAACAGACTGATGCAGCAACAGGACTGTGCTGGCCTTCTCCTGCTGGGTAACAGAAACGCTATTAGGAAATGACTAATTTGCCATGGCAAACAGCACATTAAAAGTATGTCAATAATAGTATATTAAAAGTATGTCAATTAACTTGTGTATTCAGTCACTAATTGTTTAGTTTAAATATTTGTTTTTCCTAAAAAAGGGCTTTTATTTATTTTCCTATTTCATATTCTGTTCCATTACAGGCTAAAAGAGAACAGAGGAGCCACCTACCAGGGGTTTCCCATAAACGAGGCACACATCCCTGCAGCCACCACGCTGAGCCTACACCTTGCCATCACCTCTTTCTGCCAGATCAAAAGAAAGGGACAGCACAAAGGAGCAGTGAAGTTCTCACCATTAAGCTGTGCCTGCAGCAGCCTGAAGACACAGTGTGGTTCTGGGAGGCAGTGGTGTGTTTGGGAGAGGGTCGCAGAAGACAGACCTTCAGGAAGCCCATGAAATGATCCAACCCCACAGGGCAGCCCAGGGTGGTTTCTCGAAGGCTGATGACCCACAGGGACGAGGTCCAAATTAATCCCAAGAACCACAGAAGCCCCCAGCATCAAGGTGCTGCCGACCCTCCAGCTGTGAAGCTCGAACTCCTGCTCTCAAGGTGCTGTAGCCTGTGCTCCAGAGTTTCCATCACACTGACCGTGGGAAACCAGAGGGACTGCTCTCAGACTTCATCTCTCTCATCAATGGATACTGGGCAGTATTTTCCAAAAAACCTGCCCAAATACCATCTTTTTGAAAATCATTGCTTTCTTCAGGAAGAAGGGGTGAAGCCTTCCTATACATCCAGGACTCACGAAGTGAGCAAAAGAGCCCATCAGCAGCTCCACAACTTCTGCTGCCTGTTCTGTGCACACAAGTAATGTGCCGCAAGGGAGGAGAGCAATGGGTGTAGAAGGGGCTCCTCAGCTTCCTCCCGTGCAACGCATCTGTTAGCACCGACGAGCATTTATTCAACAAGACTTAACTCAGTTGCCCACCACTACTTACGAGCTTCTTCCGTTCTTCTTTTCTCTGAAGGTCTGCTGGGTTCTCCGATCCCGATCAGGTTGGCAGCCACTACTCGAAATTCATACTCGACCCAAGGGTTCAGACCCACCACTGTCGCTGTAAACGTCCTGCCATCGATGATCTCGGGAACTAGGAGACAGCCACAGGTTAGGAATGCAACAAAACCCACTATAAGTATTAAAGACTGCTGAGAAGAGGCCATATCTGATACCCTTAAAAGTGAGGGATTAATGTAAATACAAAGTGAATAATGATTGATAAACCTTTTCTCATTTTTCTAACATTTTGTTAACTGCAAAGAAGTAAAAGAGGCGGCACTAAAACATTTGTGCTTTTAGCACAGAAATTCCTGCTATTAAAGAGCTTCTCCTAAATTGCCACTTTTTGAAAACAAAGTGTCAAGACAACAGGTTTAAAGGGTTTTTATTTTTCTCTTTTTAAAACACAGTCTTCCTTCTATTTAATGGTTACTGGAACAAAATTAACCTCTGACGGAATGAGCAATTACATCATGGGATTTTCCCCTCTATCAGGAAAATAATTCTACTTAAAGATAGGCCAGATGACACGGTCTGTCCCTGAGGGATGTCTTTATAAACCACAATTACTGTTGTATATCTCCAGTGCGGCAACAAAAGATAGGAATTCATTCCGTTTTCTCTTAAACATTCATGAGAAAAATGGATGAGTAATAGCACTGACTGGACCCTAAATCTTTGGGTTGCCAAACTTGGAACTAGTTAATAAGACCAGTGCTCTGCAGCCAGTGAAATTACTTTTCTCTTCAGGGTGCAGAGCTGCTCCACTCGGCCCGTGCGCAGGTCCCGATGGATGTGTTTTCCATCGGCAGAGCTCTCGGGGGGTCAGGCGACGGACCTACCTGTGCTCACCGCTTGCCATCCCACCGAGAAGGGGGTTCTTGCTTGTACGATGTACATTGTAATAGGGCTGTGGTTGTCTGCTCCTGGCCTCCAGGACAGCTGAGCGGTGGTGTCGGTGATTTCATCTATTGTCACGGCTTCTGGTGGACCTGGGGGACCTGTTAGAAGAATTATAGGAGAGGGGTGCTTGGAGCTTTGCAGTGGCTCAAGGAAGGAGCACTCTGGTCTTCTTCCCTTACTCAGGACGGAGGTAACTGAGCCCCAGCTGTGGTTTAGCAGGTCTCGTTACCTAGCTGAGACCGGGAGGCATGGGGGAGAAACACAAACCCAGAGACCACCAGCTTTGCCCGCAGCCCCCAGGTGCCTCCGCGCGAGCAGCAGAGCTGTGGCACGCCGACAGAGCGAGGCGCTCGCGGCAGCCCTCGGGATCAGCTCTGCCATCCCACGTCTGCTGCTTTAGGACTGGCCGATATGCAAGTACGATTTTTGGCTGCAGCGTGGATGCACCCCGGGGCTGGTGAAGAGCGAAGGACCTGCCTGTAATTAGCATCGTGTCTGAGTAGGGACCAACATTTTCTGCTTCACTGCTGGGTTCCTTTGAAGCAGTAAGGACGTACCGATCAGAGAGAGGACCTCTCTCCTGTATCATACGGCCATTACTGTCAGTTGTCGTACCTGAGGTGAAGTCTCTCCCCAAAAGCTCCATCTCCAGCAAACTCTCTCGCTATTCACTCTGTGGACTAAAATTATTCTCATATGATATTGAGAGAGCTGGACCTGTTTAAGTATCTAAAATACCCTGAAACCTTCCAATATCCTGTCGTTAAAATGAAAGTTTCAGCAGGTCTAGCCAGATTTAATTTCTCAGAAATTAAAAGTTTAAATTGTTTTGCTGGGGGGAGTAGCTGTGCAATGCAGCCTCATGGAGCAGCCAGCTCCTTTGGCCCCCCACCGCAAGTTACACCAGAGAAATGAAATTTCACTGGATCTGTCACTAATTACTCCTACTGCTTGGCAGAGGCTGAAACAAACTGTCTTCACTTCATGTCTTGGAATAACCATGGTTATTCCCAACATTTCAGAATATACTTCTTTGTAGAGTGCAGGCTACAGTAGGGCAAGAGAAGGAAAAATTATCAGTTACCAATTTACCAACTATTTTTTGGCTGCTGACAGACACAGGCTTCTTCTGTTCTGATGGCATGAGAAAATCCCACCCTGAACAAGTGGGCTGATCTGTGTGTTCTGGTGCCAGGGGTTACTTCTGTATGCTCTTGTTTGATATTCCCTGACATAAATAATTGATTTTTATTCTAGTATCTAATCTCTTTATTACTTTGACATAACTCCAATATTTAAAAACTTCTAAAAAATATTCTGAAGGCTCTATTTATGCACCAGCTATTCAGCTGCCCCTCCAGTCTCACAGCCCAGGGATATTTCCCAATTTTCATGCAGTTGGTGAGACGGTACAGCACAACTCTCAACGCAGCCGTGGGACCACTGGCCTGAATGCAGACATCCCCACTGATGTTTTTGGGGAGCGACAAGATCAGTATTTTTACCATCATCAAGAGTAATTTTCTTGTGAGAATTTAATGTTCCTCCTGTTTGTTTACAGAGCCAGCACTAAGGAAATTACCTAACCGAGGTGCCCATCGGCAGGCTGTTTTGAAATGTTTGTGCAAAATGAAAAAAAAATTCATCTGAAATCATGCTGCAGCAAAAACCCAAAAGTCAGTGTAACGGGGAGCCCAGGCAACCTCCTGGGGAGAAGAGCAGCGGCTTCGCTGCCTCCAGGGGCCCAGCTCTTTGTGTGGCACGTGGCTAAGAATGTCTGCGTTCATACTCCTATGAGGGAAACGGGGTGAAAAGCGTAACAATATTATGAGGATAAGAGAAACACCCAGCTGGAGACAAGGGCGCATTTAAGTTCAGGGCTAATCTTGCACATTGTACTCTGGCACAGCTTTGATAAAGAGGGAATTTCTTACTTCTTTTTCATACTTTCCTCCTTTCACTGAGTTGCCTGAGAACTTAGGTTCCATGGAGAATGCGCACACTATGATTTTGCTGGGGTCTGAAGGTAGCAGATACAGAGCAGCACCAGTGTTTGCCTTTCTCAAAGCTAATGAGCAGGAAAATCTGCATCATACTTATTGTAAGGATCCAGACTCAGGTTAACTAGTTGCATCTCTGTTAAAGTTATACTTACAGATCACCTGTGTATGGTAATAAATAGATCTTGAAATATCAGTGAAGTTACTAAATCATGTTTATTCTAGAAATGGTACAATACTGCTGGGCAGAAATGCAGTGAATAAGCTGGATACTGTTTCTGCTGCATAGTTCATCAAATAAATGAGCTCAGTTGGTGCAAGTTTTGCATTCAGGATACGAACAGGTACTAGTGTGTTTATCTGTGCTGTGTGTCTGTTGTACGAGTATGTATATATGAAAGTATCTTTACATGCACTGTTTGAGAATGTACTGTGAACCCCAGCGTGTACTTAGAGCTTATTTCTTAGATTAATTACAAGATGCTAGGATCTCAATGAATGTCTCCAAGCCCAGGAATTGTCTTACCAGCAGCAGAAGATAGGAAAAAAAAAAAAAAAAAAAAAGAAATTTTACAACAACAACAGTAACAAAATTCAAATACCTCTTACAATCAGGTCTGCAGCAGCCGATAGCTTGTCCACACTTGTTTGCACCATGCAGACGTATTTCCCAGCATGCTTCAGCTGGATGCTTCTGATCATCAAATCACCAGCTGAATCCTGCTGATAAAGTAGGGAAAAGTGGTTACAATTACTTTTTAATGAGCGCTAAACATCATTATCACATGAAGGACACTGTGACTAATGGATTTACTTTACACTGGCTGATGAAAACATTAGTAATGCAAGCCATGGCCTATTAAAATTATGTGAGTCTGCCTTGAAGATAAAAGCGGGAGCGTTTCTAAAATTATGGCTCCTACAAGGGGCAGGGGAGCCTGGTTTGGGTCCGTTAAGCACTTTCCCCGTTAAAACAATGTGACAAAGCTTATGTAGGGCAGGTTCGCTCCGATTCCTCCTTTCTCTCTCCGGATATCCAATCTATAGCCTCTCTGATATTCAGATGCCCAAGTTGTGTCTACATCTATTTTGTAAGTGAAACCCAGCCCAAATTATGAGACATCTGCAATAGTTTCACAGCTTTGTATTACAGCCAGCATTTTGATTGCCCGGCATTTTTGTGCTAAAGATCATGAGAACAGCACTCTCCGAGGAAGTCTTGCATCACCCAACAGTGGTAATTTGTTTTCCAAATGCCAAATGCATGTCTGATTAACTGTTGAATAGAACTAATTAGGTTTCTGTATGTATAGGAAGTTGAAAACTCTCTCTAAATTTTTCTCCAGACACAAAGCATTCGATATATTAGAAATCTCAGGGTAACCTTGTGGTTGTGGCTTTCTGACTGAAGAATATTAATAAAGTTTGTAATTTTAGCTTTGCAGGCCAATCAGGCACAGTCGCCAGGAAGAGCCGTTGCTGCTGATGCACGCCCTAGGCATCAATCTTTAAGTGCATCTTTTAATGATTCTTTTTAGGGATAACAGCAAGGCTTGTAAATCATATTTCCTTTTCCTTTCAGCATTAAATTTCACTCCTGACAAATGTAAACACAGACTGCCAGTCTGCCTGAAACCCAGTGGAGCATGAGTCTCTGTAAAACCTCCCTTAGAGCAACATGCAAAACTCTTTCCAGTTTTCTACCTCTGCTGAAAATTTGTTGCATTTCTTTCCTTCTTTTTCTTGCTACCTTCACCCAACAGAAGTTGAAAAAAAAATCATTGGGAAGTATGAGAAAACATTTTTAAATTGCAGATAAGTTAGAAATTAAACTCCCCAAGTCCTGCCTAATACGCAACAGGCTAAACTAAATGAAATCTGAACTGCGAAGGAAAACATTATGGTTACAAAGGAAAGCAAACTTTTCACCCATCTTTCAGACATAGCCTGTGAAATTGCTGCTCCTCGTTCAGTAAAAATGATTTGGAAATTACTTTTAGTCAGAAGAATGGCATGAGAACCTGAGGCAGGCCTGACAGATGTGCTACCTTCTCGTGTGAACCCCCTTTCTAATAGATGGTGTCCTGAGGTACCTCCTATGGCACTGACCCTCTCCGATTCCCAAAACTCATGCCGCAACACCTTCAGGAAATCTAAAACTACGAGAAAAGCTGAAACAACCTGCACTTTACAACTGAAGAAAAAGCAGAGAAAATCAAGCAGGGAAGGACCATCACAGGCACCCTTACTTTGCTGCAGGCTCTCTGGTCCTAAACCTTCCCGAAGAGGCAGAAAATGGCAAATGACCCAAGCAGATTTTCCCCTCTCCTAACGAACGAAAGTAATTCCTACCTTCACTACCTTTTCTTCCCTGTACCTGCCTCTTGATCATGGCCTTGAGCGACAGCGGTGCCCAGGGCGGTATTTAATGGGCAGTTTAACCATCTTTTCACACCTGACTCTTCTCCTAGCTATTGGATTTCCATAAACATGATCTTTTCAACCTCCAACCAAACAATTCTCTGGACATTGCAAAAGTTTGCATTGTCAGTGGGTACCAAAACATACTGTTTATGGCTTTCCCATAAACAACCCACCCAAAAAGACCAATGTGACATTGCCAGGAAACGTGCACAGTTAACATGGAAAAGAAATGCCATCTCTGATGGTTGGTAATGTTTGTAATACTATGCAGGTTATTTTGTATAGAGCAAAAATACTTATTCTAAGCATGTGGTCACAAGGGGAGGACACAGACAGAGACAGATGAACATGCCAACAAACACTGCCTGAACAAGTTTGAGGATACCCTCTGACTTCCCGCTATTTTCTGTATAAATACAAAGTTCCACAATTGGCTACATTTACATTTCTTTTACTGTTACAGCCTGAGAAAAATTATTATGGGCTTCTTTCTTGAACGAGAAGGCAGTTTTTTGCAATGAGAAAACATATTATAGGTCTTCTGACATGCATCCCACTGCAATGTGAACACATCATTCATGCAAGCAGATTTAAGTCACGTCATTAAGAAATCATAACAATTCTACACCATCTATAATGAAGTAGTATACTGGCAATGTTCATCTTCTCAGTCTGTAAGACACAAGATAACATCTCCTACTATTAACTTCGTCAAGTCCATTCCTTCTGTAGCCTTTTTCTATGTTACCTACTTTTATTACTGTGAGGAGATTACTTTAGTATTAATACTTACCCCTCCAACTCTTTCAAAGTGATCCCCATCTTTTTCAAAGTCTATAAGGTGTCCATTAAACGACCAGGTAAACACGATATCTAGTGAGTGATCGTGAGATACCTGACAAGGCAAGACAATGCTTTCTCCAACAGTGACATCCATGCTGAAAGGTGACACCATAACCCGGGTTGGATCTACAAACAACAAGGAAAACAGAGCGGGGGGGGAAAACATTAATCCTGTCCTCCTGAGAAATGGAGAGACATGTAGAGCTGAAAAAGATCCTAAGCAGTCTAGCACAACTGCAGCATTGCCACCAGAACTTGATTATTTGCAGTGACCGCTTAGGAAGATCCTTAATGCAACAAGTGAACTATCACATCTTTGATTTTATCCTCCGATCCCTTTCTCTTTTTGTTGGATTGAAACACTGTTAATAAATCCTCCAGAATCCTCTTCTAGCCACTGTCCAGATGAACAAGGAGAAAAGACAAGGCTGAAAAAGAGTGCAGCAGATCTGAAAGGCTCAGGTAAAATTTTTGAAAAAGCTTGGAGATCAGAGATTATTTTATTTGAATCTTCTTACTTCAAAGATCTGTTTCACAGTCATACATTGCTCAGAATGGTTATAAACCCCCCTATTTTGTTGTTCCTAAATTAAACGCTGCCTTAAGAAAAATCTCACAATGTGAAATCTCTAAAACTGGAATGAAGAAGGGTATATTAAAACCGTGAGTGATATCTGCTCGGACCTGGAAAGGGAAAGATTAGACTAACATTATTGTTGTATGTTATGTTTACTGAAAACTCAGTGCTTCTTTGGAATACCAGTCATGTTCTCTGTCTGATGGATTGTTTTATCTTTTAAATCCAGGTAGGTTTTTTTTGCCTGAGGAGGGCCCACACAGAGAATAAATATAAATTATGAGTGACACCAACCAAACCTTTCATACCATGGAAACCAAAACTCTGCCCCAATAAGCCAAGTCCTGTAGTAACGTCAGACAGAAGGGTTTTGGGGTAAGCCATGGCTCTGGGTGTAGTAACTCCTCTGCCTGATGTGCAGCTGATTTGGGTCAGTCAGTAGGTCGGACTCACTTTTTAGGACCTCTGTGGTCTTACATCAGATGTCACTGACCCGTTGAATAAGAACTGAGCCAGTATTTTGGGGATGTGAAGCAGAAGAAAGGCGAGAAAGGGCATTGCCCTAAACACGACATTTCTAAAGGAAAGCCCCCAAACCTGCAGGTATCTGTGATGTAGCAAGTTCTGTCTGTTAAATATGGGCAGCAGCACATAGCAGCTCCACCTTGGGCTTGAGGACTAATCCCTTATTCACAGTTGGAGTTCACATGGAGCCTTTACCACTGGTTTAATTGTCTATTTTTCACTTTAGTCGTGCAGTACGAGCAAAATGGTGGCACAGAAAGATGAGCCATGACACATTATGCAGACTTCAGCTCCTCATCTGTGCCCGTGAATTCCCTCTGCCTCTAAAGTTAACATTTGTCTTTCATTTCTGTTGACAAAAATGCTGTAATTTTTTTCTACAGGGCCTCAGAGGAAATGAAAAGGAGAAAAAATATTGCTTAACAATGAGACCGAAAGTGTGAAAATCATATACAGATAGATATTTTTGCTTATTCCAAAAGTCTATTATGCACAGCTGTCATACTAAAATACTACGAGCATTATTCATTCTCTGGTATATGAAACCAAAATCTTAAGTACTTCTTCCAGAGTGTATTGGCCAACTGCTTAATTCTCTGCTAAAATAATAAGGATACAGCAACAATGATATGCACTGGGCAGAACTACTCACTGAAATTCAGGGGATACAAAGCTGTTCCCGGGTTTTCAGAGACCTTACCAGAAGTGTACAGGAGGTGGTGAAAAAGATTGCATCGCTGACTATATAGGCTTCAGATCAAGTCCTCAGGCATGTGGCTGTATTATCTTAGACAAATTTAATTCATCTGTATTTTGGTTTCACTTCTAACAAAATAGAGTAACTCTTAGCAGATCCACAATAGGTGTTATGAGCCTTAATTAATTAATGCAAGCATTTGAAATTTCTCAGGTATAAGCAGTGTTAAGTGCACATTACTAAAATAATGCTTAATTATTGCCTAGACTTATGACATTGTTTTTGTGTAACTAACTGATGTATCGGGATTTTACAGTCGCTTGGGATTGCTACTACCGAAACTCAAGAAGACCCAGAGCATTCCAAGCTTGGGATGCTACAGAAATGCCCGCGCCTGCAGCAGGGCTCAGGCACAGAATCACTTACTGAAATTCCTTTCAGCATCAGCAGTTCATCCTCTGCCCTGCTCAAAGCCTGTATGAAATATTTATGAAGGACTTGACTCTGAGATGAAATGGGTGTCTCCCACAAAGCCCTGAGCTCTCCTACATGAGTCCCGCAATGATCCGTGTAAGCTCTAGTCCTTAACAAGTGTCAGCACCGAGGTTTTGCTGTAGGTAACCCTCGCCTCCATGGCACTTTCTGCAAGAGATGAGAAGTCCGCACCATAAATCTGATTCTTCCCGCAGCAATGCATATCAACAGTTTATAAACGTATGAAGAATGAGACATGGGTGTTTACTAAAGACCTGCTTTCCAGAGCAGCTTAGCACAGCTCTTGTGGATGCCGCAGGAACTGCAAGTGGCGGGTGCCTCCAAAAATCAGACCCCCAGGTTTCAATCCAGGCGTGTCAAGAAGCATTGCAATCTAATAGCTGAACATACCAGGTTATGGGAACGGCTGGTACGGCTTGGCGATGAACGATGCGCAGGGAGGGCTCTGCCCCACGCCATGCTCCGCTCAAGCAGGAGCCCCCCCGGTGCACTTTACAAATCACCCCAAGGAGAATGCTTACCCATCTCTTCTCAAGGACTGGGAAAGCTGAAAACCAAAAACATCCCTCCCCCCTTTAATAACCCTCGCAGAGCAGCAAATGGAAAATGTTATTCAGAAGCCAATTGAGGGCAGCCGAGTGTAGGCACACCTTGGCAATACACAGCCAAGTGGTAATCAAAATTATTAGATTTGCATTTTCAAAACCTGTAACATCAGGCACTTTTAAAATTACGGCGAGTGCTTTAATGACACTGAAATCATGTTGGTTAGCATCCAAGTCAAAAATTAAAAAAAAAAAAAAAGGATTGTTTTTTTCTGAGCTAGCTACTCATTTATTTATTGTCCACTTGCAAGGCAAGAGAGGCAGTCTAGGGAGACAGATACTACGGGATAGCTGGTCTTAGTGCCCTGTTACTGTCCCGTCCCCTCCATGTGCAGGTTATTTTCCTTGGATGTCAAGGACAGTTAATTTAAAAAAAAAATAAATTGTGTTTTTGGTGATATTTTTGAGCTGATATTCTCCTTTGGAGCACTCTGGTGCGTTTTGAGATCGTTTTAAAAATAAGGCTGAAAGATTCAGTTGCAGATAAAGGGTAAGAATTTCTATTAGTACCATCACCCCTTACAGCTGCCTGCAGGTTTCTGAGCCCTCCACCGAGAGAAGCAGCACCTGGCACTTCCCAGCTCTCCTTCAGAAAGAACAGACAAAAAGCAAGGAAAATTGTTGCAGGTCAGCTCTGAAAAAGTTCATCTGGCATTACTGAGAAGTTTTTAGAGGAAAAATAAGCGAATGCTGCATGCTAACAGGAACGCTCTCAGGAGATGAAAAAAGCCCTCCGTCATCAGCAGGTAAAATAATCTGGTTTTTAGTCCCAAATAGGAAACAGTGAGGGAAGAAAATAACTACACTATACACGCAAACACATTCAGTAGGTGTCCTGTCCGTACAGCAAATGCAGTGACAGCAGACTTTACGCTGCCCTGGGCTTGGCTTTGCTGCAGAGAAAGAGAAGACCTTTTCCTGAAGGGCAGGAGGAAAGCAGGGCTTATGGGCTGTGCTGGGATGGAACCTCTGCAGACTGGCTGGTGCTTTGTCTGTAGGTGTCACTGAAGGCTCAGGGAAGCAGGGAAGCATCCTCCCAGCCTTCCTTTCATGCCAGCATTTTCAGGAGCACACTTGGTGTGACAGAAACAGCACTTTTTTTGCTTCACGTGTGGTTTTCCTTGCATGCCAGCCAGGCTGGCAGCTCACGGAGCGGCTCAGCTTGCACCTTGTCGACAGAGCCGAGTTGGTTTGAGCAGCGTGAAACCTCACGGGGACGGTCCTCAGCTGGAGCGGATCCGTACTGCCCCACGGGACAGCTCGGGATGCCACCGCCATCAGCCCCAGCCTCGCTAGTGGGGTGCACTGACGCTGTCTGAGCTTTTCTTACCCATCTTTGACCTGCGTTGCGTCCCCTAGTTTTATTGCTGCAGCACATTGCAGAGAATTTGGTGTAATTCTGACGGGTTTAATGTCTTTGGCTTATATTACAAGAGATTTTAAACAAAGTTCTCTTGCTAGCTTTCGGTTTGTTAGAAGAAACAGAGCTCAGCAGCACTTCCCATGTGTACGAAGGCTGTAATTGCGTCGCTTTTGTCCCTCGTCCCCCGCTAAAGGGAGCCCGTCATCAGCTGTTAGCGCTGCCTGCGTTTTGCATCTCATTTCGGGAAGCTGTGATGCATTTCTCTAGCTGCACAGCAGCAGGCTGCAGACATCGCTGGTATGGTCTGAGCGTAACAATTATCCAATCTGAAAAGAAACCATCCCACCCCGATTTTCTATTGATTGGGTGTCCATTAGGAGGGATTACTTGTTTAGGGTAAACAGCTTTGCGTCGCTGCGTTTGCTCATTGTAGCTCATGCAGTGCTATGTTGTGTCATATCGATCTGGAGGACGTGACACAGTGGGACACAATCTACAGTGGCATGACATAAGTGACATAAAACAAATCAGAGACTGACACTCAGAGATAATGCCTTTAAAAAAATAATAAAAAAAATAGGTCAGTCCAGAGCATGCAAATACCTTCTGAATGATACAGGAGGACCAGGGCAAAGCCAGAAGCGATGTCATGTATATTGTGCCCATCAGCAAGATTTCAACTGACCAGAGGGGTTTTTTCCACCTAGAGACAGGCAGACCTGTCTGCATTAGATGGCTACTTAGCGTCCCGTTTCCAAATGTGCTCATTTCCAATTTGGCTCAGCTGTGGAGGCTGTGTGCTCTGCTCTGCTGGGAAGGGATTCAGTGATGCTAATAACTGCAGTGCCTTTCATGTAAGGCTATCAAAGTGCTTAGTAAACAATGAGATATGCTTTGCCAGCCCTGGCTGCTGAAGGAATATAGAGTATTTTACTACAATAAAAGATTGAACTGTAGCATGCTCAGGAGATACCGCTCCTGTTGTTGGCCTCAGATCAGTGGAATCAAGCATCTCGGAGACAGATGAAGAAACCAATGCTGGTTTCTGAAACCTGCGCACCTAATACCTAAATGCTTATTTAGACATCTATCCTGTCATAGAGGAGGAGGTCAAAGGAGAATGAAGAGAAGGCAATACTCAAGTTTTGACACATTTATCCAGGGTAAAAAACTGAAGAAATCAGAACTCCTCTCCAAAACTTAACTATGCCTTCAGACTGTTCTGCTTACAAGGAAAAATTTCTAAGATCTTGCAAAGGCTTATTCCTCCTTTCTTCTTCCAGCCTTGCCCATTTCACTTTATTCAAGATTTGTCTGCGCATTTTGTAAAAAGATCCTCCATTGAAGGTCTGTAGTATAGGTCCCTTGCCCCTTTACTCTTTTGCCTAAATAGGAAAAGTCTGTTGTAAATATTCATGGCTTTGGAGGGGAAAGTATTGCAAATGGACACAAATCAGCTAGTGAAAACTGCAACAGCTGCTTACAGACAGAAGAAACATGGTCTGGTTCTTTAAGTGGAAAAAGGAAAAGCAGTGTTTGTTTTTGCTGAGGGATATGTACATTTTCATCAAGTACATAAGAAATATTAGTATCCCACCTATTATACTCAGAGGACATGTCCGAGTTAAACAGCAGCAAGCAGCTCAGACGCGCAATGGCCAGAGTGGCTGCTGCAGAACGCAGAGAGGAGGACATTTATTCCAGGCTGGACAAGAGGAGACCATATAGTCCAAAGCCATTTCAGCATATGAGGCTCTGACTCTCTGCATCATGTATTGTGATAGGAGCACGCCAGGGCATCTGTTAGCTTTTTAATGAAAGCCAGTGTGGGTGACAAGGTAATTTCAGGTTCAAGCATGAATGCTCAAGTGCAAGAGTTTATGTTCAATTACCAGATGCTTCAAACAAGCAGCTAAGACAAAGGCAAGCGATGCCAAGCACACACGGCTGCATCCAACGCGAGAGAAAACGGACAGAGCGCTGCTTTTCCTCGGGCTGAATTTCCATTCATGTTGCTGATATTCATTATGTGGACCTAGGCAGATAAGCAGTAGTTTCAAGTTTGATTAACCATCTAATTACCTAAGTCTCTTAAACAGCCATTAGTGTTACAATGTTCAAGATCTAGCTACATTTTTTCCTTATTTACATAAACCATTTCACATACAAGATTTTAAAATAGGTTTTTCCTGTAGATAAACTATAACTTGAGCATTTGGGACTCACTTTTTCTCTTTTTGGAATACCAGCATGTTGACTGTTTTCATTGTGGTTTTTATCAGAGGCAGTTAATAAATGCATTGCAGACCAATGTCCTGTATTTGCAATGACATTTTACATTATTGTATTGATTTCAAGGCAAATCATGTCTGGAGATAATAAAAATCAATCTTGGAGGTGGAATCATCTGTTTTCTATGAGCAACCGAAGAATCAAAGTCCAATACATGAATACTCCAATGTGCTCTAATGTTTCTTTCTCTTCTATTTGTGAATGAAACGTTTATCCAAGACCGTAAAGTCAAAAGCATCTGACTAGCTAAACTTCTGGGAGCTCTTAGCGCTCTAGGCACCATCAGACACTATGAGAAACGCTGAAGAGAGGAAAATATGACCCTGAACTAAAGAGATTAATAACTGATGAATAACTGAGTGCATAGTACAACTTAGCATAGCAAACTACAGCTATCTTAATAAATTCTTTTGAGTACTTTATGGGGTATGGCCAAAATGAAGATTAAAATGGGGAAAGCCTAAGTATTTACAGTATTTGGCCTGTACAATATCACAGAGGTGAGCTGTGATGAGTCACATATATGCTTTCAGGAAGAAGCACGTGGCTCTTATGCCAATATAACACTTCTTTTCCTTATAATCAGCTATCATACATGTGCTCTCGCAAGACAAGTAACTGATTTATATGGCACATTTCTTAACAGAAAATTTTGCAGCACTTAAGAGTGTCCTCTGGTGTGTACTATGGTAGTTCAGCCTAATAAAACGTAATCTTATTAAAAGCAAAAGGGACACTATCAGTTTAGAAACGGGAATTTAGGCCTGAGAGTAAAGCCACTTCTCTGACTTTAGAAATATATGTGGTTAGTGGTCTAGATCTTTCCATGTATTCAGGCAGCACCAATCTTTGGCAACGAAGGCAGTGATACATGGCCACGTATTTAACGGGGATTAAGGAAAGGAGGGGTGGAACGTTTGACCTTTCCTGGAAGAGTGGAGACTCTGATTCAGCAATACACACAGTTGAGCTGGGCATTTAGGACATGCTAAAATTGCTTTCCTGAAAGAGGATCCTTTTCTTGCAGTTTACTTGGCTTAAATCTTGCCATATCAGAACCACAGCGGTGTGGGGGACATGCAATTATTTTTAGACAGGTGTTTCAGCACATCGCCTGAGCCCCTTTCTCTTAGGAAGCCTGTTTTCTTTTAGTGTCGGCAAGGTTTTTTTAAGAGGAGAGTTTAGATGTCGTTCCTTGTGACTGCGCTCCTAAGTAACCTGCCCATCCAGCTGCTGAAGATTCCCTTTCAAGAATGGCAGTTTCCTCCTCAGCTTCATTCACAGCTGAACTGCAGTCGAGGTACAATTTATTAACATATTTCTTAAACTGACATTGAAAAAGAGCTTCCCACAGATTGAAAACCGTCTAAACTTGATGTAAGAGTCTCCCTCCCAGGAATTAATGCCTCCCACCTCCCAGACAGGGACCAGGCAGTCAATCAAGGGACTGCATTTCTGCACAGCCAAATATGCATTCTTTGTGGGGCTGAATAATAAATGAAAGCTAATTTAAACCTGAAAACACATTAAAAATGGAATTGCATCAAAGGATACTGGGGAAGGGTGTGCCATTATGGCAAATTCAAACACAAAATATATGAAAATATATCCACTCCACTGAGAGTACAGTGTTACTTAAATAACAAGAGGGCACAATACTTCATTTTAACCTCCATTTTACTTAGTGCAATGCAATCTTATCAAATCAAGCTCTCTCCATACAATTGTGACAAAGAAAATCATATGTAATGGGGTCTGGAAATGACAATCAAATCTGTCGCTCACAGAAATTTGTACTTGCTCTTTATAGCAGCATGCAACAGTGCCTGATTACACTACAAACCCAAACACCCCCTCGCTATCTCTTTGCATTTCAGACTAAAATGAAAGCCACTTCACTTCAGAGGTGCCTTAAATGAAATCGGTATATTTGACAAACGATTGAACCATTTGTGACACACTTTATAGATAACCCAGTGAATTCAAGGTGTCACCTTTTGTGGGCTATTGATTGCAACTAGCTGATATCCGTCTTTTCAAGTATGGAATAATCTACTGTCATTGCAAAAATGATGGCCATCTTACAGAGAAGGTTAATCAGATACAGGAGAAATCATATCTAATCTTTGATAAATTGCAAGTCACTCAAGGATCAATCACCGTTCTCCTTGTAACACAAGCCACAGGTAATTGTGCAAATGTAATGCTGTGCAGTTTGCTGTGCAGCCCATGTACGCAGTGGCCAACAGCATTTTGCCCCTTTGAACAGTTTAGCCTGCTGCGATCGTTGATTTATGGCGCTTTTAAATATGTTTTTATTAGTAATGACCATAAATAAAAACTTTTCAAAAAGAAGCTGTGCAACAATAATATGATATGCAGGCATTCAAACTGCAAAATTATGAAGTGACTGGCACAACCTTTGCATTTTTATGGTACAGTATATGTTTTAGGTCTCTCCTATCTGAGTTCTACGTCTATTATCTACACCCTCCTCATCAGGACCAAGACGTTAGGAATTAGCTGACATGCAAGAATAAATCCCAAATTAAGAGTCATTAGGAGCGGGTGCCTCTTGAGCTGTCAAACCTACAGAACAGCACGAAAATCACTAGCTGGACTTTCCAGCTTCCCAGTGAATGATCCATAGCTTAATCATCCTTACCGTCACCCAGATCAAGTCTTGCATGTGTCATCAATGTCTTGGGATAAGCTAGTCTTGGTGTACAGGTCATTTACCAAGCAGCCCAAGACACATTCATCCTCCCAAGTACCTGGTGTGAACACAGTGCATCACCATTTGTACTGGTAAGGGGAACTGGACGAGAGCACCTACTGATACTTCAGAAAACAGGAAAAGTTTTTACTATTACATTAAGAAATTGGGCAAATTTAAGATTATTCTATTTAATTTTCAATGTGTTTTAACTTGGTGAAAATAAACCTTTGCACTAAACTGCTCTATCAGTGTATTTACCCAGAGTTAGTAAAACCCACACACATGCTGTAATACAGGTATCTGTATAAATTACCATTTTATACAATAATGCAATTTGCAGGAAGACACAATACATCCTGCTTCTCAAAATTAATACAATTATTTCTCAGTTATACACAGTACCTTATTATTCTCATCAGACTGTATTTGCTCTAGAGCCATACACACATAGACGTAGAGGATGTCACAGTATCATTCTGGTACATATCTACCTATAACCTAAAGTAAATTTATTTTCATTATTATATGCATGCGTGGCTGTGTATGTTCACAGATGTCCCTAACTTACTTCAGGCACTATCTTCTTTATGTTGGGATCTTGGCTGTCACTTGCTGCAGTAAAAAATACAGACCTACAGCTGCCCTTAAGCTGCATTACAAAACCAGCCAAAGGGAAGCACCTCCTTTCACTTTAATTTGGTCAATAGTCAAGGCCTACTACAGTCACTTTTGTATTTGGTTTTAGGGATTTTTGGCCTTGCTTTTCCCAAGAATTTCAATTGCTGCAGAATTGCTGCAGAATAAGAGCAGCACTGGATCTAAAAATTTACTTTTGTGATATGAGGTTAAAGATCTTGCTGCAATTAAAAAAGGAATTTAGAACATGCAGCAATTTTTTTTTCATGATTTGTCAACTTCGTTGCCTGGCCTTTATAGGACCTGTCTTATGGACAGTGACTGGAGAGACTTTATAAAGGCCAGCACTTAGAAACATAACTTAGGTATCCGAACTAATAGTTATATTTGAAACTACGAGCCCTATGCTGTGAGTACACTGAGTATTTCCACTCCTAGCTGGGTTTGGCCAATGCATCCCAAGGGATTACCCTGCATGGATAGGGAAAACTCTTACATCCACAAAAGAACAAGAGAGTGTTGTCGTTGCTAAATCATTTTCATCCATTTCCTCCAACTGTGACTTTCTTGGTTATGGAGGCAAAGAACTGGGACCTACTGAATAAATGCTTATTATTAAATGAAAACAGCACTGAGGACAATTTCAAAGTCAAACTTCTGCCATTTAGCAGTTTTACCACTTCTCAACCCTACTTTTAAAATACAAACCCATTCCAGTTCAGCAGGTTCTCTGCTGCTTCCAGATGCCTTAACCCTTTGGTTCGGTGGCTCTGCGCTGTTGAGCTCTAATGAGCAATCACGACTTACTCCCTTACTCTAACTTTCCTCATTTTTAATATACAATTCCTTTTTGCCCTTCCTCCCTCCACCTCTTGGCAGATTAAAAAAAAAAAAAAAAATGCTCGACAGAAAGGAGGCTATCAACATTCACTGATTTTAGTAAGTACAAAATGTATTTTCTTATTATAGAGTTTGAATCTCCATCGGAGCACAAAACTCCATATAAAGACCCAAGAACAACGTAGAGAGTTTCCCACTGGAACTCATGGCTATCTGTCATTAGGAAAAATGACCACCTCTATTTTCACCACGGACTGTCCATCTCCTGCTGTTATTACAATGGCTTATCTGCTGGGCGGGTTGCTGTACCCATTCCATGAATGCCTTCAACTGAAGTATTTCTCTAAAGCAGCATCTGCTCCTACTATTTTATAATTAGAATATAATTAGTGGAAGTTCCCGCATATAGCTCCCATAGAGAAATGACTCTACCACACAAAAGAAAGATCTAAAATTCCCAAGCTATTTACAATCTACACTAAAAAGAAATCTGGGCATTTCTCTAGTGCCTCAGGAAATGACATCCAGACAACAAGACATAATTAAGAACTTGTTATGCATTGGGCAGGACAATCTGCAGGCAGGTATGGCAATCAATTATGCAAATAACTTTAAAAAATTTATTTTCAGTTTCAAAAAAAGCTTTTCAGATGTCTTCAAAAGGTCAACCTCAAATAAAAAAGCCAAACTTTTTAATAAACTAAACAGAAAAAAATCATTGCTGTCACAGGTAGCATCCAATATTCTTCCATTTGAAATTATTTTAAAACAAAATTGAAGTAACTGATTAAATAACATGTTATTTCAAATAGAAAATGGATGCCTCTAGTTAATAATTATAATGCTGAATTCTTATTCAAGCTGTACATATAAGTAACAGAAAAGTTTAAGTCTATTCAGGACAACTTGTGGAAAATATAGGTTATCCAAAAGTTTAAGTCAAAGGAAGAAAGCACAATAGCACTTATACAAACGCAGCTACAAACCTCGGGAATTTACAAGTATCCAAAGAACTGAACCAGGCAACAGAGAGAGGAAAAGCGAGAGGGAGGGGGCAATTTCAGCTCTCTTTAGCAGCATTCACAGAGGGAGCGTATCCAGACCCGCAGGCTTGCACGTGGCTCCTGCTAGGGGCAAGCACAGCAGGGGAGCCAGCCTGTTAAACACTAGTTTGAATATTTAGGCTTTGAATCACAACCAAATGTGAACAATTAAGTTTAACAGAATTCCACTGAAAAGAGAATTAGATAAGCAAAAGAAGGGGAAGAGTGCAGCGTGAAGAGCAAGGCTGCTCTGTGGGTGAAGGCCAGCACGAGCACAGACCTCAGAGTGAGAGGGAATAAAATGAGCTCTCCTCCTTACTTTCTGTCGAGCTTGAGCAAGTCATTAAAAGTCTCTGCTGCCTTATTTTCCCAGCCTATAAAATGGAAATAAGACCTTCATTATAAACTGTTTTGTCTTCTTATACCACTGTGCACAGCGGACACTTTTATTTAAGATTTCTTCCTGAAACCCTGTTGAGACTTCCACGCTACCACAGGCGAGAGTGAAGCCCAAACACCTATTTCTGAACAGATCAAGTGACAGTAAGAACAGAACGCACAAAACAAACCTTGAAAAAAAGTTACCTGGGCCACAGAGGTCTAATTTGTTTCCTGGTGAAGGTGAGATGGTCTCTCACTGTCCTGTGCTCTCTTGCAAAGAAGTGACTTGTGTCTCCATGTTCTAATTAATTAGTGACACACTGAGAAGGCAAACCCTTCTTCCAAGGGATGTGCTACTGTTTTGCTCTCCTGTTGGTTAAGCCCCGGTACTGATGTTATGGGAAGGGGCAGGATGGAGACAGGATCACACGTGGAATGAAAATAATAACCTGCGAGACCATCCTGTCATTATAACTTGCTCAAAATCCCCAGCTCCTACTCTACTGAATAAATATTCAACACAGAGCATCATTAAAAAGCGTCCCTGACATTTCTCCTGTTACATGGCATTTTACTTCAAATTAGCAACGATTTTTTCTTATGTAAATCACTTCGAAACAAGAATCAAGCTCTAACGTGCAAAGATACACAGCGAGGAGGAACAACATCACATGTCAGCATGAGCATTTCTCCATTCAGCCTGGCTTCAGTGATGGACAAGTTTGGCCCCGAGCACACAGTTTTCCCAGGGCTTCAGCCACAAACTACAACATTTCTCCCTGACACTCCCACTCGCGGTTGTCTGCTGCAGGGAATGATGTTCATCTTCAACTGTACCAAATAGTTTCGTTACCAGGACTAATGGGTTCAGGCTTGGATTTTTACAGAGACTTTCTACTGTGTACTTAGACACAAAAGGAACTGGGATTTTCACTGGTGAAATACTCTTTCTAAATAAACTCTAATAAAGATTATTATTGACATATATTCACAATGTAGCTAAAAGAAAACACAGCACTAAAAACTTACAACTCTGATCACTAGTTCTTCATGATACACTTACAAACTTCCAACATAATGAAAGCAAAATTCGTATTCCAGAGGTGTGTGTGACAAAGAAAACCAACCCAAGCCATGGTGAGTCAATTCAGTGACAAAACCTCTTTGTATTTCAGAGTCAACCTGCTTTTGAGTCATCAACATTTGTATTCATGTCATATTCCCAAATGACTGGCTTGAGCACTGTGATACAGCGCACCTAGAACTTAACCTATTCGGTGGTGTCTGAATAAATTCTCTCTGCCATCATGATTTTGGGATTAAGAGAAGGGACTCTAGTCTCCATATTAACTTTGATGGGATTGCTCATAATCTTACTTAAGTTGCATTAGGAGAGGGGAAAATCAGGTCCCAGGAGTCCCTAATATTGCAAGCACCACCTCATCATCGTTCAGCAGTGCTTTAGTTACTCTCTGATGTGTCAAACCCCATCACTCCTAGTCTTTATCCATGCGCCACTTGGCTATTATTATCTGATAAGCAACTTTGAGTAACCTGTTTGCAATCCAGCTAGGCTCAGGGAGAAAAAGTCACAACAGCTCAAAACCTCAGAAGTTTGGTTCTGCTAAGCTGCTTCCAAAAACGCTTCTGAGAAAATACACAAAAGGACTGCTATTTCCCCAAGTACTGTCCCAGATTCTTTTCTTCAACACTCTTACACTTTTTCCTCCTACGACAGAAAATGTGCTCTCTAAACACTTCCTCTGTATCTTTGATGTTAAAAACGTAGCCTTCAGGCCAGTCTGTTCTTAGTCGCTATTTTCAAGGATATAAAGTTCTTAGGATAAGAGAGTCATTATCACTTTCTCCCTTTATTCTCCCACACTGCTTCCTTCATCTTTACCCGAAATGGAGATCGGCAGTCACTTTCTCAATGCATGTCATGTTTAGATCATTATCTCCCCTATCCCTAACTGCACAGACTGAATTACGTCAGTGTGGAGAGAAGTGGCTCTAGGGAGACCTGCTCCCATCGTCCACAACAAGACCATACATCACAATGATCTGTTTTCTCTCTTGCACTGTTTCCTCTTAGAGTATGGCCCTAATTTACCCGAATTTGTGGGATTCTTCATGAAACTCATGTCTGGAAGATCATCCCACTGCATGCTTTGGAAAAGGACAAACTACGTGTCCTCCATTGGGATGAAGATCAAACTCATAATGTTAGTAGACTTACAATGCAAGACCTTCTTGAGCAAAGAAGAGAGAAGGGATTTACATCCCACAGCAGTACAACCGTCACATTTCATTTTCTAGAAACCAAAATAGTTCCATGAAACTAAAAGCTCGAGGAGACAGATCGTCTACTGCCAGGAATTCCTAACTCCATTAAGACCCACAAAGCTGCAGGAACTGAGATATGGCCCCTTATATCCAAGCCCAGCTGGACTCCTTTCTCCTTACGTAGCCCGTAAGTGTGCAGAGTCGGCAGCACAAACTGTTAAACCACCAGAGCTGCCGGCACGGAAGACGTCTGTCCGCTCAGCTACGTCCAACCGACTGACTCTCTCCAGGACTCTTCTGGCTTGCTCTGCGTGGCCATGCTGGCTCATCCTACAGACCTCAGCTTTTCCTGTTTTTCATTGTAGCTCTTCTCCAAGGGCTAAAGTAATCCTCTGCAACAGCCAGGGAAATGGATGGAAAACATTAAGCTGAACACATTACCTTTCTTATGAATTTGTAACTGTCCCCAGTCTGATAGTAATTTCCAGTTAACAAGCTCTGGCTAGTCTTCACTTATGAAATTAACCATTGGATGAAATAGTTTGTTGCTTATGTTTTCTATACAACCACATACATAAACACACAAACATACAATCGAATGCACTACATTTATTTTTATTAAAATATCTATCGGAAGTCCTTGATCTGTGGTTTCATTTTAACTATGCTGGGTTTTCATTTGTATTCAGAAACTGAAAAATATTTTAACCTTTCTGAAACAGATCATGTTAAAATAAATTGAAGCACATTGATGAAAAGTGTTAATTAACCTGCTTTTGTCTCATTAAGAGTCTGTGTTTAACCTATAGGTCATCTCCTCTTTCAGCTGATGTATGGATTTGATCTTCAATGATGAGCTAAACAACCCAATCTCCTATTGATGCCCGAGAACTCCTGAACCTCTTGCTTTTTTGGGAGAGGACAAGAAAATTCCTAAAAAGAAAGTGTTAAGCTTTTTAAGGAATTATTCTAAACCTTCTTTTATGGCAGGACAGGTTGCAATAATGGTGACTGTGCGTGCTGGTTCTGACTGGGGTAGAGTTAATTTTCTTCGCAGTAGCTGGTATGGGGCTACGTTTTGGTTTTGTGCTGAAAGCACTGTTGATACCAGAGGGATATTTTGGTTACTGCTGAGCAGGGCTTACCCAGAGCCAAGGGCTTTTCTGCTCCTCAGCCCACCCCACCAGCGAGGAGGCTGGGGGGGCACAAGGGGTTGGGGGGGACACAGCCGGGACGGCTGATCCCAACTGATCCCAGGGATATCCCAGACCGTAGGACGTCATGCTCAGCAGATAAAGCTGGGGAAGAAGAAGGAAGGGGGGGATGTTTGGAGCGATGGCGTTTGTCTTCCCAAGTCACCATGACACATGCTGGAGCCCTGCTGTCCTGGAGATGGCTGAACACCCGCCTGCCCGTGGGAAGGGGGGAATGGATTCCTGGGTTTGCTTTCCTTGTGCGCACGGCTTTTGCTTTACCTATTAAACTGTCTTTATCTCAACCCACGGGTTTTCTCACTTTTACTCTGATACTCTCCTCCTTCCCACTGTGGGGGGAGTGAGCGAGTGGCTGCGTGGGACTGAGCTGCCAGCTGGGGTTAAACCACGACGCCCTGCAATACATTGCGGGTTTAAGATAAAAACACAGAACAAAAATATGAATCTTTCCCCTCTCCCCCTCCAGGGCATACAGACATAATGCTTGAACTTTTCTAAACCCAGGTTTTTTTCTTCCCACATTATGTGCGGAATCAGGTATATTTATAAGCATCAGCCACTTGCCCTTGTCCTGACTTCCTTATCTACCTGTGCAGCTATCAGTTTTAAGACCCCTGATGTGCCTGAAGGTTGGCTGGGGATTGGAGGGACACACAGGAGAAAGGAGAAGGTGGTACAGAGGGAAGTGGGGGCAAGAATCTGCTGCATTTACCATTATCCAGAGCAAATATTTCACACCAAATGGCACTCTCTACATCAGAATCAGTTAGGCAAAGTACCTGGAGAAGCTGCTCCGTAAGAATCAATATATTTGTATTTCTGCTTTTAAAAATATAACTCTAATAATGCTAGAGATAAGTCCAAAATTGGCAAAAGAGATAGGCTGAAGATCTATGCTTTTTAATATCAAGCTCTTCACCAAGACAACTTTTATCACATTAATGGCAAAATCACACTGATTGTAAAACAGCCAAAATGAGGCAATTAGTAAGGCCTGTGACAGCCACAGAAAACTAAACGCACAAGGTTTTCAGTGCAAGCCAGATGGATATCTTCAATATATTTCTTATTGTCTGCTTGTAGTAATATGTTCAATTAAACTGAATCAGTACTACAGAAGACCCTTTGAACTGCCTGAAAAAAATTAATTGTCTGCTGCAGATTTAATGAAGCTTAACAGTTGTATTATGTTTACAAGTTTTATTTGTTATGATCAGTAAGTGTTTACAAGAAAAAACCCCTAACTTACTTCATTCAACTAGCCCTATGAGCAAACCACTGGTATTTTACAGCTTATTTCATTTACATGTGTCTTTGCCATTTACTGGTTTCGTTCTTAGCAGCTGACCTAATTTTTTTTATCTCCCAATTAAGAAACCAACAGCTCTTGCTGTGCTGTTCGTTCGCGAGTTGTTGTGAGTTAAGCCTCACTCAGGAGTTTGACCACAAACTAGTGTTACGACGTGATCCCAGAGGGGCCGATGGAAATGCCCGGCCACGGGCCGGTCCCTCTGACACTTGCTAGGATCCTCATCAATGCTCGAGCGACATCCCAACCTTCCCCAGCACAATGCAGCCAACACGCCACGGCTGTCACGTTTGACCAGTTCACATCAAGGAAATCAAAAGCAAAAGGCACGTCTGAGTAGACCCAAGGAGGGATGGCTTTGGGGAAAGCTTGACAGCAGATGAGGCATCTGCTTCTCATTTTGCCACTTCTGTAATCTTGGAATAATTACAACCTTTTTGCTTCAATTAACTGTCAGAAAAATGGAAAGGCTGACATGATATGCAGCTATTTCATTTTCCCTAGGGTGCTTTGGGGCTGACCTGATTTTTCTGATGACCTCAGGTTCTCACCTGAACGGAGCTGAGAGAAAAACCAAAAGTTTACCAGACCGAGGTGTAACACGCGCAGAGGAGATGCACCTGCCAGCTCTGAAACACAAAGGTGAGCTCTTTACAGCTGCAGAAGGCAATTTGGACAGGCATCATGTAACAACCCTGACTGTGTTTTGCAGTTGGAAATAAACATGGAAGTTGCCTGAAACTATAAAATACTTGATTAAGCTTTCTGTTTGAAGTGCCATATGGAGAAAAGCTGCAAGGACCCTGAGGTATCTACTGGATACCAGAGCCATCACCAGCTTCTACCTGAAGCTTTTCTACCCAGGCTTCGTTAAGGAGATCCAGCAAAGTGCAGCCTGCAGCGCTGGGGCTACCACGGTTGAGGGGACGAAGGAGTAGATGAGGCGAATGCATTTATAATTGTGCCTTTCACGCGGTGCTTTGGGTCATAATTTTACTTAAACCTAGCAAAAGACCCTTAATTGTGTCATAGAAATAATTGGTGTCAGTGGAAATAGTCCAATTAGAGCTGAATATATTCCTTTGCAATTTTACGGCCAAAGATTATTGCTTTCATTGTCAATTGTTAAAATCAAGCATTTGCTACTGGTTGTGAGTTAGAAGTCAAGAAAGATTTTTCAAACTTAGAAGTAAGTTTTATTTCCTGAACATGAGAATACAGCAACATGTACTCATGAATAAATCAGTGCTTACGTAACTCTATGGTGTGCTCTAATCCTTTTTTGCCTATAAAACCCTGATTTAGAGATTCTGGAGAACAACAGTTTGTAATCTAAATTGACTTTTTCTCCCTGAAATTCATTAAAACAATGCGCTAAGCCTGACAAGGAATATTCATTTATGTCTGAACTGCGTATAAAAACTGTGTCCAGCAACTACTGAAAAAACCTTTAACAATAATGGAACTTTTTTTAACTTCTTCAGAGTTCTGAGTCTTTGGTAAGTGTAGAAAATCTTGGCTTTGATACCAGCTGAACACACACCTTGTGTGCTATCCAGCATAACTATAAAAAGCCCATAAAATATGGACAGCCCTAAAGTGCTGCTCTGGGATTATTACTTTAAACTCTGCCTCTCTTTTTTAAATGATATTTTGTGCTTTCAACACCAGGTGTCATTTAACCAGGTCCTTTCTTAAGGGCTGAGGCGTAACCAACATGAATTTAAATTAGATTGAATTGAACTGTGAGGAAAGAAAAATAAAGACCTTGCATGACCTTAAACACTGCTGGATCAAGACAGACCTCAGAAAGAGTGACGGAGGGGCTATTCATATTTCAAAATTACTAACCACTAAACCCATGACATACGGACGGATGGTATGGAAAATGCCCGCAACAGCTTTCTGGGACAGCTTCCATATGAGCAAAGAAGCAGGAATGTATCTGATGGGGGAAAAATCAGGGAGGTATATAGAGGGTTTCTGGTAATGTGGGTAGTGCTTAAATTGGTCAACAGATTTAAGTATCTGCTGCATTTTTCCCCCGGTTAATGTAAAAAACCCCAATGTCTTAATGTATGGCTTACTCTCCCTCTTGGGAAAAAAGTTAAACCCCCACCTCAAGGAACCAATATCCCAGTTACTCAGAAGTCATCATGACCTAGTTGACAACAGCTGGTAAAATTCATGGTGCTAGAGTAATTTGTATTTACTGATTAAAAAAACAAAAAAAAGGACCCTCATGAAAATACACACACTCCTTGCTGAAAGATTAGCATTTTGTACAACTGCAAAGTAAAACCATTACACCGTTCCCCTGCAGCCAGATCCATTCAGAGTACACCGTAACGAGGAGAAACACTTTGTTAATGCACCTAACACCTCTGCAGAGGTCAGCAGATGTATTTCAAAAAAGCTACATGTATTTTTGACTAAGAGAAAATCAGGTTTATTAAACACCACCTTTTTTATTGACGGAGTCAGCAATGGCACTATTTGACAGCTAGCTCTCTTGTAGGCAAGCCCAGCATTTGCTGATCTCAGTCGTGCAAATGGCCATAGTGTTAGATTTAAGGCTGGCACTGAAGCCACAGCAGATGCTAAAGAACTCAGTCAGCAACAGTAGCTCTGTTATGCAGAATCAGTGTCTGTGATAATGGAAATAAATTATTTGTAAGTATAAACCAAGATATAAATAGACACACACACACCATCCTAATGGTGAAAATAATTTTGGAAGGAACACACAACTGTGATCTAAAGCTTGGATGCCAACACTGGATATTCACTCTGGTTTCAGTTTATCTATGAATATCCAACAAAAAAAATCTGAAGTGTGATAATGTGTAAACATTTCCAAAGGAATAAAATAAGTCTCTGAAAAGCCATGAGGGATCATTCAGACTGTATGATTTTCCATATGAGTTTGATCTCTCTATTTTGTGCGTTTTGTTTTTTAGACTACTGTAACGTAAAAATGGGATTAATTTAAAAGTCTGCCCGGACCCTTAAGCTTATAAACAAATAATACATTTAAAAAAAATAATAATGAAAAAAATCAGACTGAAGGCATTATACCAAGTTGTCTTCAACACAGTTATGAGGGGTTATAATGAGGTCTTCAAAGGTAAAAAGAACTACAAGCGATTGAAACTCCACTCCTGCGAAACTCAACAGCCGGTGTTCCGTGCGGAGCACTGCTGGTGCACACACATCTGCCGCCAGCCTCGGTGCCGTTCAGCTTCGGAAGGCTGATGGGTACAAAGGTATCAAAGTCACCTCAGCCCAACCGAAGAACATTATGCACAAATAGAAAAGGAGGCATAAGCAATTCCGTTTGATTGCATGTGTGCTCGTTAGCACATACCAGCTTACTGTATTATGTGGAAATTAAGCCACAAATGACTTGAAGAAACCCTGCACCATGCGTTATCAGCCACGTTCAAAACAAAACTTCTGAAACATGCAATAGCAGACAGATGGTCAGTCATTAGAGAGCGATGTCTCTCCACTGGCGCATACCTGTGGAGCTGGAGAACTGAACTCTTTTCAGTTCTTTACAGGCAGCGTAATATTCATAATCTCTGAAGATGAAAAAACCATTATTCCTTATCTACTAAAACAATCCATGGTAGTATAAGTTTACACTAGCCCCATGGATACAAGGCAAGCACAACGCATTTTCTGGAGAATGTAGTTCAATACTCCTCAAGTGATGTCGAAAAGGAGACAACCACAGATGGCAAGATGGGCCAGGAAGACCGTCGCATCCCCCTGACACTGTTTTTACAGAGTGTGAATGCCGTGTCCACGCTGATCGGTACAGTGCTGCCCCTGAACTATGAGCCCAGCTACTTTTAAAGGTCTAGAGTAACACAGTAAGAACTGCAGGTTTAAAGGTAGTAACATTTGAAGTCTCTGAAAAGTTATCTGGTAATGGGCCAGAATTTACAGTATTTAATCAATCGTTTCAATTTTAAGTGCAATACACCAATTCAATGTTCACACAAAGGAATACGCTTGGAATGGAAAATATGCAATTTTATAGAAAATAATTTGGATCACTGTGCTGGACAAAATCAAGACTATCAGTCTATTCAAGCATGAGGAAGAAATAACCTACTGACATTATCTTTGTATTCTTTTTCTGCTAAAGTGATACAGATACCAGCTAACAAAAGTTCTCTTGCTTTTACTGCCTTGAGCCCCCCCTGACAGTCCAAATGAGACGAGCTAATGGCAGTAGGAAAACGTTAAAGGTGCATCATAATGAAACAGGCAAATAAAGTCATCAGAACTTGCCCTTGTCAGAGATGCAACAATGTGACCGGAATTGCTGTACTTCCCGACAAGAACAGAAATGTACAGAATCTACCACGCATTCGCGTGCTGTTTCCGTCCATTAAACCACAGAGGTAAGGGGACAGGAAAAGCCTGGATCATCCTGGTCTACCATCAAAGGCAACCGGATAATAAATGGTACGAAAAGCCGTTTCTGGCAAGCTGGTGTGCTTTAAAACCCAAGAGAATCTCCGGTGCCGGACAATCCCTGCCACCACTCCTCCGTGGCCAGTTCCATACTGCACAGCTCCAAGCACAGAGGCAGCAGCAGCCCAGCTCACATCTGCAACCGCTCATCTGCCGGAGCACGGCACATCGCTCCTGCCTGCTTGGGAATTACAAAGGACCGCACCACGAAGCTACGGGCTGAGGAGTCAAGCTGACTGATTAGATTTATAGATAGGTTTATATAGATTTATATAAAAATACATATTGGTACACATAGGTAGACTTGTAGCTCAGAACACAGCCGAGAGGAAAGCAGATGTTTGAGAAGCAGCCACGCGCGTCTACGGCGGGTGCCACCAGCCATTCACCTCCAACGTCACAAAAGCAAAGCGGGCCACAGGCTCATCAAGATATTTAGTGTGTCTGCTGGGAAACAAGCTGCATGACAAGGATTTTCTCATTCTGTGAAAGAAACAGTGGCAATACGCTCTTGTCATCTGCATTCCTGTCATTACCTTGTTTTCGCTGCTTCTTTCACACCTAATGCTGCCCAAGAAACTTCATTTGGGTCTTAGTCATTGCACAAGCTGGGACGTTAGCACCAGGAGCCTCTGCTTGCACTTCCTATATTCAGAGCTTTTATTGCAACATCTTGAAATTAGTTTTCTATTTCAGAGCTGCCGCTGTATTAGCCAATTTACATCACTGCATTAAATACAAATAAACTCGTATTGTACAGTCTATGCCTGTTTACGCTATTTGTCATTTAATCCCTGGTACTTAGAAAGTCTGTAGTGTTTCTGTATGTTGGAAGACTGAACATTTAGCCTCAAGTACAAGAAAAAATGGGAAAAAAAGATGGAAAATTAATATTTATATTCTACATGTAAACACACACCTTGTTTTGCATAGCTCTGATCACTGTCTGAGGGAATCTTCTCTATCCTTACGAATTCAATCTTGCTTTTTAATTTAAAGGTCAAACGGTACATGCAAGTTTACAAGATTTCAGGTCTCAGAGGCCAGAAAGGTTCTCATGTAGCACCAACCAACAAAACAAACCCAAACTACAATCTCACTGGTTCGGAAAACCACCGAGGTTCACCAGTTCTGACAACAGCATGTTAATACACAGCCCTATGGGCACCCATCAGAATTTCATATTTTTTAAGCTGTCTAGTCATGCATAATATGAATATTTATTCATCCCTCTCTGGTTGTTTGCCAGAGATTTATTATAAGCTCCTTGGTTCTGGTGTAACAGATATTCTCCTCCTCCTCCTCCCATCCTTGCCTACACTATCTTTGACACCGTCGGCATCTCACCCCGAGAGAGAAAGAAAATTGAAAAAAAAAAAAAAAAAAAAAGAGAACCTGCAATGTTAATGGAAGAACACAGGAAGGTTAGAAAAAATATCTTTTGACCTTCACAGTTTTTTACTCAATGACGTAAGATGAGTTAGAAAAGAACATAAGTATATCTTAAGGTCAAAAAACTCATTAGCTGATAAATTAGTCTTTTCGTACATTGCAAAACTGAGTTAAAGTATTCAGTCATATTTCCGTCAAAACTTGCCGATGTTTTACTTAGGGCAGAGAAACTCAAGCATTTCAGTATAAAATACAGTATTTTACACAGTTCATTTGGAGTTCAGAATAGTTTCTGCTCTTTTATACTTTTTATGGGATAGACTTTGAAATTGCATTTCTCAGTTTGCTGTTAATATCCACATCTTGGGCTTAAGAGTTTATTCTCTGCTTCATGCACATGTGTCACTCCCATTAATGCTAATGGAATCGAGTTAAAACGGAGCACTGAGGGAGAAAAAAGTACTTGCTAATCCTTTATAACCTTACTGCAAAGAAAAGTGATTTGTAAACCACGTGAACCCAAAGATCAGGTACAATAGCTGCTGACTATTGTGCTCGGAGTTACGGGCTATTCCTTGGGTAGTGCCAGGAAGAAAGGATAAGCCATGAACTACAGAAGCATGACTCTTCAATAAGAGAAACGAAACACACTCCTATTTTCAACGATTGGCTTTTTTACGGTGGTACACGCGGTCCCTGAACTGCAGACCCCGATTCAACCCCCTCAGTGCCTTGCAGCACTCTGAAAACCAGGACGACCTCAGCTGTGCCCAGCCCGGAGATGAAAAGCCGGCGCCTCCTGCTGCGGGCAGGCACCACCCTGCTGCAGTCCCCGCGGAGTCCAGCGATGGATGTTTGGGCTGTGTTTACCATTTGGCTCTCCAGTTTTGCTCTGGGGCAGACAGTAGCTGATTGACCCTTTTAGTAGTAGCCAAGGTCTTTTATACCTTGTTTGTTTTCCCTGAGCAGTGCTTTCTTAGCTATTTGCTGTGGGTGCCTCCTGAGGACAACACAGATTAAGAAAAGGCAGAGTCAGCTCATATACAGATCTAACGCTGATCTTGTCTCCATTTTTGTTTGCAGCGATCAACAGGGGCATGGGCAAACGCCGCACGAGCTGTTCAAAACAACCCCAAACCTGAAGCCCTTATTGATACCCTTGGTGCCAATAAGCTGTAGCAGAAGATATGAAAGGATAACACAGCCCTCCACCCTGGGGCTGCACCGTTGGCCCCTTGGTGTAAGGGAAGCAGAAGGGCCGAGCACGATGAAGCCCGGCCTCAGAAACACCCCATCTAACTATAAACACCTGACTGGATAGCTAAGGTAGAGGCAAACATTTTGCTCTGAGAAAAACCTGCTGCTGTACCACCGTCACCAGCAGTTTATAACTAACACGGACTCACCAGCTTTATCAGCACTCGCTTGATCCTGATGTTACTTGCTGAAATGTGCTCTGACTGTAAAACCCACGGATTAGAACTTGCATTGAAACATTTTAAAGTATTCCCTACGTACCATAAAAATAATTGATGGGGAGAGCCTCTAACCAAATACTATCCATCAATGCCAATATATGGGAGAATTAAAACTGACAGCGTTAGAGCTTTGTGATTGATTTATTGCTTTGTAATCAATCTTTTCTCATTTGTTATCCAATATAGGTCTTTCCCCAAATAAGAAGGGAATAGAGAGTGATTATAAGTGTAATAATCTATATATTCATTGCCTATAATAATTTATCAGACATCGGACTACTCATAAGCAGACCAAAAATTAAGACATTTGTCAGTGTCTCTCATTGTTTGTCAAATTATTACTTTAAATATTTTTGTCAAGCATTGTAGCTTTTGCTTTCGAAAAAAGTATATGACGGAAAAATTCCGGACACACATGAATAAACACTTTGAATTCCTGAAATGCAGAAATTGAGCCCTGGGTAAGAAATAATGAAATTAAATCAGAGTTTGTGCATCTTTTCAAAAATTATGACATTGAATTGCAAGGGTGAAACTCTTGCATCATTCTGCAACAAGACAAGATGTATTAAAGAGTTCAGAAGTTTTTAAAAAAGACAATAGAAGTTTATGAATAACAAGAATAAATGAAGTTGAACTAGGAAAGACATGTTTTTAAAGGACACCACCTAACCTCAGTATGCTGAGGGCAACATTTCTCCACAGGTACGCCATGGCTTTATGCAGGTCCTTTGCAAAACTGAATCTTAGGACAGAGCTGGCTGCAGTGACAGCAAATATTTCTCAAGCATGGTTACTGGCCATTGCTGGAAACAAGTCGTACAACGATATGGACCACAGTCCCGGCTTTGTGTTACAACTCCCATATCACTTGCAGTAAAATTTTAAACCACGTGTGAAAACAAGCGCATTAACTTGCTGTACGCACCATCAGTCAGTGTGACCACAGACACCTTCCTGCTGTTAACATCACCTCCGACCCACGAGGCTCGGCAGGTTTCTGAGACGCAGGAGAGCCTGACCGCGACAGACACTTTAATCCCTCTGGGCTCTACCCGCATCAGCATCAAAGAAGAAAGGTGCAGCATGCGTGGGGCTGCTTGGGATATTCTTAGAGGCTAAGATGGAGTATAAGTCATGTGCATAAAAATTGCGATTACCTTTCACAACCAAGCTGCCCGTGCTGCTTGCTGTCCCAAAGTGGTTTGTTGCCACGCAGGTATAACTTCCTGCGTCGGATTTGGTGACGTTGACAATCCGGAGGCTCCCATCATCCAAAACGGTGATTCTGGAAAGACAGCAGACACAAAAGTTGTATTTTTTTTAAGTCAACATAAAACTCTTTCGAGTCTGCATTAATTATTGATGGTTTGAACAACAGACAGTCCGTTGCATGTTACAGAGGGAATTCAGCTGACAGAAATCTCTTAGGACGCAATTCATAAATACTGAATGCATAATTTACATGAGTTTTCCATGTCTTTACTTGAGGGCAACTTTAATTTACACACCAGAAGCTTGTATATGTTTTACATGCATCTGTACTTTGATATTCAGCACTCACCATGACAACCCTTGCAACATGTGGTACACAGGCCACATCCGAAAACCTCCACGCTAGCTGCTTAACAATGTAAAAGCTTCTTCCGAACAGATGCAATGAAGCAGGTGTTTCATTGCTGCTTTTTTCAAGAAGGCTGATGGCTTTTCAGCAAGGGTACCATGCTGCCAGGCTTCCCCCCTGCGCTCTCCACCTCTCTGCCTGCAGTGGGGCTTACCTGCTGTTGCACTCGCAGGTTAAAAAAAAAAAAAATATATATATCCTATTTCATTCTCATCCCCTCCTCACATACACACTCCCTGTCAAAACAGGGTTGTTCTCTGCAGTGGTACACCTCTGTTGGAAGGTGGGAGGCAGATGGGGTTGGCACATTAATTGCTGGGGTGATCCCCAGCCCCTCCTCTTGCGCAAGGGCTGCACTTCAGGCTTGCCTTGTTCTTACCATTAGCTTTGCCTCCTGTTGCAGTTTCTTCTGCTCTGCTCTCAGTCAAGAACAGAAAACCTGATCTTGCCCAGTAAAGCCCACTGAAACATGAATGCCTTGTGCCCTGTGGAGGCATCATCTAAGAAGACTCCAGAAAAAACTTTCTCCCAGCCTAACATCACCTCTTTTAGCGGAATACTTGGTTGTCTGCTCAATGTCATGTCTTGCAGCAATCTGCTTTCTCCCCTTCAGCCACCTTCAGCCCTGCATTGAAAATCTTACATTAATGCCTGCTTTCTCCTGCTCAATTATTTCCCAATTTAACTAATTTGAAAGAAAATGAAGAAGCCTTCCTGCATCCTTAACGCCAATCAAGCTCTGTGCAACTGGATTGAGAAATTAGAATGAAAGAGACTGAGCAAACAATACTTGCAGCACTGCAGAAGCGCTCAGATGGCACTTCCCACCCGAGAAGGCTTTAAGAAACAGACGGCATGAATCGGCACGAGCCTTTTCTTGCAGCCGTGGGGCAACACTGAGGCAGCTGAATCAAGCACCAGTGTGAGACAAGGCACGAACACCAGCGCAAAGGACATCTGCCCACGCCAGCCGTGGAGCTCCCCAGGCTCCTGCCAGTTGCAGCCACTGGGTTGAGCGCTGTCTCCAGTGGGACTCGGGAGACATCGTGTCACCTAAGGGAACCGGTGTGGGTGCCTTTTGTCACGCCGTGCTCTCTTGATGGGCACACGTGGGCTACTCAGTCCACATGCATAGACTTGCTTTGAAAAATGGGACAGTCCGACTGTCTTTACAATGACGGTACTGAGCGAGGAGGAGGAAGACGGTGCGAAGTGCTCCGACAGCATCACCAAATCTCTCTCCTGGCTACCCTCTCCCTGACCTGCTCTTGCAAGCAGCACACCACCACACAGGCCAGCTGCAGAGACCAGGGACAGAGGTTGTATTTCACACATCAGTAGCAGTGATATTAATAGAAGTTTCTCAACTGGCTTATATGTCTCCAAATTGTTGCAGTCAGTACCATTCACTACTGTAATTTATTTTTGCAGGAGTCCAGAGCCATATATTTGCTTCTGTAGCAGTTGCTCCAGCTCGATAATTGGAAGAGAGTAGTGTATAGCTACTTGTCTCTTATCTTCACTACTATGTTGGCACAAATCAATGCATGTATTACATTAAATGTGCACTGGAGGACAGGACTTGCCACACTGGCCTCCAGTGCAGGAGCCTGGGCAGTGGCAGCACCAGCAGCTCCCAAGGAATTATTTACTGCTGTTATCAATTTCAGGTCTTCGGAAACAATAGTGCCTTTCTGAAAGCTGAAGGTGCCCTTGGCATGCATTAAAATTCAAATCAATATAAACGACAGAACAAGCTCAGCAATATGCTCCAGCTCAAGCAGGACCACCCTGCTCCGGCACTGCCTCTGCCAGGCTCTGCACTCACTCCCTCAGCATTTTTGCCATCCCAAGAAATCCAGAAAAAAGTGATGTTTTAGGCTATTTCTGTACAGTTGAGATTTTATATTTATTTATTTATGCTTTATTTTTAGCCATATGGTTGAAACCTGTTTACTGGATAATCTCTTCCATAGATCATTTTAATTGTATCTGTTGATGAAGCCAGCTTTAATTTCAGATTCTAATGCCTTTTCTGTCTCTTTCTCATGCTACCGGTTTCATTCTAAGTCATTTTTATTGCCAATGTAAAATTAGTTTGTAGTTAAATATGGACTGGATCGCTCCAGAGACAACCTTTGGATGAGGACAGTCAATCCACCACTGGCTTTGGCACATCTTGGGGAGCTAGTGCTGTCTTTATTTCCTTCCATTTTGAAGCTGAAAGCCACTGCTGGCTGGCTTTACAATTTGAGCACCTGAGCATCCTTTAACTCTGGTAACACGCTGCGATGAGTTCAGGTGGGACTTGCACCGAGTTCTCCAAACCCAGTCCCCAGAGAGCCTCCAGGCATGTTTAACTGTCCTCTGGTAACTAATGCCCTGCACAGTCCTGTAAACGACCAGCATTAAAACTGACAAATAACTGTGCAAGTTAACTGATTTTTTTTAAAAAATAAATCAGACTATTAAAACCTTACTGTGACTCATTGATTAGGAGGCCTTATGGTTATGTGGCTCTTTTTGCTGAAGGTGCTTTTCTACGCTGAATGTTTCGTCCTCTAATTTGAATCCAATGTGTTAGAAGTTAACAAGTAATTATTTTAACACTTTGAAATTTGCTACAGTTAGTTGAGAAAGTAGGAAGGACTTTCACTGATTTTGCTAATTCACAAATTTTCTTTGCAGACATCTCTGCAATAAACGAGAAGAGAGGCTCATTTCAGGCCACTGAGGGTTCTTAAACTGCTAATTGGCTTGAAAGCAAACATCCCTTCATCAACTCCTTTTAGCAGTTTGGTTGAAAAAGTTCTTTCAAGACACAAAATTCAAATTAGATGAAGCACTGTTTGGTATGCTTTCTTTTCCTTCTGAATGTTTTCTAATAAGATGCCTAGGAAGACATAAAAATAACCCAATTTTCCAATAAACATGTGTATTACTTCAGAACAAAGTGCTGGTTGCTGAGTATGCACCTCTTTAAACCACTACTCTTTAAACTGAAAAAATGAGCTATTTAATGTTTTGGGTTCCCTGATACTACTAACCACAGCGGCAGTAAAACCAGCTAAAATGTAAATCTCTTCTTCTACAGGTTAATGCAACTGCTCTACTGATAACCTGGCTCTTAGTCACTGCTACTATCACAGAATAATCAAAGAAGATAAAAATATCCATTTGGAAAAAAAGAGATGATATAAGACAGTTTAGCATCCTTATATAAAGAAAGGTCACCTATTTTAAACATAGCATTTGAAAGACAGAATCTGTTGGTCTGTGTTGTCAACTGGAGATTTGAGGTCCACAGAGAGCAGAGACACATCTGAAATTAGGAGATAAAAGGACTGTTTGTTTCCTAAACCGAAGCTTGGGTTCTCCCCAGGAAGAGCTGACCTTGTCAGTGTTTTGATCAAAACTCTTCTGGGGACAAAGGACCTTTAAAAATGCTGAAAACATTCCTCCCTAGTCTTCCTTGCCCATTTTTTTTTTTTTTTTTTTTTTTGCCGCTGCAGCAGCAAATGTAAAAAGTTGCAAGCTGAACACTTTCCATTGCCCTAAAGCAGCCTTTTCCAAAACCAATTGGCACGCGGTTTCCATAGCAGCTTTTTGTTGATGCTGCACGCCCGACGACTGCGCGTGCCCTTTGCCAGCTCTGCAGGAATGGAAGTGTCTTAAGGCATTTGTCTATTTGGTTGGTGTGAACCTTGAAAAGTACATGAAGGAGAAAGATGCATCTTTATGGATGACAAATATCTAAGTGTATGCTACAGCTGCACAGAGCTCTGCTGCTGTTCCAGGACACCCAAGCTACCTAGAAAGGGCCCACCTTGGCATCACGGCCACATCAGCACAGCCCTCTGCCTGGATCAGTATAGCAATACTAACTTGCCCCAGGTCTCCAGCAACTGCTGGAAATGGCTGGAAGAGATCAGGCACACCTGGAGCAGTATGAGGAAAAATAGCGGTGCATAATCATTTCGGTCTGATCTATTAGTGCTTATTTTTCAGCTCGTGATACATCCACCATACCTGTTAAGTTGCCCATCAGCAGGTTGTGTTACCTCCAACCCCGAATCGAGCACAATAGATCTGATTCATGTAGCTCACCACAGCATTCCCCACTGCTGGGCAGGATTCCCAGGAGCAGATAAATATTTCTCAGTCAGTAACATATGTATTTAGAGATAGAACACGTCCTGTTGAGATCAGTAAAAGTTTTATCACCGACTTCGTGAAAACAAGATCAAGCCCTTATTTGGAATATAAACGATGACTGAAAACTGCAAAACTCACAGAGCACATCACATAACTGAGTATCAGTAATTAACTCCAGCCCAGCTCCAAGGAAATCTGACCTTTGGGTGTCTGACTGCATCACTCGCATCTACCAAAACATGCCTAGGACCTACCGCTTGTGTTTGACTCCATGCTTTGACAGAATGTTTGCTTAAAAATCCTGGACTTAAAATACCTACTGTAACATCTTGCTCTGTTATTTAAAAGAAAATCTGTGCGGGTCCAGGAACCAAATCCATCAGCACTACAGAGCCAGGGGTTGTTCAACCTCACCTGCACCTTGCAGTGATCCGGTGACAGCCTTTGCAGGGATGAGTAGCAGGTCCAGGCGCCAACCTTTTCATTGCAAATTATTTTCTAGCTCACAAAGTACACACATCACCGACAGAAGATCTGTACCAGACAGATGATACTGCAGGTATCCCTCAATATATTCTTCTCAGCTTGCCCTCTATTTTTCTGTTCAGCAGATGGAAACATGTGGAATATGAATGGACTACAAATGCAGTGCATATGGCAGGTTGCGTGTGCGATGGTAACAGTCATCTTCCCGAGGGACGCAGCACGCAGGCCGGCAGCATGACTGTGGGACTGCAGATTTCTTTGGAGCAAAGTGCTCATAATTATAAAGTGACTTTTTCTTTTTCCCCTCAAATGGTTTTATTAGCACTGCTGCAATGAAATAAGGTATGTTGTTTCTTATCTGATAATTTTAGCATTTTAATTTACGAAATACAAGCGTAACTACACTTCCTTTCACCGTTGATTAAACACATGCATCCGAAATATTTCATGCTTAGCCAAGTGAATATTTTAATTATTTTTTTCCTCAGGAAACAATGCTTAGGATGTCCGATCCTTTTTCTATTACAGGGAGAAAAGATGTCTTAGAGTAAGCATTTAAATGAATGTCAGTTGGAAGAAACACACACTGAGTGCAATTTGAGATAAAACTACCATTGATCCCTTCATGTACAGCCTTTGTGGCAGTGGTTGACGTGGCTATTGAAAAGAGACTGTGGTGCCAGAGTTATTCTAAGAGATAATCCGTCTTCTGAGAGAGGATTTAGGTTAAATGTACCTGTGAAAAACAGTGTATTTCAGCCGACATGATGAATGGCCTATTGTCCATCCGAAGCCTTGCTTGGGCTGGGGGGGGTGTGGGTTGGAAGCAAAGGAAGAAAGCAAAAGCACCAGACAGACCCAACTGCAATCTCAGCGGTGTATTTGCTCAGCCTTTTCCCATAATTCATAGGCAGGAATATCTAGAGCAATTTTTAGCCTAACAGCAACTTTGCTTCATGCCTCAACTCTACTGCAAAAGTAAATGATTCTGGGCCATTGCATTATTTATCAAATTATTTCTATCTCTATTGCATGTCTTTGTAGCAGTTTATTACCTTTTTAATAATGCTTCCCATGCAATGAGGCAGAGACAGGGATTATTAAACTGATCTCATAAATGCAATATTGGCCATTAGGCTATTTCAGGAAAACACAGTGAAATTTAGAAATACTCACAGGTTTGGCTGAGAGGGAGGATACAGTGCTCAGAGCACAGCCCTCCCTGAAATCAGGGACACCGCTCACAAGTACCAGCTTGTCACTTGCAGAATGGGGTGGTTCGGATTATGGTCCACAACTAATAATTTCTGTGCCCCTGGGATGCAGTCTTCACGTGTAACTACAACCTTTACGTTGCATAAATAAGTAACAGTAAGGTCAGCGCTTTCTGCTTCATAACATTAATCCCCATTAAAGCATACGCCGAGGTCAAAGCCAACTTCTTGGGGCTTCACTCAACACCCTTGACGGTCCCTGGTGCGCCGGGAGGAGAGGGCAAGGGGAGAGCCCTGATCCTAACCCCCCCCAGCACCTTGTCACGCCATCTGAGACTCCCCACCCTACATCAATACCGGCCCCAAACTCTCAGCATCCCCCCGTAAGCAGACAGGGCTTTCCAGGCTTGGGCTTCGCCCATGTCCTGTTACTCCAGATGTTTCTGAAAACGGGTGAGGAAGGGATGGCGTCCACACTGCCACCACCGTGGGACATCAATATGTCCTGAGGGCTATGGTCAGGACAGCAACACGAGCACGGATGGGACAAGTGGGGTCTGTGTCTAACAGCCGTTAGGATAAGTCTGAGTGAAACGCAGGATGATACTGCTGTTAGATAGGCATTACAGTGGTTTCCATTTGATCATCCATCTAAACTCACAACTGATGTGGAGAGTCATACCGCGTAGGCAGTCTTCTATGTATCTGCAGCTTCTTGTCCAGGACCTGTTAGTTTTGATTTAGATAACCACCTACAGCTGCTTCGGTACTTATTTGTCTATAACTACTTGTCTTTTCATGGTTCACAGAAAAGCCTGAGCTAATTTAGAGCCTCAGTCAAAGCCCATTTAATTTAGTGCATGTCTTTCTCTTGGTGAAAGCAGGCATTAGATAAGGCCTTCCTTATCCATGACAACTGGCAGGTCTCTTAACAGCAAACTCCCTATAATTAATTTTCAGGTAAGAACTATATTTGCTCAAAATAAACCGAGGTAAAACCCTGTTGCACTGAGTTCGGTAGAACATTTTCCACAGCTTTGCTGGAGATACATTTTAAATGGAGCTAAAGAGCCTGAGGATGAGGTGTTCGAACTCCTGAGGTTGTGTGCGGCACAACTACGCGGGGCTGCTAGGGTCTCTGTCGTGGGAGTGCTTCTTGATCTGTAAAATATACCTATTTGTCCAAGGAAAAACACTGGCTGGAGAAGGCACTGAGGAACATCACCTTTGCATCATTTTTACTAGTACATCTGAGTCACGAAGGACACCAAAAGGTTTACTGCTAAATTACAGCAACTGTGAATTGGCTAGACATCTATGCTGCACAGAATTTGGGTTCATTTGGCATTTTCTGTCATCTGGGCTTACAATAGGGAAGCACAAAAAATTAAAATGAATCTTTTGGAAGATCCTCCTAGGTAATAGCTGCTCTTACCTTGCTGCCCTGAAAAATACAGAGCACTACACTGTTTTTTTCTTACTTAATTCTCAATAACGATCTCCAAAAAAATACTAAGAACACTTCTTCCAGCAATGTGAACTGTTGTGTATAACTGTGTTCTCATTTTAGGCTTTTAATTTACAGGCTTGCTAAGTATGAAGAATTAAAGGTGAGGAGAGTATGAATTGCAATTCTTCCAGGTTATCATAAAACCCTCTAAATATTATTCTAGAGAGAGAAAAAAAAAAGAGCATATTTTGCTCAGATAAATATTTTTGAGAAAGTAGTAGAGGACCCTTTGGCAACATCAAACAACATAACTCCACTAAATTCAGTATCAGCTTAAACCAGTCATGGATCTGGCATCCTAAGTTGTCCCAGAATTCTCTTTTTCAACAAATTGTTTATCTGCAATGATGGAACAGTCCAAATAAATAATATTGCATCCAGCCTATAATAATATCTATAAACACAAAAGCTGTGTTTTGTCATCATCCTCCCTTTTGACTGTAAATTTTTAAGACAAGTCTGGAAGTGCCAAAACCTCATCCCAAAGCAGTGGGGCGGCAGGAAGGAAAGAAGAGAGCATTTACAGCTATTAGAGACTTCATGTAAATTCTTTAAAGATGCCTAAAGTCATAATTCAAATGTAAAAATATCCCTAGGTTATCTAAGAAGAACAGTTCTCTACAAAATATCTTTCTTAAGGGATGCTGGTAACAGGAAGAAACAAATGAAAACCAAACGCAAACACTGCTAGGGACCCTGAAGGAGATGAGTAGGCTGTGGTGAATTTCAAATAATAGAAACCTTTTGCCTTCTCTCCCTTACTGCTCTTTTTTCACTACACACAAAATTAAAATAAATACAGTAAGAAAGACCATGTCATGAAAATAAATATTTGAGGAAGCAGATTTGAGTAAAGCAAAGGAAAGCTCATTTTTACAGCTTTCCATCCTGAGACATGAGACAATGATAATTTGAGCTATGGGAAGATTTTGCAAGTCTAGAAGCGTCCAGTGGTGAAAAGAGCCAATGTTCCATTGATTTTGGTGGGAAGTGAAGACCATCCCCCATGGGAAACTGCCCTTTTGACACAGCTCTTCAACTTCGCAGTTTATTTTTACAGACCAAGTTGGCCATTTGCCATAAACCACAAAAGCCGCGACGGCACCGTGAAGGATAGGGATGCTCCGCACCCACACCGGCAGCCCCAGGACTTCTCCCCCCGGAGCGGCTCTTGCTGGTGGTGCCAGAGGGGCAAAGCACACATGCAAACCAGCCCGGGAAAGGCCAAAACATCCCTTTATGCACAAGTACCCACCCCCAAACACGCTGCTCCCCCCAAAGCATTCTCTCGCACTCGGAAGCGAGGTGAATCTTGCATATAAAGCAGCAGGTGCTGTGAAGTCACCACTGCATTCAGTCTACCTAATATTCGGTGAAATACTTGCTGTGCTCATTCTTCCAGGGCAGTGACTATAGCCAGAGGCATGGGGATTAAGTGACTTCTCCCAGTCTATGGAGAGGCACAGTGGGAATCCAAAGAACCAAATTTAGAAGGGCAGCCTCCAGCCATGCTCGTCAACAACTCCTTCCCTGATGAAGACAAGCCACCACCCTGTACCTACAGTGAACGCTTTGGAGGTTTGGAGAACATAAGCATTAAAGGGAACTCCACTGAAGCTCATAAAAATTACTCTTTTATGAGAAAAAGAAATCTGTACAAGATTTTCTGTGCATCAGCTGCTGACACAAACCATTTCTGGAAGCATTCGTGAGATTAGAGCAGCAGCAGTAAATGCATTCTCACCTTATTTGTTCCAGCTGATGCCACCCGAAAAGAAGCCCTAAGGCACAGTCTTTCAAATATAACACATCTTTTCCTCTAGTTTCAACAAAAAACGCCCACAGTACAAAGATAAATTACCCACTCCACTTGTAATTGGCATTAACATAGATTTGCAAGATCCAAAGACACATTTACATCACTTAAAAATGATGTTTAAATAATCATCAAAAATATCACCAAGTCTGGTAGGTTGTCTAAAAAGTTCATTAGGAATCCTTTTTCCCCCACAGACATACAATTATTTCCTTGGATTTTAAACATGTGTTTCTTAAAGTGTTGCCCTAACTGTAAAATCATTACCTTCTTGCTCTTAAATAGCCAAGAGAAGAAATATTTGAGAATAATTTTTTTCCTTCAAAATGCTACAGACTTACTAAAATCATTATTACTATTTTCTTCAGTTGGAGGACAAGTATGAACCACACACCAATTTCAAATTGCATTTAGGAGACTAATTACAGGCATTTATTTTTTAAAGCGTTAGCTGCAGCATGTGCTCACAACAGAGAGAAACCTGCCTCGCTGCTGGGAGCCAGATCCTGCCGCCTCTGGCACAACAGCACCGCGGGGAGGAACTCGCTCTTTCCTGGGGCGTCTTTACAGAGAGGGAGAAATAATTTGTAGCCGCATGCACGGTACCTAGAGATGAATTTAATAATCGTAAAGATGAGACACCTCACGCAGGAAAAGCAGCACCCGTTTAACGGCACACAGCAAGTTACGGTGTTTCTGTTAAGGATGCGTAAACACGGGGCACGTCTTACTGCGCTCTGGAGGTGTGATGCCTCTGGATGCTTCATCCTCTCCTTTTGCCTGCCTCTGCAAGCTTTGAAATTAACTTTTACAAGCACCAAGGTAAAAGCCCCTGGACTTCTCTAGATACCTTGGGTCACAGCAGCGCCGCGAGTTTGGTCAAACCATGGCCGGGCTGCAGTCGCAAGCTCATTCCTCCAGCAGCAGCAGCAGCAGCAGCAATGATGTCCTACATGTGTATCACTGAATACTACAATAACACCACGCTGAAAATAATCTGCTGGGAAAATAGGAACAGATTGCTGATGTTACAGGAGAACGTGTCAAGGTGTGAGAGAGAGTCTCATTTCTGGAACACCAGCTGAAACTTGGCGTAGGTTGGGATTACATTCATCGGCATCTCAGGTATGCTCGACAACAGTTTGTGGCTGCTCATAGGAAATAATTTCCTAGCTCTGCAGGAACAGATAAATGAACTTGAAAATTTTAGGGATCAGCCTAATTACTTTACAGATACAAAATAAAACGGCACTCAGTCTGGATTCTAGATAACTCTCTAACCCTTCCCAGATAACCTTTTGCTAGAAACATTTGCTCAAGAACAGAGAGAAAAGACAAAGCGAGAACAAACTGGAGTTGCTGACTTACGATCAATGCTGAAGAAAGGTTACGCATACAAGCATACGCTAGATATCTCAAACTACAAAAGCAACAGGATTTATTATCTTTGCCAGATACACACAAAGAAAAGAAAATAGGTCCATGTAACTATCCCTTAAGGACCAAGGAAAAGTTAGTGACCTACTCGTAAAGAGAACTATGACAAAACTGACTGGTTTTTCACCAATGGATTTCCGATCACACAGATCAGCGGTTTTTGCTGTTAGCACAAACTAAGCTACAAGTGTTTAGTGTTGAGCTGACAGACCCACAGCCACGATGAGCTTATGTTAAAACATACTGTCATCTTCCAGAACAACACAGAGCTAAAACCAGCTTCTGCTGGGAAACAGTCCATGAAGACAAGGCCGTCAAACGTAGGACAACTGCTTTCCAATACCTCTGACCATTGAATCAAGTGGTTTCCTGGTTAATTTTAGTTCTCTTTTTCAAAAAAATTGGTTAAAGTAAGTTGACACACTAGTTATTTCAGATATTCCAATGAAGTAGAGCCATCTTCTGCCATTGTCTCTGAAAACTAAGATGAATGCTCCATTGTCGATTCAAACTTCAAAAAGCTATTTGCAGAGTGTCATTTTTCATTTTGCCTAGGCAGGATGTAATGAAAACCCGACAAGTTATTGATGGTTTGGTTACCTGTCTGCCTTAAAGAAATTGCACAGGTGCTTTATTTAAAAAAAAAAGATAGTCAACACAATTAATGCAAAACAATGATACGAAGCATCCTTTGAGGTTTTATTTTCTGCTGAAGTGTCACTAGACCGTGTGTCCAAAAGCCACTGCTGGCAATTCATCTCTCAAGTAATCAGTATAAAAATATTACCATGCTTTGTAGCCTGGCACCAGACTGGGAAAGATGTGCTGTCTGTCCTATTGCCATTTTCTTTCTGGCTGTTTGGAGTAATTAACCACTAATTAGGAAGTTTGAGGCAACAAATAAAAAATTGGAATTTATACAACTTTTTAAACTCCAGACGCAGTGAAAGAGTAAGAGAAAAGCCTTTCTTTTCTTGCCTGATTTCACAGTTTTTTCTTCTCAAAATGACATAACATCAAAGTGAATATGTTAAAATTCCTGTTATAAAAATAATACCCGAGGGGCCTGTAAATCAATACCCCATGTGAGGAGGTCCTTAGGATGTGAACTCTCGAGAAAACCATGGCTAACCTCTTCCAGAGAGAAAAGTCTTTCTGAACAGTTTTGAAGTGCAGAAGACAACAAAAAAACCCTACGTGAGAGCTTTCTGCTTTTCCTTGGCCACATCCACTCCAGCTCCCGGGAGGACAGACTGCTGCTTTGGGCTTCACGCAGTGACTCTCGCCGACTCCGTGCCGGCCCGGGCACTGAGGACAGGACGGAGAGGCTCGGCTTCCCGCGGGCAGGACTTCATCTTCCTCTCCGCAGCAGCTGGCAGCGCCTGCATCAGGCAGTATTCTTCTTTCTGAACAAATTAACATTCGCTGCCCATATTAATAAGCCTGCAGGCACAGCTGTGCATTAACATATCCAAGAGGCTTTTCAGCTACAGCTGCCTGGTGTCGTACAGCCCGGAGCACGGGGCTCCTTATCTTCCTGGCGGGCTCCGAGCAGCAGACCACGTCTCCTTCTGACAAGGCTGGGATTTTGGGGCTGCTCTGTTTGGGTTTTTGTTTGCGGATAGGCACAAAGCCCCAGGTCCTCATCGGAATCCCAGTGCTCTTTCCCGGTCTTGCAAATCCTCATCTTCTTTTCTGAAGTTACCAAGGCACCAGGACTTCTACAACTGAACTTAGCTTTCTAGATCAGCTCTGACTGTAGGCTACAGTGGAGAGCAATAATGAAATACCTGGAAAAATCTGGACCTAAATTACTTAAACGCTGAAACACATAAACCACTTTTGAAAACAAATCGTGTTTTCTGGAAGTGCAGTTCTCTCTCCTGAATGTGATTTGACAAGGCCCAAGCTTGCTGGGCACTCTTTACACTTCCAAATGCTGCTGTGACTGAACTCAATGGGTAAATGCCACTATACGCTGCATTTCTGTGCTTTTATTGGTTTTCAGTAGAAAAAAATAATAATAAAAAACCTTCCTGCTTTAAGCAGTATGGCTTTATGTGTGCAAGAGTGTGCTCATATATCATGAAGCTTGTCAAGACTGCAAGATAATGGGACCAACTGGGAAAATTTCCATGAAGATAGTGAGCGTGCCTGGAGTATCTAGGTCAGATCCTGCTCTAACAAAGTGCACTATGAGGGTCCCTTTATACAGAAACTTGTTTAATTAAGATAACAGATGTTGCTATTATACAAGTCCTAGTGAGTGGCTGTTTAATTGGACACTTTCATATTCTTTGCTACCAGCACAGAACATCATTTGTTTTTAATGAATTTCCTTCCTTACAATTAAACTGTATAAACAATGCATGCACTGTATATTCATAGAAAAGAAACAGCTCTAATGATGTAAAGGCTTTACATGAACAAGAACGGGAGAAGAGCAATTTGTTTTGGGACTTAAAAGTACAATTATTTTTCTGTCCTGGACTGAGTACATGTCTGGTAATAGGGTAAATGTTCTCCTAAAGCTATTGGAAGTCACATTAGGAATGAAGACCATTGTGTACATATTTTAAACATCCACTATTTCGAGGGAATACACACTAGATTTTGACATGTGTAAGCTCTTACCAAGTGCATGAGACAGCTGACAACACTGCTAGCCCCGCTCCCCTCCTTGCAGCGATGCCCCGCAGCACCCCAGAGCAGGGCTCTCCACTAGAGCCAGCACCAGCCCAGACCCAAATACTTCACCCTGCTCAGTACCACAGCCTGTCCCCATGCTCTGGCTCATCAACACATCGGCGGGTGGCCGGTAACAAACCACAAGACTGGCAGAAATACGCTATTTCCCTCAGTAAATGCTGTCTTGGTTTTCCTGCACATAGTCTACACTTGGGGAGCAAGGGAGAACGAGCGCAGCAAGAAGCCGTGGCAGACAGAGAGACCGAAACATGACATCCCCCCTCATCTGCTCTTGAACCACACAAATGGTTCTGGGAAATGACAATATGTCTCTCTGACAGACTGATATCTAAAATGAAACAGTCTGTCAGAAACAAATAAATGTAATTATTACCATTATTGCATGTAAATTAAAGTCATTTCTGTAAGTCAAAACCAAGCACCTGAGAAAAGACCTGCAAGGAAAGTGATGCGAATTTTGCATTACAAACCGGCACCTAACAACCCCTTCCAACACTACGCCAGCAAAATTACTCCATGCCAACAGCAAAATATATCCCTTTACCAATTCCATGAGAAATTTTCTTAAGATATTCTAATAAAATGGCCTTTGGTGGTAAGTTATTAGAAGAGTTCAATCTGTGCAGCCAAGTGACGAAATGCCCCAGTTTGTGGATGCAGATCACAGGCCCAGTCTCAGCTATGACACTAAACCCCAGCACAACCACGGCCGAGCCCTCGGACACCACACACCTATGTGACAGCACCTGCAGATTTGTTGGGCTGCAATGTTGTTTTTCTGTGTGCTGTGGAAAACCGTATGAAAATTAAGGGGGATTTAATTGGTTTAAAATGAACTGGTTTAAATTAACAGGTTTAAAATATTTAAAAAATGCTTCCTGATCTACAGTTCAAAGAGAATTACAGTTCCATTGCAGGACATTCCTCCAACGGTTTGGAGTGTGGGAGCAGCCGTGACAGAGGCTTATTTTAATTTCAGCTGGCAGCACTCTGCGTAGCTCCAAGATTTGTCTCTAATCACGCACAGCCTGATTTTCCCTCTTGCACCCAGGAAATCTGAATGAAGGAGCCGGTGACTACAGTGACTTTGGATTTCCACCACTGCGAGGATGAACCGCTTGCACTTGCAACCGAGCGCATTTCTCTGTGGGAGCTGTGCTGTAATTATGAAGGAATTGAAAGGTTTCTGTGATAAGATCACCTGAAAATAAAGGTTTTAAAGCACTAGTTTCAGTAACCAATTCATCTAACGTTGTTGCATTAGATGTAATTGCATTATTATGAGAGGATTAACAAATCCTGCAAGAACAATCTCACTGCCGTGACTTCCACTCCTACTGCCGATGAGTAATATATACAACGTAATGCCAGGAAATAATTGTCACAAGTGAGAAATACTGTGGACTGGAGGATGCTTGGCTTTAGGAGTTCAGGATTTTAAAGGAAAGCCCTCCATTAAGGATTTGCTTTCATTCACTTCAGTATTATACAGGGGCCATCATTTAATGGAAGTTTTTCCAAACTTGTGAGTGACTATGGATTTCTGTTTTATGGAGGAATTGTTGATTTGGTTTCTGAGACAGCTCTGGAGCAAAGGATAGGCACAGTCTGAATCATCTGTCATTCACATGGTGTAATAATTGCAGAAGACCATGCCTCTGTATATAATGCCTGTATGATGCCTATATCCTATGTGTACAAAGCCATAGATGCTCTGTATTTTATATCCAAAAACTCACTTTACACTGACTACATTATTTCATAAAATCTGGGGGATGAAGACCAAAGTGCCACTGAGATTTAAATAAAAACCAAATCCCCTAAGTCATGGCTCTACAGTCTACACACTCATCACTCGAGGAGTTTTTTCCTGGTTTTGAATGCCAGCCCTCCTTGGGCAGCTGGGTGGTAACACACTTTATCTCCATCTCACAGGCTTAAGTCCCGCATCACTTCTGCGTCACACTGATGTAGTTGGGACATGAGAAAAGAGAACCTATGTAATGGGATCCCAGCTCTCCAAAATCTCTTTTCTCCTATTGTTGAGTCAGAATAAAGAGATCAGAGGTTAAACATGTCTGGAAATATGAATATAGGAGAACCAAATGGTAAGTGAAAAACATTCTGAACTCAACTCAAATCTTTCTCTCTGAGGAACGATCTGACACGTCCCAAAGACACGTTGCAGTTTTGCAATCACCAGAAGATACGACTTCCACATTGAGCTCCCGTCCTGGTTTCAGCTGGCATAGAGTTAATTTTCTTTCCAGTCGCTGGTATAGTGTTATGTTTTGGATTTAGTATGAGAAGAATGTTGATAACACACGGATGTTTTCAGTTGTTGCTAAGTAGCGTTTAGACCAAGTCGAGGATTTTTCAGCTTCTCATGCCCAGCCAGCAAGAAGTCTCTCTGGTGATGCAGCCTGCACAGCTTTATGGTGACCATTCCTGTCTAAAAGGTATCCCCTGTTCCTGAGCGAGGGTTTCCCAGAGGATAGATGTATTTTAGTCGTGTCTCCTGTCCCGATGGTGTGAAATGTTGGAGATGTGGCCCTGTGAGGTTCATTTGTACAGAGTGGCATTAATAGGACTGAAGACAACCTTTCCCACAGACTGTAACAGTCATTTTGCACTGAAACGTGAAAGGAAGATCGAGGATAGAAAATGACCTCTGTATCTTTACCCATACAGAAATAATCTTTGTTTCCAAGCAGCATTTGCAATATATCTGTATCTGTGCTATAGCTGTTTCTATATAAAATTTACCTTCTGGAGTCAGGCTACTAACATTATTTTGACTCAGTTAGGCCTCCAAGGCAGGATTTCCATTATTATGGAGATGAACTGCCTTTAATGACTGCAATAATATAATTGTACCCCAGGGCAGAATTTCTAATAACACAATTGCACAGTTCTCAACCACCAGTAAGAGATACCTTCAGGGCACGTTATTCATTAGGGGTGCAGTACACACTACCTCAGCCTCCAGAGAAGATGAAACCTAAAACAATAAAGCTCTTTCCTTCCATCGCAGTCTCCGCTCTCTGGGCAAACATTGAACAACACACTTAGTTTTGCCTCCTGGACAGCAGTAGCCTCCAGAGCAAGAGTCTCGGCAGCACAATCTGATGCACGCTATTTCTGTCTCCAGCACGGAGTCCCTAACATTACACTCCATCTGAAAAGTCACATAAGCCCCAGGAGAAATGCTCGAGCGATTGCCATGGTAGCCGTCAGGCTGTACATCAGAATTCAAAGCAAGTGCTGACACATTAATGTTGCTTTTAACTCCATCCGGAATTGGAAGGACCATCTATATTGATTAACCTTCACACGATCAAGTTCAGTTTGGAGAAGTATCCAGATGTTCAGGTGCCTCTCTGAAACTCGAAGGACACTTTAACGTCAGTTTAACCAGAGATTTCATTTAAGTTTCTTCTCCCACGCCTGTCTAAAAGTTCTGTTTTCTGCCCTAGATGAAGCGATTTCAGCAACAGCTTTTCTTGGCATCTTTCTTCCTGTATTTCAACAGATTTTTTCAACAGCCAAGCAAGTTGTTGTTTGAAGCCCACACATAAGCGTGGGTGTAGGAAGGTACTAGGAGTGGACTCCAGTCAATGCTGCTGTCCCCTGGGACGGCAGGAAGGAGATAACATTTCAGCAAGTGAAGAAACCAGAAATACAGCAACGTTAAGCAGAGGACCAGGCACTTGGCCTCTCCTGCCCGTGAAGTGAGACAGTGCTGATGAACAACGCTACCATCATACAAAACAATATAATTTTCTAATTGCGCATTTCACGCAGTCTCCAGGTACGGGCTGCAAGGATGGTGCAGTTAATAAAGGCGATGGCGAGGATTCAACACCCTTGTCCCCGTAGGAGACACAACCAACTGCGTGTAAGAACTAAATAGGTCCAACTGCCAAGTCAATGGAGCGGTGTTCATTAAGACATTTTGCCAGATAGGCCCCGCTGGATGGTCTGGCTGGCAGAAAAAACCCCTGGGCTGAAGTAGCAGAAAATTTCACACCTGTTTGGGCACATTTCACGTCTGGTTTCCCATCCAGGGCTTGGTGCCCAGGTGGGAGGCTCCCGGTTCTGGCGCGGTGTGCTCGGCAGGAGCAGGAGGAGCACGGCAGAGAGCCTGCCGCTGCCACAAGCACCAACACCTCAGCCTTGCTGTGGTTTGCACTTGAGCTCAACACCGAGCTGCTCACAGGACTGTGCTGTTCTTACAACCCAACCTCCCAGCCACTGCCGAAAGTCTGCCTGGGCATGGGGACTGTGACCAGCAGACAGCAAGTTATATGCTATTTAGTTATATGCATATATATTTTTATGACTACACCTGGTGCTGGCCTATACGCCTCAGGAGAAGGTCGGTGAGGACAACGCTGTAGGTACAGCCTTGCACTACTTACACAGATGCGTGCACCCTCCTGGGGTGCTCTGGTGCAGACTCCCTCATGTCTACCATGGCGTGACTTTAGGTGACAGGGTTTCACCGAGGGGAAATAATAGCGTCTCCTTTTCCCAGTTGCCTATTTTCACAAAGCTTTGAAGAAACCTGCTGGTTTTGAGGTCTATCTCTTCCTCTCCTAACCTTGGTGGAAACCAGTTGAAACATCTGCAGCCAGTTCAAATAACCAGTTCAAAAGTTACTTGGAATAGAATACACAGGCAACCTGAGTTACCACCTAGCCTTATGCCACTAGTGCACGAGTCACATTCCCTCGGGAAATCGGGATCCAGGGGTTTCTGCTGTATTACAGCATCCAACTTTTATGCAAGTTTGCAGATGAGAGAGTAGTGCTAAAAAAAAATTATAAAAAATCACTTTGTTTTCAGCATTACACAGCAGTGACCAAGCAAGAAACACAGTGCTCACATTTCTTTCCTTTCCTAAGTCTTTGCTCAAATAAACGAATGCTTCCTCTCTCACTCCTAAATTAAAATGAGGAGAAAGAACTGTGCCATGCCTAGGAGAACAGTGTCTTTGACTTCGCACAGCTTTGTACCCTGGCTGCTGGAGGAAGCTCTGTGTAATCGATCACCCAGCTCTTTTTATCCCAAGAGGTGAAGTTGAACGGTCCATAGACAATAGCTTTGTGAAGACCAGGTAACAGGAGCTAAATAAGTCAGAAATAGGTTGTTCATTATTTTACTCATCTGGCTCTAAATGAACTATATAGCTCTTTGCATACTGATATACCACCATAGTATATATTTCAATGTACATTACAGGCAGGCAGGTTGAATGGAGCAAGACTAGACTTTCCAAGATAAAAGAACAGCTCTAACAAGTTTAAGCTTTTAAAAATAACAATTTCCTGTAATTTCTGTCTTCTTGACCTTTATTAATAGGACAGGATTTTTCCCATCAATCCTAGTGGCACATCATATTTTGGAGGACTGTCAAGGACAGCTCTCTGGATTCTGCTTTCAGGTGTTGCACAAGCGGGACAGGTATCACAACCACACTTGTATACAGTCAATAACAAATCACTGCAAAACCATGCATGCGTATTTAAAAGCTAGGCTCCTATTTCCTACTAATGCTCTCCTTTTGAATTACAAAAAAAGGAGGGGGGAAAAAAAAAAAAAAGAAGACTTGGCCAGTCTGAAAAAGCCACCTCCAAGTCAGGCATTAGGACTGCCAAATTAATTACTGACCCCAAATAATTCCTGGTTGTGGGACATTGAGTAATGTACTAGAGCAATGTAATTTGCAGTGGAGGGTTTTATTGCCTGGGAAATTTTTTCAAAAACAATGGCTATTTAAAGCAACGCAGAGGCAAAATATTTGCTTTTTAGAAAGTATCTTTATCAGCTTCTTAGCAGAGATGCTTTAATAGTACACAGAGACTGGGATGAACACAATGGGAAGAGAAATCTCACTCCCAGCTCCTTGAGATTGAACACTAGCTGTTTTCACATTTATTTACAAGTATATTTTGGGAAGCTATTAATGACAAATTTAGCTTTCACTGCTGAAAGCCCCTGGGTTGGAGCAAGCTAATGAAAGAAAGGGTTACTTTAAGATATTACCTCTCATTTTCTTTTAGGATGTCTTTTCCTTTCTTCCAAGAATAAGTAGGTCTGGGGGAAGCTTTCGGCTTACACTCAATGATTACTTCACCGCCCACTTTAACAAGAGTTAACTTTTTCAAGAGTGTTTTGGAAAAGTCTGGACCGACGGCTGAAAGAAAAAAAGAAAACAAAAACCAGATCAGAATTCCCTCTGGAAAAACCAAAGTCAGGCTCTTTTGAACATTACAATACTCCAGGGCTGTTTCTCACTTGCAGTTCCTAAATGATCTGACATTATGAACTATGTGCACGTAGGCATGGAGCAAACAGACACCTGAATGCTTCAGCTCTTTACTTGTTTAGAAGCGCATGTTCAGCTACAAACCTCAGAAACTAGTAACCTTGGCAGGCAGCAGAAACCCAGTGTCACGCACATCTTATTTGCAGCAGCACCCCTAAATACTACACATGCATGAACTGTATAATGTATTTCCTTTTTTGTGTCATAACAGCACGATCATAATTTTGTTGAACATTGCTATGAGCAGAGCAACAGCATACAGAAAAATTGTCACAAACACAGAACCCATATAATTAATCAGAAATGTTAGTATTTCCAGAAAAGTTGGCATTTCTATGCTTTATATTCATAAAGTGTCTTTTATTTTAATGCTATAAAGGTGGGAGGCCTTGACACAGCCAGGTCCTGAACCAAGCAAAACAAGGCAAGACTTAAGCAGGCACCAGAGTACAAGGTAGTCTTGAATCATCTTTTTTAGTCCCTCCAGGGCACACTCTTCTGTTTCGTGAAAAACAGTCAGATATTCACTGAAGCAACCACCAGAGCCCTGCAGACAGTCTGCAGCCTGGCTGTAAGGCAGGCTGGGGAAGGAGGAGATAGCTTGGCTTCCGATTCCTACCTCAAAGGATTTTTAATGATTTATTTGATGGGACCCGATGATAGGCAGAGCTTTGAGGAAGCTGCCTCTAGACTGACTCTGGTAGTGAACTCCCCAAAGACGACCAGAAGGTTTTATTTATACCAAGTAGGACTATTAATTTTTTCAATATAGAAAGCTCAAAGCAAACAGGTGAGGCAGCTTAAGGGTTTTAGGGTTTTATGAACAACTCTTGCCCTGCTCACTACGTCTTTGCTGACAGGAGCTTGCTTTCTGACGGATCAGTGGCAGCAAACTCTGCCCAGTCCCCTCTAATTCTCTTCACCCTCTTTGCTAGCTGTGTGCCTGCATCCTACGCTTCCTGCACCATCCCCGTATCCCCCAAGCTTGCAGCATTTTCCTCAACTTACTTTCTTGCTGCACCCTCGGAGGTGAGAGTTTAGATTACTGTGCACTGCATCTGCTTGATGCTCCATAAAATGATCTAAAGCTCACCTGAAGCAGCTAGGAGACAAAAACCTGCCATGTGACACAGAAAGCAAATTCATTTTTCTTAGGGCATCTTGTCTGCCTCAATTCTTTTGGATATCATTCCTGCTGCAAAAGAGTTGAATAAAACATAATCCTACACTGATAATGGGATGAGCTTTATGATCTAATAGATCTCATCTTCCACTTTCATGAATCAGAGTTCACTAATCTCCAAGCTGTCTTGTCTTCTCTGTCTAATCATAGACAGCTGAGTTCATTTTAGCATAGAGGAAGACATGTATGTTAATAGAGACTATAAAAGAGCCATCTGAAAACCAACACTGGCTATGTAAAACATTTCAAAATTAAAGGAGGCATCCTGAGGACAACTTCCCACCAATGCCCTCAGAACCAGATCGACTATTATTTACATCGCACTATCATAATTAATACAACATTATCACTTTTGGAAATAATTTCTCAGATGATTGTGCAAAATTTATGAGCAAAATAGATTTTTGAATAATCCTGTTATTTCCATCTCTGTAAAGAACAGTTTAGACTGGGGTTTTTTGCAAATCATTTGCTACTTCCTTCTTGGTCCTGCGTGAGGTAGAGGAGTTGCATGATACGGGTTTTATTCTGTGATGTTCAAAATATTGTCACCTGACATTTTGAAACTCTGGGCTCAGTTCTCAGCACTACCAGAGCTTCCCCGTGCCACTTTAGGGGTAATGCATTTAATTTCTTCACACCTTGTTTGTAAAATGAGGATTTTAATGACTTTTTTTTTCACTCTAGGGCCACCCTCCATTTTTAAAATTTTTTTTTTAAACATTTAGCCAGAAAATTCGTTAAGGCAATGACTGCATCTTACTACACATTTCTATAATGCACAGCACAACAGGATCCTGGTTTTAGCTGAAGACTCCAGGTAATATAATTGGCAACAATAATAGAGAAGAATCACTCTGAGAAAAGCTCTGTCTACAATTTTCCATTTCTCTCTTTCACTTAACTTTGCTATAAGTCTCACTTGCTATTAGTGGTGTTTAATCATTTCAAGTGCTTAACTTCAGGACCTTTTAAAATAACCATTTTTATACTCAGAAAGATCTGTTTAAAAGCTAAGATTTCTCAGTGAGAGCTCAGAATACTGACCTCCTTTGAAAACTCTAGTGAAAAGGAAAACACACTGTTTTTCTTCAAAAATATGCCAAATGAAATCACAGATCCATAGAAATTAATCTGCAGCACACCATTCTGGTACTTCTCACGTGACATACAGAACCAAGACTGCATAACCCAAATGAGAAGTCAGCCAACTACAGGTTATCTGGCAGGTTTTTAAGAGCAGGCTCTCCAAGGTCTTTGGCTTTTTGTGCAGATGTGATGTTGGCCCCTGGGTGCTGCGGGGCTGCCGGGCACGGGGAGGCATTGGAGGTACCCACCAACAAGGGTTAAGCCCCTGTCTTCTCAGAAGATCTGCCTTCCTCCCAAAGGCTCACTTTTACCCGTGTTTTGAATAGGCAGGAAAAGCATCAGTGGGTTTATTTCGATTTCTTTCATACAGTAACACGTCCAATAAATCTTAGCACTGTGAAGACTAATTTATTGAGCATTATTGTACTTTTCTTGAGCAGTAAGACTGACAATCTTTCAAATGAATTTTTCTTCTATGCAGCCATCTATCGCTGCTGATAAAAAATGACCGATAATTGAAAATGCCATAATCAGAAAAGACCTCGTGCTTTGTTCTTCAAGATAAAGCGGGGAATGATGCTATTGAACATTCGTTTTGAAAACAACTAACGCACTATTTTGTAATCATGAATTCTACTTAACTCTTTGAAACTACTTATCTATGCTGACATATCAGTTTCTAGGCCTGCCACTCATACAAGAACAACGTTTGTGAATGAGGTACGGACTCGCAGGACAGCCGAGGCTGGCAGGGACCTCTGGAGATGCTCCTGTCCCACCCCTGCTCAAGCAGGGCCAGCTACAGCAGGTTGCCCAGGGCCACGTCCAGTTGGATGTTGAGTATGTCCAAGGACGGAGATGCCACAACCTCTCTGGGCAACCTGTTGTAGTATTCAACCAACCTCATAGTAAGGAAGTTTTTCTTATGTTTAAATGGCATTTCCTCTGTTTCAGTCCTTTTGTTCTAGCACTGGGCACCACTGGGAAGAGCCTGGCTCTGTAATCTCTACTCCCTCCCATCAAGTATGTAACCACCTGGATTCACAGGAGGTCCTCCTGATCTTAACTGAGACAAGTAGAGTAGGTGTACACAAAACAGGTGGGGCAGAAGTTGTTTTTCTGGCGAGGGTTTGGGACAGGAGCATTACGATTGCCATTAGAATGGTGAAAGGTCTATTCAGACAGGTGGGTTTTCAACATTTCCTCATGAGAGTCAGCCTCTGCAGCCCACAAGCAGGCAGTTACTCTCCAGTATGCTCTGAACTGCAATCCTTGGGTCTCTCCAAATGTTTCTAACCAGCAAGAAGTTGGGTGAGCTTGCCAGCTCTCCGTGCTCAGTCACCTGGATGAACACGGGAAGATGGGATGATGTAAAAAAATCTGTTCTCTGTCTATCCACTTTCTCAAGTTTTCATTTCATGCCTTACTTCAAAACAACAACTTGTCAAAGATCCTCAGTAGCACTTCTGCTTCAGATGCTGAAACTTGGCAAAACCAGCTTGGGTGAAGGCTTTACTGATTTTAGAAGGTTTGCAGTGTTCGGGAAAGTAAACTTACCTATGACACTCAGTTCTGCGCTGGCAAAAATGATGCCGTGTCTGTTTTCTGCTACACACTGATACATGCCGGCATCCGACAGGCTGACGTTCGTTATCGTGAGCGAGCCCTGCTCTAGCTGAACTCTGCCCTGTAGGAAACGGCAAAACAAATAAAAAAGTGAATAAGGAGATCACTCCTTGGAACATAAACCCAGCGGTTGTTGTGCTGTATTTTATACCAAGGTGGACAAAAAAAAAGTAGCAGTAGTGGGAAGAATTTGCATGCTCCAATCTATTTGTCTGCCAGCTAAATTTATGTCAGGTTAGATACTAAATGGTAAAACCAATACAGGAGTTGGTAAATGCAATTTAAATTGGAGGACTTTCCCTTGACTTCTCATTGATTTAATACCCAAACCATTTAGATTAATATCCCTTTCAAGTAGATAAACTTGAATCAAAAAATGCACTTTTGATCCACAGTGGCATATCACAGCCAACTGTATTCTTTAAAACATTTAAAACAATGGTATTATGAGTATATATGGCAATGAAGGCTAGTAAGATTGGTTGCCATCTTAGCTAGCACAGAGAGAAATACTTAAAATCCTCTGCAGTTTACTGAAAACAATATAGATATTAATTATTTAATGATCCTTTACTTCATATCAGCCACTAACGTGATTTAAGTACAAGACCATCTGCTAGTGACCAGCATGAAGCAAGTAAAATTAGTGTGTGGAACAAAAGACCAGGGTATCATTTGTCAGCCTAAGGATATGAAGCTCATGTTATCAATTTTAATAAGTACAGCAAAGTGTTCCCTCCCTCCCCAGGAGTTTCACCATTTAAAAAACTAGTAATATAAAGAGCTATTGGCCTTCTACTTGGCTGTAGGGCAGAAATTTAATGTTTGTGCAATCTTTATCAGGGTTTGATCAAATCTGGACTGCCATATTCTTTCACAATAAGCAAAGGGAAAAAAATGCCAGCTACAATGAAACCAACGCTTCGGTGACTTGTTTTAATTTGTGGTTATAATGGGGGGGATCGTGGGACTGAGCAATGACTCTCCAGCGAGAGGCTGGGCTGACATGGTGGTGGGAGGGGGTGTGTTCCCCCAGCTCCTGTGCATCACCCTTCTCTTGGCAGCTCTTCGTGCCCCTGGCAGTAGCAGACCATGCTCCTGGTCACCCACACAGGGACACAGCTTGGCAGGAGGAGTGGGAATGCCGTTAAAGACCAGCAGAAACACTAAGGTTCCATTAGCAACTGAAGTTCACCTGAATGTTATAAACTAAAAAAAAAAACCCCAAAAAAAGAATCTGGGGTGATCATTTTGCAGCTGCAGGCTCCATAGTCCTATTTGGCCCTTCCCTCTTCACAAGGGTCTCTCCACCCATAGGTTTGTATCATGGATCCTTCATTTCAGGGAGGATCTCTGAACGCAGAGCCATCATGTGTCCTACTTGTCACTAACAGCAGCTCTCCCAAAGCTGTACAGAGGTGCCCACCAGGCACGGCAAGGAATTGCCTACACAGCTGGGGGGGATTTCAGAGCACCACCATCCTTTCTGTTTCCATTCCAAAAGTAATAAAGCCTCCCTCCTCCCTGGCGGAGGGCTCCAGCGGTGCCTACCTGGGGCAGCAGCGGCTCCCCGTCCTTCAGCCAGCGGTACGAGGGCTTCGGTCTCCCGCTTGCTCGGCATTCCCAGACGACGCTTTCCTCTATGGCTGCGTGTCCATCGCTGATTTTCTGAATCCAGTTGGGCTGAGCTGCAATGCAGAAGTCAAGAATAAGGCCTTGTGTCTGTAATCAACAGTATGCTCTCTAGGTGCAAGCAAACAGCCATTTCTTTCTTTATAAGCACATTTAAGAGTTGGATTTAATAACATGCTTAATAATTGATAAAGATTATTTTTTTTGCCTAAGTCCAGTTCTGCTTTCTGAAGGTGGCACGTGCAAAATCAGAACCTGTTTTCATTTTATTTTTAATAAAAACACTTAATGAAAAAGACTAGCTTCAGAAAACCTGATCATCATACAAAAACAAAGCAATGGTTTATGTGCTGCCCCAAGTGGAATAAATGACACCTTTAGACCCCCAGTCCTTCAAATACAGGCATTTTCTTCTTCAGGATCTATATGATTTAGGCTTCAAAGCTCTAAAATTTAGCATCCAACTTCAAAACTTGTAATTTAGAACTACCTCTCCATTGAAATTAAGGTTATTGTAGTAACTTAGGCCTCCATGGTTATAGGCACTACTTCAGGTCCAAATTCTCAGTCTTGTCTTAGATTAGGGCCATATCTACAAGTACTGCCATAGGAAGATCTTCCATATGTATGAAAAATCTCTGGAGTCAGTAATTGACATTGAACAAACCTAGGAATTCTGAAAGCAGATACTGGTTTTACATTTTGGTAGAATTTGGGGAAAACTGGTACTGGCAGTTTTCAGGCACTTATGAGATTATATTTTTAGTTGTGTTTCACATATTTTTATCGGAGTTTGTTGTTTGTTGGCTATTTTTAAATAGAGATTAAGTTTAGCCAGACTCCACATGTGAATCAAATTCCGCTAAAATTGCCATGTGTTTTTGCAGACCATACAAAACCTCTGACCTTCTTATGTTACCTTCATAAACCCCATCTGCCTAGATACACCTACAATACTTTTCAGAAAGTCCCATTAAAAAAGAGAGCAAGTTCAGATTTTTTCAATGGTCATTTGCCCTGTTTTGACATAAGAAAATCTGAGAGACTTAGTAGGAAAATATTACCAGCAGAGGTCTCCAAGAACCTGGTTAATACTTTTCCCCATGTAATCAGATTTTAAAAAAAAGTAAGATTACTCAAAGACAGGTAACAACTTTATATATCTCCTTTGGATAGGGACAGGGGCCAGAGAAAGGTCTGAAAGCATAAATGAAAAAATATCTTATGAAAATGGTAAATTCAACATAGAGTTGGTATGATTATACCTAAAATATTGGTATGTCTACCATGACGAGATGCTGGATATACGCATTCAGAGAGCTGAGTGCCTTTTAAAACTGTGTTCAGGCCGTGACAGATGTGTGCTTAATGCCACACCTACCACACCACACACTTCTCTTCTCACGGTGCCTACAAAGCACAGAAGAAAGCTGAAGAATTTTGCACAGCACCTTAACTCCAAGGGACTTGCAAAAATAGCAGAAAGGTGAACTGAACGCAATGACAATGCAGAAGCAAAAGAAGTAGCTGAAAAGGAGAGGCAAGCAGTGTTTACTTCTCCGACTGCCCCTCCTGCCCCTGTAATACTTTAAGCTTGTTTATTATCTGTATCTAAAGAGATATGAAAGGGAAAGCTTTTAAATGTAGGAAGATGAAAGTCAATTCTGTCATCTGGAGTAAGAACTTGAACAATTCCATCGAGCTGAGACACGCTGCGCTACTGCAATGGGTTCAGTGGCTCAAGGACATTTGCAAATTACTCATGAATTTACATATTTACTATTCTAACAGCATCCAACTCATAATTTTGAAGGGAGTCTTACGATACCATGAAAGGAGCTCTATAAAAACCACACAGATCCATTTGCCTTTTTTGCAGTACTGGGTGTTTTACTGATTTCCCACATGAAAACAAAAAAATCCAGACAAAACAACTGAAAGTAACCCGTAAAGCAAGAAAACCCATGAAAGGTAAAGTGTGCTCTATAACATGTAAGTGTATGCTATGTAAAAAGAAAGATAACTCTTGTGTGAGGAGGAAAGAAAATTCTGAATTTATCCTTATTTCAGGCAGACTCCCCAAATAAGGAAAATTCTCACCCAACACAGCAAAAAACTTTACTTGTCCAGTCTTTCTGCTGTACTTTGCAGGTTGCACATCTGAACTCCTGCCCTAAGTAACAGTGCCGAGATTTAAACGCGCGGTGCTGGAAGCACTGGGAGCGGCCACCCCCGCTATTCATTTTACTCTTTTGTGCAGCACCCGCAAGCCACAGTCTTGCACCGTGCACCACTCTTCACCTCCTCCAGTTATTTTAACCGGTTAAGCTTTCCATCCTAAAGCCATTTATGATGAAGACAACTACAGAATGAGCATAATAGGTCAAAAAATAAATCTCAGTGAAAACTGGAGGAGTCCTTTGTTTCACAGGAGCTTCGTTCTCTGCTGCTCTTTGGGAGACTTTTCTAATTAGGTCAACCTCTCCTTTCAACAGTTCATTTCAGAGAATAGCAGGCACGCTCTTGACTTAATCTTGAGTAATACACAAGGGTTGGTTCATGCAGCAAATACGTTTGAGCCACCAAATGAGAGTCACCATAATATAATGAAATTTGACAGCCTCCCATTGGGGATCATACCAATACATGGTAATGTGACACAAGATTTCAAGCATGATAATTAAAATAATTCAAATAAGGATATGAAACCAGCTCCACACTACAACATTTTCTGGCATAGCGACATTATTTGAGATAATGACAAGGTTTAATTTGTGACTGGTAGTAGTGTTCTAGAAAAAGTCCTTCAGACCATTTCAGTCAAGCTGACCAAAGCTGAATTCTTTCATATGATGAGTCTGGAAATATTTTGGCCCTATTTAGAGTACTTAGATATTACTGGCCTTGGAAACGTCCTGGAAGAAAAATCTGGTACTAAAGAAAAAAAATTACATGGAAGCTGATTAAGAATTCATCTGAATTGCAAGAAAAATCATATGCTAAATCTATAAAGTGGAAGAAAAAGCTTAGAAATCTAAGCATGACTCTTACATAAGGATAGCTTTAAAGAAAAATATCCCCCTCCTAGGTGATGAGAGCTGTCTGGAATTTGTACTCAGGGGGACAGAACAAAAATGATGGCAGCAGTCCGAAAAAAAGATGTTTACCTTTGATCACCTTCCAGTCCTCACCAATGCAAAGAGGGGCATTTTAAACCAGGTGAGTAGGAAGTATGCCCAAATATACTCTTACTTCTCTAAGACCAAAAAGCCCAGAATGAGTCTGTCCTTCATTGTAGTAAATTGAAAGGCAAAAGTAGGTACTGGAAAGCTGGACCAGAAATCATGTCCTAAACAGCATTTGAAAATGAAACGACACAGCTGGTGATGATGTATCACATCAGAAACAAGTAACAAAACCAAAGAATTATGGGAGCAATGTGAGACATAAACCAGAAATAGATCTGTAGAACTTTGCAATCGTCTCTGAGTTCAAAACAACCAAAAAGACTAAAGCAAATGAGGTACTAATAACATATACAGAATCCAATTCTCAGTCGGTGTATATTGATTTCAGTGTTCCTAAGCCAATTTATAGCAGCTGATGACCTAGTGCAGGCTGTGTAATTCATCATTAATGGCAGATGAAAGGCTGAATGACTTGTCCATTACTATATCTATTCTGAGAAGATTGACACTGAGCCCAGGATCAGAAAAGTCTAAAGACCAGAAAGCCAAGCATAAGAAGTAAGAAAAACAGATGAGAAAAATACACGAGTAATTAAAAACAAAGAATGCAGCCAGTGTATAAGGTTTGTGCAGACATCATCCTGGTGCATGCGTCATCCTGGTCCAAATGGGGTTACAGCTTCTGTAAACGAAACCCGTATGTCTCTAATTTGCTATCCTTCCCAATGATCACAGGAACATGAAACCAGAGTTTAAGTTATCACTTTTCCTCTTCTCTTCCTTTCCTTCTCTTAATCCCTTCCTCTTGACCTCTACTGCCGATTAAGGACTATTTGAAATCTATACAACTTCAAAGCTATGCAAATCCTCCACCGAAGTAATTTGCTTGAACGTTGCACCCAAATGATCTCCATTTGTCTGTGTTTTTGGAAAGTTCACCAGATACTGCCACTCCAGCAGGATGCCTCCTTTCTGCCTCTCTAGAAGAGTGACCACCATAAACCAGCCTGGGAGTTCTGCTTGGGACTAAAATACTAAATATCGGAGGAAAAGAAACAGATGAAAATGTGAAGGAGTTAACCTAGCTGATAAAAATACTTAAATTGCCCCTACCTTTCATTTACCTGCTGTTCCACATGCTATTCTGCACCATTACATGACTGTCTCCACAGCTACGCCAGGCACCAAAGGACTGTAGGTATTACAGGCACATTCATAAAGACCAGCCCTCAGGGATCTGGTTATTTTTTATCCCTGACGCTCTAGACTGCAGCTACCCAGGGGAGTAAGGGAGGTGTGGGGTGCTCTATGAGTAGCCTTCACACTTCATTTCTCATGCCTATTTGCGTTTTTGCTTCTCCTGCTGGAGAGCTATTTTTCCAAGCCAAAATTATAATCATTTGAGCACTTTTTCTGAATCTCCTAAAATTTGATTTCTCTATAAGCAGGCTTCCAGCAATCTCTTGGAAAAGTGGAGGAGAAACATGCCTGTTCTCTGTGCAGAAACTTGTTCTGGATGCAAGACTTCCCTTGGGCAGCAAATTATTCAAAACTCAGACTTACTCCCTCCTGCACTGAAGTCTGAGATAATATATATTCCACTGGCAAAAGTCAAGACATCCTCCATCTGAGCAGTGATTTTCCCCAGGACGAGTGTAACCAACCGAGATTGGGCACTGCAACGACTGCTCCCAAGGCCAACCGCCCTTTTCTGGAAGGACGGATTTGGCTGTTGCCAAGCGTTTAAGTGGCGATTAACCGAGAGTTAAATTGGCACAATATTCCGAAACAACATAGGATTTGAGAACTTTAAATAAAATGAACATGGAGATGCTTGAAGGTGAGAAATCAGTTGGCAATGTATCTGCGTAACAGGTAGCAAACTGGGTTTTCTAGTGAGGCATGTAAATTGAATTAATAATAAAATATATACTTGTCCTATTTATGTGAATTTTCTTGTATTTTTATCAGTCCAGAAACTCATTTTATTTCAAGTGGCTTTGAATTTTCAGCAAATTATCTGTGATCTGGGACCTAAACGTAGTAGAGACATACAACTGCCTGATTTTCACTTATGCAAATTTCCTTTTTAGACTCTAGCCATAATGAAGAGCATAATACGATTTACATTTGAGGTTGTTTTATAGAGTGGCATAAAGTAGCTTTCACACAAATAAAACACAGGGCCACTGATGAAAGGGGGACTCTTTTCACTGCAAAATTAAGGAGATGCATCAATTCCTGGCGGGACTTTGATTTGAGAAGTATTTAATCTGAAAAGCGGTCCAGCCAATTAAATGGCTTCTGCTGAATACCTTACAAAATGCTGCAAAGAACTGTAATCAGTTACAAATAAGTCCGTCTCTCTGCTAATGTGGATGCTGCTTCACTGACACTTTTAGAAACCACTTTAACTACAATTTTTTCCTCCTCACCTTGGCTTGTCAACAAGGTGCCGGGTAGGGACTGGATGAGCTCAGGCAAGAGGGATGCTGGAGGACCCTGGAGCAACACAGGTGACACCGAATCAGCACCTGCATCCCAGCTGGCCAAAACCGAGCTGTTTCAGTACTTGGATATTTTCCCGCTCTTCTAGACTGCATAAGACAGCGTTGATCTGACTGGAAAGCCCAATGCCCAATTGCATGGTTTCGGTCGTAATTCTGGCAGCCGTACGTTCCCGGTGGTGGTGCAGCTCCTCAGCCCCAAGCACCCCTGCCTGTACTGGGCTGCCCGTTCCCAGCCCAGCAGACCCGCCTGCGTGGCGGAGCAGCCTCCCCCAGTGCTGCTTTCTTAGTGCTGTCGCTACCAGCCCCATTGAACGTGCTTATATTCGGATCATCTTGACCTGCAGCTATTTTTCCCTGTTTTCTTTTACTCAGACCATACATGTCATTGGGGTGGGGGATATCAAGATGTTGCATTGTCTCATCAGATAGAGTCGATACAGGAAAGTTTAAATGCGCACTGAAGTGGAGCCCAACCAGTAAGCACTGGCACAACCATCTCATTTCACACTTTGCATTAAAAAAACCACTCATATTTTAAAAAGGGCCAGGAGACCAATACGATGGTGTGGTGGTATGGAGACCTTTAATGATGGTCAGCGGGGAGAACCTGGCCAAGGCACGTCAGCAGAGCTGCAGAGGGGTAAAAGGCTCTCATGTGTCACGGGAAAGGCTTTGAGCACAGAGATAAGCAGCCACAACAATGCCTTATGAGTTTGTGGTGCTTGTGCATCTGCCCATTGCTTCTTGTCGTATGCTCAGGACAACCTTTGGGTTGCGACTGCCTGTCTGGTGGAGGAAGATCTGACTGAAATGGCATCTAAACTTAACATGAATAAAACAACGTCCACAGTGATAATAAATAAGCATCTCCTTGATGCTGGTTTTATGACTAAAAAGGCAACTTCTTTTTAAACTAGCTAAAAAAAGAATATAAAAAATTGTTGGCATTGTTTTTTGCTCAGCACATAAATCTTAGCCTCACGGAGGGTTATCAAATTTAAAATTTATGAGCAGCCAGATTAAAAATAGAATCAGGTAAATGGGAGTGCTTCTGAAATGCTGTGCGTCAAAACACACAGCTGACGGCACGGTGGACCCTCGCTGCTGAGTTGGATGGCAAAGCCGGCGCTCAAAGCAGAGGCGTGGGGGCAGCCAGCGCCGTGGCAGTGATGCGCTCCAGCCGTGCCGATACGGGCTTGCACCAGGGACCTCACCTGCCTCAGCTACAGGGATTTGGCTGGCACGGGGTCTGCGGGGAACAAGCTGCAAAGTCAGGGACGCAGCACGACGTGCACTTATGGCTGCTAAACGAGCGTGGCAAAGAAGAGGTTTTGCGGTTTAATTTGCTAACTCTCAGGAGCTAATTTGAGGTACGTGGTATCTGGTTAGGAATGGCAGACAGAAGAGGAGACTTACGGCAACAAAACAAGTGATATGTTGTTCAGAGTTATAATAGTCAAGGAAGCAGGTATAAGTCACTGTAATTGCATTAACATCAACATCTCTTCTATCATGAAGGTCTATCTATCAAGTAGGACATACAGCACTCGGAACAAATGCTTTTGGAGGGCAATAAAACACAGCCTGTTGCAGGAGCTCAAAGCACAGGAAACGGAGGAAGAACAGATCTTACACGTTTAATTAACCTTTCCTGCTGCAACGAGAATGTCAAACAACTTCAGTGTCACTGATATGCTAACACAGGAAAAAATAAACATTGATACAAGAATGAAATACAGCAAAAGCCAACATTCCCTGACAACTTCCAGGAGCACTGAAAGAAGCTGACAATGGAGGCAACGCTGGGTTATCTACAGCAAGCAGGCAAATTTGAATTTCATTTTCTTTTTCTCTTTTTTTTTATTTTTTTATTTTTTTATTTTATACTATGCAAAGAGGCGGATAACCGAGTTTAAAGAAGTCACACCGTTAGAGGCAGATTGTGATCTCCAGGACACGCGTCATGACAGAGCACGTCACCATGCGTAGACGGCACGTCCGCCCGCCCGTATTACATCCTCCAGATCATTCCCTGCTCCGGGCACCAGCCCCAGCCCGCCAAAGTAACCTGAAAACCTCTGCCTACATTACAGTTGTACTTCAATAACAACATAAGACTTCTCAGCTTTAAAAAGAAAAATTATTAAGGAAAATTACTTTCTTTGTTTCAACTATTCATATAAAATGTTTACAGTAAGTTACTTTCCCTAAAAAACTTTCGCTGCCACATGGAACTCCAAAGCCTAGCTTACAAGGCAAGGGGGTTTTTTTTTGACATCTGTTTTCAGTACTAAACGGCCACCAAACACAAGCTATCCTTGAAAACTGCATACTTATAAACTAGTAACTCATCATCCTCAAGACAACAAGGCTATTTTAGTCAATTATCTTTAAAACCAGTAACCAGCAGAGGTGGCAGGCTAATACCTCTTAATAGGGAACTCCTCTGCTCACAGGACAAAAGTGGATGTAAAGATAGTTCCCAGAATCACAAACAGAAGGAGGAGGACACTCCTCTTCCCATAAAATCTCGAGCGTCTTTGCTGAAATGCCATCTTGAGTGTGAAAACCAGCACTAGCCACAGTGGCAGCTTTTGTGTAGGATCTGCAGTCCTCCAGCAATGGAATCCAGACTGGTAAATTCATTATGGTAATTAGATTATAACTTAATATATGCTATGGTAGGAGTATACCAAAGGCTCAATTTACTGCTTTGCAAGGAAGGCAGGTTTGGCTGTGGGTTGAGCAAAATTGTAAAACTGATGAGTCTTTTCATTTACTACTCACATGGGAAAAATCAGGAGAAACACGCTTTGTTTGATGAACAGAAAAATAAATCTTCAAATCTTTTAATTAAAAAAAGAAAACCCAGTTTGAATCAACCCTAGGTTCTTTCCTTAACATGAAAGATTTCACTTTGTTTTTGTTATTTCACTCCTTTTTAAAAGAAGAAGTGTTCATTTGAACTGGAAGCCCCAAAAGTTTTGACTTCTAAATGAAATGTATTTTAGAAGTATTTCTAATTTTAAAACATCCTTATGCATGCCTTTTAAAAAAAAAAATAAATTACATTACTCACCGAATTCAATCCATTTTTGCCAGGAAGGTTAGTTCCTAAACTCTTTTTCTGTGGCAAATCTACTATAAATCAAAAACATTCCTCTCACCTCTGGAGTTCAACCCAATCTTCCCTGCCTAAAGAAGCTGGGCCCTCAGGAGCATTTGGGGGAGAAAACACTGAATTTCTCTCCCTGTGTTCAATAAAAAATGACACTCTATTATGCTCCTGAAGACAGTAACAGGGCAGCAACAAAACAAAGATTTTTATGATGGTGGGGAGATCTCTGCTCACCTACATGTGGGGCATGTAACCTGCAGCCTTCTCCCCTCCAAAAAAATATCAAACAGAAACTAAGCACCAAACCAACAGCCCATTCGTACCTCTAAAACCCCTCTCTGTGACTCTCATTCACCTCTACGTAGGTAAATCCACAGTAACTCAAAACAGGTAAAACTTTCCACCTGCAAGCTTGGGTCATCTCCTAGAAGCATTCAATTTGCTTTGCAAGATGGGGCTGTTTCCAGCAGAAATGTGGGATAGACAGACACTTGTATCAGGATTAGAGGTACTAACACATCTTCCACTTAACACAGAAGGCCTATAAAGCTGAAATTTTACATTTTTATTGTTCCCGGATCAATGGCTCTGATTCCAGTGTAAGAAGAGCAGGTGTAGGAAGTCTTTGGGTGAAGAGGAGTCTGCCGGCTCCGACATGGTTAAATCCCAACTTTCCAGGCTGTGCAGCCAGTGATCCGTCTTGAAAGCAGTCCTTAACTGATTATAAGCCATTAACATTTATTAACACAAGCTGGGGCAACACATAGGTAATATATCCCAAGTTGTAACCACGACAATGCTCCACCAGAATACGTGCTTTACCTTCACAGCCACAAAAAGGCAAATGAGGTGTTCCCAAGTGTTTTCTGCATGTTACCATGCCAATGTCCTTCCAGCAATGCGCTTTTGCTCCAACTGCTCTGATTCTCAATTAATATGCACCATTCAGACAGGTTTTATTTCAAATTACACCCTTTTTGAGATGTGCTGTTTGCAAAAGAAAGTAATTTTTAAAATATCCCCCAAAATTACTTTCTCACAAAACATTTACTGCATATTGCACTTGATACAATAAAACTCCCTGAAAGCAGGCAGTCTGCTTACCGTAAAATATCAGTTGTCCTCGTGCCACGTTTTTCCCTCTCACATTTTCAGCTACACACTCATAGAGTCCAGCATCTTCTTGCTGAAAATTTGGGATTTCAAGAAGTCCACTTGATCTGTGTCTCCTGGCTTTTCTGGGTATCTGTTTCCCATCCGCTCTTCTCCAGCTAATCGTAGGAACTGGGCTAAATAAGAAAATTAAAGCAAAATAAGTCTTGCAGAAAAAGATATGGGTCTTGTTCTGATAAGCTCTCATTTGATCGAGTTAACACTGTTTCATGTTTGAGGATGATGAAAACATGGTCAGTCTGAAGACTCTGGCACAGGATCTGGAGCAGTTTTATTATGGGTGGCTTATACATAATATAAATATACACATGTATACCAATGGTGTATCACTCACATACGTCTTAAAAGCATGAGACTCTGTATTATTAAAATGCTGTTTTGACAAAGTTGAATTTGGGGTTCTGCTGTGACAATACATCCATTTTCCTACCAGTCCCACATTTTGATTTTGTAAGTGTTGCCAGTGTTTACTCTAGAAACAAGGGATGTGTTTTCAGTATTGCAAGAGACCTCAAAATAGGAGATGTACAAACACATCTTTACAAAATAAGTTACATCTTCTCTCTTCCTTGGGAGTTTGTATTTTTGGTGAGCAAAGCCCCTGCTCCCCAAGTCCTTTGTCTGCTATGAATGCTTGCAATAAGTAACTCCTGCTGAGGAAAGTGAATGATTAGGAAATCCAGCAAACTCTGCAATACAGCACTATGAAAGTGAGAAGCTGAAGCAATAATAATAATAAAGGATCTAAACTTACTTCCCCAAGGCAAAGCACTCCAGTTTCACTGTTGTTCCTTTTGCAGATGGAACTGTTTCTGGGAACTGCACTTCTATTTTCGGCTCATACTCTCCCATCACCCCTGTGAACATAAAATAGATGCTAAGGCTTGGTTGAATTTTTGCAATAAATTCACAAGTGTTCCCGCGCTAGCACAGAGCTGTTCTATACATCATTACTTGCCCAATTAATCCATTCATTTTAAACATGGCCTGTTTCTAACAGCCGTGTAGTGTGGGCTCTTCTCCCATTTACTGCCAGAGGAAAATCTGAACCAGCGCTCCACACCATCTGCCAAAGATTAAAATTTCTTTATGGCTCTGTTGCTTTTTGCTTTTGAATATTCAGGATTTTTGCAGGTACCTTGTGAAATAAGGAAAGCAATAACAAGGGAGGTTCACCACCTTCCAGAAAATGAAATGCGGAACAAATAGCCATTAGAAAAAGTTTTAAAAGCACTGGAGCTAATCAAGGCTTCTATTAACTTCAAGGATTTAGATGCGCAGAGATCATATACTCTTCGGGTAATTTCTTTATTTTTACTGCCCCAGTAAATCATGTATCGTGGCAGCCTCTTTATGAAATTGTGTTTAAAAATTTGTGCACATAAAAAGGCCATTATATTCATGATAAATGGCTACATTTCTAGTCACTGTACTGTCTTAAAACTGGCACATATAATTTCACCAATAGTGATTATCAGCTAATTGATGATTGCAGTTTAAATTTTAACTGCACAGTGCTTCCTGGATGTTGGCCAAGCACGGGGCAGGCGAGGAACGTGCGGGCTGTGAGGCGGGAACGGTGCTGGATCGGACCAGATGAATACCACCAGGATGCACAAATACAGAAATGAGATAGCTTGACTAACACCGAAATGAGATAGCATGAGTTTGCAGAGATATTCAGGTAATCCAGGGCTGCTTATGGTGGCCCATGATGGCAGTGCTGCTTCCTCTGCCCCTGTTTTGCAAAGAGGATGCAAGAAAAGCCTTTTTTTCTTTACTTTTTCACAGTTAACAGTTTTAAAGCTGAAAATGCTCAGTATGAGGCTTACATGAAGTCTACCTTTACTTGCTGACCTGTATATTACCTGTTCTGGTGCAATAGCAGGTTACATCATCTTTTTTCCAACCTGTTAATTGCAAATAAGCATTGCTGCCACATTATATAAAGAGTAGCTGCTGCACAACATCAGTCATCAAAATTAAATGCATTTATTAACAATACGAATACTCCCTCCATAGTCTTGTCCTGGCCCGCACATATAGCAGGAAACCCGTGAGTCTGTCTCAGCGCTCCAGCATTTACATACTATACAAATGAGAATTACGGGGCACGCTACTCATTAGCCCTCTACACGTTAAGACTGCAGCCCTGAAGGGCTGGAAGCGTCTGTTACAGTTAACATCATGGAAGATCCCCTCTCTTCTCCTGATTGTGACTTGCCAAATCTTTGCAATCTTGCCGGAATTTCTCCAGACTCCGTGCTAAACGTCTGCTGGGCGAGCTTCAGCCGAGCCAAGAACAGCTACTGCCCAGTGGTGTCTGAGGGCAAGGCTGGCTGTGAACGTTTGGGAGCAGCAGCATTGTTTTGCTGGTATTAGAACTTACTGAGATCTTTTCCCAGAAGACTATTTCCACGTTCTGCAACGAAGACCACCAATTTGGCAGAAGAAGTGCTTTTGAGGCTACACATCCCACAAAAGCCTGACCGGATTCAGGCAGCTGCCTCACTTGGGAAGATGCTGGCTTTCAGATGCTGGAGAAACTATGGTCTCCATCACCCTCCTCACGATGGCTGAAGAGCTCCTCAGTGCCTGTGCCACCAACCACCCCCGCCCAGCCCAGGCAGGCGAGCAGAGGAGATGCAGCCCCCACCAAAACGACTCTGCAGGCGCCACTGGCAGCCAGCCGGAGGGTGGGAGATGACGCGGCAGTCAAATAACATGGGATAAAGGGAGCTGGCCCGAGGAGCTGCCTGTCCACCAACAGGCCAGCTACAAACCAGTAGTCCTCAACAAACAAAATCCATGAGAATGGTTCCTTCTTCTGCACATCCTCCATTGCTGAGGCAGGAACTCGGTCCCCTTAGGCAAAGCAGGCTGTAAAGTATAGCGTGACACTAACGGGCTATTTAGGAAATTAAGGCAGAATGTATTATTAATACATTATTCAACTGACAGAGCAGGAGACAGGAATGGGAGGGAGGAAAAATGGCTTTTTTTGCCTTCTCTTCACTTATTCCTTTTATTGTTCCCATTTCTTTGCCTCGGGCTGTGACTGGAGAGCCCTAATCCCAGGGCTGACAAAACCCCAGACCAGGATGGGAAGCTACCTGTAGGCTGTAGGACATTGGCTCTGGCAACTGCTACTGCCTCTTATGACTGTGAGGGCAGCTGTTTTACCAGTGTTACTGCAAACTCTAACCACTTAAAAATCAGGACTCGTACCTGGAAAAATCACAAGGCTCCCAATGCAATTACAACCTACCTACACAGACACACATATATATAGGGTATGCTCTGAGTCCTGCCTTCTCAGCTTTATAGGAGAAACATCAGCGCAGTTTAGATACCTCCATCCCGAATGCAAGACCATTTCCGTGCAGACAGTCCTTATTTTTCCTGCTGTTCCTGGGTGATTTAACATCTGACTTAGCTGTGCAGGTGGAAAGGACAGGGGAGAAAATAAAAGACTAAACTAGGCACGAGGTTTGTAGCTTGGAGAACGTTTCCAGTGTCATGGCACATCAGATGCTCTACATGTTTGCATTTCAGAGGCTTTCGTATTTTAACTTCCAATTTCAAGGCTTAAAAAACTTGCTTTTGGATGAAAGTCCCAGGAATTCAGAAGCAAGCTAATTTGTCTGAGGAGATGATATGCATTTCCTGACAACACCTGTGAAATGTTAAAGTTTAATTGGCCCATACAGCTGCCGCTGATGGTAATTTTATTCCAGGACTATTTCAGTTCCTTCCTACTATATTACTGTTTTAATTCTGATATAAAAATCCAAAGTGCATTTTAAAGAGAAGTAGTAAAATACTGCAAGAGCAGTGGCTGTGAGCACCTGGGCGTTCCTGTTTGCTGCAGGGTCGGGATGGCGCAGAGGGTCCCAAACATGCTGCCGTGGCAGCGGGGATGGCATCCCTGGGTACCCATGGCCGTTCCCGGGATCATGGTGTGGAAACCGTGGCCTTGACAGGGACACGGCAGCCAGGGGCAGCCAGACCATGGACACTGGTTTATTAAATGGAGGAGACAGTGTTGCAGGTTTGTTCCCTTTCCTCCCTCTCTTCCAGTCCATATCCCACCGTGAACTGCCAGAAGGCTTGTTTGGGAAAGAGCCATTCAAAAGTAAATCCTTCTTCTGTCTGAGCTGCAGTAAGCGCTACAATACTAGCAGATGCCTTACTTCAGGCTTTAGGATCATTCTCAGCCTTTGGTGCCATATACATTTAGCTCTTTATTTGATTTCCTACCGTGAAAATAGCTCAGAGAGCCCTTTCTCCACAACTGGTGCCAACTGGTATGGTCAGGACTAACTCGCATTCCTGCAGAATCCCAAGCTAAAACCCAACCTCAATACCTTGGGAAATGTAGAAAACCATAATATCTTTTATTTTTTCCTTTTATACACTAGCACTTACATGATGTGAAAGGGAATGCTGCTTGTCATTCCTCAAGACTTGTGCTGGAATATAGGCGCACATGTCAGGACAGGTCCCAAACCGTAAATGTGCCATTTCGGGGACTGCTACACTTACATGATACTGTATTTAGATCTTACATCCACCTGCACTGCAAGCATCCTCACCATCACAAATCCATACAGCTACATAAAAGTATTTAAACAGGGGGTGACTGCATGCATTTGTGGGAGGGAATTAAGAGGGCCAGAGGAAAAATGTCCTTTTCCCAGCACATGCTGTACTTTGTACACTGTATTTATCATCATCAGATAACCTCTGTCCATAGAAGCAGAGAGTTTGAGCTCACACTGACCGTGACAGCTGCCTCGGCACGGTCTGTTCCTACCACCATCCCGTAACCCTCTGTGATATTTATCTCTCCAAGGAGGAAAAGCTGTCTGAGGATAACTAATGGGGTAAGAGGCACCTTCTGCTTCCACAGCACAGCAACAGGGAAGGAACCAGAGTTCTGTCAACAAGAGCATGTACCGGTGGTTACAAAAAGCCGCTGCAAACAACATCAGGAGATCTATAATTCCGGAGCTTCGCAGCTGAAAACAAGCAAAAGAGAAGGACAAAAGGCACAGGTGGGGAAAGCAATCTGCCTACAGGATCTGATTTCATCCCCTACACCCATATCTTTTCCTTTTACAGATTACAGCTCAAAAGCCTGGCATTGTAAAGCAAGCAGCGCTTTAAAAAAAAATGCTGAAAAGTTGTTTTTCCAGGATGATTACATTCAAGTAAAATAACCATGACAAAGATGGCAGGTATTCAACGTAAAAAGCCTAAATGATTCACAACTGAGTCTAGCAAAATTACTGCCATAAATTGGAGAAGAAATGTGAAAAGAAACCTCGGGGTTCTCACGGGTGAGATTTCAGCCCAGCATATGCCGTCCTGCACACCCAGCCCTGCAGCGGCGAGCTGCTCTGGGTGAATGAGGACTGTTCACCTGTTCAAGGAGCAGTCTGAGCATTGGCAATGGTAAGAATACCCACAACATAATCCATACAGTTATCTGTTAAAACAGTTGAAATTCTTAATATCGAACAGCATAGGGTCAGCCAAACTGTGAGCATCTGAACTCTGTTTTCTTCCTACAGCTCCAGAATTGGGAATTTTTAAAAGTTTTTGAGTGAGAGATTATCATCAGCACAAAAGGAAAGAGTCTTCTCTTTTTCTCTCTTCAACTCAGTGTGAAATAATTAAAAAACCAAATATAGGCGCTATTCTTAGTTCTACAGGACCAGTATTCCTCTTGTATAGTGTCTTCTTCCACCATTTCTTTCTTTCAAAGTAACAGGGCTATGTATCAACTACAGGGACCCATAATTAATTCTGCACGACAGCAAAAATATTTTGCATTTAAAAATAACTGATGTTTGAGAAAACCAGAATTTCACAAGGAGATGGTTATAAAGTACCTGGATTTTTGGTATTTCTATACGAAGCCACCCAGGCAATAGCTTAGAAACTTGTAGCAACAGACAATTTTATGAAGGGTGCATTGGAGGAGGTCAGACTGTCCCAGCTGGAACACCAGCCCTCCAGCCCGGGGCTGAAGGGCCTCAGAGCAGCACCAACTCCTCCATAACTCAGGAGCTGCCGGGGGGGCAGGAGACCCCCCCAGCCCTTCTCCCGAGCTGCACCAGAGCCCCTGCAGACGCGGCACCTCGCTGCCCGCCCAGGCAGCAGCCAGAGGAGCAGCTCAGTACATGAAAATCAGTTGAGAGAGGTGCATTATGAATTTTTTTCCACTTAACTCACTAATTGAAATTAAATGGAACTGAAACATTAATTGTTGATGAGCTAGCCTCCAAGCCTACTAATTTAATGATAAAGTGTTGTAAGGAAAAAAAGCATGTCATATATATATTAAGATATACTGGACACGTCAGATATGGATACAAAAGATAAGCAAGACGCATTTGCCAGTGGAAATACAATGTGCCTCACGTTTTACTCTCTTCTGTTGTTCACACTTCTGAAGCAACATACATAATTTCTCTTTTCAAGTGTGACAGTGTGTTATATCGGATTTTATAGAGATACTCTATGTGCAATGAAAAATTGAGACCTGCTGATTTTTAAAATGAAGTTTGCCTGTAATACTAGTGCATACTATTTTAAAATACATATTTAGCCCATGTTTGGCTTTCAGTAAAGCCATCTTTGGCTGTGCAGATACAACAGCACCTTTCTAGTTTAACTCAGGAATGTACTCCCCAGCCCCTCAGAGGTTCAATTAAAGTTTCATATCTTTAATAAACAGCAGAGTGCACTTCAAAGGAATCGGAGAACATTCTTGTGAATTACCTCAGGAAGGCAATCGGTCCCTATAAATAAAGCGGAGTGCACAGAGGAGCGATGCACTGGGGTAAAGCCCTTGGCGAGGCACTTTACAATCAGGCTGCCTAGCAATCATCCCAGCATCAGCCCCATCTCAGAACAGAAGCAGACATCGAGCTTGATTGTGATAGATGGAAGCACTTTCAGCTAGGTGAGGTTTGCATAAAAGTCCTGTTAATGTAATACTTAAAAATATTTCTTTTTCAACACTGAAAATGTTAGTATGAGCCAAATTTAAATATTCCTCTTTATTTTTCATACATTAGATGACTTACTCTGGACTCGGAGGGCCAGATTTACTGCCACTGTGTTTATAGAAATGCAGCCTGCCCTGTAATGGAGAGCAGATCTGCCACAGACCTGGAAAAGCAGCTGTCTTCACCCCTCCCAGCCTAACCACGGTGCTTTCTTGTTACTGACAATGTTTCCAAACTCCCCCTCTGCAGGAACCATGTTAATGTGAAGGGGACAGCTACGGGCAGCAGGCTGGCGGCAACGAGCCCGTATTTTACAAGCAAGGAAATTTTGTCAAATACCACTAGGTGACAACGGATCTTCTTCTAGACAAAGTTTCTAACAATGCATTTCTATTTCTGGAACAAACAGCCTAACTGTTATCCCTTAAACAGACAAATTTTAATTAACTGTAATTGCAAATTAACATGCAAATTTATTTTTTCTTATCTACTTAAAAATGACGACGATACAAATCAATTGTCTGTATAAATTTAGAAATCCTCTTTTGGTTTCTTCTCGCTTTTTTGTATTATTCCACAGATTACTAAAAATAGCACTAATTCTGCTGGGAAATACAGCCCGAGCTAATAGTTACCGAAACAACAAAGTGCTTTTGTTCACTTCTGAGCTGCATAAAATGAGCAGAACTAGTATACCCAAACTCTGAAGTCTGTTTTATTTCCTGTCTTTAGCCAAGTGTCACCAGGTTTTTCTTTTATAATTGTTGCCCGATGTTCCAGTGGTGGGAAGAGCAACCTTGGCCACAGCATCATAAACCCCACCACTGTCTATGACTTTCAACCACAGCTAAAGCAGAGGTCTCCAGCCTCACTGAATCTTTGAAGGGGAAAATCTCTCCCTTTACTCTGATATAAATATTTCAGGCCATTTCTTAAATTCTGGGTGACAGCCAGTCAAGGAAAACAAAACAAACTCTCCAACCCCAGCCCCCAATTCCCCTCCTCTAAGTCCTACCGTCGTTCCTGAGGATGAGCGGGGTGGGGGGACCCAGGACCCTGCTGTTGGTCACTGTGTTTGTCACCACGCACGTGTAGTTGCCCACATCCGAAGCTTCTACCTTTGCGATGTACAAATTCCCAGTCTCTTGCGAAACAAAGCGGCGATTGTCCTGGTGTACAAAGGTCGGGTATTCGTTGAAGATCCACGCGTAGGTAAGCTCTGGAAGCACAAGGTACCACCAGCGTTAGTGACAGGATGCACACCCTCATGGGCCACAGCGTGATGCTGGGCTCCATCCCAAGTCAGAGCTGGAGCCCCAAAACCTATTTTCTCCCTGCCCCCTTTGGTTAGGGAAATTGGATGTATCACAGCCCATGAAATGATAAAAAGGCTAACATTTTGCAAGTTCTCATCTTTATGGCTACAAGTATGACTTCCCACTGTGACACTTTTCCGAGCCTGCACACAGATCTAATATTCTTGTGGATCCTTCAAGTTCTTCCAATCCAGAATATAATGCATTTTACAAGAATCTCACCTTTTTGTCATGAACACTTCAGCCTGACTCATGACTTTTCTTTTGTCTTTCTTATTTTTTTTCCCCTTTAAATAGACAGTTTGGAGGAGGATCGGCCGAGCTGTGTTATCACACACTGTATGTTTTATTCCTTTGGAATTTCTGAATCAGCAAAACACCGAACACTAAATTAAGCAGCTGTAATCTTCTATATGACTAATTAGACAGTACTCCATGTTTTATAAGGCATCTTTGGAAGTTATTTGAGCAATAAAAAAATAAGTGAGAGAGATGCCGCAAGTGGTTGCAGAGTTTGTAAATGAGGTTAATGCAACATAACCCTATTATATTTGCCTAAGACTAATGCCCAAACACCCTGAAAATACTTGAAGAATTAAAGTGAATACAAGATTGCTGTAGTTTTCTAAGGGAACACTAATTATACTAAAAAGCATATTCTTCGTTTAATACTCTAATGAGTCATAACTGTAATTGACCTCAACTACCATTAGGTACTTTGGAAAATATATTCTGCCCTCATGTTCCACTGTTTACATATATAAGAGGCTGAATGCAGATTGCTGGCTTTTATTTATTTATTTTTAACAACAGGATTATAAAATGCCTGCTTAGACTTTTAGGAAGATATGATAATTACGTTTATGTGGGAATATCTAATCATCATATTTACACATGTGCATCTAATTATAAGTAACCTCATGCTGATGTCAAGAGGATACTCAGAGCAAACAAGGTACCACTTCTCAGCTGGCTTATTATTTTCTGCAAGTAGTTAAGTTTTTTTTTTTAATTTACTCTTGGTGAACAATTATCTTGTTCCTCCAGAAGCATCCAGCAATAGGTAAATAAACATCACTGCCCTGGAATACACAGAGGCATTTAAATTTGAGTGAATCTTCACGCAGCAGGGTTCCACCAAAGCTCCCCAAGCTCTGCAATACGGCAACATTTTGCATTGACTCTGGAATGGTGAATTGACCACGTTCCTCAGAAAAACACAGGACTGGGAGGGTCTTTCTGGATCAACATTCCCTGCCCCATCCTATCCTTCCCCAGGTTACGTAGTCCCACGCATAAATATACCCTCGAAGCAGCAAGGTTTTTGGCTCCCGCTTTTCTGTTGTAAGCTGGTATTACTTTAATTGCTAAGAACCCTCTAATTTCCAGGTTAAATATTTTCATTACTAGTCTATAGCTATGTGCTTCTGGGCTGATGATGCCTTTAGCTTAAAGAGTTCTTGCCTCTTCACTGGTGAGAGCCATCAAGAGCCCTTCTGCCTTCATTTTCAAGACAGGCTTTCCAATCTTCTAATCGTTGTAGCAGCTTTTCCTACCCTCTGCCTTGAATATTTGTGTCATTTGAGCTCAGTGCCAGGTTGGAAACCCTGGGTAAGCAGGTCACAGGAGAGCAGAAGGCAAATGTAAAGTTGTGTGGTAGTAAAGAGGTCTGATCAAAGACAGCACCAAATGGTGGTAATCTGGGATTCCTCCACACAGAGGAACCCAACGCAGGGGGAACTAAGGAAGACCTATTTCTAGAGTGCAAACATCAAAATCTCCCCAAAAGCCATCTTCAAACTCTATTAATTTCACTACATAAAACTGAGGAACGTAATGAAGGTCTGATGTTACACCTCTGCCTGCCTTTCATTAAAACAAATCATTGTCCAGAAAAAAACAACTGCCTGAATTACACAGAATTAGATATTAGGAGCAGTCCATTATTGTTATATAAGATTCAAAACAACTGGATAAGACTCTCTCTCTCTCTCTCAAATAACATGGGACTAATGGAATATAGAGCACAGGGAATAACACAGACTGGAGCATCTGTAAGTGCATTTGCTTGTGTAGCAACATGTAAATAAATACTGTATCAAACTCACTTTGATTTCCTTAGAGATCCTAGTGCAATATTTATGGCTTTTCAAACTTGACGGATTTCTTTTGATAAGGTTTCACATACTAATTGCTCTGGAAGTGATAGACAGTTCACATCCCATAGGCAATTTGTAACAACTGTGTAAACAGACACTTAAAATACAGCCCGAGATGGCTCCTGGTGACTGCGCGTGATTGAAACGTTTACTGAAGCTACAGACACGGAGTCTTTCAGTACAAAGAAGGAGCAGTAACAGGCAATTCATGGTTCTCTAATTACACATTAGACTTTACATCCTCGAGGAATTCACTACAAACTTCTCCTTTCTAATTCTGGGCCCTTTTCATGTAATTTTGCCTAATTTACAATGCTTTTAATCTCCCCTTTAAAGCACATTCAAGTATTCACATTCAGAATATTATCTGAAGATTTCTGACCCATATTTGCTGTTTTTAAAGACAAGCAGAAACTCCACTAGCTGCAATCCCACTGCCAGCAGCAGAGCACCTGCCTGGTTATCCGCCGCAAAGACCTATGTCGTACTTTGATACCGTACTTTTCGTCGCTGCCCTGATGGCCTGGATTTCCATGACAGACCAGAATGAGATGAAGATTTTTGGGTGGCAAATCTTCACTTCTGTAACAATTATCGTCAGCAAGGACAGGAGGATGGAGAAGTTACTTGGACGTTTTTCGTACCGATGGTCTACGTACCCTGGCTCAATCCATCACCAGATGGAAGACATTCAACCCCAAAACTTTTCTTGCGCTACCGACTACTTCAAGAGCCTTTTTCATCTACACAAATCTATGCCAACGGATCACGCACACTTGGATACCTGGAATACCCACACTACCACCATTTGCACATGCTAGAAGGAGGAAAGTGGATTTCTTTTTGCCAAGAGAAAGCAGGTTTCTGTCCACAGGGTCACAAGTTGCTAGGTATTTGCTCTACTGGTCCAGAGCAAAGACAACAGAGATGGGAAAGAGTGTCCTAAATTAGTCAACATCACTCACCTACTGCAAAGTAGCCCATGGAAAATTTGGGCTTGTGAAGAGCAGTGGAAGCAACAGGCATGTTAGCAGAAGCTTGATTTGACTTTGGCCGAGATGGATGGTGGAAGCAATGGGCACAAACACAGAGAGCCGCGAATAACTCCCAGATCGGACATGCGGCAGGAAAACCCACTGCTCACCAGCAGACCATTAACCTCCTCTGCCACTGCAGTAGAGACTTTGAGGAGAAGCTCAATCACACAGAAATATCACAGTACACTTACCATTAATATTTATGTCTCTGGGCTAGTGATTGGCAGGAGAACATGATACGCAGTACGGGGCAGGCAGGCTATACGCCTCAAACATTCATCTGTGCAACACCAGGCAGGAACAGCCTTGATTCAAAGCTCCACCGACAGCCTTTTATTCAAGTTGCTATTTCCAGACTTGGTTTACTTAAACATGTGTGGCAGCAACACCAAAAAAGAAGCCAGAAGCCTTTTCCTTCATTCCTTTTATCCTTTTCAGAAACTATCTCACACCAGTTGCTCATTCCATGCAGTACAGCGGACCCTGACGCTCAGGCTACCTCTGTGTTTCAGGACCAAGTGTATTAACCACAAACACATACGCTGTATCCCGTACAAATATCAATCAATATTTAAAAATAGAACCCAAGTCCTCTGCCACTATTGCATGGCTAAATATCATGGTTTAACAAAATTTAGAGCAGCCATCAGTTGCCATCAACTTCAGCAATTAAAAAGGAAATAAATTATTCAAGCCACTTGAATATAGATTTAGGACATTTAAGATATGCCTTTTCAATTTTATTATCAGAGTGCAGACAAACTCTTTCCCCTCACCCCCAAGAAGAAATGTTCTGAGCCGCTTGCGAGGGCACCGGCAGAGAAACCCGGCAGCCCTGTACCACAGTGCAGGGGTGGAGGGCGGCTGCGGTTCTGGGGTGCTGCTGCAGAACCCAGCACCTTCACTCACCCTAGGGAAAATGGGAGACGCAAAGGAGTAGGAGTTGCATCACTTTGCCTTGCTGCATGGGGTTTGTCTGGTTTTTTGGTTTGGTTAGTTTGGTTTGGTTTTTGTTATTTGTGTTTTTTTTTCTCCTCGGCAAGGCACACAGCTCTCCTGGGTCTGCTTTTCCTGATCACATTCAGATCTCATCATTTTTCTAAAGCATTCGATGATAAACTCTTTTAAAGTGTGTCTCTCCTGTGCTGCCCCCAGAATACTCTCTGCTCAAGACAAGAAACAAAGCTAAAGACAGTGTAGATTTTAAACTTTCTCTAAACGATAGCAAGTGGTCAAAAAAGGTTATTGAAAGCTGAACAGAAATTCTGCTATGAGTAATTATTATAATTAGACAATATGGTTTACCAAAATAATGTTCTCTGGTCTTCTGCCTTGTCACATGCGTACTATTTTGTCTTTGCCTTGTCTTTGCCTTTTAGTTCAAGAAACTCTTTTCTTGATTTTTTTTTTTTTTTTTAAAAAAAGTCTCTTCCATAAAGTCAGGGCTGCCACTTAAAAAGGTCTCTGTAGCTATTATGGGAAAAGCTATTAAAACATCTAGATTATGGTAACCATAAAGCTGAATAGAAGAATGAAATTTTGAAATTAGTATTAGCCAAAAAATGGGGATCATTTATCATTTTTAATAAGAACTTTGTGGTACAATACACTATTTTTTTTTATAGGCTTTACTGAAAGTTACAGAGATTAATCCAATCTTTAATGATTCCTATAATTTCTATGTTATCACCTACTATGTCACTCTCAGGTTGGACAGGCGGGAACTATTATCCCATGTGAAACAAAAGATTTGCAGCATTTCCTGTAAATCTTCATGCATAAAAATTAGGCTTATTACGCATGGCAAGAAACAAATGTGAAAATAAGAAAATCCTCCCTTCGTAACAGTCCCAAGCAACCCAAACTATAATTGCAGTAGTACAGCATTTTGGAAGAGCAGTACATAATTTTGAGACATTTTTAAATGAAAGGTGAGGCTCACCCCGGTATGTTATAAACAACAATTTAAACCCAGATACAGTGAATACAGTAATAATACAGTTCCATGAGTTAGCTTTGCACTTTCCTTGATCACGCAGTTCTGTAAAATTATGATTCCTTTTTTATTTTTTCAAATGCAATTTAATCTTAAGTACGGGAAGTGCTAAAGTTTTGCTGTGCATTTCACTCCATACCTCTGCTTTCCCTGACATAGATGGGGCCCTTCCAGATACAGCCGACAGCAATAGCGACGTCACGCAAACTTTTTCCTGGAGTGAAGCTATTTCCTCAACTATTGCAGTACAACCGATGGTAGTGAGGAAGCAAATCTAGCATTTTGCTGTTAGATGATTTAGTACAGACACGTGTTTCTTGGCTCTGTGTGCATTACCGTCTGTGCCTGCTGCAATCTGGGTTTCCACTGGAGAAGCTGATGCACGCATGAGCCCAGCCCTTCCTCACCTTCTGGCATTTGCTGCACTCCAGGCTAGAAAGTGCCAAAGATGCACACCTGTTGTTTATGTATTCAGATACTATAACAACATTTTGCCATACAAAACCCCAACCATACCCCATATTCACACACAACCCCCAATCTAGTTCATAAAGCCATTCACATCACAAAGTCATATGCAAGTCTGGCCAAGACAAATTTTCACTTATACAGATATAGGATAACGTTGCTCTGAATAGAGCGAGGGAAGAACCTGGCCACGTGTAGCTTCAGCTGCCTGCGATGAAGCCTGGTGCAAGACTTTACCCCGGCAGAACACAACTGCAGTACAAACCCTGGCACACACAGCTAACGCCCCGTTAATACCACCTTTGTACAACTCTCTGCCTGCACCCCGTGATGGACTTGAGTGGGTAATGTCTCTGTCAATAGCAATGTTGTATAAACTTCAGAAAAGACTGATTTTTGGTGAATAATTTGTAGACTTCTCTTTTTTTTGCTCTGATTGCTTGCATTCCTTGGTGTTAAATTTCTCTTAAGGGGTACCAACGGTACCAACGGTTTTGATGGTTACAGTAAGTTTGGGCAACGATAAAGTGTAACTGATTATCTGAGGAGTGTCCTGTGAATTCATTCTGTATTCTTATCTTGCTTACTTAATTTTGCTGACTGCTTGTAGGCGACATTCATAATTTCAAATTTCACTGCGATTTGATTAAGCAATCAACATCTGTAGCCCCATGAATAACATAACATGAGCTGGAAGGGAGGCTCGATGCACCACAACACGCTGTCTGAGAGTGCACTGGGGAAGGGGAAAGAGGATTATCAGGGAAAGATGAATCCCTGATGCAACGTACCATGTATGTGGCCCTACCCAAACCCCTGAGGCTCCTCTCCACCCATACCAGTCATTTGCTGGCAACTGCACTGCAGTTTCTGGAGTTTTTGACCATTTTTCTCGTCACAGTTTTATTTTAGTAGTAAAGCTACATGAATTATGCACTGTGCATATTTTTTTTTTGTGGGGCTACAGACCATTTTATTGCCCTGCTAGCACATTGGATCAATTTTTTATCTTCTCTCCTTAAATAATTGTAAAATAATTTAAAGGAATCAACCTGGATGCAAACATCACTAGGTAATTCGCCCCTTGACTCCATGCTCTGCATCACACAGGGCCGCCCAGCTACATCACACCACAGCTTCTGTGCCTTGAATGCGAAGAATGATGAATGATAATAGATTAATCTAAAGTTAACAATACATTTTTGGATGAATCTTCATCTATGCTAAACCCGACAATGCAGTTAGTCAGCAGCCAGCTGGTCAACTGCTTGCACACAAAGAAACGTGCTGTCCTTGCCAGGTGGGACAGGAAAAAAGCATGTGTCTTTCATCTTTGGCTAAAAGCAGTGAATCAGTTTGCAGAATTTGACTTGGAACACCGTGAAAGAGCCACAAGTCACTGTTGTCAGCGGCGGTACGGTGATGATGATGGGAATCATCATAAAGACATGAAAACGTGGAAGGCAACGGACAGGTCATCTCTCCAACCCGAGGCATGATAACTATGATATCTCTGAGGTTTTTCAAACTTTTTCTTACAAACCTCCAATGACGACAACGTACAACTTCTGATACAGTCTAACAGGGCGTAATACACACCAGTGGGGAAATGGGACTGTGCCGCAGGCTGCGTTGATGGCATCTCCTGACCATGCACTAACAGTAATGGCAAGTGGCCCCTTTCTACTTGGGGGGACATAATTATTCTTGTAAATGTAACTGCGCCCATGTGTTTGTTAGTGCTGGTTTATGGTAACAGAAAAGCTGGATACATGTGTACATGGCATGTACATTAATGAGTCAGAAGTGTGTAAGAATGAGGAAAATGTACAAATCAGCCAAGTTCTGTGTCAGACTCATCCCCACAGCAATTTGCAATTCATGCACGGCTGTGATTGCTTCCCAGCCCAGCGACTCCACACTCGTCCAGTATGTAGAGCTTCACATATGGGTAATTAAAAAGGTGAGAGGTCTTCATTACCTGAAGCCTAATCAATAATCATCTGTATCTGCCGCATCTCCATTTTTCTGTATCTCTAAAATAGTTAAATATTTGATGGCTGTACACAATTGACCTGGCTTATCTCTTGCAAACAGCTTCCAGCCCCAGTCGATAGCGAGCTACACTGGCTGCCACGGCACCAGGAACTTTAACGACTACTGCACCATGCCGTTGGGGATTTTGACGAAATTTTAACTTGTGAAGTTTCCTCAGGGACAAAAATTAACAGCAGCCTTTATCTATGACTGAATAGAAAATGTTATGAGATGGAGTCCCGTGCTGCTGTATTTACTAGAGTTAAATACACAAACCTATTTCAAAAACGTCTGATGGGCAGCAGACACCCACACTCCCACACCTCCACCAATCCAGCATGCAGGCTGGAAGGTTTTGGAAGAAACTATACATTTTTTTTGTCTGACAAACTTTGTAAACTGGCCTATAGAAATTTACAGCTCAGCCTGGTCTTGCCTGAAAAGAAAACCCACAAATCAACCCAATCTGTATTTGTCATGAGGGCTTTTAATATCTTTGGAGACCCACGTTCAGTGTTTACTGAAACTGGTGAACTTTGCCCAGGATTAGATTTGCTGCCACTTAGTTTCATGTACCTCTGGTTTAAACTTAAAATTTTCGGCCTTAGGCTCAACCTAGCAGTGACCCAGCTGCCCTTGGACCAGGATCTGTGGGAAGCGTCAGTCCCCCCAGCCATACCCCTTACCAACAGAAATGTAACCTTGAACTGCACCAACCAACGATGACGCTCCGGACACTTGAAAAGTTGCATTGCTGGGCCTGCCAAGAGAGATACTGATCCATTGAAAAAGAGAATTATGAATTGAAAGCTTATTTCTGCTAAGGAAACTTCCTGGGAAATTATCAGATGGGCAATCCTGGAATGAAACACACCCCCCGGCATAAAGGAGTACCCGTGGTTAGTTGTCACAGCTGATTTATGGTGAAATTAAGATGTCAGGAAAATCTTACCGAGCACGCAATGTAACGTGCCATGTAACTACATCAAGCTAACCTTAAAAAAGAGCAACAATGCAGAAAGCACTCACAAGTGGGTAAATAACTATATATTTGCTGCAACCTTTACTCCTACTAATCACGCAACACCGTACTTCTGGAAGCCAGGAGCTGTGTGCTTGCTCTCCTGTGACACCAATTCAAGCCTAGACGATTTCACAGCATTTCCCACTGAGCAATGTATAGATCTGTATGATGCTGTCTCTGTTTGTAAGTTGATTTCAATGAGGGAATTCCAGTTAAAAGAACAATAGCTTGATATGGTCCACAGAGTGGCATCAACATCCTTCCAAAGAAACACTCATCTTCACCTGACAGCCAGAGATAAAGTACCTCTGTGGCAGATACTGTCAGTATCAAATGGAAAGGAGAGAGAGGAGAGATTGGCCAGAAAGGGGGCTGGACTGAAGCTGCTAATTACTTATGGGCAAACATCAAATGAGCATAAATGCACCGTAAGCTGGGCACATGCATAAACGATGCCTACACTGACTTTTAATTCCGCACTGTATTTTTGCTGTGCAAGATTCAATCATTGCTTGTATTTTCCAGGCTTATTCTATGTAAAGTGCTACACGTACCACCTTAAAGGATGACTCATAGATTTAATCCGTCTGTTTGTTTTCTGTTTAAAGTCAGAGAGAGTTAGTGTAAAAATCTCTTTTTTGTGCACTTGCTTCAGTAAAGCTAAAGGTCCCTGGGCTTGTTTTAAAACATATTTCAATGTGACCTAGCTAATCCTTTAATACCAGCTTTCACTACCTTTGATCAGCCTCTTACTGTAGCTAGAAGAGATTAGATCAAACCTTTAAAAAAAGAAAGTTGGTTGCAGAGAATTTTCTTACTGCAGTGAATTAATATTAGGATCAACTCCAGGGCTGAAATATCTGGCCAAGCAGTGCGGGTGGTATGTCCTTTAGGGGAGATCTCTGCATGGACAGGCACCGCTACGTGATGCTGTGGCACTTGCCTCTAGTACACAAGGAACAAACTTTCTCTTCACATATTTGATAGATAAACAGCATTTTGATATCTACCAGCTGAAAACAACATCATGGTTGCACATTTAGACATTCTATATGTATCAGGTGACAGAAAATGCCAAAACCAATACCCCCATTTATTTCTTAATAGCAAAATACCACCTCCATCGGAAGGAGTGCTTGTGCAGCCAGCACTATTGACTTAAACAAAGCAGTATGTGCATTCAGGGGTCTGGAAACCCAAATTTGATTGCTAAAGTGGAGATACATCAATGCTGTGTTTGTGTCAACAACACACTTTCTGCTATGACCATCTCAAGGCAGCTGAAAGTAGATCAGCCTCCCTGGCTGCTTCCGAGAGCTTTGTCCGAAGAGGCCAGCTAAAGCTGGGTTTGGAGGGTAAGGGTGGTTGCAACATGGTTAGCAGAGCCTAGGAGCTAGACCCAGATCTCTAATTTATTTTATAACGAGATCACAAGATGTTACCACTTTCGATAAATGCCTATTGACTGAATTCTGTCAGACGACAGATTTCACTCATCTTTAGCCAGCCCGTGCCAGCTCTACCCCCTTTCAATACCATTTCAATCTTCATTTAGTGGCAACCGCAACTGAACAGGGGAATAAACCACATGACTAGCTCACAGATGATTTCTTTTTAAAGATGTCACGAGCTGTCACTGATAAATAAAAAATCCATTAATGTCCTGTTCCTTATTATTTCGGTATTTCCAAGGTCTTTACTGGAGAGTTGAGCCTCTTCCCTTCTAGTTCTCTGGGAGGGCAGCATGTGTTTACAAACCCCAGAAGACCTACCTCATGGCCTGTCTGTGACAGCCCAGCTGGGGCACGATCTTAAAATGGTAGGTGGTTGGTAGGAAGTTTGCAGCAGTGCCGACACTGAAGGCGATAAATGACGTATGCCGGTCGAGAATTTGGGTCTGAATGCCAGTGCCAAAGTCTGTTCTTGACTGCGACCCTGTTTTGCAACTCTTGTTCAGGAAACCCATCCCTGCTGAAATGAGGCAGATCAAATACACCAACTCAGGTGCTTAAATTAGTGTAAAGCTAAAATGAGCTTAGAATTTGTGTTACTGGAAATATTTGCAATTTCGTAAATTTCTCAATTAAAACAGCACTGCATGTTCTCTGTGCTGTCAGAAATATGAAGCCAAAGCATTCCCAAATTAGGGAAGAATTTATCCTTAATCCCTTATCCTCAAATATGTTGATAAACTTGTGCACAAACTGAATCAGCAGTTTTAGAGAAAGGATTATGTCAGATTAATTTTAATCTAATCCATTTCTATCTCCTGAGAAGCTTTTTACTTCTTGCTTTTAATAATTTAAACAGTCACTGTGGCACAGTATAAAAAATAAATGATGGGAGATGCACTTTAAGTGGAAGTTACAACTCTCAATCACTTCTTATTTAAATGAGAGTTTCATATGCCTGATTTTAAGTTTAATGAAACACATTTTTGCTGAACTGTAATAATCTTCAACACATGGAACCAGATGCTGAAGAATGACACCCTCCTGCAGTTCCCAGAGCTAGCGAGGAAGCCCTGTGTCTGACTCAGCCACTCTCTAATGCAGCTACAGAAAGAGACACCTCCAGTGAATTTTAGGCTGTCAAGAAGAAATGCTGGCAGGCTGCTTAGATCCGGCCGCAGCTTTCAGGAGTGTCACTCCACTTCTCATGAGCTGAGACCTTGCCTCGGAGTTACGCTGCAAGGCGCTAGGAATTGGCAGGTTTGGGGAAGTTATTTTCTGGTTCTGGGCCTGAGATAAGTCACTCGGAGGCTTTTTGAGCTCAATAACTTATGATCTGGAAACCACTTTTAAAATGTGGATGCTTCTTTGGACATGGGAATTTGACTGCTGTATGGAGATGTGTGAGTGGCACTCATTATTAAGAGGAAAAATTGGTAACAGATTCAGATATTTTTGATGCTACACTGCTCTCCTCATGGTCTTCTCCATCTCCCACCCATCTCCAATACGCACGCTGCATCCTCCTCCAGTGTGCAATACCTAGACAAATCCTGTTTGAATTTCTTTTTTTCCTATTCCATGAAAGACACGTCTGAGCTGCTGATCCCCAGCTCGTGGGGAACACCACTCTACTCTGGCATTTTCCTGTTTGTTTTGAAATCAAGCTTTCCCTCCACCATTCCAACATCCTGCAAGCAGAACTCTCCATGCACAACATGGTTTAACTCCTGCCCTGCAAACCAGAGAGGTCTGCAACACCTCCTGGTTCTGCACGTACCATGTCTGCTAACACCGACCCCACTGCCTCTGCCACATTCAAACATGTTGAAAGCATCACTGTAGTGCTAATGCAAAATACTTCACTGACTCCTTTTTCTTTCCCAGCCCCAAGGGACAGTTTACTTGCTCATATTTTTGTTCCAACCTCTGGAGCGATCCATGAAAGGCTGCTCAGTGACCTTGCAGCATTTTGATAAATAGTTGAACCAATGTGCAACCAGCTTAGCAGATTTTTTGCTTGGTTTCCTAGAGAAATAGAACTTTCACAACCATGTTGCCCATCCATCTGTGAGATACTCCTCTCTAAATTAGCTTCTCACTAATTAGAACCAAATCTGACCAAGCAGCAAAGGTTTAAGAAGACATTAAGATAGGAGAGAAAGAGGAGAAACTATTATTGCCTCAATAAGGAGAAGTTCAGCACTTTGGCAGTCTGCTTGGCAAGAGGCAACTGCCCAGGCCTGGGCAAGTGGACTGTGCAAGAAGCACATTTTTAAAAAGTTCTAGGCATACCACACTGGAAGAAACCGCAGGAAAATAAAAGCTGAATATTAAGGTTACTGTAGTGGAGTGGGGATATAAAATGTTGCAGGTTACCTGCTATGTAAGAACTAGGAGGAGGATGCCATAACAAACACAGAAAAGTAACAGAACTTGTAGGGTTGAACCTTCCATTCCTCTGAAGATTTCTTATTAAGGGGAATGCACCACAAGAAAAAGATCTGGTACTGAGAAGCTGATTTAACACTTAGGGGAACATGTGCTTCAAGGCTTTTGCCCAAAGCAATTCTGAATTGGTCATCCAGCAGAAATGCTAGATGCATTCACGCAGTGGCATAAATGTTGCAGAGCAGGCAGAACAGGCTGATGCTGCCTGGGCAAAATGAAATAATCCCCTGCTATTAGGCAGACATTATGTGGAAATGTCCTTGGCCTCTTTGGCTACGAGCTGTTTCTAGAGTAATTTCTTCCCTTTGCATTACCTCTTTCAAGGTTGACTGTTTTCCAAAGTTTTAACATAAACTTCACTTAATGTCAACTGTAAGGACACCAGTGGAGAATATTACAAACGTTTGTTCCCATTGTTACAACAATGTCTCTAAACGTTTATTAATAATGTATTAATTCTTCATAAGTGAATGAAATGAAAAGGCAGTGTGACAGTTTTCAAAGAAGACAGAAAAACAACTGTAAGGTTGGCGCTATAGGATGGGGAATAAAAGGGCACAAATACTTGACAGCAACTGAAGAAAATTCTGTTCCAAAGCACTCCCTGCTGAGCAGCACTGCTTGGGGAGTGAAAGCCCCAGACGTTGATCCTCTGATGGTATGAAAATGCCTGATAATTGTCTTTTTCCTTCTACATTGTTCTGATCAGTTTTCCCAGTTTTTCTCCCCTTCTTCCTTGTACTATGCAGCCAGGGCCGCATAAGTACGAGAGAATACGAGATGTGATTTCTGCAGTAGATTACTTATGAGACAAACCCCTCAAACCATTCATCACATAATAGAGGCCATCAGCCATACTTACAGCCAAAACATTTTCACTGTTTCCAGCCCATGAAGTGCCCATCATCACTTTAAAAAAAAAAAAAAATAGAAGGAGAGAAAAACTGACCAGACGAGTAAGCACGCACTAATCATTTTTCTGCAGAGCACAGACGTGGTCTTAGCACCACTGTAATCAGTAAAGTGCTTTCTGAAAACATGTCTGGTGTCTACACTTCACTACTTACCGTACAGCATGAAAGGCTGAGATTGAGATGAAATCAGAATTGCCATCTCTTCTGTCAAACGCTAAAATTTAGTTAGTTCTACTTGATTAAGCTGTGCAACAGAACTAAAAGTTCTTCTAGCTACTGAGAAAAAAAAAAAAGGCAGGAGAGAACAAGAAAACCTGAACACATCTATTATGTGAAAAGATGTGAGAATAATTCTCTGTCAACATTTCAGCTCACAGACACAGAGTCCACGGCTGTGTTTCCAACAGGAGTAATGGCATCAGATGGGAAAGAGTTATCTGAACAACTGAGCTTTAATGAATCCCCTCCTCTTTGGGAAGATGGACATTTACAAGCACACTGAGAACACCGGCACTGCAGAGAGACAGAAAACTTACTTTCCTTTAACTCTTGCCTTTGATCAGTCAGAGGGACACAGTTCCAGACGCTCAAGAAGGTCGCCCAACTCCACAGCAAGGAGCAGAGGGACAAGGTGTCCAGGGAATTGAGATTCAGGACTAGGAATCATGTTGGGAAGGTTCAGTTCCTGGGTCACCGGGAAATTTGTTAGAGGCCCTAAGGAAGTGGGCAGGAGAAGACATGTCCTGTGGAATCATCAGCAGGTTTCCATATGCCTATCTAAGCACTTTGACATCTAAAAAAAACCCTATCAACTGATTTACTTGTTGCACAGATTACTGAGATAAATTAGGAGGAGTGAGAATAAATATGCCACAGATGCCATGAGTCGTGGTATGGGGTACAGACAGAGAGATCTCAGAATAAAACATACCTCTAGGGAATGCACAGGGAACACAAAATTTAAATAATCAAGTAACTGAGAGATCATTTTCACCAGTTCTCTGTGTACATTCACCATTTCTCACAGCACTTGGAAACTCCAATCTCTAACTCTATAGCATTTTCCCACAAGGGCAGGAAGGCAAATGTCATGAGAACATCATGTATATAAATCTTTCTAAAGATGAACCAAGAGAAAATCAGGGAGGGGGCGGGGGGAGTGAAGGAAATCTTAAAAAGACAAGTTCATTTATCTTCCAAAGGAAGGGAGGGGGAAGGATTTACAGACTGGTTTGTTCTGCATGCTTATGGGTGTGCTACCAGCCTGTCAAGAGAAACGTGCATAACCTTTCTAGGATTGTATTTTTTTAATCTCTAGACTCACAATGAAATGCCAGGGATCTGAGAAGGTATTTCAAAACTGTAGTTGTTAAAATATTAACTAACCCTGCCCTGACTATCAAATAAATCTAGTAAAAGTGGCAGCTAAATGACTCAGTTCCCACAAACTTAAATGAAAATAACTGTTTGGCACAAAGGAATATTTTGGTCTCACAATTTGGAGATAAAGTTAAAAGGACAGCGACCTCCAAATATTTCCCAGGCGTATCCCCTATGGAATGCAACTTATATTCAGAGCCTTGAGAAACAAAAGCGAGTGTTTGCTTTGGTTTGAGGGGATTTTTGTTTGTTTCAATTAAGTTTATCTTAACAAATAAATGTATCTTGCCAAATCTGATTAACAATACTGAAAAAAAGCAAGCCAGAAAAGCTAACCTGTTTCCTCCTGCAAAGCTCCTCTCAAAAGGAAAACATTTTCACCAACAGCTTCAGTTGAACACTCTATTTTACATTTGTAAGTGCTTCATGGTTTCTAAACATATCTAAACGTAATAAAAAGGCTTAAAAATACAATGGAATGAAACACTTCAGACAAACCGAAGGTTGTTTTAGTATTTTTTTCTTTTGTTTTGGCTAGCAAGTCCCCCCCAATCGATTACTCCTACAGCTCTTCTGAAGAACAGCAGCAGATGGTATTGATCTAGCAGGGCTTTGAAAATGTAAAGCAATATAGCATTGTTTTATGGTACCCAAATTATAGAGCTCATCCTAAGACATGCTGCGATACCTTAACTAGTCTCATCAAAAAAGTCATGAAAACTTTTTGATGTTCCTCCCATTTCCAAACCCGTTATTACGATCCAGTTACTGGGGACGGCCCAGTTAATGCTATGGTAGCGGCCAGTGGTGGTGATGGGGACCATTGTGTGTTTGTTGCAACAAAACCAAAGCCAAATTTTAGCTCCATACTTACTTTCAGAACTTTTGACTGTTCTCTCTTGTCCACCTAAATACCTACAGCTGCTCATTGTGATGTTACACGGGCCCTGAATGCCATGTCCCCATAGTAATGTTTATTCTTACATTATTTCTTCTGTAGAGCTTCATAGGTAGAATTGTCGACACACAAGCATCGTTAGGTTTTTGATTAAAAAAGCAGCGGACAGAATGAGGGAAAACCATTCACATGCAGAGTAATTATCTCAGAAAAATGCTAACAACCCAAGTAGGTTTCTACTAGTTTTTACACTGATTTAGTGCATATAAGTGAACAAATGGGGAAGGTGGGAAAGCTGAAAACTCCTAACAGACAAGGCGCCATAAATACTGCAGGACTGGCTTCGTGGGCTCAGGCATCTACTGCTCCAAGAGCAGAAAATACGACAGAAGCAAATGTTTGATTTGCATTTATTTTGGCTTTCAGTCCACCGACTTCCCGAGCTCCAGATGAACATTTATTTTCCAAATTTCCAGCACTCAGCAAGCACTTCATCATAGGAGGCAATCGTATCATTATGCTGCTTAACAAAATGTAACACCAGGATGCACTGACCTGACAAAATAGGGACTCCCTGCTGAAACCATGCTGCAAGAAATACACATTTCATTTTCATCTTGGAGGACCAGGGGGGAAGCCTAGATTCATATGCTGAATCTCCAACTCATATTAAACTAAAAATTGGGACAATACATGGCAATGCCAAAATTGTTCTGTGCAAGCTGGACGCAGCCCACTTTCTGATGCTGAAAATCCTTGTTAATCATTTGGACTCATTTTCAGGGTGAATTTCTTGCAACATTTGAACAGTAGGAAGCCCTTTATTTGGCATCATTAAGAAATACTAAAAAAAAAAAGAAACCCGCAACAACTAATGTATGTAGGCCAACATAATGTCACTTTTAGCTGCCAGCTCTTTAAATACGGATGTTTCCAAGTAGCAAAGTATTAGAGTGAGCTCCAGTTGAAAGGATAAAGGTCTGGATGCACATCGACAATTGTTTAGTAAAATCCACAATTTTTGAGACTAAGGCGCCCAATGACACAACAGTGGGCAGGAAATAATTCCCTTCTAATTTCCTATTTTTCTTTTATCAAATCCTTTCAGTTAAGGGGGCTCTAAGCTTGAGCAAACAGGGAAGACACTGGCACTGAGCCCCCCTCAGACATTTGGGAAATCTTCCCCATCAGGAAAAAATTCTCAAGCCTGCGTCTCCGACACCCAGAAGGATATCCTAAGCTCTGTGCTCAGGAACTGGCCAGGACGGTTTTCTTCCAGGCTTCTACTGTTCTAGTGAATACCCTCATCATCAAAGCAACAGCTACTCTCAGATAGAATAGTTTTGCTTTCTTTAAAATTATTTTTTTAAGATTTCATTTTCAATGCAGATTGAAAACTTAAGTAAAAAAAAATAATAAATAAAAGTATACTCCCCCCGCCCCCGACAGTCCTACACCTCAGCGGTGGTCATTAATGTCCCCAGGCACTTTTGCAAGGATGATGAAGTTAGGTTTGCTGCCCTAATCAAATTCCAAAATAAGTAATTGCATTTTCTCTATCTTATCGCCACTCGCACTTTTAACGAGATATTATTTTTCACTTCTAACCTGAATGTTTTTTACTGTTGCACTACGATGTTAAATACTTGCAATGTTATATCCCAGCAGTGGGATAGTGGGGTATTGGAAAGAACTGATCTCTACAGCTTTGCTTTGCAAACACTGCCTTGGACCCTGGGGATGGAAGCTGCCCATGAAACACAGTGGTTTTCTGACATGCAGCTACTTCCCAGTGATACCTAATATTCTCTTATGAACCTCCATCTGCCCAGAGCTGGAACAGGAGATAGCTGTGGTAATTGTGCAGTGACTGCTAGAGACCAAATAGCTTCAATTACACTGGGAGACATGCAGTTGGCTAAAGGAAATGCGATGCACATGACTGAAAAGCATTAACTTTGGAGTTGTGGCTTTTAAAACTCATCCTTATTTCTAACCTTCGGAGGAAGGAAAAAGAGGATGAAAAAGTAAAAGAGAATATTGCCACAGAGAAGACTAATTCCTGGAGAACAAGGGTCTCGGTCTGAATTAACTGGAGCTATTTTGACTTTCCATTTAATGCTTTCTATGCAAACCAGAAAACAATAACCGGCGTAACTCCAGACCTGCTTAGTTACAAAATTGTAATACTACAATTTAGACTAATTGTGAATCTAGCTACAATTAAGATAATTGTCTAGCTGGAATACAGCAGGTCATAGATAGTGGTCATGTAGGAAGTCATCTCTCATCCAAATGAGTGAGGGAAATAATTACCCTTCAGTTTTCTGCCTTTCTGGGCACCACAAATGTGCTTCCCTCCCAGTCACCATAAGATGCTCTTTCCCACATACCAAATCCAAACCAGAAATAATGCCAGCACCTTTCTGGAATGTTTTTGTATCATCAGTACCTACACTCAGACCAAAACTTTCCCCTGTATCACCTGAGCAAATGCACCACAATTTCCTCCTCACTGCCTACACGAACCACCACCAGCCGCCGCATCTCCGCGCAAGGCGTTCATGCTGCAAAGATCTCTTACGGCAAAACAGAAAACTCTCAGTAACCACAGAGTGAAGCTTTGCTAAGGAGACAAAGACAAATGTGTATGATTCCTGCCTCATCTCTGCATTGCCTGTGCTGTCCCCATGTCCCTCTAGGAGATGGCAGCCTACTTGCCTGGGGAGAAACGGGAGGCAGCACCACACGGCCACTGGTGCCAGCAGGAGCAGGCTGGGCAGGTGGGGTTAGTTCTCTGTAAAAGGGCATAAAATTTCATGCCTCAGCTCTTCAGAGCAGCACAGCTCAGAACCCAGCCACCCAACTGGACTTGGTCCGTTGACACTATCCACGTTTGTGCAGCACAATTAGTTTGGGATACGATGAGGGTGAGCACCGCTTTTCAGCCTCACATCCAAGGCACTCAGATGAACAGGGTTTAAGGATCACAAGGCATTTCTGTTCCAAATTGCCCCTCCTTTCTTCACTATGGAAATGAAGCTAACAATGATACTTCACCCACAGCACTGCAGACTGCAAATGAGTTCGTGGCTGATCCACAACCCATCTTCGGTGGTTTGTAATATCTAGCTTTGGCAGCTGCCTCATCAGATGTGTCAATAAGACCCACCTGCAGGGGCTGAGAGGCAAGCTCCATCCACCCAGACCAGAGGGCACATAATTTGGGGGAATAATTAACACTGTAGGAGCCAGTCTCATAAAAGTTAGATGCTGTGATAACGAGTAATTTTGTGGACATGATATCACAGATTCAAGAGCAACCTTCAAGTAATGAACATCAGAAATCTGAGATACTGAAACTCTCGTGATAATCTCTGAACTAAAAAGAAAACTGGCATCTGAAGTCAAAAGGTGAGAGAGGCCCTAGCTGAATAAATTAAGCAAGTAGATATGTTTGGCAGCTGGTCAGATGCAAGCGAAGCAGCTCCTTAAGCAATTGTCTCCTCCTGTCTGAGCAATAAAAGCAGCCTAACAGCAAACAGCTCACCAGGCCATTTTCATTCAGCTGATGAGGACAGACAGATTTCAAAATAGGATCACAAATTTCTTTAAAAGGGACACAGACCCATAAAAGGTGACCGCTTGCTCTCAGCGTACCAAACAACCCCCTGATGAAAGAGCCAGCCACAACAGCTGGTTGTTGAGTGCAGTGGTTAGTGGCATGACACGTAGCGCTTGTCAGGCACACACAGACCATGCCTGAAATGGTGTCCAAAAAGAAGAGATGCCCGATTCCCTTTCTAACACTTTTTTTGATATAAATATAACAGTGCAATATGTGTTCAGGAAGTCAGCCAACATAGGACTGGTATATTTAAAACAAATTTGTGCTAAACTGAAAGAATTGTTTTGTATTTTCTAAATATTTATACCATCCTCCCTGAAGTAAACTGCACCAAAGTACATGCTACATTATTTATTATAATTGGCTGTTTGCAAACTCTGCTTTGGATCTCATTTTTCCCCCTACCAAATTTTGCCTTTGCCACTGAGAAAGCCCTGTCTTTCTTAGTGCCATTAATACAAACTGCTTGTAAACCTCCTCACACACACGCCGGAGTCAATGATGCTGACTTCTCAGAGAAGGACCTTTGGCAAGTACCACACACTGCCAGAAGAGATCATTGCAGGGCGGATGCAGACAGCAGCTATTGTGGTCTTCCCTTTTATCTCCTCGTTAACTACTTTGTAACATAAAGAAATATATTGAGAGCCTAGAGGACACCAAACACTTTGGTGTTGAAATTCAGAAGCTACGTGACCGACTGGTGTTCTCCAGATTCTCAAGGTATTTATACAGTCCTTTTGCTGTACTTAAAATCCTAACGCAATCTAGAGTAGAAAGTTGCAAATATCCTTCACATCAATGAGAGCCGAACACCTTTCCCTCCCTGGGGTGGGTGCACTGTGCCATTGACTCTCCACCCCCCAGGATAACCTCGAAGTGTGGTTACGGAAAATGCCCAGGGAATACAGAAGAGCATGACACAAACGCCTGAAGGATTCAGGACTGAACCTGTCCAGCTTGGCGAGATCTGAAACCTACACCCCTTGTTGAACCTCAGGTGATGCTTGATGAGCTGCCTTCTCCCCAGATCCTGTCTGCTCAGGCACAGTGTGAAACCCAAGGTGCTGCCTGGGTCAGTGGCCAAGGAACAGGGGCAAGGCAAATGCAAAGATATCTGCACAGCTCTGCCATGGCTAGGTGTGGGGTGGGACAGATCCAGTAATTACCATGGGTGCCAGTTTCCATAACCATATGGGACATACGTGCCATTGCCCCTGCTCTAAACAGCGAGTACAATGTTGACAGGTGCTAAAATGACAGATTAGTAAAATTTTAAGAGGGAATCCATCATTTTATAATACAACTATAGCAAAACACACTCTGTAGAGTGCACTAAGACCACGCTAACACCACAGATTTTTTTTTTTTTGCCTGTCTGCTACTACAGCTTTTCCATTTCTCCATGAAAGTCAGAAATCTGCCTCCTTCTGAGGCATTAGAGATACAAGTGACTGTCAAGAGAAGACAGGTTACGTCATTTTCTGCACAGTCTGTATTGCTGGACACTCAACAACCCCTGACTTACAGTTAGCACCTGTCTCTGTAATAATAATGGATTTAAATGTATCACCAGACAAGAACAATACTGCACACAGTGGTAAACCTTCAGGGACTTTTGGTAGCAGAGCTTCTCCATCATTCTGTCTGGACCTTCAGATTATGGTTTCCAGAAAACCAGGTGTAGGTGTGAACACCAACAGAGAATACAGTGGTGTCTTCAGCATCCATGTATAACTTGCTGGCATGTTATTTCCACCTCTCTTACGACATTCCCCCTTGCCTCTCCCTCCCATATAAACAGTAGGAAGAATATGTATTGCCATTCCAGAAATAAATCACCATATGAGACCTGGACAACTGCTTATGGATCCTGAGTACCCAGGAGACAAAAACAGTGACAGTAAATGTTTAAAAAAAAGAAATAATAATGAAAAGATGATGCATGAAAGTGGCTGTGTCAGCCATCTTCAACCTTTTTGCAGAAGGCACACCCAGGCCACACAGAGAAAGGCTTCTACATGTTGTACGAGATCTTGGCCATGTCTTCTATATATGCACATACTGCTTTAAGTTTGCATCAGTTCATCTCCTAAAAGCATAATCGTACGCAGTAAAATTAGGCTTTCTCTGCACTTACACCCAGCTGGAGGTCTCCCAGTGCATTTAGTCAATAGGACCACCCAGCGTGACCCATTCAGTCAGGCTGACACTGCCACAACCTTCTCCTTTAAGGTGTGCCATTTTAAACTTCCTGAAACATACCATGAGAATGAAAATCTTGCATATGGGTGCTGAGTGCTGAAAGCAAGAGAAGGAAGCCGCTTTACCTCCAGAATGTGGCGGTGGTCCACAAAGCAGCACCATGCCCTGGCCCTGGCGGACAGACACCGTGCTTCTCGTTCTGGTTTTGAAGTTCTCAAGATCTGCCAAGAGAGAAAGAACTCAATTAAAGGGAGTTTAATATTTTTTTCCTGATGAGAAGGACAGAAGGTTCATTAGAACTTTGCTGTGTGACAGAGAAACAAGTGAACATCAGCTTGGAAGGTGGGTTGGTGGGACCTGGCAGTGGGAGACTGCTGTAGCAGCAACCATCAGAACCAGCAAAAATGTCTCCACAGGCTGCAAGGCTGGTAAAGGGGAAAAGATGCAGATTTACCCAGGGCAGAAGACATGCCTAGAGAAAACTCCAGCAACCTGTAATGCTGCTAGTTCATGAATTTATGGAGAATTACAACCTCAAATAATCACTACCTTCAATTATGTTATAAAGCAGTTCTGTTTCCCTTTAGGAGACTTGTTACTCATGCCTTTGCAACCCATGTGTAGAAACCCTTCATTTCCCATAAAGAAGTCTCTTGTAATACCTGTATGTTAGCCACAGTGCTTTAATTAAATTAAATTCCTCCTTCCACCTCTCTCCTTTTCCTCTCCTTCAGAGGCCATGCATGCCAAAAATGCAATTCTGTCTTTTCTCTCCTTGCACTGAATTCAAGAAACTTGCTATTAAGTGACGAGGTGACTCTCTGTGAGCCGAGCAGTGGCACCAGGTATTGATCAGCACCATCGCTGATGCGCAGGAGCACTACTACACTGAATCACTTTGGTAGCCTTTTATCTTTAACAGGCCCTTGCATTTCAATTTTTATTTTTTTGCTTTCAGTGTAGCTGAGCTGTGGTTTGGCGATTACAAACCTGTTGTCAGTACAGTTGGGAACCAGAGAAAACACGCAGGTGATAAATATTTAACAGCAGGAACTAGTAGGAGTATCATTATAAGGTTACAAGGATGAAAAATTAAGCCTTGATTTTTGTCCCCTCTTGAAAATGTTTTCTGGAGGCACTGGCATGCATACTTAAAACAAACAAACAAACAAAAAACCAAACAGAAGTCCCTGCTTCATTTTAGAAACCTTCTTCGTGGACCCTTCCTGCTAAAGCCAAATTCAGGACAAAATCCAGGCAAAAGGGGAACTACAGTGGAAGTGGTGAATAACAATTTGTTACAGTACTAGTAGTCACTGTGAGATTTCCAGCACAGTTCTACCATACCCTTATGCTGTACGCTACATCATTCCTGGGATCTTATTATTACATTATTTCATCTTTTTCATTTTCATTGTGGTGGATAAATATTGTGGGGACTTAAAAAGCCTGCTGCACTACCATGAATTACTTGTGAAAAAAACCTAGTCCAAACCTGCCACCCTCCCATCTTTCTTCTGCCCAAGCCCATGGACAGAAGCAGCGCTGACCAAACCCATGCAGTGCTGCCATTTGTGTTACACGCTAAGGCTATTGCATTATGAAGCCCTTTGGGCAAAATGGGTTCACAGAGGAGGTTCAAAACTAGACTTGAGATTACAACCGGTCCAAATTTAATCTGGGTATCAATTTAACAGCAGGTTCACCAGTGTGAGCTGTTCGTTCAGACTCTGTGTAGGTACAGGGAGACAGTAAAGCATAGATTTTCCCAGCCTCAAGTCATAGTCTGAGTCTGTAACTTTGAGCAGGGTGATTTTCTTTGTCCTTCTGGTTTTTTTGGCCTAGGAAAAAAGACAGAAGGAAAACAGAAAAAACCTCCTTATCAATGAAAAGAGAGAGAGAGAATTTTTCTGTCCCAAGTTCTATAAAAAAGGTGGAATGGCACTTTTCAGGAACCACTATTACATTCCTCTGGCCACCTGTCAGTCTCATAGATTTAAATATATTTTGATTGCATACAGGCACAAGATTGGATCCCATCCTCATAGAGGACAGCTGCATGAGGAATAACAGCCTAAAACCAAAATGATGCCTAGAGGAATAAATGTGGTATTAGGAAACATCCTTGCATGAACATTATTTCCAATAAATGAAAAAGTAAAAGCAAAACATGTCCCAATCATCAATGCAGATGCTTTATATACATAAACACACACACACATATATATGTGCACTAGAAAGTTGCAGAAGTACTGGTAAGTCTCAGACAATATTTAATAGAAGATTCTTCATATTGCAATTTAGCTATTTATATCTTCCTCTACGTTGATAGAACTAATACATTATGCCATATGCATATACATACACAAAACATTTTAGAGATTATACAGAATTCACTTTTCAGGCCTGAATCCTAAAGAAGCCATATGCAGGTCTGCTTTAGAACAGGTGAAAGAAAAACTGCAACAACTCTGAGCCTACGTGTTTAAGCCTACTTATAGAGTGCTCTAGGGAATTCTTCTGTTAATCACAGGGGAGGGAATGGGAAAGGTCTTTCATTACTAATCATAAGAAACAGCTACCTGCTCGGTGACTCAGCAACTCTTGATTACAGTAGTATGGAGAGAAAGTGCAGGACTCCCTAGTTTAAATGCAAATCTAGTCTTCAAACTTTTTTTGCAAGGAAGAAATAACCCTATTTGTTGACAAAACAGATAGCTATATATTTATGACAAGAAAAGGATTGCTACCAGGAAAAGAAGTCTCTGCTTGGATGAACAACTAGGAAATGATGGAAGAATGGTCAAAATCAATTGGAGGCAGCAAACAAAGCACAGCATTCATCACTATCACTCGTAGTGCAAACCATCAAGCTTTGAAAGTCAATTGTCAATTCTAAAAAGCCTCATGCATGTGCTTAAAATCTGGCTCCAAGTAAACTAACAAGATTAAGATAATTATAAGAAAGGCTAATGTCGCATCAAACTGATTAGGCTGATTATGCTCATGCATTCTGAAATCCACACTTCAAATTTATTTTTGCAATACCTAAATAGTAACTCGAATTAACAATAATATCATTAAGATGTTATTAGTAAGAAACTTCATTTAAACACCACCTTGCAATCTTGCCTGAGAAATTAGGAACAATATTAGTGTTGTTGAACAGTTGCAAAGTGTACAGACAGTGATGTGGCTATTCAAGAGGTTCTCCTCTGCTTTCACATGCTGTGTAAAGTGAACAAAAACCTTTCCTACAAAATTCTGCTCACATGGGTGCAGAATATTGCGCTGCAATTTTGTACTGCTGAATTCCCCATACATGGAGGTAAAACCACTTGCTAAACAAAAGTTAAACACACTTGCTGAAAACCACCCTGCAAGACACTTTAACGCAGAAGTAGCACTCTAACACTTCTTTCCCCATGTTTGTTATCTTCCTCCAAGGGAAACGCTGCTGTCTAGTGCCTCTCTACCCCTCCCTGGAGAGTAGGTAAGAAATTATTCTCTATACTTTTGACATTAAAAATCAATGGGACAGCGAAAGAAGAAGAAAAAAAACAACCCTCAATGCTGCAGAATGACTGAATTACAGTGAAAATGGCTCAGCTGTATACATCTCCCCTGACGAGAGCATTAAGTTCCACTTTGCCTTGCCCTCAAGCCCATAGATCCTGGCTAACATATGAGGATTTTTGTTCTTATTTGCCAATAAAGAAAGCCAAAACAAACCCACAAAAATGCCAGAAGACTTATTAAGCCAGCAAGCTCAATTATTTCTTGGCATACTTACTGTTTTGGAAGAAGGTTTGAGGCAGGACTGTCATACCTCCACGTCTCCCTTGGTACCAGCTCTCTTTCCACTGGAAATTGCACCTGAGCAGCATTAGGTGATCTGAGGTCTGCAGGCGTCCGGCTGCTGGACCTGCCACTGTGCCTGAGCAGATGACCCCCACAACATGGCACGGCTGTTCAGCATGTGCTGCTGCAGGGGTGGCCTCTGCTCAGGTTTTTGTCACTGTGCCACGTTGTACCTTTTTTTTGTTGTTTCCTACTTCTTCTTGTTATATTTCATATTTGGGAGGGAGACAGTGAAGGTCTCAAACAGGTTTCTCAAACTTTCTCAAACAGAAGTGAGATGTTTCTGGTTTACATGTAGAAACACTGTCACGAGGAGACAATGCCATCCCCTGAAGTGTTTGCTAACCCAGTGAAGGACATAACAAAAAACAGTGGTAGGAAGCTGAAGTCATGGAAATGCAGATGAGAAATACACTTACTATGAATGATGTTGATCAGCTGCTTGAATAACCTACAACAGAGCGCAGTAGGTTCAGCATCCTTGATGCCTGGAGATCAAGACCACCTTTCTAGAACATTACAAACACTAACTATGCCTTAATCACAATTAAGCAGACAGGTTCAGTTAGGGATATACTGGTGGAAAATATGACTAGTGATAAACAGGAAGCCACATTACAGGGCACTGCAAACATCTAGCTTTCAGACGCATGAAATACTGGGAAGGAGGAGGAGGTCTGAAAGCCAGTGTCATAGTCTGGTGGCCTGATGCCCACTAACAGACCTGAGAATCCAAGAGTTTTGCTCCCTGGGGCCTTGCAACATAGTATGTAAGAAATCTGAAAATTATCACATTACAATTAATTATTAAGTACCCCATGGGGTACTAAAATACCTCAAAATAGAAATAAAAGACCTAGCCATTTTAGGAGTTTACAGTTAAATGTTAGACATAATGCAATGAGCATTGGTAAACAGAAGGGAGAGAACAAGACCAAGCAAAACAATGTGTGGAAGTGATAAGTTCATTAAGGTTTAGCATGCAGGCACCTTTGTGACTTAATTAAAGTTTTTAGGGTGTGAATTGCTTCAATTACAGCGATCTATTATTGCAAGATCAAAAAAGAAAGGAGCTTTAATTTCAATAAAAATATTTATACATGAAACAAACAAAACATGACCAGAATTGAGGACTGCTTGTACTAATAGAAACTGCTTCTTGTCAGAGCCAGGATCCCTGCATGTGCTTTTGGTGAAAGTATATCCATTCAACAACTCAGGGATCTGTGGCACCGGGCAGTATGTGACCATTTCTATTCATAGGATGAAAAAGGAAACAATACAGCATAGCACACACAAGAAGGATGCAAACTTACCCTAACTAATCAAAGCAGCATATGTCTGCACAAGAAATCCTAGGTCACTTGCACCAATGAATAACTCGCAGATCAGGCTTTTATTTTAAATGTGTGATTTCAAATAATCAAGATCAGATATTTGTATGACTGCAAGAATACACTTGTATGTTAGTTTTTGCCCTATTTAACTTGGATATTCTCTATTTAGAAAGCAATTGTCAAAACTGATTAAGAGAAGCCACTGAGAAAAAATAATATTAACACTTTCCGATTCTGGAGGTCAATGTCCTGCCAAAGCTTACTGGGAGCACACAATACTAAACTTATGACGCCAATGAAAATATAAGAATATTGTATAAGCTCCAATAACTCTGATATGCAACATGAAGACACGATTAATAATGTTTTCAGTGCAAAGAGGAGACTATAACAGGGAGGTGTAACAAGAATGCAGACAGGTTATCGTGAGTAACAGTTACTCAGACCTTATTTAATGAATGACTGAGGATGCCACTTAAACTTCTTCATCTCCACAGTCTCAATTCTGAATCAGACTTAACAGACCCATGTGAGTATAAAGCTGTACGTATTTAACCTGTGAAAAATACATTGATTTGTACTACTGATGCCACTCTACTAGCGATTGCATGACTTTGGGAAAGTCACTTAAGTTCTCTGTGACAAAGTTTGCACATCTCTAAGGATCAGTACTTAAACTGTGTCTCTCAAAAGAGAATTAGCTAATATTTGCACAAAAACTTGACATCTGGTGCTGAAATGCACTAGAGTGCAATATGCTATTAGCATGTGTACACTAACACCCACCCTTTAATACGAACTTGAATGTCTTTTCTTGCACTACTAGATTTTTCTGTAATCTCCATTAAAACTCTGCCTTAATGCTTAGTGATACAACTTATGCAGGTACTGGTAATTGATGCCAGTCTGATACAGATGCTCATTCCTCAAAAACACTCAAAAACCCAGAAGGTGCCAGCAGCAGCTGTCAACCCCATCAGTTTTTCAGTTTGGGTAGGGTATTGCATCGAATGACCTCCTTCCAAAACCTCAAATGTGGTTTAATAAAAGCTTAAACAATCTAAAATGATACAAAGCCCCTTAAGGCTGGGTAGTTTGTCTCAGTAAATGGCATATGGAAATTTTAATCAAAACCATATGGCTTTTCACAGTTACAATTATCCAACTTTGGCTGGAGTACTGAAAAATTTCCCAGTTTTATGTAAAAAAAATCAGTCTTTATAGTAAAGAAGATTCAATTGTAGGCAAAACAAAACAGCTGTAGCCTTTTATCCTTTATTAGGACCTACTTGGGTTTGTACTCTATTTATGAAATTTAGTAATTCTTTTTCTAAGCGATCACTAGATAAGTCCTGGAAATCAAAGTTTGCTCTTTAAAAGAAATACTTCACAGATGACATTGAAGTACGAGCAACCAAGACCGTATCAGCTCACTTTCCTGCAAGTTCCCACTGGCAGGGGCAGTGTAATAATATTTGACCTCTGCTTATTGTATTTATATCCCTTCTCATTTACAGCTCCACTGAATTGTTCTACTGTTAAGACCTTTACCCAAGCAGAGACGTTACAGCATTTGTACATGAGGCCCACTTGGTTCCCTGTTATTGGCTGCAACGTGGAAATAAGTCAGATGCTGAACTTGGTGTGCCCTGGAAACCAGACCGAAACAAGGAGGCTTCCCTCAGGAGGCTGCAAGTCTCAGGTCACTGGTGATTTGACAGAGAACCCTATTTTTTATGTGAGCTAAGCTCTGTTTTGCCTTTCTTTGTTTGCTGGAGGAGGACTTCCATGGTTTGCCTTTTTTTTTTTTTTTATGGGTAGCATATTTTTAGAATCCAAAATCTGTAGTTATGCTGGTTCTGAAATTAAGAGAGAACTCTCTATGCAAGAGGGCTATTTTAGAACCATTAAACAAACCCCAAAATATTACAGAAAATTACAGTAATAGTAAATGATTCAAATTCATGGTGACAGGTGTCTGCACGTCTTTTAGAAAGCCAGTTTATGTGACTGTATCATGTAGGAGGAAGTACTGCTGTACATTGCCTTGAAAGGCATACTATCAAAAACTCATACACTATTAGTGAACCCTTTGTCATTACATTTAAGGGTTTTTTTCCTAATGATTAGAAAAGCAATGTCAATGCTGTTTTTATCTATTATTCTTGTTTAACTGATATGAAACTATTTCTTCTTCTACTATATTCTAACAAAAACATACATACATCAATCACTTCTTTATACATCACCGAATTTTAATTTCCAAAACAAAACATGACTAATATTCAGGCTTAGAGAAAAAAAATGTTAGTGACTTTTATGCTGCTATATTTTACTTAACATCTATCTCCAGAGACTTTTGTAAAGCAAATTTGATAACACATCAGTGATATTGCTCTAGTGAGTCGATGTTAATAGCAAGTAGCTACCAAAGCATAATACCTGTATCTGTATGTCTGTCTATATCTTCAAATGGATCATTATTCCTACAGAGTGAGCTATTCAATGAAGCCGGACAGAGGATGTATGTGCTTGAATGAAAAACAAGGGATTGTAACACAGGACCCCAAGAATACAACCACAAGATAATTGCAAAGCTCTTGCTGGTGCAGAGCCGCAGGATGGAAACAGATGCCTCCAAAGCTGTGAGACCAACCTGCAGCTCCTCCTCACCAAAGAAACACAATCCAGGACTGAGCAAAAGTGGGTTTGGCTGGAACAAAGAGAAGCGTGAGCAAGAACACCACCTATATAAAACACATACAGTAAAACTCCGATGTAACAGAGATAGGAATCAATGAAGAAAAAGCAGGTAAAACAGCAGTAGTAGCAACTGTATAAAAATATCTGCAGTCAGTACCAGCCAGGGGAAAGCCCCCCCCCCCCCCCCCCCCCCGATCTCCTAACAAAGCCCCTCCAGGGGCAGGCAAGGGGCTGCAACTGCCTCCTCCCGGGAAGGCTGACACCACCCTGCTTATGTCCAGGAGGAGCACAGGAAGGGAAAAGGGCAGATAATACCCGCACGTGCTAGACTGTGTGCATCACTGCAACTGTAAAGCTACTGGGAATTAGCAGTAACTGGGCACTATGCACTCTAGCCTTAGTATCCCTGTAACTGTCCTAAAAATAAGTCTTTGATTAGGTTACTAATACTTCTGTTAGATTGTCAACAAATCATTGGATCAGCATACAAAGGGTTCTTCTTTTAGCCTGTCCATATTGCATTGGGTGTTTGGTTTGGTATTTCACCCTTGAGGCTTGGTTGTACTTTGGATAAAAGAAACTCAAATGGTTAAAAATGAATCTGATAGTTTAAGAATTGACAAATTAGAAAGCTAAAACTTGTTCACTGGCAATTTTGGGTTTCTGTAGTGGACAAAACACCACCTTTACTATGTATATTAAATGAAGTTCAAAGCACCCATACAATAGGAAGTAAAATAATGATATAGGTAAGGAGTAATTACCTCTTCATATATGTGAAATGCACAATCCACTTAGGTACACAGATACAGCCAAGACACCTAAGTAAATTTTCAAGCATGACTTAAAGAGATTTACGGAGCATAATGGGGTTTGCCTTCTCATACCCCTTCTATAATTTTAAGATGATCCCAGCAATCTAAAATTTAGAATGATGTTTAAGGTCATATTCAGTCCTTGAATGAAGACAACGGGATTTTTATTTTTTTTTTTACTAAAGACCACATGACTTATCTCAAGGGGAATCTGAATAGGTTGGCAATGACATCCTGTTGAACCAAAAAACTGACCAGAAGGATTGGCCGAATCTTCCTGGTTCAGACTGAATAAAGAACCTTCTACCAAGAGATAGCCTGTATGCCCTCTTCCAAATTGTTTTCATCACATTTGCATAACTCTCCACATACAACAGAGCATGCTTTCATATCCTGGACAAAATACACAACCAGATGGAGACAGAAGTCATTTGCATTGCTGCCCATGGAATAATATGACTTCATTGGCTGTAGACTATAAACTATGCTAATTTGGCCCATAAAACAGTCTTGAAGATGAGATTCTAGTGCATCTCAATCAATTTCAGATTTTAGAGGACATTGGTTTGAAGAAATCATAGCCCGTCTATAAGAAGGCAGGCTGAAAGCACTTTAACTGATGACTAGCACCCACAAAAGCATTAAAGCTTTTTGCTCTCGAAATACTTGACAAGATTTGCCTCCTGATATTTATGGCTCTAATATCTCTAAACACTGTCTCTATAAAACCTGTGCCTGACTTTTTAAAAGCAGGGTTTTATGTCATCCCTTTCACAAATACACAAGATGAAGTTCTTCTGCCCATGTCCTTGCTGTTGTGTCAAGACTACACAGCAGGCTATGCAGTTCAGAATAAAACCCCCTTTGATATGGAGCTTAACAGAATTTTAGTTTAAAAGCTGGTGCTCTAATGAGTAATTTTGAGACTCTCTAATTTCAGAAAGAGTTTACAAGTCTGGGGATGAAAGCTTTCTGATTTGACCTTTAGAACAGAAATTTCACTGGGATTTCTACTACACTGAGGAAAAAAAAAAAGTTATAGAGGTAAACATCTTGCTATTTCCCTACCCTGCCTCTCCTTTGGAAAATATTTTTGCTTGGACTTTATTTATGTAGGCATTAAACAAGTCTGAGCCAGGACCTAGCTGCAAACGGCCACGCTTGGATTAGGACAGGAGAAATCTGGTGTGTCAGTATGAAAGCCAAGATCTTGTTATTCTCCCAAGACCTCCCTGCTCTCCCTGTCACTCACATCTTTGACCTATGTATCATCTTGGACTTTGACATCTCTATCTGGGTTCTCATATTGAGACTATGTTTAAATCTTGCCAAATCTTTCTGACCACCATCTATCAAAGACAGACTGATTTCTCTACCTGCATGGCTAAAATTCCTCCTCAGGCTTTTACCTTGCATCTCAAAGACTGCAATAGCTTTTCCTTGAGCGTTACCAATGCCGCTGGCCAACATGCAGCTGTGGGAGTCAAGGATCCTCGCACCGTGCTCGGACCGCTTTCTCCTTCGTCTGTCACGCCAAGCACAAGCTGCTTGTCCTCACCAGGATGGCTCCTCCTGGCATGCTAGATCCTCAGCACCCCGCTGGGATTTGATCCTTGCTTCCAGATAGGCAACAAGGCAGCCCCAGTGCTTTTTTTTTTTACCTTCCTTCATACCACTCATCTTACTGGGGAATGGGGGCTCTTAGCAGTATTTGCCAGGCACCCACATTTCTCTTCCCAAACCAAATCACTCTTTCTATGATGTTACTAAAAAAAGAAAATCAGCCTCGACTCTATGTTCCATTTCATAAAAGCTGCCTGTTTACTGTCTTACAGGAAATATTTCAAAAGTTCATTTTGAAGCAACTCTCCTGCTTGAGACAAAATGCTGAGGACTCAGAAAATGTTATTTTATTACTTTAATCTGGAAAATCTGGACAGACATTTCCCCTTGGGTTAACTTGAACAGAGTTACTTCACTCTCAGATTTTTTTTATATTTTCCTAGCAAAACAATGCGTTATTCACACACCTTCTTCCAGCACAAGTGATCCTGCAACAGCCAGAAAGCATCAGCAGATACTGCACAGCCCTCTCTCACTTCATAGCTGAGCAGTAACATTGCAGATGCCCCATATGTTCCCCACCAGAGCATGCTCTGCTGCACCTTCTTACTTCATGCAGCTAAATGAATGCAAATTCAGACCCCAAATAACGTAAAATAATGTGACACAAGCTCGCTGAGCTAGAAGTTTCAAAGAACAACTTCCCTTTACTTCATAGAAACACAAACGAAAAAGACGCCACAGAGATCCTGATCCTCAGAGGGTTATCTGGTGGTTCAGCTTGCTTATGGAAATGCACATTATGATGCTAGGCAGCATCTCTTACAGCACATTTTTTTCATTCTGTTTATCTCTCACGTCTAATGAATTATGAAACGGCAGTCACATTTGTGGCAGACAGGAAAACTAACATGGGACAACTTTTGACAAACATATTTAAAGCTCTGCTGTCCTTTGCATGCCAATACCGACTCCCTGGTTTTACTTTCCAGAAGGAAAATAGGAAACAAAAAATAAAACAATGGAAAAGCAGCCACTAGGATAAAATTGTTCTGCATTGGCCTTGCACCCCATCAACAGGAATAGAAATTTACAAAGACAGAGTCTACCTCTGGCCTTTGGGTATAGTCTGTGCTGGACCAGAGAGTCCTGTAAGTGCTATTTTCCATACATTTAAAGACAATACTGATTTTTATTGATATAGAATCAGTAAGGATCAACTTAAGGATAATAATTATTTCTTCAAACTAGGTAAACAGCTTTATTTCATTTGACAGACCAGGGGATTTAGAGCCAAAAGGGGAGGTTAAAAGAAGCATCCTAGTAACTAAGAAAATAACATAGACCTCTTGATTCCTTGTCCTATTCTCTATCCACTGGACATAAAAGACCAGAAAAAGTGATTACAATATGCCATGAAAACATATGCTTACAGCTTTTCAGATGTTTGTGCCACTCTAGGATCAGTTATTGCAAGATGTTTGGAAAGTTTTCTAACAGGAAAGAACCCAGACCAAAAGAAGCTTTAATTGCAACCACAGATGTTTATGTGGTTTGAGGCTCATCACGGATTGCCTGGACAGCAAGGGTTCACAGACCTGACATACCTCTAATGTCTGTAATGGAGAGAGCAAGCAGGTGGAGAATACTTATTACAGAAATGATACCCCAAATTCACTCCTCTATGATAAAAGAGTGGTGACGACAGATGCATATGTGAAATCACGAGCAAGGATCACTGTGTGGGGACACAGCATACCTCTGCCCTGGCTGCTTATGACTATACTGCAGACAAAGTCTCTATGGGAATTGCCAATAAAAATTTCAAGATACTGACATTTGAAGAAATTATCCTTATGAACTCTAATAATTATACATAAGTCAAGAAGCAAAGATTTCTTTTAAATTTATGAGTTTGCAGTTGGTCATATCCCATTTTGTCTTTTCAAGAAAGTATGGTTCAATCTCACTGAATAACTTAGTTCCATGAAGGGTCACTGCACTCTTGAGGATACTGCTTTACATTGGCATCTACGTTTCTAGGCTATTTCATTTACTGTCTAAATAGTAAGTTAAATTTGCAAGTTTTTTTCCTCTCTTATTTATGCACTATTCTAGCTGTCACCAGAATAAGCCAACTGGACATCAGTGATTTGCAGAGGTAAGACTGTGCTCAATGAAGGTAGCTGGGCTATATTCTGAAGTTATGCCAAAATGAAACTCTAATGTCATCTACATAGCTATTCGACTGTTCCTATCCTCAGCTTTGAGAAAAAACGCTCTGAAAAATATTCTGTAAATATAGTCACAGTCAGAGAATTAATACTACTACTAAGGACACATTAATATTCAAAGTATACTACTATACTTATTCTGGCTTTTAGCCTTCAAAGAGTGGAATACATGTCAAATGATGTGCACTGATTCTCTAATGCTCTAGTGGTAAGCAGCCAGACAGGCCACCAACAGGAACTACCTTGCTGATAATACAGGCAAGTTGCAAAGGCTTCAGGAAAGAGAGAGAGAACAGGAAATTTTTGCTGCTAAATAGTACAATGTCAGATCCTGCACAAAGCCACAGGGAAAGTAGGGAAAGAAAGACAAAGTCTTGCTCTCTCTTTAGCTTACTGTGGGAGCTTTACACCATTTTCTTTATGATCTACACATTGAGCATATAAAAAGAAGGGTGGTATTAACAGGTGAGATGTCACAGTGACTGATTAAGCCTAAGGTCAGAAGATCTTCAAATGTAGAGATCTACTCCATTTCAAAGTGAAATTGTCCCAAATACCTGGGCTTAGAACCTGAATACTTACGGCTTCATTCAGAACATCAGAGAAAATGAGAAATTTCTCTTTTTATTTCCTTCAGGTCCAGTTGGAGTTTGCCACAGCACCCTCACATGATTTAGCACAAAGATAATTTTCTCAAGACTAGAGAGTTTCACATAACAGCAGAGCTTGTTTCAAAGAAAGCTTGCATCATTGGACCTTGGCATTCTGGGACCAAATTAGCACATTTAATCGTTCACTTTAAAAAAACGCCTATATCTGCACTTAGTTCTTAAAGATCCAGCCCCTAAATATAAAAAACACATATATTTTGAATATATGTTCTTTTACATATTAAAGGCAAAATTAATAAATAAGGAGAGAGACAAGAAAAAAAGTGTCAAGCCTGTGCCTTGCTGTTCCCTAAATTTCTAAACCACAAAAGAAACCATGGCACTGCGACCGACCTGTGATATTAAGCTCATTGCGGTGCAATGCCCAGAGGGCTGGCTGCAGTTCTCCTGCCTGGCGCAGCAGCTCCCGGCCACAGCCCTCTGACACCTCCCTGTGCAAAGCTCCCTGCTCTCAGCAGCACTATTTCTGTGTGATATAAACTGAAATACACTTCCGAAATAACACTGCAGGCTTACAAGATTACTAGCTTTGAGAGAAGGTGCACCGATTATTTACAAATGCCCTGCCACTGCTTTAAGTAATAATGTATTCATCTTATTTATAAACCTTGGGTGGAAACAAAGCAGGTATAAATCCTATGTTTCTGTTCCAAGTTAAGGGTCCTTCTATCACAGATGAAAGTAAAGTAGGTTATACATCTATTCTCTGCTACATACTCCCTGTTGGTCCAATTCATCAAAAAAAAAGAAAAAAAAAGAAGAGCTTATGTGAGGCTTAGCCTAGTTTTCTGCTCATCAGAGACTGCATGGCAAAGGTGCAGAGGTTGTGAGATGGTTCTCCAACACTGACAACTGCACTTTGCACAGCTGAGTTAACATTTTAGCAAAGGAGGGAAACATTAGGAAATATGTGCACATAGAAAAATCCAAATAAATTTGCTTATTCCCTTGTTAAGAACACATGCTGCATCACGCCACACCTGGTCCTGGGGACCCAAGCAATAGGAGTGTCTGACTTTGGGTAAGACCATCAGGCCTTCTATCAATATAAATGGTATGTTTCCTTTAAAGGTCACTGTAGGAGGAATTGGGGAATCTACATGCATACAGGAAACAACACTCTTGAGCCAAATTTGTCGTAATTAGCCCCAAATCTTATCTGACAGCCTAGACAATTTTAACGTTATAACTTTGCAGAAACAGGGACACCACAAATAGCTTGTAGCCTACTCTTACGAGCTGTGATCTGACAGCTTCATGTGTATCACAGTGCATGGAGGAAAACAGGGATGGCTAGCATGTCCCAGCCACTTCAGTGGGACAGGGGAAGCCTGGGGAGACAGGGCCTATGGCAGCGGACAGAAAAGCACATTCAAGGTCTAAAATAACGCTTTCTTTGCAGAGTTTCAGGAGCTACAAAACAACTGTTCCTTTAGGAAGAGTGAAAAGTTTAGGAAATATCTCTTCCCAGAGAATCTGTACCAAAACAGATTTATCTACTGGACCCAGAATTTAAAACATGTCCTGTATATCTGGGAAATGTTATAGTGAGTTTTTTAGTCTCCCTGGAAACTGAAGTAGGAAGCCAGAGGAAGCAGAGGCAGACCCTCTGCAGCACAGTGCCATTTGTTGCTGCCGCAGAGCCACTTCTGTGACCACAACAAAACCCTCCGTCTGGCCTGGACATGCAGAGGCTCTGAAAGGCTTCAAAGGAAAAAAAATCAGAGAGCAAAAAAGGATTTTGGGGTATGTATGGGAAAGCAGGCCACATTAAGAAAACCAATTCCTGAAGATGTAAGAAAAAAACTAAGAAAATTAAATTATTTAAGGTAGATTAATTGACCCTGGGTGTATGCAAACTCCAGTTGCTGGCTGAGAGTGTTATCTCCAAATTGTGACCATACGCATGGGAGGCAGCGCACTGACAAAAATGCCAGGAAAAAGTGAATTAACCTATGGGAAGAGCTGCAGATTTGAAGTCCAGACTCTGAAAAAGCAGAAGGGGTACGTGAGCAAGAACTAGCCAGGCGTGGTATTTCAATATTGGGGTGAAAACCAGCCTTGGAGCACAGGCACGCATGTCCTGCGGTGGTGGCTGCAGGGCTGGCAGGCATGGGTGCTTCCCCTACCTTACTGCAGGTGGGCAGCTCCCACCCAGGATGCTAAAGACTCCCGACTCCACATACCTGGCAGGGGCTTTTCAGAAGTGCTCTCACAAAGAACCAGAAAAAGGAAGGAGCCAGGAAAATGCGCTGAACTGGGTTTCTGCCCTTCGTAAGCAGAAAATCCTTGAAAAAATAAACTTTCCGAAGAGGATGAGGACAGGTGTCCAATGGGTTGCTGAAGGATGAGCACAGCCATGCACACCCATCGTCCCAGCTGCAGTCCGACTCCGGAAAAAAACAACCCAAGCCCTCTGTCTCCTTAATTTCCAGGAGGTTTAAAACACATCATCTTTTCTCAACACTCAGACGTTAGTAATCACTGCGGAAATGATTTAATTTGCGTGCCGAATGCCTCATTCAGCCGAGCAGCAGTGCATCGCTTCATTGATCAATCAATGCGATTGTTGTTGCGCTTGTTTGTTTAGGCAAGGCAAGGCAGATACTTTGGTGGTTCTCTGAAAATGTTTTCATTATTAATTGTTCTTGAAAGAATTACTTCATTGATCATTTAATCTCCAAAAAGAAAATGAATGTACTTCAGGGCAATAAGAGGGTACAACAGTAAAGAATTTGAGCAGCAATTATAATTTGTTTCTTAGCAACTAATAGCAAAAATTATGGGATTTGCTCGGGTACAAGATATAACAGGAATCATTCCAGCAATGGGAATACTGAAAAAAATTCTTTTCAGTGCAATGTTGGGAGTAATTTTCTTTTTCTACCATCACAGTGAAATTATTTTGGGATGGTAGGTCAAAGCCCTAAAGTATTCTCATTACAACCACATTATTACTGTATTTTCTGCTACCGTTTGCACTGCACAGTGCCGAGTCCTAGCAGCTAATTCATGCGTAACAATTATTTTTGCAGAAACACTTCTATAAACCAAATTCCTTTATTAAAGCGTGGGGGGGAAACAGTTTTCAGAAACAATAGTGTGATTCCCTGCAGTTTAGGAGAGTGCTCACGGTAACAGAGAAGAAAGTTAGAGTTTCTATAAATGAATAATCCAATGGAAAATGTACAAAAGGTGTCTGAGGCTGCTGCCCTCGTTAGTGGTGGAAAGAAGCCCACCTCCAAACCCTGCCCTCCAGGCACAGTTTAATCTTCAAACACAGTAAAACAGTTCAGGCTAAATTCCACATACAAAATCAGCCATTTTGCTTGACCGGGGCTGTCTGCAGGAGGAGGAGGAGGAGAAGACCTTTCCCCTTGCATCTCATCTCATCTCATCTGCCCGCAGCTCCCAGGTGCAGCACAGCAATGCTTTGCTGCTGCTGCTGCTGCTCCAGCATCCTCTGAGGATGCCTCCCTTCAGCCCCATCATCCCCTCTCCTGGGGCCTCATTTCTGTTCTAAAAATTGGTACCTCAGCCCCCTGGACATCTCAATATAATTTTTGCCAACAGCAGAAAATACCCACAGCATTAGCACGGACCTGTTAAATAACAGATTCAAAGGAAACTCCTTCATAGAAACTATGGGTTGCTACAGGTTGCAAAGGCACCGATTTCAGAGAAGCATCTCTGTACAGAGCGAGAGGAAGGACACCAACTGTCCTCCCAGCGTGGTGGTGTGATAATGTGCAAAATGCTAAAAACTCCTGAGAAGTAGATCCCATTTCTCTAACAGCTCATGTTTCACAGACATCACTTTTAGGCAGTTTTTATAACAATGGGGGGCAAAACAATGCTATGACTGAAAAACTGCACCGGTTTGGACTTAATTTTCCTCTTTGGATACTCACTTCAAAATCAACAGCATTTGACAAACCTCTTTACTGATGAGAAAGGCAACAGCTACTGCATGGCTACTCACCTACTCTCCAGAGGGTTTATTTTAAAATCAGCATTACTATAGGTAGCACTATCTTTGAGTATTTTCAAGTTAAACTGCAAATCCTGCTGAGGAGTTTAGGGCCAAATTGAGTCTAGTTATCACAGCAGGGAAAGGACATTTCATCTACCAGCATTGGGGATGGCTCCACAGGAGAAGACAGGGGTCATATCCCAGCAGAGCAGAGCGAAGCCTTGGTCCCATCCTGGGTAAGCATTAGCTGCCACAGGTGGAGGCAGCAACGGAGCAGACACAGTCTGGAGACCCCTGGGGTGGGGGAATATGGGGTGTCCAGACTGACCCTCTGCACTGCTCCTGGAGACGTGCAAAAATGTCTGGTTTCAGTTTTGGTGGTAAAAAACAAACTGCAGCCTCAGCAAGGTAAAATAAATATAAAAGTTAATCTCTAATTAGAGATGTTATTCTATAGGTGCTGATCAATCAGCTGAAAGGTAAAACAGTAATTGCCATTCTCTTTGCTAGGGAAAGTCCTGTCTCACTTATTCCACTGTACCAATGTGATCGCAAGAGAACAAGATCTGGACATCACTTTGCAAAGAATTACGCACAGAAGAGAAAACCTTACATAGTCCTATTTTCTCTGAGCCCACTTCCACCAGTGTTGGTCATTTTGAACAGGTTTGACAATCTGGCCCCTTTCTGCTTTACAAACCTTTGGTTAAACAAGAGCAAACCCAAAGACAGCAGACAAGAGTCACAAGTCATGTGGAAGCTGGCACTCTGCATGATCACCCACACATGGCAATACATCAGGGGCTTCTGCAAAGCCATTTCTGGCGAAAAGGTATCAGGCTCAGCTTCCCAAAGGCACAATCCTTTGGACATCTACCATACTCAATGGTCAATAGAAGGGGGAGGAGTAGGTTTGAAAGCCTTTGGGTCATTACCTGCACAGGGCATGGAGTACAAGCATACTCCACACGACCAGTAGTAGCTGCTAGCAGGTAAGATTAGTACTAGCAGAGGCCATCAATTTAAGTGCAATTAAATCTTAATAAGTAGTCCTCCAAATAACATGCTCCTGACAAGGGTCTGCAACTGTTGTGCAGAACAGGCTAGTGAGCTTCTCTAAGGAAGGGCATCGATGCTGCCTCGCACTGGGGACTGAGAACCTCTTGAAGCCTTTCCCAGGACTGAACTTTGTATTTTACATCTGTGGATATAAATGCAACTTTCAGCATCTGTGTGCACTTATGTTCCATTTTGTAAATTATTTCACAGTCAGTAGAAATAATTTGGCAAGGAAACTCATTAAAAGCACATCCTGCTCATGGCGTGCTGCTCTGCGCTGAGCTCTACCGCTCTCGTGCCCTCAGCCAAGAGCTGCTCAGCACCTTCAAGTCATGTCAAAGAGAACAGGAGCTGAGCAGGCGGAACAACTTGCAAATTCATCACTTTCTGAGCGGTATGGTCCAACTCTGGTGCCACTAAAAATCAATACAAGTTTTATCTTCGACTTAAACGGAAGCAGGATCTGGGCCATAGTAAACAGCTTTAATCATATGTCTGAATGGGTGGGTACATCTCTAAACTGCCGCATCAGAACTGCACTTCTTTCCAGGCATAACTTCTTATTGATTTCAGTGTCATTTCCAAACAGAAACTACGGTACAGTGAATAAAATTGTCAAGCTAAGCCCATCCCCTAAAATAAAAAGCACATAATTTAATCTAGTTCAGCTGTGTTTTTGCAGATCATGTTAGAAAAGCCATTATTAGAATCCATACTCAGACTTTAAAGCTTTTTTTAATTTTCTGAGAGCCTGTATTGCTATAAGGACAGGGTTTAGTGCATCATTAATCCATACTCTGTTACTGTAGTACAGCAGATTCCTCATGTTCAATTTCAGAGACAACTAGCATTGGGGGAAAAAAAAAGAAAAAAAGAACAAATTTGAAATGTAAATGATGTAAATGACATCTCACAAAGCAAGTATTGGGGGAAAATATTAGCACTTTTATCGTAATGAGTTTGTAACCTAAATACATATTTCAAGGATTAAATTGCTGACCCTGTCTGACCTCCACAGGAGGTTGAATAGCTAGATCGCAGTTTAATCTTCAGTGAAAACGCTAGAGAAGAATAATACAGCCCTTGAAGAACAAACGAACATATATTACTGATGCCCCAAGATTCAGAATTTAACCCGTAAGAGGAAAAAAAAAAAAAGCTCAAAACCCCAGACATTAGTCTCAAAAGACCCAGCAATAACTTTCCTCAGAAATAAAAATGAGAACACAAAAATTACACAACACAGGATCAGGAAGGAAAATAAGGGATTGCTTGGATGAGGGGGGAAGCTACAGACAGGTTAAGCAGTACAGTGCTGAGTCTCTAACCAAGGGGCTTTCCACAGCTAATCATAATATGTGACATAGTGCGGCATAAGAGACCAAGACCAAGTGCTGGAGCTGGGTCAGAGACTGCATGTGTAATCTAGGTGCCAGACAAGGGTGTAAGTTCAAGGAAAGTAACTTGATAAAAGGGAAAAATCCTGAGAGAGCAACTGAGAGCAAACAGGTTCAAGAGAGCTCTCCAGTGGCTAGAATGAATCCTCCACATACAGTGTTTTAGGTTACTCCATGCAGAACCTACAGAAGGCCATCCAAAACCAATCACATTTGGAATAAAACCACATAAAGGCAAGGAGTTATATTAAGCAGGCTACTGCATCTGCACATCTTGGACGTCAAGGCCAAAACCCACCCATTACTAATACAGATGCCCATTTTTATTGGTTCCTGGAGGCAGAGCTTTTGTAATAAACTTAAACCACTCTGTCTGTTTCATAATTCAGCTATTTCTGGTTGCCATCCCTTTGACTGTACAAGACAAAATGACTTCCTGTTTTGTGAAAGCACAGAGCCTACCCTGAAAATTGCTGATTTGTTTTTACTTAATCCAAATGTATCTAATTGATTATGCTGTTTTAGCAATCTAAAATAAATTTTAGGCATCAAAAATAATATATTATCCAAGTTTCCCATCATTACTGTAACTGGAAAAGAACAAGCTTTGGTTTTGAGTTCAATCTTCTTACCTAAGAATCAGTCAAACCAAATTCATATTTGGTCCACTAGTAAACCTGGAAGATTTTTGCCAGATATATCATTCACTGACATAGATAAATTGAACAGAATTTAACAAACCCTCTATCTGAAGCAAAGATAAGATGTTAAAGGTTTCTTATTTTTGTGCAGACCACAAAAATCTGCAAGCTCTTGATTAATAAGCACCTAACAACTTAAGCAAGGAAGCTGATGTATTTCCACTCAGGTAGTCTGTGGCTACTGCACTTGCCAGCATCAGGATCTTCCCTCCAAGTCCCACATCCTGAACTTTGAAGCCCGGGACCAGCATCTAAGGAACTGCAACCCGGTACCCAGCTTGTCCTTGAACGATTGACTTCAGCAAACAGTACAACCCCAGCCAAGGGGGAGTTGAAGTTCTTTGCTCTGAATAAGGATGCTTCCCAGGCTCACCCTGCCAGCTAGCAGAAGGCCGTGATTTGTAAGACAGAGCCTGCTGTGAAACACGTGGTCATCAAAGAAGCAGACCAACACAGTACTTATGAAGTGATCACCTTGACATACTGAAATGTGGAGTGATGAGATCGGTCTTGAGGAAGCTGTCCATTACCCATCCAGAGTGAAAACGCACCTTCAGTCACAGAAAGACACGCGCAGGTCATAAGCAAATGGATAATATATTGTAAACAACTCAGGGAGACAGAGGACTTGACTCTACTCACAGTAATATTTCTCATTACAAATCACCTCTCTATGTTGCGTGAACCTGGTGTTTATTGGCATTTTTACTTTTCATTTTTGTAGCTGGAGTACATCAGCTTCTCTTACCAGTCAGTCAAAAGTACCTTTCATTAAGCACTACTGAAAGCCCAGCTCACCATTACTGATAGCTTCATGTCTGTGAATGGAATGGACTGCCTTGAACTCCTGCACGTGCATGCAAGGATATTTCATAGCAGCTCCTGCTGTAATTACTGAGCTGCTGTGTACACCCCTCCCAGGACAACGGCACAGAGAAATCACAGAGATGATGGATGAATAAGTCCACTTTCTCAACTACATGAGAAAAAAGATGACTCGTAGTCCTGCGTTATCATTTGCCCACTCTTACAGACTTCATACTGTACCTCAAAATGGCTTTACATAATTTCATACAATGCTAATTTACATCAAGACCTATGTCTTTTTTTATCTTTAGCTTTCGTCAAGAAGCTGCAACTCTGAATTTAACTCAAAATACATACAAAGCAGCCTGTTTTCCCTTCGACACACAGTTCCAAAACATCACCCATACCTGAAAGTACTCGTACCTAAGAACTTAAATGTAGGACTTGCGAAAACTGTCATTGTGAATTTATGCCTTATAAAGAACATGCTCCTTCAAATATTTTGAAGCTTTAATTCTCCACTGAACGGAAAAATCAATGGTGAGATCCTGTTTGCCAGATACTTTCCTAGGTGGCCTCTTTCTCAAGAAATAAGACATTTTACCCTGCACACTACATACAATTTTAGCTAATCATAAACCAATGCATCTGTTCCTCATTCACATTTCCCCTCTAAATCCAGGTGTTTTCTCTACTGCATGAACAGCTCAGAAAATACTGTGTAATGCATTAGAAAAGGTTAGGAAAGGTGGCATTGCTCTCAGGTTTTTCTAGCATGCTGCAGGAATGGAGGTTGCCTTGTTACTTACAAGCAAACCGAAGCTTTGCTTCTCTGCTGACAATCGTTCCAAACGGGTTTGTTGCTACACACTGGTATGTTCCGGTATCTTGGGTTTTATTGGGATTATTGATCAACAGGTTGCCTTCCACCACGCTGTAGCGGTAATCCATACCAATGTCAATACTGGTTCCATTTAACTTCCAGCTATAGCACAAAATGCCAAAGTTAAATTCTGCTAATATTAATGGATGCTCTTGAGTATTTGAAAATATAACATGAAGTAAATAAAGAAAGATTTAAAACATCTTTTGACTACTCACTAAAAAAAAAAAAAAGGCATGAAAATGCAAAATATTCCAGTATTTAACTGAAAGAGCAATATCCTTGACATATATTTCAGTCTCTGATATGATTAATGTTTCTGTAGTTGCTAGTGCTGCTGCTCTTTGGAATTAATCATTTTGCAAGGGGAAGTCCCAGAAATAGGATTTTTAAACCATTCAAGTCCACTGAGGTTTTGGTTTTTTCTTCCACTCCTGACTTGCTAGCTGTTTGGTTTTACATTTAAGAAAATCCACTCACAGCAGATGTTGTCACAAACGGGGGCACTGAGAAATTCCAGCACCACATTGCCCCAGTTACAGCAACCCTCATGCCCACCAGCCCTCAACGGAGCATGCAAGGGAGCCACAGCCGCATAGCAGCTCCAGAACATACAGAGAAACAATTTGAGTATGTTTGCACCAGTGAATCAACAGAGTTTATTGCATTAAATAGTTGGTCGTTTCAGAAGACAGCACAGTGGCTGAGGTCTGACAACTCTAATCAGTTTCAGAGTGGCATTTACTTTGGTGAAGAAAATGAGAAAGGTATTAAAAGAAAAAAAACAGCAGCCTAAATGATTTACAGCAGTAGCATCACTGTAGTAGTATACCATCTTTTTTCCTAAGGATTGCAAAGCAGCTACTAAAGCTAAAAACAATGAAGAGCTTTGTCCGTGTTTATGGAAACGGATGGTTAATCTGGGAGCCAAGACTATATAAAATTCCTTCATAACCTTTTTGAACTCTTGTCCAAATTTTCCAATTGCATTGTAATACGTAGTAATTTCCTGATGCCTGTTTTTTATTTTTGTTATCAGCATTGCGGCAGACTCCAGGGGTATCACTGAGTTATACTGCATGATATACCTTCTTGGGGGATACTGCTGTAGCATGGAGATCGTGCTAAAGAATAGTTAAACATTCAACAAACCCAATGGTTGGTCTGGGATTTCCTTTTACTTCACAGCTCAGCTTCACTTTCTTTTCTTCTGAATCCAAGGGGAAGATCATGCTGTTGGGCTCCTGAAGGAAAACTGGCCCGTGCAGTGTGTTGTCGTCTGCATTAAACAGAGGAAAAATGTGACAGATATTTGATGGAATCTCCATGTAGCCAGTGTTAAAATATAAAATAGTATCTTAGCAGCAAAAGGCTGTGTATCATTCACCCTAGAAAAGATGTGACAATGACAACTTTTTTTTTTTTTATAGCAGCAAGATTTTTTTTTTCCAGAAGTCATTGAACCCAATTGTGGTCAATGTTCGTGAAAACGTTTCTGTACTAAACAGAGCACAGGCTGAAACTTTACCCAAAGTTCAAAAAAACCGGGAACAGGCAAAGCTTACTTCAAACCAGAATGCTTAGTTTCACCTTTAAAAACTTAAATATTGTCACTGTAAATTAAAAAACTACATTATTAAATACAGCTACACAGTAGTGAGAGCCGGAGGTTCACCAGCATTTCCAGCCCCCAGGAAGCCCCTCCATTAAAAGTGCTTCTGCCATCCCTGGATTGAAACCTTTTTGCAGTCATAGGGCGTAACTGAGCATCAGTCCCTCGGAGGGGACCCTTGCCATGTAAACCCTTTTACATCTTCTGCCCTTTCCCAGCGGTGATGCTGCAGGGATCCCCCAGGCACCAGCCCTTGTACCTCACTGTACTCCCCGGGCACAAAGGTCCCGAGTGCTTGGTATGAACTGTGCTGGCAAGCACATTACACACTTGTGCACTTTGGAGTATTAAAACCTCACTCTAAATACAGGTAAAAGAGTGAAAATATTTTGGCAGAACAACCTTCAAAGAGTTTAGTAGTCATTTCACAGCAGTCCAGCAGTCTGAGGTTGGGGACTACTTACAGGAGCCTTCCTTGTACTAACTTTTGTTCTTTATTTTAAAAACACTTCTGTGTTATTATCTCATTCATATCTTCTTTCCTCTCTCCTCAACCACTTTAAATTTTCATCTTATCAGTTAATCTTTTTTCAAACGTGGAACTAAGGGTAAGCATTGCTAACAGGAACGGTCCTGACGTACAGCTTTTCTCTGCCTGCCACTTTGCAGTTACAGGATTTCATGAAATATGTCAACATTGCTCAAAATGCCCACAGAAAGTTACAACGTAAATTCCCTGCTCTCCATCCTGTTTGTATTAGACAGTTTTATCTTCACAGTAGCTGTTCAGAACATAAAGGAAACCAACTCTTCTTCCCTGAAAAGATCAGCTACCTTGATTTCACCAAGACTTTTCCGCCCATCAGTGTTGATGTCTAGCTGCCTCCCTTAAGTATAGCGCAAGTAAGGACCCAGTAAAAACTGGTCCCAGTCAGAAAGCCTTTTAGCTGAATAGAAGGAGCCTTGCTTTAACATTTTTTGAACATTTTCCAATCATGTTCTGCCCTCTCATCTTACAGCAGAGTTCTGTTCTTGCAGAGTACTGATGGGACCAAGGGGAACTGCGTGGGCCATCAGGGTGCTGCTGGTGGTACCCACAGCTTCCTCGCTGCTGAGGGCAGGGACTCGCAGGGATGCGAGCATGGATGTTGCTTTGGCCAGGTAGCCACACTGCTGTCTGGTCTGCTGCCAGATGGTCCATCTTGATGGACATGCAGGAAATTTGTGGGTATAGGAGGTCAGAGGAGAATGAATAAACAAAATATAGAGATGATGGGATGAACAAAAAAATTAAGAAAGAAAAAGGAATGAACAGAAGATGATGCATCTTCCCAATGGGAGGAAGGTGAGTATGAATGTGAACAGCCCTCATATCGCCTGACACTGGGAAATCACCTGGATTTATTAGGGACAGAACAATAACTCTTTACTCCAGGGAAAAAATTGTCATCTCCACAGAAGGATTTCAGAAAGACTTTGCCAGGAGGATTATAATGGAGCAACCTCTCCCCGTATCTCCTCCCTCAGGCACCACCACAAAAGAGAATGCACTAAGCATACAGTCATATCAGTTGTATTTATCTTTATTTTTAATTATATGTTAACGATATCTGACTGAGACTCATTTATTATTCAAAACACATTTCACATAATCTCTAGCTTTAAATTATACCTGTGTGCAACTTACTGTTGCTGGCATAAAAAGATAATAATAACCATAAAGCATACAGGGTTAGATTATGATATCTTGACTTGTTTCTGAGACCCAGGGCTGATTCACTCCTTCAAAAGTCTCATTCACTGTAAGAAATCATATTAGAATCTGGCCCATGAAGATTACAGCTCTGAGTACTATATTAATGGGTTTAAAAACAAGAGAATTAAAATACATTTTAATTTATCCAGTTTTCTAATTGTAAAATACAGAAGCTGGCCTGGTGCTCAGGTCCTGTGTAAGAATCGCTTCAACTCCCATAGGCAAGGAGCTTGACCGTGCCGGGACAGGCACAAGCCAGACCACCCCAGGTAATCCAGTTAGCGAACCGTGCTGACTCAGGTACGTGTTGCATCAGCTGTGTCATCTGCCTCACACCCCACAAAGGACTCAAGTCACCCTACACTGTCATTTGCTGTTATTTCAATTACGGTGTGTCAATTTATATCATATCACATCATGCTAAAGGTCAGATTCTTGGTCCTCCTCCCATCACAAGAAAATACACTTTGCATTAAAAAGTAGATAGCTCACCTACCTGAGTCGGGAAACAGACACACAAACAAATCTAAGGGTGCAAACCTGTCCCCATATGACTAGGACATCACTTGGCTGCAGGATCAGGGCCCAGACCCTTATGGTGTAGCATCCTGGGGTGAGACACTGGTCTTCAAGGTATAATGAAACTGGTCCACATGATGCAATGGGGTGTTTGATAGGGAGTTACATTTGTGAGAAACATCACAACCTGCCTACGTAATTAGTAAGCAAAGTACAATTTAGAAAACACATCGGACAAAAGGTAAAGAACTACAAAGGTAGAAAAAGTCACAGATAGGTGAAAAGGCTAAATAAATTAATTTGCCTAAGCTAAAATAGAAGCTCATGGAAGATCAAATGAAACCGCTCTCTAAATATTATATCTGCTGCTGACACTAACATTCAGCTTTTATATGGCAAAAAATGCTTGCCCTTCCTGTTAGCCAGCGAGAAGAAAAGCCCTGGTGCAACTACTACTTGGCTTTCAAGAGAACAGCGTTGGGTAAGGCAGGGAGAAGGTCTGAAAGCAGCTGCCAGCATATCAGGGGTTCAGAAGAGGAGGAAAAACCTTGCAACACTGGGTAGATAAAATTATTTTGAGTGCCTTTCTTCTTTCTCTTATTGTTGCTTGTGTATAACCAAGATAAGCAAGTCCAAACTATTTAATCTTCAGCCTGTAGAGTCCTTTTGCTACAGTCTAATGTGTGATTGAAATCACTGCAGCCCAGATCCTAACACGGTGTGTGACAAGACTTGAGCCACAGTACCTTACAGAAGAGGAGGATTTGGTTCAAAGAACACTAAATAGTCACTAATAAATAAAACAAACTGCAGTCTAGATTCTTACAGACAGAAAACTAAAAGTACCTGTACCATAAATAGTCCATTTTTGACTAACTTACGTTACTGGGTAGAAACAGATTTCAGATGTTTGGTGTCAGCACAGGCAAATGCATTTGCTCTGTTACAGTGTCTGGTTTTGTGGGAGCGAAGTTTTGCTATTCAGATAAATTTGAAATGTGAATTTTACACTTTTTTAAAAAAAAATAAAAGTGGTAACTTCTTTTCTATTGCAATAATGTTCAGGGACTCACAATCACAAAGCAACAACACATTTTTAGCTTATCACTGATGAACACAACTAGCTGCTCGATCCACAGAAGCCCACCGATGCCAGAAGGCAGTTCTTTCCTGAGCTGAGCAGGCTTTTCCCTTGCCCTTCTTATCAGATTGCGTTTATTAGGCTCTCTTTTGGTCATTTAATCAAACAGAACAATGAAGCAGTGCATATATGTATGTACACACATGAAAGCTGCTCAGTTATTTTAGCTCACTTCGCTCTTTACGATATTCAGCAACTACTGCATAACCTGTGCTACTCCTTACACATTTGTTACTGTCCTGGGAAAATACAATAAGTAACCTTCCCGGACAAGCTAACTGTTGAGACACTCTCCCAGTGACAGCTTTTATTGTTCTGAGTTACATTTCTTTTGCTCGAGCCCGAAATGAGTTAACCCAGAATGAACACTGAGCTGCCCTCAGCTTAAGACAAGTTGCAAACAAGATTGGTTACCTAAAAGCATTTCCCCCCCACCCCTGTCAGATGAAACAAATGTACTACAGCTCTGGGTCTGCCTCCTTTGAGTGAAGTGTATTTCTTTCAGTAAGATGCAGGGTATAGGAAATTTCAGTAGATTTCATGTTCAAAGAAACACTTTCAAACACAGTACGAGGGGTATGCCCATATGCTGTTAGACAGAACGTGATAGATAATTTAGATGAACATCCTGCTAGCCTAGCTTCTGCTGAGATCCATACACTTTTTTTTCCTAGTGAATCACAAAATCTACTTTAAAATGCCAGATTAATTTAAATACATTACAAATGAAGAGTATATTTTCTGTGTCCCTCCAGTACCCGAAACCTGAAAGCCAGCATATCCAGTAGGATGCTAAGTGCTTGCCATTTTTCTGCACTTTTGAGGAATTGAAACATGAAGAACGTCAGCTGAGGTTAATTCACATGAACAGGTGAAACCATTCCTATTCTCTCTGAACATTAAGCCCAGTGACGGATATCGTTACCTAAATGGAACTGCTTTAATTTTCATTGAAAGTTATGGCCAATTTGAGAGAAGGTTTAATTGAATATTCCACACTGTAGGGAAAGATAATAACTAAACTGAAAAGAGAATTCTTGGAGTATATCCAGTATAAATGATAAAAATCCTTTCCTTGTTTGCTGCCAAGGGAATTGGTTTCTGCTATGTATGCTGGTGTGTTTTCATACAGCACTACAAGTCGGTATTTCTTCAAGACAAAACTGCACCTTGGGAAGAGCAACTCTTCAGGAAACTGGAAAGTGAAATGGATAGGACAGCTCAAGGGCATCACTGATTAACACAACAGCCTGCTCTTCAAGGTTAGTCAGCTGCATTACGTCCTCCTGAGCAGGAGAAGACTAAATTGGACGGCTCGCTCTTTATTTTTTGCCTGTCACTTCTATTAACATCAACTGCATGCACAAATGGTGCTAATGGCTTTGAAATTACAAGAAAGCAATTTTTACACCAGATAGTGCTACTACAAATAATTCTGTAGACTTCTCAATGAACAAGACCTGCTAAAGGTGCTTCCCATTCAATAGAAACAAAAAATGTATTTAAAAAGAGGAGATCTAAAAAGTCTTGTATGAAGTGTTACTTTTAAGGGAAAGGCCTTGTAGCGCTGCATCTTGGAGACAGTCACCAGCCTGCCTCTGCTGTTGGGCTGCTACTTGTTCCTGCCTACCACTGCACCATGGCTGACCCACATGTTTAAAAAAAAAACAAGTCAAGATTACTAAAGAGAACAAACCACCAACAACAATCAGATACTTTCACTGGGAGCAAAGCTGAAACAAATTATGAGGCTCTTTTCCTCCTTCTCATCATCATCACCCCACCACTGCATAAGATGCACTTTCTGCAGTTCCACTGCAATACTCTGAGCCGCAGGAGCAAAACACCCAGAGATCTTGTCTGAGACATCCCCTGCAGACTTGCTTCTGGGGTAAGAAGCTGGATGAGTAAGAGACCCACCACCTCTCTCCTGACCCCTTGCAGCACCAGGCTGCAAGATTGGGCTTGTTTTGTAGCACCCTACAGCTCTCCAACAGGGGCCACGAGCCAGATGGCTCCTCCCGCTATCACCTCTCTTTTCTGACATACTTTTATTTCCCAGATCGCTGCTGTACCAAGTACAAGAGCAGTTAAAGTGGAAAGCCATGCTTGACAGGTGACATCTGACAGGCAAGCATCTGATACCCAAGTTCAAAAGCGGTGTCAGATATTCCTCCGAGACAGTAACGCAGCCATAAAATCCAGAGGCTCAGAAGACAGGAAGAAATAAATCTTCACTCTCGTAAATGCAGGCATGGAAGAGCTCCAGAATTTGAAATGGAGACAGTAATGGTCTGACGACTCTATTTACAAGTGACCCAAGTATCTGGAGCAGTTTGAATTAAAGGCAGGGTTAAACACATCCACCCCGATGCGAGTGTGCTCTGACTGCCGAGGGAAGCCCGGGGTCCATCAGTTAGGGGAGGTCAGGAGCCAGCCCGCCTGCTGCCTCTGCCCGGGTCCTGCGACACCGGAGCACAGGAGCAAACGTGCAAATGCCAGCTCGGGGAGTTCATCTGTGAAGCCTCTCATTCAGTCTGACTGTCTGTACCACAGCGGTGTCGTAATTTTACCTACTTAAATGCCACATGATTAATTATAGCAAATGTCATCAAGTTAGCACAAAAAAAAAAAAAAAAAAAAAAAGATCTTGCTACCTGATCCATACATGCAAAAGCAAGCAAGTTTTCCCTGTGCCTCATCTACTGGGTCTAGACAGCCGGGAGGAGGCAATTCCCAATGCAGCGTAATGAGTGACTTGTCCTAAGACAAAAACGTTATTTAATAGAATGTAATTTGTGTTCTCTTAGTAAGTCAACAGCATGATTATCACCACAGATGTTCTCTTCAGTATATGATAAAAGCACATTTCTCCATTACTGCAGAAAATCACAATTTTCTTCACCGAGCAGCATTCTCCCTGAGTCATCACATCTAACATCAGGAAAATAAACACATAAACTTGCACTGCTCTGTTAAGGATGATATCAGACCACAATAGAGCTATGAGTAATTCTAAGACAACAACACTAATAATAATAATAACAACAACAATAACAACACTAATAATAAGAGGAGGAGGAGGAGGAGTACAATAGAAAAGCACTGGGGCATCTGCAGGTCCTCTGCTGAAAGATCAGTTACAAATATAACACAGAACCAGCTGCCTTTTCATTAATGATCAGGTTATTTGTTGATCTCCAGCACTGAAATACTAGAAACCACCAGAGGGATATTTCTGAAAGATGCTTTTAAATACATAAATAATAATCAGACTTGTTCTGATGTCTTATAAGTTAAGTTCTAGCCCTGAGGAAATCATTCAGCAGAGTTATATATCCAACCCTAGAAACCAGGATTATGACAGGAAATTAAAATACTGTCCCTACCTAGCACAATACATCTATTGTTACCATTGGGCAGTAATAAAAAAAAAAACCCTCACATTTTTCCTCTTGAAGTAACAAAGACATATTCTGGTTTTGAGATGAATAATATTATAATATTAATTTCACCAGGATTCTCAAAAGCTGCTGCATAACACATCTATTCTGAATGAACATATTCTGTCACTAGGAATAAGAACACTAAACCTGCATTATCTAAAAACCTACCATAAACTGTTTGTTCCTCTAGACTTAACTATGGGATATGGACAGCTTAAATTATCTTTGTTGTTGTTGTGCACATGCAGCTTTCGTGGATTTGAGCTGTGACCAGAAATCCACCTGCCAGGATGCCACCAGCACGTTGCTAAACTGAGCCCCGGTCAAAATCCATGACTTGGCTCTTCAGTCACTGGATACATTTTCCTCAGTTATCTTCTTCATTCTCCCCTAAGACAATCGCTGTAACAACTCATGGTACTGTGTAATTACTTAATCGGTCAAATCTGCTGGTTACAAGAGAAAAAATAGTCACTCTCTCACATTAGCTCATGCTCCTTCTGTTTCACCAGTGTACATGGAGACAAAATGAACATGCTCATAGAGACCAAACACTGGGACTATGACAACTCCTCTGTGAATGAAAATGAAATGACAGGTATGTTGGACTCCACCTGTAAGGGCCGTGCTCATTCACATGCAACTCCCCACACTTCACCAACTGCAGTTGAACACCTTGAAAATGACAGTTGCCAATGCAAATGTTATTTTGCCACTCTGCTTTTGAATACTGTATGTTTGAGTTCAAAGCATCTCTGATGACTGGATTGTATAGAACCTTAGATGAAATACTGGTGTTTAATCTGTTTCGTGGTTTATGTATTTTTTACTTCTTTCAACTCAGGACATGACATACTTTCAACCAAGGAGGTCAGTTAATGACAGAGAAATTGGTACGTAAGGGAGACACAATTGCAGCTCATGGTCTACTCCATCCATGGCACTAATCCTAACCACCAAAGAGCAGCTCTGAGACATCTTGCCTCAATCCGTTATCCTCATCCATCACCTGGCATGCAGATGGCCTGTCACAGCCATAGCAGAGGTAGCAGCCACATCCCATGCCTGATGAATTGTGGCCTCAGGTTCTCATAGTCTTGTGCTGTTGGCAATGGTGGCTTCCAGAGTGGTGGCTTCCAGAGTGGTCTGTAACCTCCTAGGAAAGCACAAGCAAAGTCCAACCATGAGGACAGTTCCCAGGGTCTGTGAATGCTGACTGCACCTGTATCTTGTAGCTAGAAATTGATAGCAGGCTGATTCTTTTCCATCCCTGTTGAAAACAATTCCTGGATGCAATGTGCAAAACCAGGCAAAGTCTATGGTTCAGGCTGAAAATGGCCTTTGCCTAATAAGAGACCTGAATCTACAAAATTCTTTCAGAGCGCTGTTGCCAGCATCCTAGACTATCAAAAACCTTTACATTTACACCTGGTCAGTTTGACATTACCTTCACCTCTGACCTAGCCCCAGTACAGCACATCACTGTGTAAGCAAAGTTGCCTTCAACTATTCTTCAACCTCCTCCCAAAGTCTGCAGATCCCTCCACCAGTGCTAGGTGTTCTCATATAGGGCTATTTGTGTATAAGGTATTATAAATGTTTCAAAGGTCTGTACTAATTACATATTGATTTATTAGTAAAATTTAAGATGTTGATATAATTGCTGTCTTCCAAGAACACATATCATTGTTCTAAGATTTTCCGTTGTCTTGAGTATGACAGGGACTATAAAGCGCATAAAAGAAAAAAACCAAAACGAAACAGAAATAGTAGGTCTGTGTGCATATTTTAAAGCCACGTATTTCCTTTCTGCAATACCTCCCGAACTTCAATTGATTTTAATCTTTCACGTAATAAGGAAGGTGTGTAAAAGCCAGGTTCACAAATGCCATCCTCCTCATTCCACCAGCGGACAGTAAAAAGTTATGAAAATACTCATATTGAAAAAGCCTCTTTCCTTTAAAATACTGGAGCCTTAGAAAAGAGAAGACCCTGGGGCAATAACCTGTAATCTCTGTATCATCTATTGCTTGAAAAACAAAGACAACTTTGGCAATGTGTACAGGCTCTCAATTGATTGAGCCCCACTCTGTAGAAATCTTCAAGGTGAAAGGAACTATCTCTGGCACATTGCTTCAAGGTGAAGCCCATTTTTTGTTTTCAGGTTTAAGTACGTTAGCCACTGTCAGAAGTAAAGCTGATTCCTGCCAATTTTTTTTATCTGGCTATTTACAGAGAGGTTTAGGCAATGGATTTCTTTCTCAAATATTTGTGAATAAGCAGATCAAATTACCAGTGCCTCATGAGCGATGCAGTACTGCTCCGGGTAGCAGCAAGCAAAGGATAATCTAATCAGTCTGGCACACTTTGAGCGAAAGACCAGGAACTTAATTTGCACTATGTCACTGGTCAGAAAATGCACGTACAGTGGTTCAGTTTGTCAATGGGGCACTGTAAATCTGCTTGTTCTGGGTCACGGGCACACATTTTGCAATTACGGCAAGAAAACACACCACCGTATACAAGAGAATAGATCAGGGATGACTCTGACATTTAGTTGCACAGTATTAAGAGAAGCAGTGCTGAGAGCTGTCGTACAAGCCTTTGCTTATGCCCAGAGCAGGCAGTGCTGCTGAGTACTGAGTAATTATGGGAATATCAGGAATGCTTTCCCAGGAGCAGACCAGCATTCAGCTAGCACGTGTGACTTACTGCCAACAGACACCCACAAAACTTTCAAAACATGAACAAAGCAGAAGGTAAAACAGCTATCTGTTAACTCAATATCCAATACCCAAATTACTCCTTATCTGTTTCGTTTTGGCAATATTTGGCAGTATTTCCATATCCCTGAGACAACACTGTAATAGGACACGGGTGATGAAGTTTCATCATCTCACCTGTTGGAGTTGTGTCCTCTCCCAGTGTTAGGCATCCAAAGGTGCTAGTCAGATGCAGTCAAGATGTGCAGCTTTTATTTAACTGCCAACTGTTTAACAGAGATGAGCGTACGAAAGCATAGACTGTGCTAACACAGCCGTGGGTCTGCCCATGGGTCTACTCATCACTGAACGTTTGGAAGAATAAGGCACTTGTCTCTCTTGGATGACTTCAAAAATCTCTCCTGTGGTGGTCTCTGCCTCTGGTTCCTCTACATTTGCCTGTGATTCTGCAAAAAAGCTAGTTTATTTTCATCTAAAATAGTCTAGATTGTATTAGAAGCATTCAGTTTAAATGCCTTCAAACAAAAATTCTGATGTAGCAAGACTGTTTTTTTAAAAAAGGAAGAATAAAGGTAGTGTCCATCTAAATCAAGGTAGCCGAGTTGTATATTCAATCCATTTCAATCTTTTAAAAGCATAGAAACTTTGGAAAAAAGCAGCTGCTTTTCAGAAATATTTTTTTAATACATGAGGGCTATTTGGGGGATGGAGGAAAAGCTGAGTTAAACTGTAAACACATTCCTGAAAAAAAAGCTCAGGATTTGCAATTTTTCTAACTGAATTTGAATATAAAGAAATAAAAAGAATAAGAAAAGAGCACACGGGAGATGAGTACAGTTTGTCCCAAGATCTACACACATCCATGGCTATGAAGGACAGTAGTTGTTCATTTTCAAACCCTAGGAAGGCTGCAGGGACCACCACAACTGTATTTTGGTGGTGGAGCCTTTCACAACCCTGTCCAAACTCTTCCTCTTGGGATATGTGTAGCTCCCTGCAGCATTTATGTATTACAAATTAAACATGATGTTTCACATGTGGCCCCATGAGAAAATACTTCATATTCAGTAAAGTGGGAATAAGGTGAGCATGCGTTTTGTGTCCTTTCTGTTGTAGACTACTGGCACAGACACACCTTTTAAGCATCTGCCTCATTACAAATATTACACTCTGCATTTTTGTTACTATTTCTAGCTAGTTCAGCCCCTGTGTTAAGAAAACCATACAATATTTCAATGTAACAAATTACAGTGTAACTGCAAGAATGGCGAGAGAGGGAAACCTCATGTTTATAATGTTATATATTTATATTTTTGATGCAAAATTGTCAGCATCAGCTTCTAATGGTCTCTGGCTGTCTTGAAAGCAAGCCTGATGGCATCCTGGGTATCTGGGGTTTAAACAGAACTTTTTTTCATTTAGGAAAAGAGAATAACCTCTCTTTTAAAGTTATACAGAGGTAAATCAAAGCCCTTCTTACAGTCCTTGCTGTACTGCATGCCCTCCTGAGGTATGCCAGGATCACACTGCACAGTATCACAATGCTGGGCAGGCTTCTGGCCATGGCTGGGAAAACCTCACTAGCTCTTCCCACTGCTGCTAAAGCAAGAAAGTGTTTAATCCTGTAAACAGGATCCAATGCTATAATCTCTAGGTGGTTATGTTACATAAATGGATTTAAGGCATTTGAAGTCTGCTGTTGGGACACCGGGCTGGCACCTCAGTTGGTGTAAATCTCCGTAACTTCACTGAAGTCAGTGGAACTGCACCAATTCAGGGCACATTTGAGGAACTGTCCTTCAATTTCTTTTCTTTTTTTTTTTTTTTAAATTTTTTTTAAAATGTTTCTGTAATCCTCAGCAGAGCAGGGACCAAAAGCATTCCTGCTCTCCAGCAGATGATTCCCTGCACAGAGAAGCCGCTGGGTGCAGGGGAGCTGCTGTGGCTCTGGCTGCCAGGTCACACCAGCCACTGGCACCGTGTCCTGCCCTGCACGGCCATCCCCAGCACAAGGACCTCCAGCACTCACAGACACTCCCCAACTCTTTTTCTGGAAGTCACTGTTTATCCCTATTTATTCTGCTGGGTCATCCCCGCAGAGGGACCAGACTCTCCACAGACACGCAAAAACCAGATTCCACGTGAATCTGGCATTAAAATTAACATCGCTGAATGCCAAATTGAGGGCAGCTTAAATAAAGTTCCCAGAGTTCAATCAGTAAAACATCAAAAGAGCAACTGGGAGTGCAATTTGTAGAATCTGCCCATGGATAGCATGTATTCCTTTAATTTTTTAAAAATGTTATGAACTTTAAGTAATGCAGCAGGGAAAAGAAATCAGTAATAGCTGTCAAAAACCTGACTTTTATGACTTCTTACACTGCAATTTAGGACCCTCAAAACCCACTCAGATTGATGGCATCTGTGAGTAAAATCTTTCTTCTATCTGGGTGTAACACTATCAGGTTAAGTTTTCAAACATTTCTTGCTCAGGTTTAAAGAGCAGCGTGGTGGGGTTGCCCCAGAGACAGAGTTCATCTCAAACTGTCCATTTAAATCTCTACCACCTGGTGCAGCTTCAGGAAGAGAAGCTCCTTTTTAAGGTGTTTCTTATAGCAGGAGAAAACCGCTCTTGGAAACACAGTCCTTAATGCAATATAAGGACATCAAAAAGCAGCAATTACCAAACAACACAGCCTATCCCAAGGGTAAAATTTCAGTTTTCTTTGCTTACGGAGACTTCTGGTTCTCCACCCAGAGGATGCTGATACTTCAAACACAAACGTTATGCAAAACGTAGTGATTTGTGAACAAGTGCTTCAGATTAGACTTTGACCTAATGCAAATCACATTTTCTATAAATGATTTGCAAACCAGCATCGCTGTGACAGATAGTACAACGGTCCACTAAACCTTCCATGGCCTTCCCACTACTGTGGTGACCAAGGAGAAGCCGTGCGAGCAGCTGGCAGCAGCAGTGCCGCTGCTGACCAACGCACGGCAGCTTACAGGAGTCTGTCCTCTCTGCATGCCCTGCGTGGAGAACTGCCTGCATCCTGTCACCCAGAGGCACTGAAGATACATACAAACTAATTGCATCTCCAGAGATGAAATATAGCTAGTTGCCCCCCCTGAGGAGGCTCTTGTTTTGCTGTTAGACAAAGGACATAAGGAAAAGCTCTGAAGAAGTGCACTGCAATAAAATGACTACAGAGATAAAAAACAAATTCAGTATCAATGAGGACAGCAAGTCAACAGCTGACTGGAAGGAGATCACCTGTATTTCTTTAGGAGAAAGTCATCTGACCAAGGCCTATTACTTTATAATTAAAAGCCAACTTACTTTCTTGTTCAACAAGAAATTACATGTTTTACTGTGTTGATATGATCCAGTGAAACAAATGTCACTACATAATGTCCACTTATGCCCAACCAGTAGGTTGCTGAAGCCTTTAGAACTCCAGTGCAAACTAATAGAAGTTATTTTTTGCCATGTTTTACTACAAATAGCCCAAAATATCAGGAAGATGCCAAAATAGGAGTTGACTTGCATTACTCATCTGAGTGCCATGGCCACCTGCAGCACTTTGGCAATTGGGAGACAACCAGCTCCAGGATAGGGGGTTACTTTTTCTTTTGGTAAATTACAAGTCACAAGTTAAAAGCAAGAAAATTAACAAAAATCACGTAATTTCATTCTAGTGAAGAGAAGGCTTAATGGGTAATCAAAATAATGTGCACTGCTTCAGCAATTTTTTCATTACAATTTAAAAAAATAATGGCTTTCTCTATTTTGAAAATTAAGGATTATCCTGGACTGAGAATGCACTACAAAGAACCTCCTGATTGTTTTTTTTAGATGCCTCAAAGACAAACAAGAATTTCTATAAGCAGCCTTTTCTCTGGAACGGAGAGCTTTGGCTTTAACTTCAAGAAGTACACCACCACACTCCATAATGAAGAATACACAAAGTAATTAAAGAGAGAATAACTCTTTACGGATCACTTTGGTAGCACTCTGCTGTCTCGCCAGAGCATTGCTCTGCGAGCAGCAAGAAATCAAAGCCACAGAGGAAGTTTCTCTTGACCTGTTTGCGGTTCAACCCATCATACCTGAGAGCACCTCAAATGAGAAGTGCCACTGCTCTCAGCATTGCGGCTGCTGGGGAAGTTTATAAGAGCACTGCGGAGGCAGCCAAAAATAGTTCAAAGACATGAGAACAAATGCCTTTTTTAAAACTGCTGCCTTTTTAAATATGCAAGAGATGGAAATGATAATACATAATTAATACATGTGAGAATATATAACAAAAATAGTGCTATGCTGTCTGCTGATGCACATTAGCGTTAGCATTACCGTGCAATACCGTAGTATAGAAGAAAGTGCCCAGCCAGGTGGATAAACAAGACGGTTTCTTTCCCGTGGGTTTGACACAGCAGTGGTTTCGTACAACAAGCACATTTGTTACCCTCCGATCTTAAATATATACATCCTTCATTCTTCAGTCATGATCTGTCTCATACAGTAAAAAGATCTTTGTCAATGTTGGAAATACAAAACATTACTCACACCTAGTCTTGCTTATTCTGCACCAACATAAAGTACATCGCTTCATACTATGTTGTCACGCAGTGTTGTTGTTTACAAAACTGGATAGTCCACTTCCCAGAGAAGTTTGCTCATTACTTATGAACTGAGCCTACAGTGTATTCACCACACACTGCCTGTGCAGGCGACGGCTGTGGTTCCCTGAAGAGCAGCACCTGGCGGGGCTTCCAACACTGTCCCCATCCAAGTCACCTGGACCTGGTGAAGCCTTTGCCTAAGAACTGGCCACAAATTCTCCATTACATTTTTTTTTTTCCATCTCTAGTATCCATTAGGAAAATATAATGGATTTCAATTGCAATGAACTTGTTGACTGAAGGTTGTGTGACTCGAATTAAGCTTTGCAATTCAAAGAATGTACACGAGCTATGCAATGAAAAATTTTAAAAAATGTATTTTCTATACAATCGCAGCCATTACAGCCCAGTGACAACACCTTTTGCCTGGTATTGTGTGAATGAAAATACACCCCTATAATTAGACCAGGAATTAGCTGCAACAGTCAAGCCCTTAAAGTCATGTGTTAAATGCTGACTTTGCTTTGTTAGTATTGCTACAATTTTAACATCTTTTGTCCTTTGAACTTCTATATAAAATTTTCCTTAACTCTTTATTCAGTATAAACGTACCCTTAGCTTCTCCAAAGTAAGCAAAAGCATGCTGGGATATTGCCACAGCAGTATTACTTTGCTTACCTCTAGAAAAGAATTAAAAGCATTTTAATACTAAAGAACAAATGCATACAGTAAAAAGTACACTGTGACCATGTTTGTATGCGCGGTAATGCAGTAAATATTTCCCTTAAATACTTCTCTAATCCCACAGATGATTTTTCATCTTGCTGGGTTTTATTCAGTGGAAAACCCGCAAGCTCCTTCTTAAACAAACCAATTTTTTCCTCCTGAAGGAGAGGAGGCCCACCGAAGCGAGCAGTTAAGTACACGCCCCGCGCCCCACGGTGTGCACGCACACCCCACACCCTGTGTGGATACCAGTGGTTTACTTGGGAAACTCATTTACTCCCCGCGCTCCCACCTCCTCTCCTACAGATGTTCCGCCAACTTCCAATTCACAAAAGCAAAACCTCTTTAGAACCAAAATAAATACTAATCTTAAATTCAATGTACCCTGACAGCAAATAAGTTTGCTGTGCTTACTTCAGCATGAATAAAAAGCCCGCAAGGAGACTCCTACATAAGAGTATATTTACAAGTTCCATTACCCACTGGAGAGATTGATGTAATAAACCCATAATAAAAAGCCTTGTGTTATGGATTTCTCTAATGTTTCTTATCAAACAGCCTGTATTATCTTGGCTTGTGTATTCAATTTAAAATAGGTTTTCAATAAGTGCCTTGGAGCTAGAGGTCATTTTCACTTAGTTTTCCGACACGCAGGGATGTGTACTGTCTTTTCCTGCCCTTAGAAACTAAAAGCTGTTTGTAGCTTGGTCAAGTACAGTTTACAAAGTAGGCAGACAGATAGATTAGGGAGAACAAGAGAGGGAATATATTATCTGTATACCTATTCATATCTTACAGCTGTAGCCAAAGCTACCAGAGGCACAGGCCCTGTTATGCAATTTATTTTTATTACTAAGTAGAAGGATGTAGTTGTTCCTCATGAGATAAAAACAGCACACAGAAATTGTTTTGCCACCAATTGTCACCTTATTTGTAATTCATACTGTCTGGCTGCAACACAACTGAGGTGTTTCCCATGACCTGCAGGCAGACTACCTTGGATGTGCAGTAGTTACTTCACCTTTCAGGCAGAAATAGTACAAAACGAGACAACAAATGCAGTGTTTGAAGATGCACACGATAGCTAAGCACTTGTACCTATTTATATTTTTTTCCCCAGCACCGGATTTAGCTAATAACCAATAGCTGCTAATTAGGATCCAATGCAATTTACCTTAGGACATATTTCAAATCACTGCAACATAATTATGGTAATATTTTCCTCATTTATTAAATCATTTAAATATATTGTTGTTTTTATTTTCAGTTCTTAACCCCTTACTCAGCAACGTCCCTCACTCACTTCGAAGGGGATTCATGGACCTACGTACACCAATTTTTAGTTCATCTCCCTTTCACTGACACAATTTCTGCTAAAGCCTCTTGAATTAACTGTTCAGTCCCAGTATGATCCATCCACTGTAATCATGGGGCATTTCTTCTCTGATTTCAGTGGACACAGGCCATGCAGCCCAGTTGTCTACTTATGTCAAACACAGAGAGAAGGAAACCATATGGATTTTTAGGCTCTGTGTGTCAAACAACTGCAATGGCTTTTTTCCCTTGCAATCAAGTCTTCCTTTCATTAACCATCCAATAGTAGTAATAAAAGTCCACAACTCCAAGGTCTCCTTACACAGAAAGGATAAAACACTGTTTTTTTGGTAACAGTATCCTGCAGAACAAGCTGCTCAAAATGTTGGAATCAAATAAAAGCAGAGAGATACATTTAGGCAAACATGCAATAAAGCAGTTGGGTATTAAACTGAAGCCAAGACCCTTAACTTTTATGAGAACAGCAGATACCTTTGCCACCAATCTCATTGCGACAAGGGTAAAGGGCACTCAGGGGTGAGCAGCAAGCTTGCCGTTAGAAAAGGTTAAAAATAGGCAGCTAATTGTACATCAGCTGAGGCACTAGACAGATGGACAGCCATCTTCCCAAGGGATAGAAGATTCTTTCCAGTAACTACAGGAACACATTCAAAAATCTCTTTAAAACCTGAGGGACACTTTGAAATTAAAAAAAAAAAAAAAAAAATTTAAAAAAATGCACACCTGGGTATATATGTAAAGTTCAAGCAAAGTTTCTCATCCTGTATGGAAGACAAAGTATGTGCACCCACCTGCACTATGACAGCTTTAGCCTACTAAAGCTCATACATTTTTCACTGTGGTATTTTAAAAGCAGCAGTGTGACTGCGCCCTTGCTGGTCTTGAATTCGTGGGTAATCATTGCATCGTAAGCATTTGGTGAAGACATCATGCCATGCCTGATCTCTGCACTGAAATCACCTCTGATTAAAAGATTTGAGGTCAAACCGCACTGTGAAGCTTATGCACATGTTGCATGCCACATTTACTGCATGCTTCAAGTGACATTAAATGAAGACACCATTAAACATTTAATGGTGCCTTTCTCACAGTGGCAAACAACGCTTCACCTTCTTTTTTATCCACCAGACCGTAATGACATGTTTCCGAGTTAACAGATTCTCACCCACCAAAAAGGTCCCAGGCTCCTTTACATGCCTGCACTTTCACTATACTGAAATATCACTTTAATTTCAGGTTACAAAGTATCTTGTTCTATCCTTTATAATGACTCATCAATCCCTTTGTTTTTTCCTCCACGGCTAACAGATCTCTGCTCCCAAACTTAGAATAAGCTGTAAGGGTAACTGGGAAGCAGGACTATGACCTGTATGTCTCACACGCTGGAAACAAACTGCCTTCGGCACATTTACATAGATACTTGGCATGCTGACTTTCAGCCCTGGTAATACCTCCTGAGCACTCTCACAGCCCAAGAGCTCTCCACTCAGCTTCAGCTGTTCTGAAACTGGAACCTTAAGTTTGAAAACATGAAGGAGTAGCACAGCAATCGATGGAAAGCCTTTCAGCCACAAGCCTGGCAGCAACAACCGACACTCTTCACATAGATTTTATAAGCAGGGATTGTGCCAAGCTATTTCCTGATTCAGAGCAAAAATGGAACTTTCCTTGGACTATGTCTGCAAACCGCCCCCTCTCTGTCTAGCTAATAAAGTTGCAGAGGTCTACAGGAAGCTGCTAAAATTATAGGCTTCTGTACCTAACAAAGTGGTGGTGTTTTCACCAGTGCCAAACACCTCCCTGTTGTGTTGAAATGTGTGGAATTTAGGGCATGTTAACACTTCTTAAACCAGGTCCCTCTTCTTGTTTTTTGCTTGTCTTCTGCATTTCTGAATACAGATGTGAGAAGTCAAGATAGTCAAAATGATCAACAGATTTAATAAAAATGCTCCTACTTCGAGTGAAGTCTCCATGACTGACAATGAAAATCAGTGGAGAACAGTCAATCCTCCTCATGCTCACAGAGTCCACTAATACTCTTCAATGAATATTATACACAGCCTTTGGACATCTACAGACCTTAAGTAGGACTCCTGGAGTCCTCAGCACAGGAAAGACATGGACCTGTTAGAGCACATCCAGAGGAGGGCCATGAAGACGATCAGAGGGCTGAAGCACCTCTCCTATGAAGACAGGCTGAGAGCTGGGGTTGCTCAGGCTGGAGAAGAGAAGGCTCCGGAGAGACCTTATTGTGGTCTTTCAGTACTCAAACAGGACTTACAAGAAAGATGGGGACAGACTTTTTAGGAGGGCCTGTTGCAATAGGACAAGAGGTAACGGTTTTAAACTAAAAGAGGGTAGATTTAGACTAGATGCAAGGAAGAAAGCTTCTACAATGAGGGTGGGGAAACACTGGCACAGGTTGCCCAGAGAGGTGGCAGCTGCCCCATCCCTGGAAACATTCAATGGCAGGCTGGACAGGGCTCTGAGCAACCTGATCTAGTTGAAGATGTTCCTGCTCATTGCTGGGGGATTGGACCAGATGACCTTTAAAGGTCCCTTCCAACCCAAACTATTCTATGGTTCTATGGTAAGTAGGATGCTTAAAAAGCCTAAATTTGCATTTGCTTTGGTCAGCTTAAATAGACCCTTATTGTTTTTATAACAGAGGTTAATTTTCTTTTGATTGCCTTTTTCCATGTTATTTAATAGTCTTTAAAAGGAAGAGGATGCTCAGGACCACGTTTTAATGCAACATCTTGAACAAATTATAGTCAAAGAAAATTCGAATCCTTGATAATTTAAGTGTTATTTTTCTACTAATGTGAATCCAACCCTAACAAATTAAAACAGGAAGAATTAATTGGATATGCAAATAAGATTATTCAGTATATAAATCTAATTACATACCAATTTGCTTTAACGGCATGAGAAAGAAAAAATGTTCTTTGTAAATTGATTGTTTTAAAAACCACCTGTAGCACAACAAAGTGGTAAGGCTGTATCTTAAAGGTACTCATTGTCAGCATTAATAAAACAAGGTACTTTGAAGATCTTGTCAAGAGTACCTTTTTAATGGGCACCCTGCTTAGTCCTCTGATTTACGATATTCCATTATTAGTTTTCAAACACATACCAAAACAGTGCCTCGACTCCCGTCCTTCCCCTCAGCAACAGACAGATGCAAACAAAACAGGCTGATCCTGGAAATATTAGGTGATTCTCATCACAAACCCTGACTTTTCTGTGCTGATGCAGACTTATATTCCTGCCTGACTGCAGAAAATGAGCAACACTGAATCTGCAGGCTGGGGTGGCATCAGAGACAAAGCAGACCTTGCCAGCAGTGGTCATTCAGCAGCTGCTGGCTGCACCATGCACATATTGACCCCTTTCAGCTTTCTCTGTCACCTCTGGAAAACAAAGAGGGACAAAGGAATAATTAGGAGAACACCACACTGCAGTGAGGAAGATTTCTCCAGGGGAAAGAAGCCTGTTAATTCTGAGCCTTTTGTGTCCAAGAAACAAATTACATAGATAGTCAATTTACTTCTTTGAATAACTACTTGTCAGTAAGAGTAAAAATTATAAATGAGATCACTGGAATTGATTAAGATACAGAATAGCTGACACTGTAATTAGTGCCCAGTGTGCCATCTCTGATAAAGGATCCCAATCACCCACTTTCATTGACTGTACATTGAATTTTGTCATCTAAGCCTAGTTCCTTGATTCACAAATTTGGCATCTAAAATAATCTGCAGTATTAAAACAGCATTAAAAATCTGCTCCAAAGAATAATAAAGGGTATATAATGTTTACACTGCTACAGTAAGCAAGTATTACGATCACCTTATCAAAAGCAAGGTGTTATTATTATAGAAAACTAAATTTGAGTATACTACAAAATACTGAGAAACATTAAACAAAATTAACTTATGGCCATAAATGGTCAAGGGAGCAGGAGTTTTCATGAGGAAAAACTCATTGGAAATGAATGTGAACTCACAAATAGACTAATTTAAAATAATAAAACTATCTGTGACCTGGGGGGATATGGGAGGTGCTACCTGGTTCACTACTGCTACTGATAAGGAAAGTTGCTGCTTCTGAGGCTCAAAATTCTCACAAAACCGATGACTAAACACCTCTGGCCATCACCGGGAGCAAAAACCCTCTTTGTGATGCCCCGCAGAGCTGCATCCGCTCCCCCAAGAGTGCCAGAATCCAGGAGCAAGCAGCCAACTTGCAAGAGTAAGCAATGTACAGATTGCTTTGCAGCAGAGCATCTTCCAATTTCTACTCTGTCTTCCTGGGCATCCTGATTTTGTTGTGTCCAATTTAACTCAGATGAGGTTCCCCAGTACATGGTTATCAGTGGGGAAGGCAGTGAACATCATCTGGTACCTGTAGGTTTATGAAAGCAGCAGCTGTATCCAAATACACCACAATCACTTTATAGGCATCGTCTGCTCCAACTCCATGGATAACGTGTCAGGGCTCAGTGTTGGAAATTGAATAACCACTGTACGCACACACCGCAGCCTTACTTCGGGTAAAAACTAACGTGATCTTTAATATGGCTGATCCTCCAGTAAAGGATGCACACCACAGAGGATTACGGTTTTTATCGCTATATCATAGCTTCTTTAGGGAAATCAGACAGCTTTCAAATTAACCAGCCCCCCACACACACTCCCCTACACTCCTGTTTTGAATGCATGTGCTGAACCATAAACACCTAATTCTGAATCATATTCTCAAGCAGGTTGTGGTTATGCTTATCCTCATACGTATTCTTCTTGTTTTCCAATACAATACAAAAAAATAATGCTTTACTGACGTCTACTTTTTTATTGCTCATATTACTGAAAGAAAAGACTCTCAAAAATCCTGTAGTTTTTCTTTCATACCTCTGCATTTTAAAGGGTTTTATGGTACTTAAAAAAAACCTTTTAAAAAAAAATTAGACTTTTAAAGAAATTTGTGAGGCCTTGTCTCTTTCTACAGTTTCTCTCCTGCAAGGGAGATCCGATCTCATTTTTAATGGAAATGCTGAGATTTACAAATGAACACAGTCTGCCACACAGCCTGAAACCTCACACTCTTTGGCACTCTCCCTTGGGCAATTTAGTCATCTGCCCCTGTTATTGTCTTCTCATTGGGTTTTGTTCTTCCTCTGTCTGCCTTTTGGGGAAGTGCAATGAATCAAGAAGTAGTGACTCTGATATAAGTCCAAACAAGCAAACATTTGTAGGTACACATTTTCATGACTGTAAGACAGTTGCAAAATAAGCAAAAATAAATTCTTCTCACAAGGAAACTACAGTCCCAGCAAACTAAGCTGTGCTCCTACCCGTGAGAACACTCTCCTGGTGCTTCATTACAACACGCTTCGCTTTCAGAGGATTGCCCTTGCACTGCTATAGATTAGCATGGAAAATAAATGCAGAAATTTGGTGAACACAGGGGTTTTTTGTCATTTAAAGTCTCTATGTGGAATTTGTTTGTGGCATTTATTGTATATTTTAGATTGTATTAATAATGAAGGATAGCTCAAGTTAAGCATTTTACAGCTACAGAGATGCTGCTAATACATTCATATGGTTTAGCTAAGACATTTTTCATTTAAGTACAGACTGGATGCTAATACATTTGTATAGTGAAACTAATACTTTTTTTATTACTTTAAATGCTATATGGGCAGCTGCATAGTAACTAATGAATTTACATGAGATCTTCTGAAGTCTTTAGAAACAACTTAAATAGTTTTTAAACTACTACGTTCTCCTGTTCACAGTAAACAACAATTGCAAGGGACAAGACATGGGTCCTGCACAGTACATCAGCAGGGCTTCCTCTGTGTCCTTGAGTACAATTAAGCAAAGTGGTGGAAAATGATTTGCTGCTTTCTCTAAATTTTTCCACTTTTCCACTGCCTTCCCTGGCTCTGCCAGGGGCAACCAAGGGAGCTCTCAGGTGTGCACACTAGCAGTTTGGTGCACTGGAAGGCGTTTTTCTAGCTGTGAATTTGCCTCGTTTCTACACTCAGAACCTCACTGCAGGCACTTGAGCTCCTCACAGTCCTCTTGCTGTCCATGCACCAGAAGTACACACCAAGAACCAGCAACGGCACAACCTGTGTTACCAGTAACAACGCCACATTCACACACAGTGCTGCGACCACAGCAAACAGTGTCAACCAACCCTCATCCTTCTCTTCGTGCTGCGCCAGCTGGTCACGCAGGCAGGAGGGACTGGAGCCCAAAATACGGAGCAGCCTCCTAGGCAGCGCACCCTGAGACCAAGAGCCCCTCTGCTCTCTGCAGCACTCCCAGGTGCCACAATTAAATTTCCTTCACAAAAAAAAAAAAAAACCTTCAGAAGAATACAAAGAGAATTAAGCCTGACAAAAAATCACAATAAACACTAATGCAAAACTTCAGCCTTTTGGACACAGCTTTCCTGCAGGAAGCTGTTTTTGACACAATCTCTGTCTTGCTGATTATTAAGCAGAGAAAGACCTTGGCTTTTTTAATTTCACTGATTTGGACTGGCACAGTTTATCAGCTGACACATTAAAAATGCTCGCTCTTTTGGGTTTTTTTAAGCAATGTTATGACATCTCTCAAATTACATAAAATCCCTGCTAACTGCTGTATTTTCATGCATCTTCTCCTAAATACTTTTAGAAGAAAGCAGTAAAAGGCAGAGAATGTCTACACTTAAAAAGAAGAAGAGGTGGTTAAGTTTTACAAGTAATTGGATGTCACATTAAGGAAAGATAAATTAAAAAGTGTTAAAAGCCTCTGCCTTCATTTTAAACACAACACCTTACAAGAACTGTAAATGCTACTGCTGACTCTAACATGTAAGGCCTAACAGGCTAAAAACCTTTTACAAATCAATCCTGCGAAACACTGACAGGCACATTTAGCTTGTATTGCTGAGAAAAAACAACGCTATAAGCACATTTTGTATACAGCAAACATGTTTCAAAACCAGCACAGCCACACCTGCACAGAAACACTGATAGGTGTCGGAACAAACTGAAATCTTGACTTCAAATAAATATTTAAAAGCTTAGTTCAACACCACTCAAAAAAAATAATGAGAAACACAGCAATCGGACTATTACTGCCTGCAATGATGCCATTAGAACATCCTTATTCCAGGAATAACTACCAGTACCCAAAGGCTAAGGTGAAGATTTCTCCTCCCCAAATCCCATAGATTCCCATCTACTGTGCTTTTACTTGGCTTGGTTATGCATTTCCTGACCTTTTCAAACTGTCCAAGCAGTGCTGCATCATCAGGACTTCATCCCCCAGACATGCTGTACTCCACTGGCACATGCTACAGATGTCTGTAGCTGCAGACTCACGTGAAGTTGGGCCTGAACTCTTGCAGCCCTGCCTGCCCATGGTTTCTTCATCTCCTGCCTCTGGGCTGCACTGATTTCTCAATCTGCTCAGGATAGTCTAAACAATGAACATTAACAGTGTGCTGAAGACAAGGGTGACCTGCTTTCTCTCTGGGTTTGATCCGATTCCTGAGGACATTCATAGACAGAGAAAGTATATTTTGTTTGTTTTTAAAGCAGGATCTCATTGATTTTCAATGTAATTTCTACTCCAGAATGGAAATCACTATTTTGGGGCGAGAAGAAACAAAACATCGTGACCCAGCAATTCAGCACCGAGACTACTCAATATAGACAATTCCCTGTGCCAACTCTTGCAAAGCATTTTGATGGTACAAATGAGCTCTAAATCCTCCATCAGTATAACATCTGAGTCTCCCCTTTCCTGCACCCTATACTGTTTTAATTAACGTGACTAGTACCTGTCAAATGTTGCTATTTCATGATGAGTGAGATAATTGCATGCTTTGCCTCACACAAATTTTCTATCCTTTATATTCATTTGCATGCATGTGCATTTAAAAAAGGAGACATTAGCCATGTGCTTTAAATGTGGTCTGGATTATAAAGTAGCAGGTAAAACCGAGCACAGAATGCCTCTTTTAGTGCTTTTCAGACATAGATGTAATTTTAAATAGCTGTACACATTCTTACCTAGTTTGTACTACACATGTGTAGTAGCATCAGCTGTGCCTTTTAACTCCACTTTCTTTTTAAGTAACTTTGGTTGGGTTTGCAGCGTTCCTATGCTTCATCAGCACCAATACACAGCTTGGTCCCTTTCACTCCCTGTCCCCAGGCCCCATGATGTAACTCAGGCGCACTCTTACTGCTTCTCTCTTGTTGCCATTTCACAAGGGTAAAGCTCCAGTAATTCATCATTCATACGCCACTCCTGCAGCCAGAGTTGCAGAAGAGAACATGTTTGTAAACAAACATCCACCACAGTTGTTTGCACAAGTCTGTATTTTCTTGCTCTTTAACCTTTTTTTTTTTTTGCTCACTGCTGTTTTGATGAATACAACTGTATTTGAGTAACCATCACCCAGTGCTGCACTGCAATTAGTACCAAAAGCGATGCTAACCAATTACGAGATTATTTAGTGATTCATAAGCTGCAGAAAATATTTAGCTAGTGGTGAAATACAGAAATCATGCAAAAGAACAGTAAGACAGAAGAAACCAGAAGCAGGATGGCAGAGCATGGAAATCCTGTGTCATGAAACATGAGCCAGCTGCTCAGCTGATTTAAATTGGCATTCTTTGGCAGAAGTCAATATAATGACTTGCACTATTGGAGGACCAGGGTTATATGTCAGGTCTGACAAACCTTTCCTTTCTGAAGGAGCACAGGGGATGCAGGACCCTGCAGAGAGCGATGGGGAGGGCTCTGCTGGGCCCACAAGGCTGCTTTCTGGACAAAGCAAGAGTCTTTCCACAGCAAATCTGCACAAACTCAAGCTGTTCAGCTTAACCCACTTGCATCAGTGCTGATCTGATACACAACTCTGCATAAAAATACCATGTTGACCAAACATAGGCAAAACATCTGTTGCACACATTGGTGCTGATCCTACAGAGCAAACTCAGCGTGTACCTGTATGGCTGGAGCTTTTGGACAAATTATAAACTCACGTTACAGAGCTACTTTCTAGTTCTGGGAGCTTGTGAGACAGGCATATTAAATGAGCAATAAAATGCAACTTAATGGGGTCGATGTTAAATTAGTTTCAATTATCAAACCCCATTTTAACAAAATGAATGCCTGGCTTACATCCAGGATTCACATAATTTACATGGGGAAGCACTAGATTCTCTCTCCTCCCGCTAACTGATGGCATGTCACTCCTTTGCCTTTCATTAGGGAATAACTTCTGTATTCTACCCTAAGTACATGAACATACCAACAAAACCGAGAAAAAAGAAAACATGCAAGTTTGTGCAGAAATGCAGTAGAGATCAAGAAATGTGACTGCTAAACTTGATGAAGCAAAGTCAGTATTAATAAACTGTGGAAAATTCTATGCTGATTATTTTCCAGTTAGTAGTTTGAAGACTGTTATTACAAGGATATTAAAACAACTAAGAAAATACACTGAAAACCTCTGCTTTTCACTGAGAAAAAAGAGGACACATGCTTTATAATATGCACCATGCTATTTAGACCTTGAAAGTAACTAAAGGAAATGCCTTGCAGCTGTACATTACATATGCTGGAAACTATCTATCATATTTTGAAATGAGTAGCTAACGTTAGTGAGGACAGATTAATAATGATGCAGCGCCTGTCCTCTCTCCCTGGAAAGGGCACCCACTCCGCCCAGTGTCAGTACTCACAATCACATACGAAAAAACTGAGAATCTGCACAGTTTTTTCCAATCTAAAAAATGAGAGACATAGCCATTACCAATAACTGTTCTTGGCCACTTGACTCGAGAGTTGCAGCTGGGCTTCCTGACTCAGAAGAGGCATCATCTTTCTACTGCTACAGAGAGCATTTTTATTCTAGTTGAGGAATACATATTTTAGTAACAGTTTGATAATGTGCTGCACTGCCTTTCAGACTTGTTTTCTCTCCCCAAGTACTTCAAAATGTTCCTAACCCAGAGGGACTGAAGAGAGCCAACACACACATACATACACACAATGGCAAAAGCATCTTCCAGCTCCCTCTCATCTAGGTGCCCTGGTTACAGCTAGACCCCTCTGGCCGTCCTTCAAGACCCTATCAATCCCTCTCCCCCCCCAACTCTCCCTGTTTTGACGTCCATAAGAAATTGTTGGGAGTCTTTTTAAATTGTTCTTTCAGAGCTGTCATGTTAGCCATCATTTCTATACTGGCAGATGTACCCCTCCTCAGCCTGCATGCTGGTCTCACATCTCTGCCTCTTTCAAAGATACTTCTTCCCTCAGGAAGAAAACAACAAGAATGAAGCTTGTCTCTGCTTAACCCTTTCTTCCTACTTTTTTTTTTTTTTTTTTACTTTAATTGGCAGTAAGTATCACCCCTTTCAGTTATGTTTTCAGTTTCAGAGTTGCCTGTATTTACTTTATCTGGGTATGGTCACAGTGTACTTGAGCATCAACCAAAGCATCAGATCTGCATTACACATTCAAGGGGATCACAAAATCATGACAAATGTGCAAGGTAAAACAACATGATACTTCAGTTCATTGCCAAATCGCCACAACCTGGACTTCAGTGGTAAAGCTCAAAAATATAACAATGCCATTATTTGTTTCATATGTAATTCCTCTTTTAAGGGACATTATAAAAGACAATCTGATATAGGTTACTTGACACCAAGAATTTGGAAACAACTTTTCCGTAGCCGAGAAGTGCATATTTCTCATCTTCATTCCACCCGTGCATCCAGCCGCCTCAAGCCCCTTTTTATCTTGCTGTGTCTTCTGCATTACTCCCTGCTTTCATATCCCAGAAAGCCCAACCATCAACCTGCCTTCTTTCAAGTCCCTCTTTAGATGTCTTCTAGTAAAGCCCACACAGCGCGAACTCAGAAGAAATGCCATTTCACGTGGACCATATGAAAAATGGAAGGAGAGTGAATGCTACAGGAATAAAGCTTGATTTGGCTCTCAGCTAGCGTTTCATGTTGTCTGTTTACACAGACAAAAAGCTTGCAGGGGCAGAAATAAATTATTCTTGCAAGTCTCAATGAACACCCATTATATTATCTGCTTTTCACAAGTAAAAATAATGGTTAATACTCTGAACTTTGTCAGGGATCTATTTGCATCCATGAAGGCTTGGAAGGTACAAATTAAAAGATGGGACAGCAGGTATTTCAGACACAAAGAGGAAGCCATCTAAATTCATGCAGTACTCAACATAAACTGGACAGGGTTCAAACAAAGCTTTCTCAGACGGACTATGTTGTTTCTTTTCAGCTATGCAATGTGGACATGGGATATTTTATAAATGATGATTTCCCTTAAAACAGATGCAATCTTCATACATTTAAACTCAGAAAAGTGGAATTAAGACACATCAATATATTAAGATAGATATATTTTTCATACTTTCACTGACACCTGGAAAGTTTAATGAAGTTGAAAGTCACCAACTTCACCTGAAGATGCTGACTGCTGGCTGGTTAATTAGTTGCCTGTCTCATTGATTAGCAACTTCTTCAGCACACGATTATAAATGGTTGTAATGCTTGCCTTGCTTCACAGCCTAATTAATATGATATAGACTATTTAACAATTGTGTCTTAGTTTGATTTATGAAGCTAAATACGTATATTTTATTGCAAAATAAAAAAAAAATTCAAATACATAAGGAAAAACAAATTGAAGCACTGAAGTGATAATGTGCAAGTCTCGCTTTTTCATCATAATATACAGGAAAACTTTACTAAAACTTGCAATAATGAGTCAGTGCAGCCTGTCGTGAGTATATCCTTAATTTCAGAGCACAGACTGTCACAGCATTTGACAAACGCTTCAATAAACCAGCATTAAACAATGTTCAGATGAATGAGCTGCACTATAGCATTATGTGCTCTATTCATTAAAAGCAATATTTACTGTGAGCAGCCCACTTACTTGCCATAGACTGACTTTGAGCACAAACTTGCAAGAATACATAAGCATCTGTTCAATGTAATGGCCCAAATCTCATAAGACCCGGAGCACTTGCGACAACCAGTGCCTAGCTGCAGAAGGCAACATGCATTTCTATAAGAGACCCTACAAAATCATGCAGATGTAGCGAAGAGCCTCACTTTCTGTATCGGTAACATTAGCCAGCAATGCTCTATCAGCCTATTTACACACTTAGCTGTCAGTAAAGGGTAATTCTGCTATTGCCCACATTTATACTACTATAATTATCAAAGTTGAATTGACCCTTTCCCCTTTTATTCCATTTGGATGATCACCCTTGATTGCTGCTTAGCTGAAAGACCTTTATCCAAATAATAATGATTGCTGCCAACATCATTTTCGGTCAGTTAATGCTCCACTGCACGAGGTAAGGGCAGAAGGCGAAACCAAGGGATTTAACCCCACAAGTCTGAGTGGAAACTAATGGTTCCCCCAGTGGCTCCTGTTACTATTCTAAATGATTAAAATACCCATGAAAGTGTGGAGAAAAGGAAAAGAAATTTTGTACCTATGCAGGGCAGTGTCAGGGGATGAAACGTTTACACAGAGGCAGGTTTCTGACTAGTTATGCCAGACTTTCCCCAGCAGCTGAAGACAAACAGCAGCAAACACAAGCTCCAAACCTGAATCTCAAGAAGTGCGAGAACAGGGTCTTGCATGCAATGAATACACTTACCATTATTTCTAAATATACACTGTAGCCCAGTACTGCAGTTCTCAGACCACAGAAAAATGCAGTTGTCTAAAGCAAACCCCAGAAACGGAGTCAGCAACAAGCCCCAGTGCCCAACCTGGCAGGTTTTGCATTGCACTGCATCTCTTACCTTCTCATTCTCCTCAATGACCACAGAAGCATTACAAAATGAGGTCCCTTTCCAATAATATTTAGATTTTCTAAGAATCATACAGTATTTTATCTATAAAGCAATAGACTAATCACCTCAAATTTTGCCATAAAACTTCATTTTTATTTGCAATAAAGCAGTATTTTGGGTCCGTATTCTCCCTAATTTGATAGATGCTTGGAGAAGTAGGTATTTTTGTAAGTCCCTAAATGAGATTTAATTTCAATACCTACACACTAATTCAAATGCAAAGAAGCTAAATTGAAAAGAGGCATCGTATAAAACACACAGGGGATCAATACACAGCCAGATAGTTGGCACATCTGCTTATAAAAATGTCTGTATAGTCTCTGTTTTATTTAAAGTGCATCATCTTACCTCAATAACTTTTGAGAAGATGTAATTAAACTTGCCCAGATGGACTTGTGAGTTAAACAGAAAAACATAATATACCTAATCATCTGCCTGTAAAAGAGAAATGAGAAAGTTGTATCGATATGGTCTCTAACTTTATAATTTAGGAAATTATGGCCTAAATCAGAGTCAGGTCACATCTAGTGAGCGCTTCACTGCTGCCGGATCAGCAATGTAAGATGGATACAGTCCTCCTGTGAGGTGGAGTCAAATCTTCTGCAGTCACAGAAAAACTTGGCATATAATCCCTAAATAAGCATAAATAACATAAAGGCATACATTGTCTTAGCTCCCCTGTACAGCTATGTACAGTTGAGTGATACTGTAGAATCCCACTTTGGCATCTAAAGTCTTCTGGTTTCAGTTTAAATGAGTTGTTTCCCACTTCGGATTTAATCGTTCTTATCCCAGTGCCCTCTTGGCTCTAACAATTCTTTCCCTCTGAAGTTTCTTCCCCTCTCACTCTTTATTTCCCTAGTTTAAACCATCATCTTTTCATCTCCAGCTTCAGTTGCTTCATGGTAGAATTACACATCTCCTGGCTTCAAACCTCTGTACTATAATACATAGCACCATATTATTATTGTTACCGATTACAACCATCACCACCTCAACAGCATCTTCAATTCTGTTTACACATTTATATGTATTAAGGAAGCTTTTGCCCATCCTTAGAGAGTCTAGGCTTACCCAAGAAACACAGCACACTGGCATTACAGAATGAAAAGAAATAGGCAAATGAAGTTTCTAGCAGGGTTTCCACTGGAGCAGCAAACTTTGACAGGCTTGGAGGAGAAGACAAGGGCTGATGCACTTGGCAGTGCTGATGACCGCACTTCTTTGACTTTTCAGCCCAAACTGAAATGAGAAGAATTTTAATTGTACTAAATTTGTAGAACTGACATTAGAGTTATGTTTTCTGGCTTGAGTTCAAGACCCTTGAGCTCTAATCAGCAACAAAAAGTACAAAGAAAGGACCTTTCCTGGGAGGACTCCAATGCAAGTGCTGAGGAAGGGAAGAGACTTCTGCCAGCTCCTACATCGCTTCCATGGCATGTCTCGGGATCCCATACTGCCAACCATTATCCACAGCAAACTAACACTGTCTTCACTTCACCACTTACAGCTGTTCTTACCTCAAAAGCCTTTACTTTTACAGCAACACATCCCATTAACACCACAACTATCAGCTACAGCAAAACCATCCCGACACAGTGAAAGCACATTTAACACAGATCAGTTTAACCATATTCAACAGGCCATAATGTTGCTTGGGACACAGGTGGAGTTGACACTACACTCAAACCAATGGTTAACCATCGTAGGCAGCTGAACATCACAGTGGAATCCAGACATTGCCAGGAAATGGATAAAATCTAATTCCATGACTGTTAAAAAATTAACAGAATTTGCCACAGCAAGGGCTGTCCCCCCTGCATAAGGAACCTGTATCTTCACCCACACGACCCGTCTCCACCCCACCATTTACTGTCCTCTCCTGCTGGCAACAGCCAGCCCCAGCTGTGACTAAGAGCAGCCTTTTATTCCAGAAAAATGCCTTTTATTCCAGCAAATGCCTGTCCAAAGCCCTCCGCAGGAGCAACTATTCAGCACTGCCTTTTATTGACAATTTAAAGCACGCTTTTAGGCAGCTTTTAAAAACTTTTCTAAAGGAAGACCAGTGCACTCATGGCAATAATCTCTGGCAGGGTGTTTGCTCAGATGGTAAAGTTATATGAAGTTAAGTATTTAGTTTTCAGTGGAAAACCTGTAACTCACAGCTAGCACGCAGTGTTGTTGGTGTTACATCACTGCTCTCCTGGGACCTCATCGCCCACCGCTATGGCAGCAGGCAGAATCTTTATGCATCCTCGGTAGAACCGTGACACAAAGCTGTTGTTACAATCAAAACTTTACTTTAAGCTGGACCCTGTGCAGAGCTGGTTGTTTCACAGAACTTGTCCCTGAGGCCCTCTGTAGATCAGGCCTTTTTAACTAACACCTTAAACCCTCTGCAGATTGGGTCGCTTTAGCACATTACCCATAACTCGAGCTCAAAGGACAGGTACAAAACTCACTCAGCCCTCGGCAGACGCACAAACAGCAGACACGACACCCAGCCCTCACACCGCCGCCATTGCGGCCTCTCCCCGCTGCTGCCCGCTTTTATCAGCAGCGCGTGCTCTCACGTGTCCCTCTCCTGTCACGTCTCTCGTCCTGATTGGTCCGGACCCCTTTAAAGCAGGAGCGGGGACGTGACCAGCTCGCCCACGGCTAATGGCCGCCAGCCCACAAGATGGCGCACCCGGGGTGGGGAGAAGGGGCCCCGGCCGCAGCTCTTCCTAAAGCATTTGAAAATAGCGGGAGCTTAAAGTGAACAAAAAAAAAAACCCTCGAGTAATTCAGAAAAAAACACCCCAAAGTATGAAAGGCAAGACAGATCTCATCAGCAAAGGCCTTCTCCAGTGAGCTTCAGTGACAGCGTACTGAGTGCCACAAAGCCAAGGGCTGGGTTGTGTTTGAGAAGTAATTATATTAATAGGAGTCATTCGATGCTTTATCTGTTCCAAGTGCTATGCAAACATTAATTAGGCAGTCGGGTACAGAAATGCAAAGTGCTGCAGAACTGACCAAAATATAAATTAATTAATTATGAAACTGCAACAGATTAATCATTTCCCAGCTACCCCTAACATCAAAGCACCAGTCGTGGGAGCTACACAGCACCAGAAAAAACGCTGAACAAATTGAATCGCTGCATCGTTTATAGAAGACCATCATTTAATATGTACAACAGTACTTCTTGGTTTAATTATTTATATTCAGACATGAAATTAGCAGAATTTCTTCTGTACGTAACCTACATCTGCTTGGATAGAAGCATGAATTCAAATAGGCCTGTGGTTATTCATCTTTTTATGAATTTTGAGTTTTAATTTTTAACAGAGCTGGATGCCTGGTTTCATTGGAATGTATTGATATAAATTATGGTGATTTTTGTCTAACAGTGGAAAACACTTGACTATATATTAGGGGGTTTTCCCCATGAATTACATAGCCATGATCTAAATATTCTGGTCTGAACCACAGCTGAGGTATTGGTTATGCTGTATCACCATGTGACAAAAGGAGAAAGAATGTCTGGACAGGCATTTATAAGAATATTTTCCTGTAAATAGCAGTTTTGAAAAAAAAAAAAAAAAAAAAAACAACAAAACCAAAACAAAACAAAAAAACACCAAACTTGCCACATTGAAAATAAGCTCTACAGAAATGTTTCTCTTTTTTTTTTTCTGACTTCTGCTATTTTGTGCATATTTCTAAATCAGAAAATGGCATTTTTTCAGCAGATAAAAGGTGAAACAATGCTTTTGTTCCACCTTAATAAAAATATGATAGAATTTGATATTGAAAAATATGATGCTGTCTCTGGATTTGAAGAATTAAGCGCAGGTGTTGCTGGGATATTATGACACCAGTAACAGGCTTCCCTGTAGTGACAGCCAGCAAAAAGCCAATCAATAAATACCATTCTAACCCGCATTCTGATGTTTAAAACAATGTATAAACTTTGCACGTGCGGTCTTCTCCATATGAATTCATCTTACCTTTTCAGATGTGACAGGCGATATAGCTAATATCTAATTCTGGATACCTGGACAATTGTGAAACTTTAGCTTTTCACATAACAGAGTGTAGACTTGTACAGAAATTGCACAGTGACCTATATATACCACTCTGGGGGAGCAACACAGATATTTCTAACTTTCAGGATCAACTTCCATGTTCCACTAAAAAATTGCCAGCAATCTTTGTGCAGCCCATTTAATCTGTTGCAAAACAAAGGCTTACACAGCTGGGAGGCTTCATGAAGAAGCCAAGTTAGCAGAGAGAAAGAACAGCATTTCCTTATTCATTCAAATCAGTGTAAAACAAATACTAGATTCTGTATTTTGGCTTGTGCTTTCTGGAGCTACTTCAGTTACTGCTCCAGGAGCGTTGAACAGATACAGCTGCAATAGCACTTTCCCTTTGACAAAACAAACTTGTTGAAACAGAAGCATTATTATAAAGCTACAAGGCGAATTTGTTTATTCAAGCTATTGTGTTTACATGGTGCTTGCTAAGAAAAAAGGAAGGCCAGTCTTGCTGGCTGGTGTGTTTGTTGTGAGCACAGATCTTTCTTTTTAAATGGCAAGAACAAGCAGAAGGCCAGAAACTAAAGCCTCCAAGAAAAAGCTGAGACTGAGATCAGGGACAGGAGAGCAAGCCAGACTCCAGTCGCATGCACGACACAGCAGAGAATAAACACTTCTCAAAAGCTACTAGGTTCCTTTTTTGTTTTCTTTCAAAATGTGTGTGGATCTTCACAGGTTAAACTACATTATAAAATATGCATATGCACACTCAGACAGCTAACGCATCTCTGTGACTGCAGCTCATTAACATGCAAATATGACTTAAACAGTGAAACTCACTGCTACAGGAAGTTAATGAGGCAAAGAATTGCATAAGAGTCACAAAAATACAGAAAATTTCCTTTCATACTTGTCCAGCACATTACAGGCATACGAACCATGTCCCATCTTCATTAACACGAGTCGGTTTGGCTCATCCTGTGCAATGTCTTTTGTTTCCCCATCACTGTTCCCAGGCTGTACACAAATGCGTTTCAGGCTATACAACAGCTATGTGGGCTGCCCAAGAGAGAGCATTTGTTAACGAAGTCACGACTTGAAGAGCTGTGTGTTATTTTTCACAGCCTATTCTGCCTCTCATCTTACTCTCCAAAACTTAAAATTATCACCACCACAACTGCTATTTAAGGAATCTGACAGGCCTAACAAATCAGAGTTATTTGGCACCAAAGGAATAATTTGCAGTTACTGCTTCCCAGAACTGACACCTGAAGAAAAGACTCCTGAAAATATAATGAGAAACCCTGAATTGATATACATCAACTATCGAGTCCAAAGAAAGCATCGTTAGTTTTTATCCATGCAACCTCAGAACAACCAGCGAGAAATGTAGTCTGAAAAATATGGTCCCAGGTTGGGTGATGGATTGGAAGGGGATGGTAAGCTCAGAAAGACCTTTAGCAGTGCTGGTGCCTTTTCGAGGGAGGCTGGAGAGCTCCTGAAATTATTAGTAGATTTGCACCTCTAGGTAGCTGGTTTAACTACGTCCCAGGATTGATCTAGCTTTCTACCTGTTTTATCCTGCTGTGAAGAACTGTAATATCTGAACACCCAGTACGTAAAATCAATAGCAATATCCCATGCGGACTGTGAACAGCTCTGGCACGTCTTTCTTCTCCTGGCACATTGGCAGCGGCGGATAACTGGTACCCTTAATGACACATTTGGATACTCGAAGTGCTTTGGGTTTGACATCTGTTTAATGGCTTGAATGATATGAGTTTGGAAGTTTCCATGCAATTTCTAATAACAGATGTTCATTTAGGAAGCAAAAAAAAAAACCACCCCAAAACCCAGGTAGCTGCTGGGACTGGCAGTAGCTGCAGCCCACCGACTGTCCCCAAAGGGGCACCAGGGCCACAGCTGCATGCGGATGGTGGGGCCGCTCACCAACATGGGGAATTTTGACAGGGCAACACACAAAAAGCTCACCCTCCACCAGATGTGCTGCTCTCTGCGGCAGAGACAAAGATGAGAGTGACATCTGGGCTATGTGTCTGACACTGATTAGAAGAACTAAATACAAGTATTCAGTTTTCAGGTATAAGCTTATTTTCACAGGTAACTCAATACTTAACACAGTTTCCCAGTCATTTGAGGGTCCACAAAGCACTATGGAGGGTTGTTCGATAACTTTTCTGCATATTATTTTTACCTTTTTTTTTCTTTATATAATTAAATTACTTTTTTTTTTCCTCAAGAATGGGTTGATGGTTTGATCAACATGAAAATAAAATATTACTTCCTAACTTTTTTTTTAAGCTTAGAATTTAAGAAGAATTTCAGAGAAGAGCAATGACTGTACTGTAGACAGAAGGAAAGTTTCCATCCCTCCTGGGTAGCCTTGAAGCAGAGCCACCGTGCAGGGCAGCGGGAGGAGCGGTGCCCCTGGGAAGTGGGCAGCCTCGGGCTCCCCTCCACTTCCCTACTGCTGGGCAGGACATGGCTTGGGAACTTTGCAGGCTCCTTTGGGCTTTTTCCTTGGGATCAACAGCTGAGGTTCTCCAAGAGCAGCATAATTACTAGCAGAGGCAAAGAAGCCTCATAAAACTAGGTCAAAAAAAAAAAAGTAGAACATAAAAATACAAAGATTAAGAATGGCTGAAGGTTTGCCTACAAACTTTTGTTTTACAGCTTTGTGCCTTTTGTGTGGAGCAACTACTACAATTAACTACTTCACGGTCACCTCCTCCTGCCTTGCAGAGCACATCGGTGCAGAACAAGATGATGCAAGTTATCCAGTACAGTTTCCTCCTTAACTTTGGAATATTTAACAGCCAGGTCCGAATGCTTTCACATAGTCCATAACACCACAGCACTACGCAAAACATTCGCACAGGTCCGGGAAGCATCCTGAGTGCATTAGCTAGTAACAGCACTGCGCCCAAACCAGTTAGCCCTGCTTCGTGATAACACCATAGCTCACGCAGCAAAATCACTTCCATGCCTACAGCCGGCTCATACAACATTGCACGCAGACACAGAAACTTCTAAATTTAAACCTTGTTAAAAGAAGTTAGCCCAAACCACGTACTTCAGCAAAATGAAACAATATCCTCACGCGCCACCTAGTATAAAACCAGTACAAAAGTTGTGGCACTCCTCTCCCCGTAACTCTATTAAATCTCCCTCAGCAAGACAGAGAAACTGACGCCGTGCCCTGAAGATATTCAGTGCACTGCAAAGATGAGAAAAAAAGCTGTTGCAGAACAGTGTGGGGAAAGCCAGTGCTTATGAGATGCATTTTTCTAAAAAACAGATGTAAAAGATAAGAAAAACGCCCTCGAACACATTCTCCTGAAACTTCATTTTGCTGACCCTGGACATTTTACAATAGGTATTTTAAGTATAGAAATTACAGTAAAAAAATATTTTGCATGCTTTTTTTTTCCCACTATTTCGTTTATTTGCTTAAAATAAAGGATCATACTTCATGTATTCCTGCAGCCTAACTTCTCCAGGGTTGCAATTCCTGAAACACGTGTGGCACTGCATTGCAGAATCTCTCTGCATCCAATTTTCTGCCAGCTCAGAAACTGTCATAGCACATTTAGAAAGACTTGGAACCAAATATCAAAAATAGGTACCCATAAGTACGGGAATAAAAGTGGCTTTGTGTTCAGTAGAGTTAAGCAGAAGAAAGTAAACACTATTATAAGTAGTTTGCCATTACCTAAAATGCTGAAAAATTATGCTGACAACGTGCACGTGTAAAAGGGAAGAAAGTACAAGTTACTAAACAAAGCAGTAAAACGTCCTGAGCGCCAGCAGCACATAAATTAGAGCAGTCCAGGTGAATGCCAAGGTGACATAAACATTAATTAAAATGTAACACACACAAACACACACACCAGAACAAAACATATGTTAAAGAATAATAATGCCAACTGAAGGAGGAAATAATCAGTGATAGCTGAATGGCAAAGAGAGAGAGACTCAAAATAGACTTTGACAGTCCGGCTGTGATGGCAGCACGCTCCGCAGGGGCATGAGTGGAGCGATGGGAGCCCTGTTCCCCCGGCTCACCGAGCAGCAGCCTACAAGCACCTCCTTGTGCATGAGAAGGTCTGCAAGGCTTCGGTGGAAGCTTTGCTGACCCTCTGCAAATCTGAGACATCTGCAAGAACTGTGTCGGTTCCAGGAAAAAGGCACGCTCCTCGGAAATTTCATTTTGCCAGGAATGCTCCAAACAGTGCAACTCTCAGGGAAGAAAAAGTTAAACATGGGCAGTTACAGAAGATGGTTATATTGCTGAAATATGTTATTCTAATTATTTGTTAAATGGAGCGAGGTCTTAGCTGTAACACAACACTGTTTTAATGGGATTTAAAGCTATATTCCACGTAAGTTTAATTGAGCATTGAAACACTTACCACAGAACATGGGAAAACAACTTTCATCAACAGCAACTTTGAACTGGAAACAGGCAGAGCAGAGCTTTGAAACATTGCACTTTTGCTGTGGAGATACTGATCAACAGTAAAAGGAGCTTGTTAAGAGCATCAGCTTGATCTGTTCAGCAACCTTCCCTAATGCTGGTCATGAAGCAGAGACTTATTTTGCTATTTTATCACTGGCATATAAAATGTGGTGCACTTTTGCATTAGTGTGAAATGCAGTAGCATTCTTAAATCAAAAGTTTTAAAATGACACTTTACCTGCAAGGCACACCATGAATGATTGCAGCACGAGCAGTTCCCATAGCAACCTCATCTTCAGCTTCCCAGGTCAGAGGAGATGAGTCCCGTAACTACAGAAGAGAACAGGGCTCCGTGGAAATTTTAGGCAACCTTTAATCTGTAAAAGAGAAAAGACAGATTACAAAGAGCTTTAGCATTGCTGCTCCTTCTATTTGTTGACAGTTTGTTTTTTCTTTCCAGGAAAGTTGCACCTGAAGACCAAGAAACCTTTTTAAACCTTTCATTTAAAATAATTCTGAGGAGTGATTTGTGACCATCTTAAGTATGCTGGGTACCAGATGAGGATTAGGAATTGTAACCCTGTATCTGCATCTTCCACTTGGGTGTTGTGAGATTTCTTCTGTCTCTCAATTTTGTCATCAGCAGATTCACTCACTGCCTCTCTGGGGTAACCTGAAGCGTCATTAGGGAACTCTGTAGATCACGGTTAAGAGAAAAGTTGTAAGAATTACTCTCACTTTTCTCTACAAACATCATCTGGTACATGAAGGACGCTGTCTCTGCAAGGCGACACTTTCTAGGAAGTGTTCCCACCCTGGTCAGGAAAGGGGGATACTTTTCTCATTTCACCCCCATTCTCATTGCTCTAAAATTCTTCCAAAAACCCACATAAAACATCTCCAGGTAAAATCTGGTATTTTCCTCGCGCTCTATTACAACTTGTATGTAGTTAAAATTTGTAAGCTGGAAATTTGAAATCTTTCTCAGCTTATCACTGCAATGTATCCCCCCCAATGGAACCCGAGGGGGAAAAAAACATGCCTCCTTTTATGAAAAGAACCTTTTCCAGAGCAGGCATTTAAATATTAAAAATAAATAAATCAAGTCAGACACACATTCTTATAATTAATTCATATCACTGAAGGCTGGAAGTTAAGGGGCCTTTGTGCTTACAAGACAAACTGCATGACTAATACAATGTGAAGGGGTATCATGAGAGGTCTCTGCTTGCTTTTGTGAGTTAAAACTGATAAAATTCTTCTAATAAAGTCAGGTTCAATGCACCGAGAAGACTAAGAATCTTTATCCTCTGATCTGAAGATGCAGCTTTGAAGGGGGTAGAGATTAATTGGATATATTCATCTATTCTCACACAGACTGATTAGGCTAGCTGGGGGTTAGCAGGAAGGACTAATCAATGAAAACTAATAACAACTTAAGTGAATGATTAGAGTATTAATTATTCATTTTTGAAGGAAAATGTCATCATAGACCTTTATATTGATTGACATCATTAAGCAGTTACTCTTTGTGTTTATAGTGAACTCAAGAAACGTAATTTTTTTACCCTATATAGTCTTGATACATGGACAAATACTGTTTTTTCTGTAAGTATCAAAATCTGTTGGTTATAACTACACCGACACAGGAGATTTCTACCAAAGGCAAGTTGGTCTTGGTTTTACACTAGTTTAAGTGAGATTTGAGATTAATCTTGTATTCACCAGCAGCTGCTGAAATTCTTTCGTGTTCTCGTTTTCCCACGTATTATTCCCATCAATAAGCCCATCATGTCACTTGTAAGGCTTCTCTTCATTACACTGCGATGCAACGCTTTACGATTATTCTCCTCACTCTCTGCAATAAGCTACGTGGGACTGAAACAGAACAATCACTTACAGCCTTTGATACCTAATTAAAAATACGAGAGGTACAGCACTTACCAACTTAACCTACTGCCGGGAGCCCACCTAAAGCATCCACAGACCCCTCCGCGAGCTGCCAGCGTGCGGAAGGGCTGACCAACATCACTCCTGCTATGTGGATTAATAACAACAGCACTCAGCTTCTCAGCTGTCTGCAAGCAGCACCAGTGGCAAGAAAGTATTACATCTGCTTTTTGGTTAAAAAGAAATAGGAATATAAAATCCCAGATCTGACCAAAGTCAAGCAAAATGCCTCTATCTATTCCACGGGCTTTGAGGATGGTGTTTCTGCAGACTTGATGGAGATGAGAGACAATTCTTCACAGAGGACCATGGAAACGGCTGTCCTGTTTGCAGGTCCCAAGGCTGTTTGCATCACATTCCTGATACTCTCTTTAAACTGAGATTATTGTTTTGGTATTTTATTCCCTGGTTTTCCATAGATGCAAGAAAATTCTTGGATAGTCTTCAAATTTATTACTCCTCCCCACTGCAACTTCTCCTCCTACCACAGCTTCTCCTGACTCGCCACCCTTTAGGGAAAAATTCTGGCTACTTTGTGGGTTTTGTAAACTGATTTTTTTTTTCTCCTTAGGAAATCATGCTTCTCTAAGCATTTTAAACACTAATACAAAACATTTCAAAATTACTAATGTAAATTAGTTTTTCACTTATAGGGGCATTAAAAATAGCAGGCTTGCTCTTTCTTCCCAAGATGTTTTGACTCAATCACTGGGTCTTACTTTCAGCCAAAAAAAAAAAAAAAAAAAGCTATGCTAAAAATATACATTTTCAGTACTCACCACATTTAATTATTAAGTCCAGTGAAAAGGTGAAAGTCTTCCCTATTATTTAGTTATTCAAAACTTACTCCAGAGAACCAGCAGACACTGGAGCGTCATGCATGTGTTTCAAAGAAAAATTTTCAGGTATCTGAATGGAAAGGGTCGCTTCAGGTATTAACAAACTGTCTGTACATGGCACTTAGACTCCTCTTGGCATTTCCATTGATGTTAATGGCAACTCCATGAACTTATAGGGCCAAAGTATATACCCTGTAATAATTACCTTAGAATATATACCTAGAAGAGTCTCTAGCATGTATTTTCTAACTATATGGAATAGTACCACATTCTGTCATCATGCCCAGAATTGCTATCGCTGGATTAATATTAAAGCTTTCAGAAGCACCATCTTTCTGGTGCTCTGTAACAGTCCTCCAAGGAGCAGCACTGAAAATAGGCACCTGGAGACTCGGCTGCCAGCTGAGCCCTGGCCCTGCATAACCACGTACCAACCCACGCCCTGACTTTTACCAATACATCTAACACAGGCTAATATGGTACAGAAAGTTTTCCAAAGAGAAACAATGCCTGTCTTAGCATAAAAAGTAGTGGAAAGTAAATTAGATGATTACCATTAAAAATATTTTCCTAAGGTTAAAATATGGTGGTATTCAAGATACGGCTGCATTTTCATTTCTCATGATAGTTCCCTATTTCACATGTGAATGAGTCCAATCTTCAAAATGTTTTCCTGTAAACATTGCTGCTATTTGTATCAGCAGGCCCATTGTTCAGAGCTGTGTAAAAACTGTTGAAACACATTGACTTTTTTACAGCAACAACTTTAGGAAAGGCAACATTTGTGCGTGAGCAAAAGATATATAATTGAAAGGATCCTTCCCATTTCTAAATGTTTTCTGACTATAAAATCCCAGGGGAGTTTGCACTGCTTCTGAAGGAGAATATAAGAGGCCTGAAAACTTGCAAAGTTTAATATTTTATTTCCAGAAAGAAGCACATATAGTTTCAGCACTATACAAGTTATTTTTTCAAGATGAAAATGAGATAGCTGTGCTTCAGTTTGGAAGTGCATCCCATTAGAAAACCTAGTGCCAACACAAATGTGCAGATGTCTTTTTAACTTTACTTTTGGCAATGCATCCATTGCAAATTCTTTTGAAAGGCACCTTTGTAATTGGATTCTGATGAAGAAAGTTGACTCTAAGAGCTCTGACTGCAGTCGGGTACGAGGAAAAGAAAAAGATGCGTGCTGTAGAAATATCTGTGGAGAATTTTTCTGAGCTAGTAGGCATGGCTCTTTGTCAATAATTCCATTTGGATTAATGATTAGCACTTCTAAAAAAATAAAATAGAAATGAAAAACATAAGGCTAAGGTATATGCACACATTCAGAACACAAAAAATACTTTTGTAGATATAATTTGCACTATATGAACTCTCAATTTGGTGAATGTTCTGAAGGAAAATTTGCAAAACATGCCTAAGATCCCTAAGAATTGCAGCAGTAACAGCAGCAGCAAGAAGCAAGCCTTAACAACCATCTCACGTTTTTCTGCTGCACATCGGTGTGCTGCACAGTGCCAATTCTGCTAAACTCCAAAATAAATCACTGTTAATGAAGCATGCTGCACATACAGACAGCAACAGGCATCTTTTAATCACCTCAGCAAAGGAAGAGCTAAGGGTAAGCACAAAACACTGAGCGCTAACATGCGAGTTGTTAGATTTAAGGTGGTGCGTACCCTCCCACTGCCGCAGATCGGACCCGAGGGCAAGAGCAAGTATCTAACGTGAATAACTACTTTTGTGAATAGTGACATTAATTCACGGTGCCAAAACCTCCAAAGAATTACCAAGTTTTTTAAACAGAAGTACAGTATTATTATGATCTTCAGGCTTGGATGCAGAAGTGAGAACCAAGCTACGGGTTACCGACTGCTGTCTGGTTATATACAACTTGGGGTTGTACAGCTTCCGAGAGCACAAAATGTTTGCGTGTCTGAGTAAAAAGGCATATGGCAAACGTATGCAAGAACACCTACATTGGATGCATATTGCAGGTCAAGTCCAGAAAGACCCGTCCCAGCCAAACCTGAGCACAGGATTTAGCATAAACTCAAATTCATCTCCTCTACACAAAAAGGGTAGAAAATAAGCCACAGAGTTTTCTGAGATTCAAAAGAAACCCTTTTCCCTAACACGAAGATAACTTCTTCTAATACATGCATACAAAAAGATCTATATCTGTCAAAGATGTGGTTGCTAGGTGCTTCCCAAGTCTTAGGAACACAACTAAAAGGTCTGCAAAGCTACACTAAAATGCCATTATCCATTTCCATCTCTCCAAACACGCTTTTCAAAAGTATACAGACTTCACAGACCTGTCAGTGCAGGACTAAGTCCTGTTTTTTGAAAAGACACTATAACACATGTTCATTTAAGCTTTTAACACTTAAGAAGCAGTGTTAGCAGTGAAATATTGAAAAGGAAATGGTTAGTTGTACATGAAATGATTTAACTTTAGAAGATTTTAAACCCTTTACTTGAACATCCGATTTTTAACCCCTCCATACCACATTCAATGGACAATGCAGCCATTTTTGTCTAAATAACCACAATGAAATGGACTGGCCATCAGTTCCTTTCGAGTCCCCAAATACTCTAAAGAACGAGGCACCCTCTCTGGAAAGAAACATTCACAAAACCCAGTGTTCACTGGTAGCACAGCTTACCTTGTCCTCTTTGGGGTATGCCTGCCACACTTCCCTCAAATGCTTTGAAGGGAGGAGGAATATGAAAATTTCAACTCTGGGAAAGGAATTAACATCAAAATTCATTTCTTCTTCTCACTACCTGGCAGGCAAAATTATCTGCTTATTTTTAAAAACAGATACACACATGGGCTGCCTGCATGCAGTCTATCTGTGATTTAAACTCACTCTTGCAGACTTCTTTGCAGGACAGGTGTTTTTTCTATTTTATCACTTTGGAAGTTTTCAGTTTAGACTTCACCAGATGCCAATTCTGTAACTTTACCGAAGGGTGGATATAGCTGACTGAAAAGCCATAGTTGGAGAGTAATTATTGAAGGTTCACTGCCAAAATGAGCCTGTCTTTGGTCTCACATTTTCCAGTATTTATATTAATAGCAACGGTGGAAGAGAAGTTGTGCTTATTCAGTCTGCTGGTGACACTAAGAGGCTGCAGGTACCTCTGAGGATGTGAATGTAATTCGAAATCACCTTGACAGATTGGACATAAAACCAGACTAAAGCAGAAGGATGGATTTGTGTAAGAAACAAGTGCTGCGTACTGCAGTAAATAGGATGCTGCATTAAATAGCACAAACATATGCTGGGGAGCAACCGGCTGGGTGATAGCTCTGCACTGATCCACATGTGGCTGAACATATCAGCAATGCCCTGGGACCGTGCAAGTAGCAAAAACCATGCCTGGGATGTATAAACCAGATTTGCAGGTTCTTTTCATCTAGAAATTCCTGCTAGGTAAGCAACCCGTCACTCTCCCTAGCACGGGGGAGCCTCAGGTGCAGTACTACACCCAAGAGTTGGTGCTGCTTGTCAAGGAAGATTTGTCCCGAACAGAAGCATCCAAAGGAGAACACCACAAAGGATTAGAGGTCTATAAATGTCCTATAAATAAAAACCAAATGGAGTTGCTTAGCCTAAAGAATAACAAAAGGAAAATTGCTAACGGTATTAAAACATGTAAAAGACTTGAAAATAGAATTTGTTCCCATATCCAAACAGATGCAACAAGAATCAATATTCAAAAGAGATTAAGGCTTAGACTTTAGAAAACACCTCTTGTAATGTTAAAGCCAGCTCAAGCACAGCTGTGGGCAGTCTGAATAGGCTGCAGAATATCCATTGCTGATGTTCCTTAGCAATTTGTAAGATAAATTGAAGTCCAGGAACAACATAGCTATTGAGGACAGAGACAGTATGTATTTTGCTTCTGGAAACACCAATATTTGGAAGGGGATGGAGAGAATTCTGAACACTGGGATTCTCCGGTCCTGTTACTGCTGGTTGCAAGGCGAGGTCCTTCCCCGTCTGATTCAGAAATCAGAACAACAATAACCTTGAGCCGCCGATAACTGGAAGTCACTCAGACTGGTGGACTGAATGGCAGCACAGAGCCATCCTCTATAAATGAAGGTTAAAGAAACTGTTTGGCTTTAGTCAGGAGTCATGGGGCAAAAGCAATGAGGTTTCTTTTCACGTAACAGACAAAGAAGGTTTTTCCTAAATTAAAGAAAACTGCATTATCTGTGAAAGGGATTAAACAGTGTTATTCCAGGGGAGCAGCATGAGGAATTAATTCATAACAAGGTTGCGGCAGATAGAGAATGCTAACAGCAGTTAAGGAAAGCAGCAGGATTAGACCTCATTCAGTGGGACTGCACCAATACATCAGCCCATCAGCATGAGAGAATATCCTTCTCGCAATTTAGTGTCCCAAAGCAACGTGGAGGTTGGACACCTCTGTGAGCATGTTAGTGTGAGGGGCAGGAACCGTGTCACCCAGGTTAAACTAGTAAGAAATCAGCGGTCCTGGAAGAGGTGATTCTGAAGGGCTGTGAAGTGTTGAAGGTGCTTAAATCATGGGTGACTTTTGAGCCTGTTGCTCAGAAATAGCTGGTAGCCCACGGGGCTAGAGAGCATCGCTGTGATACACTCCTCCAAGAAGCATCCTGGGTGCGGGCAGCTCCGGTCTCCTGCCGGCCCCTGCTCCTGAACGCCGGCTGTGGTCCACATTCAGCAAAACATCAGATTTCTAATCCCAATCCGGCCTCTTGATACTCTACTGAATCCAGGCCTGTGTGTCGGGAGAGGCACGGGCTTTCTTTAGCAGATGCAATCGGTGACCCACAAAATTGAATGTCCAAAAATAGAAGGTGCCTAAAAGATGCGTCCCCAGCAGCGCAAATCTTCACAGTAATCCTTTCTTGATGTACACATTGCTGACTTTTTTTCAGCACTCAAAACACAGCTTTTTTTTCTGCTGTGGTAGCTGTTGTTATGAGTCCTGAGATAAATATTGGCCTTCCTTTCTGCATAAGGGAAGAGAAAAGGGAATTTGAAAAGATGGCCTGGGGAGATGAAGGGTAGCGGGAGCTTGCTGGTGGCAACTCTCACCGAGCTCTCCTCGTTCTCACAGCATGTCTGTCAGATCCTGATCTATCTTGAGCTTCTTTGCTGAAATTATCCCTTCTGGAGTTGCACTTAGACACAATTCACACATTATGAAATATATACGGTCATATTGTGCCTGATAAAACAAATGACACATACGCAGCATGTTTCTGAGACATGCTTATGATAAATGGGAATGAAATGCTTCAAAAAATTAATTATCTAAACAAAAAAAGACTGAGAAAAACAATGTCAGTTTTTACATTGTGTTTCCTCCTTTGGGCATTCATTCACATTCACTAGATAGAGATTTCATTTCACTATATCAGGGAAGTTACAGCACCTCAACAAACGCGCGTTCCCAACTCACTCCAGTCATTTGTATTTGTCAGGCTGTGGGGTCTTTGGTGTGCGCTGTGCCTGCGCCACCCCCTCGCCGTCACACACCTGCCACTGCTCGGTCCTCACCCGAGGATGCCGAGGTACACGTACACACAGGAAGCGAGGATTACATCCATCGGATTAAAACAATAAATATAATTCTAACAATATTAGCAAAGATTGCTGAAGGAGAACTCAGTAAGTGCCCACTGCTGTGAATTATGACCCCTAGAATTTAAATACAGTTTCTTCAACATAATTTTTTTTGATGTAAGTGCTCTGTAACTTACACTCATAGTACATATGCCCCAAGAAACTGGGTGGTGGGGCCAGCTCTGTTAGTGGGGCAGGCAGGTAGAGTCTTTGTCGCTGAAGTAATAAAAGGTGTATAGAAATAACTACCACTGGCACCATCCCTTTCTGACTTGTTAGATTAGAAACTTGTAGAAGCAATATACCTAGTTTATGCAGAACCTAATGCCACATCTTACAACCTGATTAGAGACTCTGGATTATACGAAAATTGTCAGCTAATAACAGGCACGCACTCTTGCAACATTTTACTGTGCTGCAGTATTCCCTGCACACCTTTATCACTAGCAAAAACACCTGCATGGAAGGAGCAATCCCTCTCAAACACTGGATATTCCCAGCTGCGCAACACGTCCCTTCACCTTCTGAACCAGTGGAACAGAGCGCAATTTTCCACCAAAGAAAAAATGACAGTAATTAAAGCCTTTTAATTACTAGCAACTAACTACCACACATCACCCTATTACAACACTAACTCTTTGTCTCCTGCCCCCAGGAAACCATCATTGCCCTGTAAAACCTGAATAATTGTGTAAGCATAAATCATCTCTAGGTAAGGAGATCTGGGTGACTAAAGGCACGTCTGAATTAAGGCTACTGGTGTTAATTAGGGATCACTCTATATTGTTCTACCTTTCCCATGGAAGGGATATATCGAAAAGCGCTCACCCAAAGTAGCACCTATCAGATAACATCCAGCTTTTCTCAACACAGAAAAAGTCCATCACACCACAAATTTGGGAGGCACTCTGCTCAAATCAGGAGTAACATTATCATAATAAAAAGCTGCAAGGAGTCAAACTTCATAGTCTGGCATTTTCTACAAATTAGAATTTACTCTCTTTTAGAGAGTTGTCATGGTTTACCCCCAGCCAGCAACTAAGCACCACGCAGCCGCTCACTCACTCCCCCTCCTCCCCTGGCCGTGGGATGGGGGAGAAAATCGGGAAAAGAAGTAAAACTTGTGGGTTGAGATAAGAACAGTTTAATAGAACAGAAAAGAAGACAATAAAAATGAAAACACTAGTAAAGTGACAGCAGTAATGATAAAAGGATTGGAATATACAAATGAGACACAATGCAGTTGCTCCCCACCTGCCGATCGACGCCCAGTTAGTCCCCGAGCAGCGATCCCCCCGCCCCCACTCCTCCCAGTTTATATACTGGGCATGACATCACACGGTATGGAATACCCTTTTGGCCAGTTTGTGTCAGCTGTCCTGGCTGTGTCTCCTCCCAGCTTCATGTGTCCCTCCAGCTTTCTCACTGGCTGGGCATGAAAAGCTGAAAAAACCTTGACTTTAGACTAAACATCACTTAGCAACAACGGAGAACATCAGCATGTTATCAACATTCTTCTCATACTGAACTCAAAACATAGCACTGTACCAGCTACTAGGAAGACAATTAACTCTAGCCCAGCTGAAACCAGGACAAGAGTCTTTTACTGAAGATTGTCTAGAACAGTTACCTTAAAACTCACCAATTCAAAAACAATTCCCAACTTCATGCAGAGTAAAATTGTCAATACAGTATTTTGCAAGGCTAACATGAATAGCTATCCCATATATCCAAGCAATAAATGATAAACTCTGCACAAAATGCCAGCTTTAGAGATAGCAAAACTAACCTGAAGAGCAAAAGATATTTGAGTTGGTATTCAGTAGGTCCAGCTCTTCTCTCCTAGCCATATCACTGATCCACCATCAATGGAAAAGGTCTATGAAGCCCATTACAGCGTCAATTTTTAAATTTTTTTTTTCTTTTTTCTGATAGCAATGACTGTCAGTCAGAGCCGTGACTGCAGAGCAGAGCACACGACCAAACCTGGCTGCCAGGTAGGACCCTGCAGCCACCTCCAAAACAAACCCAGCTCATCCTGGTCTCCAAGCAGCCTCTTACCACCAGAGAATACAGACACACTGGCAAGCTCTAGGGTGCAAAAATAAACCGTCAGCCAAAGTGGAGTATTAACCTCCATCTGACTTTTGATTATAAACTTCCTAAAGAAATAAGGGTTAATTTATCGCTGTCTCAGTTTGACAGAACGTTGCACCAAAGAAACAAGGCTCAAGGGACTCTGCATGACAATGAAGTTCCATTTATCCCTAGGTCACTGCTTCAAGATAATGAATCAAGACAGTTTCATGCTCTGAACAAAGGCAGATAAGTGACATTCAAAGTTATCATTCACTTTTGAATGGGTCCATTCCCAACATGCACATTATCAGGGAGCATTATCTTGTCCAGGAGACAAAAAATTATGCAAAAATATTGAAGATATTTCCATGATATCTCTAAAACCAGCATCTTAATGACATTTTACTTTTCAGTTCTGGAGCTTACAAAATAATCCATTTTATTTCAAAGATGAAAGGAGAGCTTTCTCCATAGGAGTTCCACAAGGGGAATCGAGCATTTTGGACACATACGCACGTTATGAAGAATACTTTGCCCAGCGTGCTGCCTTCATTCAGTGCTACAAATTGGATGTTTCTTAGGAGTACAGAACAGAGCTTAGAAAGGAAAAACAACAAGCAAGTTTATTAACTTTGAAAAGTTGATAAGAAGCCAGTACGAAAAGTTGATAAGAAGCATTCAGTGTATTCCTGGAAACACAGGCTATCAAAACAATTCCCTCATCACCTATTACCAGCAGAAGGTTTCAAACCCAGATATAATTGAGATGCTTGGACCTAGAAATGTTTTTAACTGTTTTGTTAAATTCAAAAGCCATCTAGGGAAGGAAAAAACCACCCATCAACCATTTTGATATCCCTGTTACGTGATTATTTAGTGTTTTGTTTTCCCTTCAAATTTTATTTTAAAAGGTTGCCTGGAATTCGAGTGTTTGATGGGAACTGCTTTCACCCTCTGACTTTTCCAAATACAAGGTTAGGTGCTTAGTGCTTTACTTCTGCAGGGATGCCATTAAAGTTCTAGTCCTCTCAGACAAAAAGAAATCCTTCCTGATTTCTCAAAGTAATGGCACTGAGCGAGCCATATATATTTTTTCTTATTGCCAAAAATAGGCTTCGGACTGCAGCTGGAAGCAGAAGTAAAGAGGGTTGATTTCTCTCTCAGCATTTGCTGGCATATCAAGGCCTAAATTTTAGCTCTCGGGATCTTTTGAAAAATTAACATGGTCCGAATTAAGGGCTCAGTAAATAATAACTAAAAGTTTAATGTGTCTGAATTTCTTCAAAAGTGAAACCTATACTTCGGTGATCATATCCAGTATCAATTTTAGTGGACCGCGGGGTGGCACTGCGAAATATTTTCTGAAATATTATTTCTGGCTGACCACCCTTTGGTGTTTATTCAGTTTGAAACTGAAAGATCTACACAGCCTGGGAAGAGCAATTTCCCAGAAGACTTATACATATTATCAAAATAAGTTATATATAGCAAACATTCAAAACAATAACAAAGCTCATCTAAGTGATCAGCTACACGCGGTGGGCGCCAGAACTGCAACTGGGTGAGTCCCACTGCCCGCCCCCACCCCCATGACCCCCCGCTCGTCTGGGATACCACACTTTTAATAAAACCCCTCAATTCTTGAACTAGGAAAAATTAGTTGCAGAAACCGTTTCTCACAGCTTCTTGTTGCTCCTGTTGTATAAAATATTAAAAATTGATTTTAACCTCAGGCTGGGAAAACTTACATAAAGTTCTAAAAAATCCACTAACCTGATTTTGTCATAAACGTTCCTCATTTTCACTCTTAAAAAAAATATTTAAAAGATATAGTTATTTTTAATGGGTCTGTCTAGTATATGCTATGTTTAGCATTATCTGTAGAATTATTTTATTCAAGAATTATTTTATTCAATTTATTCAATTACTGTATTTTATTCAATACAATACAAATCAACCATGTACAATTTTTATTTTTTTTTTTAATTGCTGGCAGTAGGTAGACTCAAATAATGAACTTAAACTCCTGGACTTGGGTCTCAGAGGATGCAATGCCCAGGGAATAGCTGGTTATTCTTGAACTCAGGGAAGACTTTTTGCCACTCAAAGCTTTTCAGCATTTTCTTCTAGCAGAATTTAAGGTAAGAAAAACCAGCAGCATGCATAGAAGAAAGAAGAAAAAAACAACCACCCGTCTATACACTTTGCACATTTTACATAAAAATAAGAAAACTTTGCATAGCCGAGCTCACAGGCTATCCTGTAGCTTGAATCTGTTTCACAGAGGTACAAAGCTGGAGCTGGCATTGCTCTGCACCACATTTCAAGTGGGTTAGGAGATCACGACAATCTTAACTCTGCATTACGTTAGCCCAGAAACCTTCGGTGCATCTTAACAGCACTCTTAATTACATCGTATTTAAAGTGAACTTCTCTACGTATACTTGAAACACAACGTGGCTGCCTTACCCTTGCCTCCGGCTGTCAATTGATTTGTAAGAGACAAAACCCATCTTGGGGCGGTTTAAGCACTGTACTACAAATGAGCCCTGATGAAAGTTTGATGCGAGGTGTCAGAAAGCATTCCCGGCTCTGCAGGTTGTCTTCCAAGTGAACCGTTTACTTGAGAAGAAAAGCCCAGACCACATGGACTCCTTAACACAGGTGCCTTCGCAGTCACTTCTCCGACTTGCCTGGCATCCCGCTTATACTATCAAACCCCTTTTAATTTGTATTCAGAGGCAGCACTGGGGCCCCTGCCTCCAGCCTTGTGTTTCGGCTGCTCTCAGCACTTCTCCTGCCTGCAGCCTGTTCTGGGGGCTCCGCTTCTCACCACACTTAGCCCGGAGTTGGCGGTGGCACAGTTCATGGTGCAAAGCCAAACGGCTCAGCTGCTTGTGTGAAACTAAGGAACCCACGCAATGAGACAGCACAGCAAAATATGAGAATTTACAGACTCACAACCTGCTTTTCCTCCCGCTACCAGTGGACTATTTCCAGCAGCGAGGCCGGGATCACACACAGGATATCAAGTGAAGGCACAGCACGCCTCTTGTGCATCCTTTGGGATTTTTCTTACTGCAGAAATAGTGATGTCACCGTCTCCTTCGCAAATCTAAACTAAAGACACAGCTGAGCCAAAACCCTGTTTGTGATGTTTTGCTATCAAATAGTCTGCTTTTACACCTGAAAGTGTTAGTTTCATAAAAAACCAAGCTTCTCCCCAAGGAAATTAAAAGGGAAGCAGACAAATGGAGGTCTCGCCTTGACCGCGGACATACAGAACAGGCTAATTCAGCCTTGAAATCAGTCGATTGGAATGGCTCAGATCTTCACTCTGGACTGGACTGAAGACAAAGTTTTCCCTCCCACCGGGAGAGTAAGTCCTCCAAAATCAGACAACCAAGCAGCCAAAGGAAGACCACCGAAGGCTGGAGGGATCTATTTGCCATGGTGGTACTGCCGCCCGATAGCAGCTCTGATGGAGAAGCAAACTCTTTAAGGCTTGGTGTATAAAAAGAAGTAAGTGCTGCTGCTCAGGCAACGATGTCCTTCGGGATTATTCTGAGTTGGAATTGAGGGAATAAATAGGCTGTAACAGAAAACATATTGGTCTTTTAGTACACAGGAACTTCATTAGCAATTTTGACACCTTTTCAAAATTGCAGATAACTGCAGTTGAAAACAAGCGCCATGGGCACAGCAGCCTGCCTGACCCGGCTGGAGGTTACGGCCACCGAGAGCCCAGGCTGCACAGCAGAAGGCTGGGGACACCCCAAGCTGGAAGAGTCATGGTCATGCATGGCTTTGGCACCTAGGAGCTCCTTGGAGATCCCTCCTGCCAGGCCAATAAATCTCTGCAGAAGACGATTTAAAAAACTGTGGCTGAACCCTAAGGAGCTTGCTGTGAAATAAGGGGAGGGCAGGAGTTTCCTGGCTATTTCAGGCGAGGCGACTCAGCTCAGCGATGTGAAGCGTGGATGGCAGACCAACCATACGCAGTGTGCACAGCAAAACAAAGTGACTCCTATGACACCTCCATGTAATCACTGCTATTATTTGGTACACTCCATAATGCAATCCTTTTGCTCTGATTTAATTACTAAACATAAAAGGAAATAAACTTCAGAATGAAAACAAAGAAATTGCACTGCATGTAATTTATGGGAGCTATTCTTCAGCTGAATACCATAAAACCCTGCATGTTTATGATACCCTATTAGAGGGCTGAAAACATGCTTGCATTTGCCTATATTGACTATGCAGATTATGCGATATTACTGCCTTTTGCTGCCTCTGCCATTTTTCATAGAAGTAGTGTATTTGTTTAAAGACATCCTCGCACTAAGCATTGGCTCCTGATAGAAAAAAAAGAAAAAAAAAAGCCTGGCTGAGCGCTCCCTCATCGCCAGAGGCTGTCAAGCTGGTAAGTGCCAAGCAGCTGGCAGAGGTACACAATAGAAGGGGACGCTGCACACAGTTTTGTTTTCAACCTGGAATATCAATTATTGGAGGAAGCAACCCCTCAGCCAGACAAAACAAGAACCATCTCCGCAGTGGATAACTATGTCAAATGATCTGAGCCGCACTGGCATTTCAGGAATGGCTGGATGGTAGTATGAGGATTTATTGAGATATCACGTTAAGCCCTTGGTTTTCTTGTCCAAGGAAACAGATGAAAGGAAATAAGGTTTGCAAACTTGACTGCAGCATTGATTTATGTATAACAGCTTCAAAATGTGTGAACAGAAATGTGTTTTCCTCTTATCCCCGGCTTAGGGCTCTGCCTACCCTCCACTCCCGCAAGTGGAAGACCTGGGGACGGCGGCTGTAAGGAGCAGAGCGTGGTCCCGCTGCCTCTGGGAAGCTTCTCTCCCTTCCCAGGTCACAGCCGTGGCCCAGGAGGAGCTGCCTGAAGCAATTCTGCTCGTTACCCAGTGCGAGAACACAGCAGCACCGGGAGGGCACAGGAGGAAAGGAAAGGAGCCGGGAGGGACATGAGGGCAGGTCTCGATGCACACGCTATACTCTGACACTGAAGCTATTGCAGAGTACAGGTTTTCAAAGGTTTCTCCCTTTTTAGCCCCTCCCTGAAGAGCAGATTCTTCTCCCACCCTGCATGGATGGGAAAGAATGAAGAAATAGGAGTTCACACTGAATTCAGCCTGTTCTCCAAAGAAGTAGCAGGAGTTCATCTCTTGCCAGCTTGCAGACAGGCCGAACTATTTACTGAATCATATCAGCCATGCATCCTAGTGCTGTGTCAAAACATTCCCTTTTACTGCTTATTAAACACCATTTTAATGTCTCCTAGAGTGCTAATTGTCAGCTTTCCAACTTTCATCTGCATCTTATCTTTATGTGCAACTCATTTCCAGCCGTAGTCAATATTTTCCACTTTTCATTTTGCATAGATGGAGCTATCAACTCAAATTTAATACATTCAATATTTGGCAAAACTTTTTAGTGATTTCTAGGCATTTCTAGACAATAAGTTTCTGGGACAACTTATTTTTAAAAAAATTGTACTATCTTGAATTTAAGATAAAATAGAGTCCAAAACCAGGAAACAAAGAATATGGAGTTAGAAAATTCAGACTGAGAAAAGGATGAAAAACATGTCTGAGCAAAAATATCATCTGCTTTCAGCTTCATAGGTTTGAAGTTAGGAATCTGATCATGCCAAAATTGTCATCTTTGTCGTTTCCCATAATCACTCCAAAGGAAGACACAGATCCCTAACAGCTCTACTGCTGTTTGAGGCTTTTCCCGTTTAGCCTTTTCTAAATCATTATCATAAAGCCAGGACTGAAAACAGGATACGAAGTCAGGTTATTTAACAGCAGGTGGATCTTTTTTTGGTTTTCCAGCACGGGATGGAGAGCAGTCCCAATGCATGGCTTTACCTGTGTCCTTGTCAGCCTGGCGTTAGACCCCTGGCAGCGCTGCACATCCCGCTGGCAAGGCTCGGCGGTGAGCCGTCCCTCCGCCACCAGGAGGGGAGAAGCCACCCACCACGGTGGGGTGTTCTGGGGGCTGCCAGGGGACTTGGGGAAGGAAACTCTCCCAAGGACAAATCTGCTGGCAGGCAGAAATAAGGACATGAGGCGGACGTGCAGTCTGGTAGGAGAGAAACCTGGGAGAAGAGAAGAAAGCAGGCACCAAGATCAAAATACATAGGGGGGGGGGGGGGGGGAAGAGGAGCGTGAGCAGGCGCTGAAGCCACGGCACCAGAGGCAAAGCCACCCTACAGCTGGTAGGAAACTCTCAAAAAGCAGGAGAGCCAGACCTGAGGGGTGGTTTGAGACTCCAGCTGTGAACAAGGAGGACAGACCCAGATTATATTAGGGTTCTCCCTTGCCCTATAATTAAAGCGATCTTTTGAAGAGGTAGGTAAGGATTTACTGCATGTAGTAAAACTTAAATTCTACAATTTAAGTTACAACAATAGTGTGTTAATTTATCTCCTGTTAGGACAGTTAAAACAATGACTAGTAGCTATAACCAGTGAGCTGAAATAGCCCATTTTACAGCCTGACTTACAGGTCGTTGATGCTAATAGAAGCCTATTAGCTCCAATGGGCATTGGAGAAGACCATAGTGGAAATAATAGAAACGGCACTGGATGGAAGAAATACTGTAATGTGGTAAATATTTGCATCATAGAATTTATCAGTTAAATTAGTTCTACCTATAGGATACCCATTGACAAAGAACTATACGCGTTATAAACCTTAGCCAACATTTAACAAGAAGTCCTTATTTATTTTTAATTAAGGCAGCAGCTACAGGCACAACCATTACATTCCCCAGTATTTTACAACTGCCACGTTATCAAGGGGAACTCCATGAAATACCCAAAGTGAGCTAGAAGTTATAGATAAAACAGGAGAAAGATAACTATTTCAAAGTGATACTTGTACGAGAACTCGCTCAGTGGCGTTACTCGAGTCAGACGCTCAGGAGATAAACCGAGATGTGGCTTGGGCACTTCTTGGAGCTGCTATAAGCAATGCACATATGCTGATTTCAGCCTCTACAGTGGCAGGAGGAGCGCAAGGAAGCTGTGGCTTCCCTGAAAGCACGAGACAGAAGGCAAAGCTGATAGTTACAAACGCAGCAGGGAAAATCCTATTTCTTCCTTTTACTTTTTTTTTTTTTTTTTTTTTTTTTTTTTTTTTTTTTTTTTTTTTTTTTTTTTTTTACAATCGCTACGCATGAGAAAGAAAATCACAGTAAAGGCACAGCAGGCACTGCTATTGAGTGCTAATCACAAGACAGAATTGTTTTAAGTTTGGAGATATAAAAATGTTTAATTTTAGTCTACAAAGTTACTAGTTTTAAATATCCCTTAGTTTATCTGTCTGTTCCTTCTGTCTGCTCAGCTCTGCAGAGGTTCTCAAGCCCAGCAGCCCTCAGACTTTTAGGGTTTTAAGAATATTAAATTCTATACAAAGATCAATTAATTCTAGAGAGCTCTGTCTGCTTTTAAACTCAGATGTGAAACTATCGCTTTTTATAATTACGAAGACATGACCATTAGTTGTTTCCACATTTTCCTTCAGAGAAATGTTCATTCAGCTAACTAGAAAGTTCAGAGAAACTATTAAAAAAACCACGCAGGAGACAATTTAAATGTACTTAAAAATTGAGGCAACTTCCACGACTCCTGACCTACTTTGAAAATTTACTGCAAAAACTTCACCAGGAAAATTTTCTTTTGCCTGGAAGCAACGCTGCAGATATTTTGCAGTCTGTGATAAGCAATGCTTTGGCTTAGGAGCTGGTGTGCTGACCTCCGCACGCTGCCGGTTTCAGCTCCACAGGGAGAGACAGGACTGGCCGATCCGTCCCATCTCTAACGAGGGGAACCGCAGGTCTCCAACATAATCCGTGACTTCTAATGCACAGGACTACCGTTAGCAATTCTTAATAACCTGCCGTGTTCCTCCAGGACTGTCCCATGAGCTGATTTTGCAACAAGAGTCTGGGAGTGTTGGACGGGAGTTCATAAACAGCATCTCCTGATTGCGACCACGGTCTGGAGCGACGGTCCCTGAGCCACCCCATCACGAAGATGCTGCTGGCGAGACCTGCGGCTCTTCCCGACGGCCGCAGAGCCGCCAGCCCCCGCGGTCCACGCGGGGACCGAAGCACGGTGCGGAACCGAGGCCCGAACGCACGTTTCAGACGGACAGAGGAACTGAATTCGCGGTGATATCAAACATCCACGTACGCTTGCACAGAGGGAGAGACAGATAGCGATGCTTCCCATCAATGCAGGGGTATTTCAACGTACTGGATGACAACAAAAACAGTAGGTGTTGTGCTCTTATAAAATAAATAAGAGAGCCAGACCCATCCTCTAAGCTCATCTTTAAGTACCAGTAATGTGTGCTTATTAGTAACCCTAGCAAGCCAAATTCCCGGACAAAGTACGCTTTCCTTGCAGGGACAAATCACTTTCTAGCTGGGACAAGCCGGTATGAGCCACGCAAGCTATCACAACACTTCTCTCCCTGGTGTTTTCCTTTGGCCTACATTTCTGTGGAATGAACTTAAATATGATAAATGATAAGAATTTCACCCTTGACTGGGAATTCAAATTATCATATTGATTAGCTTTGCCACATACAAAGTGGAAAATATTCACAAAATTGACAGGCTTTAAAGAATAAAAGTTGTCACCTTGTACGTGCAGAATAGCAACACGAGACAGAGCTAATCAATAGGGAAACAACTTTCTTCTGAACCAAGGAATACACGCACCCCCGAAAAATCACATCCTCAAATTATTTCACTGTAATATTTTGAGTATTGACCCGTTTCCTGCCCGAAACATGCCCTCAAACCTCATAGACAGAAAGTCAATTCTGCCGATTTCATTTTCTGAAAGAGAAGCACATTTGTTAGTGACAAACGTGATTAGAAAGGCATCTCCTGGCAACCTGGGGAGTGGGAGGTGCATGTACAGGCATAGAAAATGAGGCTAAATATTTTCTAGATTTTTAAAAAACCTCCATAAATTAACTTTGCAGAACACAACTGAAAACTGGAGTCCAAACAGCTCACTAAGATTTCGTTTCTCTTTGCAAACAGACTCATACTCAGCACTCAACCTACGCACAGTCCTTTAGAGCAGTGGTGAGGAAAGCACCAGAGCCTCCCCAAACTCTATATGCTCCACAAGCTTTTTCACAAACCCCGTTTTATCAACCTCTCGTGTACTGCTAGAAAAGTCTTGCAGAACAAGCACGTCCTTGGAGCAGAGCCTTTGAGTCCAAAGAGCGAAGCAGGTCCTCCTGTCAAGGACTTGTCTCCGAGATGTCGTACTGCCAATGCGTTCAGCGGAAAACCAGGTCACGTTAGCACAAAGCCTCAGCTGACATCTGCTAAATGAATTGGGAGCAAAGGAGAATTCAAACCCACTCAAAATAAGGAGACTTTTAGCCGCATGAGTCTGAGGCTCTCCTCCCTCCAGCTCTGCCGCCGTCTCACCTGGCACTCCTTCGCTCAGCGCCAGGCTCTCCACGCCACACCAAAGCGTTTTGGATGGTCGAGCCAAGTACACCGTCGTCCATGTTTAAGAATCACCCTTCTTTAAGTTCCAACATGGAAAATACCTCTGTTTGGAGAACTCTGAAAAACTACTTAATTCTTTCCCTTTTCTAGTAGGTGCTGTCATCGTACTGTGACAGTGGGGAAGAAAAATGAATGTCTTTCCCAGAGCTGTGCCTTGCAGCAATGAAATATGCAAAGCTGCAACAGAAAGGCAAGCCTTTTATTGGGGGCTATCAGATGTGTCCTCCTAGCAGTGCCCGGCCAGCTCACAAAAACCCCCAATGCCAAGGAGAATAAAATTTCTGCTCCAGAATGAAAGCAACATAAAACCAGAGTTTTGCATTTCCACTTTTAAGCGGGGATGTGGCATTTCCACTTTCAAGCTTTCTTTCCTAACCCCTCCAGTAAGTCTATACACATACTGCAGCAAGCCTGAGGACAGAGCGACCATACAAAAGACTAGACGGTTTTTAAAAGTATCAGAATTAGGAACGCAAAACTCACAAAATGGGGGTTTATGGGCTCTCCAGACACATTTCTCTCTTCTTCTTGCACGTTTCTTCTAGTTGCAAAGACAACTTTCTGTAGTGTGAACTCCTGCGGACCGCCCCCAGGGTACGGTGATTTGGCAGCCAGCCGTGGGACGGTGGCACCTCCAAGGTACGCTGCCATGCTACACCAGCCTGCTCCTGAACCACCGCACAGCAACGCCTCGCCAGCAACAATTTCAGCTGAACGGATTAAATGCAAATGGGAAATCTACTTATTGCATCTCTCAGATTCAACCTCCAACCATTTTATTGTACTGTACAAAACTTTGGAGAAAGGAAAGAGCTAATATATAGCATTTACATGATATCGAGCTGCTGTAATACAACGCAGCGTGTTAAATTTGACATCCTGGGAAACGGAAAACCTACACGCAGGTGCGAATAACTCAACAAATTGATGAAAAACTTAATTCATTAAATTTATATCTTTAGCCATGTTGGAATGTAAGAAATTATACTTCAAACCAGAGAGGATTTTAAGACCAAATATTTTTTCTGTGTCTCCAACTAAGACAGTTGGCTTATTTACTTTTCACACTGTTGATTCATTTTTAAGAAATATGATAGGTATATTTGGAGGAAAGGATTTTTTGTTTCTAGTATAATAAAAAAAAGATGTTTCCAGCTTTCACAGGCTTGGGACATGGGAGGCAGCAGTATAAGTGATGGATTAGTGAGCGGAGTGCAACAGAAGTGGTCAAACTTAGGTGTTCAAGACAATTTATCAGAGAACTTCCACAGCTCTACAACACATCCCTCACACAGCCTTCACAACCGCACTTACTTTTTCAGTGTGTTTCACTGCAGCCATCACCTCTTTTAAGAAACAAAAAGCTCCTTAAATTACTTTTTCTTTCCCGGCTTCTCTTGGTTCTTGCTCACCCAAGCCTGCCTGCAGCAGGAGACCTTCTTGCAAGCCGCTCAGATTTGAAATTGAGCGTAACGCTTTCACCCATCCCTAGGCAGGATGGATTTTTCATGCGTCTCCAAGATTGGTCATAGCTAATAAAAAACCCACAGTTAAGCTGGGCCAAATTTAGTCCATAGTCATTTGGAGAATTTACCTTGATATACTTTTCAAGAGATTGATTTTTCAGAGGATGGACACATAGCAGCCCATTGAAGGTCTATCACGATGCTCATCTAAAATCACTAATCTCAGCCTAGGGACAGACCATTATAATTCGGTACGCACCGGTACGAAAGACAGGTTTTTGGTTGTAGTGCCAGAGGAGAAGCAGAGGAAAAAGCCTTCACAGACAGACACTTTCTGAAGTCCTAGCTGCTGCTCAGATAGTGATGTTACATATGTCATTTTGTAATGAAAAAGACCGTGTGATTATGCTTACACATAGCTGGGCACATGTAATGGCTAGGCAATGTGTGGAAAGAAACAGCATTTAGGGGAATAATAGGCTGAAAGTAAGCTGTACTCTAATATCAAGCACAGAGATCTCTCTGGAGATTTCTTGTGGGAGAATTACACTAAACCCTAGTATTGACGTAAGGTTAAAAGATATTCTAAATCAATTGACATTTAAATGCAAAAACCTTGTTAACCCTCACGTATGGATCTTTAACTTTAAAATGCTACCTCAATTTGATACGAGGAAAAAGATATTTAGTATGATCAGGAGGTTTTAGGCTACTAAGATACAGCCAGATAGCGTATTTTCATTTTAAATAGTACAGGCTAGAACACCAACTTTCATAAACCAACTGTTGATTTCTCCCCTGGGGAACAGCAGCCTATCTGTGTTTTTTGCTCATCCAGAAGAAGCTGGAAGGACTCAAAGGAGGAATTACTTTTACAGTGTCACCCCAGTTTTCTTTATTTCTGTGGGCCCCTAGCTATTTTCTTTCCCCAGGTTGTGTTTGAGAGCTACAGCATACCCCTACATTATCTGCTGCTTCACGTGGTGTTTACCCTTTTCCAGCCTCTGAAGAGAGTTTAAATTATTTCCTGTTTCTTCAATCTGGGATGTGGTCACCCGGCTGTCTCTGATGCTTCCACTCCAGTAAATACCATTATGGTTTAATGACCCTCTATCATCCCTCTCCTGAGAGCAGATGGAGAATACACGCACACAGAGACAGCTAAAGATACACAACTTCATCAAATCTCCTCAGCTCCATAATTTATACATGGGGAAGTTCACCAGCCATCTAACCTGATTAGGTTCTCATGCCCCACTTGCGAAAGTTACAGAAATACTTCTAGAATTATTTATAAAATCAGTGAGAGGTGAACCCAGTATCTAAGGTATAAAAGATGTTGTATTTGAAACTGGTGCCCATTAACTGAACTTTTAGCTGCATAAAACCTCAGAGCTGTGCCTAATGCCTTTCCATGGGAGAGCTAACACGGTGTGGAGCCTTTTGCTCTGTAACACAAATTTATTAATTTTTTCTAAGTTCAGTTTTGAAAAAAATTCAAATAATCTTTATTAGAAACTGAACCTTCATTTTGAGGAAGATTGGACCAAATCTCAAACTTCACAGTTTAAGGGCTGTAACAAATAAACTCAGCATCACGAAAGTGTCATGACAATTACGCAAGCCACATCTCCCCTCTTTTTAGCTAAGAGTAGAGGCTTTGTGCGTAAATTAGTGCATTTGTCAAGTTAAGAAGATAAATGAAACTGCATGTTTAAATATACACACTACACTTGCAACATGTTTTTGAAACCACTACTGCCTGAATTCCACAGTTCACAGCAATTTCGATTATTTTTTTTTAACATATCAAAAAATATTACTGTAGCTTAATAGCGAATGCTTTATAGTTTGACTTTTATTTGTGCCATGCTCTTCCTAAAGACAACGCCTTGCACAAATGAGAAAGCCCTGCAATATTTCCAGCATTAGTGCAGGGCAACATTGCTGATTTTGCACAACTCAGCAAATATCCTGTCGTCTTCCCTTCAATGTCATTTCCCTCCGCTGGTGAACGAACACTCCCAGACAGTTGTGGGACAACCGATAGCTTTTTATTAACTGCAGCTGCTTGGTTTTACTGGGGCAAAGAATTCAGGAAACTCTGTAGATTTTATGTAGTAGGACACCAACTCTATCCTGTGGACAACTTATAAGATAGCAATATTGGATAGTCTTGAATCTAAGATCCTGATAGAAAATCTAGGCTGGTGCTTTAGTTTCATCACACATTTCACACAATAATCCATAAAGATGAAAACTGCACAAACCCAAAGTAATTTTATAACATCTGTTATCACAAATGCATCATGGCACATCCACTCAAACGTATTTGTTGAGTAGTATCTCATATAGTTTCGTTACTTTTAATAACAACTTGCTTTTCCCCTTGCTTGTATGATTTTAGCTATAATATATGGTGTTTGTTTTGATTTTTTTGGTACTCTACAAGCTTGGCAGACCAGATGTTTCCTTTTGAAAAAGGTTAAAACAACAACAGAGTAGGTTTCCCTACAGGGAATAGGGCAAAGAAGGCGCCTGTCCAGCATCTCTTGGGCATTGCACCTTCCCTTTGCGATAAACACATCAAGAGCCAAGACAAACAACTGAACACTTCGACACGCCTGCATTTCCAGAAGAGTTGAAGGGGAATAGTTTTCTCATTACTATGGCTAATTAGTAACCTTGCTCAGTACGAACCGTGCATTCAGCAGCCAAACACGTTTTACTAACTGCCTGCAACTCTTAGACACATTACTCGGACTCTGATTCTTTCAGCTGGGAGACTAAAGCACTAAACACGTTTACTCATATTTGTGTAGTGATCACCCATGCACAAAAATGTCCTTGTCTATTAGGAGGACTCTACACCTCCCTCATACTCACCAGGATAAGTTGCCGTGCTTTGATTGTGTACTTTGCTTACATAATTTCTTCTCACTTACTGACATCTACCAAGCAAACGCCTGCACAGAAAATAGCAAAGATCCTGCATTTCAACAGCCAAATCCTAGCACACCTCTAGGGTAAATATTACCACTTACTAGAAAACTACAGGGTCTGCTTTTTATTATATTTTTTAGCTTATGCAGATTTTTTTAACATGTTTAGGCATCAGAAAGTACCTAAAGGCAATTACCTTTTAAACATCTCTTCTCACTATAAACTATTCAAGTTTCATAATCGTTTATACAGTAACTTACCAATGCATGTGACAGCTGTTCCCAAATTCCTCCCAGTGGTCTTATACTTGATATTTTTCCACGTACAACACATCCACTCTCCTCAGCGTGAAGCTGTTTCTCTGCGTTTCATTTGACCACAGTCCTCTTGGACGTCTATTGCCTTATTTACATTTTCATTGCAGAGCAGTTGAATTTCTATCCCCTGATATAGGGTTTCCTTCTGGAAAGTCTTAAATTTGTCTTCTTTAGTCCATTTGCCAACTGCCTGGGATAATCAGCTTCTGTAAATTCTGCCATCTCCTTTAAAATCTACACCACTGCTTTTTATATCTTGCCATAAGATATACTTTATTTCTTTGGTATCCTTCTGATGCTTTCCTCTAACGTTAAATCACTGGTTTTCCTTACTCAAAACCAAGCTGATACTGGTGCAGCCCTTTGCTTTATGAGCAAAACTACTTTATAGGTTCCTTGAGAATATGTACCTTTTAATTGTCGTAAAACAGATCTCTAACAAAGGCTTTCTGTGCAATAAATACAGGCAGGTCTTACCTGTGATTTATAGCTCGCCTCCTACCGTACAATAAAACTGTCTGGTGCACCATTGGAACTATTAACTAAGCAGTATTGAGCTGAACATTCAAAAAATCTTCTGATTCATTGGTTCAAAGCCAAATGTATGATGTTGCTGAAGTCAATACATAAAATTGCAGCTAAGGAATTAACAGCTTAAAGAAATCAAAGATCCCTGTCATCGCTATACTCTGCATAACAGAGCCTGGCTAGCTGGAAGTATTACTTTGCTTTAAAATGGATGTACGTTTTTGAGACGGAAAGAATGCAGTAAAAAAGGGCAGATCTTGCATCAGTGCTTTCTCTTAATTAGGTCTGACTTGTTCAGCTAGGCTATTGATACTTTAAAACCCCAAAGCAATAGGATTTTCATTGAGCTCATAAAAAATTTAACTATTTCATGGTTCAATATACTATAACATATAAGTTTAATCAGAAATGACATTACCAAAACTAAAGCAGAGAAAATCTGAAATGGTATCTATCGCTCTCAGCACTAAAGGGACTCAAATTACGTGCAATAAAGCATTTAAAGCATATAGAAAATAGTGTTATGTTCCTCAGTAGCTTAAGAATACCAGGGATTACTTTATGCAATCTTTAAAGAAACCTTTCATCAGATAATTTTTACAGCATACTTTTGACTGTAAAGCAGATAATTTTACATTTTATTCCACCTGCTGGGTGCTCCTATCCAAATCTCTCTCCTTTCAGTTGCTATGCCTGTAAGAGAGGAGGACAGCAGCACTGGGAACCGCACTACAGGTGCCCTGCGAGATGCACGATCGGCCGCTCGAGGACCGTCTCGGAGCTTTCCGAAATAAATGCTGGAGCATTCACTGCTCTCTGAGCCTGGAAGTGCTCTTCCCAGCTTTGGGCAGGAGCTACCTGCTTACCTGACACCCCGCACGTTTCCATACTTTTCCTAACTTGATATATCGCTCTTTATAAGACCAGTCGAGCCACTCCTCCGCTCGATCGTACCGCGCTGATAGCGGATGCGCTATTGTGGCTCAGCAGAACAGCTCTCACCGATTTTCTCTCCAGATTCCCCGTTTTCTCTCTTGCACGCTTCTAAGCCATTGCAGACCCAACACAACCCCTTTGCTTTCGAATGCCTTGGTACATGGTGGTTTGCTAGGAACTGTGTTGTTAGCTACCGCACGCCCGGTATGGGGAACATTTTCTAATAATTCAACTTTTGCTTTTAATTAAGCTGGACTGTGTTTTGCCAGGGGATTGCAACCGCTTTTTTTATCAGGGTTTTCAAACATATTTCAAATTTTTCCTCCATAAATAACAGCGCAAGGCTACTAGTACTCAGTATTTTTGTTCTTTAATGCAAACCAGAAATGGTGAAGATTAGCCCATAGCTCATTCTAGCATCAAAATCAACTCCATTCCTCTGTTTAAAGTAAAAGCGAGGTAAGTGACAAGCATAAAAATATTATTTAGAGAATTCACTCTATATGGTAAAGTTTTGCTTAATTGTGCTAGGAAAGTTTGGCAATGCGGTCAAGTTTCAGCAACAAGATAAACTCAATGTAGAAGCTTTGGTCTTGTAAAAGCAAAGCCTCAGTGTGTGTTGGTTTGTTTACTTATGCTTTTAAAGGAAAATGTATATATTTGCAGAAGTGTGACATGTTACTAAGTACACTGGGTTTTGCTAATGCGATGCATGCTGAAGCAGTACCCCGTTCTTTCCTGCATCTGCTTATAATCATTCTAGAAATGCTGAAATTACAACATTCCTAAGAAAATAAATTATCATCATAATATTCACATCAGCCCTTTCACCGGTGCTCATTGGGGATGCCTTTTATTCTGAAATGAGGGCAAGTTCTTCTTCCAATTAGGAAAAAAATGCTGAAAACAACAAACCTTAAACATACTCATTGCACATGCTTAATTCAGACTTACCATTTTCTGTGAAAGCAGAAAGCTTCATAATAAAACCCCGGTGTACCTTCGCAGGGTAGGATGCCAATTCCCTCGGGTACATACCTAATACTGCACCGATACTTCACCATCTCTGCTTGCTCTATGTTACATTTTCCTTATTCTATCCCCTCGGACTCCTTGGCTCCAGGAATATCTGTAGCACGCAGGTAACCAGACACTGCTGCTTTTTTCTCCCTGTGTGGTTCTCCTCAGCCACATCTAATGAGAATACACTCTGTCGTTACTAGCGAGACATTTCCACGCTTCACAACCTGTGGTCTTCTCTGCTTTGAGACGTACTGCCCATTCAGGAGCAGACTTATCTGCTCGTTTTTATGTACCTTCTGCACCGCGGAATTTCATGCGACTTGTGCAACTACTCTGGCCCTCAGGTAAGACCAATTCAGCGTGGCTTCAAAGCCCTCCGAGGCTTTGAGCTTTAGCCAGAAGAAAACAAAGTCCAGAGACAGAGCATTTAAACCAGTGCGTTGAAAAGCACATGAAACTGCAGAGGGACATTTACTAGCATCACACAACGGCCCCGAAAATCCATCCACCCAGATACGTGCTGTGATCAATCTTAAATGTCACTACCACCGCTTAGAAATTGTACGGCCTTGCAAAACCCGCAGCAGTACCCAAATATAAGGTCAGTATTAGAGGTACTGACTCATGCTCTTGGCCAGGCAGGGGTCAGTAGGCTGAAGTAGGCATCAGCGCACGCGTCAAGTAGGTGGAGGAGAACGGCCCAGCTCTTAGCCATCGATGGGTACTGCAAAAGTGCAATGCCAACTCTTTCTGTAAGCACAGCATTAGCTTAATGCATCTTTGTGAGTAATTTAAGCTGCTCAGAGTATAAAGTTCCTTGCTTTATTTTATTAAGTATAGGGTTATCTAGGCACCTAGAAGTATTTGTAGGAAGAAAAGCAAATGCTTAAAAGTTTCAGCCATTTATCATGCATCTCCAATTTGCGCTTTCATAATACTCCAAGAAACCAGAGCGAAAAGTCTTCCTGGGCAAAGCATATGCTTCTCTTAACTCGCTTCTCAGCATTTAAATGAAACAAATCAATATTGCTGACAATACAACCCCAAAAGTTTTAAAGCCTAGCGAAAGGCATCACCCACCCTGCACTTCGCCACCCCTCCACCCCGATGGCTCCAGCGAACAGCTGCTCTGTCAACAATTTCTATATTCTAGTAGAGAACGCGACAGCCAGGAAAATTCTACTTACGCTAAAGAATTCGTCCTGCTTTTGTTCCCGATATACCTGGCTGAACCATGCTTGCTCATAACGAGTTTTATTGATGCTTGGCTCTGAGACGACGCAGTGCTGTCCTGCGCAACAAGATCTTTAACTTTTGCGGAAAACGTTTGGTCTAAAGGACGGCTGATTTGCTTAAATGAATCAATTACGTACCTCTGAAAGAAAAGCCAAAGGGACCGTCGAGCTCTGAGCAGATGATTCTGTCTCAGCAGCTTGAATCAGCGCAGAGCAGCAGAACAGAAAACCCAACGCAGCTGGCAGAGCCCCGTCCACAGGCGGACGTGGAAGGAAAACCGCTCCGTGCAGCGAACCAGCCCTGGTTTGGTTTACACGTTACAGCGAACCAGACGCCGGACCACGCTCCCCGCAAGTCCCCACGGCCGTGTCCCCACTCGGGACGGGCAGGGAGCCTTCCTCCGTGCTCTGCCCTCCGCCACGAGCAGCCGCATCCCGGCGGGACCCCGGGAGGGAGCAGCATCCCGCTCTGAACCCATTCAAATTCAGGGTAAACCGCGCAAAACAAAACAGGTACTCGCTCGCAGGTTTCAGCGCGGGCTATAATCCTATCACCGCTGAAGGATGATTATAGAAATCCCTGTAATTAAACCGGACGCCGGGTGGCCGCAGCAGGCTGACAAGCCTGAGCCAGCCCCGCGGCCCCGTTGAACCGCGCACGGGACTGCACCCCCCGAAGCATCACCTCGCTCCCCTCCGCGTAAACCTGCACTTTCTTCGCAGCTTTAATCGTTGGGGAGCAGACTCTTCTTGAAGTCTCCCCCTTCGAAGACACCAATAAAAAATACCTGCATACATCATTATGTTTTTTCAGGATTTTTTTTTTTTTTTTATTGCAGTGAGGGCAGCTGTATAGATATACCCTTCTCCTCCATATACTGCAGGTTTATTGTTTTACGCATGTTTTATTTAAGCATCAAATCCACTAGTGCGTAAGGTCAACATAACAAATACTTAATTGCCACATTTATTTTTAAGTAAACAGATTCTTTCCCCACGGTCCTTTTTGAATCAGTAAAGGCTGCACTTAAACCTTCTCAACACAGCCCCAGGAACAAAACGCTGTACTGCAGTTGTAACAACTGAATTTACCCACTTGCGGATGTACATAAACACGTACATCAAACAGATGGGGAGAACTAGTTAAGGAAAAGTCAGGATGCGGATTCACTAAAGGAATTATCCGGAGAACACCTGCAGTACTCTCATCCCCAATCCAGAGGATGCCCAAGGACGCGGATCCCAGACTCGGCTCCGCCACTCCCAGGTTGCCAGTGGAATCGGGGACCACCAGTGTTTTAAGGAAACCGCTTCCAGGGCTTCAACAAAAGCAATATTTACTTTATGCAATATATACTGGAACAAACCAAAGCCACTCACTTGAGATACAGGAGAGGACTGGGACTCAGCTCGTCAAAAGTGACAGACGAAGGGACCAACACCTAGCTTCCATACAATCCATACAGGATTCACAGCATGTTGCCTGGGATTACTGCATACCAAATTCTTTGAAACTGAGAGCGGAATACGTTTCAATTTTGTTTGTGTGTCAATTATATATTTCTGCATTCACTGATTATAAAATAAAAATTATATTATTCCATTTTTTTGTATAATATTCTGAAACTGCAGCTTTTGATAAGGTAACCATGCTTTTATTATAATTTTATGTAAATTGCCATAGATCCAGGGAATTCAATTAACTGAACTGAATTCCAATTTGCAGGGCAGCCTGGTCCAATAATTCAAAAACTGCATTTCTTGAACATTTTTAAATTGACCAGTGCTTACAAATGTGTCATTTCTATTTTTACTATTGTTACATAGCTGTCAGCGTACATATTTCATAGTAACTGTGAGATGCCCACAAAAACAGGTTAATTAAGGAGTTCTCGTCCATCCCAGTCATATTAACAAGCAGACCCTGTGAGCAAACAAAAAGTGAAGCAAATGAAAATATCCTGAAGTATTTATTCAGTAATAAAATGGAAATAAAGACTTTAATTGCCTTTAAGTTCTATTCAGTCTTCATTTCCTTAGCAATTATATAGATTCATTTTTTATTGTGCTTTGGGTTGGATTCACTGTGGTGCTCTGTGACTCATATTTGTTTCTAAATGGTGGTGGTGATTAGTAAACACAACTCCGTCTAGTTCTGTTTATTCCTGTTGGGATGTATTCCCTTGGAGACAGACTATCAAAGACAGGAAGACTTGTAACTTTAAATTGTATGATGTCTCAATGATTTCTTTAAAGTAGGATTCATTGCAATAAAGTAAACACAACATTACTGAAAACAAAGCACATATTCAATTATTAAATCACTCCATATGTGTAAGAAAGACCAACAAAACAGGAACTGATGGATCCTGTGTAAGAGAATGCTATCAGAGGAGGAAAAAAAAAAAAAAAAAAAAAAAGAAAAAACTACATTAAGCGATTCAAAAGAAAGTGCTGAAATCTGATTAATAAACCACAGCAATCTCGCCTAACAATGTTTTAAATCCCTTATTTCGTAAGACTATATAAAGCAATGGATGTTTCCGCTGCTCGAGCTTTGTGGCGGTACTTAGGGAGATTGAACAGAAGAAAGGAGCTACTTATTTTAATGCAAGCACAACAAAAATGTGGACAACTCTCCCAGGTGCTGCAGGGGTTGCAAGCCCCTTGCCCGAGATGCTTCTTTCTCCTAGCAGCATCAGGCTGTCATTAAGCCTGGATGTCCTCTCTTCCACACCCGTTCTATAAAGCAAAGGTAATTCTTTTCCTCCCCTAGAAGAAACTTTACACCTAGCAAACGTATGCCTATTTGCTAAAACTCTCTCCTCCCATTACTGAAGTTTGTTTGATGTTTTCCAGAAGTTTTGTCTCTCTGATGAAGGATAGATTCTTCTGCTGGGAGTAAATCAGCTTTGCAGTGTCATTTTTGTCCTTGGAATTTGCGTGAAGGAGCCTATACTCTTGGACAGTTACCTGTTCTTACAGTGATAAAAATAAAACAAAAATAACTGAAGAATCCAGGTGAGGAAAAAAAATGACCCTGTGATTAATAAACTATACCAAGTGTCAGGATCGGTGGTTCTGTTTCTCGGTCTCTTTTAAATGGCTTAACATCCCACACGTACCGACCTGGGCTCACAGAAGACCATTTTGGACAAAAGATCTAGGCCGCTGTTTGGAGAGAAAATAACTAATTTTTGCCATGACAATCTCCTTTACCCCTTGGACGCCAGCTAAGCACCCTCAACCAAAAGGCGGGGCGAAGGCTGGAAGGACAGACACCCCACGCACCCCACGCTGCCGGACCCGCCGGGGACACCGGGAACACACTGCACTGCCTGGCAGATCCCCCCTTCCACATATCCCCTGGAAAAAAAAAAAACCATCCTGCCCACCATCCCCAACTTTTTACCGCTTTCTAACCAGTACAAGTGCTACAGCGGGAGGGAACATCCCTGTTCTGCCACGCAGAGACCCCCCAGATGGCTCTGACCTACGAGCGCTCGTTAACCCGGGCAGCACGGCACGCTGCCGCGGTTCAGACCCGAGATCGCTCCTTTGGGATTCACCTCGGCATGCCTAAAGCATTTTGGTAGAGCATCAAGCTTTGAGCAGAAAATCCTTAGAAAAATAAAAAATAAAAGTGGGGCTTTTTTACTTATTCACCGATATTTTTTTCCCATGTCCCACCCCAGGGAATTACTGTACTGTCTGTTAGAGGTGATGGCTCACTGCATCCAGGTCCATCCTGTGAAAGATGGGAAGGTGAAGCTGTAGACCGTGCAAAAAAGAGGATGAGGTGGTTACGAGAGACGGAAGAACACTCTCTTTTGATGGCAATATTAGATTTAAAATAAGGTTTAGAAAGCAAACGGAGCCAGAAGGGGTTTGGACATTACTATGATAAAGTTGCTCCCTTGATGGCATACATCTACCACGTATCACTCAGCTTTGTGATGGCAAGGTTGCTGAATAAAGAACACAATTCAAGTGCCAGATTCCTTTCCAGAATGTTTTTGTCGTTGTTGTATATGCCATTAAGGAATTACTTGCTAGGAGCAACCTATAGAGAAAAACATTCAAAGTACAATCCTTACTCTCTTATGATTCAGGTAAATTGTTTCCAGTAAATAAGAGAAGTCAAGAATAACTTTAATTACTCAGCTTCAGCAATTTCTCCCATAAAAGATGAGAGCTATCAACTAAACGTATATATTGTATGAGTTAAAAAAAATCATACTGGAAGATTCACAAAAAAGCACTTACATTTAGAAAAAGAAGGAAAATTACCCTATGTGTTATTTTAGACTATATAAAGATGACGGTCATGAAAGGGTAGATTTATTCTCTCTTACATCTTTGATGACTTACCAAATGGATCACAGTCATCAAAGACAGAACAGTGATGCTCAGTAAAGCTCATTCTTTTAATGCTACCCGTATTTTTCTTCCATTAAGACTTGAACAAATAACATTTCTAAGATTATCAGAAAATATTGAACTGTTAAGATAACTGGTTCATCATTCCACCAAAACAAAAATTGTATTTTTTCAATCTGCAAATGTTTCATTTCATAACAGAAAAATAATTTGTAAAAAGACAAAGCTGCATGCCAAACAAAAGCTAATGCAAGTCAGCAAGTCTCAATATGGCAACGCTAAGATGAATGGTTTGTCCCTTTTGTATTATTTATTGTGCCTTTATATCTGTGAATTCCAAACTATCTATTACCAGAGATGGTGCCCACACTCAATTTATACAATATTGTGACAGTCAGTTGTTTCCATCATTCCTAAAAGCCACTTCAACTGAAGCTGATGTTAATGCACTAATATCAAAGTTAGGATTTATGCTACCTCCCACATACGCTGTAATTGCGTATGAAAGGGAAGTCGCTATGCTATGGAATTACTTTTGCTCACTTTTTTCAAGCAAACAAGACCTTGAATTGCTAATTGTTAAGACTATGCATTTTAGATAATTGCTGATTACGGTATTTGAAGTGTAAGTGATTGTTAAATGTGCTGTTTGGCTAATGCCCAGAAAGCCAACGTGATATCATGGATAATTATAGACAGTTTAATTGCTTCGGGTCTTTTAATTGGCAAAGTACACGGATGATGAGAGATGAGATGAAACTGAAAGGTCCGCTGAGCCAAGGAGGCCTCCAGAATTGCATGCCATGAGCTGACCCTCTATTTCGGGTTCATCCTTTAGGGACCAAAGTAGGGTAATAGGAGACAACATCACTTTAGAAAGAAAGACCTAACCTGTCCTACCTCTACAGCTAGTTTTTCCTTGCGAGAAGTTCCTCTGCTTGTCTGCCAAAAGCTGCCGCCTCTATTCTTTTGAGCCCTGTATGTTACGCAGAGGTGAATTCCCGGAGACATCGTCGCTCCATCTTGTATTACCCCGTCTGTCTTCTGGTGAGCTTGCTCGTTTCACCTGGTAGGAAAGGTTCCCAACAAGTATGGCTTTGAGTCACGGCAGGGGTTAGATGTGGAGGAGCAAGAACCTGCAGACTATTCATGCCTGCAAATTTTCCTAGATAGCAGTGAGTTTTGACTAAAAATTACAGAATTTGGCTCATGAAGTAAGCCCAGCCAGCAGATGGAGTGAAGTAGCCTTTGTGATTCGGATAACTCTTTTCCAGCACTCGTGACAAGTCATGAATCTCCCATCCCCAAAAGTTATTAGAGAAATTTAAAGCTCATGAAATAAGTCAGATTGGCAGATGCGAAAATATGAGGCCTCCTTTTACCCACAGAGAGGTAACTGTGCAAAAATCCCTCATACTGGTTTGCATCTCTCTCATTTCAGAGCTTTTCTCTCCAGAGGCTAAAGGGTGGCGCTTTTAAAATACCATTCTGCTAATAAAATATATCGCTGGACTTCCTGCGCAATGGCCTTTAGTCACTCAGAGCAGAAACTTGGCACCGAAGTAATTGGAAGCGCATCGGTTTCTCAGGCACGAGAGCTGATGCATGTGTCTCCACTCGACTGCGTGGCAATGGATCATTTTCAACATTTTATTTCTTGTGTTGTTTAAAAAAAATACCAGCTCATTATCTCAATTTATAAATATCTTCCCCGGATCCATTTCAGTTTGCCATCGATGACGATAGAGACACATATACAAAAATAATCGCGGCACTAATTTGCATTATCATACGTTGAGACTTATAACGAAGGAACACAGTTCAGGGTAGATGAAAACATTACCAACTGCACGAGGGTCTTTTAGATAAGCTTTACGCTGTGATAAATGGCCATAAAAGCAATACAGAGGATCAGCAGGTCAACAGTCTCTTGTAGGTATGTTAATCTACTGCTCTTAATCCTCAGAAAAGCGCCTGGAGGCACTGGAGACCTCCGCGCCGCTGTAACGGGCAGGAGCCGTGCGAGGGGAGGGCAGGACTACAAACCAAAAGTCTGCAACAGGTACATAAACCGAACACAAAGTATTTCGAAGCGATGGCCGCAAACCCAAGCACCGGGCTGCAGCAGCAACTGTACGACGGCGAGGTACGGGACCGCGGGCGCGGGAGATGCGCCCAGGAGGGACGGGGCTGCCCGGAGCAGCAAAGGGGACTGTTCCAGAGAGCCAGAGGTGACGGGGCCAAGGGTCTGGCCTGGAACCCGAACCGGAGAGAAGACTGCTGTAAATGCTAAAAAGGAAAACCCGGCCTCTGTTTCTGCTTCAGGTTTTGACAAAATGCAGATGGACGCTAATGAAGGCAGGCAGTCTATCGGCACAAACTCTCAGCTGCGTTTTCCACTGACATTTCAGCCACGCGAATGCTGGCAGACATCAGAAATGTTTAGTTTTTCAAACTTCAAAGTGGTATTTTTATTTAAGGAATAACTGGTTGAATTGCACGATCCCTGACAGCGTTACAAAGATGACAGTGTTGCTCAGAATGAGCTCATTTGTAAGATCTTCCGCTTGCTGCTGTCATTTCACGTTTTGCAGTATTTTTGCTATAACATCCCTGTATTCATTTCATTATAGGAGATGCTTTTCAGGAAGATAATAAAAGATGTTGCAGGTTTGGGTCCTAAAGTAATCTAATCTGTCTTTTTGAGAGGTTAGATCTCCCTGTGACTTTGTTTCTACTTTCAAAAAGCTGATTTATCCACCCTCTCAGAATACTACCAGATTTAATTCCAGCATCTGTAAATTTAAGATCTTTGAAGTATTTTGAGTCCCCTCAGAGAACTATAACTTTGTAAGTTTGTGCCAGCTAAAGCATCTACCAAAAAAACCCCCTTGCTAGGATATTAGAGTAATGATCGTAGACCTGTGTTACATTTAACTGCTTTAAACACTGCCAAAATGCTGCAAGAATTTTCTATAACTGCCTCCAAACTCCTTTTCATCTTTGGCAGGTGGCCTGTAAATGGCTACAAATGTTTGTGTTTGGTGGTTGGTTTTTTTTTTTTGTTTATTCCTTATTTACCTGGGATTCAGCAATACCCTTACTATAGATAGATTTTGGGAAGAGTTTCCCACACCAGGGCAGCGGGAGCGCAATGTCACCGCTTCCTCCGAGCTGTGAGAGGGCATCAACGCAGCGAAGCAAACGACACTTAATAAATTCACATATACACCCTGCAGTACGTGTACCCAGCAGTATGCACGCAAAAAGACAACCTAAAATAAACCCTAATTTGGGGTTTGGTGTAATTCGTAAGTCTGTGTTTTTCTCACATGAAATAGGATCCATCATTTCAGATCTCTGGCTGAAGAGTTCTGGTTTTAAAATGTTATTGTTTGGAAAACTTTACACTACAGTTTTTGCTCAGTTTTGCACAAGTTAATGGCTTGCAGAGACTGCAAACCTGAATGCCTTCCAGAGACTGCAAACATGAGAAGAAAAAACAAAAAGAACCAATTGTAGACAAAATAAGCTACTACCATAAACTTACATGAATTTTAAAAATATATGTGGATGTATACACATAGGTACATATATATTTATTGAAATAACTAATTCAGATCCCCCAAAATCTTCTGAAACCATCTCCTGATTATAGTAGCTATTACAAATATTTGAACTGCAGAATATTGCTTTGTAGAGAAAAACAAATACACCGAATCACAGAGTCAAGATGTGGTCGGACAGCGTGCTAAATAACCTCATCTCGGCTCCCTGTCCCACAAAAGGTTGGACCAGATGATCTTTGGAGGTCTCTTCCAACCTTTCAGATCTCGCCGGCGTTCCCCAAGCCCCCGACCCTCCCCGCTGCTGGGAGTCCCCCTCCTTCGTCTCCAACCAGACCCATCCATCTCCTACCCTCAACCTCCCATGTCCTTGCAACGACCGCGTCAGTAAGGACGCGAGAGCATCTCCCTGGAGACTTTCATTTCGTACGTGCCGCCGCGGCCGGCGTGGGCTGAGCCTGAATTCGAATGGCACCTTGGCAATCATTTAGTTCTCCTAATGGCACCTACTTTATGCAAAACTGCAGAAATTAGAGCTGGAGAAGACACATTAGGTAAATTATGCTGAATGACTGGAATGGGATAGATGGAAATAACTGGCTTAGCGTTTCTTATCATACCGCACTTCTGATGAGTCACAGGAATTTTGGAATATTGTGTTCTGTGAAGAAAACACGAGAGGGGAACGAAGAGTCGTCCTACTTATAAAAATCCTAGTAGACTTTAAAATAGAGTAATCTATGATCATTTTTCAAATCACTGTTCCCCAAATGCCTGAATTATCTCCAGCTATGATGAATTATATCTTCTTTCCACCCTTTCACTGAAAATATCCAAGCAACGGACCTGTCACCACCTCCTTGAGATAACAGCCTGCAGTTCTGTAAATCTCACTCTGAAAACTTTCTCCATTGTCATGTTTTCTTAATTACGTTTTCACCTTTCCCTCAATTATACTCCTCTTTGCACAAGCCTAAATGGATGCTTTTCCAGCTTGCAGCTTTTCTCTGATGGCTCTTGTCCTTTTGATTTTCAAAGGGGCTGCTATTCCCTGCTCAGTTTTGCCTGTGAAATCCTGGAAGATCATGGATTTTCACGGGTGTAACTAAGAGAAGAATTTGTCCTGTGGATTCTTTATTACTGATGGAAATGTAGAAGCCAGAAAGATCACAGCTTGAGCTTCAGAGCTCACGTAGCGTTGGCAAAGCTAGCAGCTAGGAGAATGAAAAATACCTTTTCCCTGTAAACTGAACAGATTGAGGAACAATAAAGCATGAAATCACACACTGTACCACTTACAGACATTTCTTAGAAACACATTTTGATATAAAATACAATATAGCTATTTTTCAATTGTCCTAGTCTGGACATTTTGTTTACAGCCAATGATACATAAAAGATTTTGAGCCTCGTTCACTTTGCCTACAACTGTCTGCTGCAAAGCTGAAATTCTCTTCTTCACCTTAAAGCTGATTTCCTATGGAACCACCGGTGCTTTAAGCCTGATGACAGAAAGCCAGGCTACATACAGATGCTAGAAACATTATTTGGAGATGAATAGAAGGTATGTTTGCGTTGCAGGCTTAGGTCAACCTTAACCTGCTTGTCTTTGAATTGCTCTGTTCTCAGACCCAGACCTAAGCCTCTCGACTCTGGATTTGAAAACCTTTTGCTATCCCAGGATCGGCAGCTTGTCTATACAAGTAGAAAGCTTAAACGTAGCACATTTCAGGTATCTCCAAGGCTGCTTTTGCTATGTATTTTCACAGCTTTTTTCCAAATACACTTACCCTTGGACACCACCTACTTCCCAGCCCCACCAGAGCTCATCTTTCACTTCGCAGGTTGTCAAATGACGGCTCACAGACTTGAAAAAAAACACCCCAGTCTCTGCAGACTTTTAATATAAATGTTGGTGGGTAGCTAAGAATTAGCAATGATCTATGGTTATGCAAAAGACAATGAGAATTAACCCCTTCCGGAGGCTGTGAAAGCTTCATCAAACATTGCCTCTCTACATCTTTTCCTCTCCGCTGCTACTTACCTAACCACGGTTCCTATAATCACCAAGTCTGCTAATGCAGCAATTAGTTACAAAAGCAAGCAGAACCGATGCTACGTTAACCACACTTAGCATGTACTAATACTACATTGCAAATCGTTTATAATGGTTTCATTACGCGTCTGAATGTCAGACAACACTGAGAAACCAGATTATTTGAGGCCAAAAGGAGAACTGCGTCTGTCACCTGCCCGACTTGGTGGTGGCCCAGGACCAAGGGTTTGGACAGACACAGCGAGCACAAACCCAGGGACCTGCGGCTCTGCCAGCCCTTGTGCTAAGGGGGGGCTGAATCTCACCCTCCTGCCTTCCCTTCGGGACAGCACGGTTAAACCTGGCATAAACCGAGGGACCAGCGCGTCTCCCCCCGATCCACAACCCCGCGGTGACACAGCACTAGTCAAAGGACTAAGCACGACACATCCCGTTGCTTTTTGCTGCAGGATGTAAAGAGCTTATAATTTGGTATTGTGTATCCAAAAGAAGAACTCAAAAAGGTGGCAAAGATTTAAACTTGGTTAATGAAGACTTTTCAGGCAATGGAGCTGGTGAACATGAGTCTGACAATCTCAGGACAGTAATTCCAGTTCCACCATCAACTACTACTAGTTTATCTTGAAAGTAAAATAAAAAAAGAATAACCGAGTAAGAGCACTGAAGAGATTACATCATATAAATAGATTACAGCTGATTTCCTATTTATGATCCATTACATTAAGAAAATATAGCTGTTAATTTATGCCTGTGATGGAGAAAATTATATACCTTGATAGAATTGATAGTGTCATCTGAGGGAAGGAAAGTGTAATATTACCAGATTATCAAATGTAAAGCACTCAAATACATAAATTATGGTTTGATATAAGAGATTCCGCCCAGAAAATACTGGCTATCAGATTAAAAAGTAATCTCGGAGATGAGACGGAGGGTTGATACATGCTGGGGAGTTTAAAGGACTCAAACACTACCTTCAGCAAACTGAACTCTACACCCAACCTGCACTTCCTCTTGAATGCTGCTGGTTTAAAACCTAAAGAAGAATAAGGGAACAAAAGTATTTTTTTTTCTTTCTTCCTTTCTTTTTCTCAATTTCAGTAGTTCTAATGAAAGCTGTAACTTCTGCAACAAACCGCATCTAAAATCTACACTGAGAGCTTTGCTGCCTGCTAGAGAGGCAGATTGTCCGATACTGATAAGAACAGGACACAGCTTCATGTCTCAACTGCTAAAAATTCTTTAATAAATGGGATTGAAGGGTTTTCTTTGTCTGTTTTTGGTATGCTGAAGTACTTTGGGAATTTTAGGACTAGTCTGAAGGTAAAGATAATTTGATTGACTTAGAAATACAGCAGTAATACCTGAAACTACAGTGTGAAAACCCAACAATGTCAGCAGGAGGAGAAAAAATTGGAAACAGAGATGCAAGATGATCACAGAAAACGTGAGGCTTAGATGTCAAAAATCTCTGCAGAACCCCACAGATCAGTTTGGAGAGAGCTACAAAGGACTAATTTAAGCAGTTTTCTGTAAATGAAAATAGGCACCACTTTAAAAAAAAAAAGTAATTATGGAACTGTGATTGTAACATTGTAATCACTAAGGCTGATACAAAGAAAATATAAAGATGAAGCCTTAGATGTGGCAAAAATATGACGATTATATAGCGAAGGTGACAAGACTGCAGTTAATAAAGCCGAGTGCAACATCTCTGGATATAAACAGGCTGGCGAGAGGAAATAAGAAAAAGCCTACCACAGGAAAGTATATTTGCAATATAAACCCAGAGAAGCAACATGAAAATCTTGCATTAATTTTTGAAAAAGGAAGTAACATAAGAGCTGAATACAACCATTTGGGTAAGTCAAATGCAACATAATTAGCATGGTAGTTAACGCAAGTTCTATGATCTATGTGACACTTTAGCTCACTTGATTTACTTTTAGGTAAAGAAATTATTTTTAAGAGATCTATTCTATTCTTCAGACTGAGCTGAGTAGAAATAAAAACAGTCAGCAAAAAAAATGGGTAGAGTAGAAAGGTACCCATCAGTGGTAACAGGAAGATGGGAAGAAAGATAATACAGAAGTAAAGGGAAAGCAGAAAATTTTTTTTTTTTTCTTTAAAAAAGGCAAGCAAACCAAAAACCCCAACTAAAACAAACTGAAAAAGTTGCTTGGTAACAGGAGTACAAACACAGAATAAAGGAACGCAGAAAGACATCGAGATGAAGGACTCCAAAAGCAAAACCGAGGTTGCGCTTCGGCGCGCGGTGAGGCTGAAGAGCCGCCGCGGTGAGGCTGAAGAGCCGCGCCGGGCAGAGCAACGCTCGCGCCTGGCCCTGGGCGGCTGCACAGCCCCCAGCCAGCGCTGGGCATGACGTCCCTAATTAGGTTAGGAAGAGGAGATGCATATGGCTATGGTTTGATAGTTATGAGAAAGTACTATTAAATAACACTGGAATCAAAATACTGAGGAAAATAATTGCAGGGACCGATGAGTTCTGCCTATCAGATTTATCTGACTCTTTCCTACCCGAGAAGCCAGGTCAGACTGAATTTCAAAGCAGCACTGGCTTCTTGCTGGAAATTTTTTGTGACTGTTGATTGGGGTTGCCTGGTTTGTTATGCTTAACATGGGGTGATGCTTTGGTAACTTATCTCCCTGATGTGAAACAAAGACACGAAGGAGGTTTATTTCAGCTCCAGATGTGTGTGACCAGGGAGATGGCGGAGCTAGTCCCAACACCTTTGCAGGACACCAGAGCTATCGTGAAGCCACGAGTCTCTCTCACAACCTTCTTCCCACTGTCGTTAAGGCCAGTACAACTTTTGCTGTTCACAGGCAGAATACCACTTGAACAGGAGCTGATTAAGATTGAGCGAGAGTATTAAAGACAGGTGAAGGTTCAACCATCGAACATGCTCTCGCTTATCAAGACGTCTGCAGGTCCGTCTGGATTACATGATAACCAATGGTATGTAGTCCAGTTTTTTCCTAAGATACGTTAAGTACCTCAGAGCTAGGGATAAAAAAATGCCACTGAAGGAACAGCTAAGGAATGAGGAGTTTGGTTTGTCTTTGTTCTGATACAATACGGTCACTGGACCAGCAGCGGTAGAGCACGATGCGCCGTATTGGTGATGAACAAAATCCACAGAGGGGTACCCACCGTCATCTTAGCTGAGTAACTGGTGGTGGGAAATGAAGCTTTATGTTTTCATGCACATTTGAAACACCTCGATTATTGTTTCTATTGGCACAGTATTTATGGACTGCAGTCATTAACTAGGTGTACTAGGCAAAGTGTGAACACAAAAGGGAATGACAGTCCCTCTCCTGATCAGCTGTAATTCTTACAGAGGGGACAAAACAGAATAAAGAAAAGAAAAGAAAAAACAGAGAAACACACAGAAGAGATCCAAGGAACAGGGAAACAGATTTTGTCAGTATAACAAACAGATCCTTTTTATAAACATTAATATGAAAGTCACCATCACTAACCTGCATAACATGAAACAGATATGCTGCCTCACATTATTATGTAAGTATGTAGCTATAAAAAAAAAATCACGTCACTAACGCTTCAAAAGAATAGATTTCAAACCACTCATCCGAAGTCATGCAATACTGACAGAAATGAGAATAGAAACAAGAAATGAGTATTTTGTGATGTACCAAGTATATTTAGTATTGTCTTAGTAATCAAGCACTTAAGAAAGATTATGGCTGGACGAAAAGACACGAAAACAGCCACTGTCACGTTACTTCTCATTACTGTCAACGGCTGGTAACATATAGGGGTTAGAGGCATGGAAAGGGTGTGCTGTATATCCAGAGGGCATACAGGCAAAAAGACCCAAGACGCCGACCCATATTGACGGCTAAAAGCAGAAGAAAACAGCCAGTATGCTATTTTTCAGACAAATAAAAACCAATAATTACCAACTACTTCAGATCATAGCATTGTGCCTTGGATTTCCTCATCTCCTTACCCTCCAAAATCTGAATTATTTTGCATTTAAGTTTCTGTGAAGTAATAATTTTCTATTAACATAATGAAATCAAGTTCTTATTTCAAACAACATGAATTTCAACCATCTTCAAACTCAGACTTTCAGATGTCCATGTCTTTATTTCCCTGCTTCCACAGACACAGTAAGAGTCTAATTCATCTGAACAAGAGAATGACAGATTTCAGGCTAGTTTTGCTCTCTAGAATGATCCCTGGTTCCCAAGAACATCACTGATCATCAGAATAACTTTTTCTGAGGTTTTCCTTAAATATACTTTCCCTAATGTCACATAAAGTCTCTGAATGTCAAAATGTGCTTTATGAATAGAAGAAAAATCACTGGGGACATTTAAGTTCATCAGGTGACGAATGGCCCCTTTGATACGCGCATGGCACACTTGCAACAATTACTGGGGAGAGATTAGCAAACCTTTTCTATGCTCCGATGGCTTCATGGAGTGTTGGTTTAGTGCATCGAAGTGCATGTAATAGATTGAATTCCCTGCTGTTTTCTGCAGACAGCCAATTACAAACTACCTGCACACTTGATGCTTTTGACCTTGCCCATAACAATATCTGAACTGATGGACTAAGTCACTTTCAAATGATAAGACTTTGCAACAAAAAGCCAGACACTCCAGCCTCCAAAGAGCATTAGGAAATTTACAGTAGGATTATTTTAATTAGTCTCTTAAACCTATACTGTTTACTTTAAATCCCTCTATCCCACTTACCCTGGCTCTACTAGAAATGAGGAGTGAGAAAGTATCACAAATAATTTCTTTAAATGAAAAAAAAAAAAATTTTGGAAAAAAAAAATTAAAAAAATTGCAAAGCAAAATTTACTTTTTACAAGCCAAAATTTTTAGCATTTCCAGATAACCAAATTTGTGCTCGGCGGCAAGTTAACCGACAGTTTCAGCCTAAACTGGACCAAAATACATTCACTTATCACCCCTAGTTAAACATCTTTCATGGTTATTAATTCTGATGCAGATTGTGCTTCTGTTCAAAAGCAGATGGGAGCTATGTGGGCTCCTAGAATTTCTTTCAGCATATTGCTTTCAGAAGTCCTTCATTAGCTTTAAGACTGAGTATTTAAAGCCAGGCATTCAGAAACAGTAGTCAAAGAAAATGTGCTGGTTTTGTTTTATACAAGTCGGCGTGTTTGACTGCCATACCCGTATACAACTTCTATTCTGCTCATGTTTATGAAAATGCATTGGAATAAGTTTCTTTGGAAACATTCTCTCCTCATTTCTCATTTCCCTCCTGTCAAAAGTCTTCTGAATGGAAGTTATTATTGGCTTTATAATTTGTAACCTCTAAAATCCCTCAAGGTGAAAATTTATTTTCTGTTTAACATTATTGTGCCTTAGCTAACATTGCCTTTTGAGAACAGTGTATCCTAAGGAAGACTGCCTAAAACAAATAAAAATAAGAAAAAAAAAGCCCTTCAACAGACGATCCAGTTACACACGAGATTACTACGGTAGGGTTTTATGCAAAAATAGGTTTATGATCCCTTAGTGGGTTTCTTATATCCCTTAAAATTATGCAGAGCAAGGAGGTGCCATATTTACATATCCCCATGAATTTATTTGAGGGTTAAGCTTCAAAACTCTGTATGTACCTGCTACTACATTTCTTGTTAAGCAAAAGCAGGGCAGACAGTCTGGGTGCTGGCCATGCCCAGACCTCAGCAGATGGCACTGTTTCTCCCGCTCAGCCTCACCAGAGCTCTTTGAAAATTAACTTTTCATTTCCTTTGCCAGCAGCCCTGCAACCCTCCAGGGAAAGACTCGGACGCGGGCAGGGGCCGCGTGTCCCCAGCGAGGCCACCCGAGGCACGGTGACGCTTGTTGTTGGGACGTCCTAAATATATTTACCGTAACGATGAATATATCCTCATACCAGTCCATCAAAACCTGGTGCGTATCCCATTTGTAGCCTATAACCGCTTTCTATACAAACAACAGATATGTAAGAAAACACTGTATTTACAAACAAGCGCCATGAAATTCCTGATGTTTTCCATATATTGTTGAAAAAATACTGCTTGCTTTAATCCTGCTTTCTTAAAAACCACACCACGCCAGCATCAGCCTTGCTAGCAGCGGAAACCCCAAAAGCAAACTGCACCGAGGCCGGGACTCACGGCACCCGACGCGGCCGAGCTCTGCGCCCACGCGAAGCACGACACCGTCTGGGGTCCCCTGTGCAAAGCCGCCCCCAAAAATGTGGGCAGGGGTGGCCGAGGCCACGGGGACAGCGCCCAGGGTCCCCACGGTACATCTCCGTTGCTGCACGTGCCGGCACGGAACACGGCAGAGTGGTAAGTGGTGGTGGGTGTTTAGGAGCCCAACTGTGTGTTATCAGACCCAAATCACCTAAAAAAAGGCAGACAAGTGCCGGCCAGGGCTGCTCTTCCAAATATTTCATCACTTCTGCCAATGCTGTAGACCCAGCAAAGGAGATCTACCGCTCATGCAGCCACGTATGGAGCAACTGCGGGCTCCAGCCGCTTTGGAAGGTCAGGTGAAGGCAGTGGCAAAAATGTCACAAATTATTTCTTTTTTTGCACTTGAAAAAGATGGCACGGCCTTGGCGATGTGGCAAATGCGCTATTAGGGTGCCTCGGAGGAGTTGCGTACGTATGGAAATCACACCTCAAATTAATATCCGAAACCATGTAAATGTGAGTACTTTCACTATCCAAATTTTCTGTTAAAGCTACACAGACTAATAAAGTTTGACCTATATTAATTTATTTAAACAAACATGTTCCTGAAATCTACACTGAAAGTTATCTAGCATGGGTTTTTAAACCTCCATAAATACATGAGGATGCTGAAGATGATTCCCTCCCATTAGAGTTACAAGGAAAGCGTTAATACCCCTTTTTCCTTGAATGATAATCCTGCTCCTTGTATATTCTTTTGCTGAGATTGCATCTCACTTGCCTTAGGTATTAAGCCTATGTAATTTTCTTAACCATGGGGTATCCATTTATCAGATTTGATGCTGATACCTTTTAGTTGCTTCAGCTGGAAAAAAAAAGGCTTCTTTCAGAAAAAGGTTATTTAAATGTGACTATGAATAACCAGAAAAAAAAGCCACCTAAAGCCAGCAATAGATCTAGCGCAATAAAATTCAGTGACATCTGGAAATACATTAGGGTAAGTCAATAGCCTAAAACAAGGCATTATTAGCTGTATCTAGCAATTCATGCTAGTCCCCATTACTTTATTTGCGATCATTTGGTAGAGCCTCTATTGGCCTTTTTTTCATTAGAGAAGTACTTTTAATTCCACAAAATAAAGTCAAGAAAGTTATTATGCTTTCTTTTATTCCTAGTCCACATAAAATAATGGCTTGTGTTTATTGATGCTGTTTTAGTGGAGAAAATTAATTTGTGGAAAATTCATTAACAAACTGCATTGATGTGCTAGCATGGTCACCACAAATGACCACCACAGACTGCTAGGTAACAGGGGAAGAAAGATAACAGCCAAATAAAATCCTTAGTTTTAATGAAACCATCACATTAAGGCCATCTATTTGACTATTAAGGGTTTTATAGATTTTTTTAAAAACTGTAAAATAAATAGCATACCGAAATAAAAGGAAAACTCTCCCTATAATGAGATGCATGCACCGTTAAGACTGCTGGCCAGCTGAGCCCCGGTGTAATTCCACTGTCCTTCTCCTGAACTTTATTTTAATAAACATATGCACTTGGCAATATATTATGTAAATCAAATCCTTGATATTAAGGGCATTGCACATTTCAGTGCATCTGCTAGCAAAGGTTAATTATCTTTATACAATTTGTATGGTTAGATCATCACTCGGATAAAAAAGCACTATCAATCCCCAGGACAACATGATTTCATCGCTTGTTTTTCTGACAGAACGCTGGGTCCTCCTCGGCTGGAGGTTTTCCGTTTCCAAGGCCATAAGGAAAGGTGTTTGGGGACCCTCCCCTGAAGTTTACAGCTCCTGAAGGAGGTGGCTTATCTACTTTAAAGTGACTCATTTGCCTCTGACCTTGAACAAAGACAACACAACCGCCCGCTCTGCGCCGGTGGCGAATCCCTCCGAGCCTTGCTGTCCCTTGTCCCCACCGCACGCAGGAGGAAGGTTAAATTCCCCTGGAGAAATGAATGTTCTTCGTAACCCAATTCCTCGCACGTTTCCAGTCCAGTTAGAGAGCTGACAGAAAACTGAGCAAGACATTTAAGTGTTTGAACGGTCCTTGAATTGGGCTCAGGTTCCAGAGAAAGCGCGGTTTAACACTATAAGTTTTCCCTGAAAAAACATAGAGGACTTGTGGGTCAGAGATGCACTTAATGCGTTCTACAGGCTCATCACGTCTGAAAGCATCTTCAGGGCTTGAGCGGTGGCAGAGTGCCGTCCCTAAGCCTGGCCGCAGGGACATCGGGGAGAAAGAGTGAATGACAGAGGATGCAGAAGGCTTTGGGCACAGAGATGGCCTCGGAATGAAAATGTGAGAGAAAGGTGAAAAAGTGTAAAAGTCAATTTAAGGAAGAAATTGAATTATCCCAAGAAATGGAAATAAGAACAACAATAGAACCAGTCGCAGCATGCTATAAACCACGTCAGTAACTTCCAGAAGCGTTAGGATTTGAAGATTCCTAGCGCACAATCTTCCAGAAGCTTGAACATCTGTGGACCCTAACAGAGGAAAAAAATAAAACCATCTGGGGGGGGGGTGTGTGAAATGACCAGGCATCCCTCCTGAACCAGGCTGCCGCTTAACTTTTGCTTCAGACCCGAGCAGCGGTCAGCGCTCTTGCCTCTGGCCTCAAAAGCAGGCAAGGGACCCCGAAACCCTGCACGAGCTGGGGCCACCTCCACCACCTCATCGCCTCCGTCGAGAAGGCGACGTTGAAGCCCGCGAGCCAGGACCTGCTCACGCTCTGGGGGAGGCTTTTGGCTTCACGAGGACGGGTACCTGACCCCAGCTCCCTCCTCGAACAGCCCAGCGCCCGCCTGCTCTTGACAGCCAGCGTCAGCCCGACCGTGACTCTCTCGGGGGCTTGTTCAGAAGAAAATCGGCGTCCTTCATTTTCTTCCACGCGCAGAGATCTCTGGGACAGGTATAAACAACGCCTTTGTCATTGATTCATTTATATATGTCTTGAGGGAAGTGATAGTTAACATTTGCTGCAAATATTCTTCGGAGTATTAAAATCAATTCACCTCCAGTATCTTCCTTTGCGAGTTTATTTTCTATGCATTGCGTGCAATCTATGTCTACGCATTTTCAGGTCACTGAAAACGTATTTTAAAACTACACTTTGCAGAAAGGAATTTTAAATGCATTTTCAGCATGCATTTCTGCCACAGAGTTATTTGGTTTGTTTTTTGTTTGGTTTTTTTTTTAAACTGGATTTGTGATTACTCAATTAGTAAAGAGAAACAATGAATGATAACCAATAGAAACTGTGCACTGCTATGAAAAATTGAATCAAGAATAAGTGATCTAGAAAGAGAGGTCACTGAGTCATTTTGAATAAGTACATTTGAGATAATTGTTATGTGCTTTGAAGACGTTCCGAGAAAAAGAGGCAAAATTAATCAGATACATTAAATTATGAATTATTAACTCGGCTCTATTAAATATCAAATAGAAAAGCTTTTTAGGATTAACCATGTTTTTAGAAATTCTACTAACTAGTGAGTAGATTTCTTTGATTTAAAAATGATTTTTATTTACAGTTGAAGCGCAGGAGAGCCCCTCTCGGGCAAGCGAAGCTTTCCAGAAGTGGCGGATCACTTCTATGGTCGGGGTCTTACTCTGAAGCAACGTAAAGACAGTAATCCATTTCCACTGAACCTTTTCAGACTGAAATGGGGATGGTACATAGAAAACAAAGTTCATAAGTAGGTAAAGACAGAGGTATCGGGCAGACTCACCATTTTACAAGCACTGGAGATGTGTCTTAATTATGACTTTTACTGAGTCTGTTGATCCTTAAGTGAGTAGTGGCAGCTCCTGTACTGCTTGCATTCATCTCAAAATAAATGCAGGACTTGTGTTTCACATCTCCCACAACGCTTTGGATATTTCGGCTGGCTGATGCAAGTTTTTTTTAATAACAAATTCCTTGGCAAAGTCAGCCTTCACGTGGAATGATGCCAGAACTACTCATGAAACAAGTTACTGTGGCCTTAAGTTAAATCAATAATGCTGAATGAATAATGGTTGTTGCTGGATGCTGATTTTTCCTGGCTAATAAAATAGTTCTCATGTCATTTCCTGAACCACCAGTCCAGCTCCAGCCACTCGGCACGATGAAATGCAAGACGCGTTCCTTCAGCGGAGAGGAAGGGAACCCACCCGCCGAACGATCCTTAATAGTATCATGGTCTCTCGTTTCCGTGCCATCTATCAGCGAGTTTCGTGTCTGTCTGCAGCTGCCAACAGATGTAATGCGGCTCATATTTAGCGATACACCCACTGCTCTTTGATATCTATAAAATGCACTTGAAACTATTGGCCTTTCTATTTCTAAATGGTTTACAGGATTACAGCGAGAACAGATTTTGACCAAAGTTAAGCACTACAGGTTTTGTTAGTTCTTTAAAAGTGGTATTTCTTTAAGAAGAAAGTTTCTAATAGTTAAATGCCTATTTTTTCTTATTTATTTCCATTTCTCAGAGTCTGTGACACAGAAGGGCAGACTGAGCAGCAGTATGCCGGTGTCTCAGCTGCCCCGGGGGTTCTCAGGTCCCCGGCTCCTCTCGAGCACCAGCCCCGCTCCACCGGCACTGTGCCATATGGAAACCCTTCAGCAAACGTGCCCGTAATCTTCCTCCTTCACAGCTTACAGATAATTTCTTACATGCCAGACGCACTTTCCTCACCTATTTGCTAGTTAACACTGGTATTAAGTAATTGAACTGTTGCCCTCTGAATTTTCATCTTCGTTTTCAGCACTGGATACCTGCAGAGAGTTCGTGGGGGGGGATAAGAGCGGCTGCACAGCACTCAAGGCACTACTGCCAAACTTGCAGCAATTTGATATATTGTTTGATGATTCTGACGGGATTGATTTTCTTCTTGGCAAGTTAATGATATAATTACAAATTAGTGAATTATTTTATACTCGAGGATTGTTTCGTAAATTAGGTTGCTGTCATTTATCATTATAATTTCTTTAACCAACACATCTGATCCTTTGATCTGTTAACATCTCTACTCTGCGGCATTAATACACGCTCTCAGTCATCACCGTGACACGATGAATAATGAAGCTCAAAGTTTACCAAGCCATAAAAATGCACTTTCTTCATTTTCCTCATTAGCAGGCACACGTGAATAGGTAAAAGCTGCAAACCTTTCCAAATCTTCTCCTAATACAGAGCACGCACGGAGACGCCACGCACAGAGAAACCATGGAGTTTACCTTAGGACCGAAGCTCAGCCTGGATAAGGCACCTCTTTCCTACTCATCAGCTAATCAGATTTTGTTATCATCCCCACTCTTCCCCTAAACGTGCTTGCAAATCATTCTGCATCTTTCCTTGCCTCATATCCTTCAAACACTTCTAGCAAGAAACTTTGTTCTGAAAGCTGTGCTCATCTAATCAAAGAAGATTTAAATGAAAGTAATCCTGGATTGAGGCATACATCCAGTCAAAACTAACCATCCATCTCTTAAGTTTCTGACCTAAACAAGGATCATTTACAGGCCAAAAGCTCTTCTGTGTTTATTTAGGGAAGACTTCAGAAGTTCATTCACGGATAATTCAAAACCTGATTGAATTAGCAAGTCAGCAAAGGTTACTGGCTCAGCTCCGGAAGACAGCAAACATACAAATTTCAGTCAAATTACCGAAAGCAGGGGAAGCTGCACACATGCAGATGAGGACCAAACTTAGAACAATTAAAATTATTTCCATAGCTTTTCCATGCATACTATTATCTCAGAAAGCAGGAAACAAGGCGAGGTGATGGAAAAACCACTCTCAATACCAGTGAGCATAGTCAAACCAATTCCAACTTCACCGGCCCTTCTCACAGTGCAAACTATACATGTCAGCCCATAACTTGTCATTTAAAAAAAGTGTATTTTTACACAGATATTTTGGAAAAATACTGCCAGTATGCCAAATTTCCATTCATAGCTTATTCTGGTTAGCCTCTTGTACACACCAGATACAGAGCAGACATCCCTGGCGCCAGCTTTACATCTCTATTGTTGGACCCTGCTTAACTGGAACTAAATTAGTCTGAGATATTATCTATAAACTTTTTGACTGAGATTTGTTTCATTACCTGTAATTGGATCAACTCTAATACCTTTCTTCCAGTACCACCACAGCTGCTTTTTCAGAAAGTACTGCTGGAATTAATTAAAAAAAACAAACCAAAACAAAAACAGATCCTGATGCATTTCTATCTATTTGTATTTTTGATGGAGAGGACAATAAAAAAAAATCACTACTTCTTTCTTTTGTAATGAAAATAAACCACTATCATCTACATTCCTGCAGTGACACACACATACACCAGGCATACAGCAGATGACCATCGAGCAGGTGAGATGTGGAGACATAGGTATCGCTGCCTTCTATTCACCTTAAAAATGGGTTTCTTTCAAGTGATTATAACTGACTCTGAGTCTTTGGTCTAACAAAAGGAGAAGCAAAAATCCTAATCTTAAAAAAGCTTTTTAAAATATTTCCAAGAAAGCATTTTTTCCTTCCATGGTTTAGCGTGTTATCTACAACCTGTGTTGCGAGGATAACAAGCAGTTGTGATTGCACTTATTTATTTTATGAGAAAGGCTCAGGAATTCAAGATAGTATTGTAGACAAAATACCTCATTTTGGTTTCTTTTCAGACTCTAATGAAATGGATGAAGTTTTCTGGCATTGCCACTGAATTATATAATCCTAGAGAAGACATTAATGGCTGCTCTAAAAATCTAATTAAATTTTAGAGCACTAGTAAGGCAGCCATAAGGCCCATGTAAGCTATTATCTACATTAATAAAAATTAAAGTCAAACAGTATCTATACAGTAATAATGTACCTGGATTCAAGGTCACTTTAATTCCCTTACTCCCATATTTTTCTTTATTGTTGCTATAAATATTATTATTTAATCAAAATTTCAAATTTATGTACATTTGTTACCCTGAACTGTTCACTTAATACACAGTATTGAGACAAGAATGAATTTAATTGTTTTTTCTTAATTGCTTATTTTCTCACCTTCTACATTATAGAACTCCTATTATTAGCATATAAAAGGGCAAGAAACTGGGACAAGCTACAGGTACTTTATTGTATATCTAAATGAAAATCTAGAATCAATGCAACACAACACGGGCACGACTCCTCTCAAATGCAACTCTTCTCCTGCATGGAAGAGAACAAAAAGAAGGAAGTGGATGCTATGGAAAGGAACACAGAATAAAAGCAGAAAATTGGAAAAAAGCTAACAGGAGAGCTGGCACAGCGCTGCCCTTACCCTGGGAGCCAGGGCTCTGCGCCGGGGACGAGAGGCACGAGCTGCCCCGAGTCTGCTCCTGGGGCAAGGGCATCACAGCCAGGGACTGGAAAAGTAGCCGGTGCTTGAAAATCAGTATTGACTAAACATTTGCGCCAGTCTTGGGTGGTTTATCTGACTGAGGAAACCCGCGGTTACAATCCTTTTGAGTTCTTAGGATAAACTGAGTTGGGAGGAATTATCACTGTAGGTACCGGGCTGAGAACATCGTCCACTTTGTCTCAGCCACGAACTGCGCCTTTTTCCTAAAGACCAACAGAAAGAGCAGTCTGCAGCAATTCCTGATGCAAAACACAAAACGAGGCCAGAGAGGCGGCTGACCTGTCCCAGAGCACGGCATTGACCCCTCGGCTGGAAAACCAAGTCCACCGAACGACGGGGCAGTGAAAACAGAGACATCCCGGCAGACGGTTGAGTTCTCTACTTGCTGGGTGAAGAAATTCTTTCATTAGCACGCTAACAGCTTGGATTTTGCCTGGGATGCTACATCTGTGCCATTATATTTGGATTTTATTTCTATCTAATATGTGTTCTCTGCAGATTGAAACAAATGGATTTTATTTTCCTACTTTGAATGGCAGAGATTACTGTGCATTTAAATAACGTCTCTACCTACCAAGGAGTATTGTAAGTGACAGAACAAATTGCAAAGATAATTTTGAAGCAGTATCTTGAAGATGGGGGATTTACTTCACTGAAACTTTGCTTTGATTTCTTTGGAAAGACTGAAAACTGTTGGAAAAGCAGAAGATCTCAAGCAGGAGCATCTGCGTTGCTTCTAAGCCCTTCTGCAAACCTTTTGGTTTTTTCTTTCTTGTTAATGATCAGGGGTGAGATTGTACCAGCCACAGCAATCTATAGTTAGGCTGCATTTAATGATCCCCCTGGCTGTTATCACATGGAAGTGCATTTTAAGAATCAAAATATCACCAAAAGGCCACTCCTAAGATTATGCTGCGCACTAATCTACAGCATGCCAACAGTGTTTTAAATAAAATGCCCTGTTCAAAAAGGAGAGGAGGGGAAACAAAATGCTTCCATGAGCTGAAGTATCCAACTCCAGGTTCCCCGCGCAGAGCAAGGGGGGGGACCAGGCAGGGGGGTCGGGCAGGGGGTCCCCACTTTGCTCTCCCGGCGGCTGTAAGGCAGCCATCTATGCGGGTGCCTGAAGAGTGGAAATGGCTCCCAAATGTGAACAAAATATTCAGAAATACATGGATTTTCATTACACTTCTAATCACTGATGCGCACAAATCGTTTACTGAGTGCATAATTAAAACCTCAAGTGTTTTCCATAAAAATATTTGTAAATTAGGTGAATAAATTATTCAGTGGTCATTACTGAAATTAAATCTTCTCCGAGTAAATTTCTTGCTACCTTGCAAGCAGAACTCCGAGCAACACAGCTGATTTTTTTCTCAAATGTAGCAGTACAATATACTGATGGTACTTCAGTGCTGGTCACAGCAAACAAACCTCGCAAATTCTGTACTACGTGTGTCAGTACACGGAGCTCCAGTCTTCGCCTCCTGAATATCTCTTAGGTATACATGATACAGATGTTAAGTCCCTAGCAAGATTGTCAGACCTTGAATTTCTTTTTCCACTGTCCAAGACCATTTGCCAGCATCTCAAGAAAAAGATCAAGGCGGCTGCTGTGGCCGTGTCACCTCTCTTAATGACCTTGAAATGCTCAGATCTTATGCCTAAAGTGATAAAAGTAAGAGACTTCAAACACATGTTAAGAAATCAGAGGGATGGGAGTGCTCAGCTTTTCATCGCCAAATCCAGCTCAGGCAGCATGACCCACAGTGATGTTACCTGTACAGATGCTGCATCCAAGGATAACTAATTCCCATTCGTTTTTTTAAGCAGGTTCACAGTCCTGGACACCGTTCAATGTCAGACACTATCTGTTCAAAGACAGGAAGGATGAACGGGGCAACTATGGGTATAACGTATTGGGACAGCTATTTACTGGGTTCTGGCAAGAGGATGGAGAATGGTTTTACCTGGGATAAACACTGTGAGAGTTTTTCTCATATTGTTCACTTATTTCCAATTCTAATCTTGGCTGGCACCTGGGGAAATTAAAAAAACCCCTCCCTCACATTTATTCACCATGAGAACCTCGCCTCGTGCAGCCGCGGCACCGAGGGTAAAAACCCCAGGGATGGAGGGAAGAGCAAGGAAGAGAAAGAGCTAAAAGACAGCACGTTTTTTTCTGGAATAGTTCACTCAATTCTAGTAAACATGCCACTTTCTAAATTGGTTTATAACTATTTTTAGGTTACGTATAAAAGTCAGTTTACACATCCAGATGATGTGCATGTATTCCTGCGTATATTCTTCCTGTTTTGCTTTTCAAAAGTAACAATATGCAGGAGCTCATAAACAACCAGAAATATCAGCTCATCAGGGAAAATACATTCTCTGCTTCACTTTTCCGTTCAGTTTAAAGAAAATTAGCTAGGCACACAACAGCTCTTACAGCCCAAAGACCTTCTCCACTTAAAGTGAAAAATTTTGCCAGTGTTATTTCCTTCAAGCAGTCATTTCACTGCTGGGCATGTTATAGAAGCAATTTTTTTGTCATCAGTGAAAAATTATTTGGTTTTAGACACCAATTCTTAGAAAAGATGCTATGAACTTGATTTGGAAAATGTTAGAATCGGTTTCTTCATTCAAAAGTTTTTGACAATTGGGCATGAGAAATTTTAATTTTTTATTTGTTTTTATTTATTTTGATTTATTATTTCACTCGAAGCAAACTCCTTGATGCACTGTTTCATTTTTAAGTACAAGAAGCACCGCTTAAACATTCTGCATTACACAGGGAAATTGTAAAATAATAATTCAGCTCTGAATTTTGCCTCCCCAAATTCCTAGCCGTTTGTCCTCCCTGCTTCACAAACCTCAGCGGAGGGGAGAGGAGGACGGATGGTTGGGAGGAGCAGAGGAACACCAATGCCGACAGAAACCACAGGCTCCCATTACAAATTATACCATTTCTTGCACCATTTCCTCCTGTCTTCAGGATGGGCCACCGGTAGCTAGAAAGGAGCCTATAAATCAACTACAGTGAGTGGAGAGATCCCTAAATAATATTTTCTTTGTACTGTACCAGCAGGGATTGGCCATTTGTTATTTACATTTCCACTACAAACTATTTTACAGCTTAGGCAAATAAATTGCTTCAATAACTCATTGGAAGAAAATGTTTAAATAAAACCTGTATTTCACGTGGTGCCTGCACTTGTAACTCTCCTTTCAGCTTAGCTGAGGTTTAGTTTTGAATTCCTTTGCGATTTAAAGCAAACAAAAAAAGCTCAAACAGAAAACACACCTGCATGTCTGTGCTGTGAACTTCAGACATGCAGCCCTAAGCATCTGCGTACCCAAAAGAGCATCCAAAATCCGTCTGTGTGTGTTAAACTGGACTGCTGTGGACTCCTGTGACTCTCTAAACTTCACGAACAGCCTGGCTGGGAACAGCAGGTATTTTCAGACAAACACGTTATTACCAGCCTTCAGCAAACTGGCAAATTTCAAGATAACGATGGAAGGATGCGTTAAAATCACAACAGGTAATGCCTTTGACCCAGACTGACCTCAGACTGCTTTGCAGCTATTTCAAACTGATACACACACAGTTTCATGCTCCAACCTCTTTATTTAGCTGTTACAACGCGAATCCACGTTACAAAAGTGACCAGCGTTGAACCTTGGCTGGCAAAGACCTTGGAAGAAAGCAAAAATCTACAAATAAATCCACAGATTGATCTTGCCGGAGGCCACACTGCTCCTCCCGGGTCATCCCCGTGGGATAGGAGGGACCTCACGGGAGGGCCAGGTGGGACATCCCATAGGACCAAGACCACCACGCTCTACCAAAGGCGAGAGGAAGGGGGTCAGCACATCCACGACCTCCCTCTTCTCTCTCCAGCCACCCAAAAAGTCATACCTCAAGCCACACAACAGCACATAAGAGTTTCGAGATCTCCCGTTTTGTTTGTAGCAAAGATAAAACTGGAACATGAAAGACCATGGCACTACCCCAAAGTTGTCATTCTAGTACCCTTCATAAAATGAAATTACTCTAATCCAACCTGAAAAGCAAAATCTGAATTACCTCTAGATGATTTGTTAAAGACAAACTGATTGAAAGATCTTTTTTTGGGAAGCGGCAGTGTAACTTCTAAATCCTAAATCTAAATCTAAATCACTTCTTGGAACCCACCATCAACTCCACGGTGCCCGTGTGGGCACTAAAGCTGCTGCTCTGTGACTGTAACTATAACCTGGCGATTTTATTTACTCTTGCTAAATGAATTTCCAACTTTATATGTGGTGGAATGTCTGCAATATTTTCTACTTGAAAAAGACAAAGTAATGTACAAATGGTATTTTGAGTGCTCCAGATATCAGTTATTTTCCCTTTACCAAATGTAAAGCTTTTTTTAAAAAAACAGTAAGAAAAAGTTCTTCAGCTCTACCTGAGCTCTGAATTGGTAAACAGTTACGTTATTCCCCAGATACTATAAAAACAGAGCAAGATCTACTTCTAAGCAATCATCTTTCTTCCCTCCACCAACACTCTTAGGCGAGCTGAGCCCAACATTGGGTCTCAAATCAGTGCTTGGAACAAAGGGCGTTTTGCAGCACCAAAGCAATACCAGATCTGCTCCCCAAAGGGCAGGGACTGACGGTTTTAGGGTCAAACCACACACTCTCGCAGGAAGGACCCAAGACCTGGGGTCCCACATGGTAACTCCTGACCGGTGCATTACTGCTCCTTTTTTCTTCCAACTCTTCCACGAGCCCCGCTGACTCACTGTCACCGTGGGCTGGAAGTTAAAAGACAGACACTACAGTTCACTAGAAAAACGCTCAGTCTGACTCACTCTGCAAACCCCAGGTTTCTGGGAAGACACGCTACGCTTCATCTGCCACATCGTCAGTGTTATTTGCATTTCAGGACCCCTTCTCGGCTCTCTATTAGTCAGATAAGAAATGAAACATGTAATATATCACACGTGTACCCCCACCACACACATATCATTTTGGCAATTTGCTCCCTGGCTCTCCCCGAGACTCCTGAAATCCACACAAAGACAAAGAAAACACGGGAGCTTCTCTTTTTTAAAGCACTTGCTGTACATGCTCTTCAGTGCCAGGTGAGCAAATCTGCATTCTGCAAATCCCAGATCACAACAGCTGACCAAAATTTTAGAAACAAAACGTGAACACAATCCTCCTGCATCAAACATCGTTAAATATTTGAGTTAGCTTTATTGCATACTTAATCAATAAATTCATTTACTTGCTGCTAGAGACTCTTCCTATAAGCCTTCTCCCCTCTGGCACTGGGCACAGAAAGGAAAGGTTCTCCCTCTCCGCAGGCTCATTCCCATCCAACCTGTTTTCTGTAAATGAATACATGGCATTAAAAAGTGCAGTCAAGGTCTGAGACCTCTTCAGGCTGCAGCTGGACTAGGAGCCTCAGGCTGCAGAAATCAAAGATTGTAAGTAGAAGCCTCTAAGAATCAAAATATTTTAATATTTTTTCTGTGCTTTATTGCCCTCTCACTTGACTTGACAGTCTCATCTACCCACTGCCATAGGCTATCTTTATCAATGATTGATCTTTGTCTCCCTTCCAACCTTATGGGGAAATTTGGGAAGTTGAACAGAATATATACTTTTATTTTATATAACAACAAGGCTTACTGTAAAAGAGACCACCGTGTGTTGAACACTCTGTATGTGACCCAAATAATTTATTGATGTTTAATATTCTCCTCTCTCGCTCACTATAACCATTGGAGGAACGTGGAAGTGCAGAGGAGCAGAATACAAAACAACTGAGCCACCGCCAATCTGAGCCCCATGGGTCTCCAGTGATGACAAAAACGCTAACGAGCTGCACCAACGCAGAAGATAAAAACCCATCCGTCATCCCCTGGCCATCACCTGGAATCGGTGAGATTCCACTTTAAACGGTGCCTTGGAAATTCCCTATTAAGTAATGGTTCTGAAAGATCATTTTAATTTGCAAATACCACAACGAGACACACTAAAGTGACCACCAAAGGAGCAGCTACCATTTGTAAAGAAACGCAGTGACAAGAGTGCGGGGAATTTGTGGGCACGGCTTCACGTGGGGTGATGCCCTGTGCTTACTTGAAAAGACACAGAAATACATCAAGACGTTAAACAGAACTTCACATTGAGTGGTGGGAAAGGAATGAAGAGAAAAAGGGATATAAGAAAATAAGGAAAAGTAAAAAAATCTCACATGCCTGAGCAAGTACCATCCCCTGTCTGTGGGGCGAGACCCTGCTTTGAACACCTCGCTGGCTACACCAGGCATGGGTTTTGCTCCCTGCATGGCACGGCTGCAGAGCTCAGCACCGATGCTATCGGTCCTCGCTCTCCGGCCAACAACTCCCGAGGAGCTGCCACCATCAGACCAGCTCATGGGCTGATAACCTATCTATAGCTCTCCGCCTCGCTGACTATCCATTCCCTTCTCAAAGGTAATTTAAGATCCTGTCTCTTCTTGCTGGCTTAGTTCACTTACATTTGAACCAAAAGGACCGAAATAAAAGGCACTGTTTAAGCCAGAACCCGTGCTGGACCTAGCGCTGTATTATATTGAACACAATCAGGTAAAAGTGAATTTCTTAGTACTAAACATCCCAGGGATAAGATTCTCCTTTAGATAAGGTTCTCCTTTACAAAAGTGGTTCTATGCAGATCATAAAAAAAAAATAAAAATCTTTTAATAACTCTCCCCCGCCAAGGAGAAGAGCAGCTCATTCTCATGCCAGCAGATGAGCCTGCAGTGAGAGCGTGCGCTGAAACGGGCTCGCTCAGCCGGCTCCTGGTCTGCCCGATTCCAACACGAGACTTGAACCGAATCCCTCACATCCCCGCCGGGAGCTCGCACCTTTGCTCCGCAGCATCAGTCATCCTCTCTCTAGTGAATAATTGGCAAAGCGGAGCTGCTCCGAGGGGAGGCAGCGAGGGGAACGCGGTCTTCGAGAGCTGGGAATTTGCCAGGGAGGTCACGGCAGCGAGCGGCTCTGCCTGATGTGACCCTGGACCACGGGCTCCCCTGGCCAGGAGGGTCCACTGCCTCCCTGCCAACCCCGCTTACAGCCTTGGAAAATACCACGATAAGCACAAAAATCCCCTTTTCATGTCATAATTGAAAAGCTATAAATTTGGTCGATCATCATCAGGGATCAGATGTGTGGAAGATCACCTGTAGGCTACTGGAAGAGACTTCATAGACTTGTTTGAAGACATTCAATAATTATGTCTTACCATGAACCAAAGCGATACAAGGAAAGGAAAGTGCTGTTATGAGTCCCCACGTAGAAATCAAACGCAAGCGCTTTGAAGCGGGACACAATTTCTACACATTTCCACAGCAGGAACTGGATTTCCACAATGTTACATGAGAAGGTGGCTCCAGCCCCATTGGGAAGGTCCACGCTTCAGTGACTTCTGGCATGACCAGCCCCTGGGCAGCTTTCTTCTTCTTTTTTCCATTAGCAATGGAAGCCTGTGAGCCAAATACAATATCATCCAAAGTATTTCAAAACTAAGGAAGAGCAGAACTTAAATTTTCAAGAGCTCCCTGGAAAAAACCCCAACAAATCGGCTATCAGATTTTAAACTGCCACTGCTATACAACATTTAAAAGAGGACAATATCTGTGGGCAAATTGGCAAGTTTTATAACCAGAAGGATCTTAGAAATATTTATTCTCACTTAAAAATTGTCAGGAATTTTCACTGACTAAATTAGTTGCTAGTTTACTCTCAAGAGAGCAGGTTAACTCACAAAAAAAAGCCTAAAATAATTTCTTCAAAGGAAAATGACAAAATTTATCAAATTACTAGTAATGATAACTCTGATCCTATCAGACTAAAAATACACTAGATGCTGCCAGTACAAGGTTAGGTAATTAGGATTATCATCTGAATGCTCTACTTTTATATCCCCCATCTTCCACAAATTCCAAGCCAAATCAAATTCAAAAGTTTATTGTTAAAATAAGTTGAAAAGGAAAATGAGAAAAAAAAAAAAAAAAGCTTAAAGTCTAGAGCATTGCACTCTTTAGTCCCTGAAGAAGTGAAACCACCTATATTATAAGGTTTCTATCCCCAAATACACCATTCAATTGTGAAAGCTCAGCACCTTACAAGATCGTTATGAAAAAAGATATGTAAGAGTGACTCCTAAGCTAATAATATTAGCTTTATTGTTGCAGTAATGACCTATGGATTTATTTCTTTTTACTATGGTCACCACAAATGCAGAGCCTGAAGATCAATTTACTTGGTTCTGGACTTCACTTCAGTCCTTGGTTTAAACTGAACATTGGAAAGGTTTTATTAAAAATCAACATATTAAATATTTTTCCTCCTTCTGCAGACATGTAGTTTCTTTCACTTAGGAAATTCACACTAGATTTGTTTAGAAAGATTTTATTTATGGGTTTTTCTTTTCTACAGCTACAATACAATAAGGAATGTAAACTACCACTATATATTTCACAGTACCTATATCTGTTTTAGGTACTTTCCCTGAAACAGCCCATGCAGAAATGGATATTTAATGAAGCAGGACTTAAAACAAGTGTGGCAGTTTTAGACCACGTAACAGATTTCTTCTCCGTGGGATTCCTGAAAATTATTTGTTGATTATGGGTTTCCCGAAAGATCTTATATATCTCCATCATCACACTGTGGTTTCACTTTGTATGTCTTATAGGACACATGCCGCAAACTGTGCCCTACATAGGAGGGAATGGCTCTTAAAGGAGGATGCAATTGTCTAGTTTATTATTAACTGGGTCCCCATCTGTCCGCTCCAAGCGCTCAGTGCTTCAGGGCACAAACTCTACAGATCCACGAGTCTTAGTACGAATCTGGCAATGCAACACTTCTACATTTCACGTTTTATGTCACCTACAACAGTCCTAAGCAGCAGAAGAAATCTGGTAATATGGACTGTTCACTCAAACAAGCAAAGAGATAAAGGTTATTTCTCCAAATTGTGTAACTAAGCTCTGCATGAGGAGCCAGAGAGATGTTTGTTTTCCCAAGGGTAATACAAGGGACTATTTAAAGACTACGTTAAACTACAGAGAAGAGCATTTTTGGAACTAACTAATGAATATATATATAGTATACTGACAAGTTATACTCTAAAGTTTAAATGAACCTTCACAAGATGACCAAAGTGAACGTACAGATCCTTCTCTCATTGAGTAATAATTTTTCAGAGATGGGAATTATTGGTTAACAGTCCTTTCAGGTTCACCCTAAAGACTATAAGATACTAGGAAAAAAATAAAAGTTCTCACTGTGTTTTTAAAAATTACTTCACATTCACTTTATTCAAATAAACGTCTGGGTGAACATGATCAATGTTCATTAAAAGCTCCGAAGTGACAGGTACACAACCGGCACTTGGCATTTGCACAGCTAAGCTTTCACAGCTGTAATGAATAAATGGAGCGTGTGCTTCCACACGCAGCTGACACCATCCATAACTCTGTATTTGACACTTGACTGCCCTTAGGAAGGATCTGTTTTTCAAAAATAGTTTATTTGCAGAAAAAAAACCCCAAAAATTACCGAAATAACCTTCTCAAGTAAGAAGGCTTTGAAATGTAGTGATAAAAAAAAATGCCAGAAAGAAAATTCTTCCAAGTGGTAATGTTTATGTGAGCTTAAACTATTGCTTAGTGCACATACTGGAGTTTATTACCATACAAATTCATTTTAAATATTACACAAAATCACATTTATGTATTTCCTTAAGTAAGTATACGAAGAGGCAGGCATTGCTTTGATGGGAGAGCATCCCACGGGAAGCCCCCGCAGCCACCTGTACCAGCCGGTCCAAGCTCTCACCCACCACAGGAGGAGGCAAAACCCAAGTCCTGCTCATCCCCTGCTCAAATCCCATCAATTCCCAGAAAGTCACAGCATTCAGGACAGGATATACTTTCTAGGACATAAATTCTCTACTTATTACAGACATACCTATGTGATAGCCCTTCTTTGGGATAGAAGGGCTAACGCAAGAATTGGGAGGGATGCTCGGAGCCAGCCAGCTGCATGCTCTGGCCTCGGAGAGAGACATCCTTTTGGAGGGCTCCTCCAAAGGCATTTCAGACTATTCATTACCCTCGTTTCCTGAATGATCCCTGGCACTCCAGTCCTCTAACAGAATGCTTAAAAGTTTTTTTTTGTTTTTTTAATATCGACCATTGAGGTAGATTCTTGGATGACAAGAATCTTGGGTATCATTTTTCTCTTTTATAATATCAAAAGCATGAACAAGGCCAGAAGGAAAATCCTAGCAGTTTGCACAATGGACTAGAAGAACTAGAATGAATTTCTTTTACACCAGCTCCAAATATCACATCGCCAAGTTTCATTTTAGGAAAATGGAATGAAGGAAAGTGAATCAAAACATGTACCAACAAATTTCTTCTCACTCCTCCTACATGATAAACCAACTCAAACTGCCATGAAATCTGGCTACAGCTTCTAATTGCAGAAAACCAAACAAACATGCAGAAAACCACCAATGTTTTGGATTTGTGAAGAAATCTCCAAGCAGAGGAGAAACAACTGTAATTTAACAGTTCTTTTTTGCCTTGGGTATATTATGGATACCAGCAGCGTGAAGCGCATCTCTCTCCCTCTCTGTAATGAAAGCACCAAAATGGAAAATATTTGATTTGCCATTTTCAGCCCTTTTGAAGTCTATCTGTCCATTTTATTCACAAAATGTCTTTTGAGGCGTGCCTTTGTAAGAATTTGCGTTCCCTGCGAGCTGTGCCCTGGCAGTGGGACACCCTTTGCTCTATCCCACCTCATTACATTGATCTGCAACTAAAGATGGTAATTACTTGTGATGGACAAACCCTGCGGGCTCAGTTGGAGCTCGTACAAAGCTAGCCAAAGCCCTGCGGGTTTGAGTCTTGGGAAATTAGACTCCTTGGGGATTTCATCGTTTTGTGGAGGTTTGGCAGCCCGGGAATGCAGCGGGACAGACATACGTCCATCTGTCCACAGCACCAGCACACTCGGGCACGCTCCCACCAAGAGAGATACCCGGTTTGGAAGGAAAAGATGAAATCTGCCACGGATGGGTGCCGAAGAGCATTATGTGCAGTCCTGGGCTTTAAAATAAATGAAATGTATTTCCTTGGTTTTCATTTTATTTCTTTGTTTTGTTGATATATTACAAATACTGGCAAAAAAAAAAAAACAAAAAAACCTTAATCATCTGTGAAATATGGTATTTCTCTTTTGCTCCTTTGAAAATCTCTGAAGACAGATATCCAATGTTTTTGATAAACTCAGAAATATTTTTAGTTGATATCTGTGCAGAAACTGATTAAACTGCATAATTACTGCATGCTCAACTGTAAACTGTAATCACATGTAACAACCAAGAGGCACCAACTCTTTTGCTGACTCTCCATGATTTGTATTTCATTTTGAGCAGAACGTTAAGGGACCTTCATAAACCAACCTCAGCAGTACCAAGACGATGAGGGAGCATGTTCTCACTCACGCTAAAGGTCAGAGTAGATACCCATACTCTCTAGGTATATATTCGTTCTTAAGGGTCAGAGTATATACGTACATACAAAATGTACGACTTGTGCAGCTTTTCTGTTAAATTTACAAGACCACCTTAAATGTTAAAGATGTCAGTTTAATTAAAGAAGGGCTAAAACCTGGTCATCACTTCACTCAACACCGGAAAGCCATGCAACGGTTGGGTATATAGGAATCAAAGTTTTTAAGTGTTAAAGGCAACTTGCAGCAAGAATCAGTTGGTACATTTTGGCCAAGACTAGGATAATTTAAGTATTGATTGACTCAAAGGCTAATCTTAACAATCTCATGTTCTTTGCAATTTATACACAAAAACTATGGTTTTCTCAGATTTTATAGCTATTTTCTAGCAAACCTGTGATCCTACAAGTGAGTGGTATGAATCACACAGAAATCTCAATTTGTGCTATTTATTTTTGAGTAGATGAAGAGGTAACATGCAATTTTTCTTTCCTTTAAATAGATGTGAACAGTTGCTTTAATTACCTCTGGAAATTTGATTATTCTTAATTCAGGTTTTATTTTGGGGAATAGTTTTTTAATGCCGTCTTAAAAGTCACCATGTGCCACCATGCCCTTACCATTAATCCCACCGAGGAAAAAATAAAAATAATCGCTGAGAGCAAAAGTAGATGGGTTCAAAGGCACGATGTGGAGCAGGAGGACAGGGAGGCAGGAGCTGGGGCAACATTGCTGAGCAACCGTGTCCATCACACAGGGACACCACCCAAGTCCTCGGTAAAACCAGACTTAAGTCTCAGACCATTTCACCTTGGTTGGTTTGGGGTTTATTGCTACCACACTGCAATGGGGAACGGCCAGGAAACTACAAAAACTTCACTTGTCTCCTCAACCTCTTCACGCATTTCTCAGCGCAGAAGGACAATGTGGATCTATGGAAAATATTATGCGTATTTTCCACACGTGCAGAAAAGAACAGATTTTTCATATCCAAACCCAGAGAGCCACAAAACAATCCACTGGTGAACTGAGATATTCTCCTCAGCTGGTCAACGCTGTGATTTTTATACAAACAGAGAAACGATCTGAACTAGACCTGATCTGAGCTAGAACCAATTCCCCAAGGTGAGTAAAGCCGATCTTCCCTACAGCACGAACGCTGCTGAGGATAAGAGGTGACCTGCCTCCTGCTGCAGCAGACTGCTATAAATACCAAAAGACAGTTACATTATTCTAAATCTTAATGCAAGAACACACTGAAATATTTCACATCACACAGTAAATGGTTTGAAGATTACAGACAAAGTAGTCAGGCTATGAATAACTGACAAGAAAGTCTCCAGATAAGCGCACAGAATTAATTATGCCGTACCCAGAAATAAATAAAAAACACCATCTCCAACGCTAACAAACCAGCTGGTAATAAATAACAACATGTAAACATTTTAATGCACTTATTTTGGTAAAATTAAAATCAATGTGCATGCAGCAATAGCTATTAAATAATACTTACTGGGGAAAAGCCTGAGAAGCTTAAAATCCAGTACCTTGTGTGTCAGAAACCAAACCACACAATGAGAAACAGCTGGAGCTCATCATTTATACCATTTTGAGGTCTTAAGGAAAAAGGCTGCCAAAAAAATACCATGCACAGATCTTCGGGGCAAATCAATCTCATAAAGAAAAGGATTAGTGCGTGTGAGGGTAATCAAATGCTTCATGTTGGATTACAATTCCACTTAATAAATCGAGCTACTTCTACTCATGAAAAGGTTCGTTTGATTCACCAATGCTATTTTATTCTATACGTATTTGATTAGTTACGCTAAAAATAAATCCCACGCAGCAGAAACAAAAAATGAATGATTGGCCTTCTCAAGTAAATGCCACCACGAGTCCTTGTAACAACCCGACCGCGCACGCTGCCCCGCCAGCCCCACGTCTCCCAAGAGCTTGGGAAAATTCCAGCACAACCGAGTCACTTCTCATTACGCACACTGAAGTGTAAACTTTCTATAATGGCATCCACTTCACTGGCCCACTCCTTGCTTTAACCTCCAGCGAGCACCAGCTCGGAAAGCACCTGCGTACGCAGCAGGGTAAAGGATGAGAGGACACACAACAGAAGATAATCTGAATTTGGCTCAAGAGGATAACTGCAGAGGGTTATCGTCTTAAAACCATCAAGAAAGGATGTATTTCATATAATTTTCTACTTTCACTGCCTGATGTGGTGAGGTTGGATGAACGCGATACCACGCTCTCTACTCACGCAATGCGATTTGAAGACTGCTGCAAGAGAGACTCAGTTTTGCATTCTGGTGCGGCTGTTGCCAACCTTGTCTGGAGAATGGATAGCTGCTGTTCAGCATGTTCCCCTCGCAGCGTCAAGTCTGCTATTACTCCAATATAATTAGGGACCTCTATGTTCTCAGTGTAATTTTTCCTTACAAGAGATGTCAGCTACTCACTCTTCTTATTTTTCTCAGGACAACATCTGCGGGTGACAACACGACTTTACAGTGAAAAGGACAGGGAAAAATGGTAACCTAGTTTCTTTTCAAAAAATAAAAATGAATTTATGTTCTGACAATGGTCTGCACTCCTCTGAAAGCTGAACCCAGTCTTTGCTGTGAATCACGGTAGTTCGCTATTTTATTTTGACCTTTTCATCATTATGCAGCTTGATTAGCTAGCTGAGGCGACTGCTTTCGTACGAGAATGAAATCAGTTACTTAAAAAGGTAAAAGATTAAAATGATCAAAGTATTATTTCATATTCTCTGAGCAGTCATGTTTTAGAAAAGAAGTGCCACCAGCCTGACACCGCTGAGAAGTAAACACCTTTCAGTACAGCAGTGAAGGACAACCGCTCCTCTCCTCCAACACCTCTGAAAAGCCTTTTCGGAGGGATAATGCATCTAAGACACAGCAAACTCTCTGCTGAATTTCATCTGAGCACCTGAGGGATGCGACAGGGCTCAGGGAGCCGAGGTCGGAGGCGGCAGAGCTGCGGGGACGTGCCAGGTCGCAGCCACGCGAGAGCTTCAGCCAATTTCAACACAAACTCCGAGGGTGGAATAGGACGAAGGAGATGAACTGGCAGCCTACAAAAGTGGTTGTAATCACAGATGCAACTTTCAAGAAACGAAGCAAAGATCTGCTCACGACAGATTGATGAGCACGCTGGTAAGCCCTTTCTGCAGCCCTGTCCTTACGAGTACCACAACAGCTTCCAGACCCAGAGGAATCAAACCAGATGATTAAAATGAGTCTCTCTGAACAGCAGCCCCTCTACGCTCAGCTTCCATCACTGCTTCAAGTCACCAGAGCAAATGCTAGGAGAGGACCAGGACCTCTCCCAAGCTTTCCACCGCGACAGGAGCACACAAAGACAAATCCGTGGTGCTGGCAGTGACCTCCCCGAAGCACAAACCTACCAGAAATGCATCGTTTACTAAGTGCAAATTTTGGATACATACATATATCCACACACACCTGTATATAGGTGAGCTTTCTCAATGTATTCATCTATTCCCCCCACAAAAGCTACCACAGACGTAGAATGAGATGTGGTATCTAAGCCTGCCAGCAGGACAACGAAAGGACATCAGATGCAGCCACTGGGTATCACCAGAGGCCGCGCACAGCAGCCTACCTGTAAGAGACAAACAAAGCCTTCTGTAGGGCAGCCGAATGCAAGGACTTTTGTCAAAAACAAACAAACAAAAACCCAAACCACACCGTCCCCAAAAACCCCCAAAACAAAACCCAAACCAAGCCCAGATTTGCATTTGCTCGCCATGAACCTTACTCCGAAAGCGGCACCAAAGCATGAAAGTACAAAACAGGTTCTCCAAATCCAGGTGAAAACAGCCTTGACTATTGTTGAAGCTGAGTCATGATTTACGGTAAACAAATAAAATTCAGTAACGAGATGCAACATCTTAAACAATTACGGTATTTGTACTTGACTTCGGTATTTCTAAGGCAGCAAGAGCAACATTGCGGCAGGCAGCGTCCCAACACGAGAGCGGTTAGCACGATGGAGTGATTCCATACGAGGCTCTGTCACTCACACTTCAACTCCAAAATAATTGCGTTATTAGGCTTGATTAGCTGGTGCTGGTGATTAGAGAATATTTTTGCAAGTATCACTTGAATCTGGAAGATCCAGCGACTGAAGAGGCAAAGCAGGAGGAGGAACGTGCCAGGGCAGGAGCTGGTGCTGGCAGGCGCGATGCCGATGGGATCCCGCGGGTACCAGGACCTGGTGCTGGTGCAGAGCAGGAGGGCAGTTCGGGGGAACATGCGCTTGCACAGAACAGAAACGGCCAAACTTCCCTGGGCAACTCTGCAGAATTGGCTTTTTTTTCTTTTTTTGCATTCAGATTTTATTACACCCAGCCACAGGCCCAGATACATGCACTGAAAACTCCATGCATCTATTATCTCTATTTATTACATAAACCCACAATGATGCTTTAACAGTCCCTTTCACTGCACTTCCATTAGCAAAATATTGGCATGACTTCCTCTCCCACTCCCCCAATGACAATTATAAAACATACCCCCTAACTACTTCTGTTTTTTAAAAGTACATTTTCCTAATATTTAATTTATAAATCATTTCCCACATGTATTAGTAATAAATGTTTAAAGGCGGCAGACAGGAATACAACAGGAAAGCATAATGCTTACTGTTTACTAGGAGGCCTCATTAAAAAGGCATCAAGAGCAAGGAAAATAAAAACAACCTTGTGAACCTTTGTAATTGGTCTCAGGAGAAATGTAACACTGAGGACATCAATGCAGAAATGTCCCAGCCCATTCCAGTGCCAGAGATTGAAGAAGCATTTCAGTTCACTACACTGTTTGCACTCCTCAGTTCTTACACTGTGTGATTATTATTTTTTTTAATTAAAACACACAAACTTTTTATATTTTTTCATATCTATAACATCTCTATAGATCAGGTGTTTGATGTTATGATATTCAAAATCATACTTAAATAATCATTAATCTTTCCCCACTAAATTAATGATTTTATGGACACAGTAACTAGAGGCCATTTTCATTTAGTTTACCTTTTCGCATGTTCCACTGTGATGGAACTGTCCAGTATACTGCCTGGTACAGTCTGCTGTGTATCTTTTTTTAGTGTCTCTCCTATCCATACTTGTGCTCTTTATTTTTATAATGGATAAGTTTGTTACTTTAACTTCCTATTTGTAGAAAGTATCGGGCAAAGAATTGTTATGTTAGACACATTTTTAGCGAAAGAAAGGGTTAATGTACCTCTGAAATGAACAGCTAATTTGACTAGCCTTCCTCCTTGCCAGCTCGCTTCCAGTTAGGCCCAGATGTCACTTGCAACGCTTAATTTTTAAACCAAACACAGCATACCATCTATTACCGAGCAGACTTCAAAATTCATATTTAAACCCAACAGGTCCCAGAGGCTCCTTTTAGATACTTCTGGGCTTCCCAGAAGACTCATGAAAGTTGATTAAACTAAAAATTGCATTTCATTTTCCTGTTTTGTTTGCATTTAAATGGAGAAACTTGCAGCTGGATAATAGCCATATATTTTCTGCTGTACTTCCATTCCCAGCAATACAAGTTTTGTCATGTTTTCCACCACTTAAAGTATTTACTTCTTACTGTTTCTCCAAATGCAGACCAAGGCTTTCTCTGTGCAAAACTGCACTGCAGAAACTCCAGTAAGACTTTCCTAATAGGTTTAATTTGTGAGATTCAAAAGCCATCCAAGCACAATTATTTGTAACATCTTCACTTGGAGACGCGTTTCAAGGCATGATAATTTGCCCTGCGAAAATTTATTCTCTTTCAGCCATCTAACCTTACGGGTCTGTGTTTGCAGGCTTTGCCACATCCAGGCAAACCCCCAGGACGTGGGCACTGCCTGCAGTCACCCGTGGGGCATGGATACACGGAGGAGTCCCGCATGGCTTCTCCGAAAACAGGGAAAGCGTGGTGCTGAGCTCCCAGCATTGGCATCTTCTAGGGATGCTTGTTAGGAGCTCCCACTGAACACGAACCATATCCTAATCCCCTCTCTGAAAAACAAGACCGCTTTAAAAGCCTAAAACATTACTCAGCCAAACAGGAGATCTGATAAAGCTAAAATATAACATGGAAAATCGCCACTCGGTTGCAACGCATGCTGATTAAACGAGTCTTTGCACTATTACTACAGAGCTCCTCTGTTGCACCTGAAGAAAGCGGGCACTTCTCCAGACTCCCTGTTCAGGGAGATACCCAAGATCCGGTGCTTGCATCATTTTTTTCCAGCGAGCTGTGGCCGGCAGCTCCAAGAGACAACCAAAGCCTAGTTTCAAGGATCTGTAAGAAAGCACGCGGCATAGACGTAACCTTGGAGCTGGACCACCGACGTACGGGTGGAAGGCTGTACGTCACGTTAGCCTCTTCCACCCCCTTACGGTTCTTGAGGGGATTCATTTTGGGACCGATAAGGCAACAGAGACGGCAGGTGGCTGCCTGGCACCCATGCGTGCCCAAGCCTAGAAGAGCCATGCAATGGCAGCAGCTCCAAGTCAGGCACAGCCCGGACCTCGCCGGTCGCCGGCTCTCCTTGTCTCCCTGGCGTTACAGCCCAGCAGCTGCCACGGGATGCGAGAGGTGTCTGAACGTATATTTTAAATTCACAGCTCTTTGTGGGAAAAAAAAATTGCACCCCTAAAAGCACTGATGAGAAAAAGCCATCCAAATTTGTTTTCATCCATTTAAAAGCCTATAAACTTTAGTGTTATTTATGGGCAGATCAGTCTGCTGCGAGCTAACACTTTGCAAAAGGCTTGCCGACGCACACTTTGGTGCGCTTTCACAGGGTGCTCCCACAGAGCCGCACGCAGCCCTGAGTAGGCTTCAATTGCATTTTAACAACCTTTCGGCACATTTCTGGTCGCTTTTGCCGTGCCGTTTTTTGCGCACCCTATAGCTCCCGAGATGAAGACATATTTCTTTAATCTCCTCCGTATCTTTCTCCTTCCCTACCGAAGGACTTGTCCAATGTCTTGCATGAGAGACTCTAGTTCTGGTGAGTGCCCAGGCCACGGCGGTTGCCCACACGGGCCATCCCGGGGCAGGGGGAGAGCAGGAACGGGTGCTGCCCATCCGAACCGCTGCAACGCCAGCCCGCAAACTGCCTCCGCCGCGGAGACCGCCTTCCTCCTCTCCATCTCCCCGTGCTCTCTTGTCGCGTCTTGCGCAAACCTATGCTCGCGCAGCCAAAAGGGACGTCGTGAAAATAGTTTGAATTCATCAGGAGAATAATTCTGAACGGTCTTGGTCACATTAGCTTGGGTAATGTGCTGCGTACAAGCGCAGCTCACCTGGAAGGACCGTGTAATTAATGCGCTCCCTCTCTCCACTGGCCAGAGATGAAGGAAGTGCCGTGATTACTTTCACATGTTAAACGTCATCAGAGCATGATCGTGCAGTTAATAATGAAGGAAAACCTATTTCCCGTACCAAATGAAACAAGCTCTGCTGCTTCTCCTCCTCCTCTGCTTCCTCAGGTAACGTTTTACCCATGGCACAGAGATGAACGGCATCCACCCGCGGCCACGAGCCAGGCACGATTCCCGCTGCAATCCCGCATCCAGACCTTCCCGCAAGTTTTAAGAAATAGCTCTAAAAATTCACTAATCATCCCGAATAGGAGATGGGGATAGGAAAGCTGTAACAGATCAGCTTCCCGCATAAGCCTGGTCCTCACGAATGCTTCCCTAGACCAAGTTATTAAATCGGCTGGTACGTGAGTGTATTTAGCTTAATAGAAACATGCAAGAGAGATGTTTGTTAATAATTTCCCACAGGAAATTTTTGTTTTGCATATACATTACACCCAAAATTCAGGTAAAATCTACAACAAAAAAGGAGTAAGAAAATTAAAGGAAGATTTCCAACTTTAATTTGCAGTATCACCTAGCAAATTCTTCACCTGCGCCATTAAAAAAGAGAACCAAGGTAGGAAATTACATACTTCATCTAAATTTTTGTAGACTAATTACTTTTCTGCAACCAGCGTTCCACGCAGTCTTTGGCGCTGATGAACTGCTCTTTACTAACCCTGCCTGGTCTCTCTGCATCAACAGATGGGAGCAAAACGGCTTCTGTAAATCAGAAACAAGTGACAGCAACTAGATTATTTCACACTCCTGTGAAACAATCTCAGGTAAAACTTACATTAGAATGCCATTAGGATTTCTCCCTGAAATATTGCTTTACATAAATTTTGTAGTGTAATGGTTATTAAAAACCTCAATACAAAGAGACCTAATCAGTTCCTTAATACTCTCTCCTAATTTGTTTATAAGTGAAATCATATTTTTAATAATAGATTATGATATATTGCAAGAGAGACTCCTTATTTTAATAACTTATCTTTAGATATGGAGAACAGTATTGCTAAAATACTAAAAATGCTACAGTGAAATTTCAGAATTAGAAAAGTAAGTGCTGAAGTATTTCAGTTTTCCATTACATGCACTTAAATTTTGCAAGATGGGATTCAATTAATCAGCTACTTCACTCAACTTTGAAGCTGCCAAAGGCAGATTATATCTGAGAAGGACAAAGTTTTGAAAAGAACCTTTAGGACTACACCACACACAAAGTCATTTAAGACAAGGGACAAAAATACCCCTTTCTTTTGGCCAGACCAGTTAAATCAGAGGACAATATGAGGGTCCCCTAGTACCGCTATCGGAACAACTTCAAGAAAATTAACACCAGACTTATGTAGTATCGCAGTACAAAACTACAGAGCTAAATTATTTAGGAAAGAAAATTTTACTTACAATAATGGATGCCTTTGTATTTGGTAAATGCTACCTTTCATCCATTTTAGCTTAATTTCAAGCCTCCATGGATTTCTTCTTTTCTTCTAACCAATACAAGCAGCTAAAGCCTTTCCTTTTCAAGCATGCCCTTTGAGCTGCTGGTCTCCCTCGCAGTGATGCTTCACAAATGGAAGAGCTTCAACATCTCCACCAGTCCAAACCCCTGAGAAATCCGTGTGTATTCATTTCTTTGAAATTATTTCAGAGGCAAAAAAAAAAAGAAGAAAAAAAAAAGCAAGCACTTCCTTACTTTGTGTTATATTTCAGAAAGTTTAAATGGTCTAATATCCTATTCCTTTTCAACGTACCACAAAGTGCTAAATGGTAAGAATTACATTACTGCCACTGCTTAGATCCTGGCTGATAAGGTGAGCCTTTTACATTTATACTGACTTCTGAAAAAGCTGTTGCTATACTGGTCTAATAATTAATAATTCATGGAGCCAAATTACAGCTCTAGAAGGATACAGCCATTTTTACTAGTTCTTTCATATTCTTCTGATTTATGTACGACTAAGTAGGAGACTGATCAAAGGAAAAAAATTAAAACTTAACACTTCAGGTTTAAAATTAAATTGCTATTCCATACTCAGAAAGGATGGATGGAGCAGGATATAACAATGCTTCTTTTGAGACAAGCACGTGTACAAAATTTCTGAACATCCATTAATTTTATTATATAAAAGGACCTTTTGCAGCTCCTAAAATTGTAGATCTTTAAAACTGGAAATATTTATCACTAATGGGACTTATACTGTCATGGGAGTGCAAGACAACACATTAATATTTGTAACATCTTCACAATAGTCCTTCTTTCATGTTGCCCTTGATGAATGGACTAATTTTTCTGCCCCCTGTATCTATCCTCTCGTTGTTAAAGACATATTTTTATTGATCCACATACAGAACAAGATCCACCTAAAGACAAGGATCAGTAAAGGAATCAATTTTGTTATTTTATTGCTTCCAGAAAAAAAAAAAAAAAATCATAAAATGATCTCTTTCTCAATCTACCAAGCATATCTTAGCTGATGTTTCCAAAAGTGCCTAAAAGACCATGATACAAATACAATACAATACAAACAAACAAGAGCGGTCATCTAAAGGTACAGGCATATATGGGGACTTTCAGAAGTTCTTAGTCCAATGTGGCTTCTAATTGACTTTTTTTTCCCCCAACATTTCATCCTGAGACACCAGCACAAAGGAAACGCTGTGTTGGACCTTGGGAGAACAAGACCTTTTTTTAGTAGATATACCAGGCTCACGTCGAAAGTACCCAACGCAGCATCTGCTTAGAATAGCTATGCTGATCTCAGTCAAAGCAGTATTTCAGCATTGCAAAACAGGAAATTTTGAAGCTTTTTTTTTTTTGAGCTTGTATTATTATTACCATTTGAAAGATGAATTATTGTCTTTCAATGGTTTGAGAAACTACTACCTCTACACAGCTACTACAGACTCTGCAAACACAGACATCTCAGTTAAAAAGATGGTCCTAAAGATCAGTATCCCCTCTCCTGCCCTCTGCTTCACTCTTTTATCCTTCTCAGCACACGTAGTCTCTGGTTATTTGCTGGTTTATCTCATATGCAGATACACAACACAACCACTACTCTAGTTGTTCCGACACACAAGCTAACATTAAACTCTTAAAAAGCTAAAGCTGCCTTCTTCATTATGGCCAAGCTGCTGAAAGCCTGCAAGAAGCACCTGTTTTTAATAAAGAATTTAAAGCCAGATAACAGCCATTAAAGTTTCTGATCAGCACATGTTTTAGAGCTGCAAAATATGCTCGAACAATCACACATCTTCAATGGAAACAACATTTCTTGGAAGTCCCCTTGTGTAAGGGATTCAATTGAAGTCCAATATTTGGCAGCGTTATGAGGAAACTTCTAAATTCTAAAAGATGTCTCATTGTTCATATTCACGTGGGCTGCTGAATTCCTGGCTATTTGCTCAGCCTTCAGTTTGCATATCGCAAATAAAAATCTCAGAAAACCTAATTAATGCAGCTAGACTGTTTAATCTTTTTAAGAACAAAATAAAAAGAATAAATTGGTGCCAAGAAGAAAGAAACTTCTTGCTTTGGTTTTTGGGAAAGTGTGTAAGGGCAAAATTTTCATAACTGTTGAAATAATTAGGTCTTAAATTGAGGTTTAGCTTCCTAAGAGCCTAAATTACTTTGAACACTGTTAATTCCATATCATACATGATAATCTAGCAGTTTTACCTTACCACTATCTATTTATATCTTACTTATTTTGAGCTCCAATATCTAGTGATATGAAGTTATTTAAGCAGAGAACACAATTTTGGAGCTGCCCATGTTTGGCCATGTTGCACAGAACTATTTACATCCACAAGTATGCTTCAATGCAAACAGGAGTAAAATAAGCTAAAAGGTGTTGCAACAGATTGTTCTTCTGGAAAACAAAATGATCCAGAAGCGCCCCAAAATGAATCCTTCACCAACCTTTCAGAAAACAACTATAAGTATCTACCAAAGAGAGTTGCTAGATGTGTTAACTAACATCAGTTTACTTGATTTTACACTGAAGATGAGAGCATGAGAACGTTATTGTGAGTATCCGTGCGTCCTCTCCAAGGCTGGCTAATTACTGCTGCTAGACTGATGAATATTTTTACATTTGAACCTGGACAATACTTCCTTTTCCTTCCACAGTGGGTGGTAAAATAACGCAACAGGTTGTCCATAGAGGTTATGGAGACCTTGGAGACACTCAACATTTAAAAGAAAAGTCCCCGAGCAACTTGACCTAACCAGACCTGCCTGGAACAGGAGGCTGGAGTAGATGACCTTCAGATTCCCTCCAGACCACATTATTCTATGACATTAACAGCAAAATAGACACAAAAACTCCCCGAGCGTCAGAGGCTGGAACTGGGAATGAGCAGAAGAAAAATTTGGTGGACACAGGCATGCTTCTGTATTAAAAACCCCACAAACCACCGAGACTTATTGTGAGCAGTTCATTCAAAGAACTTGAGTTGTTTATCAAATTTATTATTTTGATATAAAATAATCTGATTTGTTACTACTAAGACTAAAAGATACATTTCAAATGAAAATTGCTTGTTGACACTAACAGGAGTCAATGATGTTCAGCACATGGAAACACTCAGCACCCTGTGGCACTTTCCCAAACTTGAACCAAGCTTTTAAATTAAATCCTGACATCGTATTTTGCCAGTAAATGACTGATCCAGTCATGCTGGAGAGCAACTACAAAGAGGTGGTGGGTTAGTGTTAATTTACCACAATTCAGTTTTCAAATTAGTTCCGTTTACGTTAATTCCTGAGGAATCTGAAACCTTGGGTTTGTCTCCTGGAAAGGCTCAAAGTGCAATATAATTGGAGAGCCATCAAGGCTAATAGAGAAAAATGGCAGGAGGTACCTCAGAGAGGTATTACGTTGTTTTGTAAAGCAGAAACATCACAGAAAAATCTCTTATGAGAAATAGTGACCTTATCCTCAAAGAGACTAATTCAAGGTGAATTTAGATGCAGAATTTTATCAAAGACTGTATCTTTCCACTAACAATTTTGTTTATGCCTTGTTTTTCTCCTACAGATATAATAACATCCACTCCCCAATATGAGCTGTATCTAGTATGTGCAGAGGCCAGCCTCGCTTCTCAGTTCACACGTACCAGTAATTAGAAGCTTTGCAACTGTACTTAGCTCCACTTACTGTGATGAAAGATGCAGATGTCTGTTTTAAGAGCCTCTGATAAGCATTCAATTTGATCAGCCTGTACAAATACCCTGCAACTTGTACTGTGCAAAATTTCTTAACCCGCTATTCACATCAAAGTACGCAGTCCCAGCACTGAGACTCCGAAAGCTGAGATTTCTAGGCCAGGCAGATCTGGGTGTACACCACAAACATTTCAATAGCTAAGACCACATTTTCCAAAGCCATGTAGGGCCTCAGCGAGCTTCCAAGAAGCACTCGAGCAGCCCAGCAGTCACTGACGGTGCCCTACATTGTGCTGAAGCACCTCTGAATATCTCTGCTATTATCCATTTGTTTAAATTTATCCCAAAGTGCTAAAAGCCAGCAGTAGAAACGGGTTAGATTCTCAGCATGTAAAAGTACATCCTAAATATACATATAAAACGTAGGTAAGTTAGTCACCTAAAATAAACTAGTTAGCTTAAAGGTATTGCCATCAATTACACTACCATTACAACTGCAGCTTAAAATGCTATTAGAAACTTCTGGCAATAGAGCTTTGCAGTATCCGGAAACTTGTCTTGTTATGACAGGTTTCTGATTATTTTAATAGGAATGATTATTTAAGCTTCCTTACATTATTGAAAATCCTACGCTAACAATAGAATTGTCTTTTGTATTGGCTAAATAAATCAGCACAGTAAACAAGGGCAATAATATTCGTTTTCAGTTAGAAGGTGAAAGCGATGGCAAAATGGAGAACACAGGAAATAGTCACAGACTTACATTTTAAAACACAGCTAGCATTCACCAAACCAATAAAAGACGGTTTTTGTCGTTTCCCTCACTTTTAAACTGCCGCTGTAGCTTTCTAGCTATGAAACCATCGTTGTACACAAAACACTGGGAGAAGACAGAAGGAAACCCATGCGGCCCATTAACCTCTACACACACCGAGTTATCCAAGTGCACAACAGGAATAAATTACCACCATCTCTGGTATCCTTATAAATACACACACGTACTCACAACACTGGGAAAGTCATTTTCCACCCCAAAGGTGAAGGACTGAGTCCATACGGGACCAGGTGAGCTGACACGGGGGTGCAGGAAATCAAGCGTGCTGTCTCGCAACTAAATACATTTTAAATTAGTCTAACACATTCATCGTGTTGGAAAAGCCAAAGGATGCTCAGAGCATGTAAGTGTTCATTCATAACTTTCTACTGGTGTGCAAGTTAAATTTGACACTAAAAGAATAAATGAAGACAATCTCAAGCTCAAATAAAAATTACCTATTTTAGACTAAGGAGGCACCAGGGGCATGTCTGCTAAAGCTCTAGGGTAGGTCAGAAATACACCTGTGCTGTTCTACCTTTTCTTCCTAAACTCAGAGATTTTTGCATGGGTAACAATTGTTTAAAATTGCTGCTAACTTCCAATACTTTCTTTGATACAAGTCTAAGAAGCAGCCTACAGTTACATCTCCAGTATTAACTCTAAAAATCTAGGTAGAGCTGTCCATCAGCTGACCCTAATATTGCTAAGAGAGCATTAGGCAGACTGGCAAAAAGCCACATCCAGTTTGAAACATGTACTGAAAATTTCCTCTGTCAGATGAATCTTTAATGTATTTATAATCTGCAATGTTTCCTCTAAACAGCACTCCATGTCTTACCTTGTATCATTTTCCAAATAAATGCCATGCCACAGAGCTAAAACATATGTCCAAATAGAAAAGTGGATTAATTTTTTTTGTTTTTTTTTAAGTGAAATGTTTAAGAGATTGACCTTATTATAATTCAATCTGCAGTCAATATTACCAGAACAACTCAAAAGCAATTCCTGTCATCTTCCCTGCTGCAGTGTTTTGGAAACCAGAGCCCCTGCTACAAGAAAGCAATTCTTTCCTTTTTTTGCACATCTTTTGATTAGAAAACCAAAATATTGACAAAAACTATTATATCTCTTCTGACACTTCTTTCTGGGAGTACGGGTCTTCAACCCACGGTCTTGTGAAATTTGTTTAGGTAATTAACATCATCTTTTGTAAATTCTTCATACGTGAAGAATTTGAACCTAAACCAGCCAGCTTCTTCCTTTCCTGAGCCGTTACAAGAGAGCGCTCCGTTCTGCTCCCCAGATTTCCCCCTTCGCTGCAAGAGACAAGGGACCTGCAGTGTCAGGGAGAGAGATGTCAGGGAATATGGCAAGAATCCATCTGAGCCGAGATAAAGCTTTTTAGCAGCAGGGAGAAGAAAAAAAACACTATTATGGATGCAAATGCAAGTATTAGGGCTATTCCCACTCCATACCTTGCTAACAATTCACTAGGACAGCAGACACGCAGAAATTAGTTTTCCTTGCACACGCCTTCATCATGTCTGGCTATATAGAACAGAAGTAAATTAGCAACAAACAAGTTAGCAACTACAAAGAGCCTTTCAATAGCTATTTTACTTTTGTACTACAATCTACGCAGTACTTATTTTCTTTCAGAAGCCACAGAAACTAACAAAGAAAATACGTGCTGAGGTTTCACTATGACTATTTATGACCTATTTTATGTATCTGATTATGCAGCATTCACAGTAGCCAGATTTAAGTCAAGCTTCTTACACTGCATGCTCATTCAGCAAAGAGGTATGGTTTCAGCTCTCATCGCTCTGAGCTGCACATGACGGTAACTGGCTTCTGGAGTTGAATTTTGAGGTGTTGGTAGCACTGACAAGCCTCACCCGAGACCGGAGACCGCCCGCCCACAGCACTGCATGAGCCACAGCAGACAGTCCTTGACCAAGAGCTTAGGACATAAATGAAGAGAAATGAGAAAAAAGTCCAGCTGTGACAGAGTCCCCACAAGATGTGCACTGTATGGTAAAAAGGAGGGTCTTGTTAACAGCTGTTGATGCACTATTCAGTCATTAGATAGTTTTAATCTAAAAAAACCCAACCCCAAAAAAATCTATTTTTCCACATAAAAAGATGGGTTTTTTTGATGCAATCCACACACACGCTAAACTAACGCAACCCCCTAATCCTGCTTTCCCTTCGTTTCAGACGAGGAGTCAGCGTGAGCAGCAAGGACACCAGCCTGACCTTCCCCAGACTCACACCACCCACCCGAGGAGGACAACTCCGTGGGGCAGGCCACCGCCACGCACGGGCAAAACGGAGACGGAGCACAGCCGAGGCGAGCGCGCCCTGCTCTGCATCCCATTAACGTCCCCTGTTGTGCATTACGGCACAACCTGGTATTTATGTCCCCGATGCTCAGATAGCGAGGCACCCAGTCCCTGTGGTGCCTATCAGATAGCAGCGCTATCGGGGGAAATCTTTATCTGCTTCGTGTAACGCGGCTGGATAGAGTATATCTGGAATTCAAACGTTACGCTGGTACTTTTGCTATTTTAGTTACTTCAGTGACGCACCGGCCCTCTATCTGCATCTCACACGGGTGAAAGGCAGAAGGAAGGCAGCAGCTATGTAGGACGACGGCAGGGAGACGTCTCGTCGTGCTGAAAACAAGCCTGGAAAAGCAGCAGTCCTGGCAACAACGCTCTATACAGCCTCACTGCAACGGGGAAAAGACTCGAGAGGGTTGTTTGTTTTTTTTTTTTAAATTGTAAATCCTTGAAATACATATGTCTGAGGCAACATGATGCTGTATGTTTCCATTCACACCTGTGATAATTATGCCTGACTTTGATATAGCAATTATTTTTTATGATGCTGCTAAAACATTGCATGTTACCCTGCATATTTAAGCAAGTACATCTTCACTTCTTTTCTCATGATTGACAAAATTACACTCTGCTAGGCAAAAAACCTCTCTCTACACTGCTCTGGTTCACCAAGTTCCAAACCAGTCCTATGAGTCCTTCCAATCTACTGGAGTCAGATGCCAATAAGGAACAGAGGAAAGGACACAGCCCTTAGTTTCTGTTTTACTCCAAACTTCAAGACTACCTTTTTCTTGATGTTCATAATTTTTCATCTCTGCTACTGATATGTGGATGTTTCTTTAATATCTTTCTTTTTGTAGGTCATATTCTCATTACGTTTAGCAATGTTCTCTAAAAGATACTGAATGAGAGCTTATTACCATACAGTTATTAGGAGGTTTTGGGATCAATGTTGCATGACCCACGAACAGGCTGGCAGAGAAGATTGGCAATGTACTGCGAGAGGAAAATTCTGGCTACGCAGGACGAACTGCTCCTCTTCAACTGATGTTGAACTACAAGACAGAACTACAAGCTCGATGAACATCTGGAGGAAACCCAAAGTATTTAATATGTCTAAGAAATTCAGTTACCTGAAAGTTTTTTCTTCTATTTTACAATGTGTCATCTCATGTTATGGTTTTACAGAGTTCAGATAACAACATGAAATTTCCAGTTTCACATGAGGAAAACAGTGTTAAAGACTACTGGAAAGAAAAATCAAATCAAGAGAAAGCCCTGCTGCCAGCAGCGTAAGTTTGGATTCAGAGACAAGTCTCTCTGATTGGAAGGGCCAAACGCTGTTCATGGAGATTCTGGTTCACTCCTCAACAGGAATGCTTTGGACTTGGCTCTTCCAAGTAAAGCTTCCAGATAACAAGATAGCCATTAAAAAGGAAGCAGTCAGCGGAACAAAACTAATTACACCCTCCCTGTACCCTCCCCTCAATTTGATGTCTTTTAAAGACGATAAAGTTTAGGGCAGTAAGGACTGTAAGGTCTAAACTTCCCTCAGTTGTGCCAAGTTCCAGGCAGCAGGCAGAACTATTCAAATATGAAAAGAAACTAAAAGAAAAACTGATTTACTTCTCACTTTGATATTCTTATGGAGACGCACAAATAGATCTCAGTTTTTATAGCCTTTAAGGGCAACACATCATGAAATTTAGTCTTTCAAACTGAATTTAAATGCATCCTTAAATTATAGAAAAAAGGCTTTTGTTCCCATAAGATGGCAATCAAAAACAGATGCACTAAATAATGTTGCTGTTATGAGTCTAGGCAATTTTATTTCCAAGACAAAAGAATGCTTCTTAAGCAAAAACTGTGATTAATTATTTTGCATCAGGAAGAATGAATCTTTTTTTAATTGTAGTGAAAAAATTCATTATTGATTAAAATGTCATTTTAAGTAAGACATTATGGAACCAAAAGATCATTTCTGCTCTTTCCAAATTAAGCATACAAAACTAAAATTTAAACTGTAAGTAAAATGCCATATATTGCATTAGAAGGAATTTCCAATAATAGTAACTGCTTTATATTGGTACAAACAAACTTTGTCTTAATTAGATTGACCTTTAAAAAGCTTCTCAGGCATTTGAGAAATGTAAATACTTAAAGCATGATTCATTCACATTCCTGTTTGCTCAGACAACTCTGAAAGCTTTGAAACACAGAGCTGGGGCCGATTCCATCCTTCCCGCAACTCCGCTGGGGTGGGTCCAGCCAGACCTGGGATGAGTTTGGTGCCTTCCGACTGCGTGGCCGCCTGCGGTGATTTGGACCTTGGATATACGTCGGCACAGCTGGGAAATACAGTAGGAGCTACAACAACTCGGGACTTGTGAGATGAGCGAACGGCTGATGGGGTTGAAGATGAAGCGGCATCGCTGTACCAGAAGAGGTACGGTTCATGTCATTTGCCCACAGATCATGACTGTGCTTAAGAAGATTCCTATTTTTTAGTGTAAGCATACAGACTACAGCATGTCTCTTCCCACACACATAGCCCATACAGACTATTCCGCATAGTTTGTGTATGTTGACTTTGTGATACGTCCCATATGGAAGACTCGCAGGACCACACGGGTAACCTGCAGATTCTGTCTCAGAGCAATTTTCTTTTATTGATGCTGAATTTATCCTTGATAGACTGAGGAAGTGAATTTGATATAAGGGAATTTATTTTGCCAGTTTATGATGCTGTTTCACAGTATGCGGGCCTCACGCATCAGAGGATAACAGAGCTCATGTTTCAGTGCTCAGACTTGTCATCTCCCTTCGTCCACCTCTTCTTCGAGTGACCACTGCACAAACTTTGCAACCAGCACAATAATAAATAATAGATGATCTTACTCAGCAAGTGTCTGTGTACGGAAGGGATGTAGAATTTGGAATAAAACCAACAAATATAGTAAGAAACCCCAGACTTTGCCCGAAACAGAGAACAACAGAGATGGATGTATATCTTACCAAGGTCAAGGAAAACTAGTCAGATCCTTAAAAATATTACTCGTGTACACAACCACACCGTTATAAAACCAACACAGTCCTACTCAGGCTGCCTTCTATGTGTAGGTACGTGCAACCTTCCCTTCAAAGGTAGTTCGCATCCTCAGGATTCGGCCGCACCAGCAGAGAGGATCGCTGCCTCAGCCCTTACGACTCGCTTTTACCTACGTCCACGGAAAGCCTGTTCCCCCTCATCACCGCGCGCTCCTGATTGTTCGTTTGAAACTGTCAATTTAAAACATTTCTCTTATGAACTTTAGCTCTAACTAGACTACAGAGACTGTGAGTGTTCCTAGCAATAAAGGAAGATTAAGGCTGGGAAGGACAAGCAAGTATCATAAAAATAACAGTGTATAATTGGGTAGCCTACCATAGCTGGTGAAGAGAAATGAGCAGGTCAAGCAATTGAGAACCAGGAGAAATGACCTTAAAAAGTTCTGTCTGGGGACAGACTGCCGATGGTCTCATCAGCATTCAGCTCCACCACCACAGTCTGGAGGAGGAAACATAATGCAGAAAATGGAAAGGAGGGAGATAGAAGAGCAGTGGGAAGAAAAACATCTTTCTTAATTCAGCCAGGGAGGAGATGGAAACCAGCCGTCTGCAGCCTTTTTTTTTTTTTTTTTTTTTTTTTTATGAGTCCTCTGGTCTGTGACCCACCCACTAATATATTTTCAGTATCACACATAATCTCTAAGAAAAAAGATTAGTGCCTTACAACGAAAGCAGTTGGTAGAAAGGTGCTGTCAGATCTTTTGTGGCATATTCCTTTTGTTTCATGAGAAGTGAGAGGGTCTTTGGGTGGGATTTCCAACAATGCTCAGCAGATTGAGGTGCTCAGTGATTTTCAGCAAGAGCCAGACACCAATCTACCTTTTATGTCTTTGAAAATCTCCTTTTACTTGTAAGCTTTTCAAGACAGATTGTGGTTTCCTAGGTGTTTATATAGCTCCTTTGGCATTTGGGTGTTATGGCAATATAAAGTGATATTGAGAATTGGTTATTTTCTGTCATCTAGCTTTTCCATCAGGTTTTTACAGCTTTTTATAACGAAAAAAGATTTTTTTTGGAAAAAGGACAATTTTGTAAATGCATACATATACACAATTTTCACATATGTTTACAGGTTATCAGTGAGAAACTGAAAACCTCCAGAATTTTTTTTTGTTGTGTTCTTCAGGATTCTGTATTTCAACCATGATACTTCTGTCTGAATATTTTCAACAAAGAGTGATCTTTCTAAACTTTACTTCTAAGCTTTTCCAACAGAAAAGAAAATAAATTGTAGGTTTAACAAAACAAGAAAATCCCACTCAGCTAACAATCCCCGCACACGGGGAGGGTGGATGCTCTGTGTTTGTGGACTACACAGGAGCAGCTTTTTGGCCATGAGCCGAAGTCCTTCCAATCCCCATTCCACATACACGGCAGCATCCATTACCCAGCAGAGACTCAGGTGTAATTACGCCTTCTAACCTGCCCAGCAGCCACAGAGATTCAGTTTCTAATTTCCATTACTTCATTGCAACACGTTCATAATTAGACAGTGATAATAATATGACTAAAGATACAAGACGAGAACTTCTTCATAACTTCCATCTCTTATTGTACAAGGGGTGAACAGCAATGGAAGCACTGGCAGTGCTGCTTGCCTTCAAACCCATTTAAACTTTTCATGGTCTGGCATGAGTTTTGATTCAAACCTTCAGATAAAGAATGATGCAGAGCCCCTGCACACACGTAGAGTTACTCATACATTAAGGTTTATTCCCCACACTGTTGCTTCAATAACATAAAAAAAAATATTAATTTTCAGCAGGGAGAAGCACTCTGTTAGGAAAATGCCATCCCCAGATGAAATAAATATGCAAAAAGCCAGAATCAAATCTTCTCACCAGGCAGGTTCCCTTCTACTCTGCTGAGGTCAAACATGAAGACAAGCTGTAGGAGGTAAACCCATATCTGCTTTGCCATATGTCACCCTATCATACTTACCCTCAGACCAGTTAGCTCTTTCAAATGTCATTAAAACTGACTATATTGAAGAATACCTTAAGATCACAGCATCTGTGGTGCTCCTGACCCATGATATTTAGGTTTATAAAAGATTTTCGCCAATATGCTATAAAAGAGCAGGCACACGCTCCATCCGTAGATACGCAAGACTTGGTCCTGCGAGGTGATGACAGCCCTCAGCTCTCATCAGCCTTAAAGCGATGACGATACTCAGCAACTCCCAAGATCTGCCCTGCACTAAATAAAAAGACAGTTACACGTTTAGCTCCAGCTGCTGCACAAGTCTCTCCCGCACAACTTATCTAACTTCTCACTGCAGCTAACAAAGGCTGATGTTATTAGTACTGTACTTTTTTCATATTAATAAACAAGCGAAGCACTTGCTCACAGCACACTGTCTATTACTGCATTTGGTTTTTCATAAGGCTTTTAAACAAGTCCATGGGCCGAAACATGTGCAAAAGCTAAAGAAAAACAGCTGCGCTATTTCTCCTATGGAAAGTTACGGGAAATCAATGCTGGACTCGCTGTGTCCTAAATCACCTGGAATTCACCTATCCTTGCTCTGTGACATATCCGCCATCATGGACACTTCAGCTCACAGGTCCCATACTTTCCAGGCCAGGAGCCTGGCATTTTCACTGCAAGGTCACCAAAACTCATTCTTCTCCCCCCCCCAGCACACCATTTTTCTGGAAATCTGGTTGAGATTTAAGCAGTATAAGATCTCAGGGGCTTTAGAAAATGCAAGGACATCCACGTGATCATTTTTATATTGGTTCATTGATTCTTCGGTGCTCATTTTCACATAGGGATTATTTCAGAAAGGACTAACAATCACATTAACAGATTAGCTCTGGCACTTCTAAAATACACACTAGCACCTCGAGTTTTCAACAAGTCTTATTTTGCAAATGGGAACCAATAAATATCAAGAAATGCTGGTTTTGAGGAAAGAATCAGTATATATATTATATACTTAATTCATTTTAGATACTATCAACTCCGATAAATATGCATGATGCTGAAGGAGAGGCCACCAACTTGACTGCATTAGGCTGCTGCAAATCACTCACCCTACAACTTCATGGTGGTCTAAGAGCAGAGGTTACAATTAAGACCTACATCCAGCTCAGGCAGCTGAGGAAAACACTGAACGCTGAAACACAAAACCCGCCGGCAGCACAATCAAAAGCAGAGACGTTGGAAAGGTTAGGGTTCATTTTAAGGCTACCACCCCCTGCTCCATATTACCAACGATGCCTCTTGTAGCAGAAAAACCATTTAGAGCGAGATGCAGGTGTTATACTTATGGCAGAGATTTGTTCTCAGGATTTCCAGGGATACCCATGGGCTCAGCCGGATGGCACAAGCTGGAGCCCATCTCCTTCAGCTACTGCTCTCCCCCACTGCAATGCCATCCATACACAGCAGTAGCTGCTGTCTCGGTGTCATACCAACAGATTTAGGAAATGAGTGGCTAACGAAACAAGTAACAAGATGGAGGGTTAAATTCCCAGGGGATCTGGCCATCCGCAGCGGAATTTAGGTGCAATGAATCCGTTCAAAATCTATCACAATACTGAAAATAGCTACAGGACCATCCAGGGATTGCTTCCTGTAAACTACAAAAAGCATCACAGCGCAGGTGCAGGATTTGGGTCCAGTTCCCTAGTTTAAAGTGGCTACAGTTTCAGTTCACCTATTATCAAAATGAATTTAATACTTTATAAAGCGTTTGCATCTGCCATCTCTAACAGAGGACTGGTTTTTCATTGTGTTATAGACTGCTGGATATGCTTGTACCAAATTACATGAGACTTTACCTCTGTTTAGTAACGTGCAAGAGGCCTACTGCTGACAAAAATCTCCTTGGGCTAACACGGAATAAAAAAGATTGCTCCTATGCCCAAGTTCATACAGCCTAATTTAACAGAGGTTTAGGCATACTTCTGCAACAGACCTATTACAAATCACAAAGTTCATTAATTTTCAAGTACCAAAAAAAAAAAAAAGACAATCTTTGTGCAACTTGTTACACCTTTCTCCTTAAATCCTTCTTGAACAACAACAACAACAGATTAATTCTATAATGTTAGATTTAAAAGATCTGAATGGAATTACAAAGAAGGCATGGCATACAGATGTCTTCACTTCCCCTGCAGGCTTGGTTCTTATCTACCCCATGGAAATTTGGCTAGAGGAGCTCTGATTTTCATCTACAGGAAAACAGAGTTGCACTAAAATCTTTTAGCTTCTCTTGCAACTTCCAGAACACAATGCTGTGTGTATCTGCTTTGTCCTATACATTAGAGACGTGTACATCTCAATTATTTGTTTGCTCGAGAGACTTTTCCAAATAGAGAGTAAAGGCTGGCTGAACATTACCTCTCTAAGGGCCATGTAACTCATTCAAATAACACACATGGGCTTTGCAACATGAGATGAAGCCACAAGCCATCAGCTACGCAAGAAGCATGGAGCGATGTATGTCATTAACCACATATCTTGCTAGATTATTACTGCTCCAGTAAATAATAATTCCTCCACCTATTACTTTAAAAATCCCAGATACAGAGACTTGTCCAAGGAGAGTAGAGCGACCTTTGCTCTCCCACGCACCTCGCTGGCCGGAGGACAGTCCAGCGATCGCCTGCTCGTACTCCAACTCTTTAACTCTTCGCTTTTCCACCCTCCCGTTGTCCAAAATAATTACACTGCTCTTTTTTTCCTCAGACAGGATCTCCCTGAGGTTTCTATTAGCAAAACCACAGGGACCTGCTGCTCAGCAAATCCAGCTGCTTCCCTCCCGTCCTCCTCCTGGCCCCTCCATCGTCCAGTCCAGCAAACACTTACACATGGGAGTTTCTTAAAGCATGCAGAGAGTACTCGAGTCACATGGGACTACTCGGGTACTTACCTGTGTTCTGCAGGAAGATGTAGAATAAAATGACATTGCCCTCCTGTTATTCACAACATGGCCATTGCTTTCAGTTGAGGACGATGACTACACCACTATGGAACTGGAGATGTTTCTTATTTTCTACACCATACCCACTAGAACATTTTTACAAGCCATGAATACATGAAAATTACTTTGCTTTTAGCATTCTGGGAAATGTTTTCATCTGTACAGGTGAATGGGTTAAGTAGATATTTCTAAGGCTTCTCTATTTGCTCCCGACGACCTCAAAATTCCCCATCATTTTTTTGGAAGAGCCTTAAGCTCAAATGTTTAGGGAAGCAAAACACTGTTTAAATTTAAAAAATGATCAGGTTTCCAACTATGAAAAAAAATCAGTTGCTGAAGTTCAAATACAAAACCATTATGGTCAGAAAGGAGGTTTCTTATTACTAAGTTCTGCTTCAGTTGCACCAAAATATTAGTTCCGGCTGGATGTTCAGCCAGCGCAAACAGGTAGAGGAAAAAAAAGAAAACAACCCACAAAAACCCAAACAAAGCACAAACAAGGCCAGATTCAGTTCTTCATTGCCAGGAAGGGAAGTCCACAGCTAAGATTCATACAAGCTAATTGTATTATTCAAATAATACAAGATTATTCAAAACATTTCACATCTATGTAGTGGGTTTTGTCCATAAGCTTCCTAGAGAGATTAACAAGCAATATATGAAATGTAAAACCTGCATTAATTTTAACTTCAGACTAGACTAATAAAACGTCCATACTAGGTTCATTAGCATCCTCTTATCCCCCCCAACGATACATAGTAGACACTTGACTCCACAGTAGAAGCAGTACAACCACCACCAGTGACCTTCCTAAATTCAGACAGAACAGACCAGATTTCATTAGTACTCCTATTAAGACAATAGAGCCTCTCTGTAAATTACTGGTTATTACCAAATGAAATGGTACAGAACAGATTGCTTCTGTGTGCAGCATCAGACTCGACTCTGCTGCTCAACCTCTTGTCAAGACAGGCTGCAATGGATTGATCACGCAGTGCTGGAAATAATTAATATGTTGTGGTGTTACCGAGCTTGAAATCTCACACACACAGAAGTAAGTTCAAGTACATTTGCTGCTTCCAGAAGATGATGATCATCAGGATCTTCTCATCATCAGCTGTGCTACCTCCCCCTTGCATGTTGAGCAAGCAGCACACGGCTGCTGTCATTTGTTGTTGCTAATTGTTCTAGTCATCTCCCTGTCGGAGGAGGTTGAACAGCTCTGGAAGAAGCAAGCTGTGAGGTGAGGGGCATCGCTGCTCCCTGCTCAGGATGCTCGAACTCAATCCAGGACACGTCAAGTTACAAACCAGAAGAGGGACCAGCAGACCAGGAAGCCGTGATGAGCCCTAATCACGAAGCCAGAAAAATTAGAAGCAAGCTGGATTTTTGGACCTAGAAAGGAAGGAAGACGACCCCACTGTGGATTGCAAAGGTAACCGGCAAACTGCCAAGGTCAACTGAAAGTTGAGAGCTATGAGAGAGCACCAAGCCAGGGGAACGCTGTTATGGTCCTTATCTTACTCAGTACTTTATTTGGGCTCTATACCTTCCAGTTTCACTTATAGCAATCACGCCAGAACACCTTCATTATTTAATACAATTTGTCTATGTGATACTCCCAAATCACACTGCACGGCTTTTCAAGTTCGTTACCTCTGCACATGGGTCAAGGACAAAGGGGAAAACCATCTCATCTTGTTAAGGTTTCCCTGGATTTTCCATTCAAATAATAATAATAAAAAATCCTGGTAAGTAAAACCTTACTTTCCACACAGCAAGTTTCAGAAGGGACCATAGATGTTCGAATATTTTTATGACAGAATTATTTCCCTGGTTGACTTTTCCCTTCAGATACATCTTTTCTTTTATCTCATCTTGGTCCTTTATCATACAATAAAGATTAATTTTGAATTTCTGCTGATTGTATGATCTTGGACTTCATGAACAAAAAACCTCTTTTATGGGAGACATTAATATTCACAGTGACAGCCCCGAACTGCTACTTTCAGAAAGGTTTAATAATTTTCTAAAACCTCTTGATTTTCTCACAATGAGTCGTATTCAGGCTAACTTTTCTACTTGTCTTGGGCTATGTCATTTACCTTGAGCCTTGTCTGGGTAATAAGCACTAGTCAAGTCCCTTATTCATTATGTCACTAATTGCAATTTCTTTTCCTATTATTTATAACAGATAACTCCAGTGCAGAGCAGAAACCTGGGAGAAAAGCAGTATGAAAGTACCTTTCCTCTTCTCTTCAAGCACTGTCCGTGCAATCCCATGCCTTTCATGCAAAAAAAATGAACTTTAAAAGTAGGAAAGGTGAATTAGGAGCCTGTCATTCCAGGCTTTTCCCAGCTTGGGGTTATACCCACTCCAGAGATGGCCAGGTACTCCCCCAGGGCATCAGCAACAGGGAAGAAAACTCAGTTCTGAACATAAATCAAGTAGCTGCCTTTGAAGTACGGCTCCTTTTGCCAGATCACGCAAAAACATTCAAACAGAAGCTTCTTTCCCCAGAAACCTGGGGGCAGAGATAACCCCACTTCCAGACAGGGCTCCTCACAGCAGCAACCCAAGGTTAAAAAAATTTCAAGTAAAGGGTTTCTTCGATTAAAATGTCCCGTTTAAGCAGGTCATGAGCTTCTGAAGGGAGATAAAAAGCAGGTGGGAATACATATCGAGATGCCTCCTCCAATGTAGCCAGAACAGGTTTTTTTTTTTTTTTTTTCTTGAGCTGAAATACTTTGTTAGTACAGATTAGGAAAAAATAATTTGGGCTTGGAGACAGAAACTGGCACATGCAAGTACTGTCTGATATTTAGTAAAGTTAGCTTAAAAGTATGTATTTACTTGGCTGGCCTGAACCTGCGGTGCGTGGTAGAGAATTGGGATGAGGATCTCCTGCATTCAGAGGAAGCCCGCGGTGCATCCAGCGAGGACAAACAGCGAGAGCTGGAGTGGGATGAGGGCACAGACCACCGGGATGCCATGCATCATCCAGCTGCTCTTCCCCAATTGCCCCAAAGGGTAATTCTGATGACGATATAATGCATTACAAGAGACTAAATTCAGTTTCTTTCCAAGCCATCTTTTTTCTATCACGTGCATTAAGTAGCGATAGAATTAAGCTCAGCTGCTCTCTAGATGACACACCACGCTCTGAACATCAAGTCTCTGATGATTTCGTAGCGATAAAAATGCTTTGAACCGCAGTCTAAATATTTTGTTCCTTAAAATATTTAATAATCCACTCATTTATTATTCTGTACTGATCAAGAGATTTCAGAGAATCACACAGTAAATTTCTGTAACAAAGTTGTTAGCACTGGGCACAGCTAAGTTTCAGCAGCGCTGTTCTAGTGGCTTTGATCTCCTTTTTGTTTCATTGCCATTAGCTATACAGGCTTTTTTAGTCCACCATCATTTTTGCCCTGGTTGAGTATTGATGAGGGTAAGAGGATTACTCACGAGCTGCATCCTACCACCTGCTCTTCTGATCCTTGGCTTTCAGGGCTTTGAATACATTGTACACATACCTTGGGCTGAGTTATTACAAACACTGATAATCTTCTACTTCCTCAAGGCTTGTTTCCATCTTATTTGAAGATAGCTGTAATTAATAATCTCCTTTTAAGGTCTAATTTCTTTTTAGTTAAAGTCAACTTTCATCTCTTTACTAATCTTCCTTTTATTTCAAAGGAGACTCTAAAGTTAGAGTGAACAGTCACATCTGTAGAAAATAATTACATCTGTGGAAAATATTTAATTGCATTTTTTTATACAAGAAGTTTTAGTTTTACTTCCAAATAACTATAGACCTATTCTGATATTAATGTTCAGCAGACCCGTCACTCCTACCCCACCATTCCTCTGTGCTTGCTGACAAAAAAGCCTCTATTATCCTAGTGTCAAAGGATTTTTTCATATCTCTTTGCCATTTTACTGCACTTGGATTTTTTCTACCACTTTCCCATATACTGTTCCAGATTGATGACAACTGTTTCTTTCGATCTGCAATATTTGTGGCATTGGAACAGGATCTTTTTGGTTCTGGCTTTGGTTTGATCTACATATGGAAGACAGCATCAGGTGGCAATTCATCTTCTACCTGTGCAATAAAAACCCCAATAAAATAGCATTCCTCAAGTCCATGTCTAAATGAGATGTGTGAAAATGTATTCTAGTACATTTGATTGCATTCTTTTTAAACCAAGTCCTACTTCAACAAGGCAAATCAACTCAATTTATGGCCAAATAGTATCCCTTCTGACAATGGGAAAGCTTTTCTTTTCCTACTTTTCCATCTAGTTAAATTCTCTAGAGGTGCAGTTGACATTTCCTAGCTGCTTTTTGTCCTCATGTTCCCTTTAATGTCTCAAGATTACCTAGGTCCACTTTGGTGAAACAGTTAAATACCCCATTTGCTCTCTTCATATAGAACAAATAATAATCTGTAGACTACGTACAGATTAACTACATCATATAAATTGCTTATTTGTAGGTCATATAGATAATTTAATACTTCTAAGTGAAGAAATGGATTGACTTCAAGAGAGAGACTTACTGTTTCAGTGCATGGCAGACACTCAGTGTGTACACTGCCTAAAGACCATTTCCCATCCCCAGAATGAATCTTTAGAAGCAAGGGTATGAATATAGAGCGCTAAAAACAGTAAGAAAACCATCTGATCCATATACAGACCAAGACAACTTAATAAACTAAATACAATATTCTATATCTATTTAATATTAAGTCCTGGACAGAAATTCAAATCTCCCTTTCCGCTGTTCCACCATCTTAGTGAAGTTGTACGGTATTTCACCAGGAAGAGACTCAGCACCACCACCCCCCCACCCCCCCCACCCCCAAATTACACATGCAATTTCTTACATTTCAATCTTCTATAAGATTAAATGTGTCACATCAAAAATTGTCATTGACCTGAAGCTGACTGGTTATCTGCTACGAAGGTGGTATTTTAATTACCAAAGTTAATTACCATCTCCATGGAATGCAATTTCCTAACTTCATGCCGTTGTAAAATAGGAAATGGAAAGTACAAGCGGTGCAGAATCCACAGAAGGTCTACACAAAGGCTTCTGTATGACTAATTGGTCTGAAATTTAATCAGTTAAATTTCTGTTTCATGTTCCTTTGATAAGATTATCTTAATTACTTTTTACAGTATCTAAGTAGGAGAAATAAAGGAAAAAAACCCTATCTGCTGAAGGGGAAAAACTAATTCATAAGCCTAAAGGGAGAAAGGAAAATAAGGGGAGGGGGAATACACATCTGTTGATTAGGATACATAAAGCTCAAATCTTATACTTCCAATGCTTCATGTTTCCAAATAGTCATGAATATACTGAACTCTTCAGAATTTTGAACTTATACTCAAACAAATTGCACAAGTCTTTTTAGCCCTTGTCTTTTTTAAAAGGCTTCACGTGTGAACTGGTTATACACAGATATGCCAAAATAAGGGCAAGGATCGTATGTCCCATCAGCTCTAACACTGCCCTTGTGAAGTACTAATACCGTTCTGACATTTCATACATTTTGTATGGTGGCTGTAGAGTCTTTACCATCAAGACAAAAAAAGCAAGCCGGCATGGCACGGCAAATAAGAGCTTCCCTCACACCTGGCCCCAGAGAGTCTCTGAGCAGGGAAAGGCTCTAGGATTATGTGATTAGAAACAAAAAATCCAAGCCCACGTGAGAACAGTTTTGAGCTCTCACTTGCAAATTGTATTGTAAGCGTGTGCGTCCTGACCCCGCTGGACCAGGACTAAAGCATTCCCCGGCAGACCATCGCTGTCCTCCCGCACCGCGAGCCCTTGGACTATGCTCTGGATGGGACCACCAGACGTGATCCCATTGCGTCACTGCAGTATTAATTTGGAAGTGATTTGGGATCATTTCTCCAAACTCAACTCGGCAAACTGCCGATTTGTTATTCAGACATGGACTAAGCCACCAGGCACCGGTTCACCTGTGCTCATAGCATGCTTTAGAAGACCTCTGCAGATTAATTTCCCTCTCCTTAAAAACCCAACTGCTTTACAAGCTTCTGATTTTGAAAATATGATTTGTTCTCTATTCAGAGATGAGCTCTTTTGTTTACATACTTAGTGGTATGTAAAAGCTGTTCATTTTTAATTTGATAGAAGAGGTTCAGTGTTTCCAAATGTAAGTTTTTGATAAATGTGATTTCTATGAGATTAAAACAGAGCAAAATTAATGTCTGTACTTATTTTGTTTCAATTATGTCAACACTTCATTTGCATAAAATATTGTTTTCATTCCTCTTTAGTGCAACACAAAATAAAGCTTTGTATTTTTAATTTATCTAGATGAACAAATATGAAGGTTCTGCAGCAGTGTGGAGAATCTTGTTTAAGAGTAATTTCAGCTGAAAATCAAGATTTTGGACTGCCAGAACTTCTCTTACAACAGAATTCTGGTGGTTTTTTTTTTTTTTTCAGATACTCTTAACTTATTTTAAGTCTGTACTTTTTTTTAGGCAAATAGTCACTTGAAGTCTGTCTGTTCAATATTACTGCAGGTCTCATCCTGTTGTTATTGTTTTCTTCTGTGGTAGAAATAATACATTGCATTATTAGCAGTGAGATAAGTTTCCATTTAAAAAGATCAGACAAAAAAGAAAACCAAAAGATGCCTTATCCAAATCCTCTGAACTCAAAGGGCTGTTTTCACCCATACTCATGGATAGTGAGCAAGGTCCTCTCCGCAATTAAATGAAGACTCTGAACCGACTGAAGTTTAATTACACTTTCAGATGCGTCCACAAGAGCAAACTGGAAATGACAAGAGATACATTGTGATCACAAACTTTTGCTCCTTCAGTCCTAGAAATGAAGGAGAGAGGAGGCCTTTGAAATGTTGCATTATAAAATTTATTCAAGAAAATAAATTGAATCCTGGAGGTGTCTGAGCCTCCTCATCCTCATGGGATTTCTGGTCCCTGTGATAATTAACAAAGAAATGCACTTAAATGGAAGACACCTTTCTTGTTGCTGTCCACAAGCAATTTATGAATTGGATAAAATTGCTACAGCTAAATGTTTCAAATAAGCTGGCGATCCCGCTGTTTTCTAGCACTGCTCTCAGCTATTTTGATTCTCCAGACACGTAAAAGACAGGAGTTATGCATTAATTATCATCCAATATTCTTAATCAACATCAACTATAAAATTCTTAGTCAAGCTCTTGATCACAAACTTAATCATGCCTAGCCCAAACTGATTCAGCCTGTTAAGTGGGATTCATTAAAAAGGCTCTGCTATCACATCATCAGACACTTTCCAGATATGATACTTTTTTAGTAACAAACAACATCCAGTTGAAGCAATCACTACAGGGGCAAAGACAGCATTTAATTAAATAGGATGGACATTTGGCTTCACATGAGCTAAACAGCTGTACAAGAAAGAGAAATCTAAAGCGCCAGCTTCCTCGTTTATATATTATGAGCTATTTCTGAAGACCCTCGTGATACCTACTGGTCTAGCAAAGAGTAGAAAACTGATGAAGAAGAATAGTCATGAAAAATTAAAATATATTTTTTTGCAGTTGTAAAAGGTAACAAGTCATTGTCAGGGTAAGCAGTAATTGGAAGAGTAATTACAGCTCCCTTGGGGTGTTTATGCACATCTCACTCTAGCTAGTTTAAATACTGAGCTCTGTTTGTAATGTACTCTCATCTTGTTTAACCATACAACGGCTCCCAGCAACAGTGAGGGTGGCTCGGAGCTCCCAGGGCAGCCCTTCACAACCCACGCAACTGTAATTGTGTTTTCCACTACTGGAATAGTCACTGGTCCCTCCATACGTTAGAGCCGAACACCCTGGATCAAAATACCAGGCTACCTGTCACACAGGATCAGTGTGATGTGTGTATTCTGGAAGAATTTACTATGAAATAAATTTCTGTTTCCCCCCAGAGTTTTATGTATGCACAGGGAAAAGGACAGGGAGGTAGCATTACTTTTGATCACTTCGTATCTGAAAGGATGAATTCTGTATTACTAACATAAGGTCAGTCAAAATGCACAGATGGATAGTCAAAATACACATTGGGGTAAGAAGAAATTCACACATTTTTTCTTCTATCAAATGCAAGTAGATAAGTCTTCTTGATGGACAGTTTGGAAATCCAGGCTGACTGCTCTGTAAATCACTACAGTCCATAAAATAACGCTAGGATAAGGTATCCATTATGACAAGTAAGTACTTAATAAAACTTTGAATTGGTTTTTTCTATATCTCAGTAAAAGACAAAAAGGCATCAGGAAAAAAAAAAAATCACAGTATGTTGACAACTGAGAAATTTCCATTCATCCGACACATGATATGTTCTAAATACAAGTGAATTCCTTGGACAATTATGAATGACTGGTTACTATCTGAGAAACAATCCTTTTAACATTCATTAAAAGATTTATGTCACTCAGAAGTTGTAGAACAAACGGAATTTGCAGTCTTTGAAAATTAAATGCAAGCTTGTACCTGATTTATTACAGAGATGTTGTAATCAATAATAGAATTGAAGCTTAAAAGCACAAGGTCTCATCTGACAGTAGAGCATCTTCTTCATCTGCCCTCCCTGCAACAGCTAACTTCTGATCCATGGCATCTTTGGTAATAAGAACCACTTTCTGCCAAAGAAGAGACATCTCTTCCTATTGATTTTTTTTTTTTTTTTTTTTTTTTGCACCAAGTACCTAGGTAGATTTAATAGTGCTCTTCCGCCCTGTTTTGTGTGTGCACAGAATCTAATTTCACTTTCTAAGCTGTATCTTTTATCAAAAGAAAAATGGGTTTGAACTGGCACTCAGGAAGCACTATCTCCAAAGATCATCCATCAGTTACCCTGGTTAATTAACTAATGCATAACTTTTCTTTATTGATGACAAAGCCTGGTGACTTTGATCTTTCAGGTCCCAATCAGATGGATATTCGCTATTTTTATCATTAAGACTTCCTACTTGGTAGGATCTCACAGGATCTTCAAGGTAAAATTCACGTTTCTTTGTATGGGGCCATTCGATTTGCCTGGTTGTGCTTTATTTCCACACCTTCCAACACCAGCGCAGGAGTTTCCTTTCAAACACCACATGGGTACGTTTGCCTGCTACATCCCATAAGTCTGTTTTCCACCTTCTGCTCTCCACCATAACTCCATGCAGTACAATAACGTTAGCTGGGACACAGGGTCTCCCAAGCAGCAAGTCCCTGTGGGAAGACCCCCAGAGGAAGCAGATGACATTTTCTCATCCGATAACTAGGCAAGTGTATTGGGTTTGTGTGGCAAGGTTTGGTAGTGGGGGGGGGGCTACAGGGGTGGCTTCTGTCAGAAGCTGCTGGAAGCTTCCCCCATGTCCAACAGAGCCAACACCAGCTGGGTCTAAGACAAACCCGCCGCTGGCCGAGGCTGAGCCCATCAGCAACGGTGGTAGCGCCTCTGGGGTAATGTATTTAAGAAGGGGGGAAAAAAAAAAAAAAGTTGCTGGGGCACAGAAACTGCAGCCATAGGAGTGAGAACATGTGAGGGCAACAGCCCTGCAGACCCCCAGGTCAGTGCAGGAGGGGAGGAGATGCTCCAGGCGCCGGAGCAGAGATTCCCCTGCAGCCCGTGGTGATGAAGACCACGGTGAGGCAGGCTGTCCCCCTGCAGCCCAGGGAGCTCCACGGGGGAGCAGATCTCCACCTGCAGCCTGGGGAGAGAGGACCCCACGCCGGAGCAGGGGGATGCCCGAAGGAGGCTGGGACCCCGTGGGGGACCCATGCTAGAGCAGTCTGTGCTTGAAGGACTGCAGCCCGTGGGAAGGACCCACGCTGGAGCACTTTGTGGAGGACTGTCTCCCGTGGGAGGGACCCCACGCTGGGGCAGGGGAAGAGTGAGGAGTCCTCCCCCTGAAGAGGAAGGAGCAGCAGAGACAACGTGTGATGAACTGACCCCGACCCCCAGCCCCATTGCCCGTCCCCCTGCGCCACTGGGGGGAGAAGGTGGAGAAAACCGGGAGTGGAGTTAAGGCCAGGAAAAAGGGAGGGGTTTGGGGAAAGGTGTTTTAAGATTTGGTTTTTATTTCTCATTATCCTACTCTGATTTGATTGGTAGTAAATTAAATTAATTTTTTCTAAGTCAAGCCTGTTTTGCCCGTGACAGCAGTTGGTTGAGTGATCTCTCCCTGTCCTTATCTCGACCCACGAGCCTTTCATTATATTTCCTCTCCCCTGCCCAGCCGAGGAGGGCAGTGGTAGAGCAGCTTTTGTGGGCACCTGGCTTCCAGCCAGGGTCAACCCACCACAGCAGGTTAAGTGTACAACATCTTCCACTTGTGGGCTGACCTTCAGCGAAGACTCGAGGGCCAGTTGCATATCACTGATCTACAACTCAGCAGGTAATATGCTGCATTAACAAAAAGGTCTGATTAACCAGAAAATGTTGCACAGAAAAGTTAACCTCTCTTCCCTGGACAATGCGACAAAAGCTGTAGCTACCTTTATATCTAGAGATCTGGACATCAAAACTCATGTTAAAAGAAGAAAAAAAGATGACATTTAAAAGATGATACTTAGGGGGAAATTTTTGAAATCATGCACGGAATGCTTCTTATGGAATAAGAAAATTATTTTCAGAGTAATGAGTAAAATGAAATTACCGCTGCACTCTTCTCCTTCAAAGGAAGTTCTTTAACTGATAAGTACTGTGATTGAAATTTCATTATTTCGGAAGTTTGTATTGTTCAAATACATCTCATCCATACTGTAAGTTAAAACTTCTTGTGCCTCTATGTGCTATATATAGATACACAGTGCACAGAACAGATATATGCAGGAATGTCACGTATCTAAACTTTCTGCACTATAACCTCACTAACAGACAACCCCCCCCTAAAAATGAACAGTATATAAGCATGCCATGCATTAGTCTGCAGCATTAGCATATTTATGGTTATTCAAAAGTATTCAAATACATTGCATTTTATCCTTAAGCAGGAAGTTTACTTCTACTAATTACTGCAGAAATTTCAGAACTTTTTCCATATCTTTTTCTCCAAAAATAACTTTGACCTTCCTCCACATCTCCAAAAAATCCCCAAACTTTTACACTGCTAGCCACAGCATTCTTGTGTTCTGCCAAGCACCGTGCATCCATGCTGCCATGCAACAGTGGGGTTGGGGGCTGGTTCCCACAACAGGCGGCAAACTGGGCTCCCACACGACTCACCAGGAGCACGTTGGCTCCTCAGCTCCAGCCCAAGACCCACCTCAACCACATTCCTGTAAATTTGGTTCATGCAAAAGCAGAATTTGACCTCACATAATTAAGAGCACACCAGCAAATACAGTGCTTAGAAAAGTATTGCTAAACAAATTAGAAATACGCTTTCAAGATTTTTTTTTTTTTTTTTTAAGGTAAAACCCAGTGACATTCCTACTTAACTCCTTAATCTTAAAAAAATATTTAATAGATATTGTTAATCATAGAGTAATTAAGAGACTGCCATTAGTTGCAACCTTCTTAGTGATACCTAAATTTTCTCAGACATCTGGAAATGCATTTAGTTACTCAAGTACACAGTGGTACTTACCAGATCCTCAACAATGCCAGACTGGTCAAATATTGCATTCTAACAGCAGGATAAGACGTGTATTCAAGATCTCTTTCTACATAATATTTTATAAAATGTGAACATGTGAACCATTTTCTTCTATAGTTCTTAGAAACTCCTGACTGGTGTGATACCCATGCAGATCAGAAGTCTAGGACACTGGGAAGATCTGCTCTGGGAGTACAACGGTAGAAAAGAGTAGAATAAATTTCTCTCTGCTTATCTCCAGGCCAGGAGATCATTTATTCCCAGCACATTTTTGCTTACAAATGTGCCAATATACTTCAAAATAGTTCTTTCTTTTATTGAAATCCAGTCTGTTAGCTTGGGTACGCTTAATGTTAAAACACTTATTGTCACCTTAAATTCCAGGCAGCTTCAGAAAGTCCAGTGGTGTTAGATTAGTTCTTTAACACCTATATAAGTTTTCTATAGGAAGGAAAGATCATTTGGATATGAAAAAGTTTGTGTTTGCTTCCAGAATTCCTATTAACTTTGCCTTGTTAAGACCATCTGCACGCTGGAAGCTATTGGAATACAAAAGGAAGGAGAGGTCATTTAAATACATTCACTTTTCTTCAATACCTAGTTTAGTATGTTTGGGGCTTTAATCTGGCTGCCTAATACCAGCAAGGAAATGGTCACTTTATTCCTATCATTACCACAATGAATAAAAATCAACCTCAGAGACTACAAATTCCTTCTCCACTGTAAGTAAACAACAAAGCTTAACAGGCTAGAGAGATATCAGGAGATAATCACATCCTTGGGACATTTAACAGGCATGATAAGTACCACTGCCAGAATATGATTATCTTCTGATAACAAGAAACCCTGGAGTTTTCACGCTGCTGCAGAAAACTCATTACTGGGATGAAAACCTGTATTTATTGTTCCTGAATACAGAGCTGGCAGCTGAGAGCTATGCGCAGCAGTTGCAGCGGAGTGGTTCGTTTCACGGCACAAGCTCTTGAGGTGACTACCCCGGTGCTGAGTTGACCCCTTTGGTTATCCTGAGCTAAAACTGCATAGGACACAGAGAAATGAGCTTGCACAGCATTTAACCTCCTCCCTTGAGCTCCACTGATTGACTGAGATGCAACCACTTCTAAGGAGAATGAAGATGTATCTGACCATCAATAAAAAAAATCCACAAAAAAAAATTATTATAGGAATATAGGATGGCCTTGTGGCTAAGAAAAAAACAACAACCCCAAATTCCTCACAAATTCTATCACCATATTTGCCCCAGAGGCCTTTGGAAGTGTGTAATTTCTCAACCCTCTTACAATAAGGATATAAATAATAAGCCTGCGCGTGGAATGGTTTTCCTCTCCTGCCAACACAGCCTCAGTTCCAAAAGGAAACCCAATTCCTGCCAACGCACCCTCTGCTCCAAAAATAAAACCAGTCTGTTTTGGGACAACCTCCTCCTCCAGAAACTTTCTGTGACTGAATGAAGGTCATCTAGTTCCAGAATAGCCATTCCCTCAGATGCTTTAAACTACATTAATGGGGCTTTTGCTATTGATTGACCCAAACAGAAACTTGGCATGGAGGGTATTTCTGTAATGTCTCATCCCCCACACCCAGTTCTGGGCTCCCCAGTGCCAGAGAGACTAGAGCGAGGCAAGCAAAAGGCCATGAAGACAGCTGGGGGCTTGGGGCATCTCACACAAGAAGAGGTTGAGAGAGCTGGGTCTGGTCGGCCTGGAGAAGGGAAGGCTCAGCAGAGATCGTATCTGGGGGGCAGTTGTCGAGACAGAGCCAAACTCTTCCCATCGGTACATTTAAACATAAGAAAACACTTTTTTTCCCCATGAGGGTGACTGGAACAGGTTGGCCAAAGAGGTTGTGGCTTCTCCATCCTTGGAGATGCTCAAAACCCAACTGAACACAGCCCTGGGCAACCTGCTCTGGCTGCTCCAGCTCTGATCTGGGTTGGACTGGATGGTCTCTGGCCATTCTTCAATACACTTCAAAGATATTTTTCCCAATGAAAACCAAAAATGTATGTTTGTGGGGAAAAAAGTGGTTTTGTTTTGATAAATTTATCTTTTCAAATTAAAAACACTGCCAAAGAATTCCCAATCACAGACGTTTAAGCATAGCTTGAGGTGTTCAGACAGGGCTTCTCTTTTCCCACCTGCTGCCAGCCTCACCACCTATAGACACAAACGGAAAGATGACGTAGCTCAGTGCCTTCAGTTTCTTGCCAGAATCAAAATCAAATTTAAGGACTAGATAACTTCCACACAGTCAGTACTATTTTGTCCTACCAACTCGATTTCACTCAGCAAAATGTCAAGTGTATATATATATGGACAAGAGGTTTCTGCATCATAATCTTCTCTCGTAACTACTTGAAAGCACTTGGACTCCTACCTCTCTGGGCACCAAAGGCATGAATTTACCTGCAGAGAAATGCCCTCTCTCCTCTTCTCTTTGAGGATGTTATTCCCTTCTTAGAGCCCCAGTCTACTGAACTGGTATGACTAAAGCGGTTTCATTTTTACTTATAAGTTCCTTATTTCATTTGTATTTGGTTTTTCCGATAGTAAACCCCCTTGCAGCTGCGGGGAAAGAGCTTTTCTTCTAAAACAAGGGAAGAAAGAAAAGCAAACCAGGCTTCGTTCACCAGCAGTGCAGAGTGCCTCTAATAAGAATCCGTCAATCCACATCTTATTTTCTCCCACATCTTTGTGTCACACCACTGCTGATTAAGGTGTCACTTCACACAATACAGAGATACTGTAAATTGGGAACATGATAATTCTGCAGGTATCTACCTGCCCTCTCACATAACAAAGACCTAGCTTGATTTTTTTTTTCCACAAGTAGCAAGTAAATCTAGGTAAAGCCCAAACTGCTCATAAGGACCACCGGCCAGATTATCACCGTGAACAAGATCATTTGATACTCTGTGGTAATAGATTACTTTTCTTACTCAAATTTAGGCTTGCACAAATTAAGTCCTAAACACCAAAGCCAAAGAGATTTGGTAAACAAATCTAATAAAACTTTTGGATTATTTTTTTTTTTTTTTTTACATTTCCTAACCCAAGAGTAGTCTTTTTCTAATCCTAAAGCTTTACCTTCAGCACTGCCCCCCCCACCCCCACCCCAAATGCAAACAGCATTATGTTTTAGAATTGGCAAGTCATTTGTACTTCAGGCATGATTAGCCAAAAACATTTCTATAAATTCATATATGATATACAAAATGGGCCTGATGCTGTTTATACAGAAGGTATGTTGTCTACTGTAGCTTCCTTCCTAATTGACAGAAGAATGAATAAGCAGCCCAATTTTTATCATCCTACATATTTTACTCAAGACATTACGGTAAATATTACAGTCTAGTCCATGTTGAAAACATGCCCACCATACAAGAACCTTGGCAGTCCAATAAAATGCTCTTCAGAAAAAACAAATCATGTAGAGCTCTGGTTATATGTCAAAGATTTGAGATACACCCATGCAGGACAGCGATTTCAAAAGTGGAAGTGGAAGAAGTTGGCTTGTTCCCTACTCTTGCAAAATGTTTTTCTGATTCCAAGTGAATTACTGCTAATTACTGCCATGAAGAACACAGATAGGCAGATCTCTCTGCCTGTGTTTACGGAAAGCTCACTGCACTAATCCAAGTGACAAATGAAAGTTTTCCACAATATTTTAGAAAGATAATTGTGCCATCTGGGAAGCTATGTCACAGCTGTATAAGACTGAGCAGGCCCCAAGATGTGTAACAACTCCTTCTGTGCTGAATTAATTTCAGCTAATATATTAATCTTGGATTTTTTTTTTTTTTTTAAGAACATCCTGGGACTTGTACCATTTTAACAGGGCTGTCTGAATATGCATCAAATGACTTCTCTCAGACAGGAATATACAAGCATGATTTATATAAGCACAAAAGTCCATACATACATTTGCATGTACTTTTTGGTGAATCGAGAAAATAATCAAGAGGGCAATGTGGTTGCCAAAAGAAATGCAGCAGGGAAGGATCTCCTTAATACTGTAGTCAAGCTTTCTGCAAATGTATTATTTATTTCTGCTTTTGTTATACATATGATACCAGAAGTACATCTGTATCTCTTCACAAGTTCATTATCAGGGAACTACAAATCAAAACTCATTTTGTCAGTACTGGTTTCTTTATTCCTGCAGCTCCATGACATTGCTTCTGTCCTTTATAAAAAGGGGATAAGAGAAGAACTTAAGAATATACAATATCTCCCAAACTATATGGACCATTACGTAGGGACACCTGTATTATCAAATGAAATATAGAGTTTCTCGTTAATACTACATTTAGATAGACCTCAATAAAAATGTACACAGAGAACATCCATGCGTTCTCTCAAGTTTATTCAAGTGTACAGTAGTTACCAGGGAGCCCAACTAGATTCTACACTGACCTTACTTTTTTTTTTTTCTACCTTTTTTGGCAATTCCCCTACTTTAACATCTTTACCATTGACTACAACTATCACCTCGTCTCAAAATACACCTTTTAATGCCTGCAGGCCTGCTCATTCAGCCCCAACACCAGCAGACAACCTGCCTCCTCTTAGAGCCATTATTAGGGTCCAAACACCTGAACGTCTTTCTAACTGGAGGTCAATAGCTTCAACTACAACCAATGTTATTTTCTTTCAGTTTTCAAATAGCAGTAGATATCCTCCAAAGTTAAAACTAACAAAAGAAATAGGAAGAGATACTGGAAGATACTGACTTTGTATGGACTCCACTCCCTGAATCCGCAAGTCAGCTCCAAAAAATATTAAAGTGGTCAGAGAAAGAAAGTTTGTCGGAATGTGCTGCTTTATCAGCTGACAAACCTAGTGCCCTATTGAAAGGGTAAAGTGAGCCCAAGATAGCCAATGTTTTTCAGCTGGGGGGGGGGGGGGGGGGGGAAATCAAACCATTTTGATTCATATAATTCTTGAGAGATACCTTCAAAATTAGGAAGGACTCCAAGGCAGACCCAAGCGTGTAGTATGCCTACAGCTATCTTTAGGATACCTTTGAGCAAATTCAGACACTTGCAACACCATCGTAAATGTTAGAGCTACCAGAACCATTACTCTCTGAAAGCTGTATGACAGACTGTAGCAGCAGATTTGTTTTTATGAAAAGAAATATACAAAGATTATTGAAGTTAATTACTTTTCCACTTACACAGACAGTTTCAGCTTATGTTCTAGAAATGAAAGTTCCTATTTGCAAGCCATATTAATCTAAAATTCTCGTAACAGATTATAAGCCACAATTTATTTCTGAAAGATTCCAGGCATTAGCACAAGATTAAGTAGTGAACATTATCCCCAGACAATGGCGAGGTATAGAAAGCCACACCAACTTCAAAAAGGCTTTTGCAAAAATCAGTGGAGCTGTAAATCGTGCTCTTGGCACAACACGCACCTCAATTTTTCTCCCACGGAAAATACATTGAGAAGATTTCTCTATATGTGACACTGAAGCAGCTTAAATGTAACTAGACCAGCCCTAAAAATACATCTCTCTCTACCCGAGAGCAAAAATCAGGGAATTACATCCAACCAGGCACTCTCAGCTATTCAGAATTTGGCAGAAAGTCTTAGTGAAAATGCCAAAAGGGACTTTCTCCCAAGGGCTGGGGCTCATCGTCGCTGTTTCCTATTCAAACAGAGGGAAAGCCCCATGGCTATTAACTACTTTGTCAAGAAAGTAATACTCTGTTAGAAGCCACAACGCACTAAAAGCTCCAATGATGTGAGGATACGATCAGCGGCATTCTGTGTAGGGGCCCATAAGAAACCAGGGACACTAAGGTATGAAACCAGCATAAACTGCTATAAGGAACTTGGCATTTACATTGAGTTCTTATTAAGACAAACCCACAGCAGCTGGGATGAATCAGTACACGACGCCAATTTAATACATATGAGAGTAGGAGGATGACGTGTCACACTGGGACCATGAAATTTCCATATTGGGACCTTTAAACTTGCCTTTCAACAGCTGCAGCCCATACCACAACACTCATTTTAATCCATTATTCTCCGTGTGGTGCCATGTAAAGGCACACAACGAAGCACCAGAGCTACACTTCCAAGACCTTATAAATCTCAAGCCATTTGGTCCCAGCAGACCAAATCATAGGAGCACGGTGGTCCCTGAAGCCAGCCTTGCACCATCATCCCACGACCACCCATGGAAAAACCCTCATGGACTTTGAGGGAAACACTTAAAGCGAACACTGGACAGGAGCAGCAGCCCTTCACATCTCCTTAGTTACACCGAGTAACTCGTCAGTGTAATGAGACATCACAAGCAGCCTGCTTCAGACAGACTTTATTTGCTTCTGTACTCATTTTTCCTCTTCATATCCAGATTTAGGGCCAAGCTGGTGCTCACGGGTTTAGTTTCACAGCAGGCTTTTTCAACACCAAACCCTAAAAGGGAATAATCAGAATTTGACGCGCGCTCATGAAATCAAAACGGAAAGGCCAGTTTCCCTGGTGCACGCCTGTTTTTTCTGACAAGTGCTCAAGCTTCTTGCGAGAGCTGCCTTGACCAGGAATAATATCTCTGCTCATCAAGCCCAGGCTCCCGTGCTCAGCGCGGCCGCGTCGGGAGGTGAACCCCAGCAAGATCCAGCGACCCGACACACTGCCCAACCCTTCAGCCTTATCATTTCTTTTGATTTTAGCCAATTCCCCCCCACCACAACCATCCCTTAAACAAGGTGCAAATAAAATTTATTGAAATGTGACAGCAGCCGAATAGAGAAATTCAAGGGTAGAGACTTTCAAGCACAGCTGGGAGAGAAAGGCTCTTGGGTGACCCTTGCAGGAACCTGCTGAAGACAACCAGAGCCTGCACAGGAGAAATATCCTAAGTGACAGGTCTATAGAAAATATGTAATTAAAGACTGTATTAGTTTGCAGAAATATAGTGTAACTGAAATGCAGTCACTTCGGCAAAATTTCTAACCTTTTTTTTTTTTTTTGGCTTTGCAAATCCTTTAAAGTTATTTTGACAGTTCTTTGTGTATGTATAATACTTTAACGGGGGGAAAAAACGCTAATTCATGCAGAACAAGTAGGTAGATAATGTTCTTATCTAGTCAGTAGGAATGTTTAGTGCCTTTTTTATAAAAACATGCTCAGAACATCCTACAAAAAGGACCAATTAACCGCAGATTTGTGCATTTGTTCTGAGCAGTAGCATTGATAATTTGAAAACACAGTGGTATGCACAGAGCTGAATTCATACTGATAATTGCTTCAGTATAATTTATGTCAGTAGGTGCTACAGGAGGAGTATGGTATACTAGCAGATAATAATACAGTAAATTAAAAATAGAATTTGCATAAAATTAACGTACCATTAAACTTCTCAATATTGATAGAAGTACATTGTGAAGGTCAGAAGCAAGAACTAAAATCCCTAGATACACGCCACTTTACTAACATGTGAAGAGTCATCTGAAAACCGCAGTGTGGAAGTTTCAGAGCAAAGACGAGCAAGAGGTCACGGAGCCAGACCAGAAGTCAGACTCGGACCTGGTGTAATTCCATTAACTTCAGGGAAATTGCATCAGGCTCCACCAGAGATGCTGAATTTGGCACCAGTTCTGTGAAACGTACACTGAATAAATGCACAGAATTTTCTGCTTCCTGCTGGCTTGTTCAAGTTGCCTTGTTTTTACTGAGTTGTTACAAAAGTCGCTGTTATTTGGATTTGGAAACATTAGAAAAATGATAATACTGATTTAAGACAAAGCATGTTTATTCATTAATCTCAAATGCAACTTTTTCCTACAATGTAAAACATAAGTAGTTATTCCTCTATTTTTCCATCACTGAATTAAAAAAAAAAAAGAATTCAAGTGTACTGAAACACCATCTGAAAAGTGTATTTCTTTTTTAAAACCACATGGTCATGAGGAGCGATCACACTTCTCTGCTAAATCACTTTGCAGTTCCTATAGAGGAACCATTCTTAGTTCATTAAGTTTTTCCTAGAAAGAGACCAAGAAATAAATATTATGCTAAGAGATAGTCTACCCATTCATGTAGAGAGAAGAGGAAAAAGAGACAGATCAACTAATATATTCCCTACAGGGCTTCTAAATCATGATGGTTCCAGGAGAAAGGGTGAGCTTCTAACCAAGGCTGGAGCCCACATTCACAAAGTGGGTGGCTCAGGATTTTATACTGAAAAGATAGTGAATATTCTTTCATTTATAAACACTTCCATCAATATATTTTATTCTATACCCGAATACCCTTATAGAAAGTCTGATGCAATTACTAGGATAAGACTAAAAATAATAAAAAAAAATCTTTAGAAGACATTTGGAATACAGACTATTAGAGTAAGAAAAGGCTCTACCAAAAGTAACCGAGAAGGTTACAAAACAGTATAAAAGAACAGATTTGCATAAAGTTTTGAAGTATCTTTTAGGGAAAGGATAGTATAACCTAGAAAACCACAGTTTAAATTCACAATTCCTTATTACAAAAGCTACAGTAAGAAATAAAGATTTCCAAATTATTTTCAGCGTACACAATTTCCTCATAATATGTGAAATTTTCCCTCTGTTCCTCCAAAACATTGCAGAAATCAATAAGAATAACAGATAACTAAACAAACTGAATTATTACACGACTCTCTTCAAGCACATGGTCAGCCAAATAGCACTGAAAATACCATGCACCTCAGTTCCCCACATATCACAGTTTCAGCTGCCTGGATATCAGGTCCAAGAGTTGGAAGAGATGCTACACTCTACCAATTAGAAAAATAATATAAGAAACCTATTTTGTTTAAAGAAGCATAGCTATAATACTAAAGCCCCCACACAAGTCCATTTTGGGAACAGTTTCTAGGAAAGCGGTGTAACTTTTTCTAGCTGACAGATGTTGCGCTTCGGAATACCCCAGCACTTTATGGAGTTTTCCATACTATTGTCATCTATTCGGCGTATTGCTAAATTCTAACACAAACTTCTTTCATTTTCTGTATTTTTGAGATGCAAAATGTGAACAGAGGCAACCACATCTAATACATTACATTTAATAATTACAAAGACTGAAGGGTGTTGGTTGGTTTGGGTTTTGGTTGGGGTTTTTTTTGGGTGGTTTTTTTTTTTTTTTTTTTTTTTTTTTTTTTTTTTTTTTACAGTAATGGAGGAGTTTACGATGACTTCACAAGCAGCTTTACATGCAACCCCTTTACCTCCATGGACAGTGACAGCCTATGCCCGGTGCTGTTCGGCCACCATTATTACTACCATAAATCAGAAACCCTCCCTGCTAATCAGTGTTATGAAGTCCCCTCAGGATCACGGAACAAGGCAGCTTCTTGCCACAGAGCTTTTCCTATTACTCATAAATATTGTAAGGGCTAGTTCTGAACACGAAGAATATTTCAAAGATCAATTACTGTAGTTGCATTTGAAGCTATGCATGCAGCATTCGCATGGAGGAGTTTGACTTGCATTATCACAAACAAATCAGACCAGGTAGAGAGCAGAGAGTCATTAGAAATAAGAAACTGAGTGAAAGCTTCCAAGCACTGTGGAGTGTATTTAATAGGCACCAGCAAAACATCAAAACAAATGAAAATGAAGCATTTAAAGAATGCAGTCTTCTTCCATGAGGCATGATGACAGCTCCCTAGGATAGAGAATCATAGCGCTGGAACATCAGCTATTTTAAAGAAATTACTGGCATGCTGTGTTTGGTTTACTGTCTCCCACCTTGCATTTTACAAACTATATCAAAGCACATAGTATAACGGCTCCAATTTCTTTCACAGCAGCTACACCATGTGAGAAAAATTGACAGATTAAATAGAATGTAACTGCCAAAGCAACTGTGAACTATGGCTGCCCAAGAGAAGAAAATGATGTTCCCGAGTATCACGTTAAGAAGCGCTTTTGTGATCAAATGCAACAAGAGTCCATTTCATTATAATATTCTTGGGGGGGAGGGGGGAAGCAAGCAACTCTTCCTTCACCCCCTCCATTGGCACAAAACGTTACTGAGGCTCATGTAACCCTCCTGTCTTCTCATCTGAAGAGGCTGTTGAGTAGAAGTGCCACATAGAGAAGAAACACATATATTGAATTTTTTTTGGTCTATGTGCACTTTCATTTTGATGAATTCTCAAGTCTGACCTGCTTCAAGTAGGAAGAAAAAATATCTGGTCCTAACAGAAATTGATGATGCTGTGTTAAATGAACCGCCCGCATTGCTTCACTGAAGAGACGAGCACTAATCTAGTCAAAACACTGGAAGTTCACTACTTTATCAACGCTGACATGCATATGCCTAAGCACCAGTGACATATGCATACATGCGTTATTTATCTTGCTCTACGTTCATTAAATGGACAAATTGATCTCTCAAACATTTTAAACTCATGCTGTCTTCTCAAAGTATTATGGGCTGAGCAGAACAGGCCACCACTGCTTCAAAGGCCAGATGTGTTCTTAACCTTATTGGCTAGACAAGATATGAAAAGATAAAGGTGTTTTATGATATCGTTTACAAAACAAATACGGATGATACTCCACACCAGGGCCCCACTCAACAGGGTCACTTTGTCCTGCATTATACTGAAAATAACAAGGGGTCTTTTTAATAGCTCCTAATTTAGGCATTGGGATAAAACTTGCAATACTCCATTTCTAGGCTACACTGCTGTTAAATCTACCTATAAGTGCGACTTCTTCAGCCCTCACTTTATAAAAAGAGCAGTAAATAAAACTGTGGTCTTTTGGGAGCTCTGACAGAGGTTGGCAAGAGAAAGTTTTAGTGTTCTTCAGAGATGGGTGGGATCAGCCCAGCTCCAGAGCCTGGAGACAATTCAACAAGCCTGGCTGGGCAGCACAGCTATTCTCTGGCACGCCAGTCTCTAAACGAAGGGAAAAATGGGGTATTTTAATGAACTATCTGCATTCCTACAGCTTCAAACTGAGCACAAGCATAGTCTTAGTGACTCGTGGATTTCCAGGTGGACTACGGCCCTTCATTAGCAAAGGAAAATGCCAAGGAGTCAAACCACAGCATCTTTAGGGCAAATAGATGCTCCCAATCCCTTGCTGATTTGCCATTTAGTTGGCTTTTACTAGACTGAAGTCAGGAGTGCAACCGTCCAAACTTCAGCCACCCAAGCTAGCAGCCAACCTCATCATCAGCTGTTCCCCTCCCCACGCTGCCTCCTGTATCGCTCCACGAGCTCTATACCCACGCGACAGGATCTGAGTTGCAAACTGAAATATAAACATTAATCCAGCAATTGACTCTCAAGTTTCTCTGTTTTGCCAGGATTTTTCAGATGATTTTTAACTAATGAGATTTCTTCATTGTAAATAAGAGGCAACTGGCCAGGTTATTAAGCAAAACAACATTAAGAGGTTAACTAGCACGTTAAAAATGCACAGCAACTAGTGGAATGTTAAGATACTTGAATTATACATTAAATAGAGCACACTAGTCAGTACAAACCGAATACTGAAAATAATATTATGCAGCTGATTTTAGATGGGAAGAGCAGGAATATTTCAAATGAAAACAGACAATTCACCATCAACAAAACCCTCCATATCTGTCTTCAAGCAGCTCATAACTCCTTCAAGCTACAACAGGGTGTGTTGGGAACAGTGGGAAAGCTAGGAGAAACTCCTTGCTTTCATCAATTCCAGTCAGACTTTAATGTTGTTCTAAGGGAGGCTACTTCTTTTTTTCACTCTTAAAATTCAGTATCTTCTTCTGTCTTCGGTTCTCACCATGTCACTGTTGTGCATCCCTTCAGCGCAAACCCTTACTTACACCAGAAGCTGGCCACCTTGCCATGGCCACGGTACCTCCGAGTCCCTAATCTCAAGGCCACAGAGACAATTCAGCAACTCCAGCTGTCTGGATGGTGTTTGAAGAAGTCCTTTGGAAAACAGTAGCAATTCTGCAACATCTTTACGGATATCACCAGCCTAACCTGAAAGCACCTTATTTCTAGTTTGTTATCCACAACCAAAGCGATTTACAAGGAGGAACGTTAAGTGTACCTGCATATATATTAAATCAAGTCCAATCAGCTGTAAAGCACTCAAAGCATTTGTGTACTAGTCAATAATTTCTGAAAACCCTATTAAATGAATGCTGGAATCTGTGTGTGTCATTTCCTGCTGCTTTCAGCTACAGTGCTAACAAACAAACAAAATGGAAGATCAACCAGTTTGCAGTGGGCCCAGCACTCACACCAACAGCAATGCTAATTAGGTTGCAGCTCAATAAATGTTCTATGGATTTAAGGACTAAAGTAACAGCTGTACACTTGTACTCATCTTGGTACAAGTTTTCTGTTTCAAAACATAAATAATTATAGACTGGGGGACTAAGAAGGAAGATCGAATAAGAGCATGATGAATATTACAAAAAAATGCATGGAAAGCAATTCTTTCTAACCAAAGTATTTTGGATTAGTCCAAAACATTTTTGGTTTTAAGTATTGTCAGTATCTAATGGAAGCTAAAGTCCAAGTATTTTCTGAACTCAGCTGGTCTACATAGTAGGATAATATACCACGGACTTTGTGCACGGGTATGCTGTGATCTCTGCCCTCACTAGAGAGATGGGCACGCTACTGAATTCCTCCCCATAGCCTATCTTCCAGCAGCAGGTAGTACAGGCGAGCAGCCCATTTCATAGAAGGGAAATGATTTAGGATAACGGTGACCAACGATAGGAAATGCTGACCCAGGGATACAAAGCTACAGTCATAAAACACCGTCATAGATTATCAGACTCAAAGTACTTCCATTTCAGTTGCTTTGACCCTCAAGTTGAGATTTTTTTTTTTTCCCCTTAAGCCCTTTACATCTTGTATTGAAAATATCATGGTGATGAACGCTGGCCTGCAGCAACATTTAGAGGACTTTACTCCTGCACAGCTTTGATGCAAGTTAGGTGGTGGGATTTCTCCCACTACACATGGGTATTTGGTTCAGAGTCAAAAACACTCTTTAAAAATCTCCAAAGCAATCTCATTTCCAGACTAGCATATGCATACAGAAAGCAAATTTTATGCACACTAGCTCTGCTTTATTTTCCCTTTGAATAAGTGTTGGAATACGTAAATGCTCTGAAGGCACGCTGCTGTTCAGCAAAGCAAGGCCAGGGACCATTACCAGTACCAGCGTCAGGAGAAAGAGAAAAAGGCATGGAAAATGTTAGGTAGGTCTTGCTAGTCATTACTCTGAGAAATAAAACAATAAAAATGAGAGTATGACAAGAAAATTCAGCTGGTGTTTGGTTTCTGGGGCAATGCAGTAAGCAAGTGGTCAATGCCTGTTCTTCTTTTGAGATAAATGTCCACATAAAAGCATTTTAAATCATAGAGGGCATTACTCACAGTAATACTGAATGATGGACATTTCACGTTATGCCAGAAATGAAGGTTATTTCTTTGCTGAACTAGCCTACTGAGAAGCATAAGAGCTTAAAACAAAAATAAGTTTATCACACCTACAACACTTCCAAGAAGAAACATAAAATAAGACAAGATAAAACATATTTTAGGCTAAGAAGTTCATGTGTGCTCACCGGAAACCAAGATGACAGATGCGTCTGTCTCCAGCCAGCCTCCTCTTCACCCAGAAACATTTCAGAAATAAGGCATACATAAACATACTAGTGTTATTTTCCTGTCATTCCTTAGCACTTACATCTTTAAAAAAAAAATAATCCAGGTTCTCAGACCAAGTGAAACAGTCCTAAAACTGACCTGTACCTGCCATGCCTATAAGGAATGGGCTGCAAAGAGCTTTGACAATATTTTTCCGCCTGGATTCTGGCATCTCTCTAGGTGAGTTACAGCCCTAAAATAGGAGGAGGGGGGGGGGGGGGGGGGGGGCGGATTTCTGCCGCTTATTTCTGTAACTTTAGTCCACCACCGCTCAGGAAGGAAGCACAATCTGCAGTCTCATTACTGTCTGTATGCAGCGCAGCTAAGGGGAAATATTATTTGATCACACATCTCAGATCACCCCAAAGCCACACCTTCTGTCTTCACCCTTTCATATCCACGCATAAGTAACAGGAGCCTCTTGAGTATCTACTAATATGTGGGTGATTCCTGAAATTTTATCAGTTCACGCTTACATGTGTATTTCTGGCAGCTACATAGGAGGCTTTACGTTTTCTGTCTTGCCATGTAAATGCCCTAAATCAGCAGGGACCATTCCTCAGAGAAAGGTGCCAGTGTTAAGAGCTCTCGACGCTTCTAAGCGTGGTCTTTATTCAAAACTGAACTCCAAACACAAAACCTCTCAAGCAAAACTGTGCTATGGATTTCTATGCAGCACACGTCAAGATGGCATATGACGTATCATTTTATGGGTCAGATCATACAACATGCCTGGCTTCACCATCTCATTTTTCCTGATTGCTAGGGCCATCCACGCCAGATTTAAATTATGCTGTAATCTGAAGCAATAAGAAGTCATTTCCACCCCTTGTCCCATCTTCCATTACATAGCAGATAGTTTAATTATTTCATGCAAGTTAAACTATATCCACTGTTCCCAAACAACAACAAAATAGCCTGGTGGAACCTCGGACACCTTCTTCTTCCAGGATGGGAGATGCTCACTGCCATTGATATTGCTGTGAAGTACGTTGTTTCTTTCTGATCCATGGGTACACACGTAATAGATAAGGAAGCATTTATAAATGAATGAGGTGGTCAGTGGCTCCTCAAATGAGGCCCCTAAGTCAATATAAACAAAAGCTATGGCCTTTCCCTGATTATGCACTCCAGAGACAAAATAGGGGAAAAAAAATATTTTTGTTCTGAACCCTTGACTCTCTCATCTTTCTGCCTGCTTAATTGCCTGCAGTTTATACTTATGAATACTTTTAAATGAACAGAGTTGTCCTTGTTTATACCAAGGGAGCTGCTGCTCCTTGTACTGCCCCATCCACTACAGGGATACCTGTTCTGCCCTGGGGTCTGGTTCATTTTTATAGCCCACCAACAGGAAGAGATTTTACACTAATAATCCCTTAAAGTGTTTTCACTCTCCACACCATGAGTTCACTTAAAACACTCAGTTTCAGCCTTATACCTTTATGAGCAGATGCTTGAAGCTAATCCGGTGCTTCAGTGGTACCCTGAGCCTGACGCATCCTGCAGCTTTCATCTGTAACTAGCAGGAGCAACAGAAGTTTGCAAACCTGAACTGCTGTCACCGGAGAGCACATTGATAACATCTGCTCTCAGCTACACAGAGCTCCTCAACTTTATCAGCCCTAACCCAGAGGAAGAAGGTGTTTTGCCCATGTAGCTAGTCCCAAGGAATTATCATGGAACTGCGATATTAATCCAGAATTAGTTAAATCAGTGTCTTTACCCAGGAAGATGCTCCACCAATTTTAACTTCAACTCAAGCACTGGATTAGGTACCATAAAAATGAAGTGACTTTGTAAAATAATGAGGTCATTGGACTTCATTATCTAAGAAAAAATTAAGTGGGCTCACAAGAAAAATCACACTGTGTTAAGTCTGTTTTTTTTCTTTCTCATATACAAATATTGAAAAAAATGCACTCACATAAGGAAGTGAACATTATTACTAGCAGCCAAAAGCACGTAGAACACGTAAACAAATAGTACAAGATCGATGTTGCACAGGAGGCTTCATAAAGAATGATAAACAGGAAGGGATGAACTTTTATATAAGCTTCTTCAGCAACCAAAGAGCAAATCAGAAAAAAACTTAACATAGAAAAATTCGTTTTGGTGCATTCACTGCAAATTGTTCAAGTTATGTACTTTACTCTGCAAATGAAGGGGAAAGGTCTTATCTGGAACAAACTCATCTTTTAGAATCAGATTTTACACACACACACACACACATTTTGGGGAAACCTAGTACCTGTTTTGAGGCTGTGATTGCAACAACTGGAAGAACAGAAGGAAAACCTTGTGTATGCATTTTGCAAGGTGTCTGCAGAATCGGGGTGGTTACAACTTTGTCCAGCATCCTCCAACCTCTCCATCTTGCGATACTGGAAGGTATTTTGGACCATCCCCTAAATGGCTTCCCTTCTCTTCCTGGGACTATGACTGCTGCTCAAGGCAGATAATCAAATTTCTACAGAATCAAAAAGAATAAGATATAGGTGAAGCTGTTAGAAACCAGCCATCAACAAAAAGGTCAGGGCCTCTGGCAATGAAGAAAAAAAGAATTACTCCTGTAGTCTTCAAGCAGATTTATTCTTGATATAAAGCAGGACCATTTACAGCTCAGCAAAATTTTAAAACTGGTAGTAAAGCACATTACAAGCTTTCTTAATTCAATTTTGTCTGGCATTTATTGTGGTTAATAAAATACCTAAATGTCATCGGGATATATAAAAATGTATTTATAGGTTAATAAATGCATAAACTGGATTATTCACAAAAACAGCTTACAGAAAGCCTAGCATCCTAAATTGATCCAGATTTGGGTTTTGTTCCCTGTCAGAGGGGTAATTAGCGCTTATTTACAAAGATTTTACTTTACAGCACTATAAAAATGCATCTGCTTACTTCCACTGTTTCAGAGTTCATGCTCAGCTTCACAGGATCTACGTTATCTTAACTATGAACTTTTATTCACCTCGATAAAAGAATAAAGGCTCCTCAAAATATCCTTTGTAGCTGATTCTTCCAGGAATACAACCCTACTACTCACCAAAATAAAGATGGACCATAAATACAGGATGAAGATTTACCTAGTCTGGAGTGGCAATAAATAGCTGCTTATTAGGGGAAAGGGTCTTCACTTTGAATTTAAGAAAATAAATTTAAACAAGAAAAAACACACTGAAGGGTACTGAAACAAAAATGGAAGCGCTGATGGGAGCGACCGTAGTCTTTGCATCCACATTACCATAAAGTATTTACAGCAAGCTACTATGGATTTCTTGCAAAATTGGCACAAAACTTAAATTGCTTATTGGCTTGTTACAGCTGTGTCAAGCCCAATAAACTACTTTGGATAGTTCAGTGTTTAGACTGTGTGTATATACACACACAGAAAAACCCAAACCCTAGATGATTTCTTTTTGTCACCTCTCAAATGGAAATGAAGGCAAACACACTAGAGATCAAACATCCTGCACTATTCAGGCAAAATTGCACTGGAAGATTCTACAGATCCCAAATATACATAGAAAAAGTGACAAACCTATACAAATTATACTGATCCCAGAGAAGGATTTTGTCCTTAATATCCCATTTTCTCACTCAATAGACAAACCCTCCTGAAAAAGTTGTGTCAAACTTTTAGACTCAGGGTTTTTTTTTCCCCTTCTCTTTCATTCTGAGGATTTAAAGTTCAGCCTTTTCATTTCTGTTTTCAGATATCTGTCTTCCCCCGAGTCAGAACTTCCTTGAAATAAACTTTAATGTTCTTTAATAATATCCATGCTAATGATGATGATTGGGAATGGTCTGTTTTTAACAAGTACTTGAACATTTAGCGTAACCAAAGCTTTTATATGTAATTAGTGCTCTGAACTGAATTCTGGTACAATACCATTTATATCCAAATTATTTTTAATGAACATGTGGATGCACCAGACTAGAGGACTACAGGTTTAAAAGAAAATATATTAATATTTTATTTTAAAACCACTTAAAATGCATTTCTGTAACTAATAAAAACAAAACAAAAAAGCAACTGCTAAGATAATTGACTAAAGAATATTTTTCTAACTTATGAAGCACTGCACAAAGTTTCTTGTTCGTTAGTGCACAACTGTAGGAGTGATATATGAATGCAAATAGACATACTTTCAGGAAAAGAAGAGACCAGGAATGCAAATATACAAATAACATAAAACACACTGCTAACTTATGGGTGCACGCTGAGCCTTTTAAGCACTGAAAGGACAAACATTTCAAATGCAATCATCCTTTCTAAAAGGTATTTAATATAACGTAGAAGCATCACGTCTCCCAGAAAGCTTTTATACACAGGTTGTCTTTTTTTATACAAATGGTTCCTGAGCCCTGACAAATACAGTAAGTTATAAAAATCCTTGGTAATGTAGTTCTTGTTCCAGAAGCTGCCATTTTTTAAATTGACACTTCTGCATTATAGAAATAAAGGACAGTGCCTTTTTTTAAAACAAATTTTTTTAAATACGTTGCATTTCCCTTGAAACATATCGGGGAATTACAGACATTTCCAGGCATTAGTGTTAGAAGACATTAGCAAAGAAAAATTTCAGTCCCTTAATGTCACAAGCTTTAGCAGACATTGAGCTCTCCAAAGCCAAAGTAAACTCAGAACAGCTAAAAATGTGCTATTTTAACATTAAAGGCAAAGCAAACAGTAAAGTCGGAAATTTTGCTTGTTTCAGCAAAGACTCTAGTCCATCAACACTGCCCAAAATTATCAGTCAAGGGAAACATTCACAGTCCTGTGGAGCCCAGCACCATTTCCCAGTAGATAAAAACCACATTGTATAAGAATTTTTTTAATGACGCAAAAAGTTGCAGTAAGGATTTTTCCAATATTTAAGAAATCTTGACTATTATTCTGGGGGATTTAATAGTGTTTAATCAATATGCAATTACATTTATTTAATTAACAAGATCTCTAGACAACTAAATAAATATTGAAAATTAGTAGACCTTGGCTTTTCCGTAAACCAAAGAATTAAAGTAACTTTTGAATAGCTTTAAAAAATGATGACTGTGTAACGACTGAAAGAACTGATGAAAAAAGTCATATCAAGAACTTCGAAAACAGTTCAAATCAAGACTTACCAATGGTAAAAGATATGCAAAATATACTTGTCTTCCATAGCTTACACCTTTAGTGTTGTTGCATTAGAAACAACACTTCATAATTTGTCATCCTATTAAGTACCTAAACAAAGCCATATGGTACAAATTGCATGGCCTTTTCATCGACTGGGGTTTGGAACAATCCCAAAGTGACTTGTTTTCATGAATTCTAAGCAATTTTAAGCGATGCATCATTATTGGGTGAAGATTTAACCAAAGAGTGCAAACGTTGAACTGTCAAAAGGAAAAAAGATATCAAGTACTCAAACCTGGATTTTTACAATTAGTTATCATGTTCTGAATGCTTCTTTATCCTTGCAAAACACCTTGCAATAAACACCTAGAGTTCATTAATTTTGTATCTTCTAGTATCAACTTTATTATGTGTTTTTGTTTATGTTTAGCCAATAGTCTGTCAGAGTAAGTGCCTGTACTCAACTTGTGCAATCTTTCCTGCGCAGAAAACTCATTAACAATGGGTTATTAGCACCACCCTTTGCTATCTGAGCTCAATATTTCAGGTTTTCATTCACTGATCCTTTGTACTGTGGCACAGTTCTTTAATGAATTTGTGTCAGGCTCATTAAGGTCTGCCACCATTCACAAACCAGTTACGATAAATGCAAAGCCTATTGCAAATTCTACCACTTAAACCCAGAAAATTTCAATCTTACAGGATTGGTGGCCCATTCATGGAACAAGCAGCACCTGACAACTTAAAAATCAGAAGTTTGCTGTCTTACTGGAGTTTCATCAGGTTAAGAAAAGGTACTTTGCGATTTTCTATTCCATTTAATCTTAAAATCACGCAGCTCCACGATACGGAGTCGCTTCTCCTACTCAATTTGACGGTAAAAGCGTTTTGCAAAAATCTGTTTTGTTATTACATAAATGTATTCAGGACTGCAAAAAGCTCCGCTTCATTTAAAAACCTTGCAAGATACAGTACGTCCCGGCAGCACCAAGTTTTCCCTTTCTAAGCTAAGGAAGAGATTGCCCTTATGAACAATTACCACTATGACCACACTTTCCATCACAAAGAGCAGATTATTTTTATTATTATTATAGTAATACTCTCCACCACTGTGCCAGAGATGTGTGGGCAAGAGCCCCAGAGGTCACTCCTGCCCTACACCAGACATTAAACTTTGTTGGGGTTGTGAGCTATACAAACCCCCAAATTTTTATCTCCCCTGGTTTCCTCCATCTGTATTCCCAATCTCTAATTAGCTTTAATTATGATTTGTATCTTTCCTCTAGGTGTTCACCCTTCCCTTAAGGAATGCATTGCTTTAGTGTTGACTAGTAAAACAGTAAAGATGGGTAGATTCGCTCCAGAAAATTTACCGATCTGTCAAAAAAGTAAGGTTTATTCAAAGCCTTTTTGATACAAAAAAAGTGAGACTGGAGATTTCACAAACTTTTTGTGGCTGCTTCTGGGCCTTTTAAGTGACAGCATTTTGAAAACAGTCAAGCAATAAAGCGTTCACTGCCATCTCCCTTTCTCTGTGTTTTGCCTCCAGACTGAATGAGGAGCAACTAAGCATTCTGCAAGCTCTACTTTTTTGGAATGGCTTTCAAGAAAAGGGGTGAGTTTTTAGATTAACTTTATCTTAACATGGCTATCTTAATTAACCCTGCATGATTCAAAGACCATCTGTATATCTGATGTGCAGTACAGCTGCATGCAAGTGAAGAATAAGTTTCTCCTAAAAAAAAACCCCAACACTCGGAAAACAAAGTTTCATGTCTTGATCCAAAGTCCATTTGACCCAGTGGAAAAATACGACCATTTTTGAATGAGGCTTTAACAGCAATTTGCATTATTTTTAGGAAAGACTGTCTTAGAGCAAGGGTTCTGAAACACTCTTAAGAAGTCTGAAGTACCACTCGAGACCCAGTCACAAAAGCTTTAGGCAGACAAAATTCTCATTACAATCAGCAGGGGTTTGCTTTCATAATGAATATTTGAGTCAACTGATTGGAGTGCTCAACTTCTGAGACGGTTGGTGCACAAGATATTCTTGACTATACGATTTCTCTGTAATATACAGCACTGATTTCTTAGAAACAAGCAATTGTGACAGGGCTGAAAGGGGTGCAAATAGGTAAAGCTCTATGCAAAACAGCTTGTTTAACTGCTCAGCGTTACTTCTCAAAGTTCAAATTGTTCATACTTAAATGATACAGTTCAAAGTTCCCATCGAGTGAATGATCCAACTGTTGAAACTATTTGAAATAGTACAGTTGGGCCAGAATTCTTACACTCTTGTGCAAATAAACTGGGAGAAAAAGAATTCAAGGAGTTCTCGTCCTCTTAAAATCTAACTTAATTCACAGGATGATAAAGATGTGAACTCTCACATACAGAGCAGCAATAAAAGGAAGTTGAATTACAGTTTGTAATAACTAAATCCCATACTGAAAGTTCTTAACAGTTCATGTCATTCTCAATGGATCATAACATCCATCTACTGATTTTAATGAACTAAGAGAAAATTGCAACTGTCCAATAAAAGCATTTCTAAAATCACGGCTGCAGACGTTCATCTTTGGCCACCTGAAATTCTCAGCATATAAACCAGTTGCACAGAACGTCATTGCAATTAATTTTATTGGTTGCAATAAACAACTGAACTGTTTTAGGATGATTTTAGAAGCCTGTTATGTTTGCATACGAACGCCCACCAAAGCTTTTAGGCATGTACGCCTGACCAGTATGACTCCATGAAAGTCCATTTACTCCTGTGGAGTTAGAGTAGTATAAAGGATCAAGATCAGTCTCCAGAGGTTCTCAATATATTTTAACACAACACAGATCCCAGTCTGGACCAGTGGGGGATGCTCTGTGCGTACCATTGCCCTCCTCTGAACCGCTGCTGAAGTGTTTCTAGCCCAGACACCGTGGAATGGGTCACCTCTCAATACAAGCCCGACAGTATGCTGGAGGGATATTGCAAGTGGTACAGGGGTGTTTATCAATTTGGCATCATGGTGGAATGGGGGATTTGGCGCACGGAGGAGAGGACCCTGCTTTTGGAACCGAGCCTCTCCTGCGGGCACTGCAGCCGCGGTACCGTCACAACTCTGCCAACGTGGAGGGTGGAAGCAGGTGAAAACTACTTACAGTAACAAAGCCAGAGATAAGGTCTATAAAAAAACCCAAAACATTCACAGTCCACTCAACTAGCATGGAAAACGCTCAACTGCGTTAGGAACTGCAAGTGTACTGAGGAGGATTATGCTACACCCCAGGTAGCCCCTCTCCCCTTCCCAGACAGCTCCCTTCTCCCCCTTAAAAGTCAGAGTCCTTCCAAGTCCCCCCTTCTTTACCCAACAGCTTCACACTAAGCCAATTTTGCCACCAAAGCCAATGTCAAATATTTCTGTCTCCTCTCCCCCATTTCATGCTTCCTCCCCATGGCCCAACTTACATCTTGTTCTCCTACAGCTGCTTGCTGGGCTGTTTCATCAACTGGATCACTGAAAACAACATTTCTGTGATTACTTCTAGTTTTGTTCTACTTGTTTAAATAGGCTGCTTCACTACAAAGGTTACATACTCTTGTTTCTTCCTTTTTCCCCCCCTGGAACAGAAAATATTCCTAGTATATTCTTGTATTTAAACAAGCACAGTAGATTAATTAATGTTTTTAGTCTCTGGAAAGCTTGTAAATTCTGTCTAGCAGGAAGTGGCCATGAAACTTCTATTTTTTCCATAATTAGGCGTAACAATTAGCACAATAATGCCCTTGTTAACATTTCTAATTATATGCAACTAGTCTGTCAATACCTCCTTGAAGAAAGCCGGTTACCTTTCCCGTCTCATCTGGGATGGTCTGCATCCCCACGGGCACAACAAGCCGGCATCCTGCTTGCTGAACAAGGGCAGACTGTGGGAGCCAGTCTGACATGCAAATCAAAAAAGGAAAGATCTTTACTCTAAAATAGCCCTAAGATAAAAAACTACTTACGTAAAAAGTCATAAAATAGCTCCCAACCAGGCAAAAAAAAAGTTCAATAAACCCAATGCATGGAAAGCACCACCAGGTTCCCCCAGTACTGAAGTTTTGCCGCTTGCTCTTTTGGACTAGACCTACTCGTTAATCAGCTCCAGCACTGGCTGTGGGTTTTGCCTTGGGTCTGACAACATGAACTCAGGGACCACTTACATTTTTACTGCGTATTGCCATGTCACCAAGCTGTTCAGATTAGCTCTGCTGGGAGGCTGTCTCATTCCAGGAATAGAAATTAATTAATCAGTATATTTTCCGCCTCCGTGCCAGGAAAAACATCTCTGATTAAAATGGTGTACTGAAGTTTTTTTGCAATCACTGCCGACATGACTATTGATTAAATGAAAACCTTGTGAGCACTTACTTGTTTTATAGGTGTATTTATTTCACTCCTCTCAAGCGCCTTTGTTTTAATTAAAGGGTATATTCTAGACACACTATGATTATTATATATTGAAAACACCTTTGTAAATTAAGACATCTCCTTTTTGAAAGAATGGTGCACCGTATATGGTAGAAGTACTTAACTCCCCAGTTTAGATTCTTAAAACTTCAGTCTAGTGAAAACCTTGCCTTGGAGGTATATACCGAAACGTAATGTTGAAGCTCCAAATAAATCTACAACGTTGCTTCTGGGCAGGAAAAGTGCTTCACACATCACTATGCTGAAGACTCGGTGCATCCATAACTAAATCCCACCGCGACAGCACATTTGGCAGTCTTTGCATCTTGCTTGGACTGAGCTCCCGCTTCTCAGAAAATTTTTACCCAATAAAGGTACATTTAAGCGAACAACGGTCACTATTGTCTCCCTTCAAGGATGCTGGCAGGAGAACCATACTAGCTGAGACTTTATAAAGTTGAGATGGTAACTCATCTGACGAGTTGACGACCCCGAGCCCTTCTGCTCCAAAAGGCATTGCAGTCCCTATTAGCACATTACAGAGGGATGTCCAATATCAAATTATTTCATTCCTTCCTGCTGCTGTGATCCAGAGGGGCTTCAGGAAATTAGAAGTTAACTGGGCTGGATCACATACTACTGCCAGGCTACAGCACTTGCTGCCACTGCAATGCAGTCATCAGACCACTCTCCTGAGAGCTGGAAAGCTTCGGTTTCCAGTTTGGTTTCATTAATATATTTTATCTAATATCTTCATGCACATGAACAGGTATGTAGAGCTGAGAATAGATATCTAGCTCTCGGGAGAGGGCTGCCACCCACTTTAAAGGCACCAGACCCCTCTCAAGAGTGGAAAACTTAAAATAAATATCCAAAGGCAGCCTTTCATACCAGTTAAATGGAAATAAAGGCATCCGTTGGCCCCAGTCTCCATTAACACAGTCCTCCTCGTACACATCGTAAACTGAAATTCCATGTTATCGTTTCTGTACTCCAAAGCATTTCTGATTGAAACCCAGTCAAGCTGTAAGCACTTGTCGACTGATTTCTCCATACAGCCTGCTGCCAGAATGATGCCTTTCCTTCAGGACATGGTCTTGCTCTCATGAAGTATTGCAGGGGCCGTGAGAAGGCACGACCTTAGGGGACCTTAAATCTTCGTTACAAATGCCCGTAATGAAGGCACTCCTGACAGTGATTATCCACCCTGTGCTCCATCCAAAGATAGAGACCCGTATTTCAAACTCAGTTCCAATACTTAGCAAGAGGAAAAGGTGGGTTTTTTCCCTCCAATATATAACACGAATCTATTCTGGTGCAACTAAAGCCCTATCTTGCATACGTTTGCTCCCACAACGTAAACTCCGAGGCCTCCTGCATTTCCTAATAGAGCAGAGGTCTAGAAAACACCAACTTTCTCTGCCAGACACACCAATTGGTCCATATACTTTGTTAAAATAATGTACTAAACTTGCAATATCAGAGGTTAACTTTTGATATTCACAACAGATTTGATGCATCTGTGGAGCACTTCAGTTTGCAGGGAAATCGGGAAGGGTCCCACGGGAGACCCTTGGGCACACGCTCCCTCCCACAGTCACGCTGCAGGATGCAAAACATTTCTCTGTGTTACTTTCCTGTGCTTTTCTGGGAAAACTATTCACTTTGCCGCATCTCTACTTCTTCTGACTCATGGAAGTACGGACTGGGGCTTCTTATCCTGGCTTGCTGCAGAACTGAGCCCCTGACCTTCCATCTCTTCCCCTGTTTCAGGATTCCAGGAGCATTAGACACTCAGCTCATTTCAGTGAGGACAAAAGGCTGCTGTGTAATTCAGGGACTGTTTCTCCAAGTATTATCATGAAGGAAAAAAAATATTAAAAATGACATCACACTTGCCCATACCTTTCCATGTCTCAGTGCTTTCCTCCATATCTTTATGGAGACAAATGTTCACTGATTCATTGTGAAAATATAAGATACGATATTAATCATCACACATTCTGTTATAAGGAAATCATGCTAAATTAGGCCAATAATTACAAGTTGTGAATTATCTGGTCAGGTCTGATAAATGGAGAACAGCAGGGAGCTTTAAACACTCTTTATCTTACATACCTTGTATATTGCCTAGTATTTTACCTATTGCATAATTGCACGTGTATGCTTTGGGATGAAGATTCACAAACACATACATCCCTCAGTCATTTTGCCATTTTTTAACTTACCAAAACTGCACATCTCTTCTAAAGATGCCTAGAATATTTTCAAACCTCAATGTGCATAAATCAGTGGTGTTGCATAAGGCAACCCTAATTTATGCACTCACTACGGACCCAATTAGTTCTTCTGTAACAGAATGCCAAACAGATTTTCTTAATAAAGCAGAACATATCACATCTAATATTTATATAAAATGCAGAGTTTTAACTCCGTCACTTTGTGTTACTGACCCCAGACTTTGAGAAGGGAATTCTGAAATGGGCTTTTTTCCCCACGAGCACTAACTGGCAGAACTTGGGACAGATGATCAGTTTGAACAGCTCGCCATCACTCCAGCGCAGCTAATGGAGCGACAGGGATTTCCATCAGCTGAACGTGCGGTACATCTGCGTGTCACACAATAACTCGGGGAGGTCCTGCAAGCCTGGTGGGACAGGAGCTGGGGGGACTTTTGCAAGCTTCCCCTCCTCCTGCATGGAGCAAACCCCTTCACCTCTGCAGGCAGGAGGTTATACCTTAGTGAGCAGCAGACAGCTGTCAGGGACTCTATATCTTGATTATACTCTTGTTAATATTTTAATCTCTTCCAGCCCAGATGGCTTAATTCCTTGGTTAAGGCTGAGACATGCCTGAGTGCTTGCAAGCTGAGGCTCCATCAAGAGAAGTCTGAAGTGACATGGTCAACGGGGAGAAAAGAACCCCAAGAGAAGCGGTGATCACATTAACGCCTCTGATATTTCTCACTCGAGTCAGGAACCAGAAATTCTACCAGATGTCCATGTGCTGCGTTGATTCTGTGTCGACACTTCTATCTGCATTTGTAACCTACTTCAGGTCTGTCCCGTGTATTTTGTCACTTGAGGTTTTGGCTGCCCCCAGCGCAGAGGGCATCACATCACGGAGTGCACAAGGTACCACACCGCGCTGGCCAAATCCTGGGCCAAAGTATTAGGAGCAGACTCAGGTTTGTGCAGTTAAAACTAGACAAAAATATTTATGGGATTAAAAACCAGTGCTATGGAGATAACCTAGAAGATCAGTGTCAAACAGTTTTTATCTGTGAAATGGATCATAAGCTGATCCCAGAAAAAGAAAAAAGAGCATGTGAAATGGTGGGCTGCTTCTCCATGTCCTCTCTGAAAATGGTAATTCAGGATATTGCTACCCCACATGAAATATGCTTACAGTGGCTACAAGCAAAACCAACATGTCTGATGTACTGGGGCAGAACCAAGCGCACCAAGTCACTTCAGGTGACAAGCAAATAATTTTTCTTTTTTTTTGGTATTAATTTCAAGCAAATTAGTCAAAATGAGCTATTTTGATTTTTTCATGGGTATGTGGGTTAGCGTCATTCTTTTGCCTAACAACCTCTAGTCAAGACTCTTATAATAAACCAAAATTATTACATAAAAATTTTAGAGCAGAACAACAAACAACTTCACATTATTTTTCATAGCCATAAGGAGAATCCACAACACCAGACGGGTAACAGGATCCACCTGCGATATAGTTGATCCAGCCAGTGCTCACATTTTGCATCCCACAAATACTAGGGATCGAGCCTTGCAGACAAAAAGATCCAAAATCCTGGATATAAATACACACAGTTTTTGCTCAGGCAGGTTTTGTTTTAAGTGTACAACTACACAATGAAGTTTGGCATTCCTTAAGCAGAGGGCAGTATTACATCAGTAAATGGTTATTAAAGTTACCCATCTACAGTATGTGAAATTACATTTCTGCAACTTAAGAATGCACATTCCAGGTAACTCACTTTAGATATAGATTTGTATATCTCTCTAAAGTTTCAGAAACTACAATGATATTAATTTAATGCAGAAAATTATAAATAGGAAAGCATTACGGTTTCCTCCTCACCCCACACACTTTGCTAAGAAAAAAATCTTGTCAATGTATTGCTTTACTTTGACCAACTCCTTTTCCTAACTCCTTTCTCAAACTTAATCCCAGAAGGTTTACTCTTCTCTCCTCCTTGTATGTCACAATTAAAAGTTCATTAAATATAAATGTAAGGGCTACTCAGTCCAGTATTATTCTCTAAACCTGCACATTCTCCCGCTCCTCACGGACCTGGCACTGCAACCCACTAACAAGAATAACTACTCTGAGTTTCCCTTTGATTCCATGATGCTTTGGTCCTTCTGGCTCCTGTAATCCCTCAGCACTCTGCTGACGCTGCCCCTCTTAATGGAAAAGTTGGAGCTGAAAAAACCTGCCAGGAGATAACATTCACCAGCAAAGTCTCAGCCCTAAAACTTTTCCTAGTGCTTTGACATTTGTGTAACATTCAGAAGCTGCTTGCTCACGCAGAGACGTTATTCTCTACCAGCGAAGCACTTCAGATGGAAAGTATTATCTATTCCTAACTGACATCTTCCACTAAATGGAACATTTAATTAATTTGGTCCTAGGCCAGTCTGATCTCTTTTGCTTGCGTGAAGACGAGCACGACTTGTAACTCTTTGGCACCGTTTCTTCTCCTCCTCCTCCCCCTTAAAAGGAACTTTAGTTGTTTACAGAATAGATACAAGAAAATCCAAGCTGGTACGGTGACACATCATTAGTTAAAAATACACCACAGCATAAAGAGCTTTAGTACAGAGAGAGCATTGGAATGCAGAATTACACAAAAATGGCTTAGGAAGGAAAATGAAAGTCATCTGGAAACTGATGATTTTTTCTGCTACAGGCTGTAGCAGAAGAACAAAAAGGACTGCAAGCGCTTTGTGTTTTACTACAGAAAGTGAACTTGGTACAATTAACTGAGTTGAAAATACAGTGTAAGGGGTTATAAAAATACTTGAAAAGTATCTCTAAAATGCAGATGGTAGACACAGGGTACAAGGGGGAAAGAAGGTCTCAAAAGATACAAAGCAAACCCGAATCTACAAGGGCATAAAAACTGCACGCCCCTGACCAGAGCCAGGCTCACATAACCAGCAAAGACGACGTGATTTGTAACTTGCAGTAAGTTGCAGAAAGCACTAAAGACAAAGAAACGAAAATCCAGCAAAGATGACAGCAGCTCCTTGGGAGATTCACTGTGCAAAAACCAAAGTTACTTAGCACGCATGCCACACGTACAGTCTGGCAGATGTACATGATGAGTTCTGACAGTAACAAAGAGACAGCATAAAGCGGGGATGCCCAGACCTAGTCCAGATCTACAGTTCTGTCTGAAAACCAAAGCAACTTCCAGATCTGAGCAACACTCCACCGGAGAGAGAAGTAGCACATCTCCTGTCTGAAGTTATTTGTAACGCTGCATAATGACTTCGAGCTGCTGCAGACTCTCTCGGCAGCTGAGAGAGCAAGCTGAGGTCCACGGTTCTTTGAGAAAGAGACAAACATGGCCAGAGGATTTTATAAAAAGACTGCTTACACCTCCCTAGAAACACCAAGTTCACACTAACGCAATTAATTAGGAAAACTAGAGGATGAATTTTAATAAGGTACCACCCATCCGTACTCCACGTGCCACAGCCACGAGCCCTCCTGCTTTAGTGCAGCGTCACGCGCGTAGCGTGGGATCCTCTCGCCAGGAACAGCCGAGACTTCAGGGCCTGCGGATAACCACGTCCATCTCCAACTTAGGCGTAGCTTAACGAAATGACAACTGTAATTAGTGCACAACATGGAAGTCTCAAACAGATGCTGGGGGAAAAAAAAAAAAGCACCACGTATTTCTGAGTGCCAGAAAGTAAAGGGCTCATACTTCCTCGGTGGGTCTGTCGTTCCCTTCCAATATCCTTCCAGTTTAAAAAGAAGCCTAGCCAAACTAATCAATATAACCCCCAGGACAAATTCATAAGAAAGACTGTAGCTGGCTATAAAATGTTGTACAATAAAGTACAACAGAAGTCAACAATAAGACAAAAACAGTAATAGAGAAACTAGGGTGGGTTTTCATACGCGTCGGTGGGAACAAGGAACACATTGACTGATCTTGGAGCAAGGCTGTGCCCAGCTGGAACAGATGTGAGCTGGCCCCAACAGCGTGCAAGCCATTTAGGTTGCTTGAATGCTAAAGATCAGAAAGTTGAAGATCTTGATGTATATAAAGGTAATATGAACAATATATTCATGTAGCAGTATCAAAAAGAAGAATTACTAATAGGAGATTGTTAATGGTGAAGGCTAAAGTTCCCATTCAAGTGGCATAACTTGATGCCCAGCCTACTGCAGCTCAGGACCGCATACTTTTTGAAAGAAGTCATCAAGAAAAAGTGACATTTTGCAGGGGAAAAAGAGAGGTAGCTCTAATCATCAGCCTCTGAAGAGGTGTTTTAATTCTAGGATAACAGACTGTGGCAAAACCTAAACAAAAACAAAGAAAAATCAGGACACATCTGTTCAGCATGAAAACAGTTTTTTCCATCTGCTTCCTGTGGAAGAAAAAAAGACTTCAAGGACTGTGCTGAAGATAACATCTCGCGTATCAAAGCAGGTGATACAGTAGAATTGTGATAATTCTTGTGGAATGAGAGGAGCGAAGATTAAGAGGAAAATGAGGAAATAGATCTTTGAACTACTTTGAAGTAGGGCACCACAAAGCCGATCCGAATTCCCATTAACTTTAGTAGAGCATGAAATACAGTTTACTAGCTGTATGGCTCCATATTCAGGAAATACTAACATTGGGTAGTTAAGCTATTGAAATAAGTACATTACAGTCAGCGACAACTACCATCCATTGCTGCATACTCATAACTGGTAATGAGTCAGAAGTACAAAGGAAAATACAGACCTAATAGTAAGAGTGCTACAGGAAAGAATTGATGGAAAGGAGTTGTTTCATGTGAAGAGAAATGAAAATAGTGGCTGTGAGACTAAAGTGATAACTTCTAAAAGATCTAAAAGTGGCAAGGGAGCTGAAGTGATGAAAAAAGACCAGAAGGAATTACATACTGGAGACAAAAAGATGAGTCATATTCTGATTCCTTCTTTATGCCACATGGTGTATTGAGGACAGCTGCCACTCAATAAGTACTGAAATAACAACATGTTACTAGAAAACTTGGAGCAGGGCAGTTGCACTACATCATCTCCACAGATCCCTTCCAAACTCAACTGTTCTATGAAAACAAAAAACTTGCAACATGTTATAGAGGAAGTTTTATCATTTAAAAAAAGACTATGAGAAATTGAAACAAAAGACATGTTTCCAAGTAAGGAGGCAAAGATGCTCTTCCTAAGATGGTACAAAGAGGTACAACGATCAGTTTGAATGCATTAAGCAAAACAAAAAGATCTTATTTTCCTTCTCAATAAAGACACTAAATTCAGCTGTGCTCATATGTAAAAGAAACTAAGAATCAAAATTCAAAGTAGACTTCAAGATTTGCCCTAAGGAATATTTCTCATTCCTTCAGTTGGCAGATTGATCCTTTGAAGCAATGCATCAGTTTATTGAAGCGCTTTTGCTGGGGCATGGGATGCAAACATGCACCTAAGACCAATATAGGAAAAGACAGACAGACCAGGCAAATATCTTTCAAGTCAGTCATGCTGTAACACCTTCCTGAGGAATCATATTTATAATATTTTGCGTTGATAACAGTAAAAGGGTGACACAATTAGGTTCCAGTAAAGATTAGACTAAATATTTTAATCTGTAAAGCAAAGATTAATTTTAACTAATTATGTATTTCCTGAAGCACCTTAATTTCTGTTTAAGTTGTTTATTTCTTGGGAATAGAATCTTGGGGGGGGGGGAGGGGGGGCAAGAGGAGAAAAAGCATCAAGTGCATCACAAGGAACCACGAGGGGTAGACAGGCTCTAGTGTTTCACCCAGTCATTGGTTTAGTTTGGGATTTCCTAATTTCTAGCCAGAGGTAGAAGTGGTCCAGCACCATGAATCTGAGCAAAGAACTTGAGTACACTGGTGCAGTATCAACACTGGCAGCAATCATTTCATATTTCATAATTTCAGCACCAAAACACACCTTCATGTTTGCTGACTTTAGCATTTTTTGCCTCATGAATATTTGGGTTAAAGGGCATGTGAGATGCAAAGTTGGTACACCTCATTTACATTTCTAAAGCAAACGTTTAATATTCTAGTAGTCGGAAATTGATTTCCCAAATGTTAATTGATGCTACTGAAAATTGCTAAGGGCATATTCAAGGCATTTCAAATGATTAACACAAGATTTGATAGCCAAGACGACATTTTAGTAATGGTCAAGACCATTCCCTACCTCTTGTCCCACCTGTTGCAAGAAACACAAAAACTGGTGCAATCGAATCTGACTAAAATTGATCCGCATCTCAGATCGGAGTTCATCTCTTTCGCAGAGCTCCTTTTGCGGGTGTTTCAGGCCTTTTCTGATTTGCACCATGGATGTCACCAATGAAACGAGCGGAGGCATTCAAGTTCCCTTGCCACTCAGCCCCTCAAACACCACAAGAGCATCTTTAAATACTTCACAGAAAAACCTTAAACCCAATTTGATTTGCAGCTCCCAAACCCTGCAGGTCCACAGCCTAAGCAGTAGATAGGACGTCAGCAGCCAGGCTTTGGGTCTTGGCCTCCCGGACACACGGCTCTCACGCTGAGCATCCCCCAAATCCCACCGTCTTCCCTTTGTACAGCTGGGCCCTCGGAGACAGCCATCGCCAGCGGTCTGCCAACAAGGTGACAGGAGGTAAAAAAGCTTTCAACAGACACTCGCTTTTAATGAGGGCTTGTGGAAATAAACTTTTTTCTTTTAAACATTTGCTTGGAAGAAAAGTCTCTTTAGTCAGCTCACCAGCCGGCTGTACTGAAAGCTGAAGAAGTCAACTACTAAGATAAAAGCATTTAAACAATTGATGCATTTTATTGACTCATCCTAAGTAATACCTGAGCACACCGAGACCAAGCACAGCTACCTAGAACTGCAAACTCCACACGAGGAAGATGCTCTGCCCGGGCACATCTGTACAGCAGAGCACAACCTGCTGTTACTCCCCATCCTCCTCCTCCTCCTCCCCTGCCAGCAGCTTGCTGCCTCCCAGTTCTCTCCAGTCTGACCCCACAACCTGGGAAAGCTGGGTTACAAGGAAAGAGACCAAATTTCCTTTCTACAAACCTATTTAACGCTTATTGCATATGTTGTCGTTGTGCTACAGTTTGGGAAGGAAGGCTCGCTGCGCTTTACCTTCTCAGCCTTTTGTTCTTTCGTACTGCGTACCTTCAAGCGGGCTGCCTCTAACTGCTCTCTCCCTTATTTTAGAGCCCAAGAGAATAACTTTCAATATTTATAATTACGACAGCCATCGCTTCAACCCAAGAAGGATTCTGCTTTTAACTTTGCCACGTCACACAGGGCATTTGCATAGTTGTGTTCGGTGTTCTACAGCTTCCACACCCGAGAAAGCTCTTTCATGTCCATTTTGATGCTGGATTCTGATCAAGACGCTTGAGCTGAAGAAAGTCTCCCTCTGAAAAGGGCTTTGCAGATTACTAATGGTTTTTTCCCTAACTACAAAACATTGAGTACAGAGACACAGGTCTGAAATTTGCTTATGAAATTAAGATTAGTGAATGAATTTATAGTTCTTCAATCACAAGGAGGTGGATGGGCTTTTTCAAATAACTCAAACTGGCACAGGTCCTACAGGGAGCCTTTTAAACCCATGTGTTCTAGAAACGTGAGCAACTGTTCTAGCTTAAATTGCTTCCTAAAAAGAAGTTTTGAAAGGGGCAAAACATTGCTTTTGATTTTAGAAGTCCACCTATGCCCACAATACTTGTAAGATACTAAATGCAATAAATCTCGTTGAATTTAACTATCCTCAATATTATCTTGTTAACAATTGATTATCTGCAAGAAAGCATATAGTGTTCCTCTTCCAGTTTGTAGGATAAACTACGACTCTCCATTCAGATTAACAATCTGCTAAAAAGCATCAAATACATGACGACCAAGCAGCAGTCCAAACTCAATAGGTGTGCTGGGGAAAAGGCATGTCTGAGTAAGTGGAGAATCCTGTCATTCCACACTTGTCATTCCAGCATTTCTCAGGAGCTCTACACTCACATAAGTATCCCTTGAGGCACCAGCCACCATGAGATACGGGATGACGGATGTACCATCTCAAACAGCAAATCCTACTGTGATTTTCATTAAATTACAACAGCCGTTTTATTTTTTCCAAAGCCTCTAGACTCTGTATTGCTTGCTTGCTTCCAGTGATTCAGCAGTTTATTTCTAAATACACTAATCCCTTCATAAGACAGTTTCTCATTCCTTTTAAGTAGTGCTTCTGACAGCAGCTACCTGTATCTGTTGTTTAAGGCTCTCCTTTTTTTATTAAATAGAAGTAGTTTATCTCGGACATACTTTTGCTTGCAGACTCTACCACCTTTACATCCATGAGAAGGCTTCATCTTCTAGCAGTTCAGGAATTGTCCTCACAATATACTGTTCCTCTATACTTTTAAGCTCACCTGACAACAGTGTTGCAGAAATTAAAAAAGGAGTCAGGAGAAAGGAGACTTGAAGCCCAGAGGATAAGCAGCAGACAGTGACACCTGTCCATAAACATGAGCCAGCTGTGAAACGTTCTTCACGATATCTGTAAAATACATGTTTACTTTGCTATTTACAGGGGACTCAATAAAACTGCCAACTGGCTTAGTTGCTAACCTAAAGGGTGCAGAAAGTTCAGTTAGGGGGGGAGGGGGGGGCAAAGAAAAGAAAAAAAGAGGCAAAATAGGCAAAAGCAATTGCCGGGACCTGCCTCTGCCAGAGCAGGCCGTAGGGAAGTGTCAGCAACCCTATAATTCAATAACGCCTTTGAATCAAGGCTGATGCATCTTGACCTAGCTATTTAAGCAATGGCTTAAAACTTACTTGGTTTAGTGAGCCTTTATTGTAGTAATGAACGGTTTAAAAATACCATAGTAATTGCTTTTGACCATAATCATCCAACAGCCATTAGCTGTTTATCTCAGAAAATTAATCCTCAAAGGGTGACCCTCATGTCCAAAATATGCTCTCCGTCATGAAGAATGATTGATAAATTATTCCAAGCTAGTACACAGAACCATTTTTAGCAGCATTTTATCATCAAAGTTACTTTCCCCTTAATCAAAGGCTAATGCAACATGAAATCCTTAAACATGGGCTGCACCATAAGATAAAGTTAGCAACCTTGAAGAGGCTGGAAAATAGCAATTTGCACACATAAACATAAGATTTAAAACTACCATCATAACCTGCATCATCAATCACAAACAGTGGCTTTAACAGGACTATTTTCAGAGTATATTAAACTTCATGACATCTTAACCTTCTTGTAAGGCCACAATAATCTCTTTACAATATCAAAGAAGTGCAGAAGGGCAGATTTGCTTCATGCAGAAATATTCTTTGCATCAGATTTCATAAATAATGGCATTGCTGCATTACCAGACGTTTGTTGGTGTTATTTTCAGCCCCATATACCCACTCAGAGAACACAGACAACATGTATCTTCACAGATATTCTGAGACACAACACACTCTGAAAGTTTTGCACAACTCCAAGAGAAAGCTCTCACTGAAGTGAGGCACATCTCTTTAGGTAATAGCTCATCTTCCAAAACCTGCTCGCAAGGGAGAGATCCGGGCAGGTGCCCGTGACTTTTAACATAACTTTGTTAAAAGTTTTGTTCAAGTATCTGATTGGTGCTTTTGTATTCATCGTGTTCTTGTGAAGAAAAGTCAAGTCATGAGTATTGCATCCTAAATATTACTGCTACATAAGAAAAAGAAAAAATCAAGCAAAATGCTGCCCCTGCAATAATTAATCATAATCCAAGTTGTATGTATCAAAAAGTTGTCATTTCATTCTGCTGTAAAATTAGCAACTCTGAGGTGCCACTTCAAGGAGAGCAGAGACTGCTCATCTTTTAAAAGACACCACTAAATCCACCGTAAAATGGCAGTTTTGCTAATTCAATTTTTCAAATTACTTTAGAACAATTGATTCAGTTTTAATTGCTCAGGCTTCCCACACAAAGGGGAGCACTGGTGGCATGAGAAACCCAACTCAGAGGAGAGAAGGAATTGCTGAAGGAGAGAGGGCTGGCAGAGGGGCACGGAAGGTGCCGAGAGGGAGAAAGGAACCGGCACGGAAGGAAACCAGGAGATAATAAAGGAGGAAAGGACCTAGCAGACCTTCAGAGGAGAAGTAGGGAAGGAGTAAGAGGACATGGTGGCAGACGCGTCTGGCAATAAGGAGTCTCGGGAGGAGGACAGTTATTTTCTATGGATCTTGAGAAGCAGAGGGATGCCTGGAGATCACAAACAACTCCTGTCTTTAAAAGAGTCACCTAAAAATTACATGCAGTAAGCCTATATCCAAGTAATCCTCTTGCACACTGACCCACAGCACTTCCAACCGAGCAAGTTTCCACCTGGAATGGGCAGCAGTTCTCCAGATTCAGGTAGCCAAGAGCTACAAGACACAAACATTCACACACCACAAACATCCACACACCGAGCAAACGGGAAGCTACCACTTCGGTGCTGGATGCCAGTGGAGGAAGAAAGACCCTACAGTTTCAAACTGTGCTGTAATTAACTGCTATTCAGACTATAAAGCAGAAAGCATATTCATTATCATTTCTTTTCCTAGAGCTATTCCCCAGCACATTCAGTACTTCTATGCAGGCAAGGACATTCCTCCAGCACAACTGTACACTCTGTCTGCTGGTAATATTTCTAATTACAGTTACACTGTAAGCCTGGTTGTTGAATACAATGCACAGATGCTACAAGCTTTCCAAGATGACTGTTAGCCTGTAGCTGTTTTAATTAGCTTGACAGGTAATAAAGTAAAATTTTATAATTATACTATTACAATGCACAAATGTTTCCTTTCAAATCTGTACTTACTGAGTCACTTAGGTAAACAACAGCCAGTTTTGGTTCACCAGACCAGAAGCAAAAGCCCAAACTTGGCTTCCTCTGTGCTTTGCTTATAGCTGAGCAAAGACCACGTGCTGCTTAGGAGTCTGGGTTAGAAAATCCTTCCCTCCCTTAGAAGTGAAATGTGTATAAAACCTGAATTTGCAGTCCCCATAAGTGTACTTTTGTCAAGCATAACAACACGTGTGATCCCTCACTTCCCCAAAAAGCGTGCCGTGCGAAATTCTTTAAAAGCACAGAGCTGGATCTCAAGGTATGCTGCTGGCCAAGAGCCCCACCAGCAAGGGGCAGGTTTTAGACACACAAAGTTCATACAAGTTCTCCGCTCGGGACATCTCAGAGGCTTAGATCTGATTGCTGCTCTGACCCCACCACCAGAACACAGTTCTGGCTTGTGGTCCCATTATCAGACCTAAACATGACACATCCCATCACTGAACTTTTAAGCACTCGTATTCACTAAGTATCCACACTTAATTTTTTAAAAATACCACTTGACTACATATGCCGTACCGGTTATATCACAGAGTTGAGGCATTCAACGCAAATTCCAATCACATTCCCACTAATAAGAAGTGTTTACCAAACAGTTATGTATTTCTGTAAACAGAAAGCAATTTCCATTCTTCTGTCTACAGTGCTGTCAGCATTTGCAAGCCATTACTAGTATGGATATAGCTGTCTACTCCAGTCATTCGCACTTGCTATCAAACTGGCATTTAAGGATTTGGAATGCAGGACACAAATCTGCAGCCTAAAAATAATATCCTGAGATTTGATCCCGCACTTCTTATTCAGGCTCAATTAATCAAGGTTGCCTAACTCTTCAGAAGTACTTTTCATCAGCAGATTGAAAACACTTTCCAAATGAAATGCCTATCAGTATCTCCTTTTTACTATGGGGAACCTGAAAACGAGATTTCACCCGAGAAAGGGCTTTGAGGCTAATTTAAGAGTACTGTCCAAAGGGATGAGGAGTCCATTATTCAAAGTTATCTTTTATATTAAGAAATAAGCTTTTCCTTTCAGACCATTAGAAAGTGATATATCACAAAATTTATCATACTGTCTTTGAAAACCTCACACAAAGATAGCTTTGCAAATTTCAGAAGGCCCAGGCTGAATAAGAATACTTTACTTGATCTACGGCAGTAGTTCAGTTTTCACTGTAAACACCACCCAGGACTAAGGAGAAAGTTCTGAATTACTCCAAGGAAAAGAAGAATTAAGAAATTAAATATTTTGATCAGAAGGCATCTGTAATCTCTCTGAACAGACATGGCAATAATGTCTAAAACTGAGAAGGAAAACCACATTTATTTTTTAAGTATTTCATTGTAAGCTCTAAAAAGGTTTTGTTCTCCTTTGGAGAAAACATAATTCACTTAGAAGTATGTTGTTCTTTGATAGCAATTTTATCCATGGAGATTGGCTACATGGAAGCCAAGCTTGGCAGGGCAGTTTTGGGAGAGGGCAAAAGCAACATAGTAGGGGTGCAGAGGAAAGCACAGCCTTCTGTTCTTGACTGGACCAGAGCTGGGCACTCCAAAAAGCAAAATATTTCACACTTAAATCTAGGTTTCATACTTGATGTTGTTCAAGGAAAAAAAAAAAAAAAAAAAAAACCAAAACCACAAACCAAAAAAAACCAACCCAAAAACCAAAACACCAAACCAAAAAACCCACAAAAAAAATTCAGGATATATAGGGCAAAACCCACCTCTCAACTAACAATATTGATTCCTTTGGACATTCAAGCTGAGATGTCATTAAAAAAATTTGAGTTTCAGAGCACCACGGGGTTTTTGGCTAATTCAACTGTAGAGTCAATCATTCAATGATTAATTAAACACCAATTTTGAAAATCCCTTGACAAGAAAAATAAGAGCCTAACCAGAAAACAAAACAAAACCCACTATCGATAACACGATATCAATATCCTTTTGTAGAAGGTTCGTTCTTTAAGTTATATACATTCTTTTAAACAATGGTAGATTTACAAAAATAGTTTTCTGAAGGCAAGCTGTTCCCTGTTTCTGTAAGTCTCCCAAAGTAGAATTGCATAAATGCAATATATACACCCTATGAACTTAAATGCAGACTTCTGATCTGTTCTTTTAAACAGGTAAACAAAACCCACTGTCAGTGTACTGAGAAACTAGGGGGCAGATTCTTTAGTCTAAGGCACAAACAATGCAGAGAAGATTTTGACATTCAATTCAATGACGTAAAGAAAGAATAGAAATTAATATCACCACCAAATCAAAATTAGTATTAAAGAATTGTTACCTTCTCCAGTGCATGATATGTAGACTTCAGTCAAATTTCCAATACCTGAAAGTAGAAATTCATATGGAAGGTCAGTTATACTGATATTTTTAAGTCATTAAATTCATTCTTATCCACATTAACTTATTTTGCAGAGAGAGAGGCTGGCTTTGATTATTTTGAGTTTGCTATTTTCAAAGTACCGCAAGATAAAAGCAGTAAACTGGTCAGATACTCTATAGAATTTTCCCACCGCTTGATTCACAGTTTCTCCCTACTCCGGTGAGGCCTCCCTCCCGGCGAGCCCCCAGCCGTGGCGCGCGGTTCGCCAGCCCATTGCTCGCTGCAGAGCGCGCGCGTTACACAGGAGTTCAGCCATTTCATCTGGGACTACCTGAACCTTATTTTGTTTTCATCTCTGACTTCACCAAGGGCTGAAAGCCTTTCAGCTGCTAAAGCCTCTCACAGTGATTCCCCAACTTCCCCCAAAATGCTCTTGGTCTCCCAAAGCTGGCATAAGTCTCCAGCTTTCTCCCCCATCACTAACTCAGTGCGACTCTCAGCTGATGACAAACCAACCAAAATCCCAAAGAAAGAGCTGAAGCACAGCCGTTTCCCAAGGAGTTCCAGTACAACCATTAGATCATCCAAACTACTCACTAATCAAATTTTGAAAAGTGGAGAAACAATGGGAAACCTGTTCAATATATGGTTTTTAATCATATAGCTTCACATGTTCAGTAGCTGGCTATGGGATACAAAACACGTGGTAGATGCAGAAGATGCATTTATGAAACTAGAACTGGGTAAGCACCATAATTCAGCAAATGTACTAAGAAATATAAGCTTTTTTTGCACTATCAACGCATCCCAAATAGAAGAGGCACCCAAAAGTCTGGCACGTTGGCCTAAAGATAAGCGTTGGTCATCCATTTTCTAACTGAAGGGTTGTAGGTTGTATTATAACTCAAGATGAAGAAGTCACAACCAGAAGACACCCCCACGCTTCTGCTCAGGTCTGTATTACAGTGGCTACCGAACTCCCCGAGAATACAAAAGGCTTTGACACCGCATGCTCTTACCAGTTCTGCTGTGGGAGATTTTGTGTGCAGGAATTACATTACTGGTGGTCTACAGGCCTACTACGGCTTCATTTAACAAGCACGTACCACTCGCAAGCAATCAGCGGCTTTCAGTAAGGACTTGGTATGACGTTTCTCAGCCTGCGCTTCAGAGTTACGCTTACAGAGTGAAAATTGTCACAGACTGGCTCATCTGTGGTTTTGCACAGCACTACTTGCCACCCAGATTTGCTGGAGGGAAGAGCTCCCTTCCAGTTCAAGAGACCTGATGGGCAACAGGTGGGATCCAGCACCAGTGCCGAGTGCGGGCAAGCTCATTCGGAGACAAACAGGCTTCAGGGAAGGCAGAGCCAGATGGAGCCCCACTGAAGTGAGCACAACGCTGGGTAGAGCGCATAAATATTTGACATTCGGAGCTACGCTAATTAGACATCAAGAAGAAATGAAGGGTTTCATACCAATCAAAATATTACTTTATTTACTGTAACTGTTCAACTTATCACTTCAGTCACAGAAAGTTTAGAACAACTTGCACAACTTAAGAAATGCTCTAACACCAACATTGCTACGTATTTTTAGACACCTACAAATCCATCCGTCGCTGATGAAAAAAAGAGATGAAAAAACCTCCAGTTTTTTACTTGGAAAATTCTTATCTTCTCTATACTTGCCTATCCATCTCTAAAGTATCCCTGAACTTATGTGGGCATATAGGGCTCAGAGCCAAAGCCGAAGAGAGGTTTCTTAGAAAACACCTGTCACACAACCTTCAGAACTGCATTTGGTTGGGGTTTTGGTTTGTTTTGTGGTTTTTTTTTAAAAATCCCTGTCATGCCTGTGTGCATAATTGAGCTGGGGTGGGTTTTTTTTGGCACTCATGTGGGAGACTGGATCAAATCTTCATTTTTCTCTTCCCCCACAATCCCAGCAAATGCACTTACTGCTAAGCCTATTACTGCTTTCTTCTGTTGGAGCTGCTCACGTTGGTTAGATATTCACTCAGGCAGGACATCTGATCTCCCATATGCCCACTGTGCACTTTGGATACGGAATAATTTTGGGGTAGAAGGAACAGGTGACTGGTTAAAAAACCCTCCATATTATAACTTCTGTCTATTTAACAGATCAAACCAGCAGCATGCACCTACTCAAATCCTTCAGAAATTTCAGCTTCCAACAACAGAAACATTTTTGTGGACAATTTCTTAAAACACTTTGCATTGGCAGAGTGATACTGACTTAAACCGGGGAACAGGCAAATTCAGAATGTTTCTCTTTCAGTACAGTACTTCATCCCATAGTAATTGCAAAAGGCTGAACATTGCTCTTCATAGTCATGTGTTTGAGATGGTGATTAAAGTAATTAATGTGATTATCCTCACAAGCAGCACTGAACCTGGACTTCCAGGCTTGAAAACCTAAAGCATTTAAGTTACATTACCCCCCAAATGTTCAGCAGTGCCCAAGCAATTTTGCTAAATAATAAAAAACCTCCCATAGCCTGGAGGGTTTGGCCCTAGCTTTCCATCAATTCAAACACACACCTTCCTCCCAAGTGAAGAACAGACTGGAACAGGTACTGAGGGAAACAGACGGTGCTCTCTCCCCTACGTGACACTATGGAAGACAGCACACTAAAAACTGAATTTAGCAGCTTCAGTATTTTCTGCATCCCTTGTCAACAGAAGGCTTTGAAAAAACTTCAGAACACAGATATGAAGTTGTCTCCAAAGGAAAAGGCAACAACACTCTTTTAATGTGGCTCCCCAGTTGCCACTCCAGTTGTTCTCAAAAGCTATAGCTTCCAAGAAACCTAAAAAGAAATTCAGTTTTGTGCAATCCTCATTTCATGTAAAGGAACAGCACATGCTTCAAGGAAAAAATCACTTACAGATAAAAAATAAAAATAGAGCCATCACTTCATTTCACAGAAATGCTGTATAATTACACACACACACAAAAAAAATAATCTACGTTTCAAGTGGAGACAGTTCTTTGGGAACTGGCAACAGGGAGCGCTGACGAGAGCCTGAGGAACTGCTGATCTCTCTGCTGCCAGCACAAATCTGTGCATTACACTCCAAGTTTATATTGACACACTAATGCAGACTGAGCTGAAAGAGGCTATCCCACAGAAAGCTGAGGTGCATTTCCCACCTGGAAGTTTGTTAGCATAATATGCAAATACCAACATTCCTAAAGCATCTTTCCTCAGAGTACTTATGTGAGATAAGACTGCAGAGTAAGGGTGATGGTATTTCTTTATGGGAGGAAATCAAGCCTGGTCGAAGGCAGGAACATTACTGATGCATCAGGCTCTGAATCCCCAAACCAAATTTTCCCTTGGTCACTTCAAACATGCAGCAGCTCATTTGCTGATGATTTTTCATCTTTTTACTATCCCTAGCTCTATTCTGGGCTTAGGTTTATTGAACTAGCCTACTCTGGCACTGTTTTGTATTGCCTGCCAAACCATAGACTCGTGTTGTCCTAGCTTCCAAATTTGCTTGTTTTAAGAAAGCCTAAATAAAGAAACTATGAGACTTCACATCTCTCTGCTTCACTCCAGTCTCAAATGAGGCACTCCAGAAGCCCTCAGACTGCAGATTTGTCTTTATCGGAAACCTTCTATATACTGCTTAAGAGCTTTCCCACTTCTGTTTTCTAATACAAACTCGTTATCCTTCAAACCTTTCACTTGCTGTAAACGCAATATTCTTCACTTAACAGCAAGCAAGCTATAGAAATGCGAGAACCACAAGCCTGCTAGCCTACGGGCTTATTAACACAGGTTATTAAATAATCAAGTGCATCTGAACCTGCTCGTGCTTATTTTTGTTTCCAGCAGTCCTACCAGCCTTCGTGAGGAAAGACGTTCCTGCAACCGCTCCTATTGCCGCCCCTGTTCCCGCTCCTGGAGGGCATTTCTCAGAGCAAAGCCCATGCCCACCCAGCTTTGCCCTAGACCTGGCTCTGCTCCCTTCCCAAAAACAAAGCCAGAGGACCCCAACTCTGAAGTATCACCCAGTTCTACAACCTACATCAAGAGATGATCAGCAAGTGGTCCAGCAAAGAGGGTACCGAGCATCAGCCACGTCATTTCCTTGCCGAGACATACGTCTTGCACAAGAGGAACCCACACCTGATCCAGCATCATCTACCAGCTGCAGCTGAGATACGGTGCAGCCCTTCCTCAGTAACATTTGGATCCTTGGCTCGCCTCCTGTTCGTGAATTCAAACATTGTTATTAACACAATAGATTGATTATGGGAGCTAAATGGCAAAGGCACAGTTTTCTGAATCTGAAATATAATCCACTACACACTTGTCACAGAAGCATTTCCTGTACATTTAAACATTGTTTAGTGAGTCAGCCAAAAGCATTTTGCAAGTGTAATCTATCTCATGGAGGAAAAAAACCTCAAAAAGCCTAATCACCATCATAGCTCTCCCACGGCTTGATAGGTTTAACTTCAAAGTAAAATGCTGTCAAAATAGAGATCCCATGTGATTTATTATAACAAAAAAAAGTGAAAATTAAGTATTTCACAGTGTTATTTTGAGGTAGAAAAATACCTTGGTCTCATCAAGTGGGGATGAGCACTACATATTTATATTGGATTTTTAGGCTTTACAATGCCATTTGTTTGATGTCATTTGCTTCACAAATGAAAAGAACATTGACCTGCATGACTGCATATTGATAATAAAATAATCTTTAGACACCAGCATTCTTTGGAGAGATTGTCAAAGAAACCTCAAAACGATTCACCAGCTGGTTCATAAATTGAACCTCTAAGCTACATAACCCTTAAAATCATCTTCTATTACTTAAAATGGGCTTCTTGGCTCCACCAGAATAGGCTCAGAATAACTGCTTGCTGGCTGTACACAGAGGAGAGGCACCTGTTTGAAAGAGATGTTCCTTCACAGCTGTTTTCCCATAGAGATACAGGTGAAGAGTCCATATATCAGTAAGAAGCTCAGAATAACTACAGGAGTCTGCATTCAGAGAGGATGACATGTTCATCACCTTTCTACTTTAAATGCAAAGTAATGAAACGCATTCAATTGTTTTGCATTGTCCGTGAGTGATACTCGAGTCTCTCCAAACTGCTGATTAAGAGATCCTTTGCTCATTTGCATGTAGCGCATCAACCCAGCCACTTACCAAAGGTTATTTTAAGTGAATGTGTCAGGCTTTGATGACGCAAAGGGAAAATTCACTTCAGGTACAGTCAGGGGTTTTTGCATCTGTTTTCTCATTACCAAAATATAACATCATCTTTGCAGTCCACTACAGCTTGTTTTCCAAGCAACAGAAGGGGCTGGAGTGTACCAGTTCCTCACTAAGAAAACAACCACATTTTATTTACCATCACTGTAAGCTGCAGGTTTATAACCTTCTTAATTTTTAATGAGATGTCAAGAGCCCATGTAGTAGTTCTAATGCTGTACAAGACCCGAGTTTAACTCCTCCTCCCCAAGGAGCAGAGGTTGCACGAGCTCTCAAAACCATCACCAGCCCATGAGCGGCTCTACTTGGTGGTGACTGAAAAAGAGGCCACCACAGCTTTACAAAACCAGATGGGATCTTCTAATACTTCTGCACTTTCTTTTCAAGTTTCTACTTGGCCAAAAGCCTGCCTCAGCTGAAGGACACAGCGCAAAGGATATTGTTCAATGTCACAATCCGAGTGATTCTTTGCATGAAAGAGCAAGCAGAAGTTAAGAGGCTATACCTACCAGGGAAGGGAGGGGACCATTAGTTCCCCTTCATTTCTTGTTCCTATCACTCTATTATATTAAATCTTTTCTTACTGGGATTGAAGTGCCAGAAGCGAAAATTAAGCGATCAGAAATAGCTCTAATCACTTGTAACCAATTACAAAATACCAAACAAGAAAGGTCAGTGATTAAAAAAAATCAGGCACCCAGTAATTAATGTTGTACACAACTTGTAATAATTAGCAACCTTGATGGTTAATTTCACATGGTTTACCATCCAGTTTTTATTTGAGGTGACAATTTAGTGCTTATTTGCTAGCTAAGGTATGTATTCACATAGTGCCCCGATTGCTGTAAATGAAGGCCTTAAATATTTACTGCTAGTAAAACATTTTAAACTTTTAGCAAGATTATCTTCTAATACTCAGCAGTGTGAAATTTTTATGACCTTATGTGTTGAGGAATAATCTTCTGCAACAAGATAAAATAGATGTACGCCCACAGTCTATCCTTGCTAGAGCTACAGCTCCATCACCATTAAATTGTTTGTTTTCCTTTTTTTTAATTTGTTCCTTGTCCTTGCAAATGAGAAGACATTTCAGATTGCCTACATACTCCCTCAACACCACGTTCTCCAAAAAATGAGGTCTTTTGCTTTCTAAGTTAGTTTCTTTTAAAAATTGCCAAGTTACATAAGTAGGTCACTCAGCGCACAGATACTCAAAGACTGCACAGTGTTTTGAAGTTAAACACGTACACACCAGCCACAAAATACACACCTCCTGGTGCTCACCCCCATTCTTTTATATAAAAAGCAACAGTATGAATAAGATCTTTAACTTTATATTGCTCTATTCAACCAACACAAGGTTAGATGAACACAAGACATGACAGTGACACCACAAAAAAAAAAATAATCAAGCCTCCAACATTGTCCATGTGGATTTTGCAGGTTGCCACCACAAACACACACTGTCGGGTGTTTGGTGTGGGAAGGACACAGCCAGGGTGGGTCTGCTCATCTCAAGGGTGCCTCAACATAACAAGTACGATTTTTTTAATTCTTTTTAACCCACTGCTTTCTCAAGCATTGGGGAACAAAGGGGTGGACTTGAAGTTTCAATAGCCCACGCACTGTTGTATTTCCATTTATTAACGCTCTGAAAATCAGCAGAGGCATATTGACATGCTGCTGCTGCTCCTCTTGGAGGCTCGCTGACAGCCCAGGGTGAAGGTAGGAGAGCCAGCCACTTAGTTGAAGAGCAGCACTCGGTGGGAAGGCAGTGGATATCCCAAGGAAATGCCTCTACTTCTACTGCCTTGAGAAAAACCTTTTGTTTTTAAAAGTGCTGAATTGTAACTAAACCGAACTGTTGCATAATCAATCTTTAAGACAATCAATTTAGCAAGTCCTGGATGTCACTAGGGAAAGCTAGCAGCAATACCCACAAAAGCCACCTTGACCTTAACAGCCAGCTAAAAAAAGATGTTTATATACAGTATTTTCAGAATAGGAAACTGATACATGACTTGCCAATAGTTTGCAGTCTTAATATTCAGCAGACAACTATAAAAAAATATGGTTTTTTTAACCTTATTCAGCCTGCTCTAAGCAGTGCACAGCAAGGAAAGCAAGTAAGTATAATAAAATTGATACTATACACAGCAACAGCAAAAGCCTCGTGAAAACTTCCCAAACGCAGAAGAATGTCATTAGTGACTGGCATCCAAAAAATCTCACCTCCCCAGAAAAAGCATCCAGGATTTCTTGTTCAGGGCAATTCCATCACTAATCAGAGACCCATGTCATGAAATTATGTCTCAGTCAGAGGTTTATTCCAAAGGATCATAAAATACCCAAGAATAATGGATACACATAAATAACAAAACACAATCTTTAGTTTTCTAAGTTCCTTCTAAATTATCAGTTTATAGATGAAACTAATTGATACATCCAAAAATCTCAGTATTTACTAGCAGCAGACAGCAAATAAAGGTGAGTACAAGCTAAAAACCTAAGAGCATGAACAAAACCAGAAAGGCTGGAAGTAATAGGGCAAAAACTTTGTATCTGAAATAAACCAAAAGAGCGTGTGCCATGCAAGGGGCAAAGATGAGACCGTCCCCCATCTGTGACAACTGAAAGCAGTACATGAAGACAAAGGTCCAGAAAGTCCTTTTATTTAGTTTAGTGCCATCTATTTAATGCACAAGTTAGGTACTATTTTTTTTTTTAAGGTATAAAAATAGGCAAGTCCTGAACAATAAGACTAAAATACTTTGAAGCAAGAGATTTAAGTGAAGGCCACATACATGTATCACCTACAGCCTGCGCAAACTCTAAATACTAACTGTAAAACCAAAGGAGCTTAAGGTACAGTAGCAAACGGCTTCCTTCAGATTTCAACTAATTTTGTAACTGATTTTCCTAAATCTAAGCAGAAACAGTAACAGACCACGAGTATTTTTCATCCAGCATGTAGGCTACCTCTTCCCCTTTAACTTCCCACTCCTGCAGCAACACCCTGCAAAAGAACTAGGGAATATTTTATCAATTTATTCTCTCAGAGTCACTAGGTTATGACCAGGGGGAAAAGAAAAAAATAAAAATCTGTTGCAGTGTAATCTATCCACATTCAGAAGCAGAGAAAGCTATTACTCTGCGTCCTAGTGATACCAAGCCCTTTTCATACAAACAGTAGAACAAGCTAAGCTACCCAGCCTTGACATCTGTCAAAACAGAACAGGTCTCAAGTAGTAATTTATATGGGTAGCTTTTTTTCCTCCTCTCCTTCCAGTAGTTCAATTATTGCAGCAGCATCATGAATAAGTGGTGTTATTTTCAGGGAAAATTAGAGAAAAAGAAAAGGAACTATAGTAAGCATAGTATTTACCAAAATCCTCCCTTTTTATTTTTTAATGTATGTATAAATTGCTCTCCCTCCCTTCACTGTCTTCTGCTGCAAACATGATCAGGTCATGAGTTTCCCCCTATTTCAGATTCATCAATTTTGCCACGATGTCCTCTCCATTATTAAGTCCTATTTGTCTTAATCACCCAATTAGTTTGACTACATTAATAGGTGTACAGGATGCAGGGGAAAAAACCCCAAACACACAGCTCTTAGCCCATACCCCTACACCCTGGGTAATCTAAAAGTAGTAATGAATTTTGCTATAAAAATTAGTATGTCAGCACTAGGTTGTGTCATTGTTGACCTAGTGGAGCACAGTCATGCCTTCGGGCTATGTTTTTACATGCAGATAATTTGTGTTGTAAGAAGCAGGCCAGATTTGTTTACACAGTCAGCGGTCCACGTAGCATCAGCCAAGCACATCATCACCTTCCATGGGTATTAAAGCTGGTGCAGATAGAAAGAAGGCTGAAAAGGTCTTGGATCATTTTGGTAACAGTAGCATTTTAAACGACAGCGAAACAGAAAGCCCAGTATTTTTCAATTCTCAGCTGCTCAGTTCTTTTCTGTTCTTAGCAATAGGTACTCCTGCCTTGATCCTTTGGCACCTGACACTAAAACTCAAGCAAGAGCTAAGGCCACACTTCAGTAAAACGAGCACATTAAGAGTGACATGCTTTTCAAAGGCTAACACTCCCAGCAGCTTCGTTTTGATGGGGTGACGGTCTCCTAAGCTGATGCAGCCCACAGGGTAGAGGAAGGAGATCAAAGGAAAGGAGTAGGGCTGGAAGCCGCAGACGGACCTGCTCAAGGATCACAAATAACCCCACCAGAGCAGACAAAATCCTGTTCGTGAAGGTCAAAACTGGAGCTCGGCAACCGTGAATCCCACGAACCAGCATAAAAGACTCAGCCAACCACACCGCGTTTTCAGCCGTGTAGGCAGAACGCCTAGAAGAGCAAACCTGGTCCCGAGGACGGAAAAAACCATCACTAGATCGCATTTTGACCCTGCCGATATTCGGGGGATCTGAGCTTGCTGCAGGAGAGCTACGTTACGGTGCTGTCGATAAGGGCAAAGCATCCAGGATCTCAAAAAAAAGGAAGCTGTAAAAAGAAGATGATGTTTGCTTTAAATGCAAACAACTGAACTTCAAGAATACTCATGGGTGGGTTTTGCTTGGGGGTTCTTTTTTTGGGGGAAGAGTACAAACGTGCAACGTCTTTCTGCCTAAGAACTAGGAGGAAACCTTGCCCTCCTACAGAAGAGGGGAACCACGCTGCACGGCCGGTGCTAACAGCAAGGGCCACTCGGCCAAGACCCACAGACGGACGAGCAGAGCTCAGGAGAGACAAAACCCAGCAGCTTTTGGTCGTTATTTTCTAAAAGTGCACGCTCTTCGCCGTTTCATCGATACGTAGCTGGAATCCTGCTAAGCTACAGCGCCTTTTTCCAGCTTGCGTCCTGCAGCCCAGTAGAGCAGAGGTGCGGGAGGCAGCGGGGGGGGGTCCTGCAGCCGTCCCGCAGCATCCCCGGCTCCCGGCAGCACGTGCTTGGGAAGCCTGAACAGTTTGGAGCAGGATTTGATCCCGTCCCAGCAGCTCCACTTCCTTAGCTGCAGCCTCCGTAGCAGAATAGCCAGTTGGTTAATTACATTGTTCCACCAAACATTTATTATTAGTAAAACAGATTTGTTGTGGCTGCCAGGCCACCATTGCGGATGCGAAAATATGTTTTGAAAGCCAAAAGGAGAGAACCAACTTTCCCATAATTTGGAAAAATCTGAAAATAAAAAAAGACGTTCATCGCATCCAATAGAAAATGTTAATGTTCAAGGTATACACAAATATATAATTAACTACGTATGCATTTCAGTAAATATCCTTCTTCATAAAAATGAGAGCTCTGTAAGATGGTATAAATATGTTTTGTACATATCACAAGAAGGTATACATATATCGTGTGTATCTTTTTTTATATATATATCCCACATGAAACATGCTGAGAAATTTAGCTCTATCACGACAAGCACTCACACACTTGAAACTTTCAGAAATTAAAGTTTTAACAAAACTGAAGTTTTGTTCCTTTACACGTGCATTACTGTTATCTTTTATATAACGTATTGAACTAAAGCCTTGGGCCAAGTGCAGCTTAGAAGTAAAGAAACAAGTAACAAAACAGTTTTGCTACATCTATATAAATCAGGCTCCGGCTTTCCGTCTGAAGTCTTTATTATTACTGCAACAAAGTTGGCTAGCAAGTGTTTGAGAGAAATTAAAGCAAGGCAGCTCAAAATTATTATTTTTTTTTTTTTTACAAATGTCTTGAGTATGGACTTTTTACAGAAGTTTTGATTTTCTCAATTATATTTGTTTTTCCTGAAAAAAAAAAGTTTGTTGTAGTTTTTCCTTCTGAAAAAATAAAAAGCTTAAGTATTCAGCAAGTAAGGCCATTTCCCTCAGTTTCCGGTTTTCTAGCCAGTTCTACTAAAAACGCACTTAATTTAAAATTCACATCAGTGTCAAAATCAATCCTATCTCTTCCTTTTAATTCTACCTGAATCTACTGCTCCAAGGTGGCATGTAACATTAGGGGTCTTGCTATGATCCAGCTGGAACCGAGTGCAGCTGATTCATTTCCCCTCCCCACTCCTCTTCAAGGAGTTAAGTCCAATATCTCCATCTTCAAAGTCATTATTCTATCAATATGCTGAATAATTTAGTAGGCAGCTGTTTGACTTGACATTTTTATACAGGTCATAAACTCACTAATACACTGAAACCTATGCCTTAACTAGTATTTCCATGGGGTAAGGCTGCTCAGGGACTAAGCCACATATATGCCGCTTGCAATTACACACCACAGGACTGCCCGAGTTTCACCTGACTCTGTAGCCATTTCATGCATATTTCGACGACCAAAACCAATTCCCCCCCCTACAGAAGCCACACATTGCTATTTACACATTTGACTACAAACACTGATACCATGAACTGTAGGATATCTGTACAACATTAAGGATGTTACTTAATCCTCAAAGGGTAAGCAGCTTATGATTAGCATTGGGCTATCTCAAACGTAGGAGAAGGGTGGTCAGGGGGTTCTTTTGGGCAAGAACTCCTGGCTGTTCATCCACAGAGCTCTGCCCAGCTGAGCAAGTCACAGGGGACTTGGCCAAGTACCTGGAAGTTGCTATTTGAGAGAGATTGGGAGAGGGAAGAAAACTATCTAGCAGCTAATTTCCTAGATAGCTGTTCCTATTTCTTTTCAGTATTCCTTTCATATGCAAACCTAAAACGCATGGAGATATAAATATATGTAAGAGAATAGAAGAGAAGGAAGTAACAATGGGAGGGAGAGCCTGGAACAACACAGCGCAGAAATCACCAATGCAAAAGCTCCAGCAAAAAACATTGTAAAGCTACGTTGCATAGAGTAAATCCTCCTTGTATACTGCTACTACAGCTCAACAATGGAAAATACTCATCTCATAGCACTTTTCTATATTTTGAGCAGGAGTTAACTAAAATACCGCTAAGGTTTTGACCAGCTTTAGCCCTTAATTGACCACTACATGCTGTGTATGGCTCGCAACGCCATCATGCAAATAAATTTCAAGTACACTGTTAAAGTAGACCCCAATGAGTCAGTGAGAGCCCAGCTCCTAGATGTTTCTGAATACAAATTAATCCTATTAATCCTTATTTACATCCATGAGAAAACCAGCAGATTTTAGAGGCCCCCTTCCAGAAGTCAAGACCAAGCAAAACGTTTCACAGGAGTCTCATTAGCTACAAGGCTTCTCTGACTGACATAATGGTAACTACTACTACCAACACACCTGGAGACCTCTCAGCACCTTATGTTTGTTAATTCTTGTATCAGGACTCGCTTTCTTATATATAAATGAAGATGGCTTGTCTGCAGGACACTAAGCAGCAAGTCAGTAATTAACTCCAGGTACATGCTCACATCTCCTGGAAGCTGTATTATCAACCTAGTAACGTTAGCTTTACCAAGGGAGCTGTGTAGGAGATATCAGGGTAAAGAAAATAAAATTCTGAGAAACAGAGCTCAACAGAGACACAAATAAACATAGAGCCTACCCCTGCTTTTTGAACAAAGCAATTTACCCAATCCTGTGCTTAATCCTCAGCAAGACAGACACTACCTTCAAGCAAAAGTCTTATTCCACCATCTTCTACAATTCCCAAAAGCCTTTTGACAGCACAAGCCCTTCCTGAGCAGGACCCACAACTCTCCCCCCTCCAAGAGCCCCCTGCCAACTCACAGGGGGCCGGGTCCTGGGGACCCCCTTCTGCTCCGCGCTGCTCCTCGGTGCAAAGCCAGCACCTGACCCGCTCTCCAGAGCGTGATGCTCTCTGCCGGCCACCTTCTCTCATAAACTCCTGCAGAACTCCATCTCCTCCCACCCCCCTCCAGGTGTGCTTTTACCCACCCAACTGCGCCCACCTGGGCATGGGGGCGGGGGGCAGAGCCATGGGCAAACCTGCTCTGCGGACAAGGGCTGGCTGAAAAGCTGCGTGGTGCATTATCGTTAACAGCTGTAAGGCCTTCCACAGGACTTGGGTGAGAATGTTGGGATGGGAAAATGCTAAATGAGGAAGAAGACTGGAGTTGAAACGCGGCTTTGATGCCACCTACCATTCACGTAGGCAGAACGGGAGGGGGCACCTCTGGGAGCTTCTCCGTCAGTCCCAGCAATGAGGTGATTGCTATGGCACAACGTTTCTGGACAACACGAATCTGACAGTGGCATGGCTGGGAGCTATTTTGTTAAATGCAGAAGCAGCAATGAGAAGTGAAAAGATACCCTCCCTTGAGCAGAGAGAAAATCTAAACCCAGGGGTCTAACCAGCAAAGCAAAGAAAAAAACCTTTCATTACCAAGGCACCCAGCAGCTCCAGCCCAATAGGAGACACGGACGATCCCACGAGATAATACCGTCCTTCGTGCCACTCAAAGCTTTTTTTGTGAATCCCAAATATTCTCCCAGATCTTCAGATTAGAGAAACACAAATGCTAATGAACCGGCCTTGAGCAAGCAGCAGCATGGGGCATCTCCCCTCTCCATCAAACCCTTCCCAGCAGACACCTCGCAGCACGCGTAACGAAGCAAAGACTTTTCCCAGAGCTGTTATAAACCCAAGGTATCCTTTCTGCTACACATCAGGGGGGACGAAAGCTCCTACCGGGATCTCAGAGATCCTCTGTTACGGTAACGCTCGGAAAACACTGTATTTCTTTTAAAAGGACAAGTGCTGTAGGCCGGAGGATGGGATGGCAAGAAACGGGCTGTGACTAAAGTCTGGCACCAGAGTGACTCTAAGTGGGGTGATGGAGGACTGAGGGAGCGAGGACAGCAGCGAGGGGAATAAAATTACCATTACTAGTACTGGACATGAAAGCCACCATTGCCCTTGATGGCATTCATAAAGTATACCCTTAGTAGGTATTACTGTAATAGGGCAATATTTTTTGTTCGAGCTGCTACACGGAAAGCGTTCATCCATGCCAAGAACGGAGGTCACTGTCTCACCGCTTCCTCACCGCCTGCGCTGGTATTTCTACTCGAGAGACCCAGCACTCTCTGCTGTTACAAATTCTCTTTTTAAGGAGGGGCAGGTTAGTATTAGGAGACAGAGAAAATATTTTAAAATGGAAAATGAACACAGGCCAAAAGCAAAATGCAATTCCGCATGCCTAAGCTTGCGGAAAGCTAACCTAACCCGTCCAAAGGAGACCCAACTTTGTCTAGCCAACAGCAATTTTGGCCACAGAAACTGTTAGACATGTTGAAAAGGAAGGAAAGTCAAAAGATTTGCTCTCAACTGCAATTATTTTAACTACATACAAATACATCACTTTCTTTACAAGGTATAAATAACTACACGCAATTACATGCTAATTACTTACAATTAAATTGCAGTGTAAATACAGCAATGCACAAAGATAATCAGATGGTTACTTGTACAATGTAAATTAATTGATAACGGGAGATTTACAATTGCAAATTAGAGCGATTACATTTTGAATACTGCGTTAGATGTTAGGTATTACACACAGTTAATCACTGAGGGGGTTTTTTCCCCCAATAGGGTAACATGATGCATTACACGTGGCAGCGGGTACTCCACTCTGGGGTGACAAAGGGAGGAAGTAGGTGACAATTTTCTGAGTCAGCACACACCCCCTTTGCTGTTATTTCCGACATAATTATCCTACATAATTTCCATCGCTCTCTGTTATCTGAAACATTCTCCATGCCGCTGGCAGTAGGATACTTACTTCTGATTAGCTTTGGAGAGAGAAATTTCTACAACCTTATCTTTCACTTGCATTTCTGATTCCCTCTCCTCTTAGCTCCATCCGGCACTCAATTTACTATCACTTGTGTGGCCATCTACAGCTATAAACATAAATTGTCTGCAATTTTACGCCTTCAAAATCCTGGGATTTTTTCATTATTTCACCAACACGCAGAAGGCAAATCTACCATCTATTCATAAAATAACAGCAGTGGGTGGTTTTGCTGCTTACTGGAATGTGTTTGTCCTTTTCTTAAAGGTTGTGCATGCCTGTGCGTGTGTGTTTATGTTATTCCAGAGCGTCTGCCTGTTGTCCCCAGTTCCTGCTAGAAAAAGGATGTCTGCGGTACCCGTTTGTTGATTTTCTATTGACTTCTGTTTGAGGCTGAAGGTGTTTCTCATTACTTTCTTATAATACAGTGAGGATACCAATTTAGCAACATTGACCTTGTAATGACGTTTATTTATTCTTGTATTACTGCCTGTGTTGAGCATTCTGTGCCTGTGTTTTGCTGATTTGGGATTACGTGAAACAGCTAGTAGGCTTGGTGTACCAGCCTGCGTGTGGTCAGTAATCTTGAATCAGCTCTTGATTTTAGCCCTGCTATAACGACTTCCAGGATTGTGAGATGCAGTTCAGTTGATGGGACAGTTTTGCTTAAATGCACCCGACCTAAAAGTCAGAAGTCCAACAGATAATTTAACACTTAGTGTCAAATTAGGCAGTTACATGGCAACACGGTGTTGGAAGAGAACAGTAACCTGTTCTTTGGTATAAGCACTCAGAACATCATGGCCAACCTCAACCGTTTAAAGTAACTTTCAACATAAATCTGCAAGAGTTCAGGTTTTTTTTGCCTTCTGGTTTATGACCCTTGCTTTTTCATTTTGTATTTAAACTTTTCAAACATCATCCTGCAAATAGCGAGAAACGTATTTCAAGTGGAAGGGGAAAGTACACCATGCTGTGCCAACAGAAATAATGAATTCCTCCTAGGGTTGTTGAGGCATGTACTGATTACTACTACAACTGCACATTGCAAAAAGAGGACAGTTTGGTAGCCTAAATGGCTGAATTTTTATTATTTCCTCAATAAAGAAGAAAATGGTGCCAGAATGCTTATTAGAAACTGAGGTCTCAATTCTCTCTGAATGAGGTTTTTGTACCCCACAATGACATACTTAAAGCTCCACAAATTTGACACATGAAGAGATCCAATGGGAAGTGCATAAACACCGGACAATCTGGCAGAATCTCTTGCTTAAGCAGCACTGAATGCCTGCATAAATGAGATCTTCAGGATTTTTAGGGTGTTCAGAGATAGTGAATTTCAAGTAGAATGGTAATTTTCTGACTATTTTTTTCCCTGCTGGTAGTCACGAAGATGCAGAATTATTGCAGGCTCACATAACATGCCATTTTGTTATGAAAAAAAGTTGTTATTTTCAAATGATAACCGTGTAACTCTTTTTTTTGAGTAATTTATAAATCCAACCCAGGTACTCCAATAGCCCTGAAAATACTTTCTAGCATTTTCCCCCGTGTCACAGCTTTTACACCACACCCTCCCAAGCCAAAGCCTGGTGTATCTTGGCGCTACAGATAAGAACTGAACTAAGATCGAACGCAGACGCCTGCAACACGGTGGAGGGAGGGAGAAAGGGGCTTGTGGGTCTTGTTCTCCACAGATCTCTGCAGCGAGCGAGATACCCGTGAGCACGCAGGGAGATCTTCCAGTGTCCATGGCCACAGGAAAGGAGAAAGTTGAGAAGAAACCCGTTGTGAGCAGGGCACCTGGAGCTTGGTTTTTTGCTTAACATGGAAAGGAAAGGTTCACAAGCAAAGTGTGCTTCTGGTTTCATTTCCTTGAGGGGTCAGGTAGAAGACCAAGGCACGGTGGTCCAGATGACAAGCGCTTTACTTCTGCGGTTTGATTAGCAGCTAGGTAGGAGCCTGAACGTGTAAGACGGGACAATTCAACTGGAAATCTCTATTAAATTTTTTGCTTACAAAATAAGAAATTATCAGCTCTATGATCTGTAGGTCACACAGCTAGCTAGGCCGTGTAACCTGCAGGTTAAACATGCATGATTATATATCGCTTGTTAGAAGTATGACTGAACTAATTGATGGAAAAATCCTGCTGCACCCAACTGACCTTATTATTGTTCAGATTAAGAAAAGGTCCCTGCAGAGCAATGACAGCCAGCGCTTCAAGAGTGTTTTCAAATCTAATGCGGTATTTTACCAACACGCAGAGATATTTCACACTGCAGTCACCCCTAACAGCATCCTGTATCAGATGACAGAAAGGAACTTGCCACCCATCATGGGGAGACCGCACAGTAATCCTCGGAGAGATGCTGTACTGGCAGGATCATTAAAATGCATGACATATAGTCTGGCTGCTATCAGATCAGCAGTGCATGGGAATATGATGTCTATAATAGGGAACATACTGGCTCCAACCTTCGTATTCATTTGGGATACCTTTACTACATCACAGTTGGACTGACTTATTTCGTAAAGGGGAACGGGCCATATGTACAGGTCTCCAGTTGGCAAGCGTCGCGAGGAAAGGAAACACAGAAAGCATACGAGCGGCTTTTTGCAGCAAGTCCAGCTGAGAATGAGGTTATGATTTTCAGTTTGCAAATTATTAGTGTATGCATGGGTAAGAATATAAAGGTTCCCTTACAAAAGAGAGGCAGGGAAACAGAGCACATTTTACTTATTCTTCAGCTCTATTGTACTTTCTCGGTAGGAGGTGAAAACTGGCAATTACTCTTGAAGATGCACAGATAGGAAGATAGAACATAAATCAAAATAAAAAGAATATGAATGCATTCTTCAGTTATTCAATGGATATTTATTCAACCAAGGTGCTTGGGAAAGACTGTTATAGCAAGCCACACAGTACATTATGAGAAGTTTCTCCAATCTGCTTGATGTTACTTGGCAATCAGAAAAAAAGGAGATGAAGAGAAGCGACGATAGTGTATGCAGCACACAATCCAAATAAAGCCATTTGGAAAGAAAAGGTCGGTACTGGTCGGGTTGACATGAATAGTATTTCTATAAGATGCAAGTAGTTCATAATAAATACATAGATGAATTTTAGGAACACTTACAACATTTCTGTTCTTGAACTCTAAGGGGATTTTAAAGGAAGAGAGGAAGACATTCACGTGGACAGTACTTAATTTTAAAGACCATATTCTTGCTCTAAAAAAAAGCCTTTGTGTATTTGAAGGTCAGAATTCAGATGAACTTGCTGGAATTCATATTCATCAGGAAGAAACAAAGTAAGTCCTGGGAAGCCCATTAAAAAAATATAATGTGCTTTTTCCTCAGGAATTACTCCGAAATTGGGTGTCATGTATCTGACTTAATGCTCTAATGGTATGACTTGAACACTGGGGGAGGATTTACAGGAAATATCTGTTCCTTATCTGATTATAGAAAGAAACCAAAGTCTTGCAGTCTGACACTCCAAGGTGGCTTGCTGTCAACCTAAACCTCCAAAATTAACTATTTATCATTGGATTAAAACAGAGCTCAGATCAGCCACATTGTTCAAGCTCAAAGACTCTCAGATCTCAAAGGAACAGACCAAAAAAAACCCACAAAGCCAGGCAGGAAAACACAGAGGCACGGAAAAAATGAGGTGACCCGCTGACTCCTTCAGAGCAAGAAATACCACGGTGGCCCCGCAGACCAGTCCTATAGACAACACCGCTTTCCAAGTTACAGGCTGGAAATTGTGACAAACCAAGCTTGGTGGCAGTTGTTACCAGAACAAAACACCTTGAAGAACAATTTCTGTATGAGAAATGATTCGGGAGATTGCCAGCTATCAAGAAATCATTCAGAAAAATCTTTTTGGAAAGTCTCTCCTAATGAAAAATGCAGAAGCTCATCACGAGAGCCTCACTTTTCGAAAAGAGCAGTACAGAGGTTTTGTCGAGGCTGGAGCTTTGCAGATGTGATTTTATCTTAAAAGCAGGTCCTTGAAAACAACCGGGAGCACGCCAAGGAGGCACACAGGCACTTCAGGGATCTTGAAAAGATATCGCGGCATATAGCAGGAGACAAATGATGAGAGTCGAGTTAGACACAGCGGGTGCAGGACCCGGTGCAGCACCTAACAAATCCCCCGTTACGGGAGCAGACGCCTGCCAGGGGCTGTGCTGGGTCTGTAGGTCTCTCAGCCTCTGTGCCTCGCTCCAGACCTACTGCAGATCCCAGGAGCTATCGCTGAGACTGATCCGAAGGCTTTATAGCCCAGCTGCTATGCTTGTTTGGATTATATTAAATAAAATTAATTGTACTATTATATATTATGAATTATACTATGATTATATTCAATGAATGAAAACAGCAGCCTCAACAAAGTATACACCCTCAATTTACAAAATCTACTGGTAGTAATTAAAAAGAATTACATTCAAAGACCAAGGGAAATCCAGGGAAAATCACAAGACAGTGGCACTTCTGCACTAAAAACTTCAGCAGTACACTTAGGGTAGTAGTAAAACAGAAAAGGAGGCAGGCTAAAGTTTCAAGAGCTAGTTTTAATTTTAAAATATATACATATATATATATATACTGAGAGTGGCTTCTGAGGAGAACCGTGTCCTCCAAACCCGCGGACCCCTGAGCCGAAGCAGGCAGCGGTGCAGAGGCACCTGCCCAGTGCAGGTGGGAGCAGCCGCAGGCACAGGCTGGGTGACAAGAACACAGGAGAGAGGCAGGGAAGGAAATAGTAGCTGTTTTCAAGCACGTGTAGCTTCTCTGATGGCATATTTCTAATGCAAATGTCTGGTAGACTGGGGACAGAAGCTGGGGGTTTTTAGCAACAGGATAACTAAGATGAGATAGATTATTTATGCATGAATGCAATATTACAGTGCCAAAAAAGCTAACAGTGCATTAATTCCCCTGCCTACTGATTTAAAGGACCAGGTCACAGCCTTGTCAGATGCTTTTACATGTCAGAGTGGTCCGTCGGAGCCTAGCACTGCTGCTCGCTGGGTTTTGTGTCATGCCACCACTGCAACAGACAGCTCGCCGACAGGTAAAGACCAAATCTCTGCCCTGATTTCCTCTCGGACCCACTGACCCAGTCTGAAGGATGCAGATGCCCGTGTCCCATGGCCCAGGCATCCACAGCCTAAGCTTAACACTCAGAGGGCAGCTGCAGCCGCTGACACCATCTGATCCCTCCTCAGCTGTGTCGAGGAACTCCTAAAATCCGGTACTCCAAGCTTATCCCTACTTTCATCAGCGCTGGACCCCAGAATGCCTTGTTATATACCCTACGACCGTTAAATCCTATGTTGTGCACCATACGCATGATACTGGCACAAGGGGGGAAGCAAAGATCAAGATGCATCAGCATTTGGTAGGTTCTGTATCACTTTTAAAGGGGTCCAAGCTGCCACCCCAGAAAGTTTTTTTAAATAATCTTAATTGTTGGGCTTTTTCCCCTTTATTTAAGGAGTACGAGGCGCTCCATCTTGAATATAGAATTAATGTGTCTTTGCCCAAAACAATATGCAGCATGAAGGAAATTCAAACTGACACTATTCCCAGACAGCAAAGGCAAACTGATTTAGCAACTCTGACAGGCATTTATAAGCAAAATAAAATGTGAATCTAATTTCAGCCTACCGTACTGAAATAATATGCAACATGTTTTGATGTCATAACATGAATATTTCATATATGAACAGCATCTTGTTTGGTAGTGAGATGCTTCCAGACACCTGCGAGAGAAGGTCCTGGGAGGCAGAGAAGGCTTAATTGCTATTTCTCAGTGAGCAACCTAACAGTACAGTAACTTTTAGATCCTTATTGACTTCTTAACTCTTTTGCCGGATGTCAATATGTAAAAGTTTAGAAGTAAAAGTCATGGCTGAGCCTTTCCTTCTAATTAATGGCCGTATTGATCAGCTACATTTTCCTCTTGCCTCGTGTCACAAAAACCACTGGATTTCGGAAGGGTCCCTGCCAAACAGGTATTTGTACTTATGGCTTGCTAGTAAAAAGCCAAGACTGAAATCTCCAGCATGCTAACAGCATCGCTTTTTAAAAGTGCATTGATAATGAACAGCCCAATGAACTAGGGCAAAGTTGGGTATTTATGGTCTCAAGAGCATTTTGTTTTGATTTGCATGGAGTTTCAAGGTTCAGCAGTTTAATAGCCAGCATGGCCACATTTTCATTTCCTTCATTTCAAATTTAGAAAAAAAAAACCATCACAAGGTTACATCTCAAACAAGAAATCAATCCCAAATTCTACCTAGCAGTTAACCAATGGATGTGGAAAATATAGTCCAGCCACTGCTGAAGTTTTGCTGAATTTTGTTACAAAGCATTTGCACAGCCCTTAAAGCTGCTCAATATCGTCTAGCCTAAAAATATACGCAAAGAAAAAAATGCACATAATTTAAATGACACTGAATATTCAATAATGGTAATGACTTAAATATTAGAGGGTCTTTGATGTGTATTTCTGGGGAAACTGCATTCGTCCTTGACCTTTGCTTACTCATTATTTTGTCTACACATAATTAACACATTCATAATATCATATAAATGCCACTTATTGATACTGTCCCAAGGGCAACTAGTTATCTAGGAAGAACATGGACACATTAACATTTACTAGCTCATTTAGCTTCTCGTCCGCATTAAACTCAAGAAATCCATTTGTCAAATCACACAGAACTGTATAATAAACAGGCAATATTTAACAAGTTAATGTTTTAAATTTTGTCAGACAACAGTGACAGTCATTTAAAGGGACAGCCACTAACGAGAGCGGCAGCGATCCCGTGCTGCCGTGGCACGACTGCCACTCCAGGATACAGACGATGGTTGTAAATAGATATAATTTACTTTCTTAGTTTTTACATTTTTTTCTTATTTAGCAACAGCGAGTTGCTATGTATACTGGGTAACAGCTTCAAATTCATCCTCAGTGAACTGCGTCTACTCAGGAGGGTAACGTTGCCCCCAAGGCACCAGCTCAACAAGGTTTGAGGTCATTCAGGTCAGGTATTTAATCATATTATACCGTATCTCCTTACCTACGGATTTCACCGCTTTGCGAGATGTTGAGTATCTCCCGCAGCAAGGCCAAAACCAAGAGCCTGGCAAAGGGGTTTAAGGAAAATTAATAGTAATCTCGCATCCTCTTTTTTTCTCCAGAACGCGTTCTCCATTATTCATCAGCACAGCTAAATATTCGGGGTCACTTAAGATTATTGTGAGCATTTTGTTCACTGTACTTGACTTTTATCTGGGAATTATTTTGAAAGACTTTCATGACAAATATCTGGTAAAACACATGTCAGCACTTTGGCAGGGCTGGCAAATTTTTAGTGAGCTCGAGTTAAATTTAAAATGGAAATTGGACTAATTAATTACTTGAGATGGAACAAGAGCAGGATTTCAGCATCCGACTCCGATGAAACAATGCAAGAAAAAGCAACAACTGGCGCGATTCCAGCGGGAACAAGTGCGGGCAGCGCTTCCCAGCGAGCAAGAGCAGGCAGGAGCGAGCAAGAGCAGGCAGGAGCACGCTCCCTGGGCTGCAGCCTCCTGTGACCGACAAAGAAATGACCTGGAGAAAGGCACGGAGGAGTAACGGGCTCTCGAGATGACACCGTGACATTTTCTCTCCTAAGGGAATGAAAATAATAATGAGTAAGATGTCAAACCGAGAACCGATGGATACTGGCAGGCCCGTCACCAATGCTTTAGGTATGAAGAAGTCCTGGGGATCAGGACTGCGGTTTCAGGGCTAAGGGCTCCCTGGCTGTGGCCCTGCACAAGTGTCCCCGTGTCACACTCGTGCGACACACGCAGAGCCGGGCAAAGATGCAGAAAGCGATGCTGGAATCCCATCTGCGTCCTGGATGCTTTGGTTAGGCTACAAGTATGGCTCTCAATAATCTGGACTAAAAGTTTTACTGCTTCCAAGCCAGGATCTTTCTGTTCAAGAGAAAAAATAAAGTGCTTGGTGAACAGACAAGGAATGTACTACATGAGGCTCCAACAGGGAAAAATAATGAATAAAGCAAGAAACTGCTACCAGGTTTTCATTTTGTACTTTTACAACAGAAGAAGGAAGAGAAATGAAATATAGCCTAAGTGAGTAAGAAGCAGGTGGTGTAAGGAATCAATACACAAAGTTATCAAATAAGCAACGCTGGCTGCCAGAAGAGACCTTTCTGACAGATCCCACCGGAGGATATCCTGAGCATTTCAGCATTAAAAAATAAAAAATCATAAGCACCCCTAGGCAAATAATGGATTTTTCCCTGCTAATGTTGATTTAAAATATGTAAATGTATTCACAAAGTAGAAGGTGTGGATAATGACTGTTAAATGTGCAGAACAGTGACCATTAAAAACAATAGCAGCAAATACACAAAAGAAAACAGTTTTCAGTTTTGATTTTTCTATGTTCACCATGGAAACCTCTCTCTAAGCATTATCATCAAGTTCAGCTGAAGAAATACAACAGGCAAAGTTTTACCCTCCTTTTTATTTGTGTAGTGGAGGGCAGAATTTTCCCTTATGTGCTTCGTCAAAACAGTTTGAAATAGGAGTGTTTGTCTATCCATAGGAAGAAACCCACGAACTCCTCACAAATCGAAAATTACCCATTACAAATTCTCAGGTTCTGTTCTGGGGGAAAGTGGTGAAAAAAGGCAAATCTGAAGATGAAGTACAGCAAAAATGGATCAAGCCTGTGATTTGCCCAGCCCTCTCTGCGCAATATTCCTCTCTTCTCGTAGGACCTGCACGGAAAATACATGTGGAAGTGTCCGGGGTCTCTGACAAGTTACTGACAGCTGATGGATGGATCAAATCCAATAACTGGAATACAAAATGATAAGGTTCAGAAATGAAGGGGATGAGTGACAGTGGCTAAGGAGATGAACGGACAGGGGAACCTTCACAGCAGAAGGCTGAATCTCCTTTTTCTTCGTGAAGAGGATAATGAATCGGTTGACAACAGCAGGAATTCATTTTCAGCTATGAATATTGGTCTTAAAAAAAACTTTACAGTGCTTTTACATTCGTGTTAGCAGTGTTGCTAACATGTGGAAGGTATTTAAGACTTTATGAAACTTAACTGTGACCAATGATAATGGGTATCTGTGCCAACAACATGCCATCACGTTGGAGGGCTGGAAATGCTCTCCCAGATCAGAAGTCCAGCCCACTCATACTACTGACACACCACCGCTTTACTCCCTTCCTAATGCCATCAAAGTCACTTCAAAGGCAGTTTTATGACCTCTAAACATGTTCAGATTCAGAAATACTGAAGAAAGTCTTCAGACATGTAATATGACCCAAAGAGTAAAAGGATCATAAAGAAGAGAGCTGGGGGGGGGGGAAGCATTTTGGATCAAAGCATATTTGCACCTAAGAACCACTCTGTCCAATGTAGCTTTTAGAATTTTTAATAATTTGGTATGTTGTATCATTAGTAAAAATAAAGTGTCTTATAAATTAATTCTCAGGAGTATCCTATTTAATTGACATTTTCCACTGGAGAAAGAAATCGCTCAAAGGGAAGTTTCCAAAAAGCAACGCTTCTCTGGACTACTGCGCATCCTTTTTTCTAATGCAGCTTCCTCCCCCTGCAGCCCAGTGTAACTCTGCTATTTCTGCCACACTTCTATTTTCAGCTAATATATTTAGCCATTTGCAAAAGTGGAATATGAGGAGCCATCCAAAACGGACCCACATTTCCTGCTTTTTTTTCAACAAACTAATTCTACTCTCTCCCATATCCTGCCTGTACAACTGACATCCTTCCTACAAACCAGTCTACAAGACCACAGTACCATTTAGCAATCAAAACACGGATGCTCGTTATCTGCTTCTCTTTCTGCTATTTACTTTTTTGGCCTCCATTCGCCTTTTCTTCTCAACTTACACAATATTTGGGTCAGTAACTTTCAACACTTTTACTTTTGCATTGTTTCACACGCGCTGGCAGGTGTTATGGGAAATGCATCTATTCTAGTCGTATTATTAATTTATAAACATTTACAAAAATTACACAGACATATACTCTGCAAAATCAAAATACCCTTGGGATACTTGGCCAACTTTAGTTCACAAATACTAATGACAACTTTCCTCCCCTCCCCTTTTCAGATTATATGTTTAATTTAAGAGGATTCTTTTTTTCCTACAAAAGAATCCAAAAAGCCCAAACGGGGCGGGGGGGTGGGGTGGGGTGGTGTTTGATTAGAGAGAGGGAAAGAAGGATGAAGCTGAAGTAGTTATTTTCTTCTGGTCCCGAGTTAATCCTGTAGGAAATCAGTGCAATTCAAAGGGCTTTTTTTTTTTTTTTTCCAACAAAACATCTAAGTCAGCTCATGTTCATCTGAAACTCAGTTTACTTTAGAAAGGCTAAAGTAATAAAGCAGTCCATCAATTATTTAAAGTGTTTGGCCCTGATCCTGGGAGGGCTTGGGTACATGCTTAATTTCATCACAGTCTTAAAGGCAGAGTCTTCCACGGCCAGAGGCTCGGTCAGTGAAGCGGCTGGGAAAGAAAACGCATGAATTGGCTTTTTCAGTGAAAAGAGAAGAGTCGTTCTGCTCGTGGACGAAGGATGCTCTGAGCAGACAGTCGGGACGAATCCAGACCCGGTTGCTCAGGGCATGGTCCCTGCCACCCCGGTGGCCCCCCGAGTTCAACCACCCCCATCGGCAGCCATCTCACAGCGGGGTCGGAGCCGGACAGCGGGGTCCAGACGTAGAGTAACGAGTGCCGAGGGAGGGGGGACGGTCCCGTCCCTGTTCCCCCCCAACCTCATCGCCACGGGCCAGACCCGAGGGCGGCTGAGCCTCAGCGCTGGCGCGCACTCAGCCTGCATCGCCCAGGGTCCCCAGGTCCTTTTCAGCCGAGACGCTGAAATACAGATGTAGAAATTCAGAAAATACGGGTATATAGTTAATATATATAAAAATATACTACACTGCGTAAAAATAGAAGTACAGATAATACACATAATCTTTGTCCTTACAAGAAGGGGATTGCAATAGAGAAATACATTCTTCTCTTCCATGGAATTTAATTAGTTACTAAATTTAGATACTGTCAGTATAGTTATAGACGATTCACTGCAGCTGGATTTAAATATTGTATGATATTTTATATTTTACACAATACTAATGGATGACATTACATTAGTATAGATATTGTCAAGTATTTCTATGCGAATGCTTAGGTCTCCTCATAACGGTTTAGACAGCTAGATCATATTTGATTACATTCTCAAAAACATACTTTCAGTCCCAGGTATTGGCAGTTTTAAAGCAAGTATTCAGAGAGACCCTGAACCCCATGCAGCTGGGAAGGGCTGAGCCAAAGCAAAAGTAGAGGTGCAAAAATAATTAAATCTGTGTTAAGCATAGGGCAGACTTATGATGCAATCCATGGGGGATAAAGTCAAGTGTTAAAATTTCTCCTCTGCCATAAACTTATTAATTTTAATAGCTCAGTACACTAAAATTCAAAGAATTTGGGTAGAGCTTACTAGAAACTGAAGTGCCTAAATATCTCTGTATCTCTGACCATCTTCACATGTGCACCTCAGTCCTTTGCCTCCAATAAAATAGCACACGACTAGCTCAGGAGAATTCCACAAGGATAATTAAAGACCTGAAATTTTAAGTCCATTCAGAGACTACAGTAACAAAGGTCAAATGAGTTCTCAAGTCTGATTCAAACTGTTTCTACTTCAAACCACAGAACTTCACAAGGTATTTCCTCCTGGAGACGCTGGGCTTAGCTATAGTCTGGCCTAAATTTTTGGAGTCTTATTCAAAAGTCACCGAGACAGACAGTATCTGCCATTTCAGACTGGTGCAATTTGTGAAGGATTTTATAAATCCTTGAAGAGCATTCTGCCACCTTCTTTTTAATTTTTTTTTTATTGAGCAGACTCACGCAGCCCAAACTACTTTGCAAGATCTGTGCCACGGTAATGCATGGGGCTGACATCCCAGGTCTGCCAGAGAGAGAAGCTACGTGATCCAGAACTAGAAGTGCCATTTTAAAATGTGACCCTGAAGTTTATTTTTGACAGATGGGTTTTTTCAGGTATAGAACCGTGTTATCTCCGTAATATCGGAACTGAATTTCAGTTTGATCTATAAGATTATTTTCATTTCAACCCCTTTGGACACTTGCAACAACTATATTTCCCTTCTCCCTACAGGAATCTAATTTGGTCTTGCACTGCGACTCTGCTTAGAAAGCTGTTTAGTGGCAATGTTGCAGAAATATGAATCAAATTTTCTTGAGTGAAATAAAATTAGCTATCCAGGAAAGGATAATCCACTTTTCTAGGGGCAGAGATTCCATATTTTAGGTAATGGTTCTAAAATACAATAATAATCATCATAATAAAATGGTTCTGAGATACAGAGCATGCTGATAGCAAGCAGGCTATCAGAGGTAGCCTTGCTGTCTCTGGATACACTGGGAATGATTGGAAGCATTGGCTGGTATATTTACACCACAAATCTCAGAACTTCCTGACATTAAAATAAAGGAAAACGATGACAGCGTAACAGCTGAGGGCTTGGTCAGGGAGCTGGTTTTGATTTAGAGACCACTCCAGTGCCAGGTTAAATGTTTTTAAAAGAGGATTTGAAGGATCTTCCTCCCGGAGCGAACCAGAAACGCCTGCGCTAGATGTCTTCTTTGGGCACAACGGGCGACCTCGTCCCTCTGCGCCGCCTTGGCAGCCAGGAGGAATCTTAAAACTGCCTTAAATCCGACAGTTCCAAACGTGCATCGTCTAGAGTGCACTTTGCTTTTCAAAAGACCAAATTAGTCGTGATGTTTTGTTTTCTGCAGAAGGGCATCTCCAGCTCACACCTAAACCTGCGGTGAGAGCAGGTGACCTGGTTTCTGGTGGTTTTTCCTCCCAAGGAACAAACGTGGGTGTCCTGACCTGCTCAGTACACTGCGGAGGTGCTCTGGACAGCTGCCTAATGTGCCAAACAACGCAGAGTCTCCCTGAACTTCAGAAGTGCAAATTCAGAGCTCATGAAACTGCCTGACGTGGCCAAAACCATGCAGTGGCAGTGTTTAGCAGCTACCCAGTTCTGCACATTTTCTGAAGCCCTCTTGGTGCAACTCAGCTGCAGTTTCAAACCGCTTCACACCGCCATCCATCCCCCTCCATCTATTTGCTTTCTCAGGCATCGCTGCATGTTTAATTTCTAAGCCCTTGAGGGTGATTGAGCCAATTACCAAATGTACAGTCAGCTCTCCACGATGAAGTGCTCAACAACTTCAGTTCACATCCAAGTTTCAGGAGCTGCTGATCATTGCAAACAGGCTGACCTTCCCCCTCCGCCTGAAAAACACAGCACCAACTAAACTGCCAGTTTAGAGCATCATCTCTCCTCATCCCATATTTCTCAGCTACGCCCTGCCTTTCAGTACGTCCAGTAGTTTGGCAACTAAAAGAGGATAGGGACCTTGTCAGGAATTGGGCTCATCTCCTGGTAAGGGCGGCAGAATTGGAAGAAAGGGCTGCGAGCAAAATCAGGGCCAGGAAGATGTGAGGCTGCAGCCCTCCTATGGCCAATAGTCTAAAATATGACTATTGCTGAGGATCCTGGAGAGATTTCTGGTTTAAAACAGCCCGCATGGGATTCAGAGCAGGCTATGGACAAAGCTCTCTCTCAGCCCAGAGCAGACTGGGACAACTCGTCGTTATTTGAAGGTGATCAAATACCTCCTTGCAATGCATATACCTCTCCCATGGCAAAAATTATCAGTGATGGTATGTGCCCTGTGAGTGTTACTGGACATACTGTGCTCATAACTTTAAGTTTTCTGTTGCGGTGTGACATGATAAAATTTAGAGTATATGAACACTTCTCCATCAAATCCTTTTTTTCCTATGGACATCTACTAAAAAAAAATCCTGTTAAAACAATTGCATCATGCTCCCATAACAGCTAACAAGCTGGGGTGGTTTTTTTCCCCTCCGTTTCAAGTCATTCATAGTGAAGTACCTTCAAGAGTGAAAACCTCCCGTCACAGCCAGTTGGCAGGAGGGCTACACTTTCAATATCCACTCCAGGGATGAAGGACGAGCAAACTCCTAACCTGCACACTTGTTGTGGAAAGCCCTCGGCCAGTGAGACCACACCATTCCCAGCTTCCATTTAGCTGAGCAAGCGAAGCCGGGAACCCATTAATTTACTGCGTGAGTTATGGTTCCCTGCAGCACCTTTTGTTCACTGTCAAGGTTCTGCAACAATGACGAATGCAGCTACATTCAGCCCAAAACTCTAGAATTTGATATACTAAATCATTCTAGATATTAAATGTCTCAGCGATAAGCCTAGTAAATGAATTCCTCTGGAGCCTACACTTCTTGCTGTATATGAGGCAGGAGGGACTCCCGATATAGCTCCCTACTGTTTCATGGAAAATTACAGAGTTTGGTAGCATTGTTACCCCCAGGAAAGAAACCAGAATCCCAGGAAAATTCACACAACTTCCAGTGGCTACTAAAAGCAGCTGCAAATCTGCCTGAATAACTGAGGCAGCGGAAGGCAGTCTGGGGCATTAGGAGGTGACCAGTTATTCGTATTTTATTAGCGGTAGCTATACACGCATATAAAATTTCCACTTACCCTAGTAAATAAACAGAAAAGACTGCAGCAAAATAAACAAACAGGGGAACATAGTCAGAATGCTTAAGCAGCAAGACACAGGCAGGTTTTCAGTCATACTCTTATCAACCTCACTATTAATCTTTTTTTGTTTAAAATTATCTCCTTCCTTCAGCCACAGCATACTGAAGTCGAGAGAACTGAATACATTTCATCGTAGCTAATTTGTAAAGAATAGGTAACTTTCCAAAGGAAGCCTAAACCAAAACAGATTAAGGCATGAAGGGGGTGGAACAATTGCTACTTCATTTTTAATTTCTCAAAATCACCATCAGATATATCACAGCGGTTAACACCGGCAAGATTTTGCAAGCTTCATAAACAACAGAGGTATTACCCATTATCACGCAAGTACAAATTAGTTTGACCTTTCCAGCTTTCTCATACTAGGCTTCCTTTTTTCCACTTGACTAGAGAAAACATTGAGCCAGTCCACGTTCTGCGCTCTTCATTCTCAGATGTATTTGACTAGTGTTTTTTCCCTACACCTGCGATTAGAAGAGACCCATCAAACACTGAATTCACCTGAGCAATTCTTTCACTCAAAGCAGCGCATTACCAGTGCTCCCTAGGAGAGACTCAGCCTTACCCAGCTTGGCATTGCACCCTATCTGCTTTTCCCATCTCTGCCTCCCCGGTAAAACAATGTGTGATATGTTCCTTTAATATTCATTGCAGGAAGTGTTGACAAACAATATGAAAATTTTGCTGTGGCAGCAGAGATGAGAGAGGGAAGGATGCTCCGTGCTTTCCATCTGCCCTGCCCGTCCTTCCTGCCCACGGTCCTTACCCCTGCCCGCCGAGATGCCTGCTTGATGCCCACAGAAAACGGAGCTGGCAAAGCAGATCTCTTCTGCCACGTGGATTTCTGGACTGGACGAACGCTGAGCTAGCCTTAACAGGAACGTGTACGTCCCCAGAAAGCCTTCCTGCAAGTCATCGAGTAGAAGTGCTCACACAGACAAACTATCCCTTGTGCCACGCACCTTTCAGGACAGCTTCTCTGCGCAAACTGTGCACGGGCACTGATTTCTGCAAAGTTTAAAATCATTCCTCCCGAATAATCGGTGCCTTCTATCAGCAAGTCTGACCCTGTTGGATCCAACAGAGGAATCCTCTTGTTCTCTTGGTCATCTTGTGTTGAAAGCCAAGGAGCTGAGGAGGAGCAGAGAGAGAGGGTAATGCTGAGCAAGCCACAAAAACCCCCTTACCTGTCAGCCAAAATGTAAGAGGACCTGCTGAATCAGGCTGTGTAAGTAAAGATGGATAACAGCGAGTACAAAAGCAGTGGGGAAAAGTGAGGGGTAAGCTGAGAAGCGGGATGGGTCAACGGAGAATCACGACACGGATGAAAGAAATGTGTCAAGGAGAAAAGCGACACGTTTTTTTTCTTGGATTCCTCAGAATTGGGACTCCTGAGGAAATCATACCATAGAAATTGTGATTAGGGTTATAGGCGTAAAAATTCAATATCCATCTAAAAGCCTGCAAACCGGCACTGGCTCTTTCCCAGGCCAGCGCAGAGGGGCACGCTCCCAAAGCTCCAGGGCTGGCTGCGGGTGCTCTGTGCCGGACAGGGAGAAATGCACAGTGGGATGCGGGGTGGGATGCGGGGCTGCGGGATGCGCGGCGGGATGCGCGGTCGCAAGCTGGGGGTTGATGTTGCTGGGGCGGCAGCCGGAGCCGTGCGGGTGATGCGGGTTGAGTGCTGCCACCCTGTGGGACCGGTGTCACTCGTGTCTCTGCGTGTCACCGTGCTGCGTGCCCTGCTGAGCTCCCCACGCTCAACAGCGTAGCGGGGTTTGGGAAACCGGGGTGGGGGGCTCTGATGCCCAAACAAGCTGTTTCCAGAGAAGCGTAAGGCACTGAAATACGTTTGAACGTTAATTCAGGAGCTGGAAATGTTTATAAATATGATTTGGAACAAAAAGGTTACTGAATTCTGGCCAGAATAAGAACAAATATTACAATTCAAAATAATTTGCGTGTCAAAGTTAACTATCTGATGTATTTACACAACTCATATTTGCTCACGCATATCAAGGCCTGGGTTGAAATCCTGTTTTGTACATTGCTACGAGCTGATTCTGTTTGAAATTACCCTTCTGCTGTACTTCATATTTCATTCATTTCTACTTCCAGCTATACATGCACAACAGAGGGCATTATACATCTCCCTAATTGAACAATACAGATCAATTAAATATGAAAAGTCATTCTTGGACTAAAACCCTCTTAGGCAAATGTTCTGCTCTTACGCTAAGTAACTCTCTTAAAAAAGCTAGGAGTTGAGTGCTGTTCAGAAGCTGCTTCTTTTTTTTTTTTTTTTTTTTTTTTTCCAAAAGACAGGAGACCAAGAAGATTCATCCATTCATTCATGACAAGAGGATACAGAGCTTTTGCCTCCATTTCACAAGAGCAGGGTAGCAGTGATAAAAAAATCTTATTTGATGAAAGCTGTTCAGAGCTCTGTGCAGGAGGTGAAAACCCCCCTCTGCTCAGCACCGAGCACGTCTTTCAAACAGCTGTTGTGGGTCAGGCCATTAACACAAAGTTAAGTACAGTGTTATCAAATAATATCATGGAAAAAGAATATCACATGAAATGAATTTACGCACCATTGGTAGCCCACCAGCTACAGGTTCCTCACACACATGCTATATAAAATGTGAGGGTCCTGCTCAAAGGTCCCAGGGGAGAAGATCCAGTGCATCAACCCAGCAAACAGTTCACACTTGATGGTGTCAGAAACCAAGGTTGCCATGGGTGGGCCAAGATCCCCCTGCAAGCAGCTCAGCACTATCACAGTTAGCCAGGATGCTTGGTTTGCCACCGACTCACCCGTACCTGTTCTTTGCTAACACACAACCTGTCCTATAAAAGATTATTGACTTAAACCTGGTACAAACCTACAGCTAAGTTAACAGAAGAATCTAGCTCGGATACGAGCCCAATACTACCAGTCCAAGGAAGGGAAACCTGCCTGACAGCATCCTGGGCAGCTTACGGGCTTTCTCCCACCCCGAAGGTCAGCCCTTAGCTCGTAGGTAGTGAGTGGCGCGGGACTACCCAAAGAGACAGAAGAACAGACCATGGCTCAGTCAAAAGATGGGCATGGAGAAAACAGGACTAAACCCAGCAGAGGGGGTTGAGCAGAATTCGGTTTTTCTACTGATTGCTCATTAACAGAGCCCAGGAAGGGGGAGATCGCCCAAACCGTGGCCATGGATCAAACTGGAGAAAGATCGCTGCTCAAGGTTTTATAGCTATAGCTAGAAAGATGTGAAAATGGGAAATCATAACTATTAACATACGGCCGGGGAGCAGGGAAAGCGGCGTGCACTGAATACACTCGGCAATCCTGTGGACTTTCCCAGACAGCTAGTTGGGTTTTCACACTCCTACTACTGGAAGCATAGAGATGGAAATGTGTTTAATTGTTTGAGTATGATGTTGTTTGTAAGTCTTCCCAAATAATACCTTGTTAGCTGTATAAAAAGAGTTCAATAAACCATGCACTTACAGTTCAGTTAAAAAACCACTGGTAGGTTATTGCTAGTCAGTACTATTTAGATTAAATTACCATTCGTAATACAGGTTTCTCCATTACAAATGCCAAGCATGCTATTTGTTCCCTTTCTTAGTCTTCTAATTGACTAAAATGACCTGCTAAACCTTATGTAGATTGGGTTTAAGTACCACATCTCTTCCTTGGCAAAACATTTATAGAAATAAATTATAAACACAAATTTTGTCTGAGGCCAACAAAGATCTAATACTGATAGAAGTTACGGAAGGGTAAATGAACGTGGAGTTAGAAGCAGCTCAGGACCAACTTGTCTCCCGAACACCTACCAAGTGCCAACAAACTCTTTGAAGTCCCAGCAGCTCTGACTACGTCCCCTCGGCTGGGTGCAATCCAGTGGGACTACCATGCTCCCCCCACCAGTCACCTCCAAAGTACGGTAATTTAGGAAATCCCAGGAGATGCAAGTGGTGACCAGGTCGGAAATTAAACTACTCCCGAAAGACCGCGGGAGGTGCGGGGACACTGATGGAGGAGCCCGTTGGACTGGGCTGCTTGTGAACAAGGACCAGCACGGCAGGGAGTGCTGTCATATTGCCCTCCTGGATTAAAAAAAAAACGTCTGGAGAAAGCCAAGCCTAACAGTTGGTCTTTCGACCACATCTTGCTCTACAGACAAGAATGGGGAAAGGCCCTGTGAGATGGTTAATCGGGATTGTGTCCACTGAGTGTCACTGAAGCCTGGCTCGAAGCCTCTGGAAAAACAAAGAGGAGAAAAGGTGGTGAAGCACCCTCGTGGTACTTTTCTTTTAATCTTTAGTATAATGCATCTTAGGAGAGCTTGGTACTGGATACATCAGAACTTTTATTCAGTAATAAAAAGATGTTTGACTGTATCCGAGACATTTCCAGCAAACCTTCAAGTAATAGAGCATCAACTGCTGATCAGCTGGGACCTTATGGAAGAATTAATAGAAGAAACAAATGTGGTAGAACCTTATTTTTTAAACCTTGAGCTGTATAACGCAATTTAAAAAAAAAAAAAATCCTTTAAAGATAATTTTAAAAAAAAAAACTTTAAAGGTAATTTTTTAAACGTAATGGTTGTAGATTATTTTCTTGAGTCCCCAAAACATTTTTTTTTTGAAGTGGAATAATGCAATAAGTGCGTCACTTACCTTACTGAAGTCCACATGCTGATACATCTACGCTGTAATTACGTAGCTGAGCAAAAATCCCAATTTACATTGCAGAGTCAAAACTTGTTCCTTATGCTCTAGCTTCCTAAATTTGAATCATGCATATGGCAAAGTCACTAGATTAATTGTTTTCAAAACACTTTGACCCTGGTGGTCCTGAGAGTTTGACTTTCAGTGATTTAACCCAGCAATTTAAAAAAAAAAAAAAACAACAAATCTTTCTTTTTCTTGGTGTCCTGTTGAAACAGATTTTTATCCTGCAGATTAAGATAAAAAGTGACTGCTTGTATCTAGGGAAAAGCAAAGAATGAAGTTATTTCCCAAGTACAACACATACAGTACTGGAAACCCCTGTTTAGTGTAGGAAATACTGTTGTCTTGGCTCATAATGAAATGTGAACCTCATTTACGCCAAGATTGCAAGCAGATTTGACACAAGAGTTTTTGGTTTAATATTGCCATTTTTGGTGGATGACGGTAGAGGACAGGGAATAGTCGTGTACACGCATGAAGCAGTAAATCGGTTAGATGTCATCATTATATATTTGCTTTGCTAATAATAAAAAAAATGAATGACTACTGTCATGATATTCGTATTTATATTTGAGTAACCACTGTAGCAGATAACAGTAAAGATGTGTGCAAGTTTAAATCTTGGCAGCACGCCTAGATTAGAGCTTTGGAGCTGACATTTGTGGATTTCGCGTGATTCATGTTACTTTTCTGTGTTTGTGATTACCTTCCTGTCAGGGGCTGCACATCACTCATGCACCAAGCAGCAGACTTCCAGTTTCTGCATGTGAAGGAAAATTCCCAACTGTTGCATCAAACTCTCTTCAAATTGAGCCCCGATCCTCTGTATAACAACGGGGCTGAACAACAGGTCCCCAGCAAAATCAAAGGAGTGTGTAAACAGCTTTTACAGGGACATTATTGGGTCATTTTAGGCCACAGACAGAGGTGTAGGAAGAAACCCCAGACTTGCTCTAATCTAACACGGCTAAAAATAGACCTGCGATGATTTATGAACTTTCAAACGCAGCACAGTATTTTTAAGCAATAGCATCTTCTCCCGCACCGCCTGCAGCCCAGGAGCTGCCTGCACGGCGCCGGGGCTGTGCCCACCCGTGCCCCCGCCGGAGAGCAGCCACGGGCAGCCAATACCTCCATCACGCTTCAGCAAATAAAACTCAGAAGGACCACGAGAGAAAATAAAAAGGCAACGATCTAGCTCTCCTGTGGTGAGTATCCTTCCTTCAGCTCTGCCTTGTCTTTACCTCTGATTTTTTTTATTTTTTTTTTAAATCAAGTTAACTACACAGAACTGTCAGACAAAGCCAACTCCCTAAACCAAGGGAAATAAGTCACGTGGCGTCAGACCATCTATAAAATCATTCTGAAGTTTTGCATCCGTGGCAGAAATTGTACAGGAGCTTACACCTGTTTTCTTAGCTGTCCCTGATGGGGTAACACAGGAGCGTATTTGAAATCAAAGAAATGTTAATCCCGCTAAATATAAAGGCCCGGCTATCGACAAGAAACACTTTCACGCATGAGGAGGTGCAAGTTTGGGAATCAAGGTGCGCTCCCTCACCAGCTGCTTGCTGTCTTGCAGTGCTGCTATTTTTCCCTCTAGAATAAACGCTCTTCAGCTGACGGTTAAAACTCAGCACTCGGGTAACAAGCAGTGGAGGGATTAACACTGAAAATACAACTAAAGCCACCCCAGGGAAGGACGGCTGTGGTCTCCGAGACCACCCGTCCAAGAGGGCTTGTGCCACACCACGGCCAAAGGTGTCCTCGTGGCCCAGAGAAGAGGACACGCCGCCGCTCGCCCCCTCCCACCGCCCAGAGCACGCTGAAGGCACCCTTGCCCCTCGTCGGCCGTCCGTGGTGACCTCAGGCGAGGGGCTGAGGAGCTCTGGACATCACTGTTAACGCACGTGAAGTTCGGGTTTGAAGGCGGTATCAGTTCATGTTTAGTCTTTACGTGCTAAGGGAGAAGCGAGGCTTCTTGCAAAAGTAAGCTTTTCTTCTGCTGTCATTCACATTCAAAGCATCTATTTTGTCACCGTGTAGAACAGCACAAAGCTTAAAATTCTGGGAACACTAGGTGGGCTAGAAGAGAGCTCAACTCCACCGCAGAAGCTAAGGACGGGAAAATCTCCGAGTCACCGGAGTTCTGCCAGGATCCTTCAACTCCAACTACCTGGAGCACAGCCTGCCTTACTCCAGACCTCGCCAGCCCCGCGCTGCCTCCAGGCGAGCTAACGCACGCACGGGGCAGGAGACCCTCCGGAGCCTCCGAACAGGTGGTTATTTACAAATACACGCAAAACAAAGGGCTTGGCGTGGCTTCCTGCGAAGGCTTAGTTCGCTTGGTGGGATCTGATGAAACACCTCCTGAAATCAAGCAAAATCTCGTCAGATGTATTCAGCTCTGCCCAGAGTTCAGCACAGGAGGGAGAGGTTGCTGCACGCCAGCGGAAGCCATTGTCTGAAGCAGGCTGCTTTGGGAAAATTAGCAGTGCGCACACCTCTAAATGAGGCTGTACAGCAAGTAACAGAGGGATTAGCCATGTAAAGTAAGTCCTTTTGGTATTAGATTAAAGAGGGGAGGTGACTTTGAAGGATTATTCAAGAGCCATTTAAGCAGTTTCCAGGCACTTACAAACGCAAGGTAAAAATGCAAGCTCCTCAGGACCAGAAAAGAAGAAAAAAAAAAAAAAATCAGTGTCCTGGCCAGTAAAGGAGCGGAAAAGGCTTCTGGAGGGTGCACCGTGCTGGCCCAAATGCAGGGCCCCGTCACCCCGCTTCCCACGCCGGCCACCGTGCCCCACGACAGCAGACAGCAGCGTGCGGGAGCCTGGGCTGGAGCACCGCAGGCGTACCTGGGATGGAGCTGCTCGGCAGGGAGCGAGAGAAACGAGGGAAGGGGCTCCGGCAGCCACGATGCCACTGGGACGTGCCACGGGCCGTGGCGTTCCCGGCCCCACGGTGGGTGGGTGGCTGTGGGCGGCTGGGCACGGCGCGCTGGGAGGGAGCGCGGTAGACGCTGTGTCAGAAAGGATCTTACGAGTAGTGTGACCATTTGAATAGGAGGCTTACGCCGGTCCCTGCTCCCCGCTAAAGGATTTATCTGCTAGGATGCAGGTCCTGAACCGAACCACGTAAACAGGAGGATGTGCGAGCACAAACACGAAACCTGACTTCTCTCCACAGCCAAACGCTCCCCTTCTTCCCTGCACCTCCGGGTGCCTAATCAACATGCTGGCTCTTAATCCTTTGCCCACATTAATCCAGCAAGGGAAAATGACTACGTTGCTGCAAGACATCAGACTGTTTTACTGAACCCTCCCTGGAAAAATAAAAAAAAACACCAAAAAACCCAAACCCCGCTTTTGCTTCGTCTAAAAAAGTGACGGATGATTAGTATGTAAGATACAAACTATTTCCACTTGTTATGCAAGCAGCATCGTTTAATTTGTAGTTTCGAGAGCAAGTCACTCCTGTCTGGGATAAATAAAACAACATGCTGCATTATGTTGCTCGCGACACGGAAGCAACATCAGCCTGGGGAAAGCCAAAAAAAAAAAAAAAAAAAAAAATTAAAAAAGGCAGCTAAAACTCAAGCGAGGAACGCTGCCTGGATTGAAGCAAAAAGTTATGCATGCATTTCTGCCAGCCGGGGAGGGAGCATCCCTCTGCCAGCACACACAGGCACACGCAGCCCCATCCCCGCGTTCTCCACCGCCGCTCCCTCTCCCCTCGCCCGGGGCTCGCTTTGCCCGACCCCGGCACACCGCTCCGCCCCGGCCGGGGTGGGGGACGGACGGACACACGGACAGACACGGACACGAAGGAACCCAGCCCGGCAGCCCACCGAGGGACCGCGGCTACTGGGTTCTCCAGCGGGGACCCCCCCCCCCCCGGCCGGAGACAACCGCGCCCCGACCCCCCCCCCCCCCGCATCCCCTTCGGTGGCCGCATCTCCCTTCCCGGAGGGGTGCGGGACCACACGGACACGACCCCCCCCCCCCCAATCCCGGTACCCCCCTCCGCCGCCGTTCTCCTTCCCTCCCCCCCCGCCTTTTTATCCCCCCTCTGCGACCCGTTTCCTTCTTTTTTCCCGTTTTCCTTCCTTTCCCCAACCCGCCGCAAAAACACCCCTCTCTTACCTGGCCGGGCCGAGGGTGGGGGGGACACACGCACACACACGGGGACACCCCCCCACATGCTCGGCTCCTTCGCCCAACCTCACACCGGCAGCCCCCGGAGGAACCGCGGTTCCCGCAGCAAAACCCGCGGCCGCAGCATCCAGCGTCAGCGGCCGGGGGGGAGCCGGGCGAACGCGGCGCAAAAACCCCCACGCAAAAAACCCCACCTCCCGCACCGGCGCCGTGCGCGGGGGGGGGGGGGGGGCGGCCGGGGCCGCGGGGAGCGCGCCCGCCCTTAACCCCTTCCTGCTGCCCCGCGGATTTTGCGCGCACCGGGACCCCGCCGCCCCCCGGGGGCACAACGCTCCCGCCCGGTTTGCTCCTGCGGGGGGGGGGGGGGGGGGAGGTTTTCCCCTCCCTTACTCTCTTCCCCCCCCCCCCGTCCCGCTTTTTTTTTTTTTAGCCCTGGGATGGTTTTTCCCGGCAGACCCAGGAGCCATGCGGAGCCCCCCAGGGTAGCCCCTCCGCTACTCCCGATGAGTCCCCGCTGCCTGCTTGTCTCCCATCCTCGACCAGTCCCAGTCCCGCTAACGAGGGGTCCGAGAGTCCCAAATTACATCTTAGGGCATTATTTTATCCCCCCCCCCAACTCCGCCTCGGCCTCCAGCATTAATCCCCAATTTGCCATAATTGTTCTCACTCTTCAAAAGCTGCCTCCCTCCTTCATCCGCCTGCTCTGTCCGTCTCTCGCTCAGCCCTTTGCACGACTGGCCCACCCTCTCCTTCCATCCGCTTTCTGACCCTCCTCGTCCACGAAATGAGTGTCTAGTGCAAGGAGAGGAGACCAGTCGGAGAAAAAAGCACACGCAGGTACCATCCCTGCCGCTTTCCAGCCCTCCTCGCCATCACCCAGCCACTGTCCCGTGCAGGGACCAGTCTCAGGATCCCTCACCAGGGTCTCTCCTTGCTACCGCCATGCAAATAACGAGCCACGAACTGCTCTGAAAGTCCAAGTTCAGGCTTCAGAAGCAGTGTGATCTAAAAGCACAAAGAAAAGGGAAAAAAAAAAAAAAATGTATTCAGAAGTAAAGGTGGGACCTACCTTTCCCCCCGTTCTGGAATCGCGTACCGGGAAATGCTCGTAAAAGGCTGTGCAAAAATGCCTTTCAGTGCAAAGAGGGTATTCAGTCTTAACTGTGCCTCCCCTGGGTTTTGAGGGATTAAGTGAAACCCTTATTATGTTTAATTATCTCTAGAGTTGCTCTCTGTGCTTGCTGCCTTGCTTTATGGTTTAATAAACTGCGCATCGATATAAACTGAATGACAATTAACATTAGTGCAGGTTGGATTCGCGTTTATTGCTGCTTACAGGTTCGCACTCGACGTGCCTTCACTCAGACGTTTCATTGCCATCTATCAGCGGCTCTTTATTAGCCCAGCTCCCAGCTCCGAAAGGCGGTTGGGAAGCGCCCGGAGCAGCTCCGGAGGGCGGCTCTCCCGGCGACACGCTGACACCCCAAATTCAGCCCCCCTCCGCGGGTGCGAGGGGCTCGGCAGCACTACGCGCAGGAGCAAAGCAACGCGCCGGCGGCTTCTCCGGCTTTGGTCGGCCCAATCCTGAGCAGCAGCCAAGTACCCCTGCCCACAGCGCCTTAGGAGCGCTCGGCTCCCGTGGGACGGAGGATGGCCCAAAACATAGTCCGCCGCTCCTGGAGAGGGCAGGAGGGGCCAGGGCTGCCTTTCCTGAGTCCTGGCGAAGGTTTAACCTTGGACCCAACTGCGAAACGACGTCTGGCGGAGGCAGGAGTGTCGTACTTGAGCCGTGTACGGAAGAATCCCCTCACGCTATGAATCGTTACATAAATGTTGTGTATTATTTGTGTAATCTCATTCTGATTTATACAATAGTGGGAGACTGCTCGGTAATCCAAAATAAATATATTTCAAGTTTAGCGCCAAGTGTTTTCAATTTGGGAGTGCCTCTGTCTCCAAGGTCACCTCATAAATCCTGGCACTGTGGCACGGCGCTGCCAATCTGCGTGGGGTGTAATAACTCTTGAGGGAAATCAACGCTGAAAATGCTTCCGAATTTTTCAAAAGGAACATGCGTAGAATACATCATCATAACCCATCTGAGCATGCAACATCCTTGCAAGCGCCAGGGAAAAACATCATCCACCCTCAACCGGGTGGCAACCAAAAGCAAATAAGATCTGAAAGGTAAACCCATGGAAGCGGTGTGTGCAGACAGATGGCTTCCCTGAAAAGCCTTTTGGTTGTGCCACCTTCTCTGCATGCGCTATAACTCACCACTGAATGAACAAGCAAACCAGGTCACCTGCTTTTTTTCCCCAAACGAATCCACGTATAAGGCCAAAGGTAGAAGAGTCAGAAATCAAAGACTCCAGTCTAAAATTCAAACACACTCTTTTTAGCAAATAGTCTAAAATACTTCATAAATCTGGCAAGAAAAACTGCCTTGCAGGTTTTTAAGATCACTCGTAATAGTAAAGTTGACACTTTGAATAAAGCCTTACAGCGCGACCTTCAGAAGCATGCTGCTGCACAACTGGGTCCATGATTGACAATCGGGATATTCATGCCAGAGCATTGCTACGGTATTTAGCACGGTAATATTAATTACGTAAAAACAAACTATTTTTAATTACCGTGAAGGTTGTCACACAAGCATGCAAACAAAGCCAAGCGGAAGACAAAACCGGTGCCATCCCTAATGCACTCGCGATGTCCCGCCCCGCGATTGCGCTCCGGAGGGGTCCGAGGCCCCGGGGCCGACGTACGCGCCACGTGCTGCCCCTGCCCACGCAGGGGAATAAGTAAAGCGATGCCCGGCCCTGCCGCGCTGCCACAGCACTTATAGGGATAAACCAGACATAGGGCCGGGCTGTGATTTACGGATGCTGAACTCTCAGCCCGAACTTGGCAGAGGCTTCTTTGTTTAGGCTGCAGTTTGTGTAAATCTTAGAAATGGTTTGGGCATTGTTTTACTAATACAATAAGACTTCGTTAAGCAACTCTGCTTTAAATGGCTGCTACAATACATCTCCAAGGTTTACACTGTAGTTTTGTCTGACCTTTAATTAAAATACCAAGACCGTCTTTACAAGGTGATGGCTATTCGTAAAGTCCTTTGAGGAGTTGTGTAAGTCTAGGGCTGCTTCTATCTCCGCGATACAGGGAGCGATACAGCTTACAAGGATTTTTGGAGAAATTTGCCTTTTTGTTTAACCATCACCAGCCTTACCTAGCATGAGATTCATTTTAGGACAACGCATCAAATACATCATATTTAAGAAGATACAATGGGGAAAGAGTGATCGGCAACTGGCTGAGAATTATTTGTGATGTGATCTAAATATTCTCAAGTCCACAGATACATAACAACACAGTAGGTGCTATGAAGGAGAATAAATCTTTTCTACAAAGCTGAAGTGATTTTAGTGCTGTGGGAAGGTGGTGGATGGATGGCCTTGGAGAATGCTGCCTTGTTAGGGAGCAAGGAAGAAACTGAAGCAAAACCTCGGTGTTTTGCCAGCATAACCCAGTGCTTGTTTCACAAACCATTGCTTGGAGCTGCGAGGCTGTATTTGCTCCAAACCGATTCAATCTTTGGCCAGTGTGGTGAGGTCCCTGCCAAAGATGTCAGCTAGTGCCAATTTCAGTGCAGTATGTTGAAAATGTGGGTATTTATCACTAACAAAATTGTTGGGAACCAAAGGTCTAAACCTCCAAGCTTAGTGTCATCAAGTAGTCCTCAGATGTTCTCTTCAACAACTTCACTGTCCAAGGATAAAATACAGCTTTCAAGGTGCGGATTTCTAAAGGAGGCTTAATTTATTTAGCTTAATTCCAAATTCTTCAGATCCATAAAGTCTCTGGAAGACGACAGCAGTTCTGCCTGAATCAAGGAGCACAGGAATGGACCAAAAAATTATAGCTGGAAAAGAAAGTCTTTTGCAGTGTAAGAAGCTCGGCTCAAGTAGCAGCTGAGTCCTGAATCTTTGTGCATTTTTCATTGGACTTTCTGCACCCAAACACTCCCTGAACCTTTAGAAAAACCCCTTAAGGCTCACACTTCCTAATTACATTTGATAATAAAGCACAGTTTTATGACCAAGTCATGAAATTCAGGATTTTTGAATGAAAATGATGTAATTCTCAAACGGTAAAACCATAATATATAACTCTAAATTAAGGCCTTAGGTTACAAAGCAAAGAAGTTTAACATTAAAAAAAAGCAGAATGGGAAAACCTTGAAGCTTCTCAGTCCAATAATTATAAATTATTTTTGTCATGATTGAGATTCCAAGGTGACACCCACTGCTATGTTTTAGTAGTTAAAGAAACACATTAATATAAACCTTATTATCTGCAGTGAATTTTTTTAGACTGAATTTAAAATGCAATAATCTAATTACTTTAGAAATTAAAAAAAAATCTCACTGTATTTCTAACTCATTGCAAAAGGGAAGTTTCAAATGACACAACCTTAATAATACGCACATTAAAAATGTTAAAAATAAATACCTTGAAAACCACACAAAATTCAGAGTGTGTTGCCACGATAAGGTGGTGACATTTATAAATGCCATGTGATTAGCATGTGAAGAAGAGATACACATTCATTGTATGCTAAGACCTATTAATCATCCATCACCTGATAAACATACAGCATAATGCCCTCCCCATTCCCTTTCAGAGTCCTAACGAAGATGGCTGTTGGCGCTGATAACTCAAACACTTCTTCAGATCCGTTAGTTAGGGCTTTTAATAACAATAACTTTGTGCACCAGCTGTGCACAGCTGGGTTTCTTGTTAAAGAATACAATGCGTGTGCACCGTTGTGGGTCAAAATTAAAGACTGGATGAAAGAAGGAGCCCCAACCAATTGCCTCATCAACCACGGTGCTGTGATTCTTCTTCCAAAGGTGGCTGAGACTTACAGGCACTCTTGCACTTTTTCTGTTGAAAATGTTCCACTGAAAACTTTGTTATTTGGTTTTCAGGGAATGAATCTGCACTTTACACTTGAAGAATGGAGCCCTCTAGCTTCAATCAGCCCCACTGATTCCACGGTACCTCCGCGTGATCCTCCGTGAGACCGACTGTGTGATCCGGAGAAAAGTGACAGCTTTCCTTCCCAGCAAAGCCTGTGGAGACAGGTTCTCCACGCCAGATAAAATTCCAAGTATTCAGAGAAAAGTCAACTCAAGGCACTTAGGAGTTGATGTCATAGGACAAGAATTATAAAACCCAACGTAGTCTGTCTTATCCAACATCTTGCCTCAAATCGTGGTTGTCATGAGTTATTCTGGGGAAAGGAGTGAGAAATGCCTCCTTCCTCTAGGACACAGAGCATGTTGACATCCTAAAGCGTGATGTTCGGTACTTCTCCGTCATCGAACATCCCGCTCATGAATCTGATCGCCATCAGCATCGTAGTTACGCCGAGGAATGGAAGAACTCCTGGGACTAACTGCCGAGAGGAAACTTTTTGCGACGTACACATTGTATTAATACTACCAAATGCAGAAACCATAATGAATACTTTTGTACTGACACTTCAGCTTTTGACTTCTACCTCCCACCAACACACGCAGACTTGCCTCCTTTCACCAGCAGAGCCTCCGATTTCCGAGCAGTGTCGTGGGCCTGATGTGGTCCTCACACGAGCCACCCGTGGAGTTTTTGCTGATTTAGAGATCCAGGACTGAAGTCGTAGGTAACTAAAACCCCTTTCAAAATAGGAACCGCTCTTCTCAGTAATGAGAATGGGAAGGCCTTTAAGACTTTCCCTAGAATGGGAGCCACGGAGACAATTCTGAGCAAGGCACAGTCTATTGTTAATACACAGATAAGGAAGGACAAAAATAGAACTGTATTAATTTCAGCACAGAAATACTGGGAAAAATATATTTGTGCAAGGAAAAAGAAAGTAATACAAATTTTTATTTGAAAGATTTCTATAGAGGCTATTAAAAACAGCAGAGAGGGGGAAAAAAGGGTAGGGAAAATATCTCTCTGCAGCTTATGAATAACAGATAAACTTTATTCCGGTAGTGATAGGGTACAGTTTTATTTGAAGAGCAGTAGCCTGCCAATAATAAAGACAAATACTTTCATAGCTGTTAGAAGAATAAAAACAAAGCTGACTTTTTTTTTAATTGAAACAATTTAAAAAAAAAAAAATTAAATGCAATTTAATTGCAATTTCCTGAGGACAGTTGGGTACATTCAACAGATAAGTTATTAACCGTCACTTTTGAATTTTAGCTTTATACAGCAGTTACCAACACACTGATTCTGCATACATAATTTCCTAAAAGGGATCATATTATTATGGAAGTCATGTTAGCAGTCTATGAACACGCATATTCCCCTTTAAGTCATTATCTGAAAATAATATCCTGAATTGGATATATCCTGTGGGAGAAAACAAAAGCAAACAGCTTTGGCCCAAACGTATTTATGATATTTAAGTAAATACAGGAGAGATTGTACATATATGATGAAGCCAGCAAAAAGTCAAATCAGTGTAAACACGTTGTAGAGGGTTCAAAATGTTGTACCACCAAGACCGTGAGACACGCAACGGGTGCTGAGCTGAATTTTACTAATCCACATAGCCACATCTCCCAAACTTGCAAAAACCACTGCAAATACTTTACTTGTGAGAAATTATCGTCACTTTCAGGATTACATTAGAAGGAATAGTTGTGGAGCTGCTGTATAAACCTAAATCGGAACACGGTGTTAGCATCTTCTGCTGCGGTTGCCACCACCTCTCAGGGTCTCCTCTCCTATTGACCTACCTGCTGCTCCAGGTGCTGGCGCTTACAGATGCCATCTCTTCCCCAGACGGCGCTGAGCCCACTTGTTCCTGCTTTTCTCTGGAAGTGACAAAGAACAATCCGGGCATTTTAAATGCCCTGCTTAGGTCTTCACTTCGAAAAGCAGACCTGTGAAGAGAGATCACCGAACCTACACAGAGCCTCACTCATGCCCTGGGAGCTCAGGATCATCACGCTCATGTGGGCTACGGGGGCTTCAGCCCCCAAGGTGCCAGTGCTTCCATTTCTGTAGTAGGTAGTGCAAGAGTTTCCAGGAATTTTCATTTCTGGAGATGAATGCAAGTTTTCAGTGGGGTTGATTTCATCTGAGACATCTGAGTGTTTATACGGTGATGTTTTGCTACTGAAATGAAGACTTCCAGGGTGTCTTCAGGAGAAAGAAGCCCATAGAAGCAAAACCTCTTTGCAGCAGGATCAGGGAGTGCATTAGTGTTAATTGATGAACGTAAAAGGTCCCGAATTTGGCTTTTCTGTACTCTGCAAGCTTTATGGACCTTCCTGTAGTGACAGAGCAGCTGATCATTCATTACAAGGAAAAAGAAGAAAAGAATGGTTGAAATCTTTCAAAAGCTAAGTGGTTTTTTTCCTAAAGAATGGATTTAGCTCTGTCAAAGGAAGGGCGAGTGAACCATTTGAAACCCTAAGGAAATGCTTACTCCTTCCTTTGCAATGCTGGGATGTTCCACTAAGGCTTACATTATTAAGAGTCTTCCAATGGATTTATGGACAGAAGATTACATTCTTAATGCTGCTTCTCAGAAATTGAGTGAATAATTCAAGGCACACCAATATACTACGGAAAACAGAAAAGTACCTTACAGCTGGGTACCCTACAAAGAAAGTGAGCCTCAAGCTCGCTCGAGCTATATAAATGTGATATATGTAGCATAAAGACCACTGTATATGAGGCGGCAGTATGAAGTGGGGTGGTATAAAGCACTGAGTGGGAGCTACAGCATATGTAAACAATTGCTAGCAATAATGCACATGTATAAGGTAAGACTGATAGCACTACCCATGAAAAACATAGTAGTTGGACCATTAATAAGATCCTTTTGTGCTTCATATTGACAGATTTAGAGCATCTGCTCATCAGAAGTCAAAGAAATTAGAGCGATAGCCCAGGGCAATGAGTCAGCTACCAGAGGAAGTTCATCTTCGTGTCAGGAGGAGAAAGGAGCAGCAGTCAGAAGCTGCCTCTTTAAATACCTGCACTGTACTCTTTTATCAATGGGTTGGGGTTTTTTTTCCCCTTTAAGAATGCTCGTGGCAAGTAAGGATAGGCTTTCATCAGATCTACCGGGGAAGAGAGAAGCCATATTACATATCTGAGATACTAGAGCAGGGAATGGCAGCATTCTGCTAGATGTGACAATAGGGAGCTGCTGACATGGGGGTGGTATGAGGAAGCTCAAAACGGGAACGGTTTGATGGATGATTATTGTACGCACCCCAAGTTTTTCTGAAGTAAACAGTAAATCAGTCATCCCTACACACGAATCCCTGCCGAGGTGTGAGAAGAGGCCGATATCCAATGACCGGTGGAGGTAGATACCATCGTGGACCTAAGCTAAGACATTAAAGGAGCAGAAAGCTTATGATCATCAAGCCAACGTATTGAGGTATTCAGGGAAACAACTCTTCCTTTCTCTTTCCCTACCAGAAGTTGGCATGGCCGATCCTTTCCATCCAACCTCAGAGGCTGACAGCAGACCTTCTTCTCCACGTGGAGAATGACAGCCCACCCGTGCGACCCAGAAGCCGTGCTGGTCGCCGGCAGCGCACCGGGAGGCAAACACGAGCCGAAGGGCTGGTGTGAACAGTGCCTTTCCCGGAGGTATGAGCACTGTTGCCTGGGAGCTGGGTAGGAGAGGAGCTGATGCAAGGATGCAATGAGCCAGGAAAAGGGATCTCTGGGGAAACGTCTCGTCAAAGGTTGGCTGTTTAATTGCAAAACGGGGGCTGGTATCGATTTGCACATCTGTCCCCCGCGAACATTTCTTCTTCCCCAAGGAGTCGGCATCCCTGAGTGCTAACCCGATGGCTTTTCCATCAGAGTCATTATCTGCCAAAACTGTCCTCAAAACGCTTACGTGTCTGCTCAGCCAATCATTTGAGAAGTGCACAGGGGACAACAAACCCGGGGTGCCACAAGCTTTCTGCGAAGCGTTCCCCACGAGAGCTGAAGTTGCTGGGGGTGTGCCAGCGCTTGGGCTCTGCTTTCCAGCCCAGCAAGGAAAAAGGACATTATCAAGGTACCGGTCATAAACTTTCTGATTGAGAAACTTGGTGCTTGTGGGACTCAGTGCTTAAACAGTCCCACCAGAAAGGTCCCTTGCCAGGTTTTACACCAGTTAGAGCCTGCCTGAGCAAAGTGGGGCACTGATACCTGTTTTCTGCACCTTCAGTATAACCTTTGCAGGAAGACAAAAGATGGCATAGAAGAGCTGATCCAAGCCATCCTTATCAGAAAGGAGCTTTCCCCTTCTCAAACAGGCACATCTTGACATCTGACTCAATACGACAGCTAAATTGATCCCTGTGTGATATCCCGAAGGCAATAAAGGTGAAGAATGTGTGTCCTTTACTGCTTTTGGGCTACCTGCTTCCTTGTCTTTATTTTAAATTACAGATGATAAATAAAGAGAAAGAAAGAGCAGAAGCAGCCTGTAGGAACAAAGGATCGTAGTCTTTTCTGTCCTGTGGAGTGATCCAGCTGATTCAACTATGTAGAAATGTTTGATGCCTACTGCAAGCTACTTTGCTGTGCGCTCTGTTTAGCTGTATGTGGTTTCTCACCCTACTGTCTTGCTTTCTGGATTATTTTTAGAACTGAAAAATGTTCAGCAATTAGCTGCTTTCTTACCGTGGTTGTTCTTTACCAGGTGTTTGCAGGCGGCCTTTCTTTCTTGCTGGAAGCATAAGTGTAGCTGCAGAATGGCTTGGCTTGCCTTGTGCCATGCAGTCAACAAGGATTCGATTACTGACCCATTTGCCGACACTAGCCTCCTGCACGTGTTTGGGTAAGCTGAACACGCTTAATTTTGTGTTACACACAGGTCCTGTGCTGCATAGGTATCCCACAACTGCAGTAATGGTTCTCTTCAAAAATTATCATTTGCTACTCCATGGTATTAGTGTGGATAAATTCAGTAATAATGAATTTCCTACCATCAAGTCAAAGAATCAAGTAGAGGTAAAAATTATACGTGAGTGTTAATTCAGTGCTATTTGACACAGGGATAATTTTTCCTTTGTTGCACAATCCCATCCTCCTGAGCTTTCTAAAAGTCTAAAAGTACCCCATGCAGCATTCACCTGACGTGCATTACATGTAGCGCGTGTACATCCAAGCACATTCACGGAGGTTGCAGGCAAGGCAAGTAGCTGGATATTTGTTTAATGTTTTAGCAATATTCATGACATTCTTATTTAAAGTCAACTCCCTTCTGATTTTACAGGCAGTTATGGCTCGGTTAAGGCTATCATATCAGCCTGACTTTCCTTCTGCCCTCTCTCCCTTCCCTTTTTATTCCTGCATGTTAACGTGTTGGAAATCTGTGTCAAAACCTGTTTACACTCATTGCCAACTACCACTTACATGGGCCCTTTAATAATGCACCTTTGCTGTAAGCACAGAGGCTCTGTTTCATGCAGAGAGAGACAGAGACCACAAATGATTAAAAAACACGTATTACAGTCAATGGAAATAATTTATCTCCAGTCAAAAAGCCAACAAAGGACCATGTATTATTTTTGCCCTACTTTGAGCTTTAGGCTGTGAAGCTGATACGGTGAAATGTCTCCAAGCTGACTTTTGGCAGAGAAATTTTTCATATTTTTGTTCATTGTCTTTTCCTTAGAATTAGTTGAATCATAAATACTGTTATTTCCCCTCAGAAAGGAGGCGCCATGAGGATAGGTGATAGTGTCCCTTTGGACGGTGTCCATGAGGACCCTGATAAAACTATTTCACATCCTTAAACACCCAAGACCATATTGTCTCATCAACAGAAATTTTACAACAATGTAGCCTTACGCAGCAATACTTAGGCCCAGTACTTGAGAATGGTAGTTTATTAGAATAATTATTTTTGGTTTAAAACACAAAGATATCTCATTTGAGCATTAGGTCCTTACCCCATCACTGACAGGCGTACCGTGCACTACTTGCCTAATGCTTTTTATGTAGCAACTAAACAGTACCAGCTCCTCAGAGAAGAAATGCTCTTTCCCTACTTGCTTATGAAAAGCTGTGTACACTGCTGAAGACTTATGGGTCGTAAATAGTAGAAGAAATAAAATAAACCAGATATTTTTAAAACGGAAGCAACTTTGCTTCTGGAAGAGAAGTCAATTAGTACAGTGCCAGTCAACCATCAGCTATGCTCTAGTTAAGACAAGGCAGCTAGGTACGTGTGTGCAGATGTAGGCGCTCACTTTAGTCTTTTTAAGCAGCATGGATTTGTAAAACAGAGTGGGGCAGGAGGGGCTGGAGAAAAAGTAACACCGCTTGCTAACAACATATTGTACATTTTCACTTCCACCCCCACATTTTGAGCCTGCAGAGATTTTACAGTCTTGGAAGTGCATCTTTTTACGTACTCGTACTTGCTGGGAGATAACTGCTGCTCCAGTGGGGCTAGGAGGGCCGTCCCAGGCTAACTGGTGTGCCGTGCTGGGACTTCACCTCCAGGTGCCCGCAGCAGATTATAATCCATTGCACTCTGGGCAAATTGGGTAGGGAGGGAGAATTTCTCAGCTGGCACAGTATTGCATTGCAAAATTAAATCTGCAGAGAAGGAGATGAAGCCCACACAGGATGGCAATCACAGAACCCATTCTCTGGAGGAACCAGCTTCTCCCAGTAAAGCAGGACAGGGCTGCGAGAGAGGAGGGTGCCCCGCCGGCCGCTGCTGCCTCCAGCTCCCTGCCACGACCGCGAAAAGTGGAAAGAGGTGGCGGCGGCAGCCAGGCTGGGATTTAGCCCTTGCATCTACGTGTCTGCAGAGCTCATGTGCCAAACGCCGCTCGCTGGCTGCCTGCTAATAGAGGAGAGGTCAGCAAAGGCTGATCTGGGTCATCCCCATTCATGCTTCCTCCGTGTATTCCCTAGGAGTGCGTAAGGGAAGGGTAATCCTCTGAAAAGTCTCATTTCACCCAGTCTTGAATCTCTGCTGTTGTGCCTCAACAATAACCTCCCACAAGTGAAAGTGAAGCCATCTCATCTAAAGCAAAATAACATAAGAAAACCATGTTGCTCTCTCATATCTTCCAACTTTTATAGTCTGATATTCACAATCAGATCATAACAGCTTGGATCTTTTCTGTCATTTTGCCCAGCACACACTCTAAATAGCAGTGGAATTTAAACTACTATCTGTAATATTTTTTATTGAAAACTGTATATGAAGAAGGATATCTTGCTGAAATAAGCACCTTAGCCATTTCTTTATTTCGGGGGTTTCATTTTTGATGACACACACTGTATACGAACCTTTGTGACATACTGGCTACGTAGTGGAAAGCGAGCAAAGTCCCATGCAGCCAAAGGTGAATTCCAACATTGCTGATATTTGTAATTGGAGTGAAGAAAGCAGATGAAGAAAACTTTTCATCTCTAACCTTCCTGACACATCAGCTGAGCCTTGGATGACCTTCGCGAATGAGTGTTTTGCACGAGCTTGTCTGAATCTATAGGCTGGCTTGCAGTATCATCAACCATATGCACGGACACCTTTCACTTTATTTTGTTAATCAAAGACTTATTTCAAGTTTAAACGAGATTTTCTGGAAACCTATGCTAATGCCTTCTCTGATGGAGGAACTCTTATCTCTGTTGATGGGAGTCTTGTTTTCCAGTTTAGGTACCAACACTAAAAGCTGTAATGAGGTGTCCTTCCAAGATGCGTCCAGAGCAATAGTCATGCGGAGATATTTTAAATATGTGGAAAAATTGAAGCCTCGGTTGTACTTTTAAAAACCTGACACCATACAGTCACTACTTTCTGAGCTAAGACAACTTGATTAGTGTGCAAAACATGTTCTTCATTTATCTTTTGTTTTCTGCTTGTTGTTAGTGTTTACTTTATAAATAGGCAGCATCTCTCAACATATGTTTGCTCTGCTTTGTTTTGAACAGAGCATACAGGAGTAAAGGAAAAAGATATAATCTAAACAGGATGACTGTATTCCTTTGGGAATTATTTTCTGTTTATTTTATGTTTCCTAAGACACCTTTTAGGGTCCTGAACTAATACCTTTCCAACTTCTATACTTCAGCTCATTGAACCCACTTTCCACTGTCACGCCATCAGCAGGAAACGAGAAATTCTGAGGGTCAGTGAACATAACAAATTCTCTCATTACTGCAAGTGAGACTATTGAGTTTTGGATTATTTGTATCTGTGATGCAGTGTGCCAGTGCACTAAGATGCTCTAGGAACAACACTTCCAAAATGCAGTTTACCTGGATTGGCATTGGCATATGGATTCCTATGGTAAAAAAAGTCACAGCTCGAAACTTGGGGGAGGATCTTTTTCCTTTCAGCTGCTGCTGTTTTGTTTAACATCTACCAGTCTTTTTGACTTTATTAAAAACCAACAGCCCATAGATACCACAAAACCAAAACTCAAAGGTCAAGTAAGCATAGCTTTCCAAGCTGACCTCTCCATCAGTCTGTAGCTGTGTATGTACGTCCAAGCCTTACAAAGTCCAGGTAGGCAAAAGGAGACCTATTCTACTGTTCAGCTAGCAATGCTTCTGTTTTGGCAAACCTTTCAGGATCTGGTTTTGCTCTGCACTGGAACAAAAATCCTCCTGCCTACTAAAATCAAAGAAACCAATACATCTTTGTCGAAAGTCAAATGTGTCGAGACTACCTGTCTGGGTTGAGAACAGTTTATTATACTTACAGCGTTTACAAGTTCCTCAATCTGTCTTCAAAATGTTTCCTAAAAACATGTGCAAACTTTTGGCTCTGCAAATAAAACTGCTAAAAATCAGAACAATCATAAGCACTCCATGGAGTGCAAGGAGTCTAGAAAGCTGGTATATAAATCACCTGGTCAACAGAGGACACATGACATTATTTCAAGTCAGGCACTAGTCCTTGAAGCTTCTTTTGGTGGTACTGTTTGTTATTTAGTTTGTGATATGGACGGCCATAAAATTAAAACCTGTAGGCCTTCCGACTTTCTTGTTTAGTCTCTCAAGAATGTATTAACATGTACATTTTTTAGCATAAAATATTGATCTGGTTTTAAGGTCAAGTGATGGAAATACAGAGGCTAAAATATCAAAACGGCAGACTAAATATCTCCGTAGTAATCATTTACACAACCAGATAATGCAACTGCTTGGAAACAGCAGTCAACAAATCTCTTCCTATCCATCACCTGTCTCAGAAACCCTAACTGAATAACTACATTTTATACTAAATGCTTATGCAGCGCTCATATTTCTTCCAGCACTAAACATGCAGCATGAGTATATGACAGTGGGATCTTTGTTAATTGTTTCAGGCGCTACATCCGAGTTTGGTGTGTTCTTCTTTTCTGTTTAAAACTACTGCAGACAAACCTGAGCTGACGTGGGTGTTGTGCCCAGCGGAGCATGGCCCTGCTACACCGTTTCCAGCCCCAGCACGTGGGGAGGACTTCACCCCACTGTCACCACTTTTCTGGGTCTTCGTCTTGGTGTGTTGGGGGGGATCTGGTTATTACTGCTTGTCTTTCCTTGGCTCATTATATGGCTTTGGGTTTTTTTTTGCTCTTTGTGGCTTTGCTCACCAGAAAAACGCACTTGAAGCGTAATACTGGTCTTCTATTAAAAAAAGACAGTAATAAAGGGAAACCCCAGAGTGTTACGGAGAAAGGTTACCTTGAGCTATGGGAACTGTCAACATATCAAAGACATGTAGCTAAGCTTTTGTTTTGATTCTCCCTTACATTTTATACTGAATTTTTTGCTCCTGTCTTCACTGTCTCCTTAATAAATTCTATCAAATTAGGTAATTTTACCTGATTTCTTTATAAAACCATAAATCTGATTCAGTCTAAGTAGAAACTTGATTGACATTAATTCCGTAACAATTCTCTAATGAAATTTGCCCAGTTCCGATTTTAACAGAAAAACATATGCTATGAGTAATGAAAAATTCTTATCATCCTCAAAAGCCTTGCCCCCCCCAAACACAAGTAAAGAAAACAAATGGCTCCAGTAATTAAATTCTACATAAGTATGGTTTACTGGTGGTGATTAATAAAATAATGGCAATATGTAGCTCTTGAGGGCTGACACAATAGTTTGCTACTGGCATCATTCCGCTGAAATCGGTTGAGTTACAGCCTGAGACTATAGTCCAAACAATGCCACTAAATTAGCTGCCATTAAAAAGTAACTGCTAGCACTTTTACTATTTCAGACTTCATTATCCTTTTTTAATTTGGATGTTCTCCTCATGTAACCCTGAGGGCTTAAAATGTTGCATGCATTGTCATAGGCATACTGTTTCGTAGTACAGGTAGTTCAATGAAGAATGACACTTTAGGCTGGTCTTTTGAGAGAGAGAGCTTACTTGAAGAATATCCTTCCCATTGAGTTATAGTTTTTTTAATGTGCCTATGAATAACTAGTAAGAAAAATTAGTGAGAACTTTCTGAAAAATTGAGAGACCAGTTCAAAATGTCCTGTATGGTCCAAGCCTCTATGAAGGCACCCATGGCATGTATTTTGCCATTCTTTCATCCTACAGGGACTGATTGCAGCCTGTGTAGTAGCCCCAGGTACCAGAAAGGAAAGTAGACGATTGAATTTCCCCCATCCCTCTTCCCCAGCTGGGTGTCTGCTTCTCCTCTCCAGGAGGACCATCAAATTCCTATTTACCTCTGTCACCAAGTTTGTAATATTCAAAATCTGTCTTGCACTTGTTGGGAAACTCAGTCCCTTGGCTTCTCACTAACTTCTCCCCAGCCCTGCGTTTCTCTCCCCTCCTGTACTTGCTCTTGAGCCCTTGGGAAAAAAGGCGCAGGGCCAAGGCTTCGACCCTGCACCTCCTGCAGCTCGGTTGGCCACGGTAACCACGTCATGCCATGGTTTTCCTCGGTGCACCCAACCCCATCTGGAAACGAGTTGGATCTCATCGTGCCTCCTCTTGCTGATTGAAAGATTGGCCCAGAACCTTATTCCTGCAGTGCTTCGATGCCTGCTGCTTTCCAGTCTGATTTCATTGCTGACAAATCCAGACCTATGTTTTTACGCACCTGTGTAACACTCCGGCTTAACAACATCTACTCGGTGGGGTGTTCAGAGAAAGCAGCCATTCCCCTCCCACCTGTGTGCATCCAACATTTGTTTGGTTACCCAACCACTCTTTGCTCTCTTGGGTTCCTCTTACAGGGTCCGTCACGCAGTGCCCATCTCCCCCAAGCAGCCCTCTTTCCTCCGCACCTGCTTTGGTGGGAATTCATCCTCCCCGAAGGTGTGACCAGACTGCAAAACTCAGGCAGGGAAAGGGCAGAACTTCAAGATAAATGGGGTGCATCTGGTAGGTCTGCTCCAAACTTCATTAATTTGCTTGACCAGGACTTACTCAGCAAATAACCAAAGGTCTGCATGACCTTGGCTGGTCAGGAGAGTTTGTAACGTCACGTGGACGGACACTCGGCAATAGTTTCGTCGGAGTCCCAGCTACAGTGCCTGACAGCAGCCTGCCACCATTTCACCTGTACAACTTATTCCCTCACTCTCGAGACAGTAAAGGAAGTGTTACAATACTGTCTTTTCTTTTAACACTAGATATATGCTTTTAGAGGGCAGGTTATTCTCCCAGCACAACTCTGCTTTCTCTCAGCCTCCTACTGAAGTGTTAATTTGGCCATACGTGAGCTTTTGGGGGGGGAAGGTTGTGCTCATTTGGAAAGCTCAGGTGATGGGGGAGTTCAAACAACAATCTCCTCTATTCATCTTTCATATTTCTAAAATGAATTGAAGGTGATCTTTTCACTGCCTGCCCCAATTAGGCTAATAAAATATTTCTGGGGAAAGCACTGCATTAAAAGAGAAGTGATTATTGACAGTCTGTTCCTCAAAAGTACCCCAGCTATAAGCAGGACCTGTCATTATACTAATGTATAGTTTATAATCACTCAAATACTTTTTATATTATAAAAAGGACAGCACCAAAACCCAACACTGTACAGAACGAAGCACCTAATATTTGGGTTTGCATGGGTTTAGCCTTACAACACTGCATTCACCATACGTTAATAACAGTAAGTTATGGAAACATAAAGCCTGGAAATAGCTGAAAATAATCCGGAAACTAAAAATCAAGGGATATATCACTTTGTTACAGCAATCTGGAGACGATTTCTGCCGCGTACAGCCATCAGTCCTTGTTGGCGCCGGTGGGCGAGCAGCCTGCGGGCAGAGGGTGAGTTACGGGGCATCAGCCTTCGGGTACCACCGCCTCAGTTTACACATCCAGAAGTCGGCTGAGCAATCTGGGAGGAGATTCCTTTTGCAACCTAGCCGTCTCCACTGGCATGAAAGCATCCCAGTACACCCCAATCATGAACAGACTATTTTCTTCCTATACATACCGGCAAGGAGTAATTACGCCCGGTTTACAGATGGGGAATTGAACACAAGTAGCTTAAATAATTTGCAAAGCTTAGGCTGGCAGATGGTGGGGGAGACAGATCCTGGGTTCCCGAAGCCTCCGCTCTCTGCTGCTGTGTCAGGGAGCCCACGAGGGCTCCCTCCACCCCAGCTCCAGCTCTGGGGGCTCCGTCAGCAATAAGGGAAAGGGGGGGATGCTTGGGGGTCCAGCCCAGGGCGGCACACCGGCCTGATCTGTGGAGGAGGGCAGAGAGTAAGAGAAAAAACGTCATAAATTGTTCCCTCAACGGCAGTAGACGCTCGGGCACGAGTACATCTTGATTTTCACACGTTGAGCCCGGTCTTCAGGGATATCCCTACAGCTGCCGTGGCCCGGCATGTTTGTGTGTGTGTTAACCCAGCGCAGTAGGAGCTCCCCAGACCACTACCTTACTTTTCATTAAATATTCCCCAGTAGTTGCTTTCCTCTGAGCTGTCAGCTCCCAGCGACATGCAGCATGACATCACACAGGTGCAGTCATAGCCAGAGGATTATTTATCCCTCTTCGTCCTGCTTCACGTAGGAGACACTTTATGACAACAGCAGCGATTGCATCTGCGTGATTTACTCCTTGTGCATACGCCGTGTTTACAAGAACAGATTTCCTTCTTCCATATGTGATTTATATTTAACTGTAAAAGAATTCCACGGGAGATCTATCAAAAGTAATAGGAGACATAATATTTTCTAAGAAGATAACATTTTCTATTTGCACCAGCGAATGGATCTTTAACAGGTTAGCGCAAAGCACTGCCGTACACGCAGCTGTACTCAGCGGAGCACAAAGAATTGCTCAGGTGATGAGGAAGGCTCCGCGCCTGACTGTGCACACTGACTCCAGGTGCCCACACTTTCCCTGCTTTCTGAATCCTCTAACTCTGCTAATTTATAATTATTTATTGAACTTCACGCCTCGGGACCGCTTTTGGAGGCAAATCATGCGATGAGAAACTTTGCTGGATTTCAGGGAGAAGGATGGAAACCCTTCTCCTCTTTCTGTTTGAACTGTTCAGGCAGAAATAGAGATGTAGGGCTTGAACCCCAATTACATTTGAATATTTACATATCTTTGGACTCAATCTCCTTTAGATTTCCTTGTGGAGCAATTTACATGTTAATGAACTCTAGAAATAATTCCTGAATCAAAACACGTTTCCTATCAAAAAAACATATGGACCTTGAACAGAGCTGTGTGGCAGCTTCTTATTCAAATGCTTTAAAGTTGAAAAGGATCAACATCATTTGTCACTTTTACTCATTTTCTCGTGGTCTATTTTGAACAAACTCGTTCTGTAAATCCATGGGGTTAAAAAGGGGAGGAAAAAAAAAAGCATTTCAGATAATAACAGTAAATATTGGCATATTTTGAAATTAATGGGGCTTTGGGAACTGTGGGTCATTAGATCGAGACCCTTATGCAGCACAGTCCAGGTGGTGTATTCACCTGTACTGTATCTCTTGTCATGGGCAGTGGTCAGCCATCCTGGTGAAACACTGTTTTCTTGCACTAAGATTTGATATTTTATGGAAAATGTAAAGCAACAAGGACCACCAATCTATGCAGGAAATGGATTTTGAAAAACAAAGTCCATGAGTCATTATGTCAAGGCTTTTTGCGGTTTGAGCTAAATTATATTTACCGTGAAAAAAAAAAAAAAAAAAAAGCACATAAAAATTGTAACAAATTGAACTTAAAAATTCAGCCACCTTAGCTACTGAAATCTTTGGGACAGGCAGGAGGGACCATGGACTCTCTGAGCACTGGAATGGTGGTTCCCTCTGCCCAGGCAGGAGCTGGTAATTTGTTGGTGGGAGTGTGGGAAGACGTGACCTTCCTCACCTTCACCCCCTCGGCTCTGCCCTCTCTACATCCACCCATCAAGTTTAAATTCAGCAGATGCAAACAAGCATCCCAAAAGCAGAGACTTTGATTTTGAACGCGAGCGCGGAAGGGCGAGGGAGACTATTTCCCAACGTGGTGAGCCGCTGGGAGCCATTAGACTTGGTCCTGTCGACACAAATTAGTTACAGAATATGTAAAGGTAAGACCTTTCTTACAGGGGTAGTTAGTGTCTTACTGTATGCAATGTTACGCTCCATTATTTTGTTCTGCAGAAGGGAGAGAAATGTGTGAAACTAAATGAAAAGTAGCAGTAAGGACAGAGATGAGCCTGTGCGTGCTGCTGCAGCGTAGGTGAGCTCACCGGCGGGTCTGGGCTTCTCTGTATTCCCAGGAAAAGCCTCTCCGGGCAGATCTGGGTCTGGATTTTGTCACCTGCTCTGATTGCCACTGAATATTCAGCTAACTCTCCAGGTGAGCATCCCCATGATTTCTGACTTAAACTTTCACAGTGAAGGATGACTATTTATCGTGATGACAGTTTGTCTCCTCGGCGACAAGCATTAGAGTTTTGGAGGTTTTTTGCATACTGATATTTCTGTTGCGTTGGACTTAGCTTGCGAGCGGCATTGCAGAGCAGATGTAGCCAAATGCTTCTGTATCAGCACAACTTCCATGCAGCCCCAGGACTATATGACAGCTCCTCTTCTGTCTCACACAGAAAAAGCTGCACGCTTTGTGCGTGCCAGGTTTGGTTTCAGCTTCCATCATGGCCCCGGCGAGGCCTTTCCCAGCAGCTGAGCTAGTTCTTGGTGTGTCTCTATGCAAAAGTTTGACAAATCAGGACTTGGTGATGCAAAAACATACTCCTACATGTGGGTCCAGCTGGGGCCAGCAGACATCTTCATTACGTCTCCCGAGTTGCCAGTGTCACCAACTGAAGTTCAACCTCTCTCCCAATGTCTTCCTGCTGTTTCTTTTCTTTAACTCTTCTCATCAGGCAAACCTTGAGGAAGGTACTCAATATGAAAATGGATTTTCTTCTGGGCACATTTTGGCTAGCAAACGAACCGCTCCTCACTTTGACCCACCTGAGCCCAGAGACGTCCTCCCACGTGGAGGACTGAGGCACTGAATTTCCACTCTGACCTTCACCCCTCTCCATCCATGGCCTCCATGGAAACACCTCTCTCAGACAACCCCATTTTTTTCCCACCAGCAAAACTCCTTTCAGTAACTATTTCAGCAGAGTTTTATGTCCGTAGGGTGGAACACGCCCTTTGTACAGAAGGCAAGCACAGCGACTACCCCAGTACCAGCACAATGACTTTCACTCTGACTCATCCCCTACAACAGGCAAGATCTCTGTGGTTTTCTTGATGTTATGGCTGTTGACTCATGAGCAGCCAGATTAAAGTCAGACTCCACGGGTAAAACCTCAGTTCGTCGCCCAGCTCCCTGCCTGCCTCTCCTCGTGGCCCTCAGACATGATCCTGGGGCGACTTCCATTCTTAGGGAGATGGGACCATGGCTTGTTGCCCAAGTTCAGGTACGGCAGTGACAAGATTAAATTCAATGGTGTGGGCTCTGCTGACACCTGAGCCCGCAAAAATAAAAATATTCAATTTCTCTGCTCAAATTCCTGCTGATGAGCAGCATATCTCTAGCAAAGATGGTGCTGTTTTGAGATAGCCACATAACGATATCATAAATAATTGCTTCATTTTTCTGTATGCACTTTCTTGACATTGGCAAGAAATTTAGAATAAGATTTAAATAAGATGATCTAAAATAACTGAAAAAGCTAAAAAAACCCCACCCCCCAAAACCAGAGCATTCGTTTTTTGATCTTGCTTGCTTTTTTAACATTCTGCTTTTTGGTCTAAAATCTGGATTACATTCACTGGAAAATCATGATTTTTCCTCTGTTTTTGTTTTTTCATTTCATTCTGTAAACTAACCTACAAGTGAAAAAAGATCAGCAGGAAAAGAATAATTTCTAAAGGACAGATGTAAGGTGACCTCTGATGTAGGATATGCAGTGCCAAGGACAGGTGAAGAGCACTCCTCCCTAAGACAGTACGCAGATGTATCATGGGGTGTGAGGAGGAAAAGAAAAGATGTTTACTCAGGCTTTCCTTACGTGGATGTGAACACAGAAAGGGCAAGCACATGCAGGAAAATATAAGCCTATCCAGGGCATAATTTATCTTAGTCATGTATCCATGGAACTGGCCTTTATTTGAAAAGCAGCCTAATTACTGAAATGACTGCTGCTGAAGTCCTGCAGCACAGCAAAGGAATCTATATATTCTCTGCCGTTAGAAAGTTTCACACATTTTCATATAAGTTTCAAATAGCAATATTGATCAGGCAATTACCAGATTAAAAACAGCAGCAAAGCCCATGAAAGAAAGCAGAGTTTCTCTCTGCCCAAAAGCATCTAACACACATTTGTGTGTTTTCATGTAGCTGAATATTAAACCAAATCACATCTTGTGTTCCAGCAGGTTTATTTTTCAAATGGGGGAAGAAAAATCCTTGAAAAGAGAAAAGCTGCCCTGATGCTGTTCAAAAGGCTTGAGGCAGTTTCTACCCCATTTATTCTTTTGGATTTTTCTCAGCCCCATCTGTTTATTTTCTATCGAGCAATCATAGTAGAGCAGATAGCCAGGCTATAAAAATCTGAGAGCAGGTGGGATTGGGAGATAATTTGTGAGGCACAATGCTATGTTCTCTGAATATAGCACTGCTGATTTGATGACTTGACTGGTAACCTAATTTGTCTGCTTTTATTTATTTATTTTAAAACAGCTATACTTTGTGTCTCAGGGAAACATGTATTTGTGGTTAAATACCGAAGGGAGATCACACAGATACCATGCTGAAGAAAACACTTTTCTCCCAACTTACCTATTTTTCAAAGGACCAGCCCTCATACTTCTGCACAGAAGCTAAAGCAACCTTAAGACTCTTGTCCCCCACCACAATCATGCATTAAGCGTCGTTTGAGCACAGCGTGGTATTCAGTCGGACCGCAGAGCATGGGAGAGGGGTCACTTGCCCACCTTGTGGGACCTGTGGGAGGCAGCTCAGAACACCCCCCCTCTAAGGGCAGGAGTAGGTGCACATGTACAGCTATATAGGTCTGCACCTAAATACACCTGCATAGATATAGATCTATAGAGATAGAGATATATAAATAGGTTTAGGTGAAATAATTTGCTGCTTAAGGGTTTTTCAGTGGCACAATATCTGAAGTGAAGGACTTCTGCTCTGAAGGCTCTCCCCTGCACGCCTGCGGGTATGACCGCACCAAACTGTGGCCATGCCCTTCGAACTAACAGAGAATTAAAAAGCACACACACACTACGGCCAGTAGAGAGCAGCTTGGGCGTTGGGTGTTTCCAGGTTTTACGTGGCAGGGACTGCACCACGCACAACTGCATCGTTGCTTCTGTCGTGGCCAACAGACTATATATATAAAGCAGCGGCGCAGCGTTGATATTTCTTTTTCTGCTCAAATAAATCAACAGAATATCCTGTCGACTCATGAATGTGCCCGTGGTCAGTTATTTACTGCGCTGGACATCTGACCTGTACCTGAGTCTTATGAGGATCAGTCAGATCTGCTTTGGCTTCTTCTCTGCTGCTTTACTCCTGCCTGGACAACAGTTTGATTCTGCAAGACGTGCTCTTGTTTGGGAAGCCATGGGCTGTAGAGTGCAACGCCACCGACCCCAGCGGGATCAAGTCCTCCATGGTGAAAGGATGAGCACGGAGCGGCTGTTGGCAACACACGCCGGGTTTGGGAGAGGACGTCCCCTTGCTGTAACCAGCTTTGCTCTAAATTCTCACCATCCGCTGGGGAAGGAAACGCGATGACAGAGTCAGGACAAGCACAGGCCGCTGTGATGTCCCCATGGTACCTGCCTTCGCCAGAGTCTGGTTCCTATCTGTCCCGAGTAGTGGGGGTTTTGGTTCTATTAACTTTTTTTTTTTTTTTTTAACAATTTCCTTACTACATTTTTAAATTCTATTCTATTCTAATGTGAAAAACACTAAGCGCTCCTCATCTTCATATTCTAATAAAATTGGCACCTTAATTACATTAACCTGATCAATGTACTAATAGAGCAACTATTGTGCTTTTGCCTTTACTGGAGCTATCGGGCTGACGGTGTGGGATGAAAATTTAATGCTCCTGTTTCTTCTATCTTAATTATGCCTAATGAGCTACTTGCTTTAATAAACAAGCAAATTCCAATATCCTGTCTATATTTTTCCCAGCAAGACAATATAATGTTAGATGAAATTGTCTTTCTCAATAATTGAATGAGTGTAAGAATAATAAGTAATACAATCTAAAGGATGCTTATGTGATATAAGCTGGTTCCCTCCATGGATACTGATGGAGAGATTTAGATTATTCATTTATTTATTAACAAATGTTTCTCCCTTAGGCAAAGCTGGTCCCAATTAAGAGCCATATTTTCAAATGATAAAAGTAAGTATTCTAATAAAGACACTAATTGGCAAGTATGTTCTTTAAAGACAGTCATAAATTAGAATATCTCATGGCAAGTGATGCCATTTCCATTAGCATCTCTACAATGGAAGACACAATTTCCCTATTAACCAGGTTTGCATTTTACAGTGTTGAGAATGCCTAATGCAAATACCCGCCAGGACATCAGTAAAGCAGCCATACTTATGAACTTACCGATGGGTAGTTAGAGGCAGTACCTAATTATTACTCATTCTGAATCCACAATTAAAAGCCAACAGACAAGCAAAGTAAGCTCTCATAACCCAAAAAGTTATTGAGGGATCAAGCACAAGCCAAAAAATGCCAGAGTGGGGACTGGCAGAAAGGCTTTATACAAAATGAGTTTTAAAGATGAGTAAAGTAAAGAAGAGTAAGGATGAGACAAAAGTGCAAAATTGGGGGGGGGGGGGGGGGGAATGTTTAGAGCAATAGAGAAATAACAGAGTAGAAAAAATAAACCCCAGTCACACTCCTTCAGGAAGATATCTGACAGCCCCCCGACACCTCCATGCACGCATGGGTCCCACACTGAGTGTTTTGGGTCTGGGCTGAACAAGTCATTGTGAACATTTTTGGAACAGTAGTCAAATTAGTTGTGGACAACTGGATTCATTATAATCAATTATGTCATCGCTTCATACGGGCATTTCTAGGCAGAGAGGCATAGAGATCGCTGGTGAGTGAGAGCTAAGCACAAGTTCTACAGGACAGAGGCAGCCACACAAATTGTATTATAATATACAGAAAAGTGTGAAATTCCTTCATTCATGTGTAAACAGTTGCTCTTGCACCAGCTCTATTACAACTTCATTTTAGTTAAGCATTTGACAGTCTAATAATGATCTACATCCCTGCCTCTTTATCCTTCATAGCTGCCTAACCAAGAAGGAAACCCTAGGAGACTGGCCTTCGCACGATGGTTCTTTGCAAAGAAAAACATTTATTGCACTATCTCTTACTCAGTCTGGCAACTTTCTGTTTTCATTGTTCACTTAAGATACAAAAGATACACAAAGATATGAATAGTATTGAATTTTGCTAACAAAGAAGGGAAAAGTTAGTGAGCGTTGGCAGTCTGGGACTGGGATAATGAGTGTATTAGTAGTAACAGCTGCCCTCCACAAAGCAAAATTTACTTAAAGCAGCAAAGCTTGATACAGTTTATTACTCCATGGTCTGCTCTTCCTTACCCCTCTGTCTTGCAGAAAACCACCATCAGACACCTTGGCAGGTGCCTCTAACTGCCAGATACAGCTTTTTGCCGAGATCCCCTTTCCAGCCCGCCCAGCAGCACTTTCCCCCCATCCTTCCCACGCTCCTTCTCCAAGGGAACGGTTCCCTTTATTACAACTCCTTCTAGCTTCAGTTGCTCTTTTGTTCGCATGTATGGACGGCCAAAGATATTATTTTCATAGCTATTCTTTAAGGGACAGAATTTTTTTCCTATTTTCTCCCTCAGTCCCTTAACACAAAAGAGCTGTTGTGTTACCTGAGAAGAATGAGGAGCTCAGGCACGGTGGGGTAATACCCTGCCCGTGGGAGACGGAGCTGAGCCAGCCGAGGGAAAAAAAAGGGAAAAGAGGATCTTCCGTTGACAAATAGCTGTAATGCTTCTGTCACAGGGAAGGAAGTCTTTTTCCTTTTATGTAAAGCGTAAGTATAACCTCTAAGTGTCCTACACATTGCACCTGTGCGTAAGCAGGTTGTGCCTTAGCAGGGTGAGGATGAGGAGAGCAGGATCACAGCTTGATCCAGGGGGAAAAGAGGAAATCATGTACACTTCTGCTCTATCCATCCCTAAAGCTATTGCCTCAGGGTCTTTCTTGCCCATCAGCGACTGATTTAAGAAAATCTGCAGATAAAGAAGGAGCATATAGGAATGAAATACAAAAAGCTGGAAACACCTTGATGTACTTCTTTAGTATGGTACAGCAGGCTTAGTAAATACTTCAGGCTTTATGGGTTGTCCTCAAGTCTACTTCAGACAAGCTTTTATGGAGGTAAGTAAAATAAGAATTGTTTCAAGTCCTGATTTTTTGCTGGTGATGTTGGAAGAGGAAACAGATTTGCTTCCCTGTAATAAAAAAATATGGCTTGTCATGTCAGGTGTGCTAGCGAGTGTGCTTGCACCCAGTACTTAATGGGAATACCCTGACTGATGCAATCTGGCATCTCAAGTGAAACGGAGAGCTGTGGGATGTGTAGCCGTCTTTGAAAATGGTTGAGACAGTCCATTAAGAAGTGGTCTATCAATAGACACTTGTTTAATACATCAAATTGGTGCAATCTCTCTTTGGAATTCAGAATCTTATCATGCAGTAAATAATTAGCATTTATATACTGGAGGTCTTTGTAAATGAAAACACAAGTCCATGTTTATCTACTCAGCTGTCACATTCTCTACTCTCCCGTCTCATTTCCATATTGTCTAAGTATATCTCTATATTAAGAGATGTATTACTTAGCTTTATTTAATACTTGCTGTTCATAAATCCCAAAGCTCTTCACAAGGCACGGTGAGCATCAAATTGCTTTGAAAGTGTGCTCATCCTTTATTTAAAAAACAACCCTACCAAGTGAACTTGCTGCGTTTCCCAGGTGTTTCCCCCGCTCCATGCTGCCCGGGGCTCGCAGCCCACCCATCAGCCAGCCCAGGGCTTCCTGGCCACTCTGTCCTCGCGGGACCCCGACCTCTGGTAGCAATTTGGGGTGTTGTGCCACAGACCTGGAGGTTCCCCTCCAGCTGTTGCTGGTCTGTGGTGACCAACAGTTGCACAGCTTTGACTGCTGGGACATGATACCGGAGGTCTTGGGGAGAAAATGAACCAGTGCGGTGAATTGCAGATGACAAATAAAAAGTAAGTCCCCTCCCCCCCCCCCCCCCCCCCTTTTTTTTTAAATACATTTCATTTTCTGGGGGGGGAAAATCCCTTTATCTTATAGCTGAGCCAATATGGTACGATTTTCTCCTCTTTGCATACAGAAAACTAAAGAGAGAGCTAGACAGATAGGCACAGAGAATTTTGTTAAGCTACAGGGGGCTGTGGAATGAGGAAGAAATCTGGGGTTTTCATTCACCCCTTTATATAATTTACACTTCTGCATTTACAATTCCCAAGAGAAATTATAATCCAGAACAGAATAAATGCAAATGTGGAGAAGTAGCAGATGAGTATTAGAAAGTCACGTAATTAAAGGGAACCAAGTAACTGCAGAGAACAGTTCTCAAACGAGCCATGAGTGGGCAGATTTTTACTACGACTGTTTGATGCTCATCTTCGTTCCCTTCTCCCCAGTGGCAGTCCACAGATTTCAGTGGATTTACTCTCCATCTTTATGAGATTGAAATCAGACTTGAACACTCAGTACATAGAAGTGCATCAGTGCTTTTGGAAGCTGCTTGAATGATGCAAGGCAACAAAATGAATTTGTTTTGGCTGTTCTCAATTTCTGGATGACTTATGGTTGTGAACAAGCTCATAGCTTAATAGGAAGTGAAGAAGTTGCTATATGTTAAAGTTTTCAGTAGTTTTTAACTGGAGAACAAGAAAAACAGCCAAAATGAATGCACCAGGTAATCTTGGTACTATAGGTACCAAATACACACAGATTGTAACAGAAGGATATGCGGGATTACATCAGGTAAATCAGATTAATAAAAACTGTGCATATGGAAGAAACAATGTACATTTGGAATGAATTCTATCACTCCACCTTACACCCGTGTATTTGTGTAGTTTCCATAATCAAAATAGCAGTGTTACCCTTAATTATGGGAAAGAATGACAAATTAGCATCTCAGTGCACTTGGTTTTGTTATTTGGGGGGTGGCTGGGCACTGAACCATTTTCTCTTTGTTTCACTTCTGGCCATCCTATTCTGATGTCCTGATAGGGCCTGAGAGATGTTGGTAATCTACCACTGTTGATAATCTCTTCATCCTGGAAGATTTCCTATGATACTGCTCTGGCCTTTTATTTTGAATAAATTTATCAATTTAAGGAAAAAAAAAATAAAAATAAAAAAAAGGTGCTAAACTAACTAAACCTGAAACACATAAACTTGAAGTATGGATGTAGATAGTAGTGTTGTGGGTTTTCACTTTTTGACCTGATGATGAAATACAACATTTAATCACTGCTTTGTGGCATTTCCATGGAAAAATCTCAAAACCGTGGTTACTTGGACAGCTTACAGTCCGTCCGTCCGTGTCCCCCCCCCCCCAAACCATCAGAAACACTTTCTATATGTATATTTATAAAGCATAATATGAAAAGGGTTAGGTAAATCTTATGTTTAATGGCAGATTTCATGGCTGTTGGGTCATGAAAGCTAGAGCCACATTACAAGACAGACCAGTGATCTTTACCGAGTAGTGGAGCAGTTAGTTTTATGTTATCACTGTCAATGAGATTTTGCAGAATTGTGTTACACTTTGGTACAGATGAATGACCTTTAGTGTTACAGAATTTGTGACGCTCTGGCTTTAATTAACCTCCTTCATGAGTGAAGCCAAACAAGAAAGAATACAGTCCTTTTTATAAAGGAATATTTTTACAGTCATTAAATACACATTAATACTCTTCATAATATATAATTTTGTGGGTGACATGGGCACTATTTCTACAGCTGTTCTTTAGAGAAAGAATAAGTTTCTCTTCATTAAAGACTAATAAGTGACATTACATTTAAGTGCTTGCATTAGATATGCTTCTTTGAATTTAATGATGGGGCAATGAGGCCTTTAATTAAATAGTCAAAAATTTCTACTGGGAGAAACAAAAACAAATTTATCTACAGGTTTTCTTCTTAGTATAAGTATAAACCAGAACCCATCTGGTAGATAATCAATGCTTTTATCCCTAAAACTAAGACTCAGACAATTTTGTCTTTAAAAATTTGTTTCTCATTTCTGACATCCATATGAACTCATCTCTCATTGGTAGATGTAGAGCTATATTCATTAATGACTGTCTTGTGTCTCTACAGAATGTTCTTGTGGGAAGAGGTGGCAGAAGTGCATATCTATTTAGGTGTATTTTATACATACAAAAAGCTCTCTACCATAGATCAGTGACTTATAATAAACAGTATTCTGGCATTCTATAAATATTTTTCATTTGAATTTCATTTCTCCAATCATTTAGAGCCCCAGTAGATACTATAGACTGTAAGTACTGATAGGCTTGCAAAAGAGGCTAAAAATTGGCCAAGTTAGCACATTATGGTAACCACAGTCACCTGTGACAGACTTGGTATCTGAAACAAGAATCAGGTTAGGTGAATTTCATTAATTTTTCTTGGTAAACTTTTCAGGTTTAATATAAAATTAGCAAAAGTTTCTATACTCATCATCAAGAAAAGAAAAAGTAGTACCAAATGGAAAATCTACTTGTTAGGCAACTTTAGATTTCAAAACCATTGCTAATGTAAGCTGTTACTCCTCAGAAACAGCATTGCAAGAAATTGCATTGAAGATGAATCCAGAAGCTTCCCAGCATTGCTACCCATTGACAGTTGAAGAAGTCTGCAGAGGAAGTTTGTCTCCTGGACGCAAATGGTGATCTGAATTGCCCCATTCCTTCATTCTACCGTATTTTTCTGTTAACCAAAATGGGATCCTACTGTTTGCTTATTTCTATCACATTAAAATGTATTTGATGAAAATGCAGCAGATGTTACTTGATTTTCTATCATGGCTCCCTTTCGCAGAGTGGCAAGTCAGTTGCAATACTAATCCATTTATTAATTTCTGTATCGATTAGCAGAATAAAGCTAAGTTTTAAGTGGCAGCCAGCACATTTTGTTAGATGACTTACCCTGTGCTGTATCCTCTCATCCACAGACACGAGACTTTACATAAATATGTGCAGTTGTGAAAGTTCAAATAGGAATGCGTGGATAATTCTCATTAACAAGAAAAGTGATGGGACATCCCTTAAGCTGGGGTCCCCTGCCTTAATTCCTCCCCATGGTTAGAGGAATAATATATTTTACGCGCTTTCGTATTAATTGGAAGCTTGATTTTTGCTAACTATTGAGCAGGAAAGACATTCACTGAAATAGCCTGGCATCTGAGAACCCAGTATTTCTCTGCACTTCTCCCTGAATACTGCTTAGCCTGCCTCTGAGCTTGAAATTCCTGAAAAATGCCAAAGCTCTTATTTTTCCAGCCTGAGTATTGTTTAATGAGAAAATGAAGAAACAAAGCAACACCATCAGCCAGAACCAAAGTATATTATCATGTAGGAAAGCATTCACAGCTCACAGCTCCATCTGCTCTACCAGTGAACATTAAATATTTTTCAAAAATTCTAAGCAATTAGAAAAAAATTATGAACTTAGATGGCGGCTAAGGCATCATTTAATTTTTAACATCATACTTCAAATGGATTCCTATTACTATAGCACCCAGAAAGCTAAAAATAGTACATGAACAGTAAAGACAAGCTGAAAAGCAGATCTAATCTGGGAAAGAATTACATATGCACAAACATATTTGCACACAAGCAGTTGCAAGCTTATAGATTCCACCCTGAAAATGCATATAACCATATTGAATTTTAACTTCTTGGATGCTGACAATTTTAATGTATCACCTTGTGGTAATAATCTCCAGCATACATATATTTATTAGGCACACGTCTGAGGCGCTTCCTGAATTAGATTCCAAGCGATTACCTGTACCCCAAAGCTCCAAGACATGATTGCTCCGTCTGAAAACTAATTTTCTGTAATAACTGGAAAGTCACCAGTATTCTGACAACTGCTAGCCAAAACTGTGACACAAATGCATTATTATCAACAGCTACTGTCACACTATCAAAATATTGTGTAGATGTGCAGCTATTGTATATTGGTGTAGCATCATATATTGTGCAGCTATCAGTCCTAGAGGCATTCAGCCATGCAACCTGACAGTTCTGAAAAGAGAATTAGCCACACTTAAAACAAAATTTAAAATGTCACCTCTTAGAAGTAAATAGAATAAAACCACTCAGAGATTGCGGATGTTTGGCATTGGTCCTAAAGACATGAAGAAACGTAGAGAATGTTAATAAAAGAAGGAATCACAAAATGAAGGGCTTTTTAATTGTAACACAGAGCATCATACGATCTGTACTTCCCTGCTTTACACCCAGCTTATATATAGGTATGATTAATCTATGTCTGGGAACCTAATGGCTGCAGCTGCATTTGGGGATTCCTATGATTTTTAAAGGCCATGGTTTGAAATGCTAAAAAACCCCCAGAAACATAAAGCAAGTAGAATGGGTGCATTATGTAGAAAGCCTGAGAAAGAGCTCCAGGAAGTCTTAATGTGGACTACACTGCACAAAGTATTGGAAGACTAGAAATTTTATTTCTAAACATAAACATAACGTATATTCCCAGTATAATAGGATAATACATATATTTCCATGCTCAGCATAGCTCCCCATGAGACCTGACTATGTCCTATGCGAAACATACTTGCAGTGCTGCAGGTGCAGACAAGACACAGAATTGCTTTTATTATTTTAGGAATTTGTCTAATTCACAGCACTCGGCTTCTTATAGGTTGGGCTACTGCTTAATTGCTAGAGTTAACGTTTCTTTCTCGGACACTTCAGGGTGCTGAAAGCTACTATTGGACCTGCAGTAAGTGTTGAAAATAACCTGAATCGAGAACTACTGAACAAATCGTCAAGGGCTGAAAAGCATAGTTAGGGTTTGGGGGCATGCAGAACTCTTCGGAATGAATAACAAAATCAGGACAGTTCCTGTAAGATAGTGTTGTATCTGTTGGCTTTACGAAATCACTGACACTCTCCTGTGGAGTTTCCTTGCTAAAAAAGAATTTAATGTTTATCCAATCCAAAGCCAATGGCCTCTGCTCCGGCTGCTCTCTTTAAACATTTCAGGTAGTTCTCCTGCTTACTGCTCTTGCCAACTCATTTTCTGATTAGAAGATACTGTTACGTTTACACTCTGTCGTTATCTTTTACTAGCAAACGTTGTCCAACGGGACATTCCCTGCTAAGGTAGTGCTGTGCTCGCGGTTCATCTTGGCTATAGAAACATCCCGCACCTCTGTTTAAATCAACGCTAACAGAAAATCTATTGCGCTTTTCACTGTAAGTTTGATCCAGTTCTTAGCTTTAGAGATGTTAGCAGCATCAGTAAGAATAAATAAGACCAGGGTGTGCATGCAAAGAAAACGATGTCTGAGCCACATAATCCATAAAACACATTGTGTATGAAAAGAGATTAAAGACATGGTATAGCAAAACATTCAAGATCCAATAGCAATAAAAAGGTTGACCTCCCCATAACTCTGCCTGCCTTCCCAATCAGGATTTCTGTATTGGCATCTAATTATCTAGCTCGTCATTCACCCCTCTAACTTTCCATCACGAAGGAGTCAATGGAGAGACTCCCATTAAACGCAGAGCATGGAGCTCATTAACTTTACTGGTGCAGGCACATGTGTCTCTCTTGTGTACTTCGTTCTCTGTTGATTCTTTATATACTGTATCTCTCTTTTTCTGCTCTTGTTTTCTTGGTTTATTTAAAACGTAAAATGTAAAGAGCAGCTACTCTGTCATCCTGTGTCTTTGTATGGTATCTAAATCAATGGTGCCCTGCTGGGTTACTGCCTCTATCACTGCAATACAAATAATAATAATACTGATCGTATCTTCTCAGCTCTGCCTCGTATAGAAAAGGACACTTAGAAGCCAGTTGCATAATAGCAATAAACATGAGGTATCATATAATAGATCTTCAAAGATACATCAATAATATATTTCAAATCACTGCTGCTTGTGCAGTGTTACTGCAAGGGAAACTGCTGGGGAAGAGGAATGCTCTGAAAATATCCATCATCTTTTACTGTCTGTGTAAATGTTTTGAAGATGGGCTGTAAAACTGCATTAAGTTTACAATAAATTCTGAGGCTCCTAACCTATTACAAAGTGCCAAATGCCAGCGTTCATCCGCTGAGGCCCTGGGCTGCCGTTTTACTAAAGCTTTTATGCTTGCTTCCCCAAACAGCAGCACCACATTTCACTTTATTTCACTTTATTTTGTGATTTCCAGTTGCTGCCCAGTGGCAGGCTGGTTTGGGAGGAGAAGTAGGAAAGTCAGAAGACCGAAACTGCAGAAGAAGCTTCAGTGACCAAGTGGAGTGAGTGAAGTAATAAACATTTTTGGTTCTAAGTTGCATTAAAGAAAATGACCAGAAAAATATATTCTAAAATATTTTTGTGAACAGTCTGTGTGAATATCTCCCCATGGGGACTGGGAGATGCTATATATGACAGAGCAGATAATTTGGTTTTCCTCAGTTATTTAGAAGCAGGAGAAATGCAGGTATCTACCTGATCAAGAAGTTAAGTCCTCTCTTACTGCTGATCTCTTAACAAGCTTAGTCAAGTTTTGCAAGGCTTGACCATGCCGCACTGTAGGAAGCCAAGAAATATCAAGATGATCATCTAGATAATGCTACAACAGGCTTTTTTCCCTCTGGAGGACAAGGTTTGTAGGATAAGCTACAGGCTAGCTTTACGCTCACCAACCCCTGTAGCCCCCAGCTGTTTTTTAAGGAAGAGAGTGCTGCACACTCAATATTCTGGTTCCTTTAGTGTTCTTTATTATTGTCCATCATCCACTTTGAAGCAATTTTTCTATCTCTGGGAAGGATGAACGCAAGGTGTAGAACCTATTACTTCTGCTAATAAGCATATATTCCCTTGAAAGTCGTATATTGAGAAAGCACAGTGAGCAGAGCCAAGGGGGGGGCAGGCAGAGGGTCTGGGTGGGCGCGGGGACCTCACGTGCAGGACCTGGGGCTGTGCCCTGGAAAGCTGGCTGGGGTAGAGATCCAGCTTCAGTGCAAGTAATTGTGTCTTTTATTCTTTATTTTCACGCCATTTTTGAAAACCTGAGCAGACACTGTACTAGCTGCCTTTGCAAATATGGGTAAGCATACAGAGATAGCTAATTAAAAGTAAACAGTTCTATATTTAAGGAAGTTAAATCTAATAGACATTTAAATCAGTTTTCGTAATGTTGTCACTTGAAGGTTGTGCCATGTAGTATAGAGCAGGTAAGTATTGAATCCTAGTTACAGTGGGGATGGGGCTTAAAATCATAACTACCAGCTTTACAGAGAATTATACCTAACGTAAGTCCAGGGAAGTATGATTCAAGTGCTTGTACATACACCAGAAGCGTGATTCACAGTCAGATAATTGACCATTCTGTACATTTTGGCATTCAGTGACCTCCTGTTTTTCTTTGTGGCTTAAACCTGTAGAGAGCAGATAACCCAAGGTTAAAAGGTGAACTTAGAAAATGCAAATTAGGCATTTGCCCACGAAAGCATTTTGCTGCCCTCTAAACTTGCATTGAAATCTCAGTTCATTTAGAAGGTCCAAGATCTCATTATCTTGGCCATGCAAGGAGGAACAAGTTGATGCAAAGCATCGGACTCTGTTGGACTGCAAAAAGGTAAGCTTATCTGGGAACACAAGTGGGTGATAAATCACTCAAAGCACCTAATAATTCTTTCTATTGCTGTTCTTGGCTAATGGAGAGGACTAAACCCAGCCCCCCGCCCCCCCTCCAGTTTGGTACTAACCAAGTGGCAGAGATTTTCCGTGAGCTTTCTCTCATCTGATGCTAATAGATGAGCTCCTTTACCAGTGAAGGATAACAGAAGAACTCATCTTTTCTGCAACTCACTTTTTCCCAGCGCTTTCCTATAAATCTCTGATTTCTTAGAGACTAGATGTTTCTTGAACAATGTCTGCATGCACGCCACTGAAAAGTATGAATTATTGAGCCCAACGAGCAACTCTCCAGTTCTTTTCCTTAAATTAGCCCAGAATACACCTGCCCAGACCGCTGCGTGAAAATCTTGTATCCTCCAGCAGGTTACCCCAGAGCTGTGTGCTTGGGTGCAGCTACAGCCACCTCCCACCCTGCATCTCCTGGCCTTGGCAACCTGCAACCTCCAGGGCATCTTTGCCACCAGTCCTTCTCTGTTGAAAAATTCAAGACCGCTCGCCAGAACGGGTCAACAGTTTGGTCTAAGCACCGCTGTATCTTGCTGCATATATCAACCAGCACTGTCAACTCCAAAATTATTTATAATGTCTCTGTTGGCTGTTTCCAGGCGGTGGAAGAAGCTAAAAGGAGAACCACGTACCAGGTCAGTAGGACCTGTGCAATAGCTGCTGAAATAATGTCAGCACTGACAAGTGGCTTTTTGGAGTGGAGGCATCTGGTGATAGAGAGAGCAAACCTGCGGTAACCTCCCTTCTCCAAGGGGAGGAGAACCTGAAGGCAAATAATTCCCCAATGATTTCTTCAGCTGGGCTGTATTTAATTTCATTTTTGAATTACATCTCAATTACATATATTTAAATCGTTGTCTGCATAACACTCAGTCTAAAAATAAGCAGAGATGCAGTCTCTGAAAAATAGATTTAATTTATGCTTCAGCTACTCTTTTTGATGGCATTACTGATTCTGAGTGTTGCTCAAAACTCCAAAGGGTGGGTTGTTATGTTTTTATCAAGACTGTGATAGTCTTCATTACTCAAGCCATCTTGACCCATATTTCACCTGATACCAATTTTGTGGTCACAAATGACCCTGTCCCAGTATTTGCAATGAATCACGAGACGTGTGTAACAAATTGTTATGAGTTCTTTTCAATGTTTTTAAAGAAAGTAATAGACCATTAACACTTTCTGTTTTCATAAGATAATGAAATAAATATTCAAGTGACACAATAACACCGCTATTTAAAATGCTTAAGGATTATTATTTTTTTAAACAAAGCAAGGAAATAGGAGGGGATGAAGGAATATTACAAGAAGTGCTAGAAATGAATGAGTTTATCTTTTTTGATCAAATGCACTCTTTCTCTAAGATTTTTTACTGTGCTTTCTTTCTTTTTCTTTTTTTTTTTAATACTTAGAATTAGAAATATTTCAGACAGATACACACCCAAAGTTATTTTTGCTCAAGGTTTCTGTTTTTACCTTAATTATCAGACAAACATTGCTGCTCCATATCTCAAATGTTAAGTAATTTGCCTAGATGATTGAAGGGATAATATTTCTGTACAGAAAAGTGTTTAGGAGTTTTCAGAATAGTTGTCAGATTAAAACTGTATCAGAACTCTATAATCTAAAGCTGATGGTAGGCTTGTTTTAACCTGTTTCTAGGTAGTGTCAAGTCTGGTAATGATTAAATTGTATTTCTTTAATTTTGTGTTAATTCTGTTCCTAGTACGCGGTTAGAATGAACTGATGGATGTCGGTAATGAATATCAACCTGTGTCCCACAGTGTGGTTCGGATTTCAAGTCTTTCTGGAAAACCATGGAAGAAGGAAAGCCATAATTCACAGCAGAGTCTAAGATTTTAACAAGTATGCTAGATTAGTACTGAGGTTCAGCCATAAATCCAATGGAATTATGCATAAATAGCTTGGTCTATCTAATGCATTAGAAATACTTAATGATGAAAAATCATGCACACACCCATATTCACCCCTGCAAATGGCTAGATGTGTGTTGTGAAATGTATTTACTTTCTGGGTTGCATTAATGAGAAATCAGCTAAAAATAATAATAATTAAAAAAAAAAAAATCAATGGACCAGCTCATGCCTACACTGAATTTATTTAGGGGACAGTTATTCACACTGTAAAGAAGCTATTCATTTGAGGAGTCCTAACAATACAACCTAGGCACATCTCAGTTGTTACAGCTGATAAAATGATAAAAGAGTCACTAAAATATCAACACCAATTAAAACTCCTCATTTGAGAGGAGGTGATGGAAACATTTTTAAAAAGTAAAAATCATAAGAACTTCACTTTCATCGGAGAGCATGAGTATGCTTTCATATTATCTTCATATTATTCATTAAACCCCTTCACAAAACAGAAGATTTTGTGGTGGAAATGGAAGCTATCATAAAAATTTCAAATTAATCAAACAGCTAATTTTCTGCTGAAACACTTTTTTTAAAATTGCAGTTTAAAAAAGGAAAATAAAAATTTAATGAAATGACACAATGGAGTTATTGATCAATTATGAAACACTGGAGTTATGGATCAGTTATCGGCATTCAGATAATTTAGCTTTTATAGTCAAATTAGATATTACAACATATTTGGGGATAGAAAGTTATTTAATAGGCTGCTCTGTCAATGGGCTATGTGGAAAACTTGCTGCTGCTTTATCTTCTTCTGATACTTCTGAAGTTAATGGGAGGGGATTTCTTCCTTGACAAGAGACAAATAGACCTTTCAAACTCGTTTTATTCTCTCACACTATAGCTTAGTTTAGTTTCATATTGTAACCGAAATACACCCTAACCCCCAACAACAACTAAAGAGAGAGCGTGACGAGCCTGCCTTGATTTTCGGAGGGACCTTTTCCAGCTGTCACTGTGGCTGAGTCGCGGTGTGAAGCAGGATTTGGGTTAATGGCTCTATTGAAACAGGAGCCAGACACTAACAAATGGAAGGAGAAACCGAAGAAGGCAGTATCATTAGGTTATAAAGCAGAGGAACAAAAGGTAATTAGGGGAGGAAATGTGAAAAATGACCATGGAATCATACTACAAGCACCTAGACACTCTGCCTAAACCCCTGCCTATCAGTGGGGAAGACAGCGAGTGTTCGGTTTGGGGATCTAGAGGGGATTTGTAGGGATGCAAGAAGCTGTGGCTGAACTGTTTTCACTCTCGGTTCTTCCTACAATAAATCAGTCCAGTCTGGAGGGTTAGAAAGCCCCCTTTTTAGGACATCGCATGTTTTCCATTTTCCCTAAGTACGAAGTGCCCGGCACCGGCCAGAGAACACCCTCGATTTTGCAGGCTGGATACAACACACTTGATCCCAAGCCCATAACAATCAGCGGGAAGATTCCTGGAAGATTTACTGGCTTTTAGACTATCCTCATTGTTGAAGTGCTTGATCCTGCAAGACGCGAATCCCGCTTTTGCGATAGAAAAACTTTTTGCTTGATTCAGTGAGCAGTTTTGCACTTGGAGCTCGATCCAAAGCCTGCTGAAATTAATAAGCAGCTTTCTGTTGACCTTAACAGGCTTTGGATTATGCTTTATGTGAAAACCAGTTCACTGACTTAACCAAGGAATATTTATAAAGTAAAAGCCAAAGGAAACTTATAAAAGAAAAATCTTTTATTTCATGTAGTATCAGTTTTAGTGCCAAAAATATAATAAAAAATCCTGCAACATTCTTCTCTTTATCATCTTCTTTACAGGCTTCATGAACCTCATCTAAAAGGTGCTCTAGGTAAAAAGTATTATCATTTTGATGAATGCCAGCTCTTTGACATGAGGAAGAAGTCTTTTATTCTCTGACAATGTCCCTGCCAAGCTAAGTAGAAGTTGTAGGCAGAAAGCTTTGGGGAAACCCTGATGCTGATGAATCAGAGCTCCCTGCTGAGAAGCAGCCTGATGATACCTACCATCTAAACAGTTTAGTAGCTTTTCAGCAGGTATAAGAATCAGGTTTGCCTTTTTGTAGGATTTTTAAAGGCTAAAGGCTGAACCTGAGCCTTCACAGAAGAAATGAAATCTGTTTCCCATGGATGACTTTTTCTTCTTGTATTTTCACTCTTAAACCTTTGAGCACGTATTCTTTTGTTGCCTTGTCTAAGGGATAATGTGGCAAACTGCCATCATGCATTGCCAGTTGTGGCGATGGGGGTAGAAAAGATGTAGGCACTGCATTCTCAGGAGCTGAGGACTTACAAAGCTCATCAAGACTACATGAACGTCCAAAAGTAAGTCAGAATACTCACTTTTGATTAAGCAGTTATGGTGCTTTATATTTCCGATTAACTGGAAATACTGCAAGGATGACCCTTTCCTTAATTTTGGATTACCTTTTTGCGTTGTATGGACATTGATGGTATCCAGAAGAGTAGAGGAGAAATGACAGTAATGGAAAATATTAGTCAATATGTTAAAACAACAACAGCAGCAAACCCCCCAAATGCCGTTTAGGTTGATTTTTCACTTTGATTTTTGGTTAGTTACATTTTTTCTGTGTTCAGCTCTATCCCTATCTAAAATTAAGTGCAGCAGCTGTTTATGACAGATTATTTGTATGAATGTAGAGCCTGAAAACCTTTACGTCAAACCAAGGATTCACTGTGCCAGGCACTGAATAAACTTACTTTCCTATTAGGAAAACCTTATTTGTAAATTCTAGCCAGAGAGAAAATCAGTTTCCATCCTACATGTGCATTGTCTTTACATACTGTTACCAGATAACATAAATAACAATGTATTCTTTATTCTTCCCCATGATAAGTGAGAGGCTGTCCCAGCCTGAGAGGTTTGCACTCTAAATAGATGTCAAAATGCGATACGGGAAGCAGAGATACAAGAAATTGAAGTGAAATTTCCAAAATATCGAAACATCCCTGCACCATAGGACGGGTTTCCTATCAAAAATATGTGGAAAAATTACTTTTCTGTGCACTGGTAATTGGAAATAACTAAACTTCTGGTCAACTAGAAAAAAGCTATTTAAAAAAAGTCAGAAAAACAGACTTGTCCCTGTGCCTGGCTCCACACCCAATACCCTTTTGTCTGGCCTGAGTGCCCGGGGCCCGGATTGCCTCTTGGTAGAGCTTGGTGTCGTTTCAAGAAAAGTATTTCCCTTGGCCTGCCAAGCAGAGCGCATATTAGAGTTTGTTATTAAATATCTTGGCTGCTCTATCTGTGTTTCTTGTTTTATCCCCAGTTCGGTAACATGTCGCGTATACTATATTATTACTGACTTTAAAGCACACAACAAGATCAAGCCTTGAAAGAACAGTTTCTTTTTGGAAAGTGGAAAATTGGCAGGAGAAATCACTTCTGCTTTCAGAGGCAATGGCAGAAGCAGATGCCGAGTGCCTATTGTGCAAGGATAGTGAAGCAGAAGCAATTGGAAGAGAAACTAATATAAAGATCACACATAATCTGCAGATTTTAAGAAGCAAGATATATACACTGCCCAGCTAGTGCTCAAAGCACAAACTAAAGCAGACAAGGTGAAGGAAGAAAGAGAGCAAGCTGAATACTTTAATCACTTCATGTGAAGAAAGCTTGCTATATAGGTGCCAAAACTGAGGATATTTAGAAAGTAGAAAATTGATTACGAAGAGATAAGAGTGTGCTAGCTTAAAAAAAAGCAACTTGGATACAAATGAAACAGAGGAATCATTGGTATGAAATTGTTTGTCATGGTGCGGAGGAGAATTTGCACAAGGTAATGAATCAAAACTTCAAAGTCAAGGACAAAAACAAGGAAAGAAGAGACCAATTACAACCATCAAGAAAAGCTCATTAGAAGAGCTTGACTATATACATCAGAATTTTTAAATCTGAGGGTTTTGGCTTAGTGAGCGCTTGGGTGGCTGAACTTCAAAGAGTTATTAGATCTTCTGAAAGGTTGGGGCGCAGTCACTATGTCTACGCATCTGCTTTTCCTCTCATTATCAATACTACGAAGCACAAACAATTCCATCCATGATAAAAGAGAAATATCTGACCCAATATTTAGTGTATCATTGGGATGGCTGAGAAAGAAAGGTACGTTCTTTTGCTGTATTTTAGCTAGTAGGATTTCTGCAAAGGAGCGATGCTAACCTCAGCTCCTGGAGGAGACAGCAGCTCATACCAGTAATTACACCACCTCTGCAGCTTCAGCTGTATGTTTACTACAAGGCGGTGTCTGTGATAGTATTAACTGGGTTTCTATCGCCTCGAATGCTGCGCACAACCTCACCTCTAGCAAAATAACGGCAAATATCTGTTCTGAATATGCCCTTCCACTTCTTGCAGCTTCCCAGAGGGAAGCACAGAAGACTGACCATGGAACTGTCCCTCTAACCAAACCTCTTGTCCTAAATGACTGCTCAGCATCCGTGTCCAGTGGGAATCCCCAAGTTTGCCAAATGTGGAATAGATTGGAGAGCTTTGGGTCAGCTTTGGGCAAAACGTTTAGATATGGGTGAAACTGGATTATTCTACATGGGAACGTGAGCATGGCTAGGGAGGATCACTGCGTTCATTAAGTCTCAGAGTCCAGACCTAAGGCTAGTCATATTCCAGTGCACTAAAACAAGAAGAAAAAGTGGGGGCAAAATGTTTGCCCACATTGCCCACACAGTGTTTTCTTTTAAAAATGCTTTGAAGAGTTTATTTCTACACATCCCCAATCCTTAAATTCTAATTAAAGGCATCACCTTTTAAATACTGTAAGAGTAACAAATACAAAATGGCTCGCTATGATTAAGTTACAGGTGTAGCAAAGCCTAATAACCTTGTAAATGTAGGAGTGAGGAAAAAGTCAGCCAAATATTGTAAAATATTTTCCTCATAGTTTGTAATAATCCTTCTAGAAGCTTGAAATCTGTTTGCTTACCAAATATTCATTAGCTAATATTTGTACAGTGCTTTGAAAATGTAAAGCACTAAATATGTGCTAATTATAATTATAATTACTTATTATTATCATCAAACTCTTTCTTCTCTTTGTTCTATGTGACTGTGTCTACGAGGAGACACAGAGGCTGCTGCCCTGGAAGCGTCTTTGCCTCTTATAGGACTGAATTAAAAGCATTTGTTTCCTGGGGAAAAAAGAAAAGCAGAATAACCAGGACAGGCTTGCAGAGGGATGGGAGAGGTAGCAAAGACATAGAGCGTATCAGCTTCACTGGGGCTTTTTGTTATATTTGTGTTTACAAGCCTTATCCAATGCTGTATATATATCATGCTCTGTCTGGAAGACAGGAGTTAGGATTAATGCCTTGTTTTCCAAGGGACAAATGATGGCCTTTTGAAAGGCTGTTAAGAGGCCGGTTTTCACCCCGGTCCCACCGGGGGAGATGCTGTAAGTTGCTGTGGGAGGTGTGGGACCTGAGCCCCTGCCCTGCCACTGGCCCCACCGGCCCCGCCGGGTGATCGCCGCTTCCACCAGCGATGGTTCCCACGAGAGAACCGTCCTGCTCATCACCACCACCTTCCCTACACAAACAGCAGATTGCATTGCAGCTGTCTTTTTGATGTAGTATAGAGAGGTAAAAAAAAAAAAAAAAAAAAATTAAAAAATCCTATTCTGCTAATGTTGGAGTCCTTTTCATATTGCTTGGCAATAACACACATGGGCCCACGTGCCTCTCCTCCTCCTCTCATTGCTAGCCCTATTCAATGCAGCTGTTTCTGCAGGCCTTATTTCTTCTGCAGTCCCTACTTCCCCAAGTGATTCAATGTTTTGCTCCCACTATCTAAAACTAAACTTTCCCATCACCATTGTCTGGCAGCCCCAGTCCAGGCTGCTGCCAGCAGCACACGCTCCGCCGCTCCTTCCTTCCCTTCCCAGGGCCTTAACTCAACCACTTTCTGCTTTCTGTGTGCTTTTTCCTGGCATGATTTTAACGAACTAAATGCCATGTTTTGAATTTGAACGTGCATATACGCACTTAAAGAAAGAGGCCAGATAGACAGAGCTGGAAAATGAAGCCTTCTGCAGGTTTTCAGAATGGGGAGAGGATGGAGAGCTTTTCCCACACACACCAGGCAAGCCACGGAAAACCTTGGGAGGAGATTTACCTTCCCGCATTTAGGTGCGGCCAGTGCCATTCCCTTTGCTGCTAGAACAGCATGATGGTTTTGGGAGGAGGAGGGGGTTTTCTGGGTTTTCCTTGTCTGTAAATATATCTTGTAGTTTTTAGCAGAATGTTAAACAGGTCTGCTCTGTGTGTGCATCTGTACGTTGCTTTCCTTCTGTCTTGTCTAGCATGAAGTGACACAAGAGCAATACTTTCTATAAATAACTTTCGAAAGGAGCTACTAATTATTAATGCAGAGAATTCCGAAAGAGAGAGAAAACAGCGTTTCACAGCAAGAACTTTTAATGAGAATGCCATTAAGGCAATCAGTCTGCAAACCACAAAGTGAATTTGTAAGGCAACCCTTCCATTTTTTTTCCTCTCCACTGAAATCACAACTGCCTTTTTGGGTATCTCCCCAAATGATGGTCCATCACCGCCCAGGTGAACCAGAAGGATGGTGCCAGCTTCTGCCCAGCTGGCAGCGTGCGAGAGCGGTTTTTTGGATGGCACATTTGACTCGTGCTCTGGGAGCCCAGGCAAGCGTGGGGTTAAAACTTTGACCCATGTAGAGACATGCAGTTAAGACCGGTGGAGAACCCTAAATCTTCATTAGATGCTGTGATCAGCCAGCTTACACCTGGACCAGGGTCATGCTGGTGGCTTCGGAGTCAATGGCACCGTGGACCAAAAGCGATGCAGAACTTGAGTAAGCGCCGAGTATCCAGGATGAGACCATGAAGCAAAAGTAGCTTACCCAAGCACAGGGAGTAACTCCACCACACAGAGGCCCTCAACATTCCTATGTGCAATTCTAAACTGCCTTCTTGTAAACTGTAAAGCTGGTCAGAAAAATTATATTACCAACAAATATATTCTGTAGAAACCCAGTGCAAACACATTTGCTGTCTAATCAACATCTGATTTCCAGTATTTCACAGTGTTAAATATTTGTATTAAGTGTATTTTTCATTAAATATTTGTATCTTTTCAAGGAAAGCAGTGATTTATCAAGATTAGTTTTAAGCACAATCATACTTTTAAAGTCAAGTGTTAAATTATGATCCCATCACCTTTAGGGATTTAACATCCATAAGATGTGCAGAGGTAAAAATCTATTTATGACATTAACTCAAAATCGAGGGGAAAATAAAAAAGAGATTGAGGGAAAAATAAACCGTATACACACAGACTCGCATTACATGAAATTAAATAATATGGGTGCATGGCATTTTGATAGTCAGTCTGGGGTGTTTTACCATAGCTTTCCAACCAAGACAGAATTTTCAAATGAGGAAATAGGAAATGGCTTTATGTCCTATATACTTCAGAGGTTTAAACACTTTATTTGCAAGACAGTTGTTATTACTCCCTTTTCTTGTAGGTGGATGAATACTGAATGTTTTGCAAGAGTAAAGGTCCCTGCTGGTTGCTGATTTTTGTCAGTTTTGGAGCATCCAAATTTCTTTATAATTTCTGATGTTCTTGTGAGAGCTTGCTGAGTTAAAAAAAAAGCTTTAACCTCTTACAAAGTGATTTCTATTATTAATATTTCACAACTGAGGTCTGAGGATTATGAACCTTCGCTCAGCGTAGTATTAAACAAATATTTTAAGCAGGATGGTGGTTTTGCCAAATAAAATGTGAGGTGATGAATGACTTAATCTGACCCCAGATGGGGCGAGTTAATAAAATTGAAGTCACATTTGTTTAGAAGTCAATGATGTAACAGAGAGTAAATGAATGGAGGAGATTTGGAAAATCCAGAGGAAAGTCTTTCCTTTTAGATAAATATAGTGCAATGGAAAGGAGAAACCCCTTGCATATTAGCCCTAAAACGTGAGAGTCTTCCTTGGCAATAACTGAGAAGTCCTATTCAGAATAAACGAGGCATTAAAATATTTAGTGACATTTCAACTCTCCTATTGTTTTTTTTCCTTAAGAACTCAGATGTTTCTTTTTGATCATCTTTAGCAGCTGGATGATGTTTTGCCATGTGGGCAGGTGAGTCCAGAGAAGCAAAACTGATGCTGTTGTGTACAGTCCATGTGTGGTTTCTGCCACTCATAGGACAGCTTTTTGTTGGCAATGGAGATGCCAGCCTTCTGTCAGAGACTTCACCATGTACTTTTTGTCTACTGGACCAGTAAGTGGCAATAATTAAAGGAAAAAGGTCTTGGGAGAAAAACTCTTGAAAGGAAAATTAGAACAGGTAAGAGATACACAAGAAAGGAAAGTGAAAACAAAAGATTAGGCAATTTCTTCACCTTGCAACACATAATAGAGAAGCAGCAAAGAAATACAGCAAGTTGTTTGGGTATATTGCTAGAAGAATTGAATATAAATCTAAAAAAAGGAAGCTTTGTTACTGGTGCAGCTTTACCAAGGCTAAGTTTTGAATTGGTCATCACAGAATATCTTGGGGATAATATGTCTTTTGAAAAAGAGCAGCTTTAGCACAGAAACAGTATGCCAGAGATCCTGGTTATGAAGGAAAGGCTAAGAAAATTAATTGCATCCTCACTGCCAATAAGGAAAAATAAGACTTCATAATAACTTAAGTGGATATAAATAAATGATGTGGAAATTGTATATTATCAGTCCTCACGTCCTTATCACACTGGCACCAAAACTCCAGTGGGAAAAAATGCCTTCCCTGTATGTACCTGAAGCAGTGCAAGCAGAATACGAAAAATTCAGAGCAACTGAACTGAAAGCATCTATCTTTCAGCATGGACCTCTCTACCATTATTACAGACCTAGCCTCTGTGTTTCCTTCCAAAACTGAAAACCCATTATAAAAGAGCTTTTTTTGTAGTCCCCACGGTGAGGGCCAAGTTCATCTTGTACCCAAATCGGAATTATCCAGTCAAAGGGAAGTAAGAATCTTCACATATCTTTGAAGTAAGAGCAGGTTGAAATAGTACTGATTCCCCCCCCCCCCCCCCCCCCCAACCTCTGTGTTATTTTGATGCAACATCATGCCACGAAGTATACAGCTAGACCATAAATAGCTTAAATTTAGGGAAAAAAAATCTCATGGAACGCTCTAAAAAAAGCAATACCTCAGTTTTGCAGATAGAAACCATAACCACAACCATACTGGGAAGCAGTCGCATTGTGAATGTCACCACAAGCGCACCAGACACCCGGGTCCCAAGACTGACGTTAAGTTGCGCGGCGCAGGGGAGAGGCTCCAGAAGCTCATCCAGAGCAAAAGCGTTTGGCCTCATTTCACCTCTGAGCTCCACTAACAAACACTTTTCTACATGGAAACCATGATCTCGTTTTGTTGACGGTCAAGATTGGGTAGACGTGGGTGGAGGAGGAGATCAAGAAGGCCATGGGGATGGCTGGTCCCGCGTGGTGGGTTGGAGAAAGCCACCCGCTGGGAAATCACAAAGGCAACTCTGGGAAGGAATCAGAAAAGTTATCACAGGGCACCCCACATGCAAAGGATGGGAGAGAAGAAATCAAACATGTCCCTTATCCCCGCTGGCAATGGCTCGGCGGCGTACAGGTTTCTCCATCCTGAGAAGCCATTATCCCTGTGCAGACGGCACTTTGTCCTTATAACGGAGTTTAAAGAAACAGTTGTAAAACCAGGAGACAGCTCGGAAATGTACTGTTCACATTAGAGAATGAATATGAGGTGTGCCTGTCGTTGCAGGAATAGTTTCATCTGTACTTTAAATGAAAAGTTAAAGATACTCAGCTACCAGCTTTGGCTACTGATTGCAGCAAAAAGCAATTATTGTAACTCTGCAACCTTCTTCTCTGGCTGCTCTCAGAACTGACCAGTACAAGTATATTGAGCCTTAGGATAAGAAATTACATGCTTCCTTTGGAAGAGATGAAATACCTCACATGCAGTTATTTTTGTGCTTTTAAAAGTGTTAGTTAACAATTAAAAGAAGTGCATATCTACTTATTTTCTCTATTTCTACAGGATTAAAAAAATAGCTTGGGGACTCCACATAAAATTCCACTCAATTGCTCCTTGGCAAAAAAAGAAAAAAAAAAAAGGAACTCTATTAATTCATTACATTTAATCTAAAAGTCAGGCAGAAGAAAGTTGATTGTTCACTAGATGAGGTCCAATTTCTGAAGCCCAGAAGCCTCTAGCAAAAATGAGTAGCTGCAGCTCAGGTCATCTTTATTTCATTGAGCTCTGGCTGGACTGCTTTACTGCACTACTTCTAGTTGTATGGACTAGTCCTTATCATTGTACATTCATTCTCGACAAAATTTTGATTTTGTAAAGTAAATTGTACTTTCCTGATCTGTCAGCTGACCATCACGAGCTTTCATCCACACCTCTAAGTACCATTTAGTTACGGGTTCGCCCTTAGGTAAAGAATCAGAAGCAACGAGAACGTCACTTGCCTTTAGATTTTAAAGTATCATCCTTATCACTGTCTCTCAGCTGAATTTTTTGATGAGGGTGTTTATGAGGTCACAGAAAACATGGTATCTGCAGACTATTGAGATGTTATACTAGTCATTATTTGGACTTTTTGTTATGGCTGCCACACATGAAGTCCACAGGTGAGTTTAGTTGACGGCCTTTTAAGAAAATAACAACAGAAAAAAGATCTTGTTTCCATCAACCACTACCCTGCTTGGATAAGCCTGAATCGCATCGCACGCACAGACCCCACCATGTCTGGTTCCTCCTGGGTCACGCCAACGACATGTTTGCTCTGAAGCAGCTGGGCAGGATCCCAGGGCAGGTCAATTTGTCACTTCTACCCAGATTCAGACTGGCCACTTGGTAAGGGAGGAAAAAGTTAATGGATGGTCTTAATCCTGGCCCTGTGCTGATAACGGAGCTTGTATGGCCGTGTTCACGTATCTCTGTGTGCATTTATCCCATCTTGTCAGTACGTAAACGTCCACACTTGTAGGTCCATGTTGCCGGCAACACAGCAGTCACTCGACGCTCCTGCCTCTGATTCATGACTTTAGTGTGGAGAGCAAGAAATTAAAACATTAAGATGTAAGACTCTAGAAAGAGTTAGCTGGTTTCTTCAGCACAACGAGAAAAAAACCAAACATACACAAGATGGACGTAGAGGTAAGAGAATGAAAAGAGAAGCAGATGTGGAAGCTCTAGGCATTTTTTTCTAATTACTATTAATCAATTATTTGCTGTTGTAAGCTTGAGCAGCTAAATGACACACTTGCCTTTACTGAACCTTGCTGCTTGCACTTTATGCAGTCGTATAAATCCTGCTTCGCTTCTCAGTTGGTCATATATAAGCACGAAGCAGTAAAATTTGAAAGGTCTTTTACAAAACAAGTACGCCTGCTGCTCTTCAGCTACTGCAGCACTTGCCTGAAATGAGCTGCTGAGGGGTCCACGTGGTGGTTTGAGACGTGGTTCACACAAGAGGCAACTCAAAAAAGCAAATGTATTTCCAGTAGGTTAAACTCTTTATAAAAGTGGTTTATACCTCACTGGGAAAATTCTTGAGGGTTTACAAATGTTAAAAAGTTGAAAACACTGATGTTAATAACAATGACTTTACAAACCAGCCACCAGTGGCAGGACTCAAACATTTCTGCACAAAACATTATTAGAAACCTGCCTAGTTGGGGTAAGTGTATTGTTCAAGGATTTGGCTCTGTTGTCATCACCAGTGTAATTTCTCTGAAAAATCATTCACCGACTTCCGGAAACACAAGTTTAGTGGCCTCAAAGGCAATAGGACAGTGGAAGGGGAAGGGTAATTAGCCTTTCTGCAGTACTATGTATTATTTATACAGATGGCAAAAGTAAGAGTTCTGGAAGTGTACAATATACTTAATTTTTTTTAAAAATATATCCTTATACCTGGATGAAAAACATAACTTTATGATAGGTTATTAAAGAAGATAGGGTCTTGTGAATATTACAGCATATCAGCTGCATCAAGACTACCTCAGTTAAAGCCAGTGAGTCACATGGATAATAGACCTATGAAAATGATTGGGAATCTGGTTCATCCATTCAAAAATATAAGCTGTTTGGGTTTTTGTTGGTTTTTTGGGGGGCGGTTGGGGTTTTTTGTTGTTGTTGTTTTTTTTGTTTGTTTGTTTAACATGACACCATTAATTCAAGTCTGACTATTACTGCAATGCTCTGAGCTGACAAAACAAGAAGACAGCATCATTCTTAATTGGAAAGAAAAAGAGTGCTTGCTAACCTCCACTGCTGCTATCAAGTTGTGTTGCTATACACCAGCTACACTTCAGCCAACTTTTATTCCCATGTTTGGGTCACTTTTTTTCCCATGATTACCCAGCATAAATTGAGAGCAAGTACATTGACTTCAGTCTTGGGCTACATTGGAGTGAGGATGCCCATTTTCCACAGGCTACACAACCTATTTCTTCCCGAACACCCAGTCTGCTCTCATTTCAACAGTAGCTGCCGAGCTGCTCACTCTTAGTGTGGCTCTAAGGTTTCTGCCAGAAAATAGAAACAATGACAGAGAGGGCTGAATTTGGATTAGTGTATCTTGTCTTGAGCAGAACAAAATATGTTGAGATGGTCTTTTCCTTTTGGCTGCCCAGTGGATTCCATTTATTTTGCTTTTAGAGAGATGCTCTGTAAAGACCACAAAAGTAATTTAAGGTTACTGATACTTTTCTTTGTTGTGCTGTTAGAAAGCGAATGTATTGACAAGTGCAAACAAAGAAGGAATAAGCTACCTGGTGCTCCCATCACAGCCCTATGCTCCTCTTTCCTGCTGGGTATTATCCTATTATCTTCCTCTTCTCAGTTGTATATATTTGGGCATTTTCATGTTTAATCTCTAAATTGAGAAAATTTCAATATTGGCAAATAGTGTAAATTCCAGGGAAATTAATAATGCTTACATGAGGTTTCTCTCACTACTTTCCAAGTGTTATGAGCTGACTTAAATACAACTCTTATTGTATTACAGTGGAAGGGAAAGTGTGTTATAATCCAAGTGGATCCTTGTCTCCATCTTTTTGATGAGTGACTCCTAAAACTCTTCAAATAAAATGATGATTTCATGCTGTTCCACTTCAATGACTACAGGGCAAGTACACACTTCGATTTAAAAAGAAAAATAAAAGCAAAAAAAAAAGCTCAGATGTGGCACAATTTCCTTAAGTTGGTTTCTATCAGCTGGCAAACAGACCTGTTATTATTATTCCTTCAATGTAAGTCCAAAATACTAGTGTAAATAGTAACATTTCTATGGTGTCTTAGTCAGAAACAAAGAGTAAATTAATTGGAAGTGGGCTACTATCAAAATATCAAAATTGCAGGAACCATAGACATAGGTAGTAAGGTAATCCGTTTTCAATAAAGCTCACAAAGTTTGTTCAACCGCATGGATATAAAAATTCATCAGGTATCACCTCGCCTGTATTCAAAAAGCTATCTACAGTATTTGAAAGGGAAACTAGTTTACTGAATTCCATATAAATATTAGAGCACAGATTATGTATACATTTTGGAGATTTTTTTCACTTAGCCATTGCTGTGATTTTTGATGTGGTAATAAAAATATAAAACGTGTAAATACCTTGCAAAAACACTAAATTGCCAAGACCAGGAAGAATATCTTATCTATGCCATCCTATTAAGGATTTGCAACAATGATGTGAACTAAAAGTATGTATTTGTCCAGCAGGTCGTGACAAACAAAAAACCCTGTATGTAAGTACTGCACGTGCAATTACAAGTAGCCTTTGATACACATGCCTTCCATGGATCTGACAGTTTCTTTTTCTGTTGTTCCCTTGAGGTTTAACATAGGTAAATCAGTGGTTTGCTTCAGGTGACTTGCACTTATCTGAAAGGTTGTGTTAGGTAGGACTGTAGGCATAAAATGGCTTCCCAGCATATTTCCACCCCTTTGGTGGCTACGCTTCAGGGATACAGGAGATTTCTAGAAAATAATGAATAATACCTTACAAATCTATGGCACTCCTCAATGACAGACCTAAATGCTCTTTACAAATAACACAGAGGCATTATTATCCTTATTTTACCCATGGGAAAACTCAGACCAAAAATCTCAGATCTTTATTTATGAACTAATTAGCCTGAATGAATCATTATTTACAAAAATTTATATGTATACACTCACATATATATATATAAATATTAGAAATATTTTGTTAAAGTGTTTCATATTGGTTTTGCATAATTCCCAATACAGTTTGCAGCGGTATCCCTTGGAAATCCTGACTATAGTATGAGCTTTTATTTGAATTCTTATGGTCTGAAGGCAACACTGTATAGAACTAATCCATAATACTGCACATGGACAAGAGAAATCCAACCCTCAACCCCAAGGCCCTACAGCAATGGTATCAAATATTATTTACAAGATGCTTTCTCCCTTACGCTTCTTACTGTAGGTGAACTGGATTATCACAGTGATGCCTTGAATGCTTAATTTCAGGGTGCAGGTGTTTCTTTTCAGGAGCTCACTTACTAAGGTCGCCATTCTGAAGATGAAAGTGAGACATGAAACATTTTCCTTTTTTTTTGTTGCAAAGTCTTATTTCTCAAGAGATCATCCCATTTGGGAGGTGTCTGATTCACTATAAATGATAGCCCCTTGCTTGAAAAAGAAGCACTTAGGTAAGGGGAAAAAAGGATTAAGAATAAAGAAGGCATATAAAGTGTAGTTCTTTTTATTTTAATTAATTGGTATAAAAATTTATGTAGAATTTAAAGATTGAAGCAATCTAATGTGCCAGAATTAATAGATACAAATCAGATAATTACTTCATTTTAATGAATATTAGGATATCAAATATTCAGGCCTTGAAGTTCATTTTATTTCTATCATTCTCTTCTAACATTTTAATTTTTGCTGTGTGTAAACTCAGTGAAATGCACTCAAGCGCAGAAAGCCAGCAGCTAGATTTGTAATATCACCCTGGTCCTATCTGGAATCTCATAGAAAGCTTAGGTGAGAATTTGAGATTTACATGAGTTTGCACTCGTATCTGCAGAGATGCCAGTTCCACTTTTTATGACGGAGTAAATGTTTGCCTCTGATCCTTAACCACCAAGATATTGCAAATCCTGGCCACAATACCCAAGTCAGAGGGACACCTGGAGAAACAACATAATAAAAGCTATCGCGACTCTTCCTCCTGCTCGACTGTCCCCCTACACATTTGCGCAGGTCGGTTCCTCACTCCTGGTGCACCGCGGCAAGAGCTCGCGGCTCTTCTCTTCGCCCCGCCGTGAAGCCGCACCAATACTACGTTGAGGGAGCTCTGCACCCATCGCGTGTCCCCTTCAGCCTGTCCCCCAGGGCTCAGGAGGAGTTCAGTACAATTTCTCTGGTGATTCTTCAAAAATCTCACCCTCTGTCTTAATAAGGCTCTAATTAGTCCTCCTTGCCAGTCCAAAACCCCTTCGCGTAATTGTTTTTCAACTCTCAACTCTATATACAAAAGGCCTTATAATGATTTTACACAGCCGAATATTGGTCTTTCTTAATAGATTTCTGGAAATAAAAATTATCTGCAGAAAAAAAAAGATAACGTGTTCTCTCTGTATACCTGTACCATCATTTTCTCCTTTATGAATTTGCATTAGTAATTAACAGTGCTATGTATTCAAACTACTTACACGGTGTATATCTATGGTTACTGACTACTGAGTAAGCAGCTTCAAGGTTTTATTAACTTATAATTATCAAATTAGTTTTACCTATTTTTTCAGCCAATTTACCACTGAATAATTCATGAATAATAGAATAGCTAGGAATAATCTCAGGTACTCTTTGAGCTTTGCTCTGCAGCTGGGTGTCAACCACTGTGATTGCCGAGTGCAGCGGTGGCGACAGGAATCAGAACCACAAGAGTCATAGAATAATCTTGAGTTGGAAGGGACCCGTAGGGATCAGCGACTCCAACTCCCTGCTCTTTGCAGGACTACTGAAAAATAAACCCTGCGAACTACCACGTGGGTACTGTGAAAGTTCAAAGGAAAGAGGAAAAAGACCTATTATGTCCATTCTAACCCAGTAATTAGAAACCACTCCATTGATAACTCATAAATGGAAGAAGCAATGGAAAAAACATGTCGCAACACAATGTCTCAAATGTGAGATACAGCATTTCCTACCGCAGGACTGGTCTGCGCTAGTGTATGGTGCTATTGACTTCCTTTCTATTCTGACCTGGTTAAGGTCTGAAATGCAGAGATCTTGTACCACTCCAATAAGATTTTAGATTTTCTGGGATAATTCTCCTTTTCTTGCCTTCCACCTGCCTTTTTTTCCTCCTCTTAGACTGAAGAAAGAAAAGGAAGAGGAGGCAAAGGAATAAAAAGATAGCAGAACCTGAGAAAAGAGGTAGAACACCAAAGTTCAGTGCTGTCCTGCTTAAAACGAGCACAACAACAACAAAAAATACCAATGTATACATTTCTTGGCCTTTCATTCAGCCATATTACACTTATAAAAGTCAGACTTGTAAGTGCTAAAATATCAAGGGAATCACATTCAGAGAATTCCTCTCTGCTTTGAAGTCCATCACACAATCTGCCATTTTAGCCACAGCTCATCACTGCTGGACCTACTACTCATCTCTGAATCTATAAATGGCAACAGCAGCAACGTTCTCCACATCATCTGGATTAAAAGTCTTTATTTTTTTGCTTGAAAATGTTATATCTATCCTTTTCAGATAGTGAGTTGTGTGCAAGGAGACTGTAGGATTCTAGTAAAGATCAGACATTTGAGTAATGAGAATGACCACTCCTTTGCTCTTTAGAATAAAAAAGAATTATATAAAGAATCACAGCATTTATATTGTAACAGGATGGGAAGTTGCATCTTTCTGTGGTGTCCAGGTAATGTCTGCAGGTTTTCCCCTTTTCTCGATTACATGCTTGACCCCTGTGGGCCAAGTAAATGCAATCAATGCATCTGATCCTGCAGAATTTGCAAAGAGCCTACTATCATATCCAGAGAAATTATTATTTCCAAAACACAGGGTATTTACTATCTGGACTATCAGATTTTACTTTGTGAGATATTTGCCTGCAACACTTAATACATGAGATCAGTCACAGCCTTGGAGAATATCACCACAAACCATCTTTCCTTCAGCCCTTCTTCATATTTGAGTATCTCTTTCAATATTACCTGATACCATATCAGTCACACCATCCTATGAAGTGGTATAAGGCATAAGCCAAGTTAACTAGCATGAGGGAAATACTGAAGAACTGGTCATTGAGTTAATATCAGTAACCTATTTATAAAATCCCATAATCCCATATACTAACTTTGGCAGATATAATGACAACCTCATTTTATTAAATTACTGGGGGGGGGGGGAGGGAAGATACCGTGAATGTTAGTTTTTGATGAATGTTTAATTGCACATGGGTGAGATTTGGCAAGACTAGCAATGAAATTCCCGGGACAGAAGAACAGCTTTCCCCCCCACCCCCTTTTTTTCTGCATAGAGTATTAAACATCCAGAATTGTTCTGATTCTTTCTAGAAAATTATTACAATGGCTGTCTCCTATGACAGCAGGACATGATAGATCTTGAATAACAACTATGTAGATGGAAAAAGTGCGGGGGGGGGGGGGAGAATGTATTACTGTCTTATCTGGGTGCTAGACATTTACTTCACATGGAGAGAAAACAAGACGACACTAAAACTGCAGAACAATTTAGGTGGAAAGGGACCTGTGGAGGTCATCTGGTCCAACCCAGCTCTCAGAGAAAGACCAGTACTGAAAGTGGCTCTAGTTTGGCTATGAGCAAGCGGTCTGAATTCTGATCATCTTCAGTTCCAGAGTTTCCACAGCCTCTCTGGGAAACCTGTTCCAGTGTCTGACTATCCTCACTGTGAATGGGTTCCCCCCTCCCCCGATATTTAACAGGAATTTCCCTCGCTGTGATTTTTGTGGGCTCCCCTTCAGCTGCGTGCCTCCAAGAAATAAATCTGACTTTGTCTCCTCTAGTGTCTCTCAGGAGGTAGAGCTTCTGGGCCAAACACGGGTTGCCTTCTGCACTAAGCTCATCAGATTCCCACTCCGCTGAGCGTGGTCAGCAGCTGCCATCGAGGGCAGGCGCCCACTCCCGATGACTCAAAAGTGACCACTGGCTGTTCTCTGCAGAGGGATTGCGGTGCAACTGGCAGGTTTTCTGTTAAAAGGGATGGAAAAGAAGAACAGTCCACGAAGAAGAGCTTTCCCTAAATATTAAGTGTTTGGGAATTCAGAATACTGTAAGAAAAAGAAGTAAAAGGAAAGAAAAATAAGAAAAAAACCTTTTATGCTTTCAGAAACTTAAATAATTCTCACTGACATTTTTGATTACTATCTCAACTTTTCTTATCTGAACTTTGTACCCTTGAAAAATTTGATAAACCGAGTTTGGCAATTTTATTTCAGCAAGAGGGAGCTTGTGTCATAACACAGTGTCATATAACGATTAAAACCTGGGAAAATACATGGAATCTGGAAAGAGCCCAGATTTCAGTTGCATCCTTGGAGCTTATCTATAACAAACACATAGCTGTAATAAAAATGAACTGGATGGGAATGCATGAGTAAGCTCTTCAGATGTAGCAAACGGACTTGTGAAAAGAGGAAAACACAATGGTGCTCATGAAACAGTACTTTCTTCTGATCGTAACTTTAATGCTTGGTGGAGGAGATGGAAAGCTACTGACACAAATGTATTCCCAGCATTGTAATTTAAATAACACATCTGCACTGCAAGACTGTATCTACATAACCGGCGCCATTGCTTTTCTGATATCAGTCATAGGGAATGAAAAGGACTGGGTGGAAAGCATCTTTTATTTTCTTTAAAAATGAAGAATGAGGGGCTATTTGTGCTGTAAGAACTATGTAAGACACGTCTTGGAAAAGAAAGTTGCCTGTGAGCAAAATTCTCATTGAAGTTGATAGCAGCTTGTTTGGATTTGAAGAACATTTGTGTTTTGGTGCTCCCTGGCTCTCTTCTGCCTGGTCCACTCTACTGGAAGAACTGGGTGAACCTGCCCCAAGGAAAGCGTGTCTCCACATCAGAGCACGTGCCTTTGTCCTGCCCTCACAGCTCATCTCCTGTGCCAACATATCGTTTTGGTGACTTCTTCAGTTACTGTAAACAGGCATTATGGTTTGCTTATTTACTGTGAAGCTTTTCGGTCTTGTTTTGTTTGCTCTAATCATATGGCATACTGTGTTTTCAATTAATAGCTAGGAGTGCCCAGAGCATATGACAGGCGATTCTTACACTTCTATAAATTCAAACAAATAAATAAATAATTAAATGCAGAAACAATGACCTGTAGTAAATCTCTTTCGTTTTCTTATGCATGTGACTGTAGAGGGAGAAGAATCAGACAGCTGTTTGCACATCTAAACAATTTAATCTAACACATTTAAAAATACTGTCACGTTTCTTTGGCTATTCTAGAAGGTGGATACTAAAGGATTGAGAGGGAAATGGGAAGAACAAGGCAGAGATTTGGAAAAAACCCCACCACCAAAACCTCTGAAATTATGCACTGCATTATACTAGAGATAAGCTACTTCTAATGATCCTTAACAACATAGCATCCCCTTAGTCTTGAATGTATTTATTCTTATAGTGCCCTGAGGGCAGGGAAACACTATTCCGTTCCAGAGTACTAATTTTGCTCAACTCAATTTAAGGAGGCTAATCCGAAACAGCAATCCCTGACCTCTCACTAAACTGCTGCCCATTCTGGAGCTGCCCAAACTCTGAGTGCCTTGGCAGCCTCAGGAAAGGTTTGCTTTTTGACATCTCCAGGAATACTTCGGTCTTAAGTGACAAGTAACCTCAGCTCACACTCACCCATGAGTTCTGTCAAAGTACAGCTGAGCAAGGACATCTAACGGGTCTTCATGACCTCGATGCCCACGGCTTCGATCGCCACTCAGCTGGAGCCCACGCTGCGCACACAAGTTTCAGCTGCCTGTTACAGCCACAGATAATATCTACTCCCGGTGACCAGAGCCCTCGCAGCTAGCTCTGTCACCAATCCTCCAGAAGATTTGGCCCAGCTCACGGAAAGGCTCTGCAGCAGATCTAGGACTCGCCTATGCCTCCCCAGGCCAAGTGTTAAACGTGATCTTCCCAGATACTCCAATGCATTTGTGTGGCCACACATACCGGTAATCAGAAATTCTGCTTTCAAATTTCATCTTTTACAGAAGTTCCGCTTTCAGATTTAACCGTTTAACCATTTTTGTGGGCTTCAGTACCGGATCACTTGCAAGAATGTTTTTATCAGCTAATTTGGATTATGGCAGCTCCAATTAGAGCAGAAGACTGTTGTTACATTTTCCTTAATTGCTTTCGTCCAGCTTTCTCACTGCTGCAATAAGCAGGTATGAGAAACAAAGGCACTTACTGTCCCCACTGAGTACAGCCATAAAATTATCCCCAGGAAGCAAGAACACGGAGGGACACAGCCTGTAATTAAAAGTGGATAGCACAAACAGGACTTGAATTCCTTTTGAAGTTTTTAGGCAAAACAAACCACTTCCTAATCCTCCCTTCTTGTGCACATTAAGTCTAATAGATTCCTGAAGAAAGGAGAAGGAAACAAGTCTGATATGCAGTAATTTTATCCGTCACTTCGCACGTTAGCACAGTGCAGGTAACGAACGTTCCACTCTAAACTCTTGGTACTAATCAGGGCCATAAACTAGCAGCATGAGATGTTGCTTGCCAAAAAGAAGTTTCCCAGGAGAACAAGCAGAAGGTATCCTATCTTTCTGCTTGGATCGTACCAAGGCTACAGCGAGGCTGTTCAGTAAGAGTTAGTACACATCTTTGTTAACGTTGTGTGGGCTCAGACTGCGACCCTTTGATTTCACTCTTTTAAATAAGCATGCAGATGGAGTTACTTAGATGTGTGTTCTAGTTTTCCTATCCCAATGGACATTTTTGTGAGCAAGAATCATGCTCTTTATAAGACTTCCCTTTCTTGCAGAAGTAAAAATAAGCAAACAAATGCTTGCGAGTAGCAGCCTGAAGGATACAGTATTTCTATGAACTCTTCCACTGATGAATGGAAGCCTTTGCTGGTGCGTTCACTTTAATTATGCAGAAAGGGCAATTGTGTGGCTGCAAACAGATCCCGTCCTGCCCTATCTTTACAACATAATGAGGTCCCCAAATCCCTTACACTTGCTTTCTAAATTCTGTGCTCTTTCTTTGAAGACATCTCCCAACTACTTCCTTTCCTCCCTCCGTTTCTTGGAGGAAAAACACTCTAGGAAAAAAAAGAAGGGTTAAGTTATTCCAAGCCCTACCCTATAACATTGCCAGGGAGGGGAGAGAACGCGACGTTGCTCAACGGCATCTGAAGCGGCAGCAGGAGACCAGCCTGACCCTGATGGCAGAGGGCCAGTCATGGACCTGCACGAGCTGGTCCATCAGCGCTGGGGGAAACTTCAAGGAGAGAAAGATGAAGGAAGACAACGGCAGAGAATGTAAACGATAAGTGAAGGTTACGTCAAAGATCAAATAAACATGTTCAGCAGGTGAAGGAAGGGAACATGGGATTGACAGTGGAGTTTCAAATTGACCCAGGCAGCTGAGCGTAGGAGATTTGGTTGAAACTGTGCAGGAGCGTGAAGTGGGGAATCAAAACTGCAGTGAAAGGAAGTCATTAACCAGACAACTACCTCCAGCATTTGTTTATCTGTCTCTATTACTGTTTGCCTTGTTTATTAGGATTATAAACTCAAGAGGCCATACCAACTCTGGAGTGACTATACTGTATTTCTCTCAACACAGCCTCAGTTCCTGATTACAATGCTCCTCTAGGGTGCTACTCTAGGCAAATAATATAATAAATAATGGAAATGGACCCAGGAGGAAACTTAGATGTTAACTGTGTAGAAACAGGAAACCTGAGGCTTCATTGCTGTATAAATTTAATGTTGGGTTTAAAGCTCACGCTGTTTGACGGGTAGGTTTTTAGAAACCTGAGCAGGAATACGATGCCACTTTGAAAATGAAAAGCACTGAGATTTCCATTCTGTCTGCTGCTGCATTAGCACCAGCTCTGTTTCTTCAAATGTTTCCTGCTGGTTCTCCTAGAGCACAGGAAGCAATGTTCTGGTGATTAAGCAGCAGTATCATTATAAAAGCCAAATGAATAATCATTGTGTTAATGAACTTTATCTTAGAAAAGATTAGGGGTTTTTTTAATGTTAAGCCTCTTTCCATATGAAAGAGGAAATGCACTCTCATTTCATTTAATCAACCCTGAGATGATCATGATCTATACAATTTAATTTTCTGTCTGCATGTATTCTTCCGTATCTGCATATCCAGTTGCTTAAATGATGGTGTCAAATCATTTTAATACATCAGAGACAATGCACTTTCCTGTTTGTATAGACAGTGAGCAGGCTTGGCTCTGTTTGCCAGATTACTATTGCAGAATAATCTCTCTTGAAGGGATTTCAAGAGGTCAGAGTCCCAAACCACTGGCTGACTGCTTTATGGTAAGCAGTATATTGTCTAGCTAGTGAGTAATTATGGTGAAAACCATGCAAGAATGGGATACTACACAGTACAAGGTGAAAAACACTTTACAAGTAAAAAGATAGGAAAGCTAAGGGTTGGAACCCTTGGAAAATTATGGGGGAAAGCAATAACTTGGTGAGATCCTGCCTTCCAGTTTGAGAGAACCATGATCACTTCTTTCCTCTGCCTGGGAAGAGCTAAACCTCATTCCTCGGGGGAACAGCTCCCTAGACACACCGCTACACACGAGTTTTGAGGTGAGGTAGTCAACTGTTGGCGTTGATTATTTGCGCATGTCTGGAATCTTCTTGTATTGGGTCTGGCTGAGATGGAGTTAGTACTCCCTATAGCAGCCCTCATAGCACTGTGCTCTGCAGCTCTGTAGCTAGAAAGGTGTTGATAACACACCAGTGTTTTGGCTACTGCTGAGCAGCGCTGGCACAGCATCAAGGCTGTCTCTCCAACATTTTTGCCCTCCCCTCAATGGCAGGCTGGGGCAGGGCAAGATCTTGGGACGGGACATAACCAGGACAGCTGACCTAAACTAACCAAACAGATATTCCATACCATATGACGTCAGCTCAGATATAAAAGCTAAGTGAAGGGAGACGGAGGGGGGGGCATTTTTGTCTTCCGGAGCAACCACTACGCGTACTGGAGCCCTGCTTCCCAGGAAGTGGCCAGACATCGCCTGCTGATGGGAAGTAGAGAGTAACATCATTTGTTTTTTCTTTGCTTTCGCGCGCGACCTTTGCTATCATTTTATTAAACTGCCCTTATCTTGACCCACGAGCCTTTCGTTATATTTTTCTCTCCCCCGTTCCAGCTGAGGAGGGGGAGTGATAGAGCGGCTTTGGTGGGCACCTGGCATCCAGCCAGGGTCAACCCACCACACTTCTTTAAGAAGGAAAAGAGGTGAGTGACAGAGGTATCCCGCTATGATGTTGTTGCAATAAAAAGCCATGGGCTGTCTTCACAACCCTATCAACCACTGTTTTCAGCTCACTTCTGTGAAAGCTCCTGTTCACATCATGACCTCAGCTCTTAGGAAAATCCTGACGCATGAGAAAGAAGCAGAATACCACGAGAGGCCAAAAGAGGAAAGTCATTCCAGGAGCTCATTGTGGCTGGATGGTTCTGGTTGCCTCTCCTGCTACCTGGGAAGCCAAGCCTGTCCACACTGCGTTACTGAGAAGCACAGGGAGTGTAAAGAAAAAAAAAAAAAAAAACAAGAAAAAACCCAACCCTGCACATTTTATAGATATACACTTCCCGGACTAATTTTCTAAAAGGGAAAAGCACAAGGTCATAGAAGTGGTCTAAGGAATAGAATAATCTTTTTATTGTGATAAAACGACTATCTGAACTTCATTTGTTGTCAGGGAAAAAAACCTAACTGCTTTTACCAGAACATAAACATCTCAGATTCCAAAGTGGCTTTAATATGAGAAAGTAGCTGCAGTTGGAAATTCGATATTAAGTCAGTGGATATCAATCAAACCAACACCCATAGCCACCAGATCTGGCCTTCAGACAACACATTGTGTCAACTGGTGTGTAGATATAAATTCTTTACTGGTCACAGGGGTACCTTTATTAGAAACATAAAGGTATAAAAGATTCATTAGGTCAAGGGAAACATTTGTGATTAATTTTGGGTTCTCAGAAAGAACCATTTCATAATCAACTCGCCTAATAGCAGTGAAAAACAAGCAACACACAATGTATTTTCTTCCACACATTTCCTCAAGCGACAAACTTGCACCACCATTGCACCCACTGCCTTGCTCCCTTTCTGCTCATAATGCAAGAGCGGAAATTGTTAAGCTGTCTTTAATTAGTATATGTTCTCTGGTAATCAGTACATCACTTCATTATCTGTAAGTGTAGCATTGCGTTGCCATGGCATTTTTACCCATGTAACTTAATGAATGACATGGTAAACAAAGACCACACTGCACACGAAAGAGTAGTCGTGCCGTCTGACTCTGCGTAAGTAATCTTTTATTGGTTTGTAATAGATTTGGGAAATGGATAGCATATGCTGTAAAGAGAGAGCCAGACACCAACACATGCTAAGAAGTCCAGAGGGAAACACTCAGATAATTACAAGCTTTTTGTGGATTAATCAGCCCACAAAAATGTTGGAGTGGCATTAAGCACCCAAACACCCATCCAACTCCCACTAAAATAAAAGGCAAGTTGTCATACCCCCTATCACCTGTAGTGAAGCTGCCGGTTGCCTTTTCTGCCAACAGAAATATGACCATATATGCCTTAACAGGAGACCAAAACCATTTCATGGCACTAACCTCCCCCGGGGGACAGCAGTAGTAGCACTGCGGTATTATTTTTGCCATACCCTTCGTGCAAGGCACTAATAAAAAAGGCAGCATATGGAGCTGCCGCATTGGCACCATGGCAAATATTGATCCCTGCTGTGACAAAATGTGACAAAAAGTTTGCAAATGACAGGATGGTCTGGCATGAACCTTTTTTATGTTATTGGGACAGGAAAGTATCACAATTGCAACTGGATTTTTTTTTTTTATTTATTCTGTTCATGGTAAATCCATCAAATAGACCATTATTAGGGAAACAAAGTATTCAAAACAGAGTCTGGCTTAAAGAATGCCTTTACAGCAAGAAAATAAAACAGGTTCATTTAGAAGTCTTAAATGATTTCTTTTGGAGTACTTCCAAAATGAAGTATGATGTTTGGAAGAGAGAAGAGTTTCATTTCTGTTTTCAAAATGCTATATTTTATCTTTTACATTGTGAATGATATTTTTTTCTTGAAATGTTCTTTCGTTTTTTTTCGTTAGGGTATTGGTTTTGCTTTTTTAAAGAAAATACTGCAGTTAAATAATTTTTTTAAGGAAAAAGGTTCTATTACAGATCAATCAGACTGCTCCACTCCCCCCACAATTTCATTGTAAGAACTTTCTTTGAATTTCACTAAACCGATTTTTTTCCTGCCAATTTTTAGTTCATGCATGAATCTCCCAATTCAATACCTTCAATTGTGATAGAGAAAAAAGGACCCAGTGTCATGATTATAGGCAGAAACCAAAACTAAAATGCATACTTTCTTTTTCCTCCCACCCTCCTGTTTTTTCTTGCCCTTAACTCCTCACTTGTGTTTGTAAGTCACAGTTATAAGAATATAAGGAACAAAATGTGTTAAGAAAAAAAATTATTTGAGTTTAAAGGCATTAAAGTTATTCTTTAACAACTGCTTTCTCCAAGTTCTAGGAAAAGTTATATAGAAAATCTGACAAACAAAAAACTTTCCATGTAGGCAGATGAGGTGAGCCAAAGGTAACAAAGTCAAAATATAGATGTGAGGAAAGAGAGAGGAAAAGCAAAGAGAAATCTGTCATTTTATTTTTAAACACTCTATATTGAAATAGAAGAGCAGAGTGGGAGAAGGTATTAACCCAGAAAAGAGAACAGATTGGGAGGAAACAAGGCAAGGGTAAATGCCATCTGTATTTGTGGTATTACCTAGCTAAATAATAAAACTGGATGGAAGTTTTCAAAAGGAAAAAAATATGTATTCAAGTCTTTCAAATAATTTCTAGGACTAGAACAAATTTTTTGAGGAAGAAAAACCTCCTGCCCCCCCCCTCCCAAACCCAACAAAAAACCCCACCCCAAAACCCACAATCCAAAACCAACTTGCACTTCAGCAATTTCTTATTATATATTTTGTTTCTTAAGTAACCAACAACTTTGAGTTACTTCCTAACTGCAATACCAGACTTTCCCCTCTCTTTTGTCTTTGTCCTTAGAGATCTACCCAACAGTTTCCATCTGAGCATCTGATGTTAATGTAATTTATGGGCTGTTTGTTTCTGCCCTTCCCTATCATTAATAAAGGAGGATCACTACTTTTATAGTTACAGTTAAAATAAATCAACACGTTAACTGGGATTCAGGTGGGGACCTGCAACAAGCAGGGTGGAAATGAAAAAAAGATTTTTCATTTTAACTGTAGCCTTTTACATCTGGAGTAGGACTTCACAGCTGGAAGAGCAAGGTCAAGAGAAAACCATTCATTATTCTTCAGACTTGTCACATTAAAACACACCCATCTGCCTCACGTAGCTGCAATTCCCCTGCACGCATGCACTATGGCTCTGCAACGCTTTTTTTTTTCTTTTTACACCTCTGCCTCATTGCGTGGCACAGTGAACACTAAGCCCAGCCACATCTGTATTGCTAACCACCATTTTTTATCTCATTAACATGCACATGCTGTCACTGAGACCAGATGTCAAGACTGTCACCATCAAGAAACATCTCCACGGCTTATAGTCCCACTTCCCCACCACTCCCAACAGTTAACATGGAAGAGTTTTTGAGTAAGTCTTTATAAACCGTACGCTTCTCTTCTGACCTTCTCATGGGTGTTACGTTGTTTTTTTTTTTTTTTATAGCATGTTCTCAGAAGTCCCCAGTTGTAGATACACACTGGAATACCCACCGGGCTCTCTGAAGGATTTGGGAAGCTGACAGTTCCCAATTTATGTAGATGTTTTCAGTAGCTTTTAATTGCGATGTGAAGGAGCAGGCAGTGAGGTAGTATTCACTGTCAAAGTGCCCACAGGGCCACTGGAGGAAGAGGGGTTTGGAAGCAGATGCCTTATTTCTATAGAGGCGAGGGCAAAGAGAAATGGGTGTGGAGGAAAAATAGCTGCCAGATGTAGACTCTGCAGAGCTCAAGACATTCACGGTCAGTCCATGTGTACCAGTCACCTCTGTCTTTCAGGCCCCAAATGAAATAGGAGGTTACTGGTCGTGAACCCAGTAGTGCCAGAAAATGAGAGCATAGGCTGTAGAAATGAAATTTTAACTAGCCAGTTTAGGCAGTCTTGGAGACATTTATACATCAACAAAATGTGTCTTTACATGCTTTTTAAGGTGCTAGAAAGTTCAGTTTGGCTATGCAAAGATCATCTGCTTTGGCTTCCTAAGCTGCATCTAAATATCACATTTTTCAGAAGAGGTCAGAGCCTGCATTGATGTCCCAACTTACATCACAGCCACACCACATTGGTACAAGAACACACTCTGGAGTTAATGGCTTTATTAGCCCTGTCGGGTGGGGTTGCACACGCAGAGGGTGGTGTAGGTACGTAAGGGAGGGCTGCCCTTCACGAAACTGCTCACTTGTACCCAGCGACTTGACTGTGTGACTCATTCCCACCTTAATATTCAGTACTTCCCTCCTCCTCCCATTTGACTACTACATTCCCAAACACAGAATCACATTTCAGTAGAGTGAAAAAAGTGTTAAAGTCCATTTACACAGAAAGCATATTTGGAAAAAAAAGTAACTGTTATATTAAATTAATTTCAACAAGCAGAAGTTAAAATGTACAGAATCTGTAGCCTCTGCTGGGTTATTCTATTCCAGAAATTTTTGTCCCAGAACAGAAATAAGAGAACAGGTAAGCAAAAGAAACTAAATCTGGAAAAAATAGATGAAAATTTATGCCACTCAGTTCCAGTGAAGCCCATGTTTCAGCAGTAATAGAGCCAAAGCAATGTTTAACCCAACAGTTCTAGAACATTTGAAACCAGTCTCTTTTCTCCAAATTTTCCTCAAGCTGATCTAAAAAGCTCCTAAACACACAGACATCATTATTTATCATACTGGTATTATTCCTCTTCATTAAAATTTAAATTAATGCACTGAACCTAGTATACCTTTATAGATGTAAACCAGCTTTACCATTAGATTGGAACAAACCAACAGAAAACAAAGATGCCAACTACCAAACCAGCCATTTACATTGCCCCATGCAAGGAGTTAGTCAAGAAAAGAGCTTGAGAGCACCAATAAAAGCTTAAAAAATTCAAAACCAACCCCCCTACACACACTCTCTTGTATTAAAACACCAGCTGATGTGAAGGCTGGACGCGCAAGCCCCAAATCGCATAGCTAGGCACAAGCTAACAGCCAGACAGATGCACCAAAACTTTCTGCACATGCAGAGAGGAAAACCAGACGGCAGCGGCAGCTGCATCAGAGCAACCGCTAGGAAGGTGGGAGATAAAACAACAGATTTTTTAACAGCTAATAAGAACCGTTAGCTAACGACCGTCTCTCCAAAACCTACCTTGTGAAAAGCAAGACAACCACTAACCTCTGCTTAAAGACACTCGTCTCCAGGGCAAGCATTTAAAAAAGTGGTTCAGCTAAAAGCTGGACACTTTGGTGTGTGTCCCCCTTCCTCCCAGACCTCCCCCCAAAGTGCATCTGCCCTTCTGGAGCCAACCTGACACCCCCATGGGCTTCCCTCCCTGCTGGGGGCCCAGCAAGCGGAGCTTGTGGCTACGAGAGCACAGCCCCCACCTGCTAAACACATTTTGGAGAATCACTTGGCTCTTGGTTGCAGAAATTATGTGGATTAAGGTTCATCCCCCCACACACACCCCAAAATAAAAATATTGCCCGTGGAAATCAGGTGCCCATCACAATATTATGTGAAAAAATCAATATTCCTTTGATGGGAAGAGGATACATCATTTTCGCTGAACCTTTGCTATAGATAAGCATCTCTCCGCTTTGTTTCCTTGTATTGCTGAGCAACAATATAAGAGAAATTAAACTATTTCATGCAGCCTACAAGGTTATTTGCCTAAGGATTGAAAAACAGAGGCAGGAAGGTACAGATTTATTTTTTTTTTTTAGGAGATTGTCTGATTTTATTCTTGCTAGCAGACTTGCTCTACTATTTTCAGGGCAGCTTAGTGTCAGATAAAGCACACCAAAAACATATTATTTAAAACCTGTCAAAGAGAACTTGGTTGTGTCTGTAGTAAGAATTTGACACACTGCTGAATCCTAAAGTTTGCTTCTGCTTCTTGAAGGGAACACAATAGACTGTGCTTCAATGACACCAGACAGCTTCCCTTTTGTATGCTGGGACAGAGTAGGCAGCAGATTAATAATTCAATGCTCATTAGAAAGTACAACATGCAGTAAGCAATCAGATATAATTAGGCAAAAATATATATATGATTACAGAGTGAACAAGATCCGTGAATCTATTTCAGGTAAAATATCATCACAATTTCAGTGGAAGGATCAAGAATAAACAGGAATCCTATAAAACACTCATCTTAAACACATTTTTTTTTTTTTTTTCTCTTTCCTTACCATAATCTCTTCGAATAATTCTTCAGCAGGAGCATACTGCAAGTATATTCAACATGTTCAGACTCACTCCAAGTTTCTTTTCTTGCATTAAAATCAGTGAGAGAGTATGTTTCTCCTCAAGGTCCTTATATCAAATCAGTATACCTCGAGGCAAGTGTATGACCACATAATTGAAGCAGTAAATTGATGACAATTAGCACATTAGCAGTGAATAGCAGCAAGTGATAGTTTTAATTGACAATGCAGTGGTTAGTAATTGATGTTAATGACTCACAAGAAGAGAATAGTGACTAATAACTGTAATTTTTAGCTGTTTTCCCTGCTGGTAAGCCTCGTACAAGATTGGGGCAGGTGGGGATGTAGGCTGGTCAGAGAGTGTACGGAATTGCCGCCTTACAAACAAGAGGCTGAGGAGTTAAGCAGGTATTTTGTGCATTCCTGAGAAGCACATACAGCTTTCTACGGCTTAATAAAATAAATTACAAATTGCTTGGATTGTTCAACTCCCTAAAGAAAGGTGGTAGTTTTTTCACCACTCCCACAAATCATAATTCTTAAACATTTTTGGAAGAGTTGTGCCAGTTCTTTGCAAAGCTGTGAATGCAGTCCCTGAGCAGTGCATACACAGTGATTAGGGGACGTTCTCCCCTCTTCAAAATGTGTCAATGCCTGAGTTAAAAAACAAGCACAAAAAACAATGCCTATTTAAAACTTTAAAAAGCATTGGGCTATGTTTTCTGGACAGATGGTAGATTTTGAGCAGCCTGCCTTATCTGGGGGACCTCCTGTCACTATAAACAACTCATAGAAACTAAGACCTCGATGCCATTTACAGGGCTGAATTTTACTCAGGAGAGTGGTAGGATTAGAAGCTTTATTTTCCTGTTACACAGGAATTTTCCTGTTTGCGAAGATGTATTCCCTGTATAAAATACTTATTGTATTGAAGAAGAAGAGAATTAATCATACTTCACAGTTAAACATATGGATAACCATGTGGGTAGCAACAATTATCCAAAGATACCTAACATGATGACACTAAGAGATGCCTAATTATAGCCTTGGACTTCCCTTCAGTGGGTGGTGTACAACCGCATATATGGAATAATCCCTTCCTTAAAGGTTGGTGCCAAGACCTAGCACTGTAGATTTTTTGACACATAAAATATCTTCCTTACATCAAAGGCAAAAATACTTAAGAATGAACTTGTTATGAAGCTTTTTATTTTTAACATTTTAGCTCCTATACCGTTTTAAAATCAATTTTGAGAACAATTAAAAGCCAGTCTATGGCTGGCTCCTGTATGAGTGTTATAATCTTCAAGGCAATCATTTCCATTGGAGTTTGAATGATAAAGGACTCCCATAAATTTTAAAATGAACTCAGTTCTCTTTATATTCGTCCTCGAGTGCTCATTACTTTGATCCAAATTGTGGAGAGTATATCTCTACAGCCTTGACATACCTTCCCACGGCCAGCCTTTAACATACAGAGCCAGATTCTCAGCCGCAGTAAATCAAAGCAGTGAATCAAAGTCGATATATTTAGGCTGATTTACACCAGCCAAGGCTCTAGCCTGGTCCTTGGACTGCTGGTGACTCCTCAAGGGGGGAACTAACTCCAGATGTCACCCCAGGAAACGCACAGCGGGTTTCCCCAGCGTTGCCAATGTGCAGTGCTTCCCCTTGGGATGAATTCAGGAGGCACAGGACTTCCACGAGTGCTACAGCGGTCGTATTTGCTTCCCACTATCATGAGAAGGGAATTTTTTTTGCCCCTTTTTGCTGCAGTTACAGACATAGAAAAAGAGAAGGAAATTCTTCCTGCTGCAGAGCTGTAGGGCTAAATATTCATGTTTTGTGGTGGTTTTTTTTCCTTTCTCCAGAGGCGATCATCCCTGGGGGAATGACTTGAAGGACAGTCTGGTGGCAACAGGTTTTACTGCAGCATGTTTTTCTGCTTAGATTTGGAGGAAGGCAGATGAATAATCCATTAAGAAAAAAAGAGAACAAGAATAGCTAAGGGGCCACTCCCAGTTGCTGCGGCATATAGAAAAGCCAAACTGTGCAAATTATTCAGGTACACTGAAAGTAAAAACTTTTTTCCTGGTCCAAGGTAGTTTTTATAGGTAACTTGTTACCATGCAGACCCACAGATTGCTGCATTAACAAAAGAAAGTGTTTCATTCCCAAAAGGTGAAAAATAACCTGATATTTTGGAAAGTACCTTAACAACAGAAAAGTCAACAACTGTTTACATACAGTTATTACTTCCTACAATACAAATATTTTAAAGAACATCTTTAACAATGCTGTGTTCATACCCTGTTATGTAGGTTTTTCAGCTTCTGTGCCTAAAGATCATAACAGCATTTGTCATCAGTAAATGCATTCATTAATTTTTTATTTTGCAAGAAAAGTCATTCATTAAGTAGTATTCAAACAAAGACTTATGTTTGTGACCTCTAGTTGTGGCATATGTTTCCAAGTGCTGGTACATTACTTTCTTAAACCTCCGAAGCATATAAATGTGATATCCATCTCTTCTCTGAAAATTACAAACCACCAAGTGAGAAAGGCTGAAAACACCAGCTAATAAGACCATTCCAGCAATTTTCAGAAAGTGGAAGGCTCCATAGCAGGTGCTGGACTTCGGCTCATTGAAGCTGAAGTGAATTCTGGGGACGCTCAGGCACAGATGTGGCTTTTCTCCCATGGAATCAATGCTCAGGTGTAGCAAGAGTTGCACAAAATATCTTCAACAGAAATCACAGGAATGGTGCTTCCAAAAGGACAGGCATCTGTCACGTAGAGTGAAGAAGGGGTTGTATATCACACAGCTATAAAACTGCTGCATGGTGACGGAACCTCTCTTTTGTCTGGCTACTGGTACAAACACAAAGACATCTCGAGTTTCTCAAGTCTACCATGTAACGCGAGTGACTGAAGCATCTTAAAGAGGTGTCATGTCAGGCTTTAACAGAAATGATCAGAGAAACAAGAAATCTTCTGGTGCTTCTCTGATTTTATTTTGAAATTTTATTCTCAGCAGTGGATTCCTGTTGCGGAGTCGAGAACGCTTTCTTCTAACTGCTTTTTCCAGCCACCAGTAATTTTCTCAACCTATCTAAGGCAGAACTGTGAGAAAAGAGAGAAACTTGCTTAGCTAGGAAAAAGAAAATGCAGCCTCCATTTTTTCTTTCCAAGCATATTTTGCAGAGTAACGCACAGTGCTTCAATGCCCGCCCAATAGCGTGGTGGTGGGATCGCTCCAGGTTGATGCGCAGGCTGGCTCAGATGCCTTCACCCTCCTGAGGTGGGCAGGTAGGATGCCATCTCCCTGGTGTGTCAGCACGCCGTAACAACACCGGCCTGACAGCAGAGATCATCCCTTTGTTTGTTTAATACCGTTCCTGAAGCGCAGAGCCCCTGTGCAATGAATTATAGCGTCTGGGCAAAGAGTTTGCACCAGGCGGTCCATCACTTGCAAATCTTACGCTGAGGACAGTCACGAGTGAAGATGCCAGATTTTTAGTCGGTGTAATTTACTGTCGGTCCATTAGCCTCAAAAAGACTGCGCGGGTTCAGGCCCTCTGAACGAGTCTCCTGTAAATTCTGGCGACTATGCCAGACAGCTCCACCTGAAACGACAGACCCTTCCCTGATCCGTTTTGCAGCTACGAATTGCTTTCCTCAATGCCCATGACAATTTTTTATTGATGTCAATGTGAGCCAAGGACCTGAAGCAAGTTTCCCTTCTGCTACTGATTAAAAGAAAAAGAATGAAGGGAGGAAGGAGAAAACCTAAGAGCTCAGTAAAATTTTTAAGTATTAATATTGCTATGATTTTATTAGCTGTATATTGAAAATAAACACAACATAATTGAAATATATCTCAGTGATATCTCAGTGTCCAACTCTGCCTGTTACATTTTCTTGGAATTATTCATTTCCTTTCATCACAAAAAACATTTCAAGTAACTTGTAGAAAGTTAAATAAATACAAGAAATTTGAATTTGTATATTACTTAAATTTATGAGCTTTTATAAATCTGTTTTGTGCAAAACTAATTATTATAATGGTCGCTGAGTAAGAAGCAACACCATACAAGACTTAATTCAAACGACATTTTTGTTATATGCTCTTGTTTTAATTTTCTAGCTTCGCTGAATAACTAGAAATCTTTGCAGCTGTAGCAAAGTGCCTCATATATAATGTATAGAACACATCCTCTTGCCATTTTTCACAGGTGCCTGGCTATTATGTGATTCAGAATTCATTCATAGTGCCTATTAGAGGTCTTTATATGTAACTGACTTCCTTTCTTGAATATTTATAGCTTTTATGAGACATTTATGGGTAGGCCCAACAAGAGTTTCTAAGGAAATACTGGGAAATAGTTCTGTATAACATCATTAATATACTGTTCTTTGATGGTAATGGCCACAAATGTCATCTAATTGCTGTATTCTTACTTTGTCTAAGCTTTGTATTGATGGGAGACTGCTACAGAGAGCCTCTCCAGTCTAGAAAGTCTTCTGGGAAACAATTTGGCTCCCGCAGAAAGGAACATATTTCAGACTAGAAATTAACTGTTCAAGTCAGGCTATCTGTACCAGTGATCACTGTGGGTTGAGTTGAAGGTTGCAAATACTTGAATGAAAGACAAAACATAGATTGTATGTGTAAAAATATTTGTAAACCCGATAAGATTGACTGGGCTCATGTTGTGACAAAGATAGTCCTAAGAGAACAAGCAACACTGCAAAGACTAATGATTCGCGTGAAAGACAGAAACGCTGTTTTGTAGAGTTGTACGTAATGGTGAGATTGAAATCTTAGATAATATTAGCTGGTAACTTCAGAAAGGCAATGCTCCCTATCAGAGTTACCTTGAGGATTTAAGATAACACCTCCTACTTCTAATAAAGTTATATTCATCAGTGTGGTCAATGAGGTTATAACAAAATGACACATTTTCCTATTCTACCCTTATTAGCCACTTAATGATAGAAAGGAGAATTGAAAAAGTGTGTGTGTGTGTGTATCTACCTATCTATCCATCTATTATTTCAAGCTTTGTTCCCTGTGGGTTTATGAATTTAACTCTTGAGGTGGCTTTGGTTTAGACAACATTGTACCAAAAAGAAAAAAGTATAATGTAATTAGTATTTGTATGAAAGCATAGAGTCGTATTTTTCCATCCAGAAGTACTGCAGCGAGAGTGTTTCATACAGGAGGAGCTGCTAGTCAGCATGGTGTAAAGCAGAAGCCATGGCATCCACACTGTTTGAATCCCAGAGTTGGCCAAATAATACATGGATTATGAAATAAATTTGGATTTGTGCTAAGACCTTTAATAAATTAGCAAACAGTACTTAAAGAGTTTCTATGGGTGCAAAGTAAAGGATGTATGTCATAGCATATGTACCTACATTCTTTTGCTTTTGCTTGCTGTCTTAAAATGACAAATACCTTTCTATGCTTTCTAGATAGGATATTACTAAATAAGGTGTGAAATTTTGGCTAACTGCTGATATTGAGGGTAACTACATTTGCTTCTTTTAACTTCGTTATATAATTTGCAAGAAATGAGGAATTCAAAATAGTATTTCCTTATTTTTGGAGGTAAACGTTAAAGGCTTTTGCATATTCTTCCCTTTGTCCCTTAAACTGCTCAGTGTACTTTCATACCACTCCCCATTGCTGGGATAAGACCTCTCTGGAGTAGCTCCTGGCATCTGGAACAGCTTTTCTGCAACTTCCATGCTTCACCAGTTCCATCTATTTTTATATCTCATCTCTTCTCCCTTGACTATCTCTTTTAATTTCTCTCCATCTGCTTTTTATATTAACTTTATAACTCCATATAACATTTGTGATGCAGTTTGCATGAAAAACACCAGCTACCCAAAATAATGTTGAAGCTTACCCCGTTGAATGGATTTGCTCCTGTGGAAGCCTGGCTCCTCCTCCGGTGCACGCAGGAGCAGCTCATTGACAGCAGTCAGAGAAAAGAATCTCAGCATTTTAATATTTCAGTATTAATCCTCAAGTTGAAGAGTTGATTGCACTAGCTGTTGGGCAAACATATAAAACAAGAAAGTAGAGCTTGCAGCCAAAAAAGTGTAAAAAATTTATGAGCACATTGATGGCAATGATAGAAGAAGAGGCATAGAGAAAACTTTTTTTTTATTTATCCAGTACAAGACTGTATCTAGAACATGGCTAACTAATTGAAAGCCCAGGAAACTGCCTACGTCCAGTGCCTCAGCATTCAGCTTTTTACCTTCTCTAATTTGGTTCAGCACATGCTATAGATTTTAATAGTACATGAGCAAACCTCTCCCTGTGCACAAAAAGGCCACATCTTTCAGTTTACTGAGGGATGTCTATGGGCAACGTTTGCGAGAGGTTCCAGGTAGGTCATTCACCATTTGCAATACTGTGGAGTGATTTAAGGCCATTAAAATAAATAAAGAAGAGTGGACTCAGCCGGTGGTTGTAACTGCCTAGTCAGTTATAATAATAACATAATATAGAATATAATAGACTTAGAACTAATCTAGATTAAGTTCTAGATATAGAATTAACCTAGTCAGTGTAGGCTGATTTTCGCATGCGTTGGAAGCCCTTTAGTGTTTCAGTTGCTGCGAGCTGCACATATACCTACACTTTTTGGTCTCTAGTCCAATAACAATTATTTACTACAGCTAACAAATCTTCAAGGCTGTGTAACCTGTGTTTCACCTATACTGACCTCTCACACAACTTATCAGAGCAGTGTAAAATGCCATAAGTATATTTCCTTGTGTATTGTGCAATGTCAATTTTTCTTTTTGTTGTTGCTGAAGTTCATTTTATCTAGTGCCAGTATATTAAAAATCTATTAATGTTTCACACATAAAATGAACACAAATTGAGCTAGTGCAAGATTTATATTGAAACGTACAAAGGCCCAAAAGTAACTCTAGCATTATTATGCCCCTGCCTGTGCCAAATTGAACTCCTAACACTATTGACAAAGGTTTCAAAATTCACATGTATTTCTTCCTGACGGCTCTCCCAGCCATGAGCTCAGAGCTGTTCTCACTGCAAGTCAAGTCAAAGAATTACACTTGCCAGAGCTGCTTTCCAGTCCCTCTAAGTGACCTCCTCACCTGCTGAAAGAAAATTCCCAAAGAAAATCCAGGTGTGTTCAGGATTATTCACTAAAATGGATATAAGATATCCCTTGAAAATCAAACAACATCAGTCTTTCCATTATTATTCACTGCCTGCCTTTGGAAATACTAACATGGTGTCTAAACACCAGTTCTTTGCTCAGTCAGTCAGGTCTCTTCCCACGATTTCTTTCTCTATGTGCTCGTGGCTTTAAAACTTATTTATGCCTCTTCTTTTCAAAATACCGTGGATTACAGTTATTTTCTTTGCTTGTCGTTTTTGGTGGTACTTCAAGATGTCCAGCTTAGCCTGTTATGACATAGTTTATGAACTTAAGCCAGCAGTACAAGCAAACTACTGAAGCTGAAATCACTTAGGCTAAAGAATTAAGGAGTTTTCAATGTTTGTGGTCTGAATACAGTAAAAAATTGTGCTTGGAGAGATTCAGAAAGACCGTACAATCCTTTCCCGCTCCCAGAGAGGACTGGCTTCCCCTGAACCAGCCTTGACAGATGATTCTTGACCTGTTCTTGTCCCCCATTATGGAGACTCCACTGCTTCCCTTAGTATTTTTTTTTTGCAGCGATCACCTTTCTGAACTATCACGAAGATTTTTTTTCTTAAAAGCTTAAGTATCTCTTACTGCAATCTGGATTCATTACTTCTTTGTCCAATTCACAGCAGGCATGGAAACCAGCCTAATCTCTTCCCTCAAGTGACCTTTTAGGCATTTGAAGCTTGTACGTCCCTTCAGGCTATTTTGTCCTGACAATATAGCTCATGTTCCTTCCATCTTTCCTCATAGGTCATGTTTTTCACAAGGAGAAGAGAAAGAAGGAATAGTATTTGACGGCTGACATATAGGCGTGCTGGTCATGGTGCTCTGGTGTTGCTCAACTTGGAGAGCGAATGTTGGCTGGATGGCAAGGGTGAGTGTTACCCTCGCCACCGCTCTCCTTTCTGCAGGCAAGGACCCATGACTTGCTCAGTACGGGCCCCGAGCTAGACCAGGGCTCTTTTCTTTTTAAAATCTACTAATGCAAGTTATTCTTAATATCCTGTGATGCTTGGATAGCAGAGAGCAAATAGAAAAACACATTCGTCCTATAAAAAAAACCCCCTTTGTTATGTGCTTCCTTCCCACCCTTTGTTGCTGTTCTTCATATTGATTAAATCTTCATTTAGCATCATCATTTTTCTTAGTTTTCGTCTCACATGCTCCCTACACCTGGTTTCATAATCTGTTGTCATGGAAATCAGACAGATGTCAAAAACATGGCTTTATCACTTAATTGTGTAATCCACACAAGAGAAAGAATAATGTAGAGAACCTGATGGGAAGTTTTGCAGGTTAAAGCAAAACAAGAAGACAATGGTGAGTTAAAAAAAACCAAAAAAAATTACCTTTTATATGTAACAGCATTCTCAATATGGCTACCGGAAAAATGAAAATTTTCAGGTATTGTTTCTGTGCTCATTTTTGTTTATTATTTTACGTGTTGAAGCTTAAAGGCTCCTGACCTCTGTCCTTCATATGAATTAGTGGCACAAAATGAGCTGTGATTGTGCAGGGAGTATGCCCACGTAAGCTGCTTGTACAGTTAGGGCTTTCTTAGAATCATAGAATTGTTTAGGTTGGAAAAGACCTTTAAGATCATCGAGTCCAACCGTCAACCCAACACCACCATGCCCACTAAACCGTGTCCTGAAGTGCCACATCTACGTGTTTTTTGAATACCTTTGCAGGTGTTCATTGAGCTCAAGCCTAGCAAGTAGCATAAGAGATTTCTTGCACATGTTAAAATCAACAGCAAACCAAGAAAACCGAAGGTCATTCTCCTCAATGTCCAGCAGGGTGGGCAGAGGAGCCTTATTTCTATCACGGAAGAAAATGGCGTTTCGGTTCTTGCTTAGGACTGCACAGCCCCATTGAACGTGTTAAGGTTCGGCATCACTAAACCGAGGGTGACGTCCCACAGGGCGTACGCAGATGTTGTGCTTGCCCCAAAATGCTGTGTCCCATCAATATGTTTCTAAGCATAGCTGAGGGATAGGGTGAAAATCCAATCTCAAGGTAAAATGACGTCAGATGAGGCCAGTGCTAGAGCTGGAAACAGAGGCAGCTATAAGAAGCTGTGCTGCTTGTTCAGGCTACAGTCCTCTTACCAGCAAGACGTTTATCATATCCATGTCCACGCAAGCAAGTTAAAGAATTTTGGGCTTTTAATCTCAATACCTCACCACCTCTGTTAAGGATGTTGCCTTCCGTGTGTGTGTTCATAGAGCAGTTTTCCAATTAGCTAGTAATGTTATTCCCTTATACTTTTTAAATCAAGTTCCTACTAAGCACAGAATATGGATTTTATGCTTGTTACAAAAGTAGTCCCATGATACCTGCTTATACATCTATTTTGAAATGTCAGCCAGACAAATGAATCTACCTAAAATAATGCTGGTTCTACAGAAATTTCCTATGTACAGGAAATTTGCCCTGCTTCCCTGTTATGTTGCTTTTCAGGGAGGGTATGTACATTCCGAGGAGAATGGGTGCAGTTTGATTCTGCTTTGTAAATTAAGCGCATCAACTCTAGACTCGTCATCTCTGAATGTAGCTGGAAACATAGTTTTCTTTAGGGTATAAAAATACATCTGTACCTTTGTTAGTCTGGATCAAATAGTGAAATGAAAGACTGAAATCAGGATGGAAGGAAGGATGGAAGGAAAGAAGGAAGGAATGAGTGAACCCAGCTTGAATCTCAGATCTTAGGATGAATTTGCTGAGTCTGGCTGTTGAAGAAAAAACCTTGAATTACAAATTGAACACATCTGTACAGGAATCACTGAGAGGCAGTGCGCATAAAACTCTGTCCACACTTTCACACAAATGCTTTCCAGATGAGAGCAGCATTTTCCATAGCACAGGATCTGCAAAACATGCACTGAGAGCCTTCCTCCAGGCTATCTGCACTGGTGTGCTGAGACCTGCTGTATGCCATCTATATCTGCCCCCGAAATAGCTTAGCTTCAAACTGGCACAAGCATGATGACAACTATATAGCATCTACCAGTCTTTTAATATTTTATACAACAGAATGAATTGTAGCTTTTCAGTATTAACTCATATTGCAGCAACAACATTATAGTTGGAGAAGGGTAAAATTAACATGTTATTTATGCTGAAATTACATTGAATCACAAACAGTGTTCCTGGAAGGCTGAAAAACTGAATAATTTTGAATAAATTATTGATGATTTTAAAAGCCTTTCTTATTGATTACAGGTTATACTCTTAGATTAAAAGAGTGCAGCTAAGTCCTGTCGGAGTCTTTCAAAGTCAGAGTTCATCAGAATAAACAAGTACCACCGTGCTGTAATCCAGATCAGCCAAAGAGGAGTAAAATGCTAACAAGTACAGTGCTTTATCATTTAAAACCCTTCTGTTCATTATAATTTTGCTTTCTAAAAATTACTCTAGAACTATTTTACAGACCAAAATAGAAGTATCGGAGGTGTGGCCAGTCCTCTTCAGTGCACCCTTGACTGGATGAGTGCTGGTGTTGGGTGACACCTTGGTCAACCAAAGGAGCTGCTCCAGCCGCGAGGCACTTAGCGACGTGAACAGCAGAATGGCAGACACCCTAATAATACTTAGCCCCCATATTTTTCTCCAGCCCCTTGCAGCCTGCTTACCAACTGGTTCTCTAACAGTGCTGCATTAGCTCTGCATTGTTATAAACATACTGGCAGTATTACCACAGGCTGTTCCCAATTTACTTCTGGATAATTGAAGTATCCTATTACTAACTATGTTTTGTTTCTCATTCCGTTCCTTCATACAGTGTGCTGTGGTCATGTGCATTTCACCCTAGAGGTCTTTAGCAAATTCCTGTAATTACTTCTCCACATCTCTTGTTCATTCATTCCAACTGAAATTATCTCTGAACATTAGTTCCATTTGCTAAATCTCTTCTTGCTTTATTAACTTTAATCAAACTAATATATACTGCTAAATGAAAGGTGGTCTAGGATGCCCATACCTGGCTCAGCCCTCTTCCCAGGGGTAAACACCCTCTTGAAACAGCAACACAACTTAATTTTGCAATTATCAGAATATAATTTGGCTGCTGTTATTTCCATTATTGTATAGTTGCCATTGATGCCACTTAAAAGCTGCATTGCTACTGCAGAATAGATCTGAAAAAAATTCTATGTACAGTCACTTGAATTTCGAAGTAAGTTCACTCTGCAATGGAGATTACATCTCCATTAATGTTTGCTTTTCGTGAAGTTTTGAGTGAAAGAAAATTCAATTGGGCAAAGTGCACTCCCTACTCATGGAGAGGTGTGATTAAAGAAAAGAAAGAGAAAGGGTTTGGCTTTCATTTGTATTTATTTTTAGAATTTGTGAGGTGCACAGATTCTATGGTATTGAGAAAACACAAAAGATTGGTTGAACACTTTATAAGTCACATCGCTGTTAAGGAAAAATTTCCCAGAGAAAAAAAACCATGAGAACTATGAGAGCTTTAAAAATCCTCATTAAAATCAACCTAAATAGAGCTCTAAAACCATTTTAACTTCAATTAGTCTGCTTTTCTATGTCAAATAATGGCCCAATCCTGTTCCTACAGTAGTCAGTAGAAATATTGCCCCATGTCTGAATAGTGGTGAACAGGAGTTCAAGAGTCAAGCCAGAGATCTCTGAAGAACAGATAAAAGCTGAGCCTCAAGCTCAGGTTTTCAGCATGTGTTCAAACTAAGATGATAACTATAAAAGTTGTTTTATTATATGGCAATATATAAAATACAGAGATAAATCTATCAGGGACATTGTTGCTGTTCATTGTACAGTTGAATTATATACACAGAAAAATGAAGGGAGGAGAACGTCCTTCTTTGTGCCATCATAAGTAGCATGAGCTTACAAGTAGTTAGGTGTATTTTTTTCAGTTATAAAAGCATTGCTAAAGCACACTGATTGTACATGTATAAGGTATGGATTAGATTCTGCTCCAGCCAGTTAAAATGGAAATCTTGTACAGTGAGACATATGGGAAACAACAAAGGACAGGTCTCCTGGCAGCTAAAAATCTTGCTAGTCACAGTCCTTTCACTTGAATTACATACTACGGAATTTCTTCAGGGCACATCGTTGCAGAGGAAAGTGGAGGTGGCTTTCCTCTGACACGTACACACCACGGTGCGCACTCGTGCTTCAGTCTGAAAGAAGGCAAGAGAATAAGTTTGAGTAGGTACTCTAACACTGCGCAAAAACATCACCTTGGAATTGCTGAATAATAATGGCCGTAACAGATACATAAATGAATCCTGAACAGGACAACTCTTGTGGCCAAGTAGCCTCTGATCTTGAAGGGTTATGTCAGACTTTAGGATATTTCCCAGTATTGAACAAAAATACTTACTTTGTTGCAATAAACTGAATTCCTTCTGAAACACATCTATTGTAGGTGTCAAATATTGGGACTAAATTAATTATTTGCTACCTGTAATTTGATTGGGACAAACACAATGAGACGTGAAAAAGAAAAGGTTGTCACCATCATGATGAAAAGCACGGCATGACACACAGTTCATAAATCTTCTGTGTCAATGAAAACCAGCAGAAAGTCCAAAATAGATTCTTAATGTGCGATTTCTGAATCATGCTTTACCTAGACAGCTGGTCAGCTTTTGTGTTTTAATGCTATCCTTGGACCATGGATGAAGCTAGTTCTACTTTTTAATTTGAGAACAAAAATTGTCAAGCTCGTGCAATAGCACCTAATAGCCAACTTTGAAAATGACTGAACTTACAGTTCCTATGGAGTGACCTATTTCAATAGCGGAATATACATTATTAGTGAATTTTCCTGAAGCATTATGGGTAATAGACTGAACTCAGAAAATTCCCCGACTTCTGGGATAACAGCAGGGGATATTTATTGATATGTTTTGAAGTTATTGCAGCTTTTTGGCTTAGCCTAAGTGGAATTTGTAATCCTACAAATAAATGGGGCAAGAGCTATATAACTCCAGTGCAGGGCAGGATCCCAGCTGTCAAATTTGATTCATTCTCTCTTCACAGGTACTCTGCATGCCATATATAGCTTTTGAATGGCACAAATAACTTCCTTCCCAGTGGCAATGCTGTCACAGGAGTGGGTTCTGGCAACATGCAGTTGAAGACCCATCCCAACGTGGTCTCCACTCGAGTCTCACTGAGGACTGGGACAGTTCCTATAAGAGTTGCCTTCCCTCCCCTCCTTTCTGGACAGGAAAGTTTTAGAAGAACTAGGAAGAAACCAAGATTCTTTTGCACAAGAATCTAGGCTTGCCAATTAAAAATTAATAGGGAAAGGCATCAGGGAAAAAAAAAAAAAATAGCAAGAGCAAAATAAAGAAAAAAAAAAGATTTCCAAAACTTCTGAGTCGTTAGCTCTTTTTCTTCAGACTCATCTATAACCCTCCCATTGCGCCCCAAAGAGACCTTTCCTGACCTGTAAAAGTTAGCTAGTTGGCCTCTTTTGTCCTGAATTTATCTTTATAGGAGTCCCCTTGTAGGTTTTAAAATTAATAACAGCACAATTCTTGTACCTTACCTGAGTGATTTTGGTGTATTTTCATGCTGTTCATCTTCAAATATCCAGACTGGTAGTTTCCACTCTCCCTCGAGAGAAGATTTAAATCTCTCAGTCACATACTGGGAACGAAGTTATCATTTTTAAGGCTTTGTTGTAAGACCTAGACCCTTGCTGGTCTAATTATATGTTAGGTAAAAACACAGAAGATGTATATCTTTTACATCAGTTGTCTTGTAAAATCAGATCTCTAAAATAACCCTATGAAGGCTGATAAACCAAAGCAAAAAAAAAAAAAAAACAAAAAACACCAAATAGCATATATGAATAGGACAGACCTACATTAATGTGTGTCTTTTGGGAAGAGATAGCAAATGTTAAGAACAATTTTTGACGTCTCTGAACCTGTTACCTATAAATCAATAGTCACACTTACTATAAAGTTTGTAATGAATGAATCATTCCTGAAGTTTTTAAACATGACAAAAGTATAAATCACCTTGAATCTACATTTCAGGCATTATATTATATGACATTTATTATATGAGCCTTTTACCATCTTTATGCCATCAAAACATAAGGCTGAAAATATCAAGATCTGCTAATTAACATCTTAATGCGATTGTTGTGCTACTTTGATTACTTCATTTTTATAGCATTTAATTTTCAAATGTGCATGGGTCTCTCTTGTCAATAGCTGTATCGTTTATACAACGACTGAAGCCCCCTTTAGCAGCAATTTTTACTAATGGAAAAGAACTCACTCTGACCCAGTAAGAAACATGCATGTTGCTGCAACTGGTTGTTTAAACCATTTTGTTTTCAAGATTTTTTTAAAATAGGAAATCCTAATGGATGTGGTAGCCAGTGTCTTCATAGAAGATGAGATTCATCTTCCTAAGAAACAGTCTTCTTTACAACCAGAATATAATTGCCATGGGGAACAGCTAAGAAAAACTGAGTTTGCTAAAAGTCAAAATATGAAGTGTTTCTAATGAAGATTATTATAAAGCTACACATAAATATTTTTTTCAAAAAATTTATCTGTTCTTATATTGGTAAAGAGTGAGTGTTTTCATGCACACAATGGTGGAACAGGCATATGTTAAATCATGCAATTCTAGTATTTAGGAGAGGGACAGAGCACACTAACATGGCCATTCAAGTAGTACGGCAGGACAGAGGTAGTGGACTTTTGGCTAGGACACCAGAGATATTGTAAAGACCTACTAAAAATATAGGCTTGAACTTGAGTAATTTAGATATGCTGTGAATGGGTGCCTTTGGTGGGTTGGGCCTCTGGAAAGAGGCTTAAAATCAGCAAGCTCGTTTCCATGGGCTGTGACTGAGAGTTGATCTTAGCCTTCAGAATATGGGAAATGAGCATGAACATCAGCTGAAAGTCCCAGGGGATTTGTGTCTTACTGATCATGAAATCAAATCAACTCTGGCCAGGGACAGAGTTCAGATATCTTATCTGCAGGGTTTTGCTGAAAATGTTTCCAGAGAGTTGGCAATGTTAAGACATTATCTATTTTCAGGGTCGTATTTGTATCAGGATCAGAAGAAAGAAAGTGATAAAGCATGGATAAAGCATCCCTCTGTGGCCCAAACTTCTTGGAAATACAGCTGGCTGCTGCAGCAGGAACACTTCTCACACCCATAGTACAGAAATATCTCCAAAGAGATTAGGCCAGGCTGTGGAAGAGGGGACATTCTTTCCTAGCTCTATGTACCTGTTTGTCCTGAAAATAAACCCCACACATCCCAAACTGGCAGCTCCCTGAATCTACAAACACCACTCCCTTGTTCTTCCATTCACTTCTAGCCTGCCTTAAAAATAATAGGACAAAAAGAGTCATCCCGAGAAGTAGCGTGGAATACATCAAATTGATGGAGGTACTGTTAGTTGAAAACTGCAGGAGTTCCTGGGAGATGGGCTGCAAAGGCTTGAGTGCCATCCAGGGTTATGAAAGACTTTCTTAAGACCTGATTCAACATGGAAGTAAATGGAAAGGCAGCTATTTGACTTACCTGGGTATTGATCGAGTTCCCATGAAAGGAAAGTCTCAGGGAGCGTATTTTAATGCCTTGCAAAAGACTTGTATTCAAAGACATAAAGAGAGCAAGGTTTGAGTCATCTACATTACAAAAATATCCAAATGAAGATATGCAATGCAGTTTTCCTGACAGACTAAACACTTACGAAAAAAAAGCTTCAGTATGTCGGCAAATGCTATGCTCCAAACCACGCTACTGCGCTTGGAATATGGTTTTCTTTATGAATCCTTACCTACCCTCTTTAACTGGATATAAACTTTCCGTTGACTTTTCTACAGCCCTGTTCTTACCTGCAGCCCACGACAAGCAGCTGGCACTGGGCTTTACTCAACAGATGGCTGGCACAGGGGCTTACGCGCACTTGCTCATCTCTGGCACTAGTCAGGGATGAATGATATAAAAAAATTCTTCACAGTTGTTGGATGAAAAAAATACAGTGTGGTCCATCTGAGTGGAATTGTTATTTTCAATGAGTGTGGTTTTGAACTTGGTACATTTTCAAAGGTCAGCTGAATCTCTTGGGGATCTGTGAAAAGAGATCAAGAAATTATCTGGTATCATTGTTATTAGGATTAATAACAGTGAAGCCGGTCATTTTGTTAACCAATGAGGATTCCTCTGGCTCTTGCTTCAGTCAGCAGTTAAGAGAGCTGAATACATGCTTCAGGGAGATTTTCCATGACACATGTTTTCTTAGGAACACTCTATCTCCATTAATACAGAGGGATCTGTTTTTAATGCTCCTAACCAATTGTTAGGAGAAACGAGAAACGGGAGTGAAATAGCAGACTTGATTTCAGCAAGTGTCGATCTAATTGGTGCCTTAGTAGACTCTGGTATTTGGATGCTAGGCTATTTAAAAAAGCAACATTTAGTGTGTGGTCTATGCACAATTTATATGTGCCCTAAATAATACAAGAAAGCAGGGAATCTACAGGAAGGAGCTCATGGAAGAGCAACCAAAACACAGGACTGTTTATTAAGCCTTAGCAAAATGAAACGGGAGGAAAAAACTGTGGAATTTAACTGGATGTAATCTTGTGCTCTATGATAGTCACAGTTTTTCAGTGCAGGGCTCCTTGTGTACATCCCTGCAGGATGGCTGAAAAAGTGGGAATGCCGTGGGAATCGTGTCCCTAGTAGGAAAAGTAAATAATAGTCTCCCCAAAGCAGAACTCAAACCAGAGTCAGGGCTGACTGCAAACTATTTCCCTAATTAAAAGGTCAGGAGACGTTTGAAAAGTTTTTAGCCATGATGTGCTGTCCTGCAGATGTGTATGTGAAGCACACAAAAACTCTCACCTGGCAGGCTGAAAAAAGAGTCTTCCTTATATCTTCTTATTTTCAGTGTGCACTTCATCAAATGCTGTACATTTAATGATTTTTCTTTTGCCTACTCAGGATACATATCTGTTGATATCTACTCCCAGAGTCCCAAGCTTTGATAAATCCTCCATCACTAGTTAGAACTAGTCCTTTCACAAAGCAATCTTCCTTGCTCATGTACTTCTATTTCTTCTAACAATCTGCTGTTTCATCTTTACCTAAAAATAGTGAGAAAAAAAATTTAGAGTTTTAGTGAAAAAGTATAAACCTCCATTAATTTCCATATCTATTAGTAAGGAGTTTTTCCTTGAGGCATGGTCCACAAATATCTGTAAACCTCAAATTTTATCTTGGCTTAAAATAGATTTTGTAAGTAAAACTCTACAAATGAGCACACAAAATGTGTTCCCATCTTTACGAATGGCTTTCTTTTTACAGTTAAGCATTTTTAAAACATTGGGCTCAACTCTGCATTTCTATACAACCTATAATAAAGGCAGGGAGGAGGCAAAGTTATCCTTTGACCTGCAAGAAGCATCTGATGAGCAGGAGTCAAACTAAGCCCACGTTGCCTATGGTGTAGACCCGGAGCGGGTACCTCATTATGAGGAAGGTTCGGAAAGTACCTTAAAGCCGGGCTTTTTAGGTTCCGAGTTATGCAGACCAGTGGAAGCTGTTGCTGAAGTCAGACATCTTCCATCTATACCTTCTTGCTGGCCCTCGTGGTGGTCTTCTCCATCCCTGTCCCCGAGGGACCACTTGCTCCCTGTGAGACGACATGTCTTTCCAAGAGAGAAGACAGGAGCGATGGGTCTTTCTCTGCTGGGGGATCCCTTGGGGCTTTTAGCTTGTCACTGGCTTCATCGGTATCGCTCTGAGACCACGCAGGGATATCTGATGGTGTTTAGGGACAGCGTGGTCAATGCCCTGGCGCTGCTGGGGTTGCGTCTCACACCCGGACCCTGCCGGGTGGCCGTCCCCAGGGCCCGGCAGGCACCAGCGCTGGAGGAGGTCCAGTGCCGCAGCTTTTCCCTGTGCTTGCGGGATTTCTTCTGGCAGCGCAACGATGCAAAACCTTGGGAATACAGGAGAGCCTCCACCGCCCCTAGAAACCTTGATGGCAAAACACCCTCATCCAAGCCAGGCTGGTTTTCTTTCTGGCGAGGGGTTCACCAACACAGTTCACACCTCGGACTTCAGCGGAGAGCTTCTGCGGCGTGCCTAGGCCGGGTTCAAGTTTCAGGGCTGTTCGGAAGATCTGGGCTTTACCCCCATCTGCCTTTGGCCCGGACGAGGGCACCGGCTATGCCGGCAGCGGGTCTCAGCCGGGTGACACGGCCAAGCAGGTTATGACCTGTATAGCTGCTAAAAGCAGAAAATTCAGCTTTCTATAATGGGAATATATGAGCTGGAAATCCTGAAAAAATGACAGACTATGTAGTGCCCATATCTAGCTTTTTTCCAGACACAACACATCTAGAAACCAAACAGAAGTAATTGAATTAAATAGGAATAATAAATGTAGCAATATAATTGGGAGACAAAGAACTACGGATCAGCAGAGCAACACAAACGCAATGGATAGAGGTCAGGGCAGCATCTGCTTTTCTCATCTTGCATATATGGAGAGGCAGGTATAGCAGTTTGTTACCCTGGAGCCGTTCAAGCATATAGTATGCGGATTTCCAATAAACGGAGACCTTCTGCTTGAGCTTATGTTGCTTTCTTCCCGCTGCTGTTCTGGGATTTATCTGGAGTTCACAGACTGGGTAAAGTGTCCACTAATCTTAACGGCAGCACACTGAGAATATTTTCAGCAGTGCAGCTGGCGCAGGGCAAGCCGTTCGTAACCAGGCACAGGCCGTGCGGAGGAGCCAGCCGTGTGGATTTGGGAAGGTTTTTCTGTACGCACAGGTGAAAGCAGATTTATTTCCACCTGAAAATTTGGGGGAACAAATCTGGGGTTCGCTTCGAAGGTGGCTCCTAATAGGAATCGAGCATAAACGCAAACTCAAGTTTCCAACTTGCTCGTGCCGCTAATACTCCTATACCGTTAGGAAAAGGATTTTTGTGTGAATCAAATTCCTGCATCCTTGATAGCTATGAGAAACCACACGCGTTGAAAAAGAAAACCCTCTGCATATGGAATAAAAATATAAGAGAAAGGCACCAAACGGATGAGAAAATGCTTCCTCAGAAAAGCCTGGGGAAGGCAGGTTTAAATAAGAGTTGTGCCGAGCGGTACGGTGCTTCATTTAGTGCTGCTAAGGGTATACAGTTTGTTTTGTAGGTTGCACTTCAGTAAAACAGAGGAAAGCAGACTCCTGATTAGGCACCCTGTGCGCTGTGCTGCCGATCAATTTACCTCTATGCTTTCCTCTGCTTCCAGTCAGTCTCAATCTATTGTCATGGGTGCTTATGGCTAGATACAAGCTTTTTAGGGCAAAGATGCGGGTTCCTGTAGCTGTTTTGTGCTTGCACAGCTGCCGGCGTGGCTGGCCTTTCCTCTGCCACTGCCCCTGGCAGGTGATACCGAAATAAAAGCAGCGAGTAGTAAAGGAACCTCCAGAAGTGAGGCCCAGGGGAAGGCACTGATTCCCAAGAGTGACGCAAAACAGGTAGTTTTGCCCCAGACCTGGATGCTCCTCAGGAGCGCAGGATGAGGGACAAAGCCTCCGACAGCAGTTTGCAGCGTGGGACCTGCCGAGACGCCCCTAAAGGACCCCCAGATGGTACCTCAGAGGAGCGGTCAGTATGTTTAAAACCTCAGCACGAATCCCCGACGTAAACAAATTGAGGACAAAAGCTCAAAATCTTGGCCGCTGGAGGCTTACGTACATCTGCAGGGAGGATGCTCTTGCCTGCAGGGGCTCGGGACTCCCCCGAGAACCACAAAAACCCCAAAGGACCAGATCCCACAGCCCTGGCCCACGTGTGCGGAGAGGAACCCAGGGCAGGTTTCAGGGGAACGGGCAGAAGGGAGTTTGTTTTGTCAGCAAAAAACAAATGCGGCTTCTGACTATAAACGTAAGGACGACGTGTGTGCAGTCACCCAGGGTTCCTGTCTTGGCTAAATCCGTTGCCAAGAACAGCAGAAATCAGATGTGCTGAAATAATTCCCCCTTCTGCATTTCAGCATCCTATAGTTCAGCATTCATTGTAGGCCAGTGTATATTTAGCTACAGTAAATTAGACATAATGTAATTAACGCAGAATATTCTTTATTTTCCTATTGTAAACAGTAATAACAGTAAATTATCGTAAATAATTATGGACTGCTTACAGAATTTCCATAGACAAGACAATGCGCTTTTATTTGATAAGATTTTATAACCATACAGACTTTATAGCTGTAAAGGTAAATTACTGTTCCCGTGGTTTCAACATAATGGGCTGTGCAGATAAAGTATTTTTGTGGAAATATGAATGCTTCCAGATGTTTCACATATTTTCCTCATTGATTTAAACTTAATCTTCACGTGATTGTGCATAGGGAGTTCATGCAAGGTATGCATAAAAGACACAAATGCACAGAGGTAGGGATTTGGAACTAGAAAATGTAGAATTTTATACCAGTTTTAAATGCAAATGATGATTTGATTGACTATATCCAGCCAGAAACGCTGTTAGGTGTGAAACTTTGTGTTATTTCTGATATCATGCCAAGAGAATTCAAATCTATAAAGCTAATAAGCTAATTGGAATTGTGCCAGTTTCGATATGTGCACTCTAAATTAAGCCTGAGGGTACTTGATGTCCAATTTTAAGATTTGCCTTGAATCGAAAATTTACTAAATAATTATTAAGATATTTTTTGGGAAACAGTCCAAAATTTAATACAAACCCATGTATCAAATACTAGAGACACAGAGAGTCCCTCAAAGCACAGATATATGTATATGGTATATGTGCGTGTGTTTGTGTTAATAGACAATAACCTTCTAAGACACAAAGTTTCTTTAGTCCACGGATATTTGAGTTTAGGAGTAGAAGAAAGCAATTAATAGGACTGTATTTCCTCCTTTTTTTTTATTGCTAGAAATGCCAGAGCGTGCTGCTTTGGAGGAAGGTATTTTATGGAAATAACACACAAGCTGATGGCTGAATCCAGCCTACAGGAGCACGGCGTGGAAATGCTTTTCAGACCAGACAACTGCACCTTGGCAGCTGCAAGGGGCCAACCGCTACAAGAGAAAGCTATTTCCTGATATAATTTCAGTCTGCTTACGACAAGGATATTCACAGTTTATAAGACTGATACCGTACGCAGTGTTTTATTCTGGGCGCTTTATTGTTCAATCAAACATATCGTGAAGAATAGGGTTTTTTTCTTAATTTACTTGGATCAAGGAAAACAATATTATTCTTTTGAGTTGTCCTTGCTCATGCATGTGGGTTAGTAGCTTGGTACAAGAACCCATTTAGTTATAGGCTTACCTTCAAGCACACACTTAAATCCCACTGAAATCAGAGAGCTTTAGAAGTGCGATTAAAGCTAAGTATATGTTCAATGGTTTGCTGCAAAAGGGCTGCGTGCTTGGGAAGGTATTTAATGTTACATATAATTTGAATCAGACAAACAAACTTTAGGCTGGTATTTGAAGACAATTTTGTTAAATGCACATTTCCCATCCATGTTAAATGAATTATCTGCAAAACTCTCATAAAAATCCATAGCAAGAATAACACATATAGTTTTCAATGAAAATTGTTAGCCAATCACTTATGATTTTAGACAGTAAAACAATTTGATCTTAATTTTCATAAAAAGTCAAAGGAACGCCATTCTGTTAAATTGGTGTTTTACCAGCTGAAAGAAAATATTGCAATGTGATTTGAAAGTTTATTATAAACTTTGCAAATAATTTGAAATGAGATGTAAATTAGCTTGTGATAGAAAAGCAGCCTTTACAGATTTTACTTGAAATATTCTGGTCTTAACTACAGTTAAGGGGCTGTTGTGGAGCATTACGCTCCTGAAGCCCAGCTCCTGTTGCAGCCCAACATTGCCTCCCTGAAGGAGTTTTGTTGGGATCTGGTCCCACTTCCACCAGCATCCTTGCAACGAGACCGCTAATTTCAGCAGTTTTCAGACGTAACAACAGAACCTGGCCAACTAATTGAAGAGAACCTGGAAAAAGGGGGTTACTTCCAAATCAGTTTTTAGAAAGGTTTGAGACGATTCTTGCAATTATTTTAATGAGAATGTTTTAATAACTCTATGTGAACGTTTCTGATGAGCAGAGGACAACAGTGTGATAATTCTGCCTTAGAATAGTATGAGCTACTGTTGAAACGGCGTGATTTGAGGGGTTCCTTGAGAACAAAGAGCAGTGCAAGAGGAACACGTAGATGTGCAGAGGTTTGACTTGCTGATCTTCTAGTCGTCTTTTAGCCACAAGCCAAGAGGATATTGGCAAACATTGTTAAGTACAAAATAAAGTAATAATCTTTATAAGAACGTCCATACACTTCTAAACCTGTAGGGTCTTAAAAACCACAAAGTGATTGTGAATATAGGGCTCCCAGGTTAATAGCTGGAAATCAAATGCATTAGGAAGTCCAGCCGGAAGACGCTGATAAGAAATATTCTTTGTTCCTTTGGAAATAGCAATACTTAAGATAAAAGTAGAGTACATTTTAGAGTGGAGATGAATCTAACTTCCAAATAAAACATGAAGTGAATATTGAAAAGAACAGCAGGGAAAGCACTTTTGATTTTCTTCCTGAGTTCAATATCTGAACTTTAAAAATAATTTACTTTTTGTTTGTGTTGATAGCTCTGTAGTAAAATAAAACCTCAGGTTTTCCAGGGTTTTTATAGCCTGCATCGTTCTTTTGTATCTTATTTGCTGTCGTGTTTTGGTTGTGTGTATTTTTCCTTAAAGCAATGCTCTCTGTTTGTACATTGTTGACATAAGCCAAAAAATATCTGACATAAAAACTGCACAAAAGTTACAGGAAAAAGAAAGGTGTAAGCTGATGCCTAATTGTTGAAAAATTAAATGTCTATTATACATTACTGCAAATGGGCTGATTTCAGTAGTAGTATTTGGGATTCAGGTTCACCCAGCAGCACTTCTGGATACTGGGTATTGCCGCCTGCTGATGCTCAGCGAGTCTTAGTAATGAGATGGGTTTTTGCAAGGGAAGGAATTACATGCCGTAGCCATCCGTGATAGCAGGCGGTGACGTTCAGAGGTTTGGGGTGGCCGCTGCTGTCCTAATCTCCTACGTAGACACTGCTGGGGAACTGGGACAAACCCGGGGCCCCTCGTTACTCAAGCCTACAGAGAACTTTAATTTCAAGTGGTACAGCAGACGCTATGCCATATTATTCAGCAAGCAGCTGAGTCGTCCCTCCAGCGTATGGGAGCTTACCGCCGTGAGAGGCGTGTGTGAGGGTGGTCTCACGGGACATGGAGGGGACCTGTCACGGAGCACCCGTCGGGCTCCTCTGCGGGTGCTGGTGTTGGCGTAGGAGGAATGGGGCGGGACCGCAGCGACGGCCCAGGTGGTCCACAGAGGGACGCCGGCCGGGGACAAACCAAGACCTGGACCTTGCTCTTTCCCATGTGGGTTTAACACCACCGTGCTGCGGTCTGTGGTCCTCTCGCATCAGCCCGATGGCCCCGTTGTGGGTCTCTCTTTAAGCAAATAAAGCCCATAGCAACGACGACAAGGGAATCTCTTCTGTCTTTCTGCTTCACGAGCAAAATATGATTTGTGGGAAATGCAGCAAGATGTACATCTAGCACGCCCAAAACCTTGCGGAGGAACTTGAAGCAAATTCCAGAGTTCTTGATCTTTGTCAGAATACCAGGTACTCGTGGTGCTGGTCACTGGATTATTTCTTCCGTTCGTTGGCCTAATTCCCAATGATTTCTTTTCCTAGCTATATTCAATCCATCATGTAACCTCTTCCTTTACATGCGCAGCCACTTTGTTTCACTTCACAAGGAGAATTGTAGGCATTGCGATATGCTCAGAATATTAAATGTGGGAGCTAACCGATCTGTCTTCTATACATTCGGGATATTAGTAACATTCCTGAGGTATTTAAAAGAGGTATTGAACCTCATTTACTCACAAACCACATCAGGTTTTCAGTGCTCACTCTGCTGAATGCTGCACATCCCATTTTTCAGTGAAGGATAAGTAAATGGGTCTTTTCAACAGAAAAGTGAAGAACATGACATCTTTAATCTGGGTAAAATACATCTTCATGGGCTTTTGATAGAACTCTTACCAAAATGTCCTTCAGAAGTTAAGCTGTAGCTAGCACGAATGTAGGGCCAAATAAGCAACTCCATCTTCATGTTAAAAGTCCAACATATTCAGGATTTTGGAGAAACAAAACCAGCAAGAGATGGAAAGAAGAGCACTATGTAGAAATCACAGTTTCCTTTGTCATTTCCAACCCTCTCAGGTTTTAAACAGAATTCCCTAAAATTCAGCAGGGAACCTCAGCCATATGAATCTATAATAGTGAGTGGTTTAGCTCCCCAGGATACTCCATAGTATTTCTATTTCTCATAATGGAAAGTCTTTTTTATGGCTTGAATTTATTATTTTATAAGTGACATTTTGCTGATATTAATATTGGTAATATCAACAGTACCTGTCACTTGTCCCATGAACACGTTGTGTGTTAAGACCTACGGACCACAAAGCTTCTTTTGCCCACTCTGGTCCTGTAGGGTGAATATCAGCCCCGGCTGGACTTCACCAAAGCCTTCAGGTTGAAGATAAGGAAAACTGATATAGTAACACTGTTGAAACAAGAGTCTTTAGCTTACCTTGTCTTGTGGGTGGTCTTTTGAAGGGCTCCTTATTCATGTCTGAACCAAGTTCTCCAGCCATAAATATCAGGGATTTTGTAGAGTTCATCTTCTGATGCCAATAGAAAGACATTTCTGGAACCTGATGGTAGGATGAAACAGAATTTCATCTTCTACCTTTTGGCTCTGCAGTGAATGTTTCTCTTACAAACGGAAAGTGCTAATGTTCTTGTTCACAACCAGACGTACGTGTTACAGGGTAGGGGATAACTTCATCCAAAAGATAATTCCCTTTTTAGTGTCAGTTTTTGGTATTGTGGATAACCTTATGTGATAGACATGAAATGTGAGTCATCCAAGTCCTAGGAAAGCCAAGAAAATATTTAAAAACAGCGTCTTGCGTATTTTGCTCTTTAAATCATCTGGCCTTTAATGGGAAAAGCTGTCAATATCTTCAATTAAAATAGAATTTTATAGTATCAGTGAAATAATTTAGAAGATGTGACTCTGACTTCTTGTCAGTGATTTACTGTGTTTCCTACCATGGTGGCACTGTGATGTTATCTGCTGCAGAAATAGGACTGAAGGGAAAAGTGACTGTTTCCTCATAGTGTAGATACTTTCTCTTTTTTTTTGTTTTGTTTAGCTGATTAATAATTGTTATCTCCCAAGGATGAACAAAATTATCTCTGATGAGTGGTGTAAAACTAAGGACAGGACGGAGAGAAATTGAGTGTTGCTTGTTCAAGTAAGGGGGTTTTTTATAGCGCTCTCAACTTTATGGAAGGAGGAAAACACACCTCTTTCAAGCTTGGCTGGATTTGAAATTATCTATTGTCATGCTTCCTCTAGCTCAGCATCCTCATGGGCTGTTCTTAGTAACATCTTCATTTTAGGATTATATAGTCTATTTAATGCATATGCAGCAGACTTCTAATTGCCTTTGTTGCAGCAATCCTCGGTCATCAAATTTCTCTCTGAAAGGCTGGCACACACTCATGGAAAAATGCTTTTTCCACAGTAGGTTCACAAGTGGGGCAAACGTGAGGACCTGGCAGAGAGCGCGGGAGGAGGGGGAGAAAGCTGGAACATCTCCGGTGAAGCTGGTGGATGGGAGAGCACAGCCTAATCCCTATGCTATGCATAAAAATTATCAGAAGCAAGAAAACGGGACGCGTCTGCCAAAGCTGAAGTAGTGGTGCATTCACAGGCAGAAGCAGGTCAGATATGAGGGGATGGTTAGTTCAAGGACTTTTGACTTACAAATGTTTTTGGAGTAAAGTAACCAAGTTGAGGAAGTTTCTTGGCTAAGATGATGTTCCTTTTTTTCCCCTGATGCATCATTTCTGGTGAAATCAAAGTGGAAGTAGAGAAGCCCTTTGAAAGCTCTCATGTATGTAACAGAGGCAATTCCATCATTTGGTTTACAATTGTTGGCCATCAAATTAAAGTGGAATTAGATAGGCTCCAACTAGTATGAAATGGTTCTCCATTCAATCTCTTTTCCTGTTTCCTTCATTCAAAGCTTGGCTGAACCGGACATGTGTATCTATCTATGTATATCTCTCTCTATGTATCTCAATCATATGGCTTTTAGAGCTTACTTTATCCATTTTTCATATTCATTTCTCAGTAATAGTTTTTAGTCCATTAGGGTATCTATTTCTTCTTAGCTAGCAAAAGCAAACCATACTCCCATTTACATCATGCACACGTTAACAGCATCATTCAGCTCACGCCATTACTTCAGCTTGGCCTAGCAAGCGCTGGAGAGGGGTGGTATAACAGTCCTTACAGTTTTATTTAACTATAATATAAACAGTTGTCAAAAACAAGACTAACGTTCAAACACAGGAAAAGCATCTCAACCTTGTTTTCTTTCTTTAATTGGCAAAAAAAGGGTCACTACCATCTTTCTCTATGAAGACAGTAAGATTGTGTCTTATTAAAAGATATGTGGCCATCATCCTCCCCATAACCTAACTTCTGTCTGGTGACTAAGATCCATTTAGTGCTTATGTGACTTTTTGCAAAGGAAAAAGTCTTATCAAGATCAAGAAGATGTCCTGTCAGATTGGGCTATTGAGCCAAAGCGTGAAACCTGAACGTTGGAAAAGTCTGAACAGGACACTGCGTGCAAGACTCCCTTCTAGCTATGTGACCGCTGCCCACTGGCCAAAAAGCAATAGGTAATTGGTGAGAGAACAACAACCACGGGGACGGTCACCCGCCGCCTCTCCAGGGCCTCCGGCTTTTGTATCACAAGCTTTTATGTGAATTGTGGGACCTAGGGAACAGTTACTTATTACCTGTGCTCCTCCCTGAAGAAGAATAATATCAACCATACACTTCAAGTGGCAGAAGGTCACAGCCGTAATGCTGAGCAGCCGTTTTTCAACGATAGCCTGAAATGTGTCTCTCCTGTTACCCTTTCTCCCCAGAGGTGCTGTTTCTAGCTTTGCCAAACCATATAAATCAATGACTACCACATTACCCTATCAGCATTTTTCAGCTTTCTTACATAGGAAGAGACACCATCTCTAAAAATAACCTCCAGTGAGAAAGAATTCCTTTTTCTCAACAATACCAACTCCACCAAAGACTAACTTTTTTCCCACCATCTTTTAAGACAGGGATTTAAAAAACATTTTGCCACTGAGTTTTAGAAAACCCTCCAGAATCCGATTTATGATCAGTTGAGGTTGCTGCAGTGAGGGATGTATATGCAATTGTTATCATATATATTTTGCTAATATTGTGCATATTTTTAGCTTGTGACCTATATTTAACAAATATATGCAATGTGACACATGCCATCAGAAATTAGACATGTCGTTATGAAAATATAAAGAACGTGACACGCACCATTAACACGTGTCAAAAATCATTAGAATCCTTCTCCATTAAAGCTACCCAAGCACTTCTAAAATGAGGAAGCCCAGTCTCTTTATAAACACATAGTCTAGCTGGTACACCTTTTATTTTTTTCTTAGAAAGGCTCCTGGCTAAATTCTGTGTCATTATTCTATATTCTTTGTTTGCTGACATTACATCCAGTCTTTCCTGTAATATATGGTCAGAAAAGCGGCAGCACGGAAGCATGTTTCTGGTAGCACTTGGCACATGCTGATGGGATTTATGTAGATTAAAATGCAAACCAAGTTGATAATCTAATGCAAAGTATCTTTCAGCCCTAAATCAGAAGCAGAAAATGCAGCAGTCCTGTTTTCCCTCTCACTAAGTCTTTCAAGAAGTCTTGAACTTTGCTCTTCTTCCCCATAAAAGCAGGTGATCCATTTCTCGCTTTCTCCATTCTCAGTACAAAGTAATTAATTAAAATTAAATTTCTAGAAGTGTTAAAGGGGTTGCATCAACAACATGTGTTAATATCTCCAGTGTTATCAGAGTCATCTCCGCTTTAAAGAGGCTCTTTGTTAGTAGGAAAAAGTGGATGAAAACCACTTTCAAGCCAAAATAGCTTGTTTGGAAGGGCTGTGTTAACAACTGGGTATGAAAGAAACCCACCTTTATGATCACTCAGACAAGAGTTTATCAAGGAATAATAGTGTGTGTGTGTATATATATATATATATATAGAGTTATTAAGGGAATAATAATGATTTGAGCATCAGGTCAGGTACGTGCAGAGGGGACCTCTGAGCTTCTGCGCAGCCAGGCAGGGGAGATGTGCTGAGATGCCCACATGCAGCAGAGAGGCAGAGCTGCTGCGGAATTTGGCTCTTGTGCCTGCTGAGGATGCATTTTGATACCCAGGATAATCCTTGTTCTGCCCTGTCCTCTCCCATTTTTCACCTTTGAAAATCCTTCTTTGGACCTGGGAGACGAAGAACGTTATTTTTGCTCTTTTTCAGATTTTGGGGAGGGAAACGCGAGGTTGCAAAGCTCCTTCAGGTCGTTGGCTGTAGGGATGCTGCCAAAATCAGTCCCCCCCTCAGTCAGGACTGTGGGAGGAGGGGAGCTCCCGGGTCTCCCCTGGGATGGTTTGGCACAAGGGAGCAGAGGACGAGGATAAAGCCAGGCTGCGGATGTGGTCCTTTTTGCAAAAAGTGGCAGAACGAATAAGCATCTGTCCTGTCGAACTCCTAGTGAGCGGGTAGATAAATTTTAAAAGCTTTGTCAACGTCAATTTGCTTCCAGCCTTCCCTGACGTACAGTCCGAGACGTCTTCGGAGCCGTCCTCAAGAACTTCCGATCCTGAGATCTCATGCTCTATTTGTCCCTGGTGACTGCCGGCCTTTGATTCATTAGCGCAGACAAACCGATTTCTTTCTGCCCCTTTCCTCCGCACCCCGAGCTGAGGATTTGGCTTTTCTGTGTGCACAAAAACACGTCCTAGGAAGTCCTAAAATGAAAAATGTTTACATCGCAGCTTGCTTGCTAGAAAAGTCTTATTCTCTCCTGACACATTGATCTTTTTCACACTGCTTTTGTTCTCTCGTTAGCATACACAGCTGCCTGCATTATGCCATGCCGAATGTAACACATGCAGGATGTGCTTGTCAGTGTGTCAGGCTTGAAAACCTATGATTAAAAATTATGTTGCTCATTAGTCATTGCAAATCAAACTGAGAACAATGCTCTCTGGCCAATTTGTAAACAAACATCCTGTTCAACCTGTTCCACGATTTCTCTTTAAGGAAGAGAATAGGAGACCAGCTCATAAATAAATAACTCCCTAATTCTGCTGGAGACACATACTCAGGGCAGCTTACTGGATGAATAAATATTCCATAATTTCATTTTCTACAAAATTGCCTCCTATGAATTTTGGCTTCAGATATCCCTAATGCCAATAATGATTCATAAATATTTTATGAAAGCGAGCACAGTGTATATGTGTGTGCGTGTGATGTATGCCTGTTCTCATGTGGACGAAGAATTATCATTAAAAGTAACAAATTAGTATCCTGAGAATACTGTCAAGAACATCACATTGGTGAAAAAAACCCTCAATCGGAAGACAGATGCATGTTCCTCTTCTGGTTCTGAACGCCCAAAGCCTACGTGAAAAAGTGTCAATATTACGAAAAAGGAATTTCCAGTATAATTTCTGCATATTTTCTCCTCCGCAAACACTACTTCATTTCTCTTGGGCACCTGGAGGTCTAGGAAGAGCTTTGAAATCCGTCACATAATTCCCTCACGTATGTAAATTAACATTCATGGCCACAGACAAGGCTGAATTCAGACACCAGTCCGTGCCGGAGAAAAGCCCATTTTCTTAGACTTCCAGCAGAGTTGAAGAGAGCCGATGATGGCACAGTACCACGGACCTTCCCACACTGTGCTCGCAGGAAAGTAGCTGCTTATAAGTAGAAAGAGAACACAGAGTATATATGATATTGTATATATGAAGGTATTAAATTAATTGAGCAAACGCCATCGAGGCAAGGCTGCAGTCCCCGTCCTGCCTATTACCAGCATCTGTCGTAGGTGAATCGCTTTGAGCACTTCTGAATCTCACCACAGCATCACTTAACTTGCAATGCAGCCGTTTCCCTCCGGTCGGAAAAATGACTCCGGATTTGGTTCAGAGCACAGGAATTAGTAAGCGGCTGATCTCCCCGATGTCCCATCCTCTCTGTGAAGGAGGCCAGAACAAACTCCGGAAAATGCTGCCAGGGTCTCCAGCAGGCGGTTACAAGATAACACGGTCACACAGAAATATTCCTCCTTACTGTTGTTAATTAGAGGTTGTTTAGTACCCGGAGGCATGAAGGTTTATACTCTTAAAACGGTCCTGTTTGTTTTAGTTGTTACTGGACCCATTGAGAACACTGTTACAATCTTGGCTTAATGTTCTTGATAGATTTAGTGACATTTACGTATCTACAAGGGGATCGCAACACGTGAGCGAGTGCAAGCTGACACGTAGCTCTAGTCTGAGGACTAAGAAAATATGTATTTCATTTTTTGTTTGCTGATACATTTAGAAGAAGTAAGTGGTATGCGATCTATATCTTGATTATATTTTAGTTCATCAGGTTAGCACCTCTTTTGGTTTGCCTGTTAATTTTCCGAAATGGTGTTCTTTACCCAGTAGACCACAATAAATCATCCGCATCTGCTATACTCTATTATCTTGCTCTCTTTTAGCTCCCAGATCACTGAGCCAACAGAAAAGGAAAGACCCTTCAGAAACAGGCCAGCCTGTGATGGCAGAGCCCTGGCTGTGCCCGTGCACTGGGGGCACTGGGCTGCTCCCTACTCCCCAGTGCACTCTCCTTCATTTCCCCCGACAAAGGACGTGCCCTTCTGCGAAAGTTCATTGCCAACTGTACATGACGCTGCATATTATATTCCCCAAGACTGGGTAAGTCCCACTGCCTGCATGCCCTGATTCCTTAAAATTGAGCAGAAAAGAAAACATTTCTGTCAAATCTTGTTAGGCGGTGCACTGTGGTGTAGCACGGAATCTCTTTCTGGTTTCAATTCAAATGTGTATGAATTCAGCATGCTAGCAGAAAATTATTTACTTTTATAGCATTAGATCACTTAATACTCCCTTTGTATTCCTATCTGGAGGTCCCAGTGGAGCAGAGCAGCTCTGCTCCGAGCAACGTTAGGGAACTGACATATGACAACCCGTACAGGCATCAGGTCTGATAAGCAGAGACTTTCCAGTTTGAAAGGACAAAGGTCATATTCTTCCAGATAAGCCAATTGACAGCGCCACTTGCATTTTATGCTCAGGAGGTTTCCACCTCCAAAAAAAAGCTCAGGTACCAGATGAGACTGCATCAAAGAGGGTTAATCAGAATTTCTGTACAGTCTCTTTTTAAAATACTGAAATAAGCAATCTCAGTCAAGCTAGTTTTCCTATTCAGGACTTCTCCTGCTGTTTCTAAACTTGTCAGACAAACAAATATTCATCCTGTTTCCATCAAATTCAGTTCTTTAAATTCTCTGCAAATCTGAAGCAACTAAAATAACAAAAATGAGAACTTACCTGGCTGCTTGGAAAGGTTTCTTGGACTGATTTGTAATGTTTTTGCCATTTTCATTATTTCCATAATAAAAATGGTTAATATAAGCTGCAAAAAAATGTTATGGAAATATATTAAATACATACAGGTCATAACAGAGTTACAGAAAATTAAGGCTGCACTACCAAGTATGAGATTAGCTTTATCAAAGCCATTTCTGAACAGCATATCTTGCCCTTGAAGACCTCCCATGGGGAAGAGCCCGGAGCCTACACAGACTGTCCATCCCATTGCCTTACTACCCATTTCTTGAAAGCAGCTTTTTCCTGGTATCTAACCAGAATTTCAGGATGCAACATGACTTCCTTTTGTTATGCTCTTCAAGGACACAAAGTACACGGTATTTACCTTTTCTGCAGGCGAGTATGTACTGGAAGACTTTTATCATATCCTTCCCTAAGTTTTTGGGTTGTTTTTTGCCTTTTTTTTTTTTTTTTTTTTTTCGGTGTTTAACATTCCCTATTTAATGAAATTTGCTGGTTGTCTTTTCCACTTGCTAGGTCATTCCTGTTGCCCTCTTTACCTGGGTCTCTAAAACTACACCTTCAAATTTTGTTAGGGCCAAACCAACGCTCAATGAGTTTTCTATTCAATTGTCCAGGTCATTAATAAAAATATTGGATACTGCTCCTATAGAATCCTATTTGATGTATTTTTCACTTTTGATAAGGAATCATGAATTCTTTAATTCTTTCAGTATGTTTGTCTAATGAGTATGCAGCCAAATCTTGTTTCATTAGATCTTTCTTTCCACAACCTTAATAATTATCAAATTGCTAAATTATAGGAAATGTCAAGAAATGGGAAAATAATAGCAAGTAGAAGTTTACAACATTTTCTATAGCCCTGATTCCTCAAAGACCTATTGCTTTGCTGAATTACATTCTCAAAAATGATTGCTTGTGTGCTTTAAATCAAGTCCATACTGAAATAATTTTAGGAATTAACCCATCATTAAGACTGGAGCATTTTGAGAACACTGCCTAAACTCCAAGGCAAACTACTCTGTTACAATAGCATAAATAGTAATGACTGTAAACTAGTGTTTTCAACAATGTTAACAGTGATGCTAATTACACCAGCAAATCTGTCTTCATCAGCCATATTCTCCTCCCGGTCTTGAAGTAAGGAAGATTATATTTTGGGGTACATGGATAAAATTCTATTGCTTCAGTAAATAACAGTGGATGAGATATGAGCTATGTATGCTAATAAGCTCCTCGTTAAAACAAATGTATTGATGGTAGTATTGTCTATTGAGACAACATGATATATAGACAGCTGGATCATACATAATTTAAACTGTTCTCACTTTACAAACTTGACAACTGAACAAATATAATTGATTAATGTATTGCAATATTCATTCCATTAGTTAGAATATATATCCAAAATTGAAGATGTCAATCAACTAAAATGAATGCATGTTTTCATAGAGCACTGTGATTCCTTTTATTAAACCAAGAAAAAAAAAAATCAATCACTATTTCTGGATTCAGATTAAACAAGAGTGTGACTCCTGCAAGTTATGTGGGAATAAATATACATGTTTATTTTAGTCACGCAAGAAAATTACTCTGGATACCTTTGATCTATTTAATATGTAAGAAAATAAGCTATTTATGATAGCAGTGTCTATAAACACTTTAAACAAATAGTTTCAGTGGCATATAGGTACAGGAGATACTCACGCCAATTTTACACTGCATTGGTTCCAGCGGAAGTTACTCTTGATTTAGACCAGTGCAAAAGAGACTGGAGAGCCCCGTATTTTAACTGCTGTCTCTCACATGCTGATCTGCGGCTCCCGAACTGCTGGATGAATAATTCTGTGGCAAATATTGCAGGTTCTGTCTGCATTTTTGTAGTAATTTACTTCTGAACCTTGGGAATAAAAACAGAAATCTGTCATAAACAAAGCACTCATTTCTTTCATCTGGAGCTCTGTCTACGCTCGCCGAGTGGGTCTGCTCCGCTCGGTGTGTAAAACATGCTGTAAGGCATTTTCTTGTTCAAAAGGAATGTACAAACAGCGTTTTAATAAGTTTAAACTTCCCGACGCCGGCTCTCGGCTGAGGCGCGGTACCACAGCCGCACGCGCGGCTTGGACCGAGCAGCCGTAACCCGCTGTGGGCATCGGTTCAAGCCGCGGTGGCACCGACGGCAAACCCTTCTTGGCACGAGACAAGGGGAAGGAAAACGGGAAGGAGGGCAGCTTCGCCCAGAAACCGAGATCCACGGCTCGTAAGGGTCTCGCGGTGATTTGTCCCATCTCTCCTGGCCATTTGGGACCTTTTTCCATTAAGCTTCTCTACAATAGCTGTGGCCTGTGCAGTACCCAAGGAAAGGACGAGCCCGTGCAGCTTTTCCCACAACAACAATTTATATTATTGTGACGGTTTGAATATTTATTTACACGGAGGGTTTTAGGTTTGACCCGTCTCTGGTATCTGTTGCTGCCTTAGACACACAGACACAGTGTGTTACTGTGGTCCCTCCTCACACATGGAGAGATAAAGGTGTGAAAGTCCGTATGTGTCTAGGCTATAGCATTATAACTAAATTTATATTATTATATTGAAATTAGATACAATATTATACTATTAGCATAATGTAGAAATATTATTATATTACTTTTCTATAGAAATTGGTATTATTATATAGAAGATATATTATGATATTCCAATGTATACCCTCCATTTATTGAAATAAATGGAATAAAAATTCTTATTACATGTCAACAAACCTCTTCCAGCTGGAGTCAAACCACAGGTGCTCAGAGTAGTCCTCCTGAGGAGGAGAAGATTATCCCAGTCCCAGACAGTTTACCATGGTCACCTCTGCTCCCCATCCAAATGGGATCTCGGTGACGTGGCGTTGCCACAGCGCAGGAGGATTTGGGAAGGGATGCAGACAGTGATGCTCTGCCTTTGAAAAAGGCAGCAAATAAACCCACTCAGCCGAGCATGATAAAATACACGCACAAAAGGCTGCATAATATATACCTAACCACACTGCGACTTTTAAAAATTAACACTGTTTGCAATTTATTTCCTAAGCATTAACCTGTAGCAACAGGCCCTGACGTGATCTGTACTAAATGTGCTCAGTACCACAGAGAATTTTTGCATGCCAAATTTTCTAATACTATTACCTGGTTCTCCGGACAACCACACTAGGGATTTCTGCCAGGTTATCCTACCTTCGCTGTGATACAGCGGACCTGCATATCTCTTTGGAATATGACTAAATATAAAATTGCACAGCGATTGATGGACAAAGAATTATCTAAATTCTTTCATTTGACTTTCTCACACTGTTACCTGTTGTACAGTCGTATGGTGCACGCACCTCTGCACGTCATAAGTTCTCGATCTCCATCACCATGGCTCTGTGGTCTAACGCAACAAGCTCCACACAACTTCTTGCAAAGTATTTCGCAGTGGCTGAAGCAGCAAGACCTGGGAAGGGCTCTGGCTCCAGGGTCGCAGCTGCCACTTGGATTAATGAAGATTTTCCTTCTTGCAGAAGGACTAACTCACTGCAGAGAGCTGAGCAGGCAGCAAAACCCACCACCTGCAGTTCCCACCCCGGTTTGCCCACAGTTAACCCTTCACGGTGGGTTCAGCTCATGGGCTCGGCTTTGTTCCAAATACATCCTTCCATTTTCTGCTCTCCTTTTACAGCTCTGGGCACACTCGGTGCAGCACAGAGCAGGGAGCGCTTTGTGGGGTCAGTGGAGATTTTGGGGGCCAGGGATCCAGGCTGCGAGTACCAGCTGCAGCGTCCCGGCTTCACCGTCCTTTAGGGTGAAGTAATTTGAATAGTTGTAAAACTGGCAGCATCTTTTTCACATTAAAAAAAAAAAAAAAAAAAGTGTTAGGCAAGATAAGCAGTCTAGGTAGTGATCTTTTCTGCCTGCAAAAACCTTATTCCTGCAGAGATATGTGGTATTTAGCTATCGCTATAGACTGATACCTTACACAATTACGGAATCTTTATATTTACGTGAAGACCAGCAGCTGTGTTAGGAGAGAAAGACAAAAAGCCTCTTTATTATATCAAAGTAACAGAGGCATCGCTATGTTTCAATATGGGAACCCTTTATATACCCACAGTTCAGCTCTTTCAAGAACAGGCTGTGCTATGGCCAAGTCCTGGGCAGGGAAGATGAGAAAGAAAGGAGATGCTATACAATCCTGCCCACTGCCTGAGAACATTTCTTCCTGGTCCATTTTTCAAAGCTGAAAGCCTGTCCCTTTTATGTTCTTTCAGGTATTAGCCATCTTAAAAAGAGAGAGGAGCGAGGAGCAAACAGCTCACGCGACGCGGCGGGCAGTATTTTCCCTCCCAGTTGCAGAGGGCTCTGACAAACGCCCATTCATCACCCCTCGGTAATTTGGTAGATGCTAGATTAGGGTTTTCTTTGCATGCGATCACACAAATTCCTTAGACAAGAGCTGGGCAGCACTGGGGTGACCAGGGTGCGGGCTCGGGGCTCGCTCATGTCACAGTGATTTGTGGAGGACACGGGAGGGGGTCTCGGGGCAGCGGAAGAGATAAGAAGCGATGGCATTTATCAGATGTTCGAGAGGGGACGCAGCTCCTGAGCCACTCTGGGTAAATAAAAGCAGGGGAGAGCTGTTGGGCCAGACACAGAAAACTGATTATTTTCCAAAAAGCAGCGAGGAATTCTTTAAGTGGAGAAAACCCAGGCCACCGAGCGGGATGAATCCCCCCCTGCCAGCCCACCCCATGCCAATCGATTCCCCACAAGCCCTGCTTTGCCATCCAGCAGGTTTCACGGCTTCTAGGTCGAACCAGTCCCACAGGGTTCACGCCGTGTCCTGGAAAAGCCATCTTCCTTCCATCACCTCTTCGGGAGCCTGCTCCCTCCTGCCAACACAGCCAGATAATCCCTTTTCCCAGGGATTTTTCCCTCCGTCCCACCCATTTGCTCCCAGGCCATCTTCCTTCCCCAGTTTTCCCAGCAGACGTAGCCCCCGTCCCCTGCCACACAACGGCATCCAGGAGAGCACCAGCAAGCAGCTCTCCCCTGCCGCCGCCCAGATGTATTTATGTAAACCATAAAATCTGCAGTACATATATGGTAAACTGTGAACAACGCAAACAGCTTAGCCATCCGTCACAGCACCGTATGGCTGGATGTAAAATATAGGTCCTAAAGATTATATTATCATGAACAGAAATTAGTGTCTTCACTATTATAAATAATTAAACCTTTGTGTAATGTATAGCTATATATAAGTATGTGTGTCCCCTTCATTTTTTTGTTTATGTATATATACACACATACAAATTCAGATCTAAACCAAGCAATTGATTTAATACAAGTTTACAAAGAAGAAAGAGTCAGAGCACCCACAGGAATACGCTTCAGAGGGTCACAAATCAAGCAGAAAAAAACCCGGCTTTTCTGATTAGTTTAATGAGCCTATATTTAAAAGAAAAGCACTACATCAAGTCACAAGTGTCAGAGTCTGCCTGAATCCACCTGGCAAAAATAGAATTTCTTTGAAAGAGAGAAGAGGGCTGCCGTTCAGCACCGCAAACACTTCGCTCTCTCCGGCTGTTGCTGTAGCTGGGAAAACAGACCTCCCAAAACGGGCACTACCGCAGCAGCCGCTTGCTTCTCCCCAGGCAGGCTCTTCACAGTCAACGGAACTGATTTCTTTTCTTTAAACTACCTCTTTCTTAAGATTTCAGGAATCGAAGTGGTCTATAATTGTGCTGATGGCGGACCCACTCATCCTGCACTTACCTGTACCTGCTCTGTTGCGTTCCCAAACGGTTTCCAGATCTACTCCACTTCGACTCTGCAACACCGTGAGAACTTTACGGCAGGATGTCCATCAGATGCTAGGCAGGAAAGAAAACAAGTGGAGAATTTTACCAATGTTGATAATCTTAAATGATATTTTTAAGGATAAACCTGATATTGCTGTGGCATAAATAGAGGAGAACAGACTTGTCAGACTTCAACAAAAGCAACCAGTTCCCCACTCTGCCACAGAAATATCCGGGAGAAAAACGCAGGATGAACGACAGGAAAAAGAAAAAGACATTTTAACAGGAAAGTCCATTAAGCAATACAATTATTTCCATTCTAAAGCTGTGGGATCTCTATCACTGGAAATTCCTAAGAACAGGTATGATGCGATTAATCCTGTTTCTGGGTCAAATGAAATAAATGGCTTCTTGAGGTCTCTCTACCTGCATTTGCTACAGTTCTGGTGACCGTGATTCAGTACCTCAACCATAAGGCTGTGAGGCTTCCTCCTCTTTGGAGGAACTATTTTTCCTTCTTATATCAGAGCACCACCTCATCCCCAATAGGAATGATAAGGTTGTTGACATCTCAGGACATAAAGAATTGCTGTGGGATAGGAAAAAGCCTTTTTCTTATCCATCTATATCTAGATTGCTGGGTTTTCATCTCTAAAAAGTCAGGTTTGACCAAAATGGCTTAAGTGATAAAAACAGCTAATACATTCTTTTCTTTACGTCTCCATTTTTCTATATTTCTGAAAAAAATAGGAAAGCTCTTAAAGGAATTGCTTGGGTAAGATCAGGAAAAGTTCTGGCCACACACAGTTTTCTACTGCACTCACGAACGTTACTTTGCTAATCAGGAGAGAAGAAGCTTAAGTCTTGTACTGAGTTCAAACAGTAGACCTGCATTTTGGGGGAAAAAAACCCCAAAACAAAAACCAAAACCAAAAAAACCAACAAAACAAAAAAAAAAAAAAAAAACAAACAAAAACAGGAAAGATGAGCTTATCGCAGTTCAGCATGGCTTTTTTTTCCCTCATCTGTAAAGAGGTAACAGTCTTCCTCTTGGCACATTTTCCATGACATCTATAGCATGTAAACCTGTTTCAGGGAGCTGCCGGCAATGGGCTAATACAGTGTAATAGAGTTGTTATCCTTTATTCTGCAGCAGGTTTACAAGTGAGTAAAAATGGTTTATGAATGATACTGAAAACTGGATGTCTTTCTGCCTTTTACACAATGTGAAAACAGAGGGACAGCCCAGGACCACAGAAAGGGTTGCATGAACAATTATGCATTTTCAGGCTAATTTGCCCACGGAATGTGCAGATACAGGAAAGCAATGAATCCAGGAGCATCATAGGAATCAAAAGTCCTGAAATGTGGTGTGAACAAAATAAGCAGAAATATTAATTGAAAATATTTTTATATCAGCATCTTTTAAGACGGGTATCAAGAAATCACCCTTTTTTTCCTGCTGAAAAGTAAGAAATGAGCAGTCAGGTTTATCCCATAACATCAATGTTTAGTGTGGAATTTTTTCAGCTTTACCTCTGGACTAAACAGATCACTAGCTCTGAAATATCTGTGCTCCCTTTCTGAGCTAAACGCTCAGAAATGTAGCTTTTTATTCTAGTCTTTATCACAGGGATGCATTTCTTCCCATCAAACTCATGCTGAAACCTCAGCGGGAGTCCTTATTGGCATCAATGTTATGTAGACTAATAGTATATTTCATAACTACTCATAAGAAGAAATGTATTTGCCCTGGAAAAAGGAGAATATTTGGAAATATCTGGGAAACTTCTAAAACTCAGCTACCATGAAGACAGAATTGGTTAGAAACAAGTAAACTGTGCATTTAACATTTACTCACGGGTAAAGCGTGCCTCTGTAAATGGCCATTTTCTGCAGCACGTGGAGGCAGGAACTCGCTTCTAACCCTCGATTTTGCAAAATGAAGGCAACCCAAAAGATCAGGAGCCTGGAGAGTAATTAGCACATCAGTGTGATGGGGTTTGTTTGCACTCTTATAATTGTTTTATGAAGCTTGTATGGTAATTTGGAAAGCAGTTTTTAAATGGATGGTTTTAAGAAAATTGCTAACATATTACAGGCTGGGAAAGACTAATTTGTTTCAATTACTGTAACCCAACATTGTGGAACTTCGGCAACAGGCGAGGGCCCTTTTTTTTCATTGACCTCCACTTCATCTAATCAGGACCTGGCAAAAAGCAGTCTGATGTGAGGGTGGTTTATGCTCTGGTGCTAATGGCTGGTAAATCAGACCAGACCTGAGTTTGCGTTATTAGTGCTACTTTTGCCCCTATTACCGATGCGTGTTCAGACCCCCTTTTGCCACGGGAAGCTTTAGGAGGGCTCTCCGAGGCAGGGCTGTCAATAAATGTGAAGTGGGCTCTTACTGTTTCGCAGCATTTCTGCGCTTAGAAGGTACTCGCGCTAAAAAATGCAAAAGCCCCGGCAACTATATCCTCATTATTCAAGTGCTCCTGTGCATGCGGTGTCATGGGCTTTCTCTGGAAGTTGTCTGCCATCCTCATTCCCACAATCTGTTGATGCTTCTTCAGCAGTTCTCCACCAGCGGCACCTTCCCGTGCAGTCTGCAGGTTTCCTTTGCTTTAATTTCCTCCTCCGATATCTTCTTTGGCTAGAAACTTGCTCTGTCTAATCTGCTGCTTCTCAAACTGAAGCCTAAAGTTCTTTATTTTAGAAGAAAATATGACCATTGTAAGGAAACTCAGCGACAACAGCTGGCCAATCAAATATACATAAGGAAGAATCTGCTGCCTGGTCTTTTATAGCTCCCTTTTTCCTGTAGTCATCATCCAACTCTCTTTTTCCCTGGTACAACATTATAGCCTATTACACAACTTGTCTGTCAAAGGCCTTGCCTGAAACACACACTCAGCATTAAACTGCTCCTGACTTCCACATTGCCTTTGCTCAGGATCAGGCATTAGCTTAGATCTTTGTTAATCAATGGGTTTCAGGTGTAGGACACAAAATAAAAACATTAACCGGAGGAATCATAACAAGATTGAGGGAAAACTGAGTTTTGCTGCAAGCCAAGGAACAGCACTCGGCTGCCTTGTCCTCAGACTGAAGCAGGGACTGTATTTTTAGAGACTCTGCTGTTCTTCACAAATTCAGTTCTGATTATTTCTCCTAGGAAAAAGCTCTACTGGGCAGGTGGGGGATAAAGCAAAATTCGGCTTACTGCCAGGCCCTTTATCCCACCTCTGTGGATGTGATTTGTGATGCAAGTACATGGTCTAGGACAAAAGCGGATACTCCACATCTTTATCCAAAAGACAATCGAGACAATGTTGAAATACCGCAAACATTCCTTAAGTCCACACACAACACTGCAATTTGCATAAAAATGACTATAACGTACTATGACATAATAAAAATAATCTTGCAGAATATTTCTGTGCTAACAAAGAAGAGAGAGAGACTCAAAGACATCACTCATTTCAGGTTGACTGAATTTTGCACCACTTGAATCAATTTGCATTATCCCAAATTTAATGTACTGCATTGCATTAATTTAGAAAACTGAACGCATGAGTATGATCAGCAATATAGTAACTAATTCTTTATATGGTACCAAGTTACCTGAAAACTAGAATTATTTCATATTTCCTAGTAAAAATAATCTGCACATTTATGGCTCTTAATGACTAGATCAAGTGGAAAGACTGAATGCATATCCATCAGGGATTGTATGCATAGTTAATTAAGTATGAAATAATAGATGCCCGATTTCTACAGGATAGGGTAAACATCCAATTAAAATAAGATGCAGTGTACACTTTTCCTTCTCATTAGTCAAAGCATAAAGCATTTTAACATTTCCTAAATAATTTACTTGTATTAAAATAAAGTGAAACGCTTAAAACATTAATAGGGTACTTTACAATGCTGTAGTCAATAAGTTGCTATATGAAGGTAATGTAAATAATTCATGGCTCTATTCAGCAGAAACAGCCTGCAGTTCTCAGCAGAGCAGGGTCCCACCAAGGCGAGGGACAGGCACCTGGCCAAGTGACACTAAAATCGCAATTAAGCCCTCAGAGGCAGTGGCAAAACCCACTGGCGACATAAAACTCGGTGACCTGAGCCTGCGGGTGTCGAAAGTACCTGGTGGAGCTCCCGCTGTTCCCGGCTCCTTCTGAAGACGACCGTGCCCAGGACCGGCTTCTCGTTGGGTGCGGGTCGCACCGTGCCGTGCCCTCAGCTGGTGATCAGCTCAGGGGAACGTAAAAAAATGGGACTGGTGCTTTTTGAACAGGGAGGAAGAAAGCGTCTTTTAACCCAAAGAGAGTCTTAAAATGACGGAGTGGCACGCACCGGGGGCGGGGGCTGCTGAGCCGTCTTCCTAACACCAACCAAGGGCTCTCCATAGCACGTCTGCCGGTAGCAGTCCAATTAACCGCCCAAATACTTTGTTCCCAAACCCATGGGTTTATAATGCATTTGGTCGACTTCCATAAGCAGGTGGGGTGTTGACATAGCCCATGTGTGCTGGACCGTAACCCTTCCCTGGACTGAAGGCAAGGGCAGAGTTCTCATTTTTCAAAAGCCAGATGGGCACAAGAGGTTTTAGAGCTGTGAATTTGAATAATCTGGGTTACTGACATGCAAAACACAGCAGGCATTTCAGCTTCAATTTTCTGCTAAGAGTCAAGGTATAGATGTTAAAGCTGGGCTCTCTGATGAGAAAACACATGTACTGACTATCCAAGCAGATTGCTGGATCCAGTGAATTAGGACTGCAGTACATTACCAGTGAGGACATAATAGGTTTGTGCAGTGAAACTGAATTAACATATTCTTCCCATGGATCATTTTGCAATGTAGAGGAAATTTCCCTAAAATGTCTCATTATGTAGCTATGGCTATAATAAATAAGAATTAATTTCACAATAAGAAATTATTAAATACTGTCTTTTCCCAAGCGATATAGGTAACATCCTACTAAAACTTAGATTTACAGCTCAGATAATATATAGAAACATGGCATTTGGCTGGGACAGCTTTTAAGATTTTTCAAATGCTAGAATCACTTTTCATTAAAACTGTGACAGAAACTGAGAAACTGGCGCAGTGCCTTTTCTTATATGTACATTAAATCATGCATTTCGTGGCAGGATTTTTACATTTTTTTCTGTTTATAGAAGTCATGTACAATATCTTCCCTGAGTCACACCAAGATCCATCTGTATAAAGATACATTTGCCTTGTACAGAGGTGAGCGTTAAAAACGTGCCGCCCCCCAAACCCTTGGTTGCGGCATGCTCCTGCAGGTACGACTCCCCAGGGCTGGCTGCTTCGCCTAACTGAGAAATGAAATTACTGAAAGGCGACTGTGGACAAGGCTGTGCCAACCTTAGCGGTGCTGGTGAGCAGGCATGAAAATGTCTTTCTGGATAAATGGGTGCAAGAAAGCGCTTGGCACTGAGGAGAAGCCCTTTTTTTTGCAGGTCCCCTGTGCTATTAGACATTCAGCGCTGTATAAAATGGCAGGGACTCTCTTCTCTTGGAACTTGCTGTGCTGCAGCACCTTTTCTTTACTAGATATATTTTTGTGAGAAACCGTTCTTACAAAATGCATTTTAAGGACTTTTTGTGGCATCCTTTTGTAAGTTGGGTACCATAAGCCTGGGAAAGAAATTAAAACCAGCCTTAGTCCTGAAAAGACCTTTGCCTCAGGGAACGACTCATTATTTGAAAACAGAAAAGATGATTTCTGCAAAACAAAGCAATTCAAGCTGACAAATTCTGCCTACGGTCTCCAGGGCCTCCGTAAGGTGAGGGAAGAGGAGCGCAAACCTTTCCTCGGGCTGCCTGTGCAAAACTTGCTCCTTGGGCCACCATGCAGGCAGGGTCACTTTGCGTCCCCACCTTCGGTTTATGAGCATCACTGAAAGCTCCTGGAAGGGAAAATGCTTTTTTTCTCGTGATCCTCGTAAAAAAAGAAATGCAGACACCATCATCTTCCACTTCCCAAACTATTCTGTCGCTATGTAAAAGGAAAGGACCCACTCTCGCTGCCTGCAACTCGCTTCTTTCTACAGGATTCTCATTTCTATGACAAGGTTGGTGGAAGCCTAAATTAAATTTGGGACCTAATTTTAAACGGAATCTCAACCTCCTGAGTAAACAATAGATGGAGCCTGCCTATTAAATCATCATGTTTTAATTAAATTCTTTGCAGCTTGTGAGTTCTTTGAACTGAGCTAGGTGATAAATGCATTGTAATTTTAATAGGGTTATATTTTGTGCTAAACTCACGTAGAGCAGTGACACAAGATATATACTGTGTTACCACAAAATACTGCATGGTATTTTGCTGATAACTGCACGCTTGGTATATGACAGGGTAGCTTCACGGAAGAAACAAAAGCAATGTGAAGTGGGTTATTTTCAATTACAGACTTAAAGATTCAGAAGCACCTGAGTATTTGTGGCACTTGCAAAAAAACCCCAAAAACAGAAAACCCAGACCAAAACCATATGTTCTTCATATTAATGAACCAGGCTCCACTGAAACCAGAGGGAAATCCACCTATTGCTTCGAAAGGCTTTTGGATCAGGCCTTTAGTGTGCTGTTGAAATAATAAAGTAAAATAAATAAGAAATTCACAAAAATGAAAGAGACAAGTATGGCTTCTCTCAATAGTACACGAAGTAGTATTAGGTCTGGATGAAAGAGGCCCAAATCAAAATACCGACAATTCTATTTTACTTAAACAACAGAGTGAGGCTTAGGAAGGAGGCTTTGAAAAAAAAAAAAAAAAAAAAAGAAGAAAAAGTTGTAACTTTAAAATGACCTCCAGCACCATCACTGAATATCTCTGCTTCTTTATCACAGCCTTTGTGAAGCTATCTTCCCACAATGCTACTGGCATCATAAAGTTTCCCAGTAGGAAATATGACACACTCTTAAAACATATGTCAGAGATTTCCAGAATTGCAAACATGGTATTTTAGATGGTGAGATTCCTTTCCTCATAAAAGCATCTTTAAATTGTCTGACAGAGAAAATTCATATCAGGAATAAAATCCTGGCCCCAACGGAGTCAATGAGTTTTATGCCTGATGCGAGTGGAACCAAGATTTCATCTCCGCTTTTTACAGTTATTCCTGTATGTAAGTACACGCTGATCGTGTCAGCATCTGCCTCGTCACCGAGGGAGGATGAATCAAGGGGGCCACACTCTTCCTCGGAGCTGGAGCCCACCGCGCTTCGCCTCTGCCCACGCCAAGGCTGAGCTTGGCTCCCTGGCCTGCTGATGGGTGCAGCTTCGGAAACCTGAAAATAAGTAAATAAGGCACGAACCCCGTACACCGACACGTGTGACTGATGCTTAGAAACCATAATATATAATACCATAGTTGATAGGTTTCTGCTTGTAGAGACCTGATTATTCCACCTGGATAGTGGCTTAAACAAAAGAACAACCAGACAAAAGAAATATATGTGCAAAGTCCAAGAAGCAGGCTATTATTTTCAATAGAGGTGTTGTGTTGGGTTTTTTTTCCCTGGCATTAGCTGCAGTAAAATGAATCATGCAGAGCAACATTTTTCACAAACCCCAAACATCCTGCATTCACATAAAACTGATGTACACCAGGAATGTTCACTGGGCTGTAGAATGGGAACAAAGAGGGCTGCAGACATACAATTTGTCATCCTGATTTTATATAATAACAGGATATAAGCATATAAATGGATAGGTTTGGCAGGTGAAAAGGAAAATTATAGGGAGAGAGGAATACTGTAGCTAACTCAACAGTAGCCATATCACCAATAGATCCTTTTGCCATTTGACAGCTGTCTTACAAAAGGGCTGAAAAATCACATTTACTCAGATCAGCCTGAACTCTCTCCCGGTTATTTAGGACTCTGCATATTCCATGAAAAACCAACATTTTCAGCTTCTAACTTCAACTGACTTACCATGAAACGCACATATCTGAATAGGTGCTTTCTGAACCCTCAGCAATAGGTCTAAGCGATAAGGTGCTCAGGTTAGCCCACGATCTTGCACGTACGAGTCTGCGTCACCGTGTAAGAAAACTACCTTTTCCCACACGGAAACAGGAATGAGCACAGTTTAATTTTTCCAGCCCGATACCGGTATTGCTTTTAGAGATCGGTGGGTGGTCAGTATGCAAAGAAAGCCACCGAGCTTGAGAAAAATCTCTTCTTTCTGTCGGGGAAATAGGCAGGGAAGCCCACGAGGGCTGCTCTCTCCACCGGGTATAACAGAGCCCAAGTCCGTGCCTCTGCGGACAGGCGCTGGGGACAGCAATGCGCGAGCGAGCTAGGAAAGGCTCGGTAAATATCTGACAGATTGCTGCTGCCGCTTCTTTTCTGGAGGGCTTGTTTTGTACTGTACTGAGAAACTTGTAATACTGGACTGAGCTGAAGTGGTGACATTAAACTAGGTCCTTGTGCTTCGGGCTAGGGCTAGTGTTTCATCCAAAATCGGATCATGAATAGTGCTAACTTCGTTGTTGACAGACCTTTCATTCATTGTGAGCAGGTGCTGGGGGCAGTTTTCTGATGTTGACCTGATCATTGGCATTTGGGGTAAGGAACTCGGAGGAGAGAGCATTATTTAGTTTCACTCCAATGAGATGACATTTCTGTGAGCTATCTTCTCCTGGTGAGATAGGATTTGGGGGAATGAAGGATATTATGTAGTGTGATAGTATGTCATTCCTTGAAACTATTTTTCTTTTCCTCTATATTTTCCAGAGGTTTGTTGAACAGTCCCTGTGTCGAGGGAGTTTTTTTAAAGGGTGTTGACCAAACTACTGATTTTGCAATCTCGAGCGTTTGTACAGATGGGCTATGGATTTTAGACGTTCACCTATCTGACAAGCAGATGCAGTCAGGTAGATTTGATGTTTATTTGAATTGAACTGGCTTTAAATGGAAGAACAAAACTAGTGGCTTAAAACCCTTTCTTCTGTATATGATTTATCCATTAGGCCAGCTGAAAGCAGAGATAGCAAGGCAGCCAAATACATACATATACACATATAGACATAAGGTCAGAGAACGAAAGAATGCGAGGTAGCTATTACAGAGGGAATAACTCATGTTTATAAAGCACCGAGGACAAGAATAATGGATGAACTCAACAAAAGCCATTAAAGCATCAACAGTAACCTCGGCAATAGTTTAGCCAGCTTATACTAATGAACTCGGAGTGGTTCACCTTGTAATAAATGGATAATGAGTATATAAAAAAAATGCATACATTAATATCTTTGCAGGTTAAAAAAAAATTGGTAAATGGTTCCTCCATGTCTCTGTACTCCGAGGCGGTGGGACAGAGTAGGTAGACGAAAAAGCGTACACTATACCCTTATTGATCCACACGTAACTACTGAAGGAACCTTCTTGAGTTTTTGTGGTGGGGTAATTTTACAGAGTAAATTAGATAGATTTGTTTGATCCAGGCCACGTCCAAGTCTGGGTAAGGATGCTACTCTATCTCAATGCAGATTTAAGTGTATTTTTGTAAGTTTGTGTGCAGCTTATTCCAGGTCTCCCTCTGTCCTCCTGGACATACTTCTCATAACTGCTGCCAGCAGCAGGTCAATGCACTTTCACCTCTGTCCACATCCAGCAAATCCCACATCTAATGCAAGAGTAAGAAAAAGTAAGGTCTGCCAGGGGAAAATGTGTAACTGGAGAAACGTTTCTTGCATGTGAAATTTAATGCACAGATCAGCCGTGAGTGACATGAATCACAGCATGGTGGAGCAGGAGGTTTCACAAACAGGCACCACAAGGGCCAGCTTTCTCCTTGTCCCTCTTTCAGACAACAGTTAGCATCGAAAAAACATATTAAAAGGGGACATTTTCCATGCTGCAACCTGTTGCAATTCCGGAAGCATATAAAGTTCCCAAAATGTTTGTTGTGGCCAGTGAAAACTTTCATGCAACACACTTGTTTAAGGAATATTGGAAACTGGAGCCCTTGGTTATCCCTCACAATCTCATGACAATGAATTACATGAAATTGATATTTGCCAGCCTACTAGTTCACAGGGAAAAATACGGTTCAATACGTTTGTAAAGTGTAGGGAAATATGCAAGGCTACAAGGAAACCTTTGTACCTCTTTGCAAATCCCCCCCAAATTGTGAAATTACCACTTAATTCTTACAAAAAGACTACTTTGCCCATCTGCCTCAGACACAGAAAGAAAAGAAACCAGTTTTGTGAAAGAGGTGTGACCGGTGGGAAGTTGTATGAAGGCTTTTGTGAGGTTCCCCCCCCCCCAGGTACTGTGGTGAGTCACAGAGGCCGTGGAGAATCCAGCGGCAGCAACCTCCAAGGGTGGAACATGAGAAACTTCAGCTTCAGACTGTGCAAAGCAGATTCCCCCGTAATTTAATGCAGCTGCCAGCGAGGCTGGTGCTAGCGTACAGATCTAAGGAGTACCCCTGAGCTTTCAGTAGATTTCTGTAATATCTATGCTTTCAGTCAGACTTTTTATTTTCTGTGCAAAACTGCCAAAATATGGGCGAGATTCTAAAACACAGAATAAGAAATCTCCCAGGGAGTTATCTGAAATAAATATTACGGAAGAGTTCATTTTAACGGAGTTAATCCACCCAGAAATGGATAGCAGCAAGATATTTAATCATGGCATATCCAGTTTAATCACATTTAGAATCCTCTGGAAATTAAGCTTATACAACTTCCTTAATTTAGAGGACAGTATAATGCTTAAGTATTTAATCTCCTTAGGATTGATATTGGACTCGAGCCTTTTGCAAAGTTTCATGAATAGATATAACACTCTTCATGTTAGAAAACTTCAGAAGGCACTCAAATTAATGAATCATCCATTTCTGGTCCAAACAAGGTAACGTTGTGGTTTTTTTTTTACTTTTTACCCTCAAATTTATAACGATCTGGTTTTAGCCTTGAATATTAACAATTCTGGCATTAAGACCACTGTTCTTTTGTTGGGTCTTTTAGGGAATACATAATCCAGCACAATAGCTCTCTTCATGAACATATGGCTAAATGAATGGATGTAGACCCACTCGATGCCCTTTGCGGAACCTTTACATTTTATAATTTTTAGTCTGTGCCTAGAATTCAGTTGCATTTTAAGCTACAGGTTTATCTTGGCAAGATATAGGATGGATATGACAGGCCACAAGTTATAAGTCATCCATTGCTTTGATTGTGTTTAGCCTGCCCTGGATTTCCATCCTGCTGTTCATTTTATCATATAGAGCTTACAAAATTTTATGTAAAATGCCTCAATTCTGGTAATTTATTTCAGAGCAGCTTCAGAACAATATTTAGCCCTGTTCTGTCCTTGTTTCCAGGGAAGACTCTTAAGTCAGCGTGATTGTTGTTGATGGTGCAAGTGATGGAGCAGTACGGTAGTCATAAATATAGTATGATTTTTCATCCTTTCCATTTTCCTAATGAGATATCTCACCAGCCGATGGACTAAGTATGCTTTGTACAATGGGGAGCCTGTGGACGGCACTCATCCTCAGCCTTCCCCTCCTTGCCAGGAAGGGTAATTCCTGTAACAGCACTGGTCAGCGTTGATTTGCAAAAATAGCTTCCTGAAAACAGCAGGGCTGCATAAGGCAGTTACTACTCATCAGTATGAGTAATACATTTGAATTTGGATCCTCATTAAAAATAGCCAGTGCAAAGAGAAGAAAAAAATGGAAGCGCTGAGAGAATAACATGCACAGAAGCAAATTAATAGTAGTAAAAATATTCACTAGTAACTACTTATTTCCCATATCAATCTTTTAAGAAAAAAAATCACTCCAAGTGTCTCGTATACAAGGCTCTAACACCATTCTAGCATTGAACTACGTCTCATAAAACAAGATGACGCCTTGTCTCAAAATGTACTTTAATAATATAGTATTTGGGGTTTTATGCCTAACAATAATTTGATTTTTCTGAATTTATTGATGAAGAAATGGCTGTAAATTCAGTATGAGTTCTTTCACTAAAGAATACAAAATATTTCCTACAAAAAGTGTAGGGAATAAAATTGAAATAATAAATTCCAAACTCATCCAGGCAGGCAAGTTCAATGCTGAAATAAATTCATTGGCAGATTTACAATTAAGTTCCATATGGAATGGAAATAATAATAATTATAAACTCCTAGAAACGCTATCGCAGCTTGTATCGTAGATTCAGCAGGGAGAAGTAACTCATATTTAGTTTCAATAAAGGCATAATTCCCGATACCTTCAAATACCTTATAAGAGTGGCTTAATTTAGCATATTCTTTGAGAAACGGAGATCTGTTTAAAATCAAATACTCCTGTAGGCAAAAAGGAAGTATAAACTATTGCAGTTCACAGGAGGGGAAGTTCCCACAAGCCTCACCTATGAGAGCAGAGCCGTCCTGTGACACGATGCTGGGGCCACTCTCCCAGAACACTATTTTTGCCCTATATCAGGCAAAACAGACCCAGGAGGGGAGGTCTGATGATGATGGACACACAAATTAACCCGTTATCACCCTCCCAGCAAGGCTGTGGCTCAGCTGCACCGCAGCAGTTACTGTTCTCTAAGGTGGGGGGGGTCTCTGGGGATTTTCCTGCGCTTTGAGCCCTCAGAACATGTTTTGAAATGTAAATAAACTGCAAGGGTTATATTTGTTTCCTAATTTTTTCGGATGTGAAGCCCCTTCCTATCATAAACTTCACCTGGATGTTCCCTAACCGGCAGGGTTTGCCGCTGGCTGAAGCAGCTTCTCAGTGCACCGCCATGAACAACGGATGGAAATGATGAAATTCGGCCGTTCCCCTCGGGTCTAATCATTTGGTTCAGATTTAGGTTCCTTCTCTACCACAGCATTTTATCGGGACGGTTACGAGTTACTAACCGAGCCGCGTGACTCTATGCCCACATGCTCGGTTTCACAGGAGGTGCGAGGTGCCAAAACGCATCCCGCAAGGCACCGAAAGGCAAACCCACCCGTTGGTTGCACGGGGAGTTGGAGGTATTTCTGACCTCTTCTACAGCCCAGTAAAAACCAGTGCAGCTGCATTAATTCACAGAATTTTACACGGCCGGGCTGACAGCTTCATCACTCTTCATTTGCCTTCAGGAAGAACCCAGTACTTCAACTCGCACCCATGCAATGACCCATCCAGAGACCCAGCACTCCCACAGCAGATTAAAAATTTCAAAATTCTGGGATAAGAAAACACTCCCTACAACCATTCTTCAGAGATTTTTGTTGTTGCAATTTGTTTATAGCCAAGATATTCTTAGCGAGTTGGCTGGATATGGGCCTAAGGGAATGTTTTTCCTGATTATTTTTTTTTTTTGCTGTATTTTTACTTGGCCTGGAGAATTTGAACAGAGACTTAAAAACCTGCTTTGAAAATACAAGTTCTACAATGAAAACTGAGTGTTGTATGCATGAACAGGCTTTTACTTTTATAAATGAAGAGATAAATTGCTTGTAAAGATATTGAATGCAGTTTCAACTCAGAGTCAGAAAGATGCTAAGAGGTAAAGTGTTTGCTTTTTCTGTGTCAATGAGGTTTTCACCATAGAGTAAAGAGGATATGAATTTCACCTTGTCTCTGAATGTCAGGTTAGCCTTAAAAGATTTCTTTTTAAACATGCATTTTAATGAAGATCTTAAACATATAGATTGATCATAAAACAATTCCTTTTTTTTTCCAGAATTTGGGGTGAAACACTTTCATCTACCCTATAGTTTCATGAAAGCTAAAAATTATGTAGAAACATTAATTCCAACAGTTGTGTTACTTGGAAAAAACCTCTTTAAACTAAGGCTTTCTGGTTTCATCTGACTGGAAAAACAGGAACTGGGAACCAGGTCATTTTGATTCAAAGGGGATGTTTAAATCAATGTTACCTTGCAAAAACATTAAAGAGACTATCTTTTCTTTCAAAAGTATATTTAAAAAGTATTGCTTCTCCAAAGAAGTGGTCATCTTCTAGCCAACTATTTTGATTAAACTGAACTAATCTTTTCCAAATGAAAATGAAGCCTGTAATTAAACTTAATGTAGAATCACTTTGAATAGCCGATAGCTTAGCCTAAAAAAGTGTTGAAGCCATGACAAAAAATCTGTTTAAAAGTCAGTTTATAATAGTTTCAGTAAATATATATTTTAATCTTTCCAATAAAATGCTGGAGCTCAAAAGTTACAATAGATCTGTACCAGGACTTCATTAACCAGCTACTCATGCCTCCTGTTGATGGAGATGAATAGCTTCACTGAGTTGACATTGTAAAAAGTATATGAATTCACTTGTCTATTGAAAACAGCCTGCATTCTCTTTCCAGTTATTCTGAGTTCATGGAGATACTCCTCATTTGCAGTAGTACTATTGGTAGTCTATTCATTCTCTTGAGTATAGAAATTGGAGGTGTTGCATACACAATCTGAAGTGGCTTTTCCCCAAATTTGCTCAAGTATGTTATTCCCTGAATATTTGATCTCATTCAAATCATTCATTAGCTGAGTGCTACTCTATTCTGGACCAGCTGAACCCAATGGGACCTTCTGATTTCAAAGGGCCAAAATGTCCCTTGTTGTCTGTAAAGGCAAATGGATGAAGCTGTTGTATGCTTCTGAACCTGCAATGGAAAAGACTTGGTTGGGAAGGTCACCTTATAGTACCTGCCCATGATGAAGCAATCAACTTGATGAAAAGGATTCCCTTTGGGTATGGGACTCCCCACTGAACTCAAATTGTAACTTGCTGTGTAAAATACTATTTAAACAAACTGAGGAGTCAAAATTTGGTCTATAATGGCATGGGAGAGAACTGCCACTATTTTTTCTTTTATGTTTAATGACCATTTAAACACACAAAAAATTTGAACAAACTAATAACAATATTTTCTATCAGTGATAACAAAGCTTTCCAAGCTAGTTGCAGAGCTATGCTATTTTTAACTTGTTACAACCCTTAATACAGTATGCATACTGTTTTAAAACCTGCATTTGTTATTCAGGTGTGACAACAAGTTTTAAGGGTTTCACAACAAAATGAAGACTCTAATGCTGAAAAGACAATTGCAACATGCAGCAATAATAAGTATTGACAGGGAATTTTCTTAAGAACAACATTTGACTGTATTTGAAATACTACACCCCGAGTTGGACAGCAAAGACTTGAACACAAACAACTGCTACAGAGAACAAAACAAGATAACTTATTTGCAAAGAAAGAATGTCTAATTTTGATCTCACTAGCCCATTTATTCTCCTGTTCTAATAAGGAAATTAATTGACTCTAGACAAGTCTTTTAGCACCTCGGTAGGAGCAAATTTTTTATTCACATGGGTGCAAATTCATAGGAATTTCTAAATGGCAGCTCCTTACCTATGTTGAAAATGGATGAGAGTGGTCTACAAACATAGAATTGTACTGAAAGCTGAATAAGTCTTTTCTATGTAAAGCTGAATCTTCTCTACATGAGATAGAGCATGCATAGCTATGGAGATATCTGTGTGCAGATGCAACGGTGTATCACTGTCCCTAGGAAACCGCCGGTAAAATTCTTCCAGTATTGCTGACACTTTTATATAAAATACACTTAAATACTGATGGTTTTCATGCTACTAAATCCTACACAGAGACTCAAACCCAGCCTTTCTATAAAGAGGTTTTGTTCACCAAAGCTTGTCCCCAAGTTTGGCAGGTCTTCCTTTTCCTTACTTGCAATTAAATAGTCTCTGTACTCCATTAGATTACAGAAGAATAAGTCTCCTTTCAATTAACATTTCAGTGGGTGTATTAACATTCCCTGTCTTAGCAGCAGTGTTACAACTTCCAAAAAGTTTCTCTTGCACAGGAACACAACTGGAAAGACCTATGTGCCATGATGCTCCTGGCTAACTGCTTCCTTCCAGAAAAAGCTGCTGATGTCTGCACAGGTGATCTAATGACAGCAGTTGATTAAAGGTATGGGCAGAACATAAAGCACAAGATTCCCAGCATTACAGTAAGTAATTATTGCATTTGGAACATGGATGTCTGTGGCCCTGCCATGCAAAACAGTTTTCTATTTGGCCGAATCAGCTATCTGATGTTCTTTCAGAGAAAAGGGAAATCCTTGATAGCAAAAGTTTTTCACTTGTCTTTTAGAAGCTCCCCTTTTCTCTGGCAGATGTATTAGTGGTGGAAAGGGATTAAACTATCATGAAATTTGGGGATGTGGAATTTTAGGTGTCATTTTGACCTGTCCCATGACTACATAAATTTTATTGCAATTGCATAGATCCAGGACTACATAGCCTGCAGACTATGGCTGGAGTAATCCTTTTTAGGGGAAAGCCTGACACTTGTTTTTTTCCTCAATTCTAATAAAAACTATGAAGTATATTCACAAGGAGAAATTTAAATCAAAGTGAAATGCAAAAAAACAAAAGCTACAAATAACTTGGTTGCTCTGACAGTCTATCAAAATTGCTCTGCTTTGCCATAATATGATCGTTTTTCATTGCAGATCTTGTATAATCCCTTATCAGTGTTATCACTTCTCTTATTTTGCCCAGTCCTCTGGCAAATTCTACATTCTAGTATTTTAAATCCTCAGTTTTTTTCTGGGTCAGCCATGTGTCTGTTATTCTAATAATATTGTACTTGTCCTTGAAAACATATAACTGCAATCCAGCACTCTTACTGTGCTCCTAGCATTTGTTTAAAGAAAATGGAGAGAGCGCGTGAGAACACACACATGCCAAGGACAGATTTTCTCTCCCAGTCATCTTTTGCTATATATCTTTTGGTACTTTTATTGTTAAACACTTGATGCATTACCTTGGGAAGCGACAAGTTACCTTGGACACTCAGTACTCTTGCTGTCAACACAAAACAAAAACAAGAAGGAGATTGGCCTGATAATTTTCCCTATTAGTAGCAGGTCTTTCTCTTCCTAACACATGAAACATGGGAAGTTCAAGGACAAGGCAAACAACTGCAGAAATCCTGAATCATTCGAGTACAAAATTGTAAAACAAAATGGGTCATCCGAGGCCAACTCTGATACTTCTACTGATGTTTAATAAAGTAATACCTTCTGTCAACTTCAGTGGATACAAATTCTTATATTCTGTGTAAGAAATAATAACCATAATCCTCTACGATTAGGACTTTAAAAGGAAGAGGACCCTTCAGGAGAGATTTCACTTTACTACAAAGCCCTGGTGCTCTTTGCTCTACTCAGCAGTAATGTTACAGCCAGACCTTACCTGACATACTGGGCACTGATTGGGGTTTCTGGTAAAGACAGAAGGAATTATTTTCACTTAATGCTTGAAAAAAGCTATTGTACATGCTTTGGATGATGGATGATATTGAACTGTTTCAGGTTAAGCACTTAAACATTGGATCACATCTTATACATACTACTTAAATCTCATTAGTATAAAGCTTCACTTGGAAAGTGGTACTATTTTCTTTTTCCAACAATTTCAGGTCATAGCCTGAAACAAAACAAAGTTGTTGTTTTTTAAAAAGTCTCTTCAGTTCTTGTTTGGCCTAACAAGAACAATGAAATGTATTTTAATGATGTAGGGTAAAAAATAGTTAATCCATGGGATTACAAGCAACTGCAAGAGGAAAAAAGATTTCTCCTAGAAATACATATGCTATGCTACAATATTATTGGAGGGGACAAAGATCTTGAGAAAAAAATCACAGTAGAACAAATGCATATTGAAGGAGAAAGATTCATTTCTCAAGAATAAGAAAAAGCCACAACAGAAGTTAGGACATAATTAGCATTCATATCATAAAAGCAAACAAAACCTTTTCTGCTAATGGCTTCAGGCATCCCCTGTAGGCTGAATGCCCAAAAAACTAAGACTGATACCCGTTTCTACCTCAGGACTGGTAGGAGAGAATACTACTGCTTAGAGTTGATAGAAAATAAGATGAGCTAAATATTAACATTTCAAGAAAACAAAAACCACAGGAGACCACTGATGGTCTCTTTAGCCTACTGAGTATTTTAATGGAGAGGTTTACATACTCTGAATGAATCACTGTTATTTATTGCCTCAGAGCACGATAGTGTGATAGGGAAGGGCTGAAGACAGTATTTCCATTCTAGCATATCTCTTCCTTAACAGCTCTAAAAATTAATACACACTGAATCTTGGCATTAAAGACTCATCGGCAAGCTGGAGCACCTAGAAATAGGAAAGACAAATATCATGTGCATTTAAAGGTGAAGAACAGTCCATTCATGCCACTTATAAATGTAAATGTCAATGTCAGAAAAGTCAATGGCAGTTGCTTGTAAAGAATCAGTTTTTCTTAAGAGCTCATTCTTTCATCCGCACCACAATGCATTAGCCAGGCATTCAAAAGCATTAATCTAGCCATTACTTATGAAAATCTATCCATTCGCACTGAGGCATAGAGGGGGAATTGTTGAGTAAGAGGGTGATTTTTTTGTTTAATCACCCTCTTTTTGACCTCTATGGCACCTCCATTTCCTTCAAAACACTTATTACATATGCCAGTACTACACGTTTATGTGTAAAACCTATTTTGATCTTTGAATACAAGTATTTTGAAGGTTCCTTTTCCTAAACTGCAGACATATTGATAGCTATAGACAGCACAAGACCTGTTGTTCTTGGAAGACTTTGGCAGCAAAGAGTCCATCCTCTCCAAAAGTGAAGAGTGGCAGTAGCTGGTGCTGCAAACTCCCGTGGAGAGCAAAAATACCCTTGGGCAATGCGTTTACTAGTAGCTCCGGCTTTAGCGTCCCATTTCTCTTAGCGCTCCCACAGCCACCCAAGGGAAAGTTTGCCTCGGCTTGTCGGTGTAGGCAGCGCAGCCCACCCCACGCGCTGGCTGACCCCAGGGGGTTTACACTCGCGAGACGGTTTCAAGGAGGGTTTGCACTACCAGTGCTGGAGCAAGAGGGCGTGGGAGGTGGAATAGTTGGCCCTGCTAAAGGTTCTGGAGGTGCTTGGAGCAGGACCACCCTTGGTGTTACCCCCATGGAGTGACATGAACCCCCAACGTGGGTATTGGCAGGAAAGACCAGCACGGACCCTTTCTCCAGGGCAGTTCCTTGGCCCCCGTGCCCATAAATACACCCTCTGTCCTGTTGAGCAGCACAGCTCGTTACAGAGAGCACGGCGCTAACGTGACGCTGGTCCCTTTAAATATTTTGATTGCCTATAGCTGCGCGGTTAAGATATCAGTCGAGTACACTTTAATTAGCCCAGAGGAAATCACAGTAGGGATGAAATGAGTTGGGTTGTTATTCTTCTGGTTTTACTAACAGCAAATAAAAGCATGTAATTAGCTTTTTTAAGGCGTTCTCAGGATCTTAAGGTTATCATAACTGTAAACAATAGTATATTTATCTAATCTGAGCAGCACTTGAAGTATATTTTAGTTCTGAATAAGAAACATCAAAATTACAATTGGTCTACAGGTTTTTGAAGAATTGTATTCGGGTTGAAATATGAAGCTTAGCAGCAGTTGCAGAGGAGACTTTTGAAGAAGTTTTTCAAGCAAGAAATGCACGATTTCTTGATTTGGTTTAGCAATCGCAAAATATACCTTTAGCATAAAATACATTTTTTATTTATTCCAATTCATTTATATTAAAATATTGGTGTATTAGTATGTACAATATTACATAATTCAAAGTCTGAAAGACTAAGATTTATCAAAATAATACTAAAAATAAAATTTTAATAATTTCAAAGCAATGTAATTTTGGTATAACTGAAATAGAATAATTTGCTGAATTCATTTTTTGAGGAATTTTCCCACCTATTTTCCACATCAATCTTCTATGTAAGTTTTCAACCAGGTTATTCCACTCTGCTTGTGCTATCTGCATTTCACATGAACCCTTCCAGCTTGATTTTCCTTTCAGTAGTACTGATGTAAATCAGGAACTCTTCAATGAAGCTACATCAGGATGGTCAAATGAATTGGATCAAATGTACTTTACTGAAATGTCATTTATTAGTTGTAATAACGTCTTCCTACAAGCTTTATCTGAAAGGAAAATCTCAAAGCTGTCATTCTGAAGAGAGTCTTGTGGGTAGATTTGAAACCAAGAATTGGGGAAGTGGTTTGGAACAGGAATTAAAGAATATAAGTGAACAGCTACAGGAAACAACTGCAAATTGGCTTTATCAAACAAATATTGTATGGGAGATATTTGTACCACTATCATCTCAACAAGAACTGACTCCAGCCTGCAGCCAAGGCAGAGGCGCTGGAGAAAGGTGCATCTTTGGGAGGATCAAATAAAACTTCACAAGAAAGTTGGCTTGTTATTTTGTAGAGAAAGCATGGTGCAAATTAAATCTCTGAAGGAAAATTATCACCAACAGGTTCCTTAAAAAGGAATATTGTTCCTTTAATGGAAAAACCCTCAGTGCTTGAAGTATCCATATTACAGACCTAATGGGACATGGAGAATGAAGCACTGGTCTCCTGCTGGGTTCACTATTGGTCTTTGTCTTTGCATTTCATCTAAATCCTACACCGAATTACACCCGATGCCAGCCTTCTATTTGGGGCACGGCAGGAACCAGCAGCTGCACATGCCAGGGACTTTGCTTTTAAGTGTTATAAAAAACTGGGGGTATTTCAAAGTCTTACTATTAATCACCTGCTGTAAAATGAGAAGTATGCAAAACCCATTCGCTCCTTGGTAAAAGATATATCTTTCAAGACTTCTGTTAGGAATCACTTTCCTGCTTGCATATGGATACCCAGACATAGAGGTTTCACATCTCACCTCAAACAGAAAAATCCTTTTTATTTATTCATGTATTTTGCAAGGTAGATAGACAGAATTAACTGACAAATGCATTCACTATCAATACTACAGATACCAGCCCAGGGGGAATTGAGTTTGTGACAGTTTCTGATCAGAAGGATTAACACCAAGTACTCTGGACAGGAATATTGCAATTCATATACAGTACATGTCTATCTTGTAAGCATCAGCATCATACACCTATATTCTTCCTTAGTGACAGCACAGCTATTTTTAATGGTTTTAGCCCACAGAACCAACACATCCATAGATGAGTGAAAGGTTCTTCCTCATTTTACTGATTACAGGTGAAAATTAATATGGTTTCAATTACCCAAGATTTTAGGTGCTGAACTCCAGCAGAGACACCTGTTGTCCATTGAAATTGGTGGGAGTTAAATATCTAAAAATGGCTTGGGGGGGATCTAGGATCATTACTGCAGCCTAGTCAAAAATCAGTGGGTGGAGAAAGAATTACCACCACTCCAATATTTAGTGTAGAACCACCCCCTCCAAAACACACATGATTTTGGTCACCCTTAGGATGCAGACAAAAAGGGAAACAAACTCCAATAACTCAAAGTTAACTTTGCAGACCAAAAGCATTACAAGACCGTTACCTCTAATGGGAATTGCTGGCTGGGTGGCCGTTGGTACTGAATCCCACAGAGCCTCCTCTCCCGAGAGGTTTCCCAGAGAGGGACGACTCCTGCCACCGATGCATCACTCGGGCAAAAGCCCCTTTCGGTTCTTACACATCTCCAGCAGTAAATTGTATGCACCTGACTGGTGATCATCAAATTCTAGATGGAATAACCTAATGAACTTTTCTACATATCACTCTGACCCTTTCTAAATAAATCCAGTAGAGACTGTATTATTTTTTTTTCCCTTGGATGAAAAATACTTATTCATCTTGCAGTAATTCCACGATAGAAGACAGCATAAAAACTCACAAGATTGAGCTATCTGTAATCATTTTCTTGCAAAACATCACTAAATTCCTGTCCCATCAGCATATATTGATAACACCACAGCTGATAACATCTGCAACCCTGCAGAGCATATGCTGCTGTACAACCCTGATACTACACTCATAAATTTCCTTTCTTTGCTATGTAAAAAGCTGCAAATATCGGGCTTTATTTTGGGGGTTAATGTAGAAAGGAGGAAGAGAACAGAGTATGGCTGTTATCCGAAATCATGAATGCTCCTCAGAGCTTCTGGAAACTCTCACCCCCCAGAGAGGATGAGATAAAGGCATCAGCGCTGAAGGGTTCAGCAGCTGAGAGGCCGAGGGCTGCACAAAGCCAAATTAGACACTAGCTCCAGTGAGCTTCTGTGTATGGCAGAGATTTTGTACCACGCAAATTGATATCAATAGGAAATCTATAGGTTTTGATTTTTATCCCTGATGCAGCTTTCCAATGAAACGTTCTGGTTTGTGGCATTTGCTTTATATGCCCGTTTGCAGCAGTTCCAGACAAAAACTAAATGGGCATCAAATATCAATCTCTCATTGCCAGCCTGAATGTCTATTTTAAGTCAGAATAATGAGAACATTTAGCCCTTTTAAGTTCTGGTTTTACTTCAACTAAAGCAACTACACATCAACTTAATGTCTGTCTTTATTCAGTGACACAGAGGTCACTGCTGTGAGATTTATTTGATTTCACAGTTTGGCTAATTAATTTGCTCATTCTGAGCATACACCATCAGCATTGCTTTTGGAGTAGTACTACCAAAGCAACAGATTAATTTACATGGTACAGTGCATCTGGAATAATTATTACCCCACAGAATTGTTATTGCTCAAAATCTGAGGGGAGAGGGAAGTTTCCTACTGTGATAAAAGGGCTCTGTTGTGGTTTTATCAGCTGAAAACAACTACGTGGACTAAATTACAAAAGAAGCTTCTTGCAAGTGTCAAGCAGCACATGTTCCAAAAGTCCATAAAGCTGTTACAATACCAAATATGTTTCTCTGATTTAATTCTTATCAAATTATGTTGACAAGCTAAAAATTCTCAAGCCACTCCCATTCCTCCAGCAGTATTAACAGCCACTTCACCAATCAACACCAATTAATACAGCAGCATTTTTCTCACTGTTGAAGAACATCGCTGACCCCCTGGTTTAGAAAAGAAGCCTTTCTATAAAAGATTTGCTTGAAAATTGGTGGGAGCACAGGTACAGAAAGCAAGATATTTTAGGGAGACAGTAAAGTGTGACTTAAAGCATCTTGCATCAAGATAGTTAAGTAGTTTGAGTTCTGAAAATGAATTGACCAAGAAGGGAGCAGTTTTGGGTCTGGTGGTTGGCTTTTTTTTTTGCCATTGAGCTGATCTAAATTCTCTGGTGCCAGTTCTTGGGTCTTTGATTTGCTGGAAGCCCTTTGCTGTGACCGACTTATTAGTTCTTTTCACTACACTGTGTGAAGCCATCATTCTTGACTTCTCTTTGGCCATCCAATTCTTACACAGCTTTACTGTTTCTGAAACTTGCTGCTTGTTCAGTGAAAACTAAGGCAGAATGGATGATCATATGGAATATTTATTTTCCAGTATTCCTGGAAATTTATGATCTGTGGTGTATTGCAGTGACATTAGCTGTAGGTGTTTACTCTTCCTACCAGCTGAGAGTAACCGGTGGGATTTTTAAAGGTCAGAACAGTATACCACTTCTAGTCACCAGCATTTTCAGTGTTACGGTAGCAATATCTACAGCACACGTGGAAACTGGGCAGAGCAAAGTCCAGAGGCTGGGGAGGGAGATCCCAAAGGAGAAGAGTTTAAAGGTGAGAGATCAGGTGTTAGGCAGCTCTCACTAACAAAAGAAAAGAGTGAGCAAGTTTTCAAAGTCTCTGGAGTCCCCTGATGAAGATGTGAGCAGTTGACAAGTGAGATGAAGTAAAAGGTAAGAAGTCAATGATTACGCTTTCCTAATTAGCCTTGGGAAGAATTTGAGTAGCTGTCATCTAGTCAAGTGAGCTAAGAACAGGTTAAGACCATTAAGTTTTAACAGGTAATTGGCAGACCAGATAGCATGTAATTTGCAACCAATTTGAAACTGCTCAGATTAGCTCAATGCTCCACACCAAGTCTGATTTCCCTGGGCAACACAGTAACATTGTATTGACCCAATCATACCCTCTCATCCCATTCCTAGCTTCCCAGAAGCAACAGTAAGTATATTTATAGTAGAAATTAAAGTTGAGGGACACTTCCAGTCCTGCAAGCCTGTAAATGCAGGCAATTTACTACAAGTAGTGTTTCAAATGCAAGGCATTCAAACTACTAACAGCAGGGGAGTTTGTTATGTTCTTCCAGGATGTTCTTATGACAAAAGGCTCCTTCTTGTGCGCTACAGGAGCTCCCTATTGCTCCATCTCACAGAAGGGACGTGGCCTGGGCTGCAAAAGCTTGCGGTAAGCAAGAAGAGTAACCAGACAAGCATTTCTGTATCAATGCTCCTTATCTGCAAGGATGTAAATAACAGTATCGGATGGCTTTTAGGGATTACAGTTAAGTATTGATGTTTGCCTGCAAGTTCCATAAAAAAGCTGCTGCTGTGTTGACCATACGTAGTTCAGACAGGTGATGTGGGTGACAAGAGCCTTTGATAAAACAGGCTGAGAAACATTTTGTCTCCCCCTCTTCCTCATTTTGGGAAGGTCACCAAATAGCAGTGTAAAACAAACATATAACATCCTGGAAAAATGGTATCCTTCATATTAGGCTCTTCATTGAATATGTTGACCTTCCAGTAGTAGCAGTAGAAATAGTCATTTCCTGATCTTTGGAGTTTATGCCTCTGTACCTCAGGCTTGAGGAAGAGGTTATTTGCAAGTGTAATTTGTCCTGTCTTGACCCCATTCTTAGGGTCAGAAATAACACTATACATTTACTTCAGGGGATTTTGAACTCCGTCTTACTACAGCAATTTAATACTGCCACAGGGAAATCAACCAATCATTGCACATTAGAAAAAAATGCAGCATTGACCTCATTTAAAATGAACTGGTCAATTGAATTGAAATATTTGAAGATTAAGAAATTTATTAACACTACTTAGATGCTATAATGCTGTCTGCATATAATGCAGACCCTGCAAATAGAAATAAAGCATTCACTCTGCAGGAAATATGTACTGATCCTTTCAATCAAGTCTTCTCTATAGTTTCCAGGAATCTTGAAAGCTTAAACACAACTAGAAAAATCTCTTCTTGATTGTAAACACACAAGAACTCGCCTGAAGTCAATAGCTTAAAACTGTGGCCCACAGTGAAAGGGGAAATACTTGGATTAGTCAAAGTGGGTTTGCTTTTAGAAAGAAAAAAAAGGAAGAAGGCAGAGCTCTCAAATGCAACCTCTTCACTCAAACTGTTCCATCAGGTTTTCACAACTGCAGCAGACAATAAGCAAAGCACATCTCCTCCACTACTCCGTCCCTCTTCCATATTATACCTGGACCTTAAACATCTTCCTTAAGTCTTCACTCCCCAGCAAGCCTATATCTGGCACAGACTCCATCTCCCAGCCTCCAGTAATTGCAGTACATAAAACAGTCACCAAGCTCGCTACTTACCACACATTCCAAATGCTTCCCAGGTCAGACGCAGCCTGCTCCTGCTTCTTTCACCCAGGGAGCCAAGGAAGCAAATGCCCTTGCCTTAAATACATACCAAGGGTTTCAGCCCACAGGATCGGTGAGATTTGGTGAAATTGAGGGGAATCAAAATCACCTGTGTAACTCTGGATTTCTACCAGTGAGATGAAAGTAAAGTGTATAATGTGGTAATTGAGAGTATGGAGAGTATAATTGAGAGTATAATTACAGCCACATGAAGGTCAATAGCAGGCTGTTACCTGAAGGACTGAAAATGTCTGAGATACATACACATATAATTATCTATATATCTATATACACGTATGTATAATGTACTGTATATGTATGCATATAAACATGTATCTGTAACAATAGTATGTATACGTGCTTACATAAGATGATGTTTTTCTAGCAGCCTAGCTTTACAGTGGAAGTCAAATGAGCAATTGTTGTTCCTTCTGATTGTTTAACTCATTGCTTACAAATACCTCCCATCCACTTTGCTAAGGGCCATCCATTAGACTTAATGCTGGTTCTAAGGCTTGTCATGCTCTTCATGGTTCTTTGCTTTCAGGTAATGTGTTAACAATAGACATTTTAAATCCCTGAATGTTAGATATAAATACCATATTGTAGCTGCGAGAACCTGATTGAAAATGCATTACCTGTTAATGGTACACGGAGCCTATTTCACATCTCTCACGTTCTCAGTGTTTCGTTCGAGACCAGATCAGACCAAAAGCTGTAACCATTGGACGTAGAACTAATAAACTGTGTAGAATGAGCTATGATATTGATCCACCGCCTAGAGGATGGGTCCCACTACCACAAATGGCATACATAGCACTGTTGCATACGATACCTCGAGAATATAAGCTAGGACCCGGGCTGCAATTATGGTTGGGCTGAATTACTGGGGCAGAATTGCTATAAAGCGTGACACTCTGTTTTGCCAAAGTAATTTTTGTACTCAGAACTGTTGCTTCTGTTTACCCCCTATATAATTGCCTCCAAGAATTTTGCTTTTGGCCCCCAAAATGCTGTCTTTGGCTGCACCTGAGGCAATGAAGCTTATAATACCATCACCTAAGCACCTTCATGGGTGCCAGACACGGTGCTGTTGCCACAGAAGCACTGGTCAGTTCGAAGGAGGAGGTGTCTGAAAGAGCAGTTAAATTCACTTTTGAAAAGAGTCTGCACAGGATACTGACCTTTGAACTACGAAGGAGTGGAAAGGCCGTTAATTTGACACTTAGCTTCCTGGTCTGCAGATTATGACACTATCAAACAAGACTTTCTACTAACAATTCATGGTGTGCAGAATGTATATGACATTATAGAAGATGTATCTCTTGCTCTCTCTTGTGCAAATTCACTGGTTTAGTGATCTACTTCATTCCAACAGCTATTTCTGTTGCACAACAAAATTTAAATTTTCTCTTCCCAGTGACAATCATCCATATAAATATACTATGGTTATCAGACTGCTTATACACTTATCATAAAAAATACATGGCAATTGAACTGTATACTGAGCACTCCATGAACTGTATACAAAACACTATGCCATGTTTTTATTTGTTTGGCCTATTCAAAGTGTAGAAGAATATGAACTGAGTGCCTAATTAAAATGAAGTGTAACTCATAACAGTTTATTTGCACTGCGGTGCATTCGCCATAGTATTCATTACATTGCATTCAGTACCTCACCATTTAGTTATAGTACACTAGAACTGCTAGTTAAAAAGAAGTGTAACATGTTCTTTCTTTTATTTGTGTCCAGAGTCTTAACCATCTGCTTTATGGGGTTTCATCAGTTTACACATCATGCTACTAACTGCAGTGAAGCTCTAATTGAACATATGATTTAACTAATAAAAAGGATCCATGTTTTTTAGCAGTGGGAAAAAGAAAAACTTCAGTGATGTACTTCCGATAACCTTTCGGTATGTAAAGTTGTATTGGTCTTACTTTTTAATGAGTCCAAAATCAGGAAATAAAACGGTAGTGTAAACTTTGTTCAGCCTGAAATTGGTCTTGCAGAGCTTTAGGCTGGGGTGATTTCAACTGGAGATGGAATTGCCGACTCACTGGATGTTTAAGTATATACATATCATATCTGCAGTATTCAAACCACGTCCTCAATGTAGAGTATTTGGGTTTAGCTAAGAAAAGTCCCATTCATCATGTCATACATCAATCTAGTAGCACAGAAATGGAGAAAAGTGATATCTAAGTACAGACAGAATGATTCTGCTCTCTAGGAGGACATATCTCCTCCGGTTCATTTTGGAGGTGCGGAGTTTATACCCACAAGAAGACCCAAGGAAACAAAGCTAAGATACAGTACGTATGAGGCACTTAATTTTTGTCATAATTTGAAGACAGGACCTAATGCTTTAAGTCTGAGCCCAAATGCTCAGAGAAGTCAGGGAGCAAATGTGCATCAATAAAAGCAAAGTTACCATAAAAAGTAATGTTACCCTTGCAAAAATTCACATGTAGTTATATTTATATGTGAATTACTGATTTGATGAAAATCAGTGAGCAACGTGGCATGATCTTAACAGATAAAATTTTGCTATGTACATTCTTAATGTTGCAGGAGGATATAAGACTGGGATAAACTTCATTTTCAGTTGTATTTCAAGGATTATGCACTTGCATAATAGAAATACGCAGTCTATGTAGTGAAATATGGGTGATGTGCTGCTATGTAAATGAAAACTTCTACCCAGGCAAAACTACGGAACATTTTAATTGGCAATGCAGTGTGTACCTACATTTCACAGAGAACGAGCAGATAGAGTATGGGATACCATATGTGCGCTGTTTACAACACCAGCACAAGTCTGTGCTGGTTACACTGCAGTTCAGGGGTTAGCGTAGTCCTCCACGCCGGCACCAGCGTAATAAAGTGGCAAAGTTTTGGCATTATCTACTCCATACTGCAGTAACATACACTTGTGTTTAAAGGTGACCTAATTACACGTTGCACGTGTGTGGCAGGTACCATCTTTGTGCCCAGGACATGGAGCAGCTATTTAATGTTCCTCTGTGGTGTTTTAGGTGATGATTCTGGTTTCCAGCACTGCACAACGTGGGCAATGGGTGCGCAAGGACCAGAAATGCAAAGAGTCCCACAGGTTGCGGGAGCACCCAGCAACCACGTATGGAGAAGGGCTAGAAAGGTACGATAGGGCAAGCGGGTAGGAAAACTCTCCTGAATTCTCTTTACACACGGGTCAAACCAAGACTTCGCACGGGGACTGCATGCAGCTAAGTGTGCGTGTCTTGCTATTTCCTCATCCCGTTGTATTAAGGGATTGCTTCAAGTTATTCCTGTACCTGATAGGAGAACTTCCAGAGTTTGGACAGAAAGAAGACTTTTAAATGAACCCAAAGGTTTAAAAACAAAAGAAAACCCTCCCCTCCAACAGCTTCTCATGAAATATGAGGCTGGCTAAAATAAAAGGACAACTTTCTAGACTTTACTCCGCTGCTGCTGTCCCTGTGGCATATTTTAGCTATATAAGTAACCTTCTATCTTTCCTTACGGGAGGAGCAGACCACTTAGTTCTTTTTAAATATTTCTGAAATCCCTACTACAACAAAACCTTTTGGAAGTCAACGGATGTTTTGCAAGAATAAAACCGGGTAAGGCCTCAAAGGTATGGATTACTAATTACAGAAGAAATGCCATCTATTGTACTTTTTTGTAGATAGATTTGTGGGAGAGAAGGTTATCCACTCCACATTCGGCTCGACCCGTGGTTGTCGTCCTGTGTGCATATGCAAAACCTTCGGTCTTGGATCACAACTTCTCGTAGGAAACAGTGTGACATTTCAGACACAGGCAGGCCCTCCCTAGTTGACAAAACCCCTTCTATCTATCTTTTTAAATGATATTTCTAGTCATTCTTCAATTTGTAGTACAAACCAAAGGCAAATGACACCTGTCCTCTGCAATTAGCTCCTTAAAGCCATCATCTTCACTGCTGGATAGGCACACAGACGACTAGCCTTTGTTCAGCCTTAAGGATTGATTTTGCTTCTAATTACATCTGGTTATGACAAACTACTGAACCCAAAATTTAAACCAGAAACCAGCACGCTCCTAGACTGATGTGAAAAGACAGAAAATCTGCATAGTCTTTGAAGAACTGTCTCGGAGAGAAAAAAAGTACCAAGCGAATGTGCAAAGGTGTGCGCAGTGCCCACACTTGGCATGGTGAAGGTCTTCTGGCAAGATTGGGGTTTACAGGGACTGTAATCAGACATTAATTTATAAAAAGACATTGCTTACTAATGTAAATTAAAGGTGGCATTAAGAGTGTCTCTGGCAAGTAATTATATACTGAATTTTTACAGCAGCATAGAAAATAAGAGAATTTTCCTCAAGTTAAATACATCTTGTAAAGGAAATGATGTGCTACCTCATTCACTAAACATCAAACACAAGTATTTTAGTTCAACATCAGAGGTTGCATAAGCAGTATGCAAAAACTAGGTCAAAATGTTTGTTTAAAAATGTTGCATATCTAAATAGGAAGGGGAATTGTTAATCCGTGAACAGGGTAGATCACTCTGTTGCAGCTGATTACTTTTTCCTAATTGTTTTATAATTGTTTCCAATGGTGCTAAGCATAAACTTTGGGCTTAAATAATTCTAGTTGAACAGATCAGGTTAGTAAGTTCAGGATATCTATTTATTTTTTGAAAAGCCTTTTCAAAACATTTGAAAATTAGAATATTCAAAGAAGTGTAGGCAAATTTTGGACGTATGTGATTGGGCACACATGCTTCTCTATTTGTTTAACCAAGCCCAGCCCATACACTTTGCAGCTGCTAAGGAAACCTGTTAGGGAAATTGGTACTTCTCAGGTTTTTGTATCCCAATCCAGTTTTTCACAACATTTTTTCTTCCTAAAACTCTTAAGTCTATAGAGAGAAAATGCTGTTGTAAACATGACCCAGATATCCACTTCAAGTCTGGTAGTGATCAAAATTATCATACGGTTTTTGCAATCTGGTTTCCAAAGTTCTGCTTGTAATAGCTTCCTTTGTATTTGCTTCCTTTAAATATATCTTTTTAGAATATTTATGGATACTATTCTCCTTCTGCAGAGTCCTTGCCCTTGTAAAGTAAGCAGGCAGTGTAGCTTAGGATATACCTCAGTATAAATTATTTATTGAAAGCATAAAGTATTGAAGAATATTGTCTTAAACTTTATTCTCTGACAATATAAAAAGAAAAAGAAAACATCATCTAATTAAAATGTAGGCTTATATGAAATGCAAAGAATTTGGTTTCTCTGATTTATGGTACTGCAACCTTTGACAGCATTTTTTTTTTTTTTATTAAAAGCGAAGAAGTATGTTTTCTAGAAAAAAACAACAGGGATGACTTATCCCTGAAGTAAATATCCAGCCTGTGAAACATGAAAAACAAGACTAATGGAAGAGGAATATAGATAAACCAGATTAACAGAAAAGATGAAAGCATAAAAAGCATGAGTGTGCTGTGAAAACTCTCCTGGGCTAACTAGAAAAACTTGTCAGAGTGTGCACAGGGAGAAAAGAAATAAAACATTAAAGATCAAACAAAAAGATCCTGAAAATTGGGTAATAATTTCAGGTACTTATGTGTACTAACTAGGTAGCTACATATGTAAGAAGGACTGGCAGTGAAGAAAATGTTAACGATGAGTAAGGCAGAATGATCAAAACCTAGAAATAAAATGACATTTTGCATGAAGGCTTTTGTACCAGGAGCTCCTACACCTTCTTTTATCCGAGTTTTACATCATGTCTTGCTCCATTAATATTTCTATCATCTTGGGCATTGGTTGGATTTGTTGTGTGCCAGCACAGGAACCCTCCGTGCAACTGGGGGAACTTAACTGGGACAGGACTGTGGGGTGATGGGTACTGGTGGGCATGGCCCGTGTGCTTCAGTGGAGAGGCATTGCAGGAAAAGATCATTTCAGCTCTCATTTGTGGGGCCAGTGGGATCCGTGGGTTTGTGGGGGAATATGACAGCAGCAGCCTCTCAGCGTTTAAAGGTGCTGGGTAGAGCAGCTATATTGTTTCCCCGGTTGGTTGCAAATCGGGTGCGTGAACACCTGGATTTGCTCTGGATCAGTTTAGGGCAGGAGATGCGCAGGAGATGCACAGATCTTTGGACCAGACGGTCACTGGCTGGTACTTTTACTCAATGTGGAGGAAGAGGACTAGGAGTGACGCCAACAACTCATCCGAAGTGGTTAACTGGAAAGCTAAAATGAAGGAGATATTTCTTGATATTCCAGTCTGGCTCCCACGAGGTCACTTCAGCTGGAGGGAGGAAAACATCTGTATCTGCAGCTCCATCCCTCCCTCCGGTGAAAGCAAGCAAAGGGCAGAGGTAAGAGGGGCAGCTCCGTAGCAGATAATTTCTAATACCAAATACCACCTGGATGCAATTGTAAACCTTGTCAACTTTTGATAGAGCAAAACAAAGCCGAACCACTTCATATGCAAATATATTTTAAATTATCTCCATTGCTGATTTCTAAGGTTCTGTGCCCGGGACGTGGCTGTGCTTTCTGTACTGGGCTCTGCAGATAGGACTTGAACTCAGGTGGGCTCCGGACTCGCAGGTGCACAGTCGTATTTTGCTGATAAAAAAAACTTAGTAAATGTCAATTCAGAATTAGACCGCACTCCAAATCTTTTGTAACGCTGCATTTAAAACTACTTTATTGCAAGATTAATATCTGAGATATATCAGACTTTTCTTCAATTATTGCAGTTCAGTAAGTCTGAAAACCTCAGAATGAGCTATTTCTGCTGCCTTGGCCAAGCGGCTGAGATCCTTTGATTCCATTATGTTTTGACTTTTTTTCTGTAGTTATGTTTTACTTTCTGTAAAACACTCTTTTTATTACAGCCCCAGTCATCCTTCTACACACAACAGAGCTTAAGTGCCTGATCCTCTTAAATAAATGAAAGTATATCCACTGTGTTTTGATCCAACCCTTAAAAGAAAAATAGCAAAGGATGACTGGGTCATATTGATTTTGTTTCAGCCTCACCCAGCAAGTCCAAACTCATTAGAACAACTCAAATTGCAGAAAGGCAAATAACTTTGGGTATGGAAATGCTAGGCCAGCCGCTTGCAGTGTGACTTCTACCACCACATGCTTCAGGGCTTCAATATGTAACGAACGGTCTCAAAAGTGGTGCTTGAAAGCGTTAGTTTTGGTAACCTTGAGACAGGTTGGATGAGTAACCTTTGAAAAAGGTCGGATTTGAGAGAGCAGAATGGCTGTCACCATCAATACCATGAAACATGGTATATAGAATACACTCAGCTTTGGTATGAGGCAGCTATCGCCCATATGCAGCTTTTAAAAACTTGCACATCAAAGATGAGTACTTTGAATTCTCCTTAACGGTCTGTAGTTTTAAAACAACCCAGCAATTACTACTTGATCTGAAGCTATTAAGGAATGTTGGGGTTTTGTTGAGGTTTCCTTTTTTTGCTGTTGTTGTTTCTTAATTAGCTTACTGGTTACACTTGCATCTGCTGCCTCTGAGGGAGTGAGGTGGGCTATGGGCTTTTACTGTTATTAATTGCTTTAAGTTCTGCCAAGAAGCATTATATAAAAAAAAAAGCAAGCAATTTCAGCACTTTGAAGGGTGTTAGTCGTGACTTACACAGATTTTCTCATGGACTGCTTCTATTGCAGTTTTTGGCTAGTAAATAAATAGAGCACTGAGCCGTAGCTGGAGAGACCTGCCCTCCATTTGCAGCTTCACCCCGACCCAGCGGGTAACATGGAGCTGCTCCGTTTCCCACTAGAGAGCTGCATCTGGGATTCCCTTTGAGATCCACTAGTGTGGATGCACTGTTAATAACAGCTAACAGCAATAGTAATCATAGATTTGTCATTCTTAACATGAGCAGAGCCAAACCTACCAGCTAACTCATGCTGAAGATCCTGGTTTTCACTGAGCTGGTGCCCAAGACAGGTATTACTCAGTGTGGGTAAAGATGGGCAGAACTGCTGCTTGGCTGTTCTTGCATTGCTCCTCCTTTGACAATTATGGTGGTCTTTTTATATAAACCCACTTGTCAAAATGATGCTTGGGCTTCTGTGCTTCACCTATGGCTGGTTTGGGACACTGCTGCTTAAGCTCACAAAACTTACTCCGTCAGCCTGCCCATCTGAGTAAGGACTTTCCACAGCGACCTTTAACAACCAAGTTTTCCACAAAAGCCTTTAAGATTTATTTAAATGTCTCTTACTTTTTTTTTTTGGGGGGGGGGGGGGGGAGTAAGAAAAGTAAAAAAGAAAAAAGCCTTCATGCAGTTGTGCTGGATTTGGCAGGGATAGAGTTGATCTTCTTCGCAGTAGCTGGTATGGGGCTACATTTTGGTTTTGTGCTGAAAGCACTGTTGATACCAGAGGGATATTTTGGTTACTGCTGAGCAGGGCTTACCCAGAGCCAAGGGCTTTTCTGCTCCTCAGCCCACCCCACCAGCGAGGAGGCTGGGGGGGCACAAGGGGTTGGGGGGGACACAGCCGGGATGGCTGATCCCAACTGATCCCAGGGATATCCCAGACCGTAGGACGTCATGCTCAGCAGATAAAGCTGGGGAAGAAGAAGGAAGGGGGGGATGTTTGGAGCGATGGCGTTTGTCTTCCCAAGTCACCATGACACATGCTGGAGCCCTGCTGTCCTGGAGATGGCTGAACACCCGCCTGCCCGGGGGAAGGGGGGAATGGATTCCTAGGTTCGCTTTCCTTGTGTGCACGGCTTTTGCTTTACCTATTAAACTGTCTTTATCTCAACCCACAAGTTTCCTCACTTTTATCCTTCTGATTCTCTTCCCCATCCCAGCTGTGGAGGGAGTGAGCGGGCGGCTGCATGGGGCCGAGTTGCCGGCTGGGGTTAAACCACAACAGCAGTGTCGAACTTCAAATCTGGAAACATTCCTATTGCTGCAGCAATTTTAGACAACATTTTGCTTAGCTCATGGATTTTATAGGCTAAAACACCCTTGGAAGCACCACCTCTAAATAGCAAAGCTTTCAGAGCTGGCATTTCTGCGCTGTCCGCCCTTGTTTCCAGCAAGGATTTGTCATTCCCCGCTAGCACCGAGTGTCACCCAGCAGAGCCAGGTCCTTTTGTCCTGCCACCCTCCCTGGAAAGGGTCTGCGGTGTGGTCCGCCGGCAGACGTGGACCCTTTCCAAGGGGTTGCTGCCTGGCTCTGCCCATCCCCTGTGTCAACCGGGAGCCATACGGCCAAGCGGAGCGGTACCCAAACAAATACCCAGTGGCTCTCCGCAGGGCTTGCCGCTCCACTAACCGCAGCCGCATGGCTTTTGGCTGGCTCCAAGCGCAGGCACAACAAGCTCGCATCTGTCTGCAAACCGCTGCCGAGACATACCTTTGGTCTCGCGGGTCCCCTGCGGGTCAGGCAGCTGCCCCTAAAACTGGCACCGAATTCCCATGTAGTCTCTAGAGCTATGCTGCTGGCAAGGGCAGAGATAAGCCTGCACGATACATGGGTTTTGAAGTAGTCCTTCTACGGAAAGAAGAAAGGTAACATCCAGCAAGTACTAATCCAGACCCTACGGTTAAAGGAAATATTTTGGCGTTTAATAGTTACGATAAAATGTTATCACAATATTCATAATAAATAATACGAAAAGTAATATACTGACTAGTTTTTACTTTTTAATCATCCACCCATATACGTATAAATGTGTAAAGTGGGAGATGATCATATCCTCTTCTCTTGTGGGTGAGAAACATGCAAATATGCTAAATAAATGAATATAAACAGCCAAGCCTGGCTGCAGGAATGAAAAGAAATCCAGGTTTTATGCATTGGGATGTTCAACAGAGTTATTTAAAATTCATGCCTAGTTAATAATAAATACATTTCACAATTAATACTGGAGGCCAGTTGCAAAACCAAATCTGAGGACAAAATCATACTGTGTGAACTCAAATCATCACCAAGGCGTGTATCGGATGATGGAGGGAGAACCTGGCAGAAGTCGGAGCCATTGAGTTGCTGTGTGGTGCTTTGGGCAAAGGAGTATAGTAAATGAAACATAGTGAGAGCTACCTCTCCTTTAAAGACTGCTAAAATCCTGACTGCCCTTGAAGCCAATGGAAAAACAATATGCCTTTGGCTTGCTCAGGTTTCACCAGATAAGAATAAAAAGGGTCTGATTCTGCTGTCTCTTTGGTCTTCTGTGGGTTTATTCCTGGTGACATCAGGAGGGATTTCTCAGATTTATATCAGTATGAAATCAGACTCCATCCTGGTCTAATCAAAGCATCCAATTAGACATTTCAATATCTTGACTTTTAATTAGTTCAAATGGAAGTGGTGTAAAAATATCCTCCACAACCTAAGAGCACTAAAAATCTCTTCAGTGTCTATAATCCCTACACCAGAGTATACCACTATTGCATGAAAATGTCAGCACAAATTATAAAACACATTAATATTACCCAATTAGATCAGACAACTCTTTTTCTAATATCTGATATTTAACAAAATATCATTATTATTTTCTTAACACCTTGAAAGATCTGGGTATTAACATGTGAACATAATCATTAAAACAGCTTGTCCCAAACATAGAATAGACCCTCAGTTGTAATTATTGCCTCTATTAACCCTAACTGAGGAAGGGGATTTAAAGGTGCTGTAAAATATAATCCTTTTTTAAAAAGGATCTTAGAAAAACAGGGGAAAAAATAGAAAAAGAAGGGAAGAAAGCAAATACTGCCTACAACTTTTAGCTTGGAATCAAAAGAGAGTTTAAGGCCTGGTTCACAAGATTTTTGAAAGTATAGGTAATTTAAACATGGAGAAATCCCATCTATTTTATTTAACCAGTTTAGTCATTCACCAAACCATAGCCAGACAGACCTGAAGCTGCATCCAGGTATGCTGGTCTCCACTTTGTGATCCCAGGACCCCCAATCATCCCAGAAGCATTTTGGAGCGTCTCCAAGCTTGGTCCGCATTAGGAACGTTTACGTATTGCAATCATCATTGGTACAGCAATACGCAATAAGTATGAAGCCTAAAGAAACGTAGTTTCTCCTCTCAGATACCCCATCGTTGTCCTTTCCCTCTGAGATTATGTGGAAAAAGAAGTTTTTATGGCTTTGATAATGCTACTATTGCCTTAGTAATTGGAAACCAAGGCCGTCGGGAAATGATACAGCTAATATAGAATAGGCTTAATGAACCAATCTGTCCTCTGTACTGGGTTTTTGGTTCACAGAGCAGGAGGACTATGAATGTTTATAGCACATTACTCTCATCTGGTTATCAGTGACAGGTACCAGTCATTGCTATCTACTGGCCTTCCTTTCCCTCTATGGAAGAAATTACCCTCGCTCCAGTATTCAAGGGAGGACACTGCAGTGCCGCGTAAACTGCAACGTATGTTTTTATTTGTTTTCAACTCGGCCTCCCAAGAGTAATAAGATAAAAATGAGTCATGCAAGGGTCAGATATATATGTCAGAATGCAATTCACCTGATTTCCTGCTTTGGCTGCATTGAGTTTGGAAACCTAATGCTTTTTATTGTGTGACCTTTAGTACCAGCATATACAGGGAAAGGAACTGAGAGTGCTTGGGTATACTCTAGGTTGTGCCGGGAAAGAAGCTCGCTTTTTGCTGTGTGATTGAAAAATACCCTGTTACACCTCAGACCGAAATGTTTTTCCATTGCCACAACTGCCCTGAGTCTATTGGAAGTGATATATGGCTTTTTGCATGGAGGGCAGGGGGAGGAAACCTTCACGACGACAGCGATGGCAGGACCCTGCTACCGTCCCCTCTCGCCCTTGGGACACTGTGGCATTAGCTTCAGATCTTTGGGGTTGGCTGCACGGTGCTAGGAAAGGACCGTGCATCTCTCAAAGCTTTTCAGGGGTGACTTTGAATTATTTTTTTTTTCCTTGTTTGGCTATGCTGTTTGAAAGTAGCCACTTTTTTTCACTTAGGTAAAGTAGGATGCAACGGATCTTATCATCACATGATGTATCTGGCTGGTCCCTCCTTTTCGTTCCTTGGCTTGCCATCACCAGTGTTTACACAGGGATGTATATCCACGGCATATATATTCATGTGCTACTCCTGACCCTGTAACTCAGCCTATTTCGATGGGTAATTGCTTTGTCTTCAGCAAGTGTGTATGGAGGTATATTGCAAACCTTTCTTGCAAAAAAAAGGAAAGGCAAAGGCAAAGGCACCTTGAAATGTTGTGAAAAGAGACAATTTAAGGACCTGAAAATTGTGTGAAATGAATTAGTAAGAGCCTGGGTGAGAAAGCTCATGACAAACTGTTCCCCCAGTTTCAGCTGTACTTCCTCACCGTGCAGCGTGAACCTAGACAGGAGTGCCAACAATTAGAGCTCACTCTCCTTTTACCTGCTGAAAATCACTGTACCTAACACTCAACTTCTGTGCTAAACTGCCTTGGAAAAAAAAAAAAATTATCTCAAATACAAAACTGCCACAAGGAAATGCTTTTATGTTCTGTATTTCTGCAATTGTTTTTAATCTTCCTTGATCCGCTCCTGGGTAGAGGAGACATGGTTTCTCCCCTGTTGTTTAGGTGCAGAGGAGAAGCTTTCTGAAGTGAACTACCCACTCCAGCTTTCTGTTCGTTAGAGGAAACCCTCTGTGGATTAGAGACACGGGAAGAAGCGGCCGTGATGCCAGCAGCCCCGGCGAGGTCGGTCCCGTCGTGTCCCCCAGCTCACTCGCCCAGGGAGGAGGTGCAGACCTCCGAGGTCTGAGCAGCGCTGGCTGAGCGTTTCCTTGGAGTCCCATCCACTCCGTGCTTTACTGAAATCATCTAGAGAGATCTTTTTTTTCCTTTTCTTTCACAGATCTCAAGGGTGAGCGAGCAGAGGAGCTCTCAGTAGAACTGGAGAAGGAGCAGAGGAGGTTTTGGAGTGATGCTCCCTCCGCGCCCTGAGGACCACCCGGAGCACCCGGAGCATCCTCCCTGCCCACTGTGGCCCCCCTGTCTCTGGGGACATTAGTCCTAGCAGCACCAATTGCTTTCAGCCGAATAGAGCCGAGACGACCAACTCCAAAGTTTTAATTTTTAGGCATAAGTAGGTGAGCTAAATTCCACTCCAAGAAATCCCATTTACAGTTCTGTACTTTTTATCTTAAGCATTGTAGCAAACTGCACTGTTGTCCAGACATGAGGTAAATTTTAATGCCAGAATTAACGCCAAATCACTCAATACATCTTTAAAATTAACTCATTATCATAACACTGGAAAATAGAACATTGATCCACTCACACAGCAATCCAAAGGGCCCAATTTTATGGTCGTCTTCAGACAATTTACAGAAAGTTGTCACTATAAATTTATAAAACAAAACACCCCAGAATGCTTGAATGTTCAGAACAGAGGGGACAAAATGAATTACAATAAAAACACATGCAGTTTAGGCGTGCAAAATATTCTGAAAGGCTTCTTTTCTCAAATATAGAGTTCTACATCTTCCTTCATATTACGTTTGTACATTTATGCATTCTATAGAGAGAAATGGTTTTGACTGTAAATAAGCACCCATTAAAAATCCATATTTAATCTTTTCCCTAGTTTTAGGGGAAGCAGGGTGTGCACTGCAATATGCATATGCACAGTACAGATCGTGAAGCGAGTATTATTTTCTCCACCTTTTTGATCATCTTGAAGCGAGTATTATTTTCTCCATCTATTTGATCCCAAGGAGGCTGCAATATTTTCACTTACAGTTTACTAAACATATCCATCCAGCACACACTATCAGGTATTCATAAATCATCATATTTCAGATAACTAATTGACAGAAATCAGCCCCCAGAGGAGTCTTCTTGTAGATTCAACAGCTCTTTACAATGAAGGACTCTCTAACTTGAAGCTAAAATCCGCTTGAGCTTTGAACCAAGACCTGAAGGTCAACAAATGTAAGCTTAATCAGACCAACATGGAAACAGATTTCATCGTAAAAGCTTCATTATTGAATAATGTGCTTCTCAGCTCCGCTTGGCTGGGAAGGTATCGCACACCATGGGCGAGGGACCTAAATCACCCAAACCCAAGCAAGATCCACTGAATCATTCAAACGCAGCCAAACTGTGGAAGGAGAAGCGGGTTTGTGTGGTTCAAAGGAGAGCCGTAAGTCAAGGAGAGTTGAAAGGTGTGCTCCCACCACTGTCACCAGGCAGCCGTGGGCTGCACTGGCCACAGCTCCCCACGCTCTCAGCAGAGGTAAAGCCCTGGAGAACACCCCACTGGACGTGCTAGAAACAGCTGTTTGAGCTAGATGTCTGCTGGAAGAGGCACCTGTAGTGCAGATGGTAGGAAAACTGTAGAATATGTTCACTTTTATATTGATTGTTTTCTGCATCCCAAGGTGGAGTTAAAAAAAAATTACATTGTTCTGTAATTACATTGAAAACAATTTCAATCCACTAACGTACATTCATAATTTTGACACGCTGAATTTTTACATTTACTTTCTTTGTTTCCTTCTATACATTGAGATCTGAACTGTCTAATTTTCTAGGGATGGAGAACCTACCAGAGTCCCTTGAAAATTGTCATAAGGACCAATTGTAAATCTTAAAATGTTTAGCTTGAACTTCCAGCTATTTTACCTAGTTACACTTTGGCTAGACTGACAGTCTGTTATTTAGAAATTCCCTTCTCCATATAGATGCTCGCAGACTCTAAGTTTAGCCCTTGATCTTTGCTTTACTAAGAAAAAACCAACAGCTCAATTAGCTCTCTGCCTCTTGCACTTGAGGGCATGTTTCCAATCCTTTCATCGTTCAGTGGTACATATCTGATCGCATTCCAATTTATCAGCATCCTTCTTGGGCAGTAGCCAACAGAAGGGGACATAGCACTGAAATAGTAGAATAATCTGCTAGTAATTAAAATGCCGCCTTTCGCTTTATCTGAAGAACCCAGTATCTGTTTTGGCTGCGGTATCTTCAGGAGACCGTGCGTTCAGCCGTTATCTGTTGTGATCGCAACATATTTTTTGGTGACTGCTCCCAAGACAGACTCTCCAGGTGACTTATACTGAATTTAAGTAAACTTCAACACTAATTGATGTCCTAGTTAATGAGTTAATTTAATGAGTTAACTTAAACTGGAGGGAGAGGGAGGATGAGCCAGGGAGGAAGGAGCCCAGCGCAGTCGTGAGGGTGTAAGCCTCAAAACCTGGAAGATGTGGACTCAGCTCCCTGCTTCCCACACATTCATTGTGACCTTGAACAAGTCAGACTAGCTTCTTGTTTCTTACTTCTCTACCCATGTAATGCAGATGATAATATTCCTCGTAGCACTGGGGGAGTTGGGAGGATAAATAGATTAGAAAGATGAGCCAGATCATAGCTTTATTTCCATTTACAATGTATAAATGTATATGAACACACTTTCACTCTTCTGGCCAAGCATAAAATGAAACATTTAGAAGGTAAGATCCAAAGAATTTCATTAAAAATCCATCGCAAATTGCAAATGACACCTCATGTATTGGAATGTGAATTGTGAGCTGGGTGTTGCAGAAGTGTAAAATTATTCCATAAATTATCTATGACAAAGTAAAAAAATGTATCAGTCAAAAAACGTATCAGTAAAGCCATACTTTATTTTTAGTTCCTCAAACTGTGCACAGCAACATGTATAATACAGAAATAATTATTCCACTGAAACATGGTGAAATAAAACCAGAAAGGCAACATTAAAAGTAACAAACAATGGGAATTTTATTTGTGAAATTGTGAAATTTCTGCCTGACGACGTCTTGGAAAGCATATGACTAAATGTTATATTAATCAGCCGCCTTTATCATGGAGAGAGATTCTGTGGTTCTATCTCATGTATTTTCACATTTTAATACTCATCTGATGATTTCCCTCGTATTTCAAGGGATAGGATAGATGCAAGTACGGTACCTCATTTATCCTTCATAAAACTTGGGACAGAGCTGATTCTACTGAATTTTACGTTCAGCTAAAGTTCAGCTTAAGTGTCTAGGAAGTAGGCTAGAGAGAAAGGTAGATGATTGGAAAGCAGAAGTTGTTCTTTCCCTTTTCTCCGGTCCTTCGCTAGCTGTAGGACCAACCTCCCACAGACGTTAACTTGGGCTTCCAGCCCTGATTTGCGTTCGTTCAAGGGGCTGCTCCGCTGCATCCCTGGGCACGGTCCCTTTCTGGCCCAGGTACACCGCCACCGGCTGTCAGCAGGCATCTTTGGGTGTCACGATGCACCTGCCTCATACGTTGGTGGAATTGGGGTTTGCAACAGGCCAAGGCGACGGGGGACCAGGCAGGAGAAAACCTGGTCCTGAGCAGACGGTACTGGGTGCCTCTATGCCTGCAGATGCAGTTCCTTTGTCTTTAAGTTGTCACGATCCTCTTGTTAAGTAATTAGACAACTGAGCATGAAATCCACGGTTTGAAGTCCTTTGAAGGTACATTTAAACAGTAGTACTATGCCATTATTAGACCAATTAAATGAGACAATTAATGGGTTTAAAATACTAAGTGATTCAATGTATTAATTAATATGGACCCATCTGCATAGACTCCCTTGGGATATGAATAAGGAGTGTGATCATCCAAAACCAACTGTAGTCAAATGGGTCACTCTTATTTATTAAAAATAATCCAAGGTGCGATGACTTCATAGCCGTTCACAAAGTGTTTGATGAAATTAATATCAAATATCGCCTAAATACTTACATGCTTGGAAATCTCCACCGATACGTGGGAACAGTAACTGAATTAACAGCACAAGGAATAGGCTGAATGTCATCCTACATCTAAAACTTTGTGTTCTACTAGTTCTGAATCACTACACTAATGTTACTTAAAAGTATTTGTGTGTTTGCAGTTATTCATCTCCAATTTTCTTCAATCCGAAAGAATAAGAGTATGACATTTTTCTACATTAAGATAAACTGAGTATGTTAGTCAAGTACTACAATTTTTGCACTTCACTGTTTATAATATTAATAGCTGTGCTTTAAGAAGTGTACTATTGAACTGTCAAGAATGATTTGTTACCAGGTGTTAGCATAATTTGCCAGCTGTCATATTTTAATCATTTTTATTTGCCTAAAATCTGACACTTAACTTTAGTGGTAAATCAAGACATATAGCAGAACTTATTTGATGCTACAGTAGCTAAGGGGAAAAAAGTCTGTGCATCCTACAACTGCTATTTGTATTTTCAGATAGAGAACAGATTCTGAAGTCCACTTTCATTCATAATTCACACTGAATTGCTTCTGTTCTCCACAAAAGCTTTTTTTCATTTAAGTAGTTCAAGCAGGTGCTGCAGGCTCTCATTCAAGTGTACATTTACTCATGTGAGTAGCTCCAGCAAAATTCTTCAGCTGGCTTCGGTGAGTAAAAGATACTCATTACATGAATAAGACCACAGAGGAGACATATAAACTATTTGTGCACAGTTAACATCCTTCTTAAATGGACTGAATTCAAGGCTACTCTATTGTTTTAAGCTCATATCTGAGGGACTAGTATCCTTGGGAACCTGCAGGATTATAGGATGAAGCCGTAACTAACTTATTAGCCATATCAGAACAATGAGAAGTAAACAGATGAGAATACAGAAGCTTGTTAGATGAGCTTGATTTTTTTTTTATTAGTGTTTAGATTTACTTGCACTTCAGATAAAAGATTAGTGTATGAAAGACTGCAATAGATATATTTTGATATTAGCAAAACACTTGATTTTTTCCATGAAAAATTGTATTTTGAGCATTCACTCTAGTTGTTTTGGATAGAAATATTATCTTCTGTAGTGTGGATTAAAAGGTGATTGATTACATGCAATGATAAAAAACTATTTATTAAGTTGCAGAGAGTTTTATGAGCTTCACCAGCAACTCATTGAATCTGATTTTATTACCTAACATTTTCAACCTAAAAAACCTGAGAATCAATAATATGGAAATGCAGACGTGTTTTTGTAGCAAAAAATGGCTGTAAGATTTAGGGCTGCAAATGGAGAAATATCACAAAAATGGTAAGAAGAATTTATCTCTGGCATGATTTCATTTAGAATACAGTGGGAAAAAAAATCTAGACTCATTAAGATACACTGATTCATGAAAAAAGGTGGAATTACCTGCAGACAAAGAAAGATAGAAAAGCATGTGGATAGCTACAGAATAGGAAACAGAAAGGAGACATCATCATTTGAGAGTCGTAACTTCAACAAAAAGGGGAAAATTAGAAAGGCACATGATAATACCGGACAAGTTCCTCAGCATGAGACAGCAGTTAGTACGACTGCAACTTTGGGGACTTTTAAACCCAATCCCATCGCGTTTGGATCACGGTCTCAGTTCTTTGTATTTGTTTGCACGTGGGTCAACACAGTGAGCCTTTGAGTGTGACTGGAATCCTTTGCTGTAACTGTGTTAAAGTGATACTACAACTGGAGTAATTAATGTTGATTCATAAAGATTTAGTTCAGAAGGCTTCGGCATCTCTTCTAAACATTATTATTGCACCCAACTTTCCCCTAAAATAATCCCTGTAGTTTGTATTTCTGGTCAAAAAGCAATTTCAAAAAGGCATCTGAAAGCATCAGCAGATGATGAAGGACAATCCTCCCAGTTTATCCCCCCAAAGAAAAAGCTTTCATTCTTAAAAATATTTGTCTTATTCTTTGTTTGAATACATCTGGCTTCAGCTTCCACTTCGTGGTTATTCTGATGTCTTTTCCACTAGGGGACTTTTCAGTATCCAGCACAAGTCTCCCTTGGGAGGGCTGCCTGGCAGATACGGGCTGCTCGGGCATCGTCTCCGGGAGCGGAGTTGTCCTCTGCCACAGGGAACGGGTCCTGCTGGGTTCTGCCAGAGCCCCCCATGAAGGTCCTTCAATGAGATCCCCTTTTAACGGCACCCCCCTTTTAACAGGAAGCAAACCAAACCAAACCCTTGATTTCCCACGGGGAGACTTTTTCCTCCTCCGAGGAATTTGTGGGTTTTTTCCAAATTCTTTTCACCAGCACTGGTATATGTCGTGAGAGCTCAGCATGGATTTACATCCCCTGTGTACTCCTGTACCCGGTGTCTGTCAGGAACGTGCAACCCTTTTTGCTGGTGCATCCTCTCAGAGCTGTTGTTCCTTTGCCATGGAAAGCTAAATCATTTTCATTGGGATAACTTCCAAGGTACCAACCTAAATTTAGCATATATGGCCTCATTCTTGATTTCTAAACATATCTTTGAATCTGACTGTATTCAATATTCTTGTTTTGAAGGAAGAAGGTTAGCGAGGGATCCAGAATGCTCTTTAGTATTTCCCTGCTCTCATAATTATTTACCTTCACATCAATCTTCATGTCATCCGAAACTTTTACAAGCCAATCATTACTGAAAATGATGAATAGCAGTAAGCAGATACCAGCAGAGTACCAGCACTGCACTTAATTATGATTTTCCTCTGATGACTATGTTTCAGATCCATTAGCTTGCCCATTTTTAATAGATTTAACCTGTGTTTTATTGCTATTGAATAATTCTCATTTTTAATCAAAATATTCCCAGGGCTGAGTCAAATACTATACAAAAGTCAGAGTATGTAAGAGCTGCACAGCAGCCACGCTTGTAATGTCATCAGTGAAACAAAATCAGGTTTGTTTGTTTGACATGACCTGTTTCATAAAATCATGTGAAATGACAATCATGTTCTCATCTTCAATTCTTTCTTCAATGGCTTTTCATGGGCAAGAGTGGTGCTCACATCCTCAGCAAACTTATTTGCAGGATCTGGCTTTCTTTGACTTAGATATACAATTAGCCTGTTGGAACCCTGAATAATGAAGACTTGGGAAAAGTGCCTATAAATGAGTTAGAAGCCAGGAATTTTTAACTAGAAGTTTTCAGTAGATAATGTTAAGTAGAAAATACATTCAAGAAAACTGTCAGGTTTTGGGGCAGTTTATTTGAAGAATGAAAGACAAGAATTCAGCTGACAAATTATCTGTTGTGACTGTTTTTCCAGGTCTACTTGTAACTGGCAACAGAAAAAATTGCTTCCTTTAACATTTTCTCAGGTTGTGACAATGGTTCAGTTAGATCTGTTGAAATAATTTCATGCGTTATTATTTCTACTTGTGTAATGATCTCCCACCTTAATGATCTTTCCATTTGAGAATTATTGCATTTTGAAGAAGTTGCAAAATCTGACATATCTCACCTTGAGATGAAGAGCTGAAAAACAAAGCAGTCTGCGGAGGCTGGAGAAGGCTAGAGAGAGACATAGAAACAGGCTTCATGTCAGGGGAAGGATTGACGTCTTCTCCATGTCTACCACCAACAGCACATGGAATAATTAGCTGAAACTGAAAGGAAGATTTGGGTAAGACACGAGGAAAATTTTTCTCGGTGTAAGACCGGTTAACCATGGGAGGAGCATATGGAGCCTTTGAAACCTTGATCACTAGAGGCTCTTGGAACCAATTCTACAACAAAAGCTATCAGCAGTGGTGAGGCAGGGAAAAGCGGATAAATTAGGTGACCTCTGAAGATGAACCCAAAGTCCCTTTCAGAGCAATTTGCTGTGATTTCATGTTGCACCTTGAAAAGGTTGTTTTTCTAGACCAAAAGCTCTGGGAAACCAAACAGGGAAAATTATTTGAAAGCTCAGGGACATTTATTGCCAGCTACAAAAAATGACATGTCATAAAAAGTTAGTGAATATATTAAATATGTCGTTATATTTATTATAACAATTAAAATAGCAAAAGCTTAATAACTAATGAACCTGGAGAGAACTTTGCTTTCAAATAAATTTAGTGATAAAGAATTATTTTTGACAACAGCATTTATCATGGCCTACCTAGTACTGTTGTAGCTATTTGTTGTACTTAATAAACAATGATAAATATATCTTCTTGCAGGAGAGTAGCTTAAATGTGTGTTGTGCAATCTTCTTGAGAAATTGTAGCCAAGACTAATTAAATGATTCTAATTAAAATTGTGTAGATAGGAAGGAAATTAATGGCTTCATTTGTACTATTTGTTTATTTCATTGTCAAGTGTACTGGATATAATTGCAGTGCAAAGAAGAAATCATCAAAATTATTTTTTACTCTGTTGATTCCCTGTTCCATCAATTTATTGCGGAGGCTTCATCTTCTCTATCTTTAGAGAGAAACAATGCTGGCAAAATGTAAAACCTCAACAAAGTTATTTCCTTGTTTGGAGCTGTTAGATGGAGAATACATCTATTGAACAAAATAAAGGTTAAGCTTCAATTAAGCATTCTAAATATATTTAGTGAGCTATTGAAAAGCCATAATGTCTCAGCCCACATGGTTCACCGAAAGCTATGAACAAAATAAATTATAATAGAAGCAGAAGGAGTACTCAGATGGTATGCCTCTAACATGTGACTTACAAAGGAATGCGGTATTACTCCTACCATCTATTATGTACAGTTTGTATCAGATAAAGTAAAAAAAAAAATCTTTATTAATATTCTTTTTTTTTTTTTTTTTAAACTGCGAACAGACTCTCATATACAAAAGCAGAAGAACACCTGATTTTTTTCCAGGGTAAGAAAGATTTACATTTCACTTGTTCAGTTGGTATTCCTCAGATGCAGGGGACAATGAATCCCATTGTACATAGTCTCCAGCTCACACTAACAGCTTCACATCTTTTGTGTGCCTGGAAAAATTTCAGCCGAGACACACGCAGGTAAGCTGTGGTTCTCCAAGCATCTTGGAACAGTCTCGCTTCTCCTTTCTCCTTCCCTCCCCACCGCACAGGTAACACGGCGAGAGCCGCGGCCACCCGGGAGCCCGCTGGTAGCTCACCATCATCATCCTGCGCTCCTCTGCATCAGGGAGTGATGTCTCCACAGGCTTCCTCTCAGGAGACGCAGCCCTGCTCGGAAAATTGCTAATTCATTTTAATGAATTTAAAGAGAGGCAGAATTGTTTGAGAACTTCATTTCAACCAAAAGACGTGGAAAGGAAAGATTCTGAAATTCATGAGCTTAAAATATGTTTATGTTTGGCTGGAACATGCTCACGAAATTTGTTTCTTTGACATGTCAACATTTTCTACAGAAAGCAGATGTTCTTTGTGGAAATTTCTGATTAATCAAAAATACCGTTTCCTTTTTTAAATTAGTTTCAGTCGAACAATTTTGACAACCGAACCATAGCTAAATCCTTTATGCTCAAAATAAAATCTGTCCTTATGTTTTTGTCTAAATGTGCTTCCGCAATGCCATACACAAACTAACTTGTATAGCCTTGATAAGTGGAAATACGTGGGAAATGAGAGTATATTTGAAAATTCCTCCATTAGAGACATTTGTTAGAGCTAGCTAGACTAATGGCTTATTTTCTGCCTAAATCAGAGAGATTAATCTATAGCTTTAAAATCAGAAGAAAAAGAGCTCTACTGAAATGTAAGGTCTGGAGTAAAACAATTTTCTTCAAGGGTAGGAAACTAATCGTCCTTCTCAGCGAGTGCTTTTTCTTTCCCTCCACTTTTCTGCAACTCATAAACGCCAGCGCGCTCAATGAAAACCCCATCGTTCCCTCAGTGCTGATGGTGTGACAATGTGGTTGCCTTCACGAGGTCTCAATCTGTTCCTGGGGGCTGGGGTGGCCACTTTGGGCTCGAGAGCTGTTCAGAGACAAGGAAAACGAAAGAATGAAATACTTATTAAGGTAACAGCTGCAACCCTCACTTGGGCATCACGGGCCCGCTACGATGAGGTACGAGGTCATTTAATAAACGTAACTACGGCCCTTGACCGTGCCCTGCATGTACTAATCACCTGGCAGTGCTTTATAGTGCTTTATCCTGGACGTCCCAGCCCCTCTCCCTGCTACGTGCGGTAGGTTGGGTCCTACGTGTGGCCCACAAGGCTACAGCTGTAGAGCAAAACATCTGGAGGTGAGAACCTTTGTGCTCACCCAAGCCGTGCTCCTGGTGTGCGTCGGCACTGCCCAGAGGGATCCTTCTTGCGTGTACGGCAATGTCCGGCGTGAGCTGGGTGATGAGCAGGAATGACCGGAGGATCTGCCTTGGACATGCATTCCTGACCCCAACTGAAATGGTAATGTAGACACACGCGAAGCCCTGCATGGTCTCCACTTGCCTCCAGCTGCAGCGTTGGTAAGCTGACTATTTAGTCATTAGTGTCATGTTGCAGTGGTGCAATCGCTGTGCTACCAGTAGTTGTAATGCTCTAAGGACATAAGTAGATCAAGTTCAGCAAAGACAGTATTTTTTATTAGATCAGCTGATACAGCTGAAAGAAAAGCAGACAAGATCTTTATTCCCCATGGGAGGGTCTTTTTGGATGTGAAATAGAGGTCCTCTGTTTCCCGTCAGGATATTCAATACGCTTCCATAAGTTAGAGGTCCTGGATCTAGGTGGGTTGGCAAAAATACCTAAAAATCAAATAAAATGTGTAACAGATGACTGCGGAGGTGTGGATTAGCTTTTCATAAAGCCAGAATTACCTTCTCTTTCCCTATGATGTGATGCTCACGTGCTAGTACCTCCCACATGTGTTGTGCAGGAAACCGCCAGGTGCAAAGTGAGCCACACACTTTGTCTGAGTAATTTGTCAAGGTGCCAAGAGACAAAAAAATCCTCTGAAAGTCTCAAGAGAAAGACCGTGGTTTGGTGTTACTAAGTCCTGATCACATGGGTAGAAAGGTGAATCTGAGTTATCAAACCTGGTAATGTTCTCCTATTAATTAAAATTATTGTGCTAAATAACTTTCTGCTGGCAAAAAAAGTGTAAGTCTATACTGTACACAGCCAAGAGCTGTTTTCTACAAGCTGTGAGGAATCATTGCTCAATAAAAATGAGAAGATCTTACTCTTTGCTTGTTGGGAGTAGCTGTGATGAGCTGCAGTACTAGGAGCATACAGGTGTCATAAAGTGTCTTGAGAAACAGTACAAAAACATGACTACAGGACCTTCCTCGTATGGCTGAAGAATCTGCAACAACTAGTTTGCTTTATAAATTTTTCCCTCTTAATTGCTTGAAAACTGTCCAAAAATAAAATGGAATTTTCTTTTTTAATTTTTTTTTGGCTTGATTTATTAATCCACTTGCTACTCGCTGTTCTTCAATGAATATTTCATACAAGCCAGCTTCAGCTTGGGTATCATTTGTAACTATCCACTGTGAGTATTCCTTTAAGCATTCATTATTCATCATTCAATATTGAAAGTGCTTGATTTGACACCTGGGTCAAATGGAGGCCTTAAAGAAGCCGCAGACCACTCTTTTCTTGATGTCAAACATGAAAAACTTCCCCAGTTCTGAGTTGTGGCTATAGGGGTCCAGCAGACGTTGTTAGGCTAGTACAGCTAAGAATACTCTGTGCTTAATATGAACCCAAAGACAGCTATTCTGGAGCAAAGAAAGGACACCATTTTCTATAGATAGATCTGCATGAGGGCATCCTGTAAGAGAAAAAATCCCTGGGGTTTAGGAAACAAGTTCTGATGACACAGAATTGAAGGGCCAATACACCTCACTGTGGGATCACCTTCCTTTGACCTGACTGGGAGCTTCTGCGCTATTCATTGGTGCGCCAGCTTATTTTGAGAAGGGAAGAAAGATGATTCAAAAGAAAAACTGGATTTCCTGAAGAGCCAATGTTACTTCTCCCGGCTTCTTTAAAAGCATCAGAGGTAACATTACTGGCTGCATGGCTGCAAAAAGAACAGCGGGGATCAGATAAAAGAGGGACACTTGCTTTGAATTGTCTTTTCCCCCTCCCCCGCCCTTATTTCATAGCAATATTGCCCAGCAGAGTTTTCTTTACATGACATTTTTCTCTGATACTGGATGACAGAAAATAGCATATTATAAATACAGTAATCTTTCCATTTTCCTATTGAGCAAGAAAAAAATGGAAGGATGGCAAAATTTGCAGAATTAGCGAGCTTGCTGTTAAGACTGAAGTGCAGGTTTGTGTGCTGTTTACCGCATCCCTGGTTATGTGCCTCTGTGGGGAAGGGGCAGTGGAATAACTAGGGGATACTGCTGTGTAGAAAAGTAGGAAGCTGCCTGAGTATTAAATAAGAGGAAAATCAATGCAGTCCAAAGGTTGCCTCCAAGGAAACAAAACAACATTTATAAATACGTCTGTCTTGCTTCTTTTTTGCCTGCAAACTCTGCTAGTTTTGCTAAACCACCTGCTAGAAGATGGTGGATTTAGCCCATGCAGGCTGCTGTCTCCTCACTGCTCATCGTTGTCCTGGCCAGAGGTCATTGCCTCTCTGTGTTCCGGCCAAAACACTTGTATCAGCTCTCCAAAATCTATTTTGACCAAGCTGAGCTGACTTGGCTCAAACGGTAGGTAGGGAACGGGTTATTGGAACCCAGCCGCGGTGGATCAAAGGGAGAAGGTGGGGTGGTGGGACTGGGAAGGCAGCACTGGGGTGGGTGGCCGTGGAGGAGAACCCACAGCCCCACGCGCGGAACATCGTCAGCCACCGCACCCAACACGGGACTTAACGACAGGATGGACGGGCTCCGGTTTATCGGGGATAACGGGGTCCCCACACGCCACTCTGGCTGTACCTATCATCCCTCTTCTCTTTAGACACCTCCTGTCCAGCGCTGGGGCTAACTGGGTGTTGGGAATTTATTTTAGGCTTCCTGGTTGCGAGGTCTGGGCCACAGGGATGGCTGCGAGGATCACCCACCTGCCCAAGTTCACGGTCGGGGGTTTGGCTGAGTGCTTTCCTACAGATTCGCCAGGTGGGAATGAAATGAGATGGAGAGAAAGCGACCCAGAATCAATTTCTTTCTATCATTTTATTTTATCTGACTAGAGAACTGTCTAAATACAGACTCAAGGACTCTGAAATCTTTCTTCATGGCTTGGCCTTAGAGTGAATTTACATTTTATTACATAGATCATATTTTTTTCCTCCGTGCTGACAACCATGGACAGTGAAAGTGAGAGAATAAAGAGATACTGACAAAACAAATACATAGATCATTAAAGCAGCCTCAGTCCCCCAGTTCAAAACGGGCCTCTGCTCATATGCAGCTCACAGGTTACACAAATTTTCGTAAGCATTTTTAATACAGATGACATATCACCTCATTACATAATTACATGATGCTTTGTAATGGCTCAGTGATTTGGGGGAGATAAAAACTTCTCTGGCAAGCTCTGTGCAATCATAAGCTCTAAAACTCCAGAGGGGATTGCCAGGTTCTATATATGTTTTTGTCAGTTTTTTAATTTGATATTTCCCTGAAATCATTAGAGTGTAATGGGCTATAAAGTAGGAAACACACTTTTCTTTTCTTTTCTTTTCTTTTCTTTTCTTTTCTTTTCTTTTCTTTTCTTTTCTTTTCTTTTCTTTTCTTTTCTTTTCTTTTCTTTTCTTTTCTTTTCTTTTCTTTTCTTTTCTTTTCTTTTCTTTTCTTTTCTTTTCTTTTCCTTTTTTCTTTTTTTTTTTTTTTTTTTTGCAAATGCAGTCATTTAAATAAAGCTGCCAAAATAAAAGTTAGTTAAATTTCAAATAAAGGCCAAATTCATCTTTTCATCTTTTTCTCTGGATTAATACTTCAAGGACAGTAAAAGTGTTAGGCCAGAAGAGAAAAAAATACACTTAATGGAACAAAGTTGCTCAGAAGCAGAAATTAACAGATAATGTTACAACACGATTTGGCATTTAATCATTTTTGCTAAGGATAAGTGCAACTTAGAATAAGTTACTTTTGTAAAGATCATGTCATACCTTGTGGCCTTCTTGCTAAGCTATTAACTTGTGTGAATAACTGCTACAGGGACAGGGACATCGGTTGTGTAAGCCCACAAGTGCTAGCAGAACCAAAATCTGTGTAATTCAAGTGTGGCCAAGTCTCTTCTGTAACTTTTAATGGTGTAATAATGTTGCTTTTTCTATGCCACACTGCCATGTAGTACACCTTTGCAAAAAGCTGCTGTTTTACAGCCCTGAAGATGCCTGAAGATGAGCTTCCTATACCCTACGAGCCTCCTGAGCAATTAACTCTTAAATGGCACAATGCCTCGAAACCAACACGTTTGCACAAATACATCTTCTTGTTGCATGAGCCTACAAATGAATCGGTTCTCTTATTAACAGGAGAGCACACAGAAACAGGATGATGAGCCTCTCTGAAAATTAAGCTTCTTGTTCTTCATAACGGGGCGGTTCACTGGAGCTCCCTGTTACCCCTGGGGGGGGGGGGCTGCAGCCAGCGTTGCCCACAGTGTGCCCACCGCATTTCTTGCAATCCTACACAAGCAGTGAAATAGGTAGGTAGATGTTGAACTATCTGTGTGGAAGATAATTGTTGCCTGCTTTAACTGATAGGTTAATTAGCACTGAAATTAGTGGGTTAGTTTGGGGTGGGAGAAAGGGAGTGTTCTGATTAATGGATTAATAGTATTGAGTTATATACTTCATTAGATACTTGCCTCCATGAGACCCTGAAGTGACCCATTAAATCATGCCTGATCCTAAATGATTGAAGGTCCCCCATCCTTGTGAGAGAAGCCAAAAGCTACCTGGCTGCCAGCCTGACAGGCACCGTGCAAAGTCCTCGGCCCCTTCTGTTGCCTCTGGGTTGGGAATGAAGCTTTTACCGTGCCGGACCTCATGCAGAGTTTCAGGAGTCGGCTTCCTCGCTGCTGTTACGTGTTTACCACTTAAAGAGAGGTCTAGCAGAGTTCGTATGGGATGTTTGACTGAAAATAGAAAAAAAAAAAAAGTCGATGTGCTACTGGGAAATGCATTTTCAAATACATCATTCAGCTACTCCCTCCCTTAGGCTTATCCTATCACCTTGTCCTGGAACATGCCACCGGGAGAGTCAAAGGACTGGCTTCCCAGCAGATATTAAAATACTGCCATTTTCATGACAAATCAGGGAAAACCTGTTCAGTGAAGCAGACACAAGCTCATTAGTCTACAGGAGCTTAATTTGCTGATGGGTGTGCCGCAGAGCCTTCACTAAACTGCACCCGTGCTTTTCCTAGTTCTGCAAGACTGATCCTGGAGCGAGTGGCTGGATTGCACAACGCCCCGAGCATGAGAACTGTTAGCATCAGAGAGACCATAACATCCAGGAGACACTTAACCTTGCCTCTGAGCCCTACCAGCACTAGGCCTTTTAGAGAAATAAAAGTGAGGTATTTGGAGGAGTTAGATAATACTTTGTAACCCAGATGCATTTCGGTATATATCTACTGAACACAAGGCAGTGAGTAGGCAGCAGCTACGATTATTTCTCCAGTTCCTGATATTAAAGTATTTCTGGGTTGATTAAACAGGCAGGTCTGTAAAGGTGTCTGTTAAATTGAGTTGCCTTTTGTACAGCTGCATCGTCTTCATGTCTTCTCAAGAAAACTGAATTTTTCTGACAAGTGCATGTCACACTTCCATATCTCACATTGATTCTCCATTAATCTGCATTTCCTTTAGCACTTTAAAGGGAAGTTACGCAGAGCTACATGGTGTCCTGATTAACACCTGAGTGCAGAAGCATTTTTGGTGTGCTTGATTATTAATAGAACAAGTGTAGTTAATTGCATTGGTTGAATCATCCCTGTCACTGATTAATGACTAAGCGCACTCCTTGTGTTTTCCAGATCTTCTTAGACTGGAAAAGAAAAGCACAGAGATTCATGTACTATCTGAAAGGACTTTTTATGATAAAGACAACTGTTTGTAGAGAGAACATTTGATATCTTATTATAGAGTGTAAACATATACCATCTAAAATTAAACAATTTTAGTCTTGGCTTTTGTTGCAGTCATAGCAATGCGTGACTGATGCAACTCAGTGTGATACAAAGTGCTTTCTGAAAGATTTAATAAAGTGCTTCTCCTATAACTGAATTTAATCAAACTACATTTAAAACAACGCCGTGCCAGTCATGAAAATAACTGTAAAATGTAGGAATGAAAGTATTCTATATGCTGCGTTTATGCTACAGGAGCGTCCTTATGCAGCCTCACTCCTCAATAGTTCAGTATATGCTAATACCATCATCTCTTTTTGAATTTTAAATCTCAGGAAAAAAAAGGTGGGTAAGTTCCACACAGTACTGCTGTTTTTTTTAAATTGTCTTCATTCACATTTTCAACAGTTGCCCTCACTGTTCAATGGTCTTTCTACAGCCCTGACAGAGTTAAGTACTTGTATTTTTAGAGGTGCAAAGAAATCAAAATAGCAATAGCAAAAACCTGAGTAAAGAGCATATAAGCCTGTGATACAGGGCACCAGGTCTATGGAAAAAATACCGTCTGCCAAATAACTTGATACATAATGAGAAATACAATGAATAAAGGTAAATGCAGGCCAAAGCTAACACAATTGCACCGAAGCCACAGAAACAACGAAAAAAGAAAGGTGCCATTGACACAGCGTAGGGGATCCACATAATTCAAGAGTCAGTGTGTATTGAGAGAAGAAAATACAACCTCACTGGTATTCTTGCTGGATTTGATGGAAACATTTCCCCAGATGGACAATGAACCTCTCCCATTCAGCAGCAAGATCCACATTTTCAGTGATTACTTCTAAGTCTGCTGAGGAGCCATCGTTTGAAATGCTTTAGCATTTACCTCGCTTCATCCATTTCAAATGATAGTCTTGCGCAGCAATTATCACTGCATCACTATATATCTTGGCTGCTTGATAATGGCTAGGGTAATCATTTCATCGATCAGGTTGCCACTGCCCATGGTCTCCACGTTTGCAGGTCTCTTCCAAGAATATGCCATAGCCTCTTAGAGGCAAGCTCCACTGGGAATACACCTAATTTTCCACTGTTGAGGAACTGCTCATCCAGCGATGGATCCTCGTAGCTGCAGTTCCTTTGGGAATGCAGCATGACTTCTGGCTCTCAGCAAAAGGGTAGTGAGGAAGGTGCCATATTTAGGGCACACAGTGTGACTCGCCTCCCTGATGTGGCACATGGGCTAGCAGAGGTTTTCTCTTGGTTTATACTAGCAGCAAATCATATTCTTTTTCTTCTTTCTGTACATTACGTTGCCTGGTGAGTGGGGAGAATAAATCTGGTTTTCTGGCCATCTCCTGGCTACCTCTACCCATGCACATGCTTTAAGTGGGAAACTCAGACCCAGAGGCTGTTGAAGTTCCTATATCAAAACCATCTATCAAGCACTTTGAGTGGTCCCAAATACAAATGCACGGGTGCATCAGTGCGCAGAAATTGCTATTTTTCAGACTGAAATCTAAGCCTCCCTTTTCTCCCCAAAGGGATGCCCTTTGTGTGTTTCTGTGGTACCTTGATGACTTTGATGCCTCAGCAGCGTGTGGTATCATGGGAGCCACGTGACAGTAAAGAAACTCAAAATAAATGTCAAAAGCTCAGCAAAGAATGACTCAGAGCAGGAGAGTTGGAGGAAGTGGGTGGAGAATTACCAAGTTTCTACACATTTATCAGGCTTAGTCATAATCTAGCTGCTGAGAAGCTAAGCTATGGAAAAAACTGGAAAAAAATGTAGGCATGTGAAGTGCCACTCCAGGTGCCTCAGCAAATTGAAAAAAATCAGACCTGGTGGCACCTCTGAAGCACAGGTGCAGACAGCAGCACAACAGAGGTTTCTGAAGGTCTCTGTTAGATTAAGAAGGTTAATCTTGTCATGGATCTACTGCAGGCTAAATGACGGGAGGAAAGCTTCACCCACTTCAGACTTCACTTGAGGACAGGGAGTGACCGATGGCTTGGCTTGGTATGACACAAGGCAATGTTTCATTTTGGTTTTGGCAGCAGCAAACTGATGAATGCTGGCATCCGCAAATATCTCAGTGGAAAATTTAATTCTTACAGAAACTGTATTTCACATTGAAGAAAATTTCTGTTCAGCCAAAAAAAAAAAAACTTTTGTGACAAATTTCTCAGCTTATGGGTTGGTCCACGTTACTTTTTTTATAGCCCTTGATAATTTTTTTCACTGGAATACAAATCTATCAGTTTCTGAATGTTGTTGGTTGTTGGCTGTAGAAAGTCCTTGCAGTGGAGATTCGAGGCAGATTTGTTTACATTTTCATTTATACAGCCCTCTAGCCATAGCTCAGGCCTTCCTGCATAATTTCAAGAATTTATCGCATTTTCATGTAGCCGATGACAGAATACATTATACAATGCAAAGGTTTTTTTAAAAAAATCTAAGAGCCATCAAGATGCCACAAAAAGACAGCGAGCTACATTTTGTCTTTTATTGGCCATCTGCCATCCCTGGGATGGTAGTCAATAACGATCTGTCAAACAATTAACACAGCTAATAAATAGTCACAAAGTAACCTAATTTGCCAACCACTAGTAGCCACCAGTTGGAAATTAATGTACTGTAGCTATTTGGTACCACACCTGACACCCAACCAGATGGAAAGGAAACATGATAGAAGAGATGATGATAAATGAGGAAAACGACATGCAGCGTTAACAAGTATTTAGACACGGAAACTCACTTTCTGCCAGGTACAGGGATGTGACTAGTACCTTACAAGGGAAATAATGCTGCAAGAACTGCTGAGATGCCACATAAAACCACTGTTCTCCATATGCCTCTGCTATCCATGGTGAAGTCTGGAAATGTTCTGGGTTTTCTGCTGACACTGAAATTTCCAATTTCATCATTTCAGCAACGAGAAGGAGGGTGCAGAATACTAATGAAGCATGTGGCATCCATAATCAGGGCTCCTCAAATCCTGCAGAATTCTCCTGATTGATTTTGAGGTCTGAAGGGGCTGTTTTGGTAACCTGGTCTGGTTTTGTGAGAAGCGCAAGTTGCAGAACTGCACCCAGTAATTCTTTCATCAAGCCAATAACTTCTATTTGAGCTGCAGCATGATGTGATGATTTGGGAAATCAGTCCCTGTATCACTTACGAATTCCAGATTGATTTTTGAAATCTGTGCTGCAATGACCTGAATCTTTACATGTTCAACCTCATGCTGTGTATTGGAGTCCAGCTGGGGACTGGCACACGCATGCCTATCTATGAACAAGTCAGTCATTAAAGACATTGTGTGGAATAGACTTAATTTGGGGAGAACAAAAGAATAACAGAATTGTCGATATTGCCACTTTTCTCTAAGCTCTCTGTGGGGTTCTGAGAGCTGAGAGAGCGTAATTTCACCATATCCATGCAAAGAGATCAGGGATTAGTGTCATGCCTTAAATTCATGAAGCCTGCAAAATTCAGAAGAGATGCTCAGAAAGAAAGGGAAGCTTAAGCAGAACAGAAAAACAGTGGGTTCTGCTTTTATAAAGAAGACGTCTTCCTTAATGCTGGGATCAGACAAAATAAAGAAATTTTATGTAACACTACCCTCGGAAAAGGAGTGTTTGTCTCTTTTCTGTTTATGAACCACTTAGGCTTCTCTTCAATTATCCAAATACATTAGTGAACGCAGACAAAAAAATCAGTGGCAAATTCAGTCTCCATGAAACACTTTTTAATTCCTGACTCCCTCTTCCTGCATTCAAACACAGACAGCTGCGGCTCAGGGCTGAAAAGATTCAATGCTTTTGAAATTCATGGAAATTGCTGAGAAATTCATGGGAACTGCTCCCTCCTGTGGAGCAGATGCTGAGCAGAAGCAGTTTGCCCACTGCCTGGAATCGCAGCAGCGGCTGCAGCCACCACCCAGGGACCGCGGGCCACTTTGGTCATCATCTCTGCGTGGTGGCCAAGGGACCTTACTACCATAGGTGGGTACAAAGCTCCAGCTGCCATTCTGGGAAGGGCCATCATGTCCAGGTGGAGAGCTCGCTGCAGCAGCAGCAGCAGCTAACAGCAGGCAGGTGGTGGAGAAAGGAAAAAAAGAAAATGCCCCTTAACTGCGTTGCAGCAAAACGATTAATTCCACTGCAAGAATTATGCAAAATCATTGCATTTTCCAAGCCTGGATGGGAATGGATGGGGCAGCTTACACCTCTTGGAGTCAGGGCTGATGTGGTCAGAGCAGCACGGGGCTGCGTATGCCTTGTACCGAGTTTTAAGGTTGTTTTTGCCTTGTGAAATTCTGGACGTAACTCGCTGTAAAATGAAAATATCAGATTCCACAGCACAGTTTCATGGCATTATTATAGCCCTGTGGAAGTCAGGCAGCTGAAGCTTCAGGGACGGGTGAATTGCAGTGCCTCCGAGGGCACGGTCGCCCTCGTGCCCCGGTGGCAGTGCTCTCTTGCCCTCCCGTGTCGTCCAGCAAGGCCCTGCGCCATCTCGGGTTGTGTTCATAAGAATACATGGTGGTTCAGGGAGCTAACTAAAAATACCCTGATTAAGAAAAAACAAATTAAAATCACAAATCCAGAGTGTTTCCAGAGCTCACGCACAATCCCTGAATGGAGGAGTTGCCCCGTACCAGAACAGGCAGCTGCAAGTGAAGCGGGACTGATCTTGCCATGGGAGATGCTGTATGACAGCATCCTCCACCCGTTCAATTCCAGTTTATTCCTGAACACCCAGCGCACCCACACTGCCGAGCAGTGCCGGGACTGCCGTATCTGCTTGCATTAACTTAGTCCAGGTACCGGCCACTGCGGCACAGGACTCGCTCGTTCATCTCCTCCCCATCTGCAGCTCCTGCTGCTGCGCTGCTGTGTCAGCCTCCCTACAAATACAGTCTCCTGCGGACATTTCACTTCATCTCTCACATCAGTGAACATCCTCAGAGAAGCCTGTCCTGTACTTATGCTTTTATTATTTTGTTTCTGTGCCTAGGGGAGCTGGGCACCTGCCACTCGCTGAGCAGTCTGGCAGGGAAAGCCGCAGCGAGTAGTTCAGCTAATAAGGAGCCACAAAATACAGATGTGCAAAAGGTCACCTTCTACCTCAGCAGTCCATCCTATCTTATCACGTTTCAGGCTGTACATGATACCAGATGAGACTGGTTTGTGAGTGTAGATGTGTTTCAGGGAGGCTAACAAATGTCACTGAACACAAGGAAGTTGTCTAATCACATTAAATACGTCATTATTAGTGTTAACCTGGGTTTCATAGGTGCTGTTGAGCCTCATCTAAATAGGTTTTCTCCACCCAAAATGTTCTCAGTCCTGCATAATGCATGAGCGGCAGATCCTTCTTTGGCAGGTTCAAGTGTAGATTGGACAAGTCGAAAGGAAGGACAAGGGAAAAACAAAGGTATTGTGAGTTGAAGCGAGGTACTGTGGTTTTTAATTCATTTTTCAATTATTCTTTCCACTTTCCCTTCCCTTTCTCTTTCCTCCCTGAGCAGCAGTTAATCAGCACCTTTGAGCATTCATTTCCTCCATTCCAGAAACTCTATGGAAAAGTACAAGTATATAGGGAGAAAAATAATAAAAAGTAAAATATATGATATTGGCATACCCATGCCCAGCAGCATAATTTATAATGTATTCATGCTCTTGTCAATCAAAAAATGCAAATTTAGAAAGATGTGCAAGAGGCAGAATAGATGAGAACTTAATAAAAATATCTGCTCAAAAGCAATGAAGAGACCGTCATGTCTATGTCCCACAATGTAGCAAAAGAGTCTAGACAGAGTTAAAAGAAAGCAAAGCAATTTTATATGCAGGCTATCACGGTGTGGGTGGCTCGGTGAAAGAAGAAATGGTGACAAATGCATATGGATGTAGACGCACACACACACACACAAGTGATTTTATAGTGGGAACTTTGACAGACCTCTGGGACAGGCTGTGAAAGCAGATGCAGGATTGAAAAAATCTTGAATGCTGACTGGGGAGGATTTCAATTATTTTGACACTTATGAAATGAAATGGAATGATTTCAGAGAAGATGTTTGTTCCTGGGAAAAGCCAAGAGCTGTCTCAGTACTCAAAGTGTCAGAAAAAAATGCCAGAAACAGGCCTTTTTTCAATGCTGAAAGGAACTAAGGCTGTTTCCAGACCATCTGAATGAAGAGGTGGGTTACGTCTTGTATCAGCCATGAAGTTTTGGCATGAGATGGACCAAAAAGCCAGGTGAATGGGAAGATTTCCATGATGTGAAATGGAGTATCTCTTAAAGCACCTTTTCTCCCCGCTCCTGGAAGATACACATTATTGCTAGTTGTTTGCCAAACCTGTAACTAAAGAACAGCTTCTCTTTGGGTTTTTTAAAATGAAATAATACAAAACCACAAGCAGAGTCCAGTGGTGTATTGCATCTGGTATTCTGAATGAAGCACAAGCACATTCACATTCACTGTCTCTGCAAAGCAGAAAACAGTCAATGCAATAAGATGCTTCTCCTAAGGGTGCGTGAAGACATTAAAGCTTAGGTTCTGGCTAGGAGCTTCTGTAAAAATGAATAACCCAAAAGGTAAAACTCAAACAGTAAGTAAGAACAAAATGTAGGTGGTCAAATATATTAATTCACTAAAGAAATAACTCCTTGAGGACTGGAAAGTAGCTAGCTGACCCCATTATTTAAGAAAAAGTCCTAGGTGCACGCTAAAAAAAAAAAAAAAAAAAAAGATCAGAAAACAGCATAATTTAATAGAGAAAGTCACAAAAGTTTTTTGAAGATCAAATAGAAAAAAAAGCAGAGGAAAGTCTACAGAATTAAACACAGTCAACAAGATTTCAGAAAAGTCAGGCTTCAGTAAGTTTTGCAAATTCTTCAAAAGCATGAATTGCCCTGGGGGTTGCAAGGACCAAATGTTCAGGTTTTCATAAAGACTTTACCAAAGGCTTATCCGGGGAGTATGTGTCTAAAGTGTGAAACCATAGAGTCAGAAAAATTTTAAGCAGATGCCATTTTACAGTGCTTTCCTCTAAACTGGGGGAAGAAGCAGTTACTGCCTTCAGCAGAGTGACAAATGGCAAAAGACATGGAATTAGGAAGCTGAACTCTCCAAAATCAAAACAAATATAGTAGCAAACAAATATCTTAGTTGTAGGTGGTGTGTTCTTCTGGACTTTAAAAAATCGGTGAATTCTGCTTTTAATTGCATTTGACAGGCTATGGGATTTGGCATAAATTGTGAATAGCCATGGACTCCTATGGGCCCAGATCAAATGAGCACAGTGATCAATATTTATCATATATGAACTCAGAGCTGGATGGAAACAACTGTGATTTAATTATGGGGGGTTTTTTTCTGTACTGGACTGTGGCAAAACCAAATTCTAATTAAATAATAGCCTGAAACAAAATTGGATCCTGTCAAGCATATGGTCATCTTTTTTACTCACCTGGTCATTTAAAATTTCAAAAGGAAAGGTAATTTCAAACAGAAAATGAAACATTTTACTCAGGGTGTGGAGTGGGATGTTTCAACAACTTCAAATTATTTTTTTCCAGAACAGGGAGATTTTTCCATGTCTTTTTGTCCCCTATAGAGATTTTTGATGAATTTGCACTTCTATTAAAAAAAAAAAGAAGAAGAAATGGTGAATTCTCAATCTGTTCTATACAAAAAATCATGAAAGTCTCACAATATGGCTGGCAGTCACGGCACCCGTTATTAGATCCCAGCCTTCAGCAGAGATTTCTAGACATATATAAAAATACTTAGTTGAGAGGAGAACATTTGATCAGCTGCAGAAAGAATAAACACAACAGAAACCAGAACACTGAATGCAAATGGGTCCATCACCAAGCAAGATACAGAAATTCAGGGAATGGTGATGTCCATCATTTGGCCCGGCAGGCGGGTGAGCTGCTGAGGTGTTTACTGCCTGCTCCATGGAGACCCATGGGATAAGGGCTCGTGAACCGGCACAGAGGTGGCTCAGCTGGTCCTTAAAGCTCTAGTTGCTACGTGCTCTTACTTGCAGGGTCACTATGCATTTGTTAAAGATTTTGCAGAAGCCATGGCATATTTCTCATGCCACAGGCTGCTACAAGCCAGCCATGAGTGCAATGGGCAGTGGGAGGCAGGCGGGAAAGGTAAGGATATCCAGAGGGAGATGGTCTTCCACTTGCTAAACCACCACCCAATGGAGGTCAACAGAATGTAAAGAATAGAGACATTCCTTCCGAATGCTAAATAGTGTTTTTAAGTGCTGAAATTCACAGATGGAATCACTAAGAGAGAAAATTTCAGATAATGATGTGCTCCTTGAACAAGGACTAAAGAATATTTATTGTAATACAACAGACCATTGAAAAAAAGCAAAACCTTGTCTGTATCTAAAAGAGACTCTTATTTATGTTTCAAATATTTCCAGTACTAATATTTTTCTTCATATAAAGAACTGCAGAAAATATTTTAGGAATAATTTTCAAGGCACTCGCAGTTTGGGAGGCATCAGTTCAAAAGATCCCAGTGGGTGACCTCTTACCCTGGCTTTTTCTTAAGAGAAATAAAATAAAGTAAAGCTTGCAAAATAAAACTTGCCAGAAAAGTCCCTGGGAAGCAGGCACTACTAAGAAACGCACGTAGATAAATGCAATGGAGCAGTCCAAGATCATTGCTGCCTCCTTATTGACCTGAGCTCCTTTGTGCCCACTCTGGCCAGCGCAGGCTCTGCGCCTTTGCTTCTTTGATGGATACACAAGCATGAGCATGTAAAGAGGAACCTTTTTTTGGAACTCAGATTCAAGCCCTTGCATGTAAGCGGGCGCATCGTGTCCCATCTACTTCAAGGAGAACTGGAATTCACCGGGCAGATGGTACAGATGAAAAGGAGGCAGCTTTTGCTGATGGATGCTGAGCTCCTTCTTTGCTCCATCCATGGCATGGGTACATGGCCAACACAGGAGGAAATCTAACTAATAGGAAGCTAGGAAGAGTGTGGATGCCCACAGTCCTTGGTTTACGAGTGCCCATAAGCTACTAAACAACCTGCGCAGCAAAAGCAGCACTGGCAGATTTATCCCAGGCTGTCAAGCTCGTATCAGAGCACAGGCATGGCAGGATTTCATGGTGACATTGGCCACAGAGCAGCTATTTACATATAGGCCTTTAGGGCTACATCAAGGTCCTTTTTGTTTTTCTGTAGTCCTGGCCCTGGTTCTTGGAGCTCTCTCATTTATGCCTACAAGCTGCCTTTCTGTAAAAGCTGCTAGAAGGGAAGCCAAACACCCACCCCTGGTCTGGGGGAACTCAGTGCGCGACATAGCCCTGACCCTTATGGACCTTTCCTTCCCCGTGAGCGCTCGGACCCCACAGCCCATCCCTCGGGGCTTTTCACGCCTGTATGGGCAGGCAGCTGTTAGCTTTCTCTTGATGGCACAGGCATTTCTAGGGGACGAGCTAGCGGCAGGGCAGCCACCCTCACTCAGCAAGGTCTGCTGTCAGCTCTGGCTCCGCACGGAACCATCACCTGGGGCTGCGCTCTCCCGGTGCTCCATACCCGGCACGAGCCGGACACAGCAGTAATCCAAATATCATATTTCTACCTTCAAAACTTCCTGCGGGCATGCAGTTCTGTTCTCCACGGAAGAACCACAGACATTTTTTTACCAATATCTGCCTCTTAGATTCAGCCAGCAGCAGGCGGTTTTGCCATGTTGTCCTAGAGATGACTTGAAGCAGATGGAGGAGGGCATGGAGTCGCCCTCATTTTCCATCTGGCACCATCTACTTTTAGCTCCACAACTCCTTAGGAGGGTTTGAAGTCTCCTGGCTAGCACTGTCTGCTCCAGCGGAGCCGTACCCCCAGACGGTGCCCCCGATGCCGCAGTGCATCATGTACTGCACGCTGCACAACTCAAAAAACTTTCCAGACCTTCTATGGATGTTTTTATGTTAAAATAAAAGCAGATGATGTATTGAAGACTGCCGCACATACTGTATTTATGCAGCACATAAAAAGTTATAGGAATTTTTGCTAGCTTTAATAAAATATATTTGAATACATGTGATCGTGGTGCAATATAAGACAATAAACCCCAAAATTTTCTCAAAGGGAGATCCTTGCAGAAAAGCATGTTTTTGGCTGCCATAAATGCAGACCTACTGTGTTAGAGCATGCCATAAGCAAGAGCTCAGCCAGTATAGACATACGGATTTCTGGTTCAATATTTACAAATATCCTCATCAAGTAAAAAATTTATATGGGACATACAACCTGCATTTACTAAACTACAGTGGTCTTGAAATGCTTAGTTTTATTTCACTATTGTAATCCAGTAATAAATTTATTTATGCTGGTGGGAGTGCATTCATTTGAGCAGACTCTCAATGAGTACACATGCAAACTTTTTGTTTATTTACTCCTTTATAACTTATTTACCCATTTATAAACTTATCTGGAGAAACTTTAATATATTTCTACTGGCTTCTGCTAGCTGAGGACTCATCCTAATTAAGGGCAAATAGTGATAAACGTGTACAAGCTTATGTATCTTTTCATGGTCCAATGGAAACATAGTCCATGAGAATAGAGAACAGAACATAATAGAGAACATAATAATGAGAATAGAGGACATAACAGAGAACTTAATAGAGAATGTAACAGAAACACATTGGTGGAAGTGGCATTCCTTCAGGAGCAATCCCAGTAATACTGAATTCTAAAGTCATTTACAACTCAGGACCTCAGAATTGGGGGAAAAAAGCAGTCAGGTAGCTATTAAATATGTAAAGACCTTTTGAAATGACCTCAGCAACAACAAAAAGCCCTAGTTGTAACTGTTGTGGTGTTTATGAACAGGACTGTGTGGTATGATTGACTGTGCTAGAAGGGCTTGCCAGTCCTGTGACCTGTGTTACTATCTTCATTGATTATTTGTGGCTAGTAATAGGTTTAAAATCCCACCTTTTAAATTTTGATTAACATGGCGTTTGACACATGTGGCACTTGTATAGTATTTCTATACAACTAATTAACAGGCACAATTCTTCAAAGAAATGTATGGACAAGACTGAAACCTTATTCTGCTTGCATGAGAGTAGAGAAGATTGCACAGTACTCTGCATCTTTTCCCATTGTAATAATTGTTCAAAATGTAGACAATACACTTTATGTCATGTATAAGGCAGAACATTTATGAAGTCTGGATCCAAAGTTTGGTTTGAATTTAAGCATCCTCCTCAAGACCCAATTTTCTTATGCAATTTGGGTTTGGGATCGGTTTTCAGGTGGAGTTGCTATTATTTTATATTAATTTATTTCTGATATTTCTGTCTCTGAATATCAAAATAATTTCAGCCTGGTATTATCTTATTGATTTAATAGACTTTAAGGTTGAGTTTAGCTTAGATCCTTTTAAACAACAGTGCTCTCATAAAACAAAGCAAACCAAAAAAACCCAAACAAAACAAACCAAAAAAACCCAAACGCAACAAACCAGTTTACCTTGATCTCTCTTAACATGAAAGCACACATTGTCATGTGGACAGATTCAAGTGGCCATTTGCAGGCTTTCATTGTCGCGCATTTCCTACCATTTAATAAAGACCACGATTTCTTTCCTGTCCCTGATGCACGCATTTGTCACTCGATCCTTCCTGCCACAGCAGGGCGAGCTGCATCCTTGAGCTGGGAAGAGGCAGCAAACACAGCATGCAGTGCAGGTATCCACAAACCACGGCCAAGTGAGCGCTCCCCCTCCTTCGCCCAGGGTGACCCCTCGCTGGTTTGTCTCATCCGTAATATCAGAAGTTTCACAGAAGCCCTGCGTGGTTTTGCAGAAAACTTTGGCACGTTTCTACACATTCCCCAACTCACAGTCACCTTTTGTTAGCATTTGATAAACCTTCGCTTTTCCCAAGCTTGTGTTTAATTTAGAAACAATGTGTTAGGCTTGTCTAAAAGAAGAGGAAGAAGAAGAAGAAAAAAAAAGGGAAAACAGGTTTTGACTTAGAGAACTTCAATGTGTGAAGTTGTGCTCTTGGCAAAAACAGGACATAAAATTTAAAATTTTCAAAAAGATGCATGGTGTTTTAGTCATGTTAGTCCAAACAGAGCCACCAGAGACTCAGACAGAAAACACTGCTCTTTGCTGGAAAAATCAGAAAGGATAACATCTGTTTTTCAGAAGGGCTCTTTTTCCCCATTAAAAACATTAGTCCACTTTTAATATCATGAATTACAAAAACATGGGGGCTTTTGTCCTAATATACATACTACTGCTAAGATTGCAGAAGATTTCAGTTAAACTTCAAGAGCAATTCAAGTTTTTAATCTATAAAACTGTATGTAGTAATGTTTGATTCTTAGTCTGAGTTCAAGAAGAGCAATGAGAATTCGAAAAAACAACAAACTAAATATTTAAAACTGATGGTGTGGGATCCCATTAACAACACATCTGTTTATGACACCCCTCCAAAATGTTTTTGTTAAAAGGAAAAAAACTATTTGAAAATAATTCTTCAACCTTATTTGAGTTTTAAATCTAAGAATTCACAATTTCTTACAATTGGGTTTCTTATCCTTAAGAACCCTTTGTGCAGATTAAACATTTCAGGTTTCTCATGATATGTGGGAACAAATGTCAAAAATTTCATGCTCAGAGTTATGAGCTACTTGGTTTAAAGACACTTTTTCCTATTTTCTTTTGTAAAACTGTGACACACCAGACCTAATAAAAAACTCAGCATGAAATATTTCAGAAGAATTTGCAAATACTCCATGAGGAGAAGCAGCCCCAGGAAGAAAGAGCCATAGACAGACTTACAACACAGTGAAGCCAATTAGAGAGTTTTCCTACATTTCTGTGAGGTTTTGGCCAAGGTCTGCTGCCCGGGTCCATGGTAGAACTTTCCCTCAGAACATCTCACAGCACTTCTCAGCCATTGATGATGGAGTTTGGTCAGATCTCTTTTGAGATTGGGAAGATTTACACCCATTTTCCTTTTCCTTATGTTCAAGCTATGTGAGAAACCTAAGAAAGATCCAAGGTCTCCTCAATGCATCTTATACTTTTATCACAAACTGCTCAGTTGTTTCATGCAGGCATTTGTGAATGATGGTTAACATTTGAAGCAATTTCATTTTGTAGGAGCCTGATTCCTTATTCCACATGTAGGTTTTTTTACAAGGATTATAATACACATTTTGAAGAGCCCATGTAACAGTATCAGGCTTGCAGGTTTAACAGCAGAAAATGCGGGAGAGGTGGAAACCCAAGGTGGCACATCCAGAACAGGAATATCCCCGGCACGGCAGAGCAGCCTGAGGCAGGGCTGTACGTGTTTGCCCGCTGAAGGATCCGGGATAAAGACAAATAATCCTGGCGTGCTCCTGAAGACTGAAGCAAATGGTGCCAGATGATGACTGCTAGATGTACTGGGAAGTGAAAAGAAATTGAACTCCGTTAGATGATCGTTTCTAATGTACATAAGCGATGTTACAAGATGGCTGGTTGGGTGGTAGGCAAATGAAGAAAGATGGCTTCATGTCACTATTGCTGACTGCGACTGAGGAGATCCAGGCTGAGCAATGTCAGACAACTACTGCTTCGTGGATATTTGGGGAATGAAGATGAACAACGTCAGAGGAAAACTGCTAAGGAAATGTAAGTCAAACAAAGATAAATAATATCAAAGGATTATTACAGAGACTATATAGGGGAATGAAGATAAATAAAGTCAGTCAGTTGCTGAGCAGATATTAGACAAACAAAGCTGAATATAGTGAGATAAGAAAGATGTACAGCACAAAAGATGCCTACAAAAGATTCCTTTAAATTGGGTAAAGAAAAGAACAACTAGTGTTCTCTCCCTACAAACAGATCATTGTTTTCTTTCCCTCCTATTTTCTGCACAGATTTCCGCTTCACTCCTAAATCTGCCAGTTTTTATAATTTTCTTTCTCACTTGCTCCATTTCCCTCAGATATTTACCTATTGTCATATTTGGCCAGGAAAAGACCTGGAGTTTGGGACTAGATCCTTTTCCTTCTATAGTAGCATCACTGTTAAAATTATGATGGAACAAAACGACTCTGATGTGACTGAGGATGAAATTTGGCACAAATCACTTTGGACAGAAGTATAAACAACAGAAGATACATAAAGAATAAGAAATGTCAAGTAATGATACCTGCTGAGAGGAAAAAGAGACAAGCTCATTACTATAATTACAGAAGACTCCAAACCAACATACTGGAATTACATGGCCCATCACTGGGACTGGATTCACCAGTCCCTTCTGGTTACTGATCTGCTTGTGTGAAAACTGTGGGTTTTCAGGGGAAAAGGGAAATCTGACATTGTCCAGAAAAAAAAAAGAATTAGGCGTTACTTGATGTGAATTACACAATAAATAGCCAAGTGGGTAATGACAAATAGATTGCACCTCTGTTCTAAAATGAAGTAAACAGCAAATAAAAGCCTCATTTGTAGGGTTTTCTCAATACAGAACCATCCTTCCTAATGAACTGTATTACCACTGTCTCCCTCTTTCCGTAATATACAATTGCTAGGGCAGTTTCATTGATAAACTTGGGATTGTTTACAACTTAATTTGTTGCTTAGCATGAGGATTCGTGTGTGCTGTGTCTGTGTGATCAGAACATGGTTCAGACTATATTTCTGCACTGTAACCAGTGAACATTTATACTTTATCGTTAGACCTTTATGTGCTACAGAATGTGAGATGACTGGGATAATAAAACTACTGTATGAAAAAAAATAAATAAAAAACTGTGAACTACCCTTTTAAAGTTAGGCAATTTACTGGGACCTTCATGGAAGAAATATTATCTTTCTTGCTGTGTAGTTGTTAACATAACCAAGGTAAAACGTCCACTTTTAATATGTGTACAAAGCCTGTTACTTCAAGTGTGTAGTTAGCTGTTGGCACAAGCTTATAGGGCAGGATAGTTTCCTGACCAACTTTCTATAGTTAACAGTATGTCCAAAATCTTACTTTCTTTGTAATTTAATGATGCATGTGTGTTCACTATATTCTACCAACACTGAAGATGTGACACGTGAAGATTCATCTATCCCAAACATACAATGTTTTCTGTTGAGTTTACAGTCAATAAGAAATATTAGGTCCCGGATTTTAGGCTTTAGAACTTAGTCTGAATGAATCTAGGCTGAACAGCCCAGGTAAATGAGACAGAACACACAGTTCTACTGTGCAGACAGGACTAAAATGAAACCAGAAATAGCTGTATTAATCATGTATGGGCAAGCGGAAATATCTGCTGTGCCAGTGTCAGAATTTGTCAACAATACAAGGTCAGCACAGGAAATGGTTCAATTATATATAATCAACTGCCATATATTGCACTCTTCCTAAGCGCAACAACCAAAAAGAGGACTACAAATGACATACAAAATAAGTGAGGGTTCTCATTTGGCTGCCTAAATGAGTGACTCTTGGTTCTCCATGGTGATTTATTTCATCTGTTATTTAAGGAAAAGCTCTCAATTACAAGGTCTCACAGCACCGCATGCTGTTCCAACAGTAAGTACATGGCTTAATTTAGAGATTTTTGGGACAGGAGAGCTTACTATCATCATCTAATCTGACCTTCCATTGAACAAGGGCAAACACTTCCTCCTGAAAAAAGAACACAGTTTTGCTGGTTTAGATTATCATAATTGTGTTTCATTCTGGTTTTAAGTGATCAGTGTTTGTGGTAGGAAAAGTGTTCAAAGAACAGAAGTTGGAGGGTAATGAAGGGGGGCCATAAGGCTTGTATCATGGGGGGAACACTGTGAATGAAGGATAATTGAATATGGGATCCAGGTGAGGTCAAAACTAGATGGAGCCTACTTTTACCTTCACAACACAAACTTGTTAAGATAATCAATAGGAGTCCCAGAGCTTTTCTTGCAATTAGAGCTCTTAAGTTCTTTGGAAAAGATCAAGTGCTTCCTCTCATAACAAATGGCCAGATTCAAAAAGGACTCCAAACAGAAAGTCAATTAGTATGAAAAAATAATGATTTTGGAGTGTAGGTGAACTGAATGCAAAGTTTTTCTTCTACAACCATTGCAAATAATATTTTCTTAGAAATTATTTTAAGTCTCTATCAGTAATGCAGCATGCAATCTTACACCACGGATTCTGTGACTATTTGGGCTGAAACAAACTTCCCAAACTCTCTTCCCAACCAAACATACAGACTTCAGATCTGACTCCTCCATTATCAGTTTTTTAACAAGATTACTCAAAAGGCTTGCATATCCACACCTCCAAAGACAGCGAGAAGAAAAGCTTTAATCTTGGCCTAATTAAAAGGAGTCATCCTTTAGACGAGGCTGTCTTTGAGTTTCTCATTGTTATACTATTTATCTCTTGAGGACTTTCCCCTTTCTTCCTCACCACAGCAGAAGTCTATGTAAGATGAACTTTTGAACTTCTGTTTCATAAAAAATAAAGCAGCTTAAGATATTCTTAGCTTCACTACAAGGAAGACAAGATACTTGTCTCAGTGCAACATGACCTACCCAGAGTGAGACGTAACAATGTTTCTGCCCTGAACAAAACACAGAAAGTAAAAGAAAGCAAGACAGGTTTGGGACTCAGTGTGGTTGAAATAAGATGGATAAAAACCCATTAAAATGAAAATGTCTTTTGGAGTTGCTCTCAATTCATACCAATGAGAAAGAGTTTGCAATTGGGCCCACAAAGATTATTCTGTCCACTTTCTTATCTTCCTCTTCTGCAGACTCATAAAAACCAAACCAGAACTCAACTCCCCAAAACCCAATGGCAGCAAAATTTGACCTTCAGTGAGCTTGGAGATAGGGTTGGTGGTTTTATAAAAATGGTTCGCTGTGCATATGTAAGATAGGTTTCATTGTATGTATGTGAACACCGGAGAACTACTGCATCCAAACCTGCAATCATCAACACCAAGAAAGACACCAATGCTGTTAGAAAATGCTTACAGTTGCAAGAAGGAAGCTGTTACACTCACTTAGTCCAGCTGTTACCACCTATGTACAAGTTTGTCATGAGACTAAAATCCACATAACTGTAGTTGTTATTATGGAAAGGAGAAAGACGTTTGTAACACAAAGATGGGAAGAGAATGGATGCATTCAAACAGAACTGAACATCAGTTAGAAGCAGACAAACCTTTATTTTTTGGTCTTAAAGAAAACCCTCTAGCTAAGTGGTAAATTGTAATAGTCACCACATCAAGCAGCTATAAGGAAACATAATTCTATATACTCAGGCAAATATATTGTGCTTATGTTACTTTTTCTCCACTGTTGTTTCTGAAAAGGCATCTCAATGAGATGGTGTGAGGTGAGGACCCAGTGGTTACTGAAGAGAACTTAAAGACATATTTAATACAATACATAAAAATAGATGGGAGCACACAACAGCTTAGAGATTTTAGGTCCAAAGATTCTTGTAGAAATACTGTGGCTGAATGCTCTTCAAGGGTGATTTTTATGTGAGATCAGATAAAAACTGTTCTTTACAAATAAAGCTTTTGATATGCACAGTATTGAAGCATGTGGAAATAATGTTTGGGTTTGCAATCTTTAAAAAAATATTGTCCCTACATAAAGAGAAATCACAAAACCACTTACTCAGTGATGATTCCCTTAGAGATATACTACTTTTAATTTTTCTAAACTCTCCCCTAACTGCCCATCAAACTCCAGTGCAGTGCTTTGTTCATGGTATTATGCATGTCATGATCATCACACTCAGGATGAGTTTCAATGTGTACTCAGCAAAGGAATGAATTATTTCCTGATATTAATTGAAGATGGCTGAGGGTAGAAAAAGGATCTGCCTGGTGAGGTAGACTGCAGGCATACACTTTTTCTACCAGTTTGAAGAGAATAGCCTAAGTAACTCATCAATAGATTCTTTTAAATTGACCTTTTAAGACTGAATTTTAGCTAGAAGCTGCCTTCTTTGTATCATGTATACCTCAAAGATCAATGTTAAAAGATTATGGAACTGCTGCACATAGTTCTTTGATATTTGCTCACCTTCCTTCCAAATCTTTCTTTACTCGAGGTTTACTTTCAGCCAAGAGTCAGATTAGTCTCAGTGAGTGAACCCACAGAGCTGCTCCTCAGATCCATAATATATTTGTCTCAGCAGGATACTATATTGGTTCTTTGTTGCAGAGGCTAAAAAACTAATGACCTCATTTTCTAGCTTGGGTTTCTATAGCTATGAACCTGGATCTCTACTTCCACAAATAAATGCCTGGATTAGACTCTTCAGGACTGTTCCTGCATCACAAATACGAAAGACATCTACATTAAATTTCAGTGGGTGTCAAATCAAATTGATACTTCCCCAAAAGTATCAAAATATGGAGTTAATGTCTTGATTACATCAATTAAATCAGATAAAAAGGGAATACTATATTACAGAAGTGCAGCTATAGAGTTTCGTACAAGTTTCTTTTGCAAACAATGTTAGTATTCCTTCAAGGCACTGCTGGTGAAGTTTTCCTGATGATGTGTATTGAGAAAGAATCAAGATAACTAATTACTCCTAACTGAGTTTTTATTTTCCCCAGGTATAAGTTTACAGACAGGCTTCCAATCAATGCCTCTGGTACCAAATCCTTCTCTCAAGGGCATGCCAGGTCTACAGATATCTATTGAGATCCATTTCTTTTTCAGTTGGGAATATCCTGGTCCATGTATTAGCAATTGCGAAGAACTGCGAGTTCTGTTACTATGGCCTTTCCTGCGCTTGTGGAAGAGGGAGCAGGATTTATTTCTTTGTATCCTATCCATCCTAAAAGGATTACATTAATATGTCCCAAAGGAAATAGAGGATAAAGAGTATTTGTAGCCATTCTTCCTCACCGTTTGTTAACTGTGGAATCTGATTAATAGATTATGAGACAGCGTCATATGAGTATTTTCATTCAAACCAGTTGAATTTGGAATTTATTTGCTTTTACTGTATACAAGGTTTTCTTCCCAACAGACATGTCACTGAAGGATATTTGATAAAAATCACATATTGTCTTGTCAGTGTTCTAATCCCTTTGTTTGCAGGCTATGCTATGACGGCAGTTTCCTCCTTACCCCATTGTTATTTGCCTTGTGTTTCATTGTTTACTTCTTGTTTACTTCTGCTTCATATTTCTTACTAAGCACTTTAGAGATTTTCATGAGTTGAGGATAAGACCTTGAGATTTTGCTTTTGTCTGTTTAGACATAATTTTGAATGATTGTTTAACTTCTCTATAGCTTTTATACTTTTATAGTGCAGGTATAGAAAACATAGCTGTCCTTGTCTTCCTCTCTTTATTTGAGATTTAATGACTAGTAAATCAACTGACATTAAAATGACTCTGTGGAATGTGCAGAGGTTTAAAGGAACCAATGAAGGCATAATGCACCTGATAATATGAAAACAAGTAATGAAATTTGAAATGATTTTATTTGGAAAGACATCTAGAGGTCAAGGATATTCCGAGTTCTGAAGGGCGGACTGTGGGTTTTGGGTTTGGGTTTTTTTTTCCATGGTGAAATGCAATTAAAAAAAGAGGTCTTTGTCATTTTAGCTGTTATGATTCAATACATTGACTCAGCGCAATATGGAAATGAGAGGAGCAGGAATGCCTGTTCACGTTACATTGTATAGCCCCAGTGGTATGAACAAGCTCAGTTCAGCACAATCCAAACCTCTTTGAAGAATGCGCAATCCTTGTGACAGCGCTGCTCTTCCCTGCTGAGATGGAAATAAAAAGCTGGTGGCCAAGAAACCTGGGGAGTGGTTCTTACACCGTCCTTTAGGTCTCAGGGCAATATTGCGAAGGAAGCATCTTTGACACATCTTTCTTTGGAGTGCAGAAGGCCAGAGGATGAGAGGAGCTGTTGTCAGTTTTCTGTGCAAAGTGTGTGTGATTCAGACCATGCCATGCTGTGTCAGCTGTGCTGTCTGGTAAGGTCACCAGTGTCCTCTCTTCAGCTCTACTGAATGCTGTGGAAGAGATGGACGTCTTTAGGTACTGCATTTTACTTGGCACTTTACTCAGTTTTTCTAAAATGGAGGATTACCAAACAGTTTTGAAAACAATTTATGGGTTGTTTTAAATCTGAGTTACTCTGTGCAAGAGCAACAAAGGCAACCAGAAGCTGGTAGCAACGCTTGTGGTTTTGGGAAGCACTTAACAAACCAGACTCTGAAACATGACTTTAGATCCCCCAGTTTGGGTCTTTGTGGTAATTAGGGAGTAGAACTGGAAGAAACCCCTTTTAACCACAGTCAGTTTTGATCCTGGAGGGAGCTACTGATGATGGTCCACATGGGACTGCAGGAACAAGCCACGGTGTTTGTGCTGTAGGTCACTGGGAAACAGAGGCTTTGGACCAAAACTGTACGTGTAGCAATCTGTCCTCTGCAGGAGAGGTTCGCTGATTGTGAAGAGCTATGTTAGGCATTCTCCACCAAGACAAAATTAAACTAGAATGCAGACCTTGTTGGGAGAAGTTTTCAAGGAGACTTATAGTTAAGAGGTAAACTTAGATTTAAAAGTGTTGGGCTTCTAATAGGTTTGATTTCACAATTGTAAAAATATTAATGAAAAACAAATGCCACAGCCCTTTTAATCAGGAAACAGAATTTCATCGTGTTAAAACATTCTTCTTCAAGGGAATCGGAACAATTTATGAAATTAAGACAGCATAATCATTAAGTTCAAATGGTGAAGCACGAATATTAGGCAAAGAAATATTTGCAGTGAATAGTCTACAATGCACAGACTATGTGAGTGTTGGTTTTTTGTAAGACCTATTCATTAAAGAATTACAATTAATGAAAGAATTGAAAAAAACCACTTCTTTGATGCAAAGGTTGCAAAGAAAAAAGTACTAAATAAGACATTATTAACTGCAAATTGTTCATTTGGGTTAGGTTTTTATACTTCATGGCTTCTTCGAAGCCAGCTTCATCTTTAAGCATTTCTTGTTTGCTGCCTGCTCTGAAACAGGAATAATTTATAGTTTAAACCAAAGCTCAGTGTCCATCAATACTCTATTTGAAGGGAGTAGCTTCATGCTGCATTATATTTTTGACTGAAGTGTAAAAATATCTATCAATTAATTAATTAGATTTACTCATAACTCTTCAGTTCTCCTCACCCTACTTAATTATCTGCATGTGGACTCAAAGAGGAACATTTTGCAGCTTGGAGCTGAAAGGATTTTGAATTTGGAAGCCTTTAGCCACAGCTGAATGTCATTAACCAAGAAATTTACCATTTAATAAATGTCTAATACAACAAAAACCTTTTATTTTTCCAGGAAAAGATTTTCCTTTTTTTTTTTTCTCACTTATTCCATGGACTCCTAGAACATTTTTTTATGTAGATTAATATTCCTTCCATGTTTATTTCATGTCACACCAATGTTTGTTTTCTTTGCTTTGCTGAAATACCTTCAGTCCAAGTTGATTAGAGTCAATCCAACTTTTGTCTTGCAGTTATACAGACATTTATTAAATGGCAAAAATTAGATGATCAATGAAGAAATGGTAGAGGGATTCAAAGCAAACTCTCATAACCTTTGCAGCCCTTTTTACAGCAGGATTTTGAAATGATTTTTTTAAAAAGACCTTTATAAAATCTTTCATGAACAAACAATATGGATATTTGTTGGCAGAAGAATTTGAGAGAAGCAGGAAACTAAACGAGCTATCTGATTCCTGATCTGGTTTTCATAAAACGGTCAGCTGGCCCATACAACCAGCAGTAAAATTAACTCTGTTGTCCGAGACAACTTCTAGATAGCAAACCCAACTGAATTCAAGTTGGGTGCATGAACACTTGTAACATCTTTTCCTTTTCAGCTCCTTCAACAGAAAGAGCTATATATCTTCTAAAGAACAAATTGCTACCTTTTCTCTTTCCCTTCTTTTATTACAAGCACACAGCCATCCAGATTTTGACTTCTAGCAGCCAACAGAACATGAGCCAAAAGCTTTTATGCAGATCAGCTTAGTAGCTCAAAAATGGAAATGGAAGTCTCACCAAGGGATAGAAAATGGATACAGAAGAAAAAAATAAAAGGACCAAAAAGCAACAACAAAAAAGTGTCAGAGTGCTCACAGTGCAAAGTTAATTTTTACTGGTGCTGAGTAACTGCATCTCCATCAGTCAAATGATGTGTGGGAATTTGGTATGTCCATGGATCAAGTTAATGCAGCTATAGTCAGTGGTCACTTTTGAAAATGTTAGCCATCATGAATCAAAGCAACAGATCTATGAAAGGAGGCAGTCCAAACAAGGGCAGTTAGACATGTATTAAGCCATTTCGTTAACTGCAACTGCAGTTCCCAATCCTGGGACTGCTTTGTAAAGAGATTGGCCCATAATGAATCCAGAATCTTGAGTATATCAGATAAATACCATCCTAGGAAGACAAAGAGGTACTAAGTGTTGGAGTGACACCTAAAGAACTGCTATTTCGTAATCTCTGGATTGATATGATGCATTGCAGTGTCTCCCTATCTCCAGGAGACCATGACTTCAGAATACTTGACAGCACCATTAAGCAGCTGTGTAGTACTTACACCGAAACACAAAAACTCAGGCTGAAACAGTGGAATTAACTGAAGAGAATACAGATTAGCTAACAGATTTATTTCTCACACTGACATAATAAACAAATATTGATGGTTTCCTGTGGTGTAATACATCCTTATTCACTGCTTCACAACTCACTTGGAGCTTCATCATTTTCTCTTCACTGCTTCTAAATGGGTGATTTATCCCATACTTCTCAAAATATTAGTCTGTTTACAGTCTTCAGATAGCTAACAGATTGTGCATCATTGAAGTAACAATGTGGAGACTTGCAATGGTTGATTGTTGTGCTATTCACCTTTATTTTCTTTTTTATGCATCAGAGTTTTAAGGAAGAGAATTAAAGCAAACTGCATCAGCTTTGTAGTTAATGGAAAGGTTTTTGATTATGGAACTTTATAATGCCTTTTGAATAACTTCAGCATCTCAGAATGACTCCTACCTTTTGAAAATTATGATTTGTTAGGTGCATAAATCAGAAGAAGAGCACAGATTTGCAAACCACATGAACAATGATGGGCCCCAAGTTGTAACCTGAAGTGTAAACTCATATAATGTGGCACAGCTTAAAACCTAGTTGCAGCTTTCTAAATGAATGGAGCCCAATTCAAAGGCAGTGAAGCCCAAACACTCATCATGCTTGGTGTATTCACAATTCAGATGAGAATAGTGACACTTTCTCCTATCTTGAGCAGATACCCAAGTCCTACCTCCACACTTCTCAAAGGCAAATACAAAGAGTAATCACTGCAGGAACACTGACTGAAACAGTTATGTATGATAAACATTATTTCTAGCTCTTTTCTTTACTCTCCGAATGAGAAATACTCTCATGCATTAAGCATGTAATACTTATTTTTCATAATGAAATACCCGAAATATTGAAAAATGTAATAAGTATCTTGGCAGAATTTGTAGATGGAATCTTTGTATATATAAATTGACAGAGTTTCAGTACAAACTTTCATAAAGCTAGGATCCTATTCATTGGAATTAAGTGCCAGAGTGGTCATAGTCCAGCTCTGGACTTGCAAAATCCTACAGAAATTAAAATATTCCTAGTTAAGATTCATAACCACCACAAAATGAATTTGAAGATTTTGCACTAATTCTGAGATTTAAAAAACAAAACCCCACAACTCTCATGTTATATAGTATTATAAAGATTTAAATAAATAAAATGCTAGAATGCTATAACTTTTCTGTGCAGAGAGAATAGTACTCAGGTAGCACAAGACTCATAGATTTTGATTAAAATTATTTGACAGACTTTATTCCATTGTTTCCACCTTATTATGCAGAATTACTTCCAGATTTATGATTTAATTTCTTGACATTAACACAGAATATAAATTAGAAGTTCTTTATAAAGAAAGTAAGTTCTACTGAGATTTGAGAGTTTGGATTCAAACTCTACATAGATCAAAATACTCACAATTTGTTCTGTAGCACTTGAGATTTACTAAATGATTTAAATGCTTAAAAAGTTTCTTCCACCCTCTCAAAACTTAAGACATGAAACTGTGCCTAATTATGCTATTTTGTGCTGTATTCTAATACGTCTGTTAAGTTATTCTATGTAACATGTAAAATGAATCAAAGCTGCCAGAAGGTGCAATTTGCTTTGGGGGCATTTTTGGAAGCAATATGTTAGAAAGTGTAATTCACAGTTTGCTTTAAATGAGGGGAAAACCAGATATATCAATGGAAAGTAAAACTATTTTGCCTAGATTATTGATCTTAGAAAAAGGAACATTTTAATTAAATCTTCCATTTGCAATTTAATATTCCAATTTTGCATGAACAATCATTGGTATGAAATGAAATATGTCCATAAGAGGCATGCAAATCACCCTGCTTGCAAGTGTGGTGCACACATATACCTTGTTCACTGTTAATGAAGCAAGGGGCCACTCATGGGAACGGGTGGAAGAAACTGGTTCTCTAATGCCTGCTTGGAGTTTCATTGGGATTTTCTACCTTGCTTGAAGGACTGAATGATTTGGTCTACTGCAAAAATTGGAATTAGAGGTAGACTCTTTCTAGCCATTACCATCCTTCTCCAAGACAGCATGGACATCCTCACTGGTACCTCTGCCCTGGCAAGGAGCCCAAAGCACAATTATTTTCCCTCTCTTACTCCAGGTTGCAGTAGCTGGTATTTCTGAATGGGTTTCTTGATGGCCCCAGGACATATGTCTTCTGATCTACCCCAAGGAAAACAGGTCTCCTGGCCTGAGCGATGGAAGGAAACCAAGCTGCAGTGTTCAGTGTTTGCTGTGTCTAAAGTGAAGACTTGCTGCCAAAACCATAATACATTCAAAAGAAAACTGGAGAGCTGTTTTTGTAGCTTTAGAGAAAAAAAAAAAAAATTCCCTTACTCATCACTGAAGTAGCCACTGGAGACTGAAGAACCTTCATGCATTCCCTTGTCACAGTGCAATTTTGCTCATCAAACCTCATTCACCCCTTTTGGCAGTACCTGCTGGACCCAGACACCAGCTTTGGCTTCAGCATGAGTTCCTGCTCCAGCAGCTTTGCTTCTCTGGCAAACACCTCCAACAATCGCACTGGTAGCTTTCACATCACCTTGGGGCCTGCTGATAGCTTGCTTGGCTGGACAGTATTGCTCTCCTGGATGTCTTTTTAAATTTTTTATCAAGAGGAATGTTCCAGTTTTAATCCATCTGTGACTCTGCCCAAAGCCTTGCTGATACCTCTGATCTCTGCAGAGGCTGTGTTGCAGTAATCCCATATTTCCATGTTCAGTTCAGGCAGAAATCTGCTCTCATGACTCTGAGTCATAGACAACATCGTGTGCTTCTCCTATAAATTAGTTCAGTGGCTTTTTGGCTACTCCTTGACCTGAGGGTCCTTCGCAGTGCAGCTTGATTTGATGGACCATTCTTTCCAATTGCCCAGACTCTCACCTCTAGGAACCCAAACACATTTATATAGCATTGATTCTGACCTGTTTCTTGGAGAACTGAGCTGTGGCATGTCTATCTGAGGTAGACAATTTCATCTTCATCAACATTGTAGGCAGGTAAATCTGTTTACAGTAGGTGAATCTGTTCCTAAAACATGCAAAAGCAATCATTTAGGACACTGAAATTGTATTGGCAAGAAGTACAATAGCCCAAGGAGCATGTTAAGTCATCAACAGCGTCATTAGTACTGACATTAGTCATACTTCTAAGATAACATAGCTTTGTCTGAAAACACAGTGCTCAGGAGATACTGTTTCAGATTTCCTAAAGACTGGACAAGCCAAATCAGCTTCTACACAGCTGCATTTTTCTTTTTAGAACATGCAGTTAGAGCTGAACTGAATAGAAGCTTACATTTCCAGCAGTGTGTGTGTTTTGATGCTCACATCGTACCAAGACTACATTAATAAAGTTAATGGGATTGCCAGGATCCCAAATAACATCTGTCAGTGCATCTCCATGCCTACTGTTTGTAGGAGAACCTATCCCCCCCTCCCCCCCCCCCCCCAATATTTTTGTTGAAGGATTTCTTTACACTCTTGTTAGCTGACAATCCTGCATGATTTGTTGCAGCAGATTTACTTCGACAAATACCATGTGCTGCCTGAAAAACACAGTCCGTATCCATCGTCTGCCCCAGGAATCAATGGTCTTTTTGGTGTCTGCTTTCACCCTCACCCAGCAAACCACATAGTACAAGAGATGTGGAGGGACATCTGTAAATCGTAAAAAACAGAAAGCGAACATACAATTCAAGCCTTTCCCCGGTCTTTTTCGTATTCTGCAGGAAAACCAATCAATTCCCAGAACTGCTGATAACACGAAACTCCTGTGCGATCAAGTTCTTTCCTATTTCACTGAATTATTTCAAGTGGCTATTCCTCCGTGTGCTTTTCCATTTCTGCATAGCTGTAGATTTCAAGCTTTCCTGTACAGTACTGCAAAACATAATAATCCTACTTCTCTCCATCCAGCATAATAACATCTTGAGATTGGCTAATAAATCTCATTTTTAAAAAAGAATACATTCTTGATACTTTTGATTTGCTTTCTGGTTTTCTAGGTTAGATTTCTCCTGCTTGACATTGCAATTTTTCTTTTCTATATATGGGGGATAGGAAAATAGCTTTTTTTTTTAGTCCAAACTGGAGATTTACATGAAAAATCAGCAGTTCAATCTTTAAAGGAAAAAAAAAAAAAAATCACTGGAAATCATTAAAGCTATGGTAACATTACAGTAATGGATACTGTTTTCAGAAATCTCTTGATAAAATGGTATTCGAACCCACTTGTGGGATCCATTCAAAGCCCAATTATTATTTTTTTTTCTTCTCTTATCTAGATCACAAACACTTGTGATTAGAACTCATGGATTGAATCTTTGGAAATAAATTATTCAGGTAACTGAGCTCTTTATCTGCTCATGAATTGCTGTGGTCTGATTAGGATTGCTGCAGATGTATTTATTATTAACAGTTGTTCAATGAAGAGTTGGGGCTACAACCCTCTCTGCATATGGCTGTTTGCAGCTCATTCACATCAATTATTGAATATTCACTATTTACAGTGTGGAACTGGTCACCTGAGTTATATGGGTTGCTCCTGTTGTCTGACAGACTCTATAGAAAAATAACTAAAAAGTAGGAAATACACTTGTTTATAAGGAAATAGAGACATATGAAGGAAGAACACCCATACCTCAAAGATGTACAAAAAATTACTCACAGAAATGTTTATGAATATTGAATGATTAAAGGATTTGAATACAGTCAAAACCAAATTCATCTCTGGAATTCAAAGGAATATATTGAGAATTTGTTTGCAGCAATCCAAGAACTACATTAAGAAACTATTTGAGTCTTCTTCAGTGTGTAACATCCCTTGTAAAATTAGTTACTGCATATGTGTGCTCATGTGCAACCAAAGGAAAGACTGAGCCTTAAGTGAATACCTCTCATTCTCTGATTTACTGTTCTGTGACTTTTGCTAAAGTAATGTCCCTTTATCAGCAAGCAACATACCAGTATGAACAGAGGAACTCCCACCAGCAATCCTACCACTTCCTCACTCACCACCAAGCTCATTCCTGAGCTCTTATTCACTCATCTGCTAAGCTGGTGTAAATCAGTGTCACTGCTATGTGACATGGCATCTGGCATCTAGATTTTAAGATTCCATCATACCCCTGCATTTATTTTGAGTTGAACACAGAAATTGCACATCTATTGTTATCTGATCCTACAGCACTGAGCTGGAAGTGAATAGCCTGGAAAGGAGCAAATCTGACCTCAGTTCTGCTGGTATTTTCTCCTATGATTGTTCTGGGACTTCAATACAGTTACCCTGCATTAATACTTGAAAAAACAGATTTGGCTGGGATTTGTTTTCCTCTTTTGGGGAGTGGTAAGGGAAGCAAGTGAGTGATTATTATAGCAATATTTGAAAGTTTCTAGAACTTAAAAATAAAATAACTTGCCTCAAAATTGAGAGTTTTAATTTTTCTGAGGCTTACTGGAAGTTCTCCTAGACAACAGTGGGTCAGAGGCTGGTCCTAGAAAATGTGTTTTATACTCCCAATGAATAACCATGGTATTTGGTTCATACTGGCATAAAACCCCAGCAACTGAAGTTGTCAGATATATCTAATCGAAAAGCAGGAAAAACAGTAAACAGCATTCAGGACCTCTGGGAACAATTCCTTCCCATGAACAGTGGATAGGGGAAAAATCTTTATCAGAGCTACTTTTCAAAGCATGTTTTCTGTGGAAACCAATAGGTATGGGCAAAGACCACAACTGCATCTCCCTGAATCACTGAGCCCAGATCCGTACAGCACCTGGAGCTGCGTGGTATCACAGGGACAGATGTGAAAGAGACTGTCACTGTGGATGTGACATATACTTCACTTCAGTAAATCTGAGCACATACCTCAACAGTGTACTTCTACTGATATCTCTTATCAAGACCCTCCATTACTATGCAATTCTCCCTTTATTACCTTTTCTACAGTACAAGTCTTGGGTAGACTGGGAGAAAAAGGCAGGGAGAGAATATTGGGTAAAATTGTGCTACTTGTAGCAAAGCTGCATGCCCACCACAGTACTGCGTACTACCAGCTCCCTTCTGCTTCACACTTAATTGGTTTCAGACTTGTTTCACATCAAAGCAATGCTTAATTTGAAAACTGGTATTTATCTAAACTATCACCTCTATACAACCCCTAACTGGACTTCAAACTTGTCTGATTAGGTGTCTTCCTTTTTTTAAATACAGACCTAAATATTTCTGGGTCATATACTTGTGTTCATCGACAACACTAAATATGACCTCTATTCTTGAATGCATTTGAATGTGCTAAAATCAATATATCTAAAATCAACACTTTCATTCAAATCTGAGCTTAAGAAATGCAGCTGAAGGTTGTATTAGACTAAAAATTTGTCTGGCTCCTTTTTTTTAAATTAGCTCCACTCTGCCATTATTTTATTTTGGCTCTACACAAAACAGAGATGAACATCCCAGAGCCCCCATCTCACCAGCAGCCCTCCACAGCCATGTGCTCCTGTCAAGGATAACAAAATCAGTGGATTTCAGCTTGTAAGAGACTATATGCAAAAAGTTAAAGGAAACAAATGAATAAAGGGGGTTTTTTCCTCATTCTGAATTACATACAGCAGAAACAGAAGTGATCCATTTATTATTTTGTGGATGAAATAGAGCTGCCAGCATTATCGAGGCAATACTTAGATAACCCCCATGAGAGATAAGCAATAAAAAGTGCCCTGCAAGCAATACTACCTACTAAAGCACCATGGCCAGATGGATATACAGCTGAATTTCATAGAACACCAGTGATAAATTACTTCCAATTTCATATGTGATTTATAAATATTCTTTGGAGACTAAAGAAATATCTTCTTATTTTAATTAACCACCATTTCTGTCTTCTCAAAATAAGGTGAAAATCTCAAGTGCATCTGATCCAAACCCTTTCACAAAAATTTTAGCTATTAGCTCAGAGAAAGTCACAGTTATGCCTCCTTATCTTTCTCAAACTGGATTTGTTCTGGGCAAATTTTTAACAGATGGTTCCCAGTATCTAATGAATACAGCAGACCATTACAAATAGGACACGAGATACACTTAGATAAAGAAAAAGGAGTTTGAAAGAGTGTTTAAAAATACTTCAGAAGTTCAGGAAAATGCAGCTAAATTAGATTCAGGTGCTTCATAGTAAGCTAATGACTTGAATTAAAGCAACAAGACATAAAATGTTTTCAATTTGAAATGAAACTCATTTAGCATACCTAATAAGCCTTCCTCTTGTTTGAGAGCTTTGCTAGAACTCCTAGAGTAACTGAACAGGAGCTCACCCCCCTCTCTTCATTAAATAGTTTATGAAAAAAAGAAGAGCTTTTTTTTTTTTTTTTAACTAGACTATAAATAGAAGAGAAAAAAGGAAAATTGAGTAATAACATGGTATTTTTTAAGAAATAGAGAAAAATTTGTGGAGAAAAAAAAAGGTAGCAGAGCTGAGGAGAGCTTCACAGCTGCAGAAAAAAAAAGAACTTTCTGAGCAGATGTATACAAAATGTCTGTACAGGGCTCCAGGTGCTGATGGTCAAACGTAATGGGACATAAGAAGCTGTCGTGGTTTCAGCCCAGCCGGTAACAAGGCACCACGCAGCCGCTCACTCCCCCACCGGCCACCGTGGGATGAAGAGAAAATATTAAACACTCGTGGGTCGAGACAAGGGCTGGGAGGGATTACTCCCCACTTGTGGTCACGGGCAAAAGACAGGGTCAGCTTGGGGAAGAAACAGAATCCATTTCATTTACTACCAGCCAAACCAAACCAAGGATATTGGGAAGTAAAACCCAACCGGAGAACACCTTCCCCCGGCCCTCCCGCTCCCGGTTCTCTCCGCCTCCTCCCGCCGGCGGCGCAGGGGAACAGGGGACGGGGTCGGGTCCGTCCGTCAGACCTGCTCTCTGCCCCTCCTTCCTTCTCGGGGGGGGGGGGGAAGAACTCCTCACTTGTCCCCGGCTCCGCCGTGGGGTCCTCCACGGGAGACAGCCCTTCACCAGCTTCTCCAGCGTGGCTGACAGTTCCTCACAGACTGCCCTGGCGGGGGGCCTTTCCGCGGGCCGGTCTTCAGTCACCGACTGCTCCAGCGCGGGCTTTACCACAGAGCCGCGGCCATCTTGGGCGGCCTCCGCTCCCCTCCACGGGCTGGGGGGGGACAGCCTGCCGCCTCGCCGCGGGGGCATCCACCCTCGGCCTCCTTCCTCACTGACCTTGGTAATCGCCGAGGGGTTCCTCTCACATCCCAATCCCCTACTCACTACCGGTTCCCCTTCTGAAATCTGTTCTCCCACAGGTGTTACCGCTGTCACTGAGGGGCTCGGCTTGGAGCCAGGGGAGCTTCCACCAGCTCCTCACAGGAGCCGGCCCCGCGGCCCACTTCTCCACTACCCAAAAAAAGCCCCGCCACACAAACCCAAAACAGAAGCAAAGAGTGTTCGGGGAAGCAGGATGCTGCTGATACTGGCCCAGTGTGAAGGGCAGGTCTGTTGGTGGCTGCTGCTCTGAGAAGCTGGAATTATCATGGTACAGCTAGGGTTTTTCTCTAACTTAACCCCAAACTCTTTCAATCTTAGCTTAAATATTAGTTGTGAGTACAGCACAAAATGAGAAGAGGCAATTGCAGGTTAAAATTGTCTGTGAAGTAGCTTCTCTTTAGGTATCTTCAGAATATGTAGGACTTGCTATTGTGAGGTGACAACAGGATTGCTTGAAAACTCTCTCTTTTCTCAGCCTGTGTTAAAAAGACCATTGGAGACTTGATGCTCTCTTACTGTCCTGTGTAAATCAGAAAATGTGAAGAAAACTTGAGTTTTGTACCTGCCATAACTAGCATCCAGCTGTGTCCCCTGCAGCTTCGGGGGAGAAACCATTTCTAAGATAAGGAAATGTAAACACCTGAAAGACTTTCCAGCATTTGGAAAGACATCATAAAACTACTGAAACTTCCAAACAGGACTAGTGGATACAGCTCAGCCTCTGTTCGCAGAACACTATAGCGACCTGTGATACACAGAAGAAAACCGTAACGTTTTCTCTCCTGGTACGGCTTCTAAATGCTGTCGCTCATCAGGAATGTCAGGTTGAAACTTCAGCAGTGATGTGACCATGGCAATGTGAGTACTCATCTCTGTGTGACCAAAATTCAAGCAAGCAGGAACCCTACTGCTAGGGCCTGAACAGGAATTAATTTGGGAATTAATTGAGAATTAATGTTGCCTTACTTAATCTTGCTGGCAATTAACATTGCAGACCTTCATTGACACACCAGATCTTCGGGAACCACCTCATTTGGTGGGGTGAGAAGTTGTTGGCAGCAGTTGTGGGATGCTAAAATTAAGAATAATATTAAGAAGGAAGGTGGAGGGAGTGCCATAAACCATGTTTTCTTCCCTGCTGCCCATCATTAAGGCAGTTGTGCAGTGCGGAGCTTGCTGGGACCACTTGCTCCTCTGCTGTTGTGTGGCCTGAGGCATATCATTGTGCTTCTGTATGTCTTTTTTTCTCCCTCCTTTCCTTTATTTCTCCCTCTGTTATAACCCTTTTGGTGCAAGACTGTTGGGTAGGTTGAAATCAGAAGGGCCAAGACCCTGCATGGAGTGTTAACTTGTTGGAGAGGTGCCCCTGCGGGCTCCCAGGCAGCTGGTGGAAAATCCTAAATATAGGACTTGAGGTAGAGCTTAAGCCATCTGTATACTGCACTAAGTGTTGCTGTAATCTGCAAGTGATACTGTAAAACTGATAATACCTGCTTAGGAAAATTAATATTGTGACAGCAGTTATTGTAGGGAGATGTATTGCATTTTTAATGACAACAGGTGTAATTTTGTAAAGAGATGGCTGCAAAATCTGAGAAAAGAAAAAAGCCAATAGTGTCCTATTTGTCATTACGCAGTCTAAAATGTCTTCAGATAAAAAAAAAGTCCCCGTGTGGTGTGCGGGATTAGAATCTCATGTGAAAATGTATTGACAATGAAACTGTTTTAATCAGTTAAATTATCATTTTGTACAAAAAAGACAGATTTGCTTAATAACCTCACTACTCCAGGGAAGTAAGAAGAAATTGTCAATAAAAGCAATTACAAGTTAAATGAGAGAGGCAAGCGCAGTACAGGATGGGTCTTGCCTTTTTTTATTTTTTTGTTTGTAATTGCAAATAATTGTCCTCATACAAAACAACTTACCCTGTGTGTCATGCAACTGATCAATACTGGTGGATCAGCATTAAGATGGATTTTCTTTTCTACCTAGCTATATTTAAGTGATGTTTCCTGAACAAGACTCTTCCTGTATGCTAATAGGAAAGCTTTTATTTGGCAGAGATTGCCTGAATTGGCATAAAAAGTAATCCTTATGATCACAAATTTAAATCGAGGTATGCTTATCTCCCCCTCAGTACGTATATTCAAAAAAGGCTCTCAAAAACTTACAGGGGAGGTAGCAGTCTTGCAAGATTTCAGGTACTACTATTAGCAGAAACCCGAAAAGAGCCCACTTTCACGTGGTTCATAACCACACTTCACCCTGTGAGATGGAGTTGCTTCTTTAGGAGGCTCCATCGCTCCACTGCCATGTGGGACTTCACAGGAGGGGCCAGAGGCTCATTTTGGTGATGTATTTGGCCTGAGTTGAAGTGGAAAAGGGGCAAGGCCATCTGTAACCTGAGATACCATGGTGGAGAGCAGAACTACAAGAAATAGTTTAATAAGCTATTGTTATTGTGTGATAGTATTCAGTGGGGTACGAGTACTTCTGCAGGCTGTATGGCAGTTGAAATCCATATGTATGGATGAAAACTCGCCTTCATGATCATGGGAGTCTTTCCCTTTTTCCTCATGTCTTAAGTTAGAGCTTATTTTACTGATGAAATAACATGGACTGCTAAGGAATATTATTTTTCATTGATGCATATATATTTTTTTAAATAAAGAAAAGCTTCTCAAGGGGAAAGGCGTACCTGAATTGAGCAACTTTAAGGCAGCTTGCAACTAACAAATAGCTAACTTGCAGAAACATTCAAGACCACAGCAGCAATTGATTTCCTTAGGAGGAAACTAAATCTTCCCCTTGTTAACAAGTCACTGGGTTCAGTGTGAGAGACCACTTCAGTTTAAAAAATCTCAAATTTACAAGTGAACAGATGACAGAAGTCTCTCAAGTACTGATGAGTTTATATGCATAATGCACTGAAGTGCAAATAATTAAGAATTGCACTGATCACAGGGCTTTAATGTAGCTTCAAAATTCAGGGTGAAGTTGCACAAACACTTCTCTCCATTAGCAAAGCTGCTTTAAGCCTTTCCTGTTGGCTCCTTCCCTGCCTACCCTTCTGTTGCAGCTTGCAGTCTCCATGGTACAGATTGCACTTGTTTTGGGGGCTGTGCTGCAAGCAGGACAGATGTAATTATCTGGATTAAGAAACTCAAAGCACAACAAACCTTCAGGTTGTATTTTTTTAACTCGGATCATTTGCTGATCCAATTTACAGCACAGCCCTTGCGTTATGATGAGAGCAGGCGAAGGCTGGGGAGGAGGAAGGGCCAAGACCTGTGATGCTTCAGCCTGAGAAAATGCTCTTCTACCTTCAGTTGTTGTGTATTGCCTTGCTAGATGCCACCTGAAACCTTTCTTCAACTCTGTCATTAAGACATAGATATTAGGGATAATAGTGTCTTTTGTGCGCGTGGGTTTAGATAATCTCAAGAGTAAATTTCATCAGTATCCAGGTGCCTTTAGACTGAATCTGTCTTTTAAATGCAATGTGGGGTTTTTGTTTCTCCCTAAGCCTTTCAACACAGCTGTGTGCAATTATTCTTAGAGTCAGACTTCTGCCTCTGTGGAAGTAGCAACCTCTGGCAGGATGGGGGAGCAAGTGATGAGTGGGGGGGGGACCTTTCCCACTGCTGCAGCAGCTGAAGGACTTGCAATGTAGGGCTGTGGCCACCATCACTGAGCATCACAGCCCATATTTAACCAGAATTGGTCCTACAAAAATGTCATTTTCAGGGTAATCCTGTCATGTGGCTCACAGGAGATGAAAAGCAGCTTTGGATATCTCAGATGCTTCTGTTTCCAGTATATTCAAACCCACTGGAGGATTGTTTCAAATAGCTCAGAATGAATAAGTTACCATTCCAGGTGTCTCTTGTCTTTTTGATTACAAATGAGTTTGCAGTCCACCTGAAACAGATCAAACGTTACTACTGGGAACTGTCAGTGGGGCTTAGGCACTTCTGGAAATCCTACTGCTGTGTATATTATGAGAGCAAGGTAGCAGAACTGACCTGTGCACTGCAAAACCTGACTGACATTGTTGAACAGAAAAGGGAAAAATAAAATATTTTTAATAAAATTGGAAATGAAAGCTGAAAGAATGCTGTATGTCCCTAGCAAGGAAAAAAGCATGAAGAGAATACCCATTATGACAGAAAGTATTGAAAGTCCAGAATATTTGTTCTCAAAAATAGAAGTAATGAGCTGGCTCAAAGACCTGCCTGATCTGGGATCCCTGTTGATGGATCTGTCTGTTTTGTTGCTTTGTTTTCCTTTTAACATTTATTATCCCTTTAAATATCAGGGGGTGGGGATGTTTAAATTGAAGCCTCAAAGTAAGAAGAATGCTTCTACAGTTTTGAATCTACAGCTGTAGAAGACCAAAGGTGCTTTTTCTCTGCTATGGAACAACATGAAGATGGAGGAGTTGGGCAAAGATAAGAGAATTTTCACCACCTCAGTTGTTAACCAAAGCAGTTTTCCCAGCTGCCAGGGGTGCTGGGAGCCTCCCCAGCCTGGGTACTGGTACTATGTGTTGTGACACCAGCTTAACCAGTGAAGAGCCTGCCCTTGCTCCCCATCATCCTGAGTGTCCATCACTGCCACTTAGGCAGCAGTTTCTGCCCCTCCAGATCTTCCACGCTGCAGCTGTAGTCGTTCCTCAACCTAGTTCTGTCAAAAAGATCCAGTTAATTTGAGCACTTTTAATAGTAGAGGTTTTTGGTTTCCTTTTTCAACCTGGATGATTTTGACAGACTGTGGAACCGAGTGGGCAGGGGAATGAATTACACTTGGACAGATGGTCCTTTAATTCACAGTGCTATTACTACTTCTCTGGTGGTGCTGTGATACTGTAATAAGCCCGGCGGTGATCATAGCTCTATTGCAGTAGGTGCTATACAAACAGAGACGGAAATAAATCCTCTCCTGGAAAAACTTACCTCCCTGTAAGACAAAACATCTGAGAGTGGGGAGAAGCCGAGGCTAGATAGGTGAAATGACATATCCCCCTCAACACCACATGCAAGAACGTAGTCCAGATCCTGTAGGGAAACACCAGTAAGGGCAAGAGCTCACAGTTTCTCAGGCAGATTCAAGGGATTTATGACCATACTGGCTGCTCTCAAAAGATAATTTTAAATTAAGACTCCAGCCATGCTCCCTTCTGAGGAGCAATCGATGCAAACTCACCTTTGAGTGGTAAGACCAGACTAGTCCCTGCCATTTCTCCTCATCCCTTTTCATGCTTTGCCAAAGCCACATCCATCTCCGCTGGTCAGCCTTACAGCTCTGGCACAATTGATGGGAGCGTGAGCGTGGGTGTTGCTGACAAGCTGGCAGAGGTTTGTGGGGACGCGGTCCTGTTATCCTGCTGACAGAGGGTGCAGAGCATCCTTTGGCTGCAGTGGAGGTGCCCCCCCCCTTGCTAGTCTCCAAGGAAAGAGCTCACTGCAGAGTCTGCAGGGTCCAGCAGAGACCCAGCCCTTTGCTCTATGTGCTTTACAAGCACACAGCATGATGAATTACATGGCATGAAGTGCGTGCAACCCAAGCAAACAACAAAGGGTTAGAAGGAAACATCGTTTTCCCACTTTTACAAAGAGGATAAAAGCACCAGGCAATAATGAGTTAGGTTCTCTAGGTGATTGCAACAGGTTGCCAGTTTTAGTCATGGAATAATTAGACCACTGCTGGTCCATGGGACAATATTTGACAGAATTTTAAATTGACAGAATAAATGCTTTGCAATGCAGTACATATGACATTTCTCTGAAAAGTCTTGAGGTCCGGTTAGTTTTCCTGCTATTCTGGAGTATGACAAGGTGCTTTCCCAGGTAATGCCAGTTGACAAGCCTTTTATAGGCTTTGTACATGATGAACCCAGAAATTGTTGAAGCTTATCAGAGATGTGTCTGTCAGCATGGGGGTACATTAGAGGAGGAGAAGCGCTGGGCTCTAAAAGCAGACGGCAGTCTCTGGGTTTTGGAGCCTGCTTCACTCACAGGGCTGGATTGCCTAGTGATTTATCAGACTACAGAGCCTACTGCAAATAATAATTAGTAATAATAGCACATTTGCAAAGAGATAGAAAGCCAGACACAGAATTCAGATAACTTTAAGGAAGAGCAACATTAAACTGTAGCCCACCTTCTTTTTGTAGTAGAAACCTGAGGAGCGAGGGCAGGAAGGCTCTTTCGGATAATTCCCTGTGCTTCTGATGGCAGCGGAGAGGCAGGCACTGCTGATGGCATCTAGCCTGCAGAGGTTAGTCCAGGCTCACAAAGCAACCCTCTAACAAGACCAAGAACTGAACTCATTTCTACATATGTTGACTTAATCACAAAGCCATCACTTCCTGCAGCCAGCAGAGCTCTTCCAAACCTGGCTAAATTAATCTGATTGTATGAAAGGGATGCAAACATATTAATACAATGGATAATATTCTAATTATCTTTGTTGTACCACAGTTCATTGGTTTGTGGGTGTTTTTTTTTTCATTTTCCCCTATGCTATGTTACCCACTGTATAGAATTACCAGAATGTATAATCCTGCCCTAATTACTGATTGATCATTTCTTCTTTTTTTCACAAATTGTCTGACCCTGGGAAATGGCTCTGTGTTATCAGGGAGGAGGTTAAAACTTTGCTAGACAAGGTCAGGGATTTCTTTGACAAGTATGTGTACCTGGAATACCAATCCAGACACATCAATGACTAAAAGGGGAATGGGAATAATCACAACAAGTATCATATCCCAACAGCTTACTCTGTGTGGTTTCAGCTATGTTTTTCTCCTTGCATTTATGTTTAATTAAACTAATACTATATGATGCTGTTAGCAGGGTTTCTTATTCTTCCTTTGATAGTCTCAAAGCCAGTAAAATAGGCTGTGGTCGTTGAACAATTATGCAATTAATGGCTCAATGCGGTTGGCAAGTGTGTTGCTAGGGAGATAGTCAAAATGATTTTTTTTTATTAGTGCTGTAATTCAAGGTGGGTCCCAAAGAGTATTGTAGTTTCTGCCTTGTTTGCTGTCATCTCTGCTCTAGATGTCAAAGCAAGAGAACCTTGTTCATGTTGTTTTGAGAGCATAAAGGAAGTGGAACAGAGGACATTTTAGTGTATTGATTTTTCACTTGTTTTTTTCCATCTTCCTAAAGCATTTTCTGGCCTTTTAAATTTTCTCTATCAATCATGTTCTTTTTCTTATTGTTGGAATAGTAATAAGATGTTCTATATAAACGTCTTTCCCTTATTATATAATACCCTTAGTCAGGCTGTAGTCTATAATTATTTTCTGCTCCTACTTTTGTCTGTAAGCACCAGAATGAGATTTCTCTTAACTCCTTCACAGTAACACGACTGTGATTTTATTTTCAAGGGGTATCAGCTGGGCAGATTTAAACACTTATACCTAGTATGAGAGAGCATGTGTCTGTCCATGACTGTTGGAAAGCTCATCCCTAGGAATCGCTGACTGTAACTGTGCCCAGCCTAGGAGAGGTTTAGACACTTATAGTGGTTCATGCATCAGTGCCCGGTAAACCCAGCAATACCCAGAACAGCTTTGCTGGTCATTACCTCTGGGCTGCAATATCTCTGTGCCAGAAAGGCAGATGGACATGCTGACTGATCTCTGCACCACAGGCATGGCCAAATACCTCTGCTTCAGGCAAAGTCTCTGCTGACCTCCTTATGCAGCAGAGTGTATGGTTGTGAGTGAAATAAGGTAGGCAAAGAGGCCTGTAGGTATGTATAGGGGAATATAGGTGATGCCTATAAAACATGTTCCTACAGCATTGTCCAGTCACTTCTTGGTCAAGATGTATATTGAGGAAGCTGTATCACAAGGGATCTTAAAGCTTAACCTTGCAATTTGTGTGCCTTTGTCTTCTTACTGCTGGTATAATGAAAATAGTTAATCCATATGGATGTAAGAAAAGGTAACAGATATCCTACAAACACCACCTCATCCCAGTTAGCACACCATGCTTCATGGTGTGCAGCCTCATAAAAATAAACCCTCGCTATTGCTATTGACAAGCCATTTTCATATGCAGTGAGATGAAGAAAACAGACCTATCATCCCACAAAAAAAAAATGGTTATCTGCTTGGGTTTCCAGGAAACCTCTGAAAACTTTGGAGGAATTGGCTTCCAAGCAAACTCCCTTTCCATTGACCTGCACTACATTTGCAATTCCACTCTCTCAATTAGCAGTGAGCCTCCAGGTGAATGGCATTTAGCTTACAGGCTTTGAGGGACTTGTTTGCTAGACACTGAGGCTCCTGTGCAAAGCATGTTGCGATTCTGTGTTTAAATGACATGTCAGAGCGATAGCCTGGCACAACAGAAATCTGTGGAGATGGGGATTCTGTGCATTGAATGTTCTTGCAGGATTTGGGGTATTTACAAAGATTTTCTAAAAAATGTGTCATATTTTCCAGCATATAAAGTTCTCGCTTTTGGGAGATGAAACTTCTGTTCTCCTTCTAGTCCTAGGAGACAGACTAGAAAGTGAAAATGGACGTGTTTGGACTCTATGATTTGACAGGATTGAAAAAACAGGTTCATTCACCAGGAATAATAATAATTAAAAAAAAATAAAAATCAAACTAACATAAAAACTATGCATGTGACTCTGCAGTTTCCCCTCACTATTCCACAGATGTGGAGGACAGCTAGGATAGTTTTGCCAAGGTGCTCTGTGAAACCTGTGGGTGGGCTGCCATGCATCACAACAAATGAATTTGTTCTCATTTCGGAGTTTGTACACCCACCAGACCAGCCTCCTGATCTTGCTTTTGTTCTTTTCCTGCTTCATTAGTATAAGTTTAAACCTCATCTTTTTGCAAAATCAGTGTGGATGCTGCTGGCTGAAGCACCTTGAGTCCCTGATTTAGAGCACTGCCTGGGGGTCACAGGTTTGATGCTGAGCAGGTCTTCTGTGATTAAATAAATATTCAGATGATGAGCAAAAACCTTGTGTGGATGAGCGTCTCTGTAGGATTGTGCTAATGACGAGTGAGTCATATCATTCAGACTAAGTGATCATGCTTTGTGTATCTGTTTATTAAGCTAAACAGCTTGCTTCTGCTCCTGTTCTGTGTTTATATAGAAATGAAGTTACAGGAGCTAAAGGAACTACCTCAGTCTACAGAAAAGTATGGTGGGTAACACCAAAGGGCTAGTCTGGAGGTGAATCAGATGACTGCACTGTGGTTATGGGAGCAGCAAGATTTTTTTTTTTTTTTTTTTTTTTTTTAAAGAGCAGGAAAGGTTCAGAAAGAGTTTGGCTCACTTTTGTACCTTTGAAAATGGTCACATTGATTTCAGTTCATGAAGCCACTCCTGGAAAGGAATATACATGGTATAGCAAGGCTGAAACAGTCTGGCTCTCGGGTTTGTTATTTTAAGACAAACAAACAGCTTGTCTGACCAACAGAAAAAACCAGGGAATTATGGCACCTGGTTTTTTTGCAGGTATTAGGAAGACAACCCAAAGAGAGGTTTTGCTGATTGACATAGATTAATTAGACCAAACTGTACTGGATCATAACGTTGAGGATGCAGTTCAATTAGACACCTGAATGTCTGCTGTTGTTTACCGTCCACTTCAGGGTCTTTATTTTCATTGCTTTTCTTCTTCTAAAGCTACCAGAGAGATCAGAAAGAGGAGAATCACTGAAAGACAATTTGATACTTCGGTCACAGGGACCTGGACAATGTGAAGATGACTAAGGCAGCTATTTCAGATATAAGAAAATATATCCAGTAGACGGTGAGCAACCTTACCCTTGATTCTTTCTAACAGGGCTTAGTGGATGCATAGATCATATCATAGAATGGTTTGGGTTGGAAGAGACCTTAACAATCATCGAGCTCCAACCCCCCTGACATGGTCAGGGACACCTTCCACCAGACCAGGTTGCTCAAAGCCCCATCCATCCTGGCCTTGAACACTGCCAGGGATGGGGCAGCCACAGCTTCTCTGGGCAACCTGTTCCTGTGTCTCACCACCCTCACAGGGAAGAATTTACTCCTTATATCTAATCTAAATCTACCCTCTATCACATTAAAGCCATTACCCCTTGTCCTATCTCTACATGCCCTTGTAAAAAGTCCCCCTGCAGCTTTCTTGTAGGTCCCTTTTAGATACTGGCAGGCTGCTCTAAGGTCTCCCTGGAGCCTTCTCTTCTCCAGGCTGAACAACCCCAACTCTCTTGGCCTGACCTCATAGGAGAGGTGCTCCAGCCCCCTGATCATCTTCATGGCCCTCCTCTGGACTTGCTCCAACAGGTCCATGTCCTTCTAATGTTGAGGGACCCAGATCTGGACGCAGCACTGCAGGTGGGGTCTCACTAGAGTGGAGTAGAGGGGCAGAATCAGATCCCTCAACCTGCTGTCACACTTCTTTTGATGCAGCCCGGGACACAGTTGGCTTTCTGGGCTGCAAGTGCACATTGCTTGGTTGTGTTGAGCTTCGTGTCAGCTGACGCCCCCAAGTCCTTCTCTGCAGGGCTGCTTTCAATCCATTCTCGTCCCAGCTTGTATTTGTGCTTTGGGATTGCCCCTACCAATGTGCAGGACCTTGCACTTGGCCTTGTTGAACTTCGTGAGGTTAGCACAAGCTGTTTGATTTTTAAACGTATCTTTTCAATAGCTGTGAGCAGAACAAGGCCAGATCCTCAGATGATGAACAGCATCCTTGTGTGGATGAGTTTCTCTGCAGCGCTGTGTAATTGACAAATGAGTCACATCATTTTGACTAATTGATCTTGTCTTGTGTATTTGTTTATTAACATGAAACCACTTACTGCTGTTCCCATTTTCCCTTTATATAGAAATGAAGGTTGCAAGTCGTTAACAGTCAGGTTTCTGTTGAACCGTAATGGTAGGGGATAACCAGGCATTTTCAGGTGTTTTTGTGCTCATGCAATGAATACAGCAATTTGTTTCTTTTTAAACTTTTTTTTTTTTTTTTTTTTTTTTTAATGGCAAGCTAAATTGTGACTTTTTCCTAGAAGTCACTGTTTGGGGTTCCCAGAGAAAGTAAAGCTGTGGACATGTTAGTGTTTCCCAGCTTTTGACAAGGCTTAGTGACCTTCAGGCATCTAACTACAGCACCGCACCTAACTTATGAGCTGGTTGTTTTAAACTCCTTTTTCAATCTGTATCAGTGTTTTACTAACCTCTGACACCTAGGAACACCTTTTTTTCCTGAATTAAAAATGGTGGATCTCCACTGGCCAAATGAATGTCTAACTACATCTTCCCCATCAGCTCCCGGGTCATGTGTGCCTGCTAGGGTTTCAGGCTGCTCAGGGCTGGCAGATGAGACACAGGCTGTTGTTGTGGCACACTATGTACTACACCTGCTGGGGAACGATGGGTGTAAAGGTGCAGTTGGGCACTCCTGGGGTGACTCAGGCCCCCTGGAAGTTGAGTTGCCTTTAGGGGTGCCCAGCTGTCTTCTACATGACTTAGGAAAGCTGTATCTGCCAGGTAGGTGCTCAACATTAGGGATGGTGATTCTGTTTTTTTTCTATATCCAGAGACTGATCTGGATCTGAATAATGCACAAGTACATATTTTCAAGAAAAGACGCATGAGAGGAAGATATGCTAAGCTGGAAAAATTTGGCATCCTCTTTCCTTGCATGCTGTTTGGCAGGACAGTGTTGATGTTTGAAAAGCACCACAAGGTCTTGCCAAACAGGTTGTTAGAAAAGTAATGAGTATCAAATAATAGTTTTCCAGTTTTGAACCTTTGCCCCCCTCCCCTCTTAAAGAGGAAAAATGAACCAAAGTGGTGCAAAAAACATTATTATCCAATGGTAAAATCAAGATACAAGCAAACAAAAGCCCGTGGAACAAAAAGGAAGCATGACAACCCTCTCTGTATCTTCTTTCTTTTTTGATCCTTCCTTTCAAATGACCGATATACTTCAAAGCTTCCAGAAGAATTTTTTGTTTTGTGTGGTGAAATGTGTGAAATGGTTAAAAAATGTCCACAAGAGGAAAGTAAAATTAAACCAGAGGTGTTCAGAGATAACTGTAATGTTATGTCGAGCTCAAGAAGCAGAATTAAGGGATTGTGTTTAACTGTGGAAGCAGAATTAATCTCAGTACATTTAAACATACGTTTACAACTGAATTGGCTGTTACAAGGTACTGGAAAAGAAGTTGAGATCAGTTTTCATTCATGAATTTTTGGACTTTTCTCATCAATTAATAAGTCCAGAGATTTAAAAGCATTACCATAGATTTTGAAGCCAACTAAATTAACAGGACTTAAACAGTTTGCAAAGAACAAGCTGTACATACTCATTTTCAAATTCATATTTCTTCCATAGATTGTGAATGGAGAAGTGAGATAGTCTCTGATGCCAGGTCTATAATAAGCCCAGAGAAGAATGCGATGGAGGAAAGCACAAAGAACTGTCTCCTGTGCTGATTTGAAATATTGCAGCCCCTGCTCAGTTGGGCTGGTATGTGACTAGAAAAGGCCAGGTTCTTGAAAGCCTTCACAGTAGGTACATGTTTACTGCCAAGGTATCGCTGTAGCCTTGGGATGGGATCTTGCAGCATAAACCAGTATTCAACAGGAAAGGAAATTGCAAAAAATCTGAAAGAGAAGTCAGAAAGACTCCGTTTGAGCCATTTAAAAATTTAAAGAAGGTATAACATTGAAGAGAATTAGCAGGAACAGAATGTGTCATGTTGCTGTTGTAGGATGTAAGAAATGTTTTCCCATTGCTGGTTCCTACCTGAATGCAGCTGTGTTCATTGCCAAGCCCAAAATCAGTTTAAACAGAGGCTCTTTGGCACTAACCTTGATTCCTCTGTCATGAAAATGGCTGAAGATATTGTTTAACTGGAAAAGTCCAGAGGAATTATTTTCATCTCAGTACTTTGTATCACAGGGAACTTTCAACACTAAATACATTTAAACAGCTTGACAGGGAAGAAGAGTACAACAGGAGGCAACTGTAGTCCATAGCTGACTGTGCTCTCAGGGTGACACTCACTAAAAACTGGAAGATGTACAAAGCCTTTGGTGGAACACTTCAGTGACACATAGCATCTTTGCAGGGGTACATTATCTATGATACCCTTGATGGCCTACAGTATAGCTGGATAGACAGCTTACATGAATTTTTTTCCACCAGTTTTCAATGATTTCTTTGATGGAGAATCCTGGCAGGTAGCTTCCATCCTGCTTCAATATTGGTTTTAGCAACAGGAAGATTTTTACTGGCTTAAATATTAAACAAGCCTTCAAATATTAAACAGTTAACATTCCTCTTTCAGTTGTTAAATTTGTATTGGAATCACCCGGAAGCCATGGTGCAGGCTGTACATGTGGAATGGGTACGACCGGAGCTGGCTTTGCTCTGCAGTGCACTCCCAAAAGCAGAGCGTGCCTCTTACAGCCTCATGCCCCTCCCAAAGGGAAGAGCTTTCTTTTCAGAATATCTGACTTTGCTATTGATCTTCTAGGAAACAAATCCATGCCAATGAGTCTAAAGGGCCAGGCTGATCAAAAGAATAAAAGACAGGTTGATGTTGAGGGTTTCTTTCTCCCCTTTCTGTTGCAGTTTTAACTAATGTGATTCATTAAAATTGGAAGGTAGATAAATGACAAAATCTAGTTTCAGTGATACCTTCTGGGGGCCAAATGCTATCCCTGTTCATCCCCTGTGCTGAAAACAAAGGAGCAAAAAGAGCATTGTGAAGGGAGAGGTAAAAATTGCTAATGGTGTTTAGAGACGAGGTGTCCTCACTCTCCCTCCGTCCCCTTGGCACTGCCCATGCGGATGTGCAACTGCAATCGTTATCACCAGTGAACCGCATGAGGAGCTGGTCACCCTCTTTCCAGGGAATGATGGGAAAGAAAGTGCGATGAGTGTTTGCAAACCTAGCTCTAGAAACCATGTTGTTTGTCTGAGCCCAGCTGCAGATCCCAGTTTCTGTTGCTGCAGTGTGACGGTACGGTACAGAAATACCCCAAAGCTTTGTTTTCCCACTGCCACCAGGCTGCTGAGCTGCAGCAGCTCTGCTGTACTTGGTGTCAAACCCAACCTCTGAAATGGGATAAAAAAGTAAACTTTCACCTCCGAGTGTCTATATTTCTAAGGGGGAAATGACATTTCATAAATACTCAACTATGCTATTCTCAACATCCAATTTTCTATATTGGATTCATTTCTCAAATCTACTTACTCAGTTCAGAAGACTGAAATGTTAATCTAACAAGTCCTGCAGTTTTATAAGCAGCATGTAGCTTTTCATTTAATCTGACAGTTGCATTTAAATGACCCCACAGCTTTAGGGCATTGAGGCAACCATTATTTCATTATAACATTTCTATACAATAATAAATAATTCTATGCATGATAACTCTTGAAAAGAAATAATGTGCATATGGTATGGCTAGTATCAACTATTGAAAGAATGTGTGCTGCTATGAAAATTTGTCAATGAGCACCACAGGAAACCCCTATTCCCAGAGGCCAGATATCAACTGTGCAGTAAAACTGAGCTGTTCCTCACGATAGTTTACTATTTCCCTCATCTGCAGAGAAGCAGGCTTTTTGACCTCTGCATTGTGACTGCCAGCAAAAAAATTCTAGTTAATGACAGTTTTAGTAGGTTTTAGCATTTGCAATTTTGGAGCCAGCTAAGACTCTGTTCAGTGCAGCGCTGAGCAGTTGTTGGTTGTTAATCAGCTGAAGTAAATTAGTGTCCTTGCTATGGATTTGTTCAGTGTATGACAGTACAGGATGGCTCTATGGGACCAGAAAGCAGCTGAAAAATGGGAAGGAAACATGTCTACAAATTCCTTGGTTCTGTGCTTCAAATTCAGGACACTTCTGCAAATTTTTACTGCAGTTTGTAAACTGAAAGTTTTAACCAGTCCCAATCAGCCATTTTATTTAGCCTTCCAAAACTACTGGACAAAAGTGCAGGGCAGTTGGTTTGTCCTCAGAACATTTCTCACTCAGGGCTAACCTGCTGGGTAAGGGATTGCCCAGTAGATGAGTGTGGGACCACCCCAGTGCTTGGAAAATTACTTTGCCTCAACACACTTTTGGTCTGGTCATCTATTGTCTGGGCATGGACTAGTCCTGGGTGCTACTAGGGAACGTGAAGGGACCCCAACATATGGATAATGGGCAATAAGGGCCAAAAATGCCTCCTTTTTGTGAGAAAAAAAAAAAAAAATGGTGTGCAGGGAAGTATGGGGTAACCTCATCCAAGCTCTTAGCTGACCTTCTTTGAGCCCAAGGTTGGACTAGAGACCTCCTGAGGTCCCATCCAGCCTCAATTATCCTATGCTCCTAAGAAGGTGGGAGGAGAAGGACAATTCAGGACTTTATGAAACTCCAAGAAGAAACATTGTGTTGAGTCTTAAACAAAATGCAAGTTGCTGTGTTTCTTCGTCTCAACTCTACCCTTCCAGAGCAGCACACAACTCAACTCAATTAACTTAATTCCTTCATATTTTACAGAAATGAGCTTTCATGTTTATAAAAGTTTTAATTTGGGGTTAAAAGTTTTAATTGTGGTTTAAAAGTTTTAATTTTAGTTTCAAGTTCATCAGTTTCACTCAGGAGATGTATTCCACGGAGCACTGAATATATGCATGTACACAGACAATGGAGATTCATTAACTGGATGAAGTGTGGGGACTTTCGTCTGTTTTGTTGACACTTCCTTTCATATGGAAAATCCAGTGCCAAGTTTTCATCTATTCATGTTGTGTCACCTCTTGTAAAAGTCAATATGTCACTATTTTCTGTATGTCAGCTGAGACTGATGGGAGTGCTGACTTTAAAGACAGGTCAGAAAGGCATTGGGAAAAAAAAGCAACAACCTTTGCTAAAGCAGAGTGATGCTAAATGTCACAGAACAAAGATTTAGATGCAATTTAGAGAGCTGACATGCAAAATGTGTACACTGTGGAGTTCAGAGACTTGGTTAAAATGTAACAAAGTCTGTGATATTATACCCAGATACCTTATTACTTCCTCATTCTCCTCCAAAGCTCCAATATATTTTTTTAAGGCACTGAGATCTCTTTTAGCAGTATTGCAGGTCTGCATCATCTAGTGCAATACTCAGTGGCATTTTGCAGACCATTGTTCAGCCTTCCCCATCAGTTGGAAGTGTATCTACTTGTATCCATTTCAGGATATTCTCTCTTTCTACATTAGCCCATTATGCCTGAATAGATTCAGACTAAAAGTTTGGCTTAAAGCTGCTTTTGGCTACCCAGACCGTCATTAGAGCAGCCTAAGGAGAGAGCAGAGGCACTGACTGGAAGTGCTTCAGACCTGGGAATTCTGCGCTGGCATCAGTCCCGTTTCCATTCCCTGTCTCTTGCTATTTTTTAAAATTCATGCATTACCATAATGGTGCAAAGTACTACAGAAATCTATACTGCAGCTTGCCTTTAACACGCAAAACGTTTAGTCTGGGAGCTGAGCTGAAAGCGTCTTATTCATACAAGTAATTGTCATCACAAAACCCTATCCTTTCTGCAGTGAATGGGATGGGGGAATTAGGATGCAGATATCTCTGCCCGTCACTCTCTAGAGGTCACTATTTTGGATTGATGAATTGTGAACCAGAGTATCTGCCTGTGTACAGTTTAAGACCTGATTCTTGTCTGTTCTTTCCTGTGACCTCTATTGTTATGCCCATATTGTTACTTCAGTGTTGGAAATCAAAGGCAAGCACAGACTAAAAATACTGTGAGCAAAAAAATTGAGCTTTAATAACTTGGTCTTACCTTTGCATTTCAAAGGATCTGTCACATCATTCGAAGAGCCACACGTTTTTAAAGATAATGCCACCTATACCAGAGGCACTATTTTATTCATATCAAAAATTATTGATTTTTTAACTGAATTCAAGTGAAAATACAAGTGAACTAGATACTATCCAGTCCAGTAATGTGCTGAAGAATCCTTCAGTTCTAGGTCACTTGATTTTATATATATGTATGTATGTATATGTATGTCTGTAAAATGTATACAGTCGAGCCTGGAAGTGACAGAGAAACATTGCTACCCGGGTGTTCAGAGCCCAGTGTGAAATAAGTTGGCTGCGTTCCTCCGTGCTTGACAGAGACCTGTTCCCATCACCCACCTGTCATCACAAGTGTCATGAACTGGCAGCACGTCTGCAGAGAGGCTCGCAGGTTGAGGAGGAGACGCGCTAGAGCCTCTTGCTTCTCTCAGATGTTCCTCTGGTTTGAACAACTCACATGGAGGACACGAAGCTGGGATCCCTCCTGGAAGCACGCAAGTGGAGATCTCCATCGCAGGCCGCGAGGCAGCTGGAGCAGCTTTCTGGCCAGGTATGTCCAGATTTCTCATGCTGAGGTACCCGACAGGTTTCCTTCACTAACCACTTTCCAGGGCATCTGTTCCTCTGAGTACTCGGGACTTTTCTCAGATACACACTTAGGTCTTTGTGCTCATAGAGAAAGCGTCATTATGTCATAGAGGTTTCCTGGATATTAATGTACAATTTTATAAGATCTTATTTATAGGAGGATGAAATGAAATGAAAGCAATACTCTGTCATTTTGGGTTCCATGCTGCACCTTTTTTGGAAAGTAAGAAAATAAAGTAAACTTTTCAAAACCATTTAAAACTAAAAGATTCTACTTTTAGCTTCTTCCGATATTCCAAGCTACTCCTGGGGAACTTCGAGGGTCTTATATCCAGATTTTAAGAACTTTGATCAGCACAATGGTTTGAATAATTGTGAGTGACAGCCATAATTATATAAACTATTGCACTGTGTAGCCCCACCTCCCCTTTAATGGTTCAGGGAAGAATATGTGTATCATATTAGCATAAATTTAATTTACTGTCTCATATAAAATGCAAATCAATAAGGCTAAACTTTAAGTAGCATTCATTTAGTTTTTAATGCAGGGCAAGGATTCTTACCAAGGGTGAAGGATAAACAAATCAACAGAAATCTAGGAGTAATTTGAATTAATCTACGAAGATAGGGCACAGTCCTTCTAAGTGTCCCCTTTAGGGGTCTGGCTGATGCTGTTTTAGGAATTCTAAATTGTTTGTTCTCTATCTGCTAGTTTTCTCAAATGTGATGTAAAGCAGCGCCCCCTCCCCCCACCTTCAGATTTGCTAGAAACCCTTATTTAAATGGATTGCAAGGTCAGGTCTTTAGCAATGCAGGTGAACACTAACTGTTCCCAAACTATTTTCAATCCAAGACCAAGATCTAACTTCTGCTTTAAGGCTGACTGATATCTTATCTCATCAGTGGATGATCCATTTACTTCCTTAGGACAGTTAACCCGACAGCAGTTATCATCACAGCTATGGGTGTCAGCAGCCAGCACCGTATCAACATCTCAGAAGTTTGTAGCCTTCAACACTCAAACCACCCCTGTAAAACACTGCTCTCCTGTACACAAAAACTCTCTTCACAGCCTTGTTTTCTGGCAAGTCTGGGAAAATAAACAGGCTTTGAAGTATGCCCTGAAAGTCTTCCCAAACTGTAAGTCAAGCGCGACTTTCTACAACATGACAAGAGTTTAACATGATTTCTATGTTTTTATATATATATATATATATATATATTTTAAGTCAGAGTTCTTTATTTATCATAGGATTTGAGAAACAAAAGTCTCCTGCCTTTGATTGCCTCGAGAAAACATTTTGCAGATGCCTCTATAGAGTTCTAAGGGTTGTTTTAAAGTCATCTGCTTTTTTAAAGATGGAAGTTCAAGGGAAATAATTTCAAAGAACCTCAGAGGAGAGAAACTGAAGTTGGCATATCTTCTAATTTGTATATTATTTAGCTATTATTTGAAAGAAGAAAAAGTCTTGTTGTTTTGTTTAGACAGAAGAACTGAGATGGAAGTTGCCAAAGGTTTAAATCAGCTCCGAAGGAATGAAGACTATGGGGTATAGCCTTTCCTTCATTTCAGAACAGGACCTGGATGTAGATAATGCAAATGGAATTGTAAGGAGAGGTTAAAGGCAGAATATAGTGGTTAAGCCTCTTCAACCTTACAAACTCTCTATTAAAAATGCTATTCAAGGCAAGACATTTGAATAAAACCTTTTGGGGAAACTTTAGCAAGACTGAAATGTTTATGAAAAATGGTGGAAAAGTGTTATTTTGTTCATTTTCTTACCAGTTTTAACTATACATTACCATCTGTTTTCAAAGTACTGTTCTGTCATTATTAGCCTTTTTTTGAAGGTGATGGAAATGCCTAATAACATCTAGAAGATTTTCTAGAATTGGAGGATAATTTCTAGTTGCAACTTGCTTTCTTAATTTACAAATAACATTTCTGGAACAAAAGAAGTCAGAAAGCATTCTGCAATCCCCTTCGCCAGGAATCACTCGGCCTTTGAAACAGACACTTTGTCTAGGAGTCTGCTGCTTCTCTTCTGGCCTCCATTTAGAAACAAACACTGCAAAAAGGCTACATCTTCATTGAAAAGTGTTTATTTTAGGCATCCACTGAAAAACATAACCTGCAAAAACAGCAAGAGGCTTTATAAACAGTCTGTAAGAGGTGTCTCTGGTCACTTCTGCTTAGAATATCATCTTAAACTATTCTATCTTATTGAGCTCAGAAAAATAAGAAAAAGCTTTAATTAATTAAAACAAATAGATTGATAGCCTTTCATTTACCATTGGCACGCTTACACTTACCTGATCTGTGGCACCTCCTGAACTCTTCAAAGCAATATGACACAATAATTTCCAACAGGATGAAGTGATTATATTGTTTAATTTACAATACAGTTGCATCATGGGAAAGCAGATTATCAGACAAAATGGTGTGTCAGCTTTATTCAGGAGAAAGGAGAGTTGTATAGATTATTTTTCCTTCAGATCTAATATCTGCTGTTCACAGTAAGTGGCTGTATTTTCTGCTTGGTCATAGTTAATTTTCTTTCTGTTTTTGACATATTTTCCTGATTTTCATAAAAATATACTGTGTTATTATATTATCTGTAAAGTCAAGTTCTGTTTTAAGATAGTCTCTCAATTTCATTTATTTGTGTCTTCATCTAGCTCCATTTTTTTTCCCAATGTATTTAGGGCTCAATGACTTAAGAATCCTCTCCAGAATGCTTAAATGAAAGCATTTGACAGCTCATTTTAGTCCTCTCTAATCTAATCTTCTCCAGCCTGCACATAAGATCTGTGCTCCTCTGTACCTCTTGTCTAACAGCCTGGATCAAGCCAGACCCTCTCTGGATTTAAGTTGTTGAAAGGCGACAGTGGTATGAAGAGCCTTTGACAAACATGGAGTAATTTATAATATGATTATAATAGCAATTTAAGAATGATAAATTTTCAAAGATCACCCTTAATTAGTCTACTGACTTGTATCAGCAGACCAATATCCAAAGAGCGTGTTTTTGCTTAGTGTCCTCACTGCTTAGTGTCTTTCTGACTCTCATACTTAACCATCTTGCCCTCTTGCATTTGATGTTTGATCAATATTATCAGAAACCTGATCTGGTTGCCATTGAAATGACTGCAAAACTTTCTTTGTTTTGACTGGAAACATGACCAGGCTCAGATTTTTGTCTTTTAATTAACAAGAGGTTTTAAAGATGAGTCTCATTATATCTGGCTTCATTTGATCTGCGTAGTGACCTTTTCTGGTACACTCACGGCCGTGTTTCGGAGCCTTGCTGGTGCAGAGGAAAGCCCTTTCTGCGGGGGCAAAGGGAGCAAAGCAGCAGAAGAATAAAACAGCCAGCTCTAAAGATGTCCCAAGAAGAACAAAGAGTACAATTAATTAGATTACTTTGTGGCAGTGTTTAATCTTTTCAAATGAATTGAGATCTGCTTTCCATCTCCCTTCCCTTGTGGTTTCTCTGAGCTATACAACATCAGTGTATTCTTTGTAGATGTTGTTCCCAAGACTGAACAAAACCCTTGTGAAAATGTCTAACCATCAGACTTTGCTAATCCACTTTTGCAGATTAGTGTCTAAACTGAACTGTGGTATCTGTCCAGCAAGCGTACCTAGCATTCTCTCTGCTGTTTTCAATACACCTTCACATAATCACTGGTCCCAAAGAAAGGATTAGTCTGTCATTTCTTAAGATTAATTCATTTTCTTTAAATCCTTTTTCAATAAATCTTTGAAATTAAGGCAAATGTTACAAATAAGGGATTTAATTAACAATGTAGTTCTAGTGTTCATTTCCTTTTAGGTTGGGTTTGGTCTCTATGCTTTCTAAAGTCTGTGGAGATTATTCAGTTTCTCGTGCAATCTTTTCATCTCATCTATATGAAATACTTAAACTTTCAACATTTAATAATGATGAATCAGATCAAGATTGGAGCTTACAGCCACTTAAGGAAAATTCTTTCATTTCAGCCAGTGATGGCCTGAGAGCATTAAAGTTACAAAATCAACATTCTTCTGTTTCCTTTACGGTGATATTGTTGCTGTCCCTTTATATTGAAATGTATGGGGTTTTATGTTCTTATATTTCAGACTTGCTGACTAAAAGATCCGAATTTTGCCTGGTCAATTTGCCTATAAAACATCGCTCTTTTAGGTTGTTTTTTCTGAGATCTGGGTTTAGGAGTCACCTCAGGTCTTTTGGCTCCTTCGCTGAGCAGAGGACAGAAGCTGTGTCCTGTCTGCGAGCCCCGCAAAGCTTCCCCAAAGAAATTATTAAAAAGACTACTCACGGAATGTGAGAAAGGGTTGAATGACAGTGATCAGAGGAAGAACTGAAGTATCTATCACAAGTGCTTCTCAAACCCTAATCTTTTAAACATATTTTAATCTGCCAAAATCTAAAAGCTTTCTAGTGTCACCATTATTCCTTTTTAGCTTCACCCCTTTCTCTCTGAGACAATTTTGTAAGACAGATATACACGTAACTATGAGAAGTGGTAATTCTCTCCTTGTGATTCTTGCATTCACATGTATTGTAGTGGATGCTAATAATATATATTTTAGTTCTGGGATGTTCATTCAAGTTGCATACTTTTCCAACTGACATATGCAATTTGAGGATTTCGTTTGTTTGCTTTCCCCAATACTCCATACTGAGGATAACACACCCAATGACCACCAGATGTTTCTGCTTCTCTAGAAAAAATATTAAGTCATTAACAGTTTTAATCTTTGCCTTTTCTTTGACTAAGTATATTTTTTTAATACGGATTTATAAATTAAAGCATGATTTCTCTTTCTTTATTCAAAAATTTGTACAAGTTACTGATCAAATTCCATTTCTGCCTTGTTTCCATCCATGTTTTGAGTTACTCAACTTAATTACCCTTTACACGTGTTTATTATTTTCATTTTTTTTCATTAATGAGCACATTATCATTAAAACACCTACATAAGCAAAGCTGGAACAAAAGTGTTCAGTGATTTGAGGAAGATGGTCTCCTCTTTTCTCATCTCCCACACACTCCCATTCCTGATTCCCATGTTGCCCTGTTCTTCACTTGTCCTTAGGGGGATGAAGACATTTTGGAGATGGAATCCCAACCCTTTCATACTGCTCATGCAGTGAATAATCACCTGTTGTTTCTCCAGCCTGTCAGGGAGCGAAACGGGTGTAGGGGTTGGAAGAAAGTGACATCTCTGATGGTCCTGACAGTACCCTCAGCCTATGGTGCCGATAGTGCCTGGGCCAACGCAGATGGCAGCGTGAAAACTGCGTTTCTGAAAACCCAGTTCGAAGTGGATTGTGAAAGAGAACAGCAAATTCTGTTGCAGATCTGAAAATGTAACTGGGGTCCTTAAAATCCCAGTGCATCCCTCTCTTAAGCCGGTCCATAGACTTGGCAGTGTCAGGTTAACAGTTGGACTCGATGATCTTAAGGGTCTTTTCCAACCTAAATCATTCTACGATTACATGTCCCTATTTTGAACTGGAGTAATGGTTGTGCCTAGCATGAATGGGTTTCATCTCTTCTCTTTTCTCTCTTCTCTTTCCCCTCTTCCTTTCTCCTGTTGTCTAGTTGTGCTCGTTCTAGTTCTTCATGAATTGCCTGAAAATAGAACATTATGCCAAGATAAGGCTCCTCTGATTCTCCTTTTTATCACCTCAAAACTTTTTAAAGGTAAAACATATGTAGGTACTGAAGGTTGCTCCTTTAGAAGCCTTCATTATTGCAGCTCTGAGGCAGAAACACATCGTAGAGTTTACATGTAGTTTTAGTTTCTAGTTTGTTATGCTTTACCTTCATTTCAAATTGGGCATGTAAAAATAGCAAATGTCTTCATTTTGTTTATGCTAATTTCATCACTATGTAGGGCAAACTTCTTCCTGGTTTCACAGCTTCATTTTATATCTTATTCAACATTTTACTGTTTGATCTTTTTTGGTCAATAACAAAAATAGCTGTGGTGACAATCTATCTGTTCCTTACTGTATGCTATTTAATAATTGTCATTATGTGGCTTTACTGCAGTTGTCTCAGAAAACATGTGATGGCCAACGTAGACGTCAGACCACCACCACCAAAATGCAGTAATGGGAACATACTGAAAGGCATTCCCTGTTCTGGTGTGGTCCTTGTCCTCCCTCCGCTCAAAGGAGCACAGGAAAAGAAAGAAGGAAAAAATATCTAAAAGTTTCCTTTTTTCCTTTTTTTGGTAAACTTTGTTTCTCCCTGCCTGGCAGGAGGGAGAAGCGGCTAATGTCTCCCTGCTGAAAGCATTAACTGATTGCATTGTTACTTGAGCACAGCAGCTGTCCTTATACATTTAGACTCCCAGTGACAACAAAATTAAGGCAGCCTCCCCTTCTGTCAGGCAATAAAATGATTTTCTCAACTTCTTTATTTCTTCTGAGAACTTCCTAGTGCCTGCTTTTCTATGACTGCAGTGAGATGCTACATTTGAACTGATCATAATGAAGGGGACCTTTTACTCAGTGTTTTCTGGAAAGGCGAAAGGAAAAACAAAAAATAACCCAGATTCCAGTGTGCCCTGAGGACTGATTTCCCCCACTTTTCCATTTGCTTTAAGCTTGTTGATGTGAGTGGGTGTTTAATCTCATTTGCGCCACCAATGCTATGCTTAGTAATTGCCCATTGCTTTCTGGTATCTGATTAAAGGGATCTTGCTATGACACCCATGGCAAAGCGCAATTCCCTGGAAAGGAGGATGGAGGGTGCTCCTGCATGGTCTTAACTATTTAATTTTTGAGTCTGGAAGGGTCCTAAAGCTTTCTGCTAGATGGCAAAGCTAGATCAGTATCCGCATGTTTCTGGCAAGTTTTCCATGCGCCAGTATTTTCAGCGTACCTTGGCAGGCTAAGGGCACCCAGTTGAGAGTTGGAGCTAAAAGCCATCTCCTCTTGCAGTCCTACAGGGCTGCGTAACACAAAGGGCCTTCAGATGTCCTGTGATGTCTATGCTGGTCTTCTACTTCTGCCCTAGGCTCTGTCAAAATTGCTCTAATCAGGCAATTCAGTATTTTCTCTTCAGATCTAGAGGAGGCACCTCCCCGCCGGCTGCAGTGCCAGAGGTCTCAGGGAGGCAGACCAGGAGCGGGCTTGGACTCATAAGGCAGCTCAACCAGCCCCATATTGCTTTTCAAGAAATTTATACCTATGCTTTTCAAGGCCAAGGGCTCACTCTGACTCACCCAAAGATTTGGGCAATTTTTTTTGTTTTGCTCTTTGTACCAGAGAATAACGTGACAATGAGGCCATCTTTGAAAGATGTGTAATAGTCCCACACAGTTTCCCATGCCAGGATCTTAGGATGACATGAAAGCTTAACTTACCAAGAAAGTAATTTTAAACTCAGTCCTTTCTTCTTTCAATGACCTATTTTGGATACTTCTCTTTAACCAGACATCCTACCTGCAATAAAAGAGCAACAGGAATTGAAGGTGTATCACTGCTGCTGAATAGCAGAAGTGTATTTCTATTGTGAATATATATATGTATTCTCAGTTTCTGATTTTATATATATTTAAATTTAAATATGTATTGTTTTTAATGGGAAAATAATCCTTCAATCTTTTAATAGCTTGATTTGTCCAGTTCTGTTTGTGTCTCTCTATGTGCAGTTGCTAGTTCCAACTCAGTACTCTAAAAGCACTGACTCTTCTATAACTTATAGATTACAGGGGGAAAAAAACCCCACAGCACTAGGCTAAATCATCCAAATTTGCCACAGCAGGATCCTTCACCTATTTTCTGAAACATTTAGTTTCATTTTTTCCTCTCAATCTGACCCTTGCAGCTCAGTATTGGTAATTAGCCCCCTGCTTCTCCTGTAGCTACTAAAAACTGGGGAAAAATAAATGTTTCCATTTATACCATTATTGCAAAGGCACAGCCGTGGAACACTGGAGACTCACTCATGATGTAAGGGCAATTTTCATAAAATGACACTCAGGCATTTGGGTTCTAGCCTTCAGAATTAAGAACAGTATATTTTGGTTTTGGTTTTTTTTTTTAAATGAAAACTTGAGGCAGTGCTATTTCTGTGGTTTCAGAGTATGAACTTGGCTGCTGAAATCTCAGCTTGAGATGCTATCATCCTAAAACCCCTTATGGAAAACCCTCCAATTTGAGATAATAAAAATCAGTATTAATGTAAGCAAAGTAAAAGTCTTTGGGAACGTGATTTCTCCTCCAGTGGTACCCAAAGGAAATGATGTCTATATGGAAGGATGGTCATACGATGAACTTTTAAAAAAAAATTGTTATCGCAAGAGATCTGTAAAATTATTTGCCATCACAAATAGTCCTAACAGTCCTTGAGAGCTTTTCATAGCAGCTTCCTCAACAAAATATCCTTCCAATTACTGCATCTATGCCACTCAAATAAAAATTAAAGTTTAAAGAATCCAACAAAAGGTTAGATCAGCTGCTACACGGTTGTTCAGTTCTGAAATTTCTGCAGACAGATACAATTAAGCAGATATTTCATTAAATCAGTAAATATCAAAATCAGACAAGAATTTACCAAAACCTCTAAGGAAATATTACACCTTGATAGCTATGAATCTGCTACTCTGCTGCTTCTCCAATCTACGGATTTAAATTTAAATCCTATTTTCCTCTTCCTACAAGGGGCATATTAGAACAGATGTTATCAACTGAGAACGTAATCCTACAATGACACCATGTCCAACTCACCCAATTTTCTTATGAAATTTGATAGTTTTCTTTTAAGCTTCAGCTGCTTGTATCAACCAGTTGTATAAGGAGCTCAGCCTTTCCTTCATTTCAAGAAGTGTATTTCTGACAGGCAGGACTGAGGGCTCGGGTACACACCGAAGCCTCAAGAAGCCCCACATACATAAATGTTAAAATCATTGCCCGTTTTGGGTAGCAATTGAGATTTTTTTTAATGCACTGACCCAGAAATAACGGGGTGCATTCAGTGAAGGCACCCACGCTCGTTGCACGGAGCTGCAGAGGAGGGTGACAGCGGTGAGGAAGCGCTGCCCACCCCGGCCCCCCGACAGCCGAAGATACAGACTCATTTTCAGAGGAGACTGAAACAACTACCAGAGAATCGGGAAGGATCTTACCGTGTCCACTGCCTTAGTTTGAATACTCCGGTTCCCCAGTTCCCCCGTCTCTCTCTTCTGCGCTTCTTACGATTCTCAGAGATTAATGTGGAAATAATGTTGCCTTTTTGTGTGTTTTTATTGAGTTCCCCTTTTCCTATAAAGGTTTTATCTACTCCACTGTTGACTTGATGCTATTCCGCTTCAGAAATTCTACTCAACTTCAACTTGTCTTGTAGCACAAAGGCAACCTGAGAGCCCTTAAAGACATCGTTAAAATTTTTATTTCCATGCCTTTCAAAGCCCCTGGAAATACATATTGTATTACATGCCATCGTTGTAAATAGCATTTCTCTTAATGCAACAATCTTGGTCTAATCTTCCAGTGGTGTGAATATGCTAAAAGGAAGGCTTAAAGAGATAGATGCTAAATAAATTAAAACGAGCTAAGGGAAGATGTTTTATAACCCTAGAAATATTGCAAGCATTATTTAAAGTAGTTAATATTTTTACAGCCTCGTGAATGCTAATCTCTGGGAAATCTCAGGTAGCAAATATAGTTTTAATTCTCAATTTTAGTTATCACAATCTGGAACTGTAAATTAATTTCAATGCTATAAAAAGTAATAGAGACGTTTATTTTCTTAAGCAATCTGGCTTATTCAACTGCAGACTAAATCTGAATTAATGGTCCTGGTATGCTGAATACAAAATTAGTAATAATGTGAAATGCACGCGATGATAATATCTGCTGGAAGAGTTATAATGCTAGGGTCCAACTTTTTCCCATTAATATACTCCATTACTATTAAAAAAATGATACTGAGCTTTCTATCTGGCACTTGAGTGCTTTTCTGGTGACTTCTTTATAAAAAATGACACCTTTTGCAATATCAAGTGTACTTCATTCTTTCGGGGATGCATTAAACGTAGAATTACGGTGCCTGTTGTATTTCTATAATCAAGAATCAGACTAGAGGTAAAACCTTAGCAAAGTCACCAGACGTGACATCCAAACTTTAATCTGGAGAGATGAAAGGAGTGGCTAAGCCCTTCTTTTATTCATAAAAAATGGAAACAATAACTATCAACAATGAAACTCCAGTGCTCTTCAATGAAAACACCCTGCTGTTCAAGAGCCATTGGCACTGCCCTGTCCCAGAGGAGAAGTTTCTTTGATTACAGATGGAGGGTTTGTACGGATCTGCACGTATGTTTGCGGAAGGGCCAAGACAGGAGACAAAAAGCAGTCCAGAGGAGTTCATGAGGGGACTGAAAATATGATCAAGAAAGAAAGTGAAGAGAATTAGAGGCTATAGGAGGTACATATGGAGCTGTGAGAAAAAGTGGCTTCCAGCGTTTCATCCTGTTGTGCATTAGAAACCAGCCAGAAACCTTTTTATTTTATTTTTTTCCCGTGAGTGCTAGGCTGTTGCCAAAGACATATATTGCTTGGTTTCTCTCCCTGCCAGAAGCACCCCACCAGACTTTCACTGTCCCTTGCCTCGCTCAGGCCAAGTTTATTAACGAAGGAGTTTTCCCGCAACAGCCAGACAGCAATGGTGTTCATCGAAACGTAGCTCTGACACCTGCACTCAACAGAAGTGTCGCGGCGCGGTGGGGTGGTGTTTGTTGGACCTCTGCAGACCTGACGGAGGAGGTGGGCTTGGTAGCCCAGTTCCTCACGCCAAGCCCCCCCGGCGAGCTCAGCCCACCCGTGCCTCCGCTGGGCCCTTCCTACTCAAAGGTTATTTGAAAGCCCTTACAAACCGGAGGTGAATCACTCTGTACTTGTGGCATTAAACAAAAGTCAAAGCAAATAGCAAGGCGAGAACAAGCTTATTCTGCAGCATTAAAGATGAACGCCCTTAACGTGAGAGATTGCAGGGAAATCTGTCCCATCCCTATGGATCCTCGAGGGCTGGCCTCCTCCCCGAGGCAGACTCTCCACGGAGGGCGATGTCGGAGGGCTGTTGGGTGTTGATTTGTATTTTGTAAATACGGTGAGAGGGGATGGGAGCGGTGCTGGGCACCTGCATTTGCTCTGGGGGCAGCTGATGCCCCAGACCAGTCCATGGAAGGGTACTGGGGAAGCTGGGCTGGGCTATGGGGGGGCGGCAGCCTGGGGCGGTGGTGGCAACTTCTTCTGCCGAGAACATAGCCGCCTCCAAACGGCTTTATACCTCAAGGTGTTTCTGTGGTGAAAGCAAAAGATTTTGTGTTCATCAGCATTTATTCTGTTTTCTTTACTTTGGGCTAACGAGCCTGAGTCAGGAAACCATGCAGGGAAAATCAGTATGCTTTCCAAATAGTGCAAGCATCAATTTAAATCTACAAAGTTGCAGTGGGCTATATAAAGATTTATTAATCAAAACATTTGCAAAATATTGACTGTGCGCGTACGCTGTTAGGCCTGAGAGATCATCTGTGAAGTAAAGCTTGCATTAATCACTTCTTCTCATACATTAATCTTTGCAGAATAAAAAAAATATGTAGGAGATATTTGTGGATAGTTTTCTAACTGTGTTTTGGTAATTTCATTCTCTAATTTAAAATTATTTCCACTCAACAGTTGTCATGTCGAGGGTAGAAACAAAAACTCAGGGTAAGCAGCCAAAGTGCAGCTCATAGAACAAATGTTGTTTTGGAGCGGGGCTGGCTGCCATCTCCTCCCGACCCCCCCGAGGGGACGAGCCCAAGGCACGAAGCTCCCGCAGGGGCCCAGCACAACTGCAGAATAACACCGAGAGCTTTTTGATGCCTCTTTTGGCTTAGACACCTCTGGTGAACACAGATCTAGGAAAATCTGGTTAGGAGGATTTGGCAGTGCCTGTTCCCTGCAAAAATAGAGTTGTATCACAAGAATAAAGCAGAAGAAAATGTGTTACTGATGGAAAAAAAAAATCTATATTCTAAATCCAACCAAAGAAATGCTCCCAGTTTTCTTTTTTAAAATTATATTTTGTTTAAAAAGTCTGTCTTGCATTATCTAAATGCACAATATTATCCTAAAGCATTAAGTAAATGTTAAAACATGACAACACTCTTTGCTAAAAAACCTAGAAATTTTTAGGTTTTATTCCTAACCAGAAACAAACACCCCCCTCCCTAACCCCCCCCCCCCCCAACAAACAAACAAACAAACAAAAACAAGCTGGAAAGCACTAAACCCCATTTCTTTGCAGCCCCATTAGGGACCCACATTTTTGACAGCTCTTTAAAAACATGAAGGCATCCACATTTCTGTCTGAGAGTCTCTGTAAACTACTCGCAGTTCTTTGGTTACCAGCAAATTGCTTTAACGAAGACTTTGTGTGGAAAAATATATTAGTGTATATATACTAGTGTTTTAGTGTACTTAGACCTCAAAAGAAATGTCACAAAAATCAAGTATCTCTGATAAAGCAGTATATGCTCTGCTTCCCAAACTGAAATTTCCCGTCCTCAGAGGGCAGATGCCTTTCTGGCAGTGCCTGCTTGGCTGGGAGAAGCCTGCGGATACACAGGCAGCATCCTGGCCGCCTTGAATGATGATGAAAGCCGTATTAAACACTGGCTATTGTACTGATTAAAAACCAGTGGCGTAATTTGGCCTGGGCTATTTCATTTTATTAAATGCCAAGGTATGTATCAGCATAGCCAGGAGTGCTTATGAATAAATAAGTGCTGGCAGGCTTGTTTTACTTAAAGTTGTGAACTGCCACAAAGTGGCCGTAGTATAGGTGACGTCTTTAATTTTGAAAAAAGAATCCATTTGTAGGGCTGGCATGATGGTAAGCAACAGCCATGATTTTATTTCATACGTGCCTTTTAGTGGTTTTATGAAGCTGGTTTATAAACAAAGTTTTAAAGCGCAAGGCACGTTATCATTTTATTTCCTCAGAACAACTAATAAGCGAGAGAGCCAGCGATGTATTTATAGCAGGATGTATTTATAGGAGAAATGTTCCAGCGACTGGGGGGGTAATGGGGAAGGAACACACATCCCCTAACGCAGAGAAATGATTGGGAGCTCATACTTAGGAATGTAGTGCCGTAGCTAAATTAGACAAATTATTATAGGCCCTAGATACCCATGGCTGCTGCTATATGCTGCCTACTATTGCAGAATCACTCTTATGATTTTCCTTCTCAGGGAGTGAGGGAAAATAAAAAATGTATTACTCTTTTCATTACACAGCTCTCTATTTTCTGCTCCTTATGTGTGTGTATATATATATTTGTGTGTGTGTATATACACATATAAAAAAACTCACTTAGTTACTAACTTTTATTTTTAATTTTTATTTTTGCTAAGTGCCAAGAGTGGGTGCGTGTAGCTTGTGCTCCACACGCTGCACCTACTGCTGGCTACCACTGGGGCAGCGACAGCTCGCAGCGATTTTGGAGCTGTCTGTTTGTTCTTTGGAGGTAGAAATTCATTCTGAGGAAAAGAGTGAAACCTAATGTAAATCCATAAAACCAAACTATTCTCTGCATTAAATTACTTAAGGGAATAAACAACTTGTTTTGCCAACCAATACAATAGGCACAGAATATAGTAGCTCTCTTCTAACAGATAATTGTGATACTTGGATATGGGGAGAGAGGTGTGCGTATATTAAACAGGAGCAAAGGATTATTTTATGATTTAGACTTTAAGAGAAATTTTCAAAAGCCCTGTGAAACTCAGTAGCCTGGGAGAATTTCTCTGTTCAGGGGTATCTCTGAACCGGAACAGTGCGGGTGTTTGTAGACATTCTCTATAGAAGCTATTTATCAATCTATAATAATTTAACTTTACATCTTTCACTAGATAATACGTATATACAAATATATAAATAAATACACATATAAAAATAAATATAGTAATACTGACTTGTAAACTGCATGCAGAACAGATTACATGAAATAAGAGGGAAAATGTTTCATCCTCTAGACAATTCTGAAATTTCTTGCCACTGTAAATGAGAATGAAAACTGGAATGGTTCAAAAATTTATTCTGAACTATTATTCTTGAAAACATTAGAAAGTCCTCTTTACTTCCAGGAGTGTTGCAGAAATGTTATTGTTTTCTAACGTAATGTAAAACTGTGTGCCTGTGCTGGTGTACATCTGTGTAAGCTGGAGTGGGAGGGGGTGTAGTAAACAAGATACATCACTCTTTATAAACCTAGCAAAACTACTAAGTAAAACGTTTATACGAAGCAAAACAGTACATGCATCATAAGGAAACAAAGTCAGAGAATCAGAGACGTTGAAAAAAATACTCAGTTTAATTCTGAGTCACTGGAAAATATATCTTTTGAAAACATCAAAAATCAGCATGTTCCTGTTAATGTTTTGCTCTGAAGAAACAGTGTTTTCTGATGGGAAACTGTTTCGCGAAACAGTTTCCAACCAGCTTTAGCACGAATACTGCCAATTGTCATTGTGTGAGAAAGTGAAGAGTATATTTTATTTTAGCTTCAATTCCAGCAGTGTGCAGGAAAGTGGCCTCTTTAATAGAAGTCTTTGAGTCAGAGAAGTGGCGGTGAGGAACATCGCCGTTAATGGGACAATAGCCCTGATGTTCCTCTGCCCCTCTCCTGACCTTGAGTAAGCAAAAGCGTTGTTATGAAATCCCACTCAGTAAAATGGTATTTCTTCAGACAAGCTCATAAAATCAAATAATGATTGAACTGCCAAATTTCTGGATGCTCAGAGCTGAGCATTGCTTTCCCATTTTATTGTATTCTTTTCTTTTTTAAACAAGCAGGAAAAACTGGCAGCTAGAGCAGAACTTTTCTGCAACTGCCTACCTTACTCTTTTTCTCTTTTCCTAGGGCGGTAACAATTGATCTGTCCCACTGATATTTCTGTATGTTTGCTGTAATTTAGCTATATCAGCATCTGAAGTAGCTTCTGGCTTTGAGGGCTCATTTAAAATCAAAGAGGAACTGTCTGCGGCACTCCTTGGTGGCCAGTGCGGGGGGAGAGGGACTGACAAAATTTGTGCTGTGCCTTTTACTGTGGAGTTTGAGACTTCTTTTCTTATTTGTTTCCATATTTCTTCATCTGGCCTTTTGTGGGCCTTCCCCCCCCAACCCCCCGCCCCCGGCTCTGTTATGGCTCCTGTGAGCTGTGCAAGATTCTCCAGTAGTGTTAATTCTGTTTGAAATTTGTCATCATAAAGAAAGCCTTGAATCCTCAGTGGAGAGAAAAAAAGTTTCAGTAACTGATGTATGGGTTTGTGTTCTTTGTTCGGTTGGTTTTAATTTTTTTTTTAGAAATTCTGCAGGATAGATTTGAAGCCTGGATTGACAGAGAACCTCAAAACAGCGAGAATTTACCCATGAGAATATCTACCTTTGAAGTTAATCGGTTTCCCAAGCTCCTAATTAAGTAGAGAAGTTGCAGGAAGCTGCCAGGATACTTTGCGTGGGTGGTGGGGTGGATCCAGCGTCACGGCCCCGGTACTCGTTTGAAGGTGGGCTTTGCCTGGCCAGGGTGGCCCGGGAGAACAGCTCCGTCAGAACAGCTACCAGCCGATGCGGTGTAACCAGTCAAAAGTTTCAGGGGCATGGGATCCTCTCCTCAATTTGGGAAAACTTCGGAACAGTCATGATAAACGGCAGTTACATCTGCTTTGTAGCTCTGCTGGCTAGCAGAGGTGCTAGGAATAGCTTTAACTTTGCACATTTCCTAATACAGCAGGAAAAAGAGCAAGATTTCATCCTTTGGGGGAGGACCTTGGGGTGCCTCGAGCCCTCCCTCGCTAGGAGCCCCTCCAAAGGTCCCAATCTCTTGCTGAATGAAGAGGACAGAGATATCAGCATTAGAAACGGCAACAAGCTCTGAAAAATGCGTTCACCGGTTGCAGATAGAAAAATGAACAGCAGTTTAATCCTCTTCTTCAAAATTCAAATGCCTGCCTGTCTTTTGACCATCCAAGCCTTCCAGCTTGTTACCTCGCTAAGACTGTGGGCTGGATTTAACCCAGCCAGGGTAATATCGTAGGGGTTAAGCCTTGTAACTTCTTTCCTCTGCTCTGCATCAGCGTTTGTCTCCTACTTTTCTCTGCTAGAAGCAGGAATACAAAAAAGTACTTCTAGCTCAGCCAGTGGATGATTTTTATCAGCTTATTTTAGTCAATAAAGAGAGAAGTCAATCACTCCTGGAAAATAGCACTTTCCAGTACTCTATATAGCTGGCCAGTACAATCACAGAATAAATCAATAACCACATTAATCAATACGATGTAAACTGCTGATCTCTGTGGATAAATTGTACTGGTGTAAGAAGGCTTTCAAATAAATTCTAAACCCACTCAAACTGCATAGGCTTTAAATCTACTGAGGGCAGTGGGACATGTGAAAGATTTGTGTTGTTTCTCTTTAAAATCTCTGGGATAGCAGGGCCGCAGAATAATGTAATTAAATAATGCTAGCAGTGCTCACACACTCTCACACACAAAGTCGACTTCAGTGAGAGCCCTGGAAAATATCCCTTAACTCAAATCTGCCAGCAACAGGAGATTTCTGGCATCGTGCGATCCCTCAGGAGGAAAAACCAGGCTGAATGGGAAGGGGTGCACAGAGAAGGCTGAGCCAAAATCTGGTTATTTTACAGCCCCAACAGCTGTAGGAGGTTTTGCTCCTCTAGGCACCTCTGTTTTTTATAAACCCCTGAACCTAAGCATCTCATTTTTTATTTTACATATTGCCGTAATAGCAGTCCCATGCGAGACTGCTGGCAGAGCCTACGGACACATTGCTTGTAAGGGAAAAGCTGGGTTGTGCCTAAAGAAACTGGACTTGGGGTGGGGGAATGTGGCAGCAGCGTGGCTCGCAGTGGGCTGTCCCTCTGCTCCAGCTGCGTGGCCCTGCATGCATGGCTGGCAAACAAGCAGGAGGAGACAAATAGAAACATAATTTGTGAAAAATTGTGTCGGGCTTTTCACCGTGGGTCTGAATGTGTTGTGGAAAAAGAAATTGTTAGGAGGTGACGATAGCCATGAAGTTGTACATAGCATTAGTAGGAACGCAGAAGGGACGTGCACAGGTGGTGGGTATGGGCTGAAAGGAGATTTCAGCCATCAGCATAATAATTAACAGAGCTATGCTGAGCAGTTAGGGTCATACCAGCCATTTCTGGCAGCGCAGAAACCAGAGCCATGCATGGCAGTGTCCAAGCCAGTGCCTTAATTAACCAGGCCCATCTCCCACGCCATCTGTATTTACTCAAGTGCAAAAAACTTGAACGTATCTTGTGAAAAACTTGCATATTGTAAGGGGTCTTCTGGTATCCTTTTCTGTTTCAGAATTGTTCCAATTCATTCTCTAAAGATGGGAAATATTTGTAGCCGTTTTTCAGTACTGAAATATATTGGCGTATATAGAATAGGTTAAATAAAGAAATGATACATAACAGTATTATTAATATGACATTTTAATTGCTACATCAGACATATTTTCGAGTACTAAGTGCAGGAACTGATAAAAAGAAGTTCATATTAAAAAAAGCCTGAATGATTGAAGCCGTTTAGAGGCCTTTATTGCACCATGCTGTCAAAATGTCCAACTGACCTTTTCTACATGGTAAATTTCTCCAAGAAAGATTATACACAAGCTATTTTAATATCACTGATCCCCCCCCTAGTTTTTTGATTAGATAATGGTCAGAGCAAGAGAAATGCCAAAGTCCTTACATATACTCTGAAGATGACCAGGGGCATTATATACGAAGTTTCTGCAACCTTATTTAAATTTTTAGATAGATATTTCTGAATGCATCATTTGCCATTCTTTTACACTTCCAGTCCGTAACAATTCGGTAAGTGGCAGCCCTCCATCAAGTCACGCTCAGCAGCAGAAGGCGGCACATAGGGCTTACCCGGGCGCAACGGCTGAGGTAGGCTGGACCGCTCCTCGGCATAAATAACGCAGAGGCTGCGAGGCGATGCCCATTCCCGCACCACCTGTGCCTCGAGGAGCTCCTCAGCCTTGTAGCAACAGTTCAATGGTCCACTGCTGGTACTGCCAGACCTCAACCCGCCTTCGCCCAAAGGCCGTATTGTTGCTACACCTACGTGGGCACTTGAAACGTAATTTTGAGGAGCACCGAGAAGCAGCCGCTCTCTGGCACTTGGAGGGAAATTGTGGAGGATGGTGCCTTGGAAATGTCAGTGCCAAAGGGGGACAAAGGCTGTCGTGGTTTAACCCCAGCCAGCAGCTAAGCACCGTGCAGCTGCTCTATCACTGCCCTCCTCAGCTGGACAGGGGAGAGAAAATATAACGGAAGACTCGTTGGGTCGAGATAAGGACAGGGAGAGATCACTCAACAGGCAAAGCAGACTCAACTTGGGGGAAATTAATTTATTACTAATCAAATCAGAGTAGGGTAATGAGAAATAAACCCAAATCTTAAAACACCTTCCCCCCACCCCTCCCTTCTTCCCAGGCACGGCTTCACTCCCGAATTCTCTACCTGCCTCCCCAGCGGCGCAGGGGGACGGGGAACGGGGGCTGGGGTCGGTTCATCGCACGGTGTCTCTGCCGCTCCTTCCTCCTCAGGGGGCGGACTCCTCACTCTTTGGTAGCCCCCAGCTACCAAAACCTTGCCACGCAAAGCCAATACAAAGGCATTGGCTTATTCAGAGTGGGACAAGTTCTGCCCTAGCTTTTGCCCAGGGGAAGGCAAAGAGCAGTTGGACACGTGCTCCCTGAAAAGACAAGAATCTGGAGAGGTGGAGGGAGGGAGGCAGGATCCCCAGCCACCGGCCCACAGCAGCCCAGTGCATCCCAAAACCTCTCTGAGAAGATTAATTCTCTCTTCCACAGAGGCTCTGGAAATCATTTGGGGAAATTCTCTGTGACTGCAGTACAGTCAGATATTAATAAAATCTTTTTCTGCTTTTACACCATATTTATACGTAAGTGTGATTTAGAGCTCTGTGTCAAGTCGTCACCAGGGCTGCATTCCAATGACCTGCAGAAAACACAGGGTGTTTCTGCACTTCAGGATAATGTTGATTTAGGGGCTGGTACAGTAGCGCACATGGGCTATTCTATTTAGTTTCTTGGCATTCGTATTCAAAAATTGCCCTATAAAGAAGGGAGAAGGCATTAAAAAAAGTTTAAATGCTCTTAAATCACAAAGAAACATTGTGTTTAGAGTGAATGGAAACATTTGGATAGGCTCAGAATTGCTTTTTTCATGGAGAAATATTTTGTTGATGTGTTAAATTTAAAATGAAAATCTCTGCCTGCGACTCTTTTTCATTTTTTGGTACTTTGCTTAGGTTATCAAAATAAAATAGGTATTACTCTTCCAGCTATTTGAAAACTTAGGCTGGTCTGTGATTTGATCTAGTGCCTCTAAAAATCTGGTAAGACTGGGCCCAAAGTTCCCTGCATTGGGCACCTTTAAGTGGGGTTTTTAATTCAGCTTCCTAGTTGCTAAAAATCAGGAGCATTGCAGAATTTTTTTATTTACTTTTTCCATTGTTTTTATTTCAACTTCTGGGTTTTTCAAACTTTTGTTCTGCGACTGTGAGGGACAAAACTATTTTTTTTCCCTTTTTTTCCTTTTAATGAAAGCTGCCAGTCATCTGAACTTTTTCTATTTCAGCACCAGGTGCTTTAATAACTTTTTCATGTAAAAAATAGACTGGACTTTCACTGCTTTGGGCAGTTCAGCCATCAGTTCATCCTAGCGAAACACCAAAAAAGAACTGGGGAGCCGAAGAGAAGAAACCGAACCTGCACAAGTCAGAGGGCTACATTGATTTAGGGAGGATGGGGGGGGCTGTCGTTATAGCTGTATTTAAAGGTACTCTCCTTAAGACTGCTTAGAAGTTCTGCTCCCAAGGCAGACTGGTCACTTGGCAATCCATTTGTGCTCCAGCTCTAAGGGAGTTCAGCAAGGGAAAAGCTTTACTCATGTTAGCTGTCTTCCTAGGTTGTCCCTTCCTTTAAAAAGGGCTACTCCCGCGTGAATGACAAAGCAGGACTAATGTAGAAATTATGATGTTAAGCACTAGAGACATAAAGAGCCTGGTCGTGACATGTATCTTCTACAGTGAGAAAAGTACCTTGCAAAGAACATCAGTAATGCATACAGAAGTGAAAACAAATCTGAAGAAATTATTCGTTGTTTATTTTAACTGCAAATAAAAATGTTTTTACTTCATTAGAGTATTATCAAGATTTTAATACCATATCCACTTCTTTCTAAACTGTTCTCTTCTTGAAAGCTATGTTAAACCTCCTCCTAATAACTCCTGTGATTAGCATATTTGTAGAAATCCCAGAGGACAGGCTTCTAAAAGTGGCATTATATTTCTAGAGCCTCCCTGTAATTAAGCGTCTATCAGGCCTTCTCTTCAGTTGTATATAACTGCTCTGCAGAAAATCTCTCTTCGCTTGAATAAAAAGAGATGTTTTGTTTAAATTTAGCAGAAGGATTGCATTTATGTTATGAAATATAAGAATTTTAGATTCAGTTTAACTGAAAAAAAAAAAAAGAAAAAGAAATACCCATTGCTTAAAGGACACAAGAAGGTCTGCAAGTGAGCTGCCATGGCAGAGGGCAGCTCTTGCTGGAGACCTGCTGGGAAGGGATGATGCAAAAAACTCTGCCAGAGCTCCACCAAATAGCGGCCAACTGTGTGAAACATTTTGTTGAATTCAGTATGGGGATTATTAAACGTCACCAGGTGTGAGTGATATTTGCTTATCCACAGTAAAGAAAAATCCCCAAGTTTCTACAGTCACTTCTTTAGTGAGACTGCAGCTGCCCGGCCATGAGAACACGAAACGCACACTCTTTTGGCTTTGATAGCGTCAACACAAGACGCAAATGTTTAGCGGTGAGCGCAACTCCAAGTAAAACACCTTGTCTTAGGGACTAAATATCCTTTTCATCCTCTGGAGTCCTTAGATCAAAATTGGACATCGTTCTGTAATGCGTGTTGTTGCGATGTTTTTATCATTTATGGTATTATTTTACGTCAGTGTGTGTGGAGTTCTCCCTGCAAGTCCAGCACAGGGGCTCGGTGAATAATGTCAGGTACCAAAGTTTTGGTAGCTTCCTATATGATTTCATATTTTAGACACTCTTCCTGCCAATTTGGCCTCCCATACCCATGGATAAGAAACATATTTAATATCCTGTTTGAAGGATTATCATGCACAGATGAACCTCTATCTTTTTGCTCATTCATGTGCTTACACATCACCATCCCCATCTGAACCTTTTTCTTTTAAAAAGTGTTGGGGGATATTTGATTCACTTGTAGTTATAAATGGTTACAAAGATGACACAACACGTATTTGAAAGTAGTGAAAATAAAATATACTTCAGACTAAAGTGGGAAGGAAGAAAACGTCCCTCAGTAATTATATGAGACAAAAAAATACCTTTTATCGGATGTTGTTAAAGTTGACACGAGTGTGACTTCACATTTTGAGCTGTATCTACTGACTTGAAAGCCATGCTCACTCTGGTGTTTAATCTGTCATTCTAATAACTCGATAGATTGAAGGGCTTAATTAGATGCTTTTATTTCTATTTCAAGATGATGAAAATCAATGTTCTTCTCATTTACCTTCATATGCAGCCCAAAGATGAATCTACACTTTCTAGCTGCTGCAAAGAATAACAATATCAGATGAGAGAGCAACTGAACCTGCTTGAAGACAGATATATTTCAATCTCCCTTCAAAAAAGGTATTCAGCACCTCTGCTAGTTTTTGTTGATCAGAATAGTCTTTGCATGAAAAAGTCCTTTAAAATGTATTTGAGAATATGTAAAGTATCTCATATCATAAAAGGTACTGTCTCATTCAGATCTGGCTCAAGGCTTGCTGATGCCATTGAAAGTCTTTCTGTTGAATTCAGTGGGTTTGGGGTTGGTACATATGATTCCTTTTATTTAAGTTTCCTTTTTCTGAAGAAAATAGTAGAGTACACTTCATATAATTCATTGTATGACAGCCCCTGTAATACAAACCAGTGCAAAAAGTAAACAAATAGCTTTTATTTAATTGAAAGTGGGGTTTTTTACAGGATACATTGAAGAACATGAGATAAATAATATCCACATCACAAGCAATTGCTAGTCTCTTCTCTCAATGATAACAGCTCGGCAGAGGTCTTTCATATTTGACATACCATTACACTGGAGTTTCAGTAAGAACTACCGCTTGTAAAAAATTTGAGACCACTCTCCTTACAATCTCAAGTTATGTTTGGCACCACTCCATGTAATTAATGCATATACATTTATCCATTAATTTCAAAGCTTATTTTTAAAAATTAATGTCATATTGATACTTAATGTTTTCTTAATAATAGACCACTTCTATCTCCCTCCCCCATCCCCACTGTTTTTCTTTATCAGGAATGTTGGTCACGGTGAAGATAAATGGTTAAGATTAAATCTACACATGGTTTATTTCTAAAAGTCCATGGCTGAGCATTGCTTTAATCATCAAGGAAAAACGATATAAGAACGGAACTCAATAGCAGGATCCCAGATGTCAATATATGGTTTGCCATTTGGGACAATTTTATTGCTCCAGAGCTTAAACCTGTAAAAATACAAGCACAGAAAATTTTCTGACAAAAGTGAACTTGTGTCAAAAAAAAGTTTTTCTATGCATTCCAGCATAACAGCCATCTTTATTCTATTTGCAAAATGAAACATTATCCACAAGTGTTATTTCTATTTATTTTGGGTTTTTTTTAAAGTTGTAGCAGCAATTCCATGGGTGAATATCTGCTTTTAGGAGGGTTTTGGCTAGTTTGTTGCAAAACTATGCTCCATTTTGCATAAATAATAAGGTACTTATGAGAGCAGAGGCTGGACCCTGGGTAACCTCACCCCAGCGATGGAGCAGGGCTGAGATTCTCTGGCTCAGCAGCAGCAGCAGCTCCAGAGCAGATAAAGAGCTGCGTTATACGGTGGGAGCTGCAGCTTTGACGTTAGCAAGAAAGCTTATTTCTCTGTCCTTCCCTGAGCATTGCAGGTCAGGGCAGACGGAGACCTACACTAAAAATAGAGTCACATCTAGGTGTTGCACAAAATACTCTCTCTACTAATGAATCTGAGAGTACCAGAGACTAATCTACATGTACGCAGCATTACAAAGCAACAGGAGGGAGGCCACCTGTGGTCATGGAAAGTCTGTTAATCTATTGGACTTCTTAGAGGCACACAGATTTCTTATTACACAGTAACGTTCAGAGAAAAAAAAAAATAAATCTCACGTACTTGATATTTTTGGAATCCTAATTTCCTCACTGCTGCTGCCATCACCCCCATCACTGACTGTTCTTATTTCTATGAGATAATCTTCTTCAAATGGTACCAGAAGTTCAGCTGAAGTGTTGTTTGTCTCCAGTATGTGTGTTTTGCTATGTCTGTTTTGTCTATACAAAATCTAAGCAAAAAGGGATTAGAATACAAGAGTTATTTATTTATTTTTAATATCTTCTTTAATATCAGAATATCTTCTGTCATGTCCCAAATTTGCAGAGCACTATCAGCACCCTGCAGATTATTAAACTTAATTCAAAACATAAAAATATATTCTGCAGAATTTTGTGATGGAGACCACAGCGGGCATTTACTCTAACTTTCAGGAGAGCATTTGTCTGCTAGAACTGAGGTTTACTTTGAAAGTAGGGTTATGAAATCCTTATCCAATGCATTTATGCTCATCTGTAAATATGGAAGTTAGACACACCTTTAAACAAGACTTTAACCTGTAACACCTTTTATATCCAGAACTCATCTGACACTTCAGGAACTGAGGTTTTGGGTTTTTTAAAAATTTTGCCCGGTTGTGGCGAGCATTTATAGTCAGAAAGATTCACATTGACTTCTGTGTAAAATTACCACCTGCTAATGAAAACTGGGGGCATTGCATAGCTGTATGTTTTTAAAGACTTCAAGAAAGGACAGATATTTAGATAGTAGCATCTGGGTTTCCACTTAAGAAGCACATTTCTACAACTAAACATGATGGATCCAGCGCCTGCTTGCACTGAGGTCTTTTTGCTAATGAATCATTGGGCCAAGGTGCAGAGCAGCCTGGGGGACCCAGACAGGGATCTTGCAGACTATGAACAGCTTTTTTCCTCCAAGAAACCTTTCTTCCTTGCTAGCACATCAATGACAGTGTTTGAGTACTTTCTCTTGACAATCTTCTGACATACTTATGTTAAGAAAAGCAACTGAAGAGCAAAGCAGAAGGAGAAACAGAGATCATGCAATAAATACTGCAGCAGGCACTTAAAGCACTCTTTCCATATCAAAATAAAATAAGTAAGTGTGGCCTAGAAGCAGGTTAGACACAAAGGAAAAAAAGGTCAATAGTCTAGTTTTAACTTTTTCCCCAGTGTGTGGAGCTACGCAAACATGCTCACTAGGGTGTAAAAGGATATGAACTCAAGAAAGATTGCAACCTGGGGGGTTTTTGTGTCTTTTTCCTCCCTAGACATAAATAACTCTGTGTAGACACTAAAATGCCTAGCAACACGAGGATCTTGATCCTGAGAACCCTTCCTCATGTAAGCACTCTCCACCTCCATATTTACAGTCCTTCAGGAGTAAAAAAGTCTTTCCATAAGTCTTTTAGGGTCAGAGCCACTGCAAAAAAAATTTAAACTAAATTTGTCTTTCCTTTAAAAATAGATTTATGGGAGTGTTTTTTACTTCATTCACATTGATCTTTATGTGAGTATCTTCCTACCTCTTTTCAGAGGTACAATTACGAATTGCCAGAGTGAGAACTTTTAAATATGTTTTATGCCTGTCTTTAATGCTTAAGAGCCTGTTCTCTACCTCTTATATATGTGTGAAACTCCTTCCCCCAAAAGATGGGAATGCAAGAATCTTAGATGAGTGAGATTATAAGGGAAAGGGGACAATCGAGATCCAGCACTGGAGACAAAATTCCTGTGTCAGGATAAAGAGGTCCTACTCTGACCGAACACAGCCATTGTCCCATTTGTATAAATGTCAGCCAACCATCCCAGTAACTCCAGAAAAGTCACTGTTTTCCAGGTAACGAACAGTTGCCTTTCAACTAGTCACTGTTTGTACCTCTATTATAAACAACTTGTCTGATTAATGAGATACAGAAATTACTTACTTTGTAGCCTAGCACCTCTGATTCATTCTCCATAGTTTTAACGTGTTCCCAGTTCAAGCAGATTTTGGAATTTGTCAACTTCCAGGCGATGTTTGCTGGGGGTTGACTTGGTGCTTTAAAAAAAAAAGATGATGATAATCACAAGATACAACTGAATATTAATTTGCATAGTCTAATTGAATGAGCTGCTGACATGAAAGTAGCAAATGCATGGGTGATTCAAACCTAAAAGAGTAAAAAATATTTTCCAGTCCATCATTGCTCTCCTATTAGTCAGAATAAAGATCTATTCATAGCACAAACCCACTTACTGTGAGAGTTCATTTTCGAAATTAGGAAAAGCCTGACAGTGTCTGACAGTTCAAGTTACTTTTGATAGATTTTGTTTAAGTACTAAGTTGTTCCTATCTGTATTTCAATGTGCTAGAGAATGTTTTGCTGTATGGATTTCAGAAAAAGCTAAAACTAAAAGCAAAATACAAAAGACAAGATTTTCATCAGCCATGAAGACGGGTTACAAAGAGCTACACATTAAAGTCTCCATGTGATCCATCATGAAACATTGTAGGGTTTTATAAATTCTCAACACAATAGGCTGAGAGTAGCTTTTCAAAGGCTTTTTATGCCTAAGTGCCAGGACTTTGAAAATTTGCCTACAAGTGACTGAAATCAAATCCTGTGTGAACATGTGAAGTTGAAACTGTGCCTTTGAACTGTATGTTAGATTTAGAGCAACACATTCTCTCCTTCTCCATGGTGTGTCCTCCTGGACCCTGCCTGAGAGAACGGCACTGGGGGTGTTAGAGGAAATAAGGACTTGAACAGAATTAAGAAAAAGGAGGAGAGATTTGGAGAAACGTGTATCCCAGACCTGACTTTAAAATGCTTAACTTCTGGGATCCATCTTTTCTCCCTACAGTTCCTATATACTGATGATTAATGTATGTGACTTGGAAGGTACTGTTGATTTGGTAATACTCCACAATTTCTTTCGTTTCCCATGGAGACAGAATTGATGGTGCCTGTTGTTTCATATCTATCTGCTTCATGACTGTGGAGAAATTTAATCCATCCCATTGGTAGGGAAAGGAGGTGTTAGTGGACCACCCAGGTGAATATAAGCAGATGTCCTTCCATGAGCCATACTGTCAGTGCTGGAAAAAGATTAATTTTCTTTTTGAAGGCATTCACATGTACATTCACATACACAAACCTGCAAATTTACTTAAATGTTGTTTGAAACCTCTTTGTTGCTTTCAGCAAATATTTTATGTAAGGAATTTGGTGACAAAAATTTCACAAGAAGCAAAGGATGTCAAATACTTCATTGAAAAGTCTTGGAAGCACTCAAAAATGGGTGAATATTGCCTTATTCAAAGCTTTTTTAGCATAGCACTTAAAACCATTAATTTATAGTCTTTGGGCTGAAAAAACAGCAGAGGATAATTTTCAAAACAAAATTATATCATTTTGCTATACAGCCAGGGATCAGAATAGGTGGTAACATAGCACTTCCCCAAATCCATGGTAATTTCCACAAGCAATACCACTGCAAACAGTTTTTCAGATCTAAGATTAGCAGATCATTTCCTTAACTAATTTCTTGTAATCAACATAGTCAAGAATAATAGAAGTCCCAAGTATATGCTCAAGTTTATTACGTTAATGACATTACTCTCATGGTTTAGGTAACACTTGGCTTTGTTGCTGTACTGAGTCAAGGTTTATCCTTGCAAATTATTTCTAATATCTGTATCTGTTGATGTATACATTTTTAAAGGAAAAAAAAAGCAAAGAGATTTCTGAAATCTATAACATATAAGTAAAGAAGCAGAAGAGCTGAGCTTCACAACAGCTCCTAATAGAGCAGTATGTTCATGGAAGGAGGACATAATTTCCACTTTCCTAAGTAGTTTAAACTTAAACCAGGATATCAACTTAGACCTTAAATTGATCTTAGATAAGTATGTTTCAATCAGAATTGCACCTATTTGGCAGAAGGACCATTTTAGTTTTGCTTAGTCCCTACAATAGTGGCACGCACAGAACATTGTAGGAATCCTGGACAATGAGTAGGAAGACCGAGCTATTACCTTGAAGCTAAACCTCCTGCTGTAGATGCACATTGTTTATATTCTCTTGACATATTATCTCTACTCATATTGAAAGTGCTTGCATCTTTCAGAGACTAGAGCTTAAAATTTTAATATATGTTTTTAAATATTAAAGGGGTTATTTTGACTTTAATTTTTAAATGAACCATTAGCACAATCCTGAATTTGACAAGATGAAGTCAATGTAAAACAAAGCAAATTTATTCCTTATATGTCTTGTCACTTGACTGCCATGTCTTTAACTTGTCTTTCATATATATGCACATACGAATATAGAGAATCATTTCCAGAGATGAGTCTATTTTCCATTAAGAAATTGCCTGTGACTAGAGTCCTGTTTGTCTCCTTAAGAAATACCTTATCTGGCTTTATTTTGGTTTATGTTATTTACATTAAATGGTAACTTTATTATCATTAACTCATTTTACAAGTGGTTCCTGTCTTGCACTTTCAGTAGTAGCATGGAACAGCATACAGACAAGCGGAAAATCGGTCAAAGACATGAGAAATATTTCCTTTTTTGTGCAAAAGGGACTATGGGAAAACATAGTCCAAGGAAAATATATAAAAAAATTTGAATGCTTAAACAGTAATGAATTTGGGGCACTCTGGTACATAGCAGATTACCAAGATTTCCTGCTTTATGACTATTTTGCTCTTAGTGAACATTTACTTCATGGGTTCAATCTTGCAGGATGGTGCTCAGTGCTTCCTTGTTACCTTGGAGGATAGCCCCATGAAAGCATTGGTTTCATGAAGTTGCTTCTCACAAACAGAATAGCGTATGCTTTTGCTTCTACAGTTGTAGAAAATTTAAAAAATTAATGATTAAATAGTATTTATGTGAGTCTATCCCATATGCTACGCTCTGTAGTGCACAGTTTAGAGGTCTCTGTATTTGGAGCATTCAACAGTTTTCTTTAAAAAAACCACACTCATATTCCCCAAATCTACCAAACATCAAACAAACCCATCACCTAAATCTATTGCTTGACCTGTGGAACAGGTTTCCTTTATTGACTCTGCATCTCTTTTGAAATCTCCTGAAAGCAAGTGGCATGCTGCTGCAATGCAAAAGGAACTCCTTCCTAACAGTTGCTGTACTGTAGGAACACACCAGTGTTACCTAATTTTGTAGGTGTAAAGAATTACTTTAGCATATAAATAGAATAAAGGAAATAACTGATTTAAGTTGATGAGAGTTTTGGCTCCCATTGAGACAGACCTGAAGCTAAATATTATATCAATGTCCTAAATACCACAGTCTGAGTAAACTTGATGGTGACCACAAAAACATTGTCGGGGAAGAGATAGAGAAGTTTCTTGGTCCTAGATTTTTTTGCTTAATTTTATGAAGAAATTTGGGATCCAGTTTTCTTTGATATTGCAACATTTAGTAGAGATGGGTCACGGTAAGCTGAAATGTCACTATCACACTTGGGAGTTTGCAACATTTGTTGTACGGAATTGAATACTCACGTGATTTTTTAGTGGTGACATTTACTGGGGTGCTAGAGGGCCCTGTCCCTGCAGTGTTGTAAGCTCGAACTGTTGCAAAGTACACTGTGTTAGCTTTTAGTCCTGTGATATTTTTGGCTGTTACATTCCCATTGACTCTGACTTTACCAGCTGTGCTTTCCTTGGGATCATCAGTCCAATATAAAACCTGAAAAGTGAGAACAAAGAACAGGCAATTCATTGTTTTCCATCAATTACAGATTTGGCTGGGAAGGAGACATGCTGACAATGAAGATTTCAAGGAATACAGGATTTTTTGTATTCAAAACTAGCGGGAAATAAAACCAAGCATGAATATTTATAGAGAAGAAATAAAATTTCAGAGACTGAATACTAATTAAGGAAGTAAATTAAATCCTTAACTTTATAGATGTCCAAAAGGAAACCTTTGATAAGGTGAGAAATTTTAAAAGCTTCTTTGGTTTTATGGTTTGAACACATTTGAAGAAAAATTTAAAAGATACAAAGAAACCTTTATCTCAGTCATCTAGGATGTTTTTTTAATTATTTTGTATCCTGCCTCTAGTTTTGATTCAGTGACAGCTATTTAGACCTGGGGTGGTTTTTTTCAGTAATTGATTTAGGAAGGTTTGTGTAGTGTACATGACCCCTATTACCTTCATTTATACATTTGTAATGATAGGACAGAATTTAAAGTATTTCTGACTTGCTTTACTCTTGGTTTATCATATGTAAAAAAAATTAAATAAACTAAAAGAAAAAAAATTGTTTCACTGTGCAAGTAAAATGCTCAGGAATCGCACCTGAGGTTACTTCGAAGTACCCGTTATTAACACAAAAATCTGCTCCCCCCCACCCCCTCAGCCGGAGGCACCTCTGCTCTGTCCTGTGGATGTCAGACACGGGTGACACTGGGTTTCTGCTCCCACTGAAGACCAGAGCGAAGCCCAAAGCAGCACAGCTGGCCGAGTGCCACGGGGGTCTGGCAGCATCCATGCATCCTCGAGCTCTCCCTGCTCAGACCTTGAAATGCCTGGCCCTGGAGCTGGCCCTGGGCTTGATGCCGTGACACCAGCAATGCACCCCAGTGCACAGGGCAAAAAACCCCTGTCGGTTACTAGTAAATGAGCAGGTGCTCATTACAAACAGCCTCAAGTTGGGCCAGGGGAGGTTTAGGTTGGATATTAGGAAAAATTTCTTCATTTAAAGTGTTGTCAGGCGTTGGAACAGGCTGCCCAGGGAAGTGGTAGAGTCACCATCCCTGGAGGTATTTAAAAGAAGTGTAGATGTGGTGCTTAGGGACACGGTTTGGTGGTGGACTTGCAGTGCTAGGTTCATGGTTGGACTCGATGATCTTAAAGGTCTTTTCCAACCTAAATGATTCTATGATTGTAAGAGGAGTGAGAAGCCAAAAGCCTTTCCAATACGCCACAGCACAAGCTTTGGATAGCAATGAGGTGCATTTATCCTGGTTTCTTCTGTAAGCGATGCCATGGGTCATGTGCATGCCCCCAGACTATCAGGTACCCCATCGTGCTCAGACAGCATTACAGCTGTGTAAGAGGAGGGAGGATCAGCTTTGTTTTGTGGAAACAAGCACGACTCCTTTTATAGTAGCCATCACAAATGATTAATCTTGAGGTTTTAATTTACATTACAAAAAGTCTGGGACAGAGCTGCAGTCCTGGTCTGTGAATGCTTGTGATTATCTCATGTGAAATGTTGCTAATGAGAGTCAGGTGAAGAGCTCTATTATCTGTTGACTTGGAAGCAAGGGAGGAGGAACCCGAATACAAATGTGGCCAGGAAAGGCACATCTGTAAAGTGTCAGACACCACCAGCACCAGCTGTCTCACCTCATAGCCCAGCACCCTGCCCGTGTGCCTGTTCCACGCGATGGGCTGCCAGGAGACCTCCACCTCCGCTGCCGAAACGCTCAGTGCCGAAGCCCCGGCTGGTGCTATCTGCGGCTCTGAGTGATGGGAGAAAACACAGCTGGTGGAACATTTGTGTTATCAAAAGGGGGGCACGTCAGGAACTGAGGGAGATTGGAGAAAAGAGGAAGAGATTCTGGGGGGAAGCAGCAGGCAGAGGCTCAGGAAACCTGGTGAGAATTACCTGCTTCGCTACCCATGTATTGTGGAACATCAGCAAAACCTGGTTTCAAAATTTGTCATTACCCATAAGCTGGGACAGATTTTCAGAGGAGATCAGCTACACTGAGTGGTCTGAAAAGCTAGACCTTGGGAGAGCTATGCTTCTGAATGTCTCCCGATTTTCCCAGCCCATTCAGTGGGAGTTCCCTGGGGACAAATAAGTTGAAACATGCCGTCTACTTAAAGCAATTCTGAAAATCTGCCCCTTGCTTTTTTTTACTTCAACTTCTTATCTTCTTTCTCGTGTCTCTTGTCAAACTTCCATGAGCAGCTTTGAGCAGGCTCCTCAATATCCCTGTGGAGATCTGTCTGATCATATCTGGGGCCTATTGATGCTACACAGCTATTACTAATAAGAGCAACAGGCATTACCGTCTTCTCCTGAGTAGACAATGGTTATGGAGCTTAGAGTCCCTTCTCCTTCATTGTTGTAGACACCAACTTTCACTTCAAAAGGAGAGAGAGGTGTAATGCTTTCATTCCTGTAAACATATTTGCTTGCTTCCACTGAAGCCACCACCGCTTTTGTCCAAGTTGTTGAGCCAAGAGGACGAAACATAACGATGTAGCCAAAACCTTCCCCATTTTGTAGTTCTTCTGGAACTGGCTGTAATGACAAGGCAGTCAGTCAATAAGCATTTGCAAGTATACACTGTTTTAATTGAATCTTCATTCTCTGAGTATATTTTAGTGGTATTGATTTAGTTGACTGTGCCTTAGAGAAGATAATAATGTTTGCTCCATCAGTCAATGTAATATTGAAATAAAAATCAAAATAATAAATCTATTGAGGCAATCAATTTAGAAACAAAAGATCTGATCAGCTCCATTAAAGTTATTCTCTTTCAGGCATGAAGTTTTCAAAATTAAAAGCATTTCACTCAGTACAGGTTGTAGCTGATTTCCACACCCCCCAAGGGGTATGGGAATGCTAATTTTAAAGACAAGATTTTTAAAGAAAAAAAAGTCGGGAAAGGAGTAAATGTATACACAGAAGTGTGCGTCAGCTGTATAATTGCCCGCATATGACTACAGTACTTAGGTATTATTTTAGCACAAGTGCGTGTCTCAAGTGCATGAGCATATTCTTATTTAAGTTTGTTTAGAACAGAAACTTTATTGCAAGTCAACATGACAAAATTAATGTTTCTATCAAATCTCATGTCAAGATATGTATCAATGACTCATACTGAACAGGCAATTACATCAACACTGTAGCCAGCACGAACTTTTTTGTTTTCATGGGATAAAAATACTTCTACATTGGCTTCTCAAAGCAAGAGAACATTTATGAAACAAGATAAGATCAGTAGTACATGGAGGAAGGAAGTGTTCCTCAGCAAAACAACATTTATTTTAGGTGCCTGCATCAAAGTAAGGTCCATGGAAAAGCAGACATGGAAAATGGTGCAAAAAGAGAAAGAAAAACATAGGGGCAGAACTACAGGCCCTGTGATCACTCCTGACTCTAATCTCCTCTCCTGCAGAGAAACTCTTGGGACCACTAACGGTGTGGGAAGATAGGAGAAAAAAACTTGGGACATACATCAGAAGATTTCAGGGCACTTATTTTACTCTTTTCTTCATAAATTCCTTCTAATTCTAATAATAAACCTGGCCTGGCATATATAACAAATGCATTTTCCCTAAGTGTTTTACAAGCAATAATTCCCCAATATGCCCACTTCTATCTCTTTTCCAGTCCCGAGAGAGTTAAGTGTGAGGGATGATGGTGCACTGGGGAATTATAAGAGTTCAAGCTACTTTCTAGAGCATTTAATTTGTTTTTGAGGCTTCTGTGACCTCAGATTTAATCAAGATGTTTAGTGAGTTCATCACAGAAAGCTGGAGAGTCGTGTTCAGTGTTGTTAGCTTGGCATAATTAGTATTTCTTCTGACTGTTTTTCAGGACACACTATGGAGTCCAACAGGATAATTTGATTGAGATCTCTCAGGTTGTTTTCAATTTTCATGTTCTTCTGCTCCCAAAGAGTAGATCAGTAGAGGAGAAAATGAAACAAAAGAGTGAAAGATGCATATGGAAGAAAACTTAGTTCAGTAAAAGTGAAGTTTCACTCTGTCTGGAGCATGGAGAAGGGAAGGCATTGGCAATATTATTTATCTAGTGGTTGGGGTTTTTTTCTTTTGACCTCATTTTTTTCCTATCACTTCCCTTCCTCCCCCAAAAGGCTGTTTAAATGGCACAGTTTTTAGCATACAGGGGAACACAGGTAACTTGCTCAGCTGATGAATAACATCACTTTTAGCTTAATTTAATTCCTTTTACTTTCCTTCAAACTGTATACATGACCTTGGTTATTTCTTTGAAAAAAGAATGAGGTCAAGAGAGAGAGTAGACTACTTTCCTTGCTCAAGCTGAACTAAAAGTCTTTTTTTTTTTTTTCTTAATGGAGAAATGTTTTGCATGACACAAAGGAAGCACCATGTTTTTGGAGGCCCTGTCCCAAATTACAAACTAAACAGAGGTCATCTTGTGCAGCCTCTGAGACAGTCCCACCTGATAGTAAGATACGCGGCAGGGCTGCCTGGCTCCTGCCTTCCAGGCTGGGTGCTGCTGATGGCATGGAGTAGCTCCCACTTTAGTTAGATGTCCTCAAAGCCAGAGGAGAGTTTTAATTAGGTGAAGCACATTAACTTCACATGTATTTTTCAGTGGCAATGAAAAAAACCAAGAGAGTGGGAGCTGTGTTTTGTGGAGTTTTTCCATAGGGGCTGGAGTCCTGACCAAGCACCTGCCCCATCACTGCACAGGCTTTGCAAGAGGCTGCCTGCCTTCATCACGATGCCTGTGGGGAGGCTGCGGGGTGGCTGGAGAAGGACGGTTCCTTCCCACAATGCTTATTTTCCGCTCTCTGAAATGACCTGCGCTCACCCATTGCAACTTGTAGTATGGTATTAACGGTTCTGAAAATGTATATTCTCTCCTCTCGCTGGAGTGCTGGAGAATTAAAGGGTTCATCTCCTTTAACGCATAATAGGATATGTCTTGTCAGCACAGTGTTCCAGAATGAAAAACATGTAAACAAAAGTATGAAAAATGTTAATGCAGAAAATGGCCAAGCAGATTAGTGTGTTAAGCACCTCCTGTACAATGGAGATAAGAGGGTTATACAGACTTCTAAACATCTTTATAACATGCCTCTTAAACTGTTTATTTTTATAAATTGTTCGCTATAACACAGAAAACTTGCTGTATATCTTACAGGCTGTTTTCTCTCCAGATGCAGGATGAAATCCAGGCTCAGCCAAAGCCAATGACCAAAAGCCTTTGGATTTCAGCAGGGCTGTGATTTCACCCACAGACTCTTCCTCATTAGACAGCTTAGGTTAATTGAGCAAACCATTACCTCCCATGTGATGACCAGCTCAGAACGGCTTCCTCCTCCTCCGCTGACGTTCGTTGGTGCCACGACAGGAACTGGAGAAGAAAAGATGGTGCTTGCAACTACCTACCGCTACTGATGGGGGTCTTGGCAACCAGGTGATTAAAGCTCTTCCTAGCTCACATGCAGCTCTTCTGCCTTTCAACACGTAGAATAGGGACTATAACAGTACATTTAAAATGAACTGAAATTATGTTTACACATTTTCAAGTTTATAAGGCTGAAGCCACAGATGTATTTGATACATGAGTACCCTGGTTCAAAAAATTAATTAAAGAAGCTAGTAGCATCAAGTATCTGACATTATTATGCCTCATCAACTAATTGGCAAAATGATGTTCCATTCAGACTGTAGCTGCAACACTACTGATTTACTAATTATGCATTTGTTCAGTAAACATGTTGTTGGAGCAATATATTAATTTTTTTAATTGGCTGTATGCTTTTCTTAGGAAATTCAAAACTCTTAATTTGCTCTTTTCCTTCTCCCAACTCTGTAAGTGTCCAAAAATTCATTGATTAGAGCTTGATTTGCTCCAGGTATGTGGCTCCATAGGTACAGGGTTGAGGTCAAGCAATGTGCTGGTGTTCCAGGCTGAAGGGGCTTCTCATCACTCAAATGGCTCTTGGTGGAGAGGCAAGGAAAATATCAGCATTTCTTGCCTCTTGCTCTATATTTCCATAAACATGCCCATCCCATTAGCCTATAAATGTTGACAGCTTTGGGGAAACGGATTGTGATATAATGGATGGAATTTAGACCAGCCTTGTTTTTATTGTATAATTTGCTATCCGTCTTCTTGCAAGGATGACATCATGTTCCTTTTCAGCTGCTGGAGAAATATAAAAAAGAGGACAACCCTGGAACTGACTGAGACAGGAACCCCCTACAAAAGGGCGTTTGTACTGTTTGCCATCTCCAAACCCTTGGTACTATTTTATTACACTCTCTGAAAATTGCATGTGTCAAGACAGGGCTGAAGACAGGGTCAGAAATAGGCAGGACAGTTATATCTCAGAAGCTTTTACAGAGATTTTGACAAGTTTTGCCACGTCTGCCTGTCCTTCCCCATTCTTCTAGCCAGCGTGAGCCCAGCTGCAGGAGCAGCAATAAAGGCAATAGCACTTTAAGTTCACAGAAATTTATGTCAACCCACTATCACCTCTAGATTCCGGTCCTCATATAAATCTTTATCTGATTTCAACCTCTCTAGAAACATAGAAATTTCACGATATTCTTGTTGTGCGGTCATAAAAGTGAGTACAAGTGCAAATGAGCTAGGCTCTTTTGGAGAGTTTAGCATACATATTCAATTTGGTCACTCACAATCAAAGTCTTTGTGCACATCAGAGGCAAATAATCTAAGACTGAAAAGAACAGCATTAAAGGAAAAAAATGAAAAAACAGACTTTCAAGCCTAGTGTTTCACTGTTTCATGAACCAGTTGATGCTCAATTAGTTCATGTGTTAAATGTGTTCAGTACTTACTACATTTGCATGGGGAAAAAATTTGTACTACTGCTCAGCAGAGCCTCAACTGGGTCATAGTTGAGAAACAGATGAAAATTTACAGCTGAGTGCACCAACAGAGGCTCAATTAATTCTCAGCTCCATTTTAATGAAATGAACAGTGGCTCATTTGCATCCACAAATCTACTAATGCTCAGATTTCAGCTGGCAAAATAGCTGTTATAACAGTGAAGTTCAAATTCACCCTTTCATGGCCAGTCTTCTGCTGCCCACACTGTGATACTGTTTTCAGTTTCCTATTCTGATAAAAAAAAAAAAAAAAGATAAGCTGTTACTTCTCCCACTGCACAGCAATGTTTTGAGACAGAATGATTTACAGCAGTGAAGGGGTTACGCAACTAAAACCTGAAATGACTCCTTCTATTCCTTTTTTGAAGCTTCAGATGAGGCTACACTGTAAGGAAATAATGTTACTTATGCTATTGCCATGATAAATAATATTAATTTTATTGTTTCTTTCTCTTTCTAGTCCTAGCCTTGTGACTCCTTCTAATAAAAAAAAAGCTTTAAAAGATGAAAGCTTTCACTGACTGTATAGGTGGTTTGGAATATCACACTTTACAAAGCCCCAAGGTAGCGACAGCAAGAAAGACCTTCTCAAGACTAATTTTGACTTCATGATCAATCATGTAATCGAGAACATCTATCTGTGATACTCTGCTGGGAAATTTAGAAAATCTGGCCTCTTCCTGTCTCCAGCTTTTCTTTAGCCTTCCCTTTTCACGTTGCTCCTTACTCCTTGCATGTGAGAGCTTCCCATGGTTCTGCTGGAGGAAGGAGTCAGGTACCACTCGGGCATGCATGGCCCAGGCAGGATCAGTGCATCTTTCCAGCCTGGAGGCTCTCAGGCTTTTCCCTTTGCTTGGGAGCAGACTGTGATCTGCTTTACTACCACACTGGCCAGGCAGTCCTGACTGCTGATAAGACTCATTTGATGTCTCTCTGCACCTGGAAAGCTGACAAAATCTATCAAAACTGGTGTTCTAATGCTGAAATATTTTTTTCTGGTGTCAGTACTCTGTATAAGTTTTTGCTTCATAAGTAGGAAAAAGAACATATTAAATTTCGATCAACCGATTTAATACATTTTGAAGTAATTCTGCCTTAGGACAAATGTTGTAGGTATTCTGAGAAACAAATGGATACCCCTTTCTAAGGATATATGTATTTTCTGCTGTATAATGTACAATACTGTATTTTGAGTTCTGTCTTGAAAAGCAGCTTGCCAAACTTCAGAGCCTGGCAAATTAGACAAACAGAAAAGAGAAAGTAGATTGTTAAACCTGCTTCCATTTTACTGCTTTCTGTCCCATAAATACTGATTTTATAGGTGGGAGGGAGTTGATAAGCAGGGGGCTGGGAGAAACACAAACCAAAGGTTTGGGCTTCAAATAAATTGTACCAAACTGAGTAGGTCAAAGGACTGACAGTGTCGGTCATCCAAGAATGAGTCTTCTTCCTATGAGGTTCCAAGTCCCAGAAGAAAAATGTGTAAAGGTTAGACAGACAGATAGTAAAGATCCCGCCCTGGAGTCAGTGGGAGCCATTAGTTTCACTGGGCTTTGGATGCTGTAATTTATTTCCTCCAGTTAAAGCCAATATCCTGTCCCTGCTGATGCTCAGATATCAAATACCCTCTGCAGCAAAGGCATTACATGCTTGTGCTAGGATATGCCAGAGAGCTGGCTTTATCATTTTCTATGCAAGTCCCTGAGGAGGGTATAAACATGGTTATAATTGGAAGAAAACAAATGTTACTCCTCAGTTGCTTGAATGAAAGCTTGTGTTCAGGTATGGGGATTAGATATATTTTGGAACATATCAAAGGGAGGAAGCATGGGCCAGCTCCAGCCTTCATTGCTGGCCCAAGTGATCTTCAAACCAGAGAGCAAAGCATGTGGTAGCTCGATCGTGTCAACATCCCTTGCACCAGTAGCGCAGGTCTGCTGTCATGAAGCCACAGCAGCCACAGACTAAAATGCCAGACAGATATATAAGTAACCTTTTAGGAGTCAGTGGCTCTGCTGCAGTGGAATTCTCACACCTGCAAGCTGGCAATGTGTCTGTGTGGAAAAAACTGACAGAAACTAGGGTCTTACCTGCTGCTTTGGTTTTCAGTAGAGCTGATGGTCTGCTTGGCTCCCCAATTCCAACACTATTGCTGGCAACCACACGAAACTCATACTCAACCCAAGGGCTTAAGTCAACCACTGTTGCCTTGTGAGTCCTACCGTTAACGACTTCAGGAACTAAAGGTAAAATAAACATGTCATGACAATTTAATTTTGGAGTAATTAATGGTATATGCAAAAAATACAAGGCAATTCTCAAATTGCTCACCTGTTGCAACTGCCTGCCATCCAACTGAGAAAGGAGTCCTCGTCTGAATACTGTAGATCTGGACTGGACTATTATTATCTATTCCAGACTTCCAGGATAACACAGCGGTAGTGCTAGAGATATGTTCAACTTTAACATCTTCTGGTGGACCTGGGGGGCCTAATATGATTAGCATTTTAAGATGAAGGTATTAGAAGAGAAGATTCATTGCTGGGTTGGGTTGGGCAACTCTTACTTTCTCAAGTCAGTGGAATTATTCATGAAGCTGCAGTTCCATAAAAGCAGCACAATCTCTAAATAATGGCTTCATGCCTCTGTTACATTTTTCTAGTTAATGAGGGGGGTAGAGTCAGGAATATGAATGCCTTTATGTTTCTAACATGAAAACTGCAAACAAGGAAATATTTTTTTTTTTTTGTCTGACAAAGTTACCTAATGTGTCTTTTGCTGAACCATCTAACATCTTCAGAATTCCTATTGAATTTAATCAAAACTGAGGTTTAGAAAAAATGCAAGATGGTGCACTATACGATGTCTGATTTCTGCTAGGGTTTAGAGGATCTGCTCCCATAACAGAATTTCTTTTACTGCTGGCAGTAAAAAGATTAGTTAGTTGACTATAGAAAATAATTTTTCATCTCATCTCCAAATAGTGGAAAGGAACCAGGTCTCTTGTTTTTTTCCCAGCCTGCACAGTGACCCAGAGATGCCCAGCAAGGAGCCAGTGACAGCAGTGTGCTGAAAGTAGAGGACTTCCCTATGTCCTGCCACATTGACCCATGTGGCCAGAAAAATTCACCTTCCAAAGAGGCCATGGCAGAATTGCACAGATCTCCCTGGGTTAACTGCACATCAGGATCACGCTGGCCAGAATCTCAATCCAATCTGGGACCAAGGGTACAAGATATATGGCATTTCACTATTGAGATATTGAATTGATATCCTAGGAATCATTTAAACAACAGCTGATGTTAAGAATTTCTAATTCCTCCAGAAGATATATGTGTCTACATTTAACAGACATACCTCTTACAATTATATCTACTGTTGCAGATTGACTGTCTAAAGTTGTTTGTACCATGCACACATATTTCCCAGAATGATGTAGCTGAATATTTCTTATCATCAAATCCCCAACAGATTCCTGGAGATACAAAGAAAGTAAACTAATAACTCACACCATGCTTTCCATACTGGACATTTTTATAAATTGCTCAATATTAATAAAAAATTCAGCTTTTAAATTAAAATATTCATAGCTATCATCAGTTTCTTTCATGTGGACATTTTTATTATGGCTTCACAAATAACTCAAGCGCCTTTATGAAATTTAAGAAAGAAAAATAAAAGGCTGCAGCCCTTATAAAGAAACAGTGATTTGCCATGCATATAAATAGCAATGGAAGAATTATGATAAATATTTGTGTTCTCTAACGACTGGCAAATAGCTTCATTAAGCACCAAGGAGTTTAAGAAACTTACTCTTCCAATTCTTTCGAAGTGATGTATTCCTCTATTAAAATCAATTCTGTTGCCATTGAATGACCACGTGAACACCACATCAACGGAGGGGTCATGAGACACCTGGCAAGGAAGGACTATGCTTTCTCCAACTGTTACATCCATATTAGAAGGTGGAATAGTAATTACAGTCCTTTCTGTGGAGACCAAAAAAAAAAAGCTTATAAAAATAGTAGATCTCAAATGACTTTTGTACCATTTGCAAAATGATTTAAAATTGGCCCAAATGTTCCATAATAAAGAAAATTATCTCTAATATGGTGATGATTTCAGAACTTTTACCCATGTGTAGCCTATTACCTTTGCAGTATCAATACAATGAGCACGTTGTGTGCCTCTGAGAGCGAGCAGATGTCAGAGGCAACATGCTAAATTAGTCATATGTTACTTTGTAAAGCCCATAGTCAATAGATGTGATTTCAGCTCAAAAAGTACAGACTTCGTTATTAAGACTGTTAAAAATATGCCCATGGTTCTTCAAATGTGGAAATCTCTCCTTACAGGAAACTGCAGCAAAAGCAAAATTGCTGTTCATCTCTGCTTACTTTATATATTGAGATCCTTAATCTATATTAATGTTAGTGGTAGTTTACCACACAGTGTTGCTTATGTTACAGCTTCAAAGAAGATAACTTCACCGACAGAAAAACTATTTATGTAATCTTTTTTAACCCCTTACACTGAGAAACAAACTTGCAGCTCTTATGAAGGGAAGTAGTAGCTTGCTGAAGGGGAAACAGATAGGTTTATATGGTTTCACTTTTGTTGATATGAGTGGCAGAAAGATTAGAGATAACAACCACTTTGTTGTAAGCAATTCCCTTGAATAAAGCTTTTGTGCATGAAAGTGTTATAAAATGGTGAGAATTTAGAGGCACATGAATGAAATGAGAGCAGAATCTATTCAACAATATTAATACGTTCTGAATGTAATGTGAGAGCAGGAGAAGAAAATCTGCATGAGTTGTACTAGTTCAGCATTCATTCTGGCTTAGCCCTATGTGTTAGAAATGTACTTGAAAATTCAGGATTTTGGTTTAACCAAGGCCTTGGTTCTAAAGGCTTGATGCATGATAGGGCATCCAACCCCTTAACTTCAAACACATTTCTATTCAGACTGTCACCATTACTGCAGTAACTGATTAATAAGTAGGTACAGACAGGCAATATGGGCTGAAACTTGAAGGGCATCTTCCCAACATCTGAGCTGCACTGGATGAGTGACTGTTATGGCAGTGGTCAAGCAGAAACAAGGTAGAATGTTGCATTTTCTGCTAGTCTTTTAAAATAAAACCAGATCTCACTAGTTTCAGTGATATACCTGCTGCAGGCATCAACCAACATTTTCCACGGAAAACAAAGAACGAACTTGTCTGATTTTTATTGTTACAGACAAATTAGGCATTTTTTTTCTGGTATCGTTAAGAGTGTCAGAGGTTCTCATTGTGAGTTAGAGCTCACACTTGGAATACGGTTTCTCAGATTTCTCTGCGTACTCTGATTGCTCTTCACAGTCACATAAAACTATCATTGTGGGAGCTCCATCAGTTTGTCTGAAGTCAAGGACTGCAAAAATGTGAAGGCCTCAGATGACTGTCTTAAAGATACTCCATCATTAGGTTAGAGAAATCTCTTCCTCTCCCTGGAAGCAGTGTGTCAGATGCAATAAATTCCAGATGATTCAAGGGCCATATTCTTTGTTGGCACAACTCCACTGATTTCAGCACACGCTGGCAGAGAACTTGGCTCCATAAATCTCAAATGAAGTAATTCCATTGTGAAGTACAGGTAACTTTTATAGAACAATTTTGAAAAGTATCTGGGAACTACAGAGAACCTCCACAAAGTTTTCTTTTCTTGCTTTTCCTCCTGTACTTCTTATTCTCACAGCTGAAATGGAACTGCATGAATAACACTTTGAGGAGAGAAATTCTATTACTTGCAATAATGCTCTATGTGTTAAAAGAAGAAAAAAGAAATGATACCCTGCTATACATTAAAAAATGGAAAGTTGCTTTTGTGATAGCTGGAACTTCTCTCTGCCACTAGCAGGTAGAGAAGCATGATCTTCCGGCCTGATACGGTCCTCCAAACTCATCATCTCTCCCTCCAAAGTCATCCTGTAAGACTCTCTCCTTCCTTAAACCTGTAACCCCTGTGATCTCTACACTGAGCTTTTAAAGCCAATGAGATATGGCACTGAAGAATCAAAGTCTTCCCCTGAACACCACGATCGACCTCAAAGTGGAATTCTACATTGCTCTGAAAGTTTATGACACACTTTTTCCCAGACTGCACTTGTGTTTAGTCTGCTCTGTCTTTAGCTGCATGGGAGAGATACCTCCACATGTATTCTCTCATAAATGATGCAAAAGGTTACGTCTGATTTCAAAGAGGGTGTTAAAGGGTCTGGCAAGTCAGCCCGGGCTGTCCCCCACCTCCTGTAGGCCCTGGGTCTGAGCTATGTGGTGGAGCTGGGAGAACCAGGAGGTGGGAACTGGCTCCTCCGAAATCGCTGCAAGGGTCACCTCCACAGCTCCTGTCTGCTGTACAGCCTGACTGCCCTTGGGAATGGAGAGGGCTGGCCCTAATGAGGCTCGTTTACAACATCAATCAATCAATCAGGTGGCCAACGGCATGTTTCCTGAGCCTTCCATAGGTAAGCTCAATATCTGGGTATGAGTAAACAGTGGTTGCAGGGTTCAGCTTCCCAGCCCTCTCGGAGAGACCCCAGAGCCTAAGATGAGCTCCTTGCTGCCACGTATAAACTGCTGCTGGTATTTTATCTGTCCTGCTTAAAGCTGACTTGGATGTATCTGTTTTCACTGCTTTGATGTGAGCCTGAAGATACCCTTTGAATTGGGTATTCTGCTAAAACTCCAAATCAAGGCACTTTTACCTGGGATGAAATTCATCTTTGCTCCTTTAGTTCATTCAGCATTAATAAAACTTTGCGCCACTACTGAATTTTCCATGTGTCAAGTACTCCCTGTCCTTCAAATTTCTGTTTAAAATACATACCCTTCACAAGACCCACATCACCTCTACTGCCACAAGACTTAATGCCACCTCATTTTGTAACTCCTGCTTCTCTGTACTGGATGGTTGGTCACCAGGATCGGTGCATTTTGCCTCTTCTACAATGCCCTGTGTACAATTACAGCATTCTATAAATAAGTAAAATACTATAAATAAAATCAATTTATTTCTATGGAAAGGTCAAAGTAAGACGAAGCAAGAATGATACAAACAGAATCGCATAGAATTTGTAATTGGATTCAATAGTTACATTCTAAAATCCATAGAATACAAACAGAAAATCATGTCCTGTTTTTCGTAAGATCTTTAAGCCTCCCTCAAAGCCAGTCATCTGTTGTACAGGAAGGGGCCATTAGCTCCAGCTGGTTGTAATGAAACTGGCTGGGAATTTTTTGAAACTTTTCTTAATCAGAAGGTTCCAATAATATTATGGTTGCCTCATTAGGTCTGTCATGTAATTTCTTGTGTCATTATTTGATCACACATTCAAAAAGATCAGAAATAAGACATCTGTAATCCTGTTATGGAATGTTATTAGAAGGAATAAAAATTCCAGTCATCATTTATGGAATTTATGGAAAGCCTCCTCAGGGAAAAGATAAATATTTTGAAAAAAATGCATTCTATGGAACCCTCTAGTGAACTGGTATTTTGGAATATCAGAACATAAAGGTTTGTTCTTATAACACAACAAATCCCAATAGATATATGCCATTAGTATTATATGAAGTCTACTTTCTTATTGGCATGAACATATTTCCTTCCACCAAATAAAACTGAAAACTGTCCTTTTGTGAATTATACTGCGTTTGTGTGTGAAGTGTCATTTTCTAGTAGTGTTAGCAAAAAAATCCACTTTATTATGGTATTATCATCCTCTTGTATCTCTTGTTCTAGCCTGCTCATATCCAGTTATACCACTGACATAGAGTGGTTCACTTCTGCGATATTTTCTGCTTCTTTTATGGGATTGTCTTTAAGACTTCCACCTCAAATACTTTTAAAAGCTTCTTAAAAGCTCTTGGTTCTGCATTATCTATCTATCTTGCTTAGTAACTGCAGACATGCATTATATGGCAAATCCCATTCCAGAGGAGAAAATAGATAAGATGTTGTGAGTGCTGGAGGTATAATAAAGACTTCTCACACAAAGAATAAACAACTCAATGAGCAGCAATAAACTTAATTTGCACATTAGATATGCTTTTCCAAGTTCTGACATTTCAGTTGAAAATAATGCTGAAGCAATGAGGCCTATAATTGAACAGCCAAAACTTCTCCAGAGGGGAAACAAAAACAAATGTTCCCTGCAAACAAGATCATTTTTATACCATGTTGTTACTCAGTGTTTTAATAAACTTCATAAATGCCACACAAAATATTTTTTTCCTATTTTAATGTGGTTTTCCCATATTGCTCCATTAGGACGTATGTATGTGATATGTGAAATGGTATACAACCTTAATGAAGTCAGAACTGCCTAAACCCTAAACTTCTTTGTTTATTCATTGCTAGCTGTGCTGTAACATCGTCTTAGATTACATGTTGTACTGCATCAATGCTAGTTGCTCTTTCATAGTATAAGTATGAAAAAGATTTTTGCCAGCTGCAGTAGGTTAGGGAGGAGGTCATGCCTGCAGGCTACAGTAAGCATTGTAAAGTCATTAAAAACAAGAATATTAAGAAAAAAGAGAGAGTTACAAACTACATTTAATAATGTGCTCTTCTTGTAATTACAGACATTATTATTGTTGGCTGTTTTGCAAAACTAATTAATATGCTTACTATAATCTCAGAAGTTCCACTTTTTAACTTGTTCTCTTCATTTAAAATCAACAAATACGAGCACTTTTATAAGAAAATATCTGTATTGAAAAGATCATGTGGGAGCAAAAAGAAAACAAACACACTAAGTTTGCCTCAGTTTTCCTTCTTTTTTTTCCTGTCAGTGATCAACAGTCAGAGCGTAGTCATTTGATATGCTGCTCATAGGAATATCTATACAAACAGTATCTCTTTTCATGTCCTCCAGCTCTGGACTAGTCCACCTGAGCGATAAGTTTGTACAAATTCTTTTTACTAATGGAGATAGACCATCCATCAACACGGCAAAATCTTGAAGCAAAGGACTGCTTTGGGCATAATGTACTTTAATGTGTTCCACAATGTATTTAACTGTGTTTCAAAGAAAGGTGAAAAATACTGCAGGGAAGACACCCCCCTGCAGAGCATCACTGCATTGGGAGCTAAGTCAGAGTGTGCGGTTACACCAGAAGCTCAGCCCCAGCGCAGACAAAGCTGCAGCTTTGGAGGGAAGGAGAATTACAGCAGATGTGACCATTTGATATGATGCGTCTCCCAGCCCATAACATGATTTTCAGGATGGCTGTTAAGGAACTTATTTATACACCTCCAACTAAAGCATCACAACATCTACAGATAAAACTCCTGGCCTCACCAAGGTGGTCTGAAAAGCTGAATCAGGAGTTGCAGCTGCCAGTGTTTTCAGTGGGAGGACTTAGACCCCCACCCAAAAGCAAAACAGGCTGCTCAATAAATTGCCTAGACCAACAGGAGAAGGTAAGCAGAGCCATGTGCCTGAACACCAGCTGTGCCCACTACAGCTGTGGCCGACAGCAAGTAAGGACTGTCACCCAAGTGGGACCTTGCACATCGGTCCTTCGCTGTGAGTGCACACCTTCCTGGGCAAGCGGCACACCGCTCACTGCGACGGCCACCGGGGGACTGCCCGCTTTTTGCACTGAGGGTTGGAGTCTCACGGTTACAGCACTCATCCAGAGTAGAGGAGACCCAGGGTCAAGTCCTTCCCAGTGAAGGGTTGCAAACCCTGCGTCCTCACACTTCTCTCGGCCATGACTTTGTCCAAGTCCACTCTAGCCAGAGAAGAGCTGGGAGCAAAGAAAGCAGCAGCCAGGGGGCAAACTCGGTCCCCCCATGGAAGGAAACCTGGCTCTCCAGTCCTAAAGGTTATTTCTGATTTGTTTTGGAGTTATTTACCAAGGCAGCGCACAGAAGCTGGGATGCAGAGAAAGAGTGGGTGGCTTCAGGAGCTGCAGGAATGCAATGTATGCAACATATATCTGCCCCACGCTGAAGAAAATAAACCCGCCTGATTTTCAGATTAGTTCATAACATCCTATTTCTTTTTGGCACCCCAGCTTTAAAGTCTCTTCTGCAGTCTCAGATGTGTCATAAATTGTAAATGAGCGGAACAAACCCATTCCAGCACACTGCCCAGGGTACACTGAACCTCCATGCTGCTTCGGTTGTGTTTCAAACTCTGGCTGCCCAATGCCTGCAACAGTGCAGCCCATACCTCAGACGTCTAAATAGTACTGCAGTGCAAATATCATTATTAATGTTACTACCTGTTTCTGTGGATATCTTGGGAGACCTCCCTGATAAACAAATTGATCATTGGAGTGGTGCGGTCATGAGGTTTTCTTTGCTGCAGGCAGTGTTTGCTGTTTGCTGCAGTTTCAGCTTTAAACTGCAAATAAAAACCTGCCAATACTAGCACTGATTGGCACAGACTTGAGCATCTGAATGAAAACAAGCACATACTTTCTAATATTCACAAAGCACAAAAGAAAATACTGAAGTACCTTTCACAATCAGGTTCCCCGAATTTCTGGCAACTCCGAACTGATTTGTTGCTATACAAGTATACACCCCGGCATCTGATTTGGTAATGTTATAGAGCCTGAGACCACCGTCCTCTAGTAAGATGACCCTGGGGAAAAAAATAAACAAACAAAAAAGAAGAAAAAAGACTTCAGTTACAGGAACTGCTACTTTTAATATTTAAATGCTTCTGTTATACTTTTTCTCTTCTACAGCAAGCTGAATATGTATCAACCAATTTTCACCTCTGCTTATTATTGATTTCTGTATTAGGAATGTTACATTGACATACTGGAGTTGATCATTAACTTATCTAGCCAACTTTCTTGCAGCAAAATCTGGAGTCTTAAGAGAAAGAAGACCCAACTTGTTACCTAGCTGTGCTGTATTTTACTATGGGGGGCCTTTTTGTTCAGATCCCAATGCTCCTATGCCATACTAATGTTGTGTCTGAGCCCAGCTGCCTGTGCAATTTTGTCAGGATTATTAAAAGACATTAGCAGACTAGCTGGGATGCTGAAATGCCATCTCACAAGCCAAGGAGCCAAATCAAATACATCGCTGTCTCATAGGGCCCTCAAATCACCTTATTAGTCACTATGTTTACACTAGTTTGCAGAGTATTGGGTAAATTACATTTAATGGTAATTTCAGGACCAGTACTGGGTTTTATGGGCAAAATTAATTTCTAAGTTTGTTCATATGCTTCCTTCTGTCAATGAGATACTTTAGGATATAAGTCAGTACTGAGTTCGGCATATGCTTTCCTTAGGCAAGCTTTCACTGCATGCCTGGTACCTTTTTGCTTTTACATACAAGGACAGCACTTCAGGGTTTTGCAATTTTCTTCACAAATATACAGAACACATCTATATCAAAGCTAGAGAATTTCAAAATGAAAACTGAATTAGGTAAGCAACGAACTTTTAGACAGAAAATAATATTATCCTGTAATGTTTTGTTAATTTTGTGTCAGTTCTTCCATCCACCTGTTACACCTAGTAGATGCTGAAGTTCTTGACAATTTTTTCTGAGTTTAGAAGGGCAGTGGGCTGAAAGACATGACATTCCTGGAAGTTACATGAAAATGGGTGCAGGGTCTCTATGTGCAGCCCGTTTTGCCAGTAAGGCCACTGCATAAGCCCACTCCTTAGTAGGCATCAGAGAATCTGCACCCAGCTGGGGAAGAGCTGCACTCAAATGCCACACTTTCTTACATCTGACAAAACCCAGCTGTAAGTCACAAATCCACAGGAAAGCAGGCTTCATCCCATTCCAGCGCTCACAGAAGCACTGCATTATTTTTTTATATTCCTCTTTTAATTGACATTTAAATCTAATACAAGAATCCTTTTATAAAAAGAAAATATCTAATTCATGCATCACAGCTTGGGTATTTAATATTTATTACTCACAACATAAGATTGGATGATGTAATGAATTATTAAAGGAAATGAACAATAACAAGAGCAGAAGTTGAAGCTGGCAGTAATATTGTAGCCATTAAACACACACACAAAAAAACATCATAGTGTCTTGCTGCATTCCACTCTGGTATTTATACGCTTGTAGCTATATGCGTAACACACACTAGACCTTGTTCTGCTTCCCGTTACAGGCTCCCAGCCTTTCAGCTGATGAAGAGAAGTGCTAGACTTGGATTTCTGGCAGTCTACTCACTTACATCCCCCCAATTTCATGTCTCCCACTCTTGTCTGACCTTACCCTGCCACAAGATCTTTTCCTGAGCAGGGCAGGGCTGGATTTAGGAATGAGAAAAGCTGAGATGTCCCTGTGGTGCCGGGCACTCTGTCACTGGGGTGTGGAGCTGAGAGGGGAAGGGATTTAGGCTTGAATGAAAAATCTTTGTTTCCTTGGCAATGATCACCAGGTACTGCAGCAGCTGTTTGCATGCAATTTGTAGTACGATGAGAAAATAAGTTTGGGTTTAATAATCCATCATATATCCATATTAAACTGGAGAGGAGAAAAATATGAAGCAACAAAGGATGCTCTTCAATATAATGATATATCAACTAAATGACATTTTTCTGATAAGGAGGGATGAACAAGCATGAAAGAACTGAGCCCTTCTGCTGGCTTCACGATGCCATGCATCAAAACGAGAGACTATGGGTGTCTCTCCCTCTCAGTATGGGGACAGACCTGATGACAGTAATTCAAAGGCAGGTTTAAATATGAAGAAACATTTGCAAGTATTCCACTTCTGCCTCTGCAATTTTCTTTGCATTAATGATGCATTTCTTCACATCAGTTTCCACCAGCCACAAGAAAACACCCTCATTAGAAACTGCTGGTGATAAAATAGTTGATTCAATTCACTGGTTAGCTAGCATATGGTGGCTTCATCAAACAGTATCAAAAGAGATTTAAGTGTGAATCAGCAAATGTTCATAAATTGGATACCTGAATAATAAGTTATAACAAGCCACCACAGTGTCTTTCTCACCGTCAAATACTGATGCCCTGTTATTTTTACTGCAGTTGCACCTAAAAGTTCCAGGTACAAATTGGAATCCAGGAGGGGGCATGAGGCAAAAATAGACAATACCAGCCCCCAAAAGCTTCCAATGTAGGTAAATACACAGGAAAAAACAGTCTATAAAAATACAGAATAACAAAGGGGAGACTCTTTGAATGCAGAGCCTCTGTGCTTAGCCCCCCATGGATTTCTGGCTAGGACTTTTTCACTGAAGTTTAGTCATGTCCTGCTCTGATATTTTTTTCCGTATTCTTCATTAGGAATTGAGACCTGAATAATTCCCAGCTTCCTGGTTTATCCACTAAGAGGGGTTTGTACCTGCTCAAGAGCTGTTGAGGTAATGTTTGATCTGAAGAAATGTTCTGAAGCAGTATTTCAACGGCTGGGCAGGCTGAGGATGGAATGGCTCTTTCAACGGATCAAAACGGAGCTTAGAAAAGAGAAACCATGAGCTAACAAAAGCTTCAGAGCGGTTTGAAACAGAGGTCACGCTACCTAAAGACAATTAGGGAGCTAGGAGTAAATAAAATACTTGGGCAGAATTTATATAAAACACAAAGGACTCCAGAGTAATTAGTTAGCAGGGAAGGGAATTAAAGAAAAAAAAAAAGTGAGTAATTTCCAGCTGTACTGAGGTCTGTCGGGAGAGGGATGAGAAAGCAGAGCACAGCAGAAAATCAAGATGATGTATTTCAAATGCAAGAAAAAAAAAGCAATGTGAAATACCGAGCCAGTTGCCATGATCAACAAAGTTGCCATAAACTTCCTCAGAGCCGTGACTTACCCCATGGGTGGGTTCAGAGGGGCTGCACTTTATCCTCTTCCATTTGTCTTTCAAATAATGGAACTGTGATTCTGAAGGCAATGGGAATATTTCCTTTAATGGGCTTCGGATCAAGCTCTAACAAACGATTTAAAAAGAAGCTGTGAAACGCATGTCTCACCTGCTGAAAGGCTTGCTGAAAACCGTTACTTTTCACAACATTTTAGACTGCGTGAAGTCTAAAACGCGTGAAGGCTATAGATAATAATTCTTAGCATTTGCATCAGAAGACAAGGTAATTCCAAGTACTGAGACAAGACAGAAAAGTTTAACTTCTCCAATACAATTCAAGTAGAATATTTTGTCTGCCAGGAAAACTGGACTTCTTTCAATAACTAAATGAGTGCCTGTCGAGGGACGAAAACCAAAAGATCTGAAGCAGATCTGATAAATGCATCCCTGCGAAGGAAGGAGGTTAAGGAAGAATGAAATGAGCTACTCGGGACACAGCTGTTCATAAAGCCCTGCGCAGCAAAGGATTGCTTAAGCATAAGCCTAACTCTACACTGGCATCTCTGACTTACAAAATGCTTAAATTCTTATCAGACCAGTGCTGATGCCTACGTTCCTGCCTGAATTACACAGGTGATACCTCTGGGTAAATAGCTCAATTAAGCAAAGTTGCTATGAGGAAAAGAACAGATGAAAAACCAGTTATATAAATCCATACAAAGTTCCTGCACACAAGGGCTCATTAGAAGTACCCAGAAATATCATTCCATATGCAAACAGCCTGGGAACTTACCCTGCAAAAAGATGGCTATGTTGGATGCAGTTCACTTCATGTGGAGCATAGGAACAGAAGACAGCTCTTAAAGGCCAGTTCAGAGCCACGTCTAGCCAATTTTCCATCTGCAGGATGCCTGTGGCAGAGGGTGAGGGCAGGGTGCGGATGCAGCAGGAGGTACCACAGTCCTTTCCCAGCACCAAGTGACCTGTAGCCCAGGATCTGGCTGTAGAGATAGTGCCTTTCTATATAGGATGAAATCTGTCTTCAGGAATGAATCCAAAGCCCTTTGAGTCCCTGCAAACCTTCAGTCCCACAACAGTTTGTGAGAAGTTCTTCCCTGGTTTATTTAAGCATAGTGTAAGCGACGTCCTTTTGTTTGTTTTTAATCTACTCATTCCATGGAATTGATCTACGTCCTTGTCCTCTCTGAGTGACTCCATTAGTATACAAGATAAGCATTATATGCAGAAAGGGAAAACAAACAGCCTACCCAAGATCTGCTGGAGTCAAAACTCTGCGTAAGGTTCAAAAAGAATAGTTTGTAATGTTTCTGCAGAAGACATGAGACTGGGAAGAAGTGAGAGCTCATTAAAACTGTCACACATACTTTTTAAGTAAAGAACTTGAGAAATCAAGCAGGGATGATAGGTACAGCTTTTAATTAACCAGGCCAAACAAACCATCTCCGAAAGTGTTGTCTCATGTGAACAAAAGATTGTTGATGGCTATTTGCTTTGATCTTAAGAGCATGAAAGAATAATATGTATTTAACAAGGCTGATAGAAAAATAAAATCTGAGAAAAGAAAGAGGTGTCAACTCATTAGATTTTAAAGTGCAGCAGAGGTAATTTTTGTGCACTGCTGTATTGTTCAGCCAATCTGTTTCAGAGAGAGGTGCGATTTTAATTAATGGATATGAATTGCATTAATTCAATACAGCAAATGTCTTTGAAATCCCCATCAAAATCAGTTGAGCTGGATTGGTGTAAAACGGGGTGAATCAAGCCTACTTCTGCAGATTTCAGCACTGCCAGTGGGGTAGCTATCTCTTCAAGGGCATAAAATAATTCCTTTCAAAATAAAGTAACCCTGATACTTAATGTAAAGATTCACTCTTCTCCTGTCTGCCTCTAACATCAAGTGTCTGACACCTCATAATGTTATTGAAGTCATCATCATAGCACTGTGCAGATAAAAAGGGAGTATTCTGGATCTGATGAAATCAGAGGCAAAGTAATTTTTATTATCTGAGAAATCCTATTTGAAACCATGTCTTCTCAGTCTCACTTTACTGCTCAAGAGCAAAAACACTCTTGCTTTCATAGGCTATGGAAAGATATATTGTTTATAAATTTCTTCAGATATGCTAGCAGACACTGAGACAATAACTGACTTCTCTAATTTTACAAAGATTCACAAGCATGAAAGAGGCTGAATTAAAAAGTACAAGGGGAGGTAAGTGAGGGGCAGAAACATGAGGACAGCTCTCAAGTGACTCAGAATTACTAGTGATTTATGCAGATGTAAATGTGAGTAAAGTTTGACTGAGTGAATGAATTGTACCTGCTGATGACAGCTCTGGTATTTTTGAAAAGGTCCCACTGAGTCCCATCTGAGATCCGACTGTCTGTATTATATGTTAATGATCTTTGTACCTGTTTATCCTATTCTGAGCGTAATTTGTATGCTAATAGTATTGCCATTTAATAAACTATGCTTAAAAGAAGATTTTCCTTATCTGCATGCTGTTATAAATGAGCTTCAGAGTTGACTGACAATTAACTGGAAATAAAATAAATGCCATTAAACCCTATGTTAACTATTTGGATCAAAACAAAATTACACAATCTAGCTGAATAGTCTTATTAAAATATTTTAGAAAAGAATACTATTATCAATGATAGAACGTGACACTATACCACTGTTCCTTGCTATTTCCTAAAATTCCCCTCTGCTCATAAAAAGGAACATTATTTTTGCATAGAATGTCTGCAGTGTTCTTATGGGATGACCAAAGGAAAAAGTGACAAAAATATCACGGCTGTAGACATATGTCTAAATTTATTGTAGTAATATGTCTCAAAACTTGCAGTTGGGGAATACTGGGCAACAGCAACTCTATTTGTATGGCAAAGAAAGACGTGCCAACCAACTAGTTTAGTGATGAAACAAAACAAACAAGCAACCACCAAAAATGTTGCTTGCCATGTTTTAATCCTTTCAGCTTTCTCATTCCTTGTGATAGTTTTAAGGTGCTCGTAAGCCTGTTCATCCTCAGTCTGCTGCATTAAACACACACATGCCATTTCTGGTCTTTTCCCACATAGACAACTTGGTCTTGCGTCATATTTACAAGATACAGCCCGCTTATGGCTCTTCTCTTCCCTGTGTCTGTCCTTGCCCTGGTTCAAATCTGCATCTAAACAGTGGATGTCATGAGAGGAGAGAGGTAGGATAATCCCGGACTGAGACAAGAGCCATACTTTAGCATGTCCAGGCAAAAAGAAAGGTTTCTTGGTTATTAGTCTACCTGGTGGACAGGACAGAATGGAACGTCATATTTATGTAGCCACATGTTGATTAGTCTGAACATTCACAGCAGAAAAAAATAGTGATAAACTAGTACACTGAGAAGGAAAGGATCAGCAACCAGACTTAGAAAAATTCTCTGGTGAGAATCCAGGTAGAAAATGAACTGAATTGCCAAAGAAAAAGGTTGCCAATTTTTCTATTTGCCAACAAGTTCTGCTGTTTTTATGAAATCTTTAGAACTCTGGTACCTCAGAGAAAAGTTCTTTCAGCACAGGGTGGTATGCCCACACCACTAGTATTCAATCTAATCCCACCATTAATCATTATTTTTATGATTCAGACATTATTAGGAGTTCAGACACAGCCATTCATACAACCAAATTCGCTCCAGATGTAAAACTAAGCCCTTAATACGGGACTTAAGTAGAATTTAAACAGTACATAAGGCCCTGAATTACCCTCTGTGTGGGAGTTTAATTCACTTACAGGAATCTTCTTCCCTATCTTCTTGTCAGAACATATTTCAAAAATAAAAGTACAATAAAACCTGCCGTTAACTTTAAAGTATTCTGTATATACAACAAGCAACTGACACCAGGTACACAGCGTGGTACTGGCTTGCTTTCAGAAACCCTGGACAGCACGTTCATGTGCAGTCCCCCCATAACGAATATACAGTATTGGAGATGAACAGTGCTCATCTTCAGTGATTTCAACTTCCAAGCTGATGACTCTCACCTTTCACCTGCACATGCCCTTGCTCTTGTCTTGTCTTTAGCTCTCATCACCTCCAGCTTCTTGTGCCCGTTTGTTGGGCTACCTGTGGGCTTGTAGGAAACCCTGAGGCAATCCTCACCGGGCTACTGAATTCATGCTTCATTTGAGCGATAATGATAGGGACTGTATGTGGTTCACTGAAGCCTTAGACCCACGTCCTTGCTCAAAATATCACAGAGCACAGAAATTTTATGTCATTTTAATTGTGTAAGTAATATTCTACCACTTGTGTGTATCCTTTAAGCAGCTCCTCCTTTTACTGAAAATTTGAAAAGATTTTTAGTTCTTATAGAAAAGAAGTAATGAAATAGCAGTATGTCTTTGTAATAAAATCCCATGGTTAAACCAGAGGTGTTAGTATCCTCCTACAAACCCTTCATGTTGGTCAAACATTGGCCACATTTTCAAGGTGCTGTTTCTATGCTTTCGCTCACATAACCCTTCACACTCAAAATGATCCCAAAAATTCCTCCCTAGAAACTCTTTATTCATCGTGCCTAGAGCATGACTGGCAGCAGTCCATGTGCCTGCCGTGTTAATCAATATCTTATTGCTCCTTTTTACATCACCTCCCCAACATATCCCCATCTATCTGTTACCTCTAATGTTACTCTTTGGTTGAAAACTTTTGGGATCAGGAATTATCTTTTATTTGGTGTTTGTGTAGCATGTTTTCCATCTAATACTATTATTTTTGTATGCTATGGCAATACACACTAGAATAGTGCAATGGTAATGATGTGCATGGCAGTACAACTTGGACTAGAAAAGAAGCACAGAAGGTTGCATTCTCTCATTATTTTTTGTGCAAACTCCTAATTAGGAACCTTGATTCACAGCCTGCTGAAGTCAATGGAAAAACTCCAATGAGATTAGCTGGCTTTGGATCAGATTCTGAACATCAATCAGAATATGTGCATGAAACAGGGACAGAACATGAACTGAAATGGAGAGAGGGCACAACACTGACATTCACTGGGGTTTAGTCTATTGCAACTCCACATGACATGGAAGAGTGACAGACTGCTTGGGACATCTCAGCATGTAGGATGGCCCCTCAGAAAGGCTCACCTTAACAAGGCTCCCAGGAGTTGAGTAGGAACAATTTAAAATTGTATTAGAGAGGTGTCATACAGAAGGGAAATTGTAATAAATCCAGCATCACGCAGGTTGTCATTCTTTCTTATACGTGAGAACATATGGTTCATTTGCTTACTTGATGTTCATGCTATCTGATGTGCTAAACAGTATTGCATTAAGTAGTCAGTAATACATGATGAAATTAGGTTTATTGGCTTGTTTCATTATGAAACTCTCTAAGGAGAGAGAAAAGAAAGGAAAAGCCCTTTTCTTTTGTCTTCCACTGCACTAATATTCTCTGTCTGCTGCCTGCCAGCGTCTCATTGGGTCAAGTAGCAATGGGGGTCCCCTTCTGCCTTCTCATTACTACTTCAAATGAAAAGATAACAGAGAAGGAAGAAGGGGGAAAAAGAAAGCAAAATAATATTAAGAAAAAAATAAAATATTGTCTCTTTCTTCCCCTCATCTGTGCTCATTCTTCCTCCTCCTTATATCTCCCTCCTCATCTTTCACTCCTATACTTTCCACTCCCTTGCCTTCGCTCTCAGCTTGGGGGATAAGACAGAAGTAACTGGAAACATGGAGAACACAAAGAAGGAAAGACTGTCTGAGGCATTTTTTGACAACCCTTTGGTTGTAAAACTTTTCTTATGCCAATATCATTAGTTTTGCTGGATCACCAAACATATCTGCCCATGTGTACTCACTCCTCAGTGAGTACTGCCATATTTCATGTTCCTCCTAGATCCAATGACATTATTCAGAAGGAAGCATGGGCAAATGCTTGCACACTTGTGCCTACAATCAACACTAAAAACCACAAAAATACCACTGCTGTTAGCAAATAAACATTCAAGAAATATATTATAGCTGCCTCTACTAGTCTTTTGCAACACCCTCTTTTCTGCTACCTTGCATGTAGAAACCAAGACCACTGTAATCTGAGCATAAGATATTTTTAGCTAGAACATAGAATACTCCTTGAAGCTTTCAGCATTCCCTCCGGAAGGATGTAATGATGGGTTTTGTCTGGTTAGCACCAAATATGCAGTAGTAGTGTGGCCTAAGAGATGAAAACCCAAAGCAATTCTATACATCAATCTCAGGTTTTGTAGTTTTCATATCTTAATATGTAAGTTCAGACCAAGCACTGAAAGCAGGCAGGTAAATCCATGCCTTTGATTTCTGTCAATCTGTTTGTTAGCAAGGAATGGAACTGAAGTGATTAATCAAATTTAGCAGGTGTGGAATCAATTCCATTGGTTCTCTAAGCAAAATTAGAATTTCATCAAGAGATAAGCTTAATTTGTATTCATGTTGACTTACAGTGATGGTGTCTAAGATATCTGAAATTGCTCTGATTGCTGATGCCCACACTTCAAGTGGTCTATTTAAAAACTAAAATAGGAAATGAACTTCTTTACAAGCACACAGACAGTGATAAGATAGAAGGGTTAAAGCATATCATCAAAGCTATGCAAAGCTTCTTGTGGTAGAAAAGCAAGAAGGATAAAAATGGAGATACACTTAATCCAGGCTTCAAAAACCAGACTTAAAAAATAGTAATATTAATATCCTATTGCTATTCACCTAGCCACATTGTTGTAGAAAGCTGGGAGTAGAATGGTAAGTGCTGGAATAGCCTAAGAAAATATGTTGTATATGAAACTTGCTACCAGCATACAAATGTCTATACTACCTTTATCTGCAAACAGCGGGTGCATAAAGCAGGGTGGTTTGTGGCACTAAGCAGCATGAGAAGCAAAGCTTCTCTTTGCCTGTGCTACTCATCGGGTCTGACTTCAATATAGGTAGGGGTTTTTTTCAGACATTTTAGATAGGTTTCATTCCCCCAGCTTTGCTCATCTAAAAGTTTGGCATCTCATTTGAGATGGAGGTGCCTGCCAAGAAAAAGTAAATAACTACCTTAGACTGCATATTGACTTCAGCTAAATAAAAGTTAAGTGATATCAATCTCCTCCTTTGTTAGTAGAGTAGTGCAAATTTTGAAATTTTCAATCCATTTTGTCTTGATTCCTCCCCAAGCAGAATTTTTTTTTTTTTTTTTTTTTTTTTAAAGATAATGGATATTCTGGAAGGTTTCAGTACAAGCTAAACAAACAGTGTTGACATTCTGGTAATTGAAATGTTTCATTGAAGTTTGTTGAACTGTCCTGACACATTTCTTCTCAAATTGGTTCAAGCTGAAATGCTATTTCACAGTACAATATGTTTTGTATGTTGTATTTGATCAGTGGATTGAGGACGTCTCCTGTTTACCAATTAATTGCCTTTAGTTTTTTAACTCCCTATTTCTCTAATTCCAACAGCAGTCACAAGACAGAATTCTTTTCCCAAGTAACAAAAAAGTTTAAAATGTGTTAAAATGTTCATGGTTTTGGAACCTGACTCTAAACAGTGGAGAAGTACATGGAGGCCCCGAGTGCTCGGAAGGCTGTAGAAGAATCCTCCTGCCCAGGAGACTGATAGACCAATTCAGATGCAGCACACGGCTGTGAGCAGACCTAACCATTTAGTTAATGAAACCTGCTGGGTCCTTGCGTTTCACACTGGAGCAGAATTCCCTTGAGTTTGAGGCTCCAAGGGGCAGCTGCAAGACCTCAGCAATTACCAGATAATTCGTCCCCACGCCTAGTGTCAGAAGTCTCCAGTCACACCATCTGCGTGGTTTTCGTTGCATAAGGTTGTTGAAAGACAGCTTTTCATTTCCATGCTCAATCATTCTCCCATGTTTCCTTTGAGTAATGGCAATAACTTGAGTGCAAAACACCAAAACCAAGTGTGGCATGGGAGAGAGGATTTACCACATAGAGCAGCTTTACAGCAGAGAATCAATTACCATCCTTCACAGAGATGGGGCTGAACTGTGTCCTGCAAGCAAGCCTAGGAGCCAACAAGTATTGAGCATATTTTATTGACCCCTAAATATACTTCTTGTCCAGTCCCCAGAAAACAATTTAAATTATGAATATTTGCTTATTACTGATTATTAATGCATGGAAAGTGCTGTATATGACTAATGCATTCTTTCAGCCTACCTCATTTTTCAGTTTTCCCTCAGCTATCCTCATTTAAATTCTGAGTGAAGTGAATCACATATGTTCATATGCATTCACTACAGTGTTTGGGGATCCTCAGCTCATGGTGAGGGAATAGCACCTCTCTCTGGTAAAGCAAAAGGGGTTACAATTTCCATTTATTAAAATGCTTCAATCAGAGAGAATTTTTATAAAATAAGTTTTCCATGAGGGTCCTGATCCTGAATCCATTGAAGGCGATAACAAGCCATACTTTTGTGATGAGATCAGTGTCTAGACTTGCAAATTTGCTTTATTTAATATATGAATTGTTCCCTTCTAATCTCTCTTTTCCTTGATGGACACAAGATGATAGAAGTGAGATGAAGAAAACTCACATTGCACTTACTGGGATTATATGACATATGTGAAAATAGCTCATATCTGTGTCAAACTCCACAAGGTGGGAGTTGAGAGCATGAAGCTTGTTCTTTTTCTTTGTTGCATGCAATTTCTACATTGAGCTAAAATCCACAGCACGTGCCAGGAAAAAGTCATGCACTCGGCAAAGGGCAAACAAAATCTTTTCAAACAGTTGCCCACTGGACAAATGGTATTGCTCCCGAAAGCCCATTTCTCATGACTTTGATCCAAAGGAGGAGGTTAATTGCGCAAAAGAAAACCTGAAGCTGTACTGCTAGATGACCCAGAGAAGCTGATTGGGGGATCACATGAAGAGACAGCAGGCAAAACCAGGTAGGACTAGCCAACTGTGGAATTTCTTTTTGACTCCTGCAGCTGATAGCCTTGAAGTCCCTCTCTAAGGTGGCCAGCAGCATGAACCACAGAAAAATCCCACTACTCAGGGGGTGAGCCATATGAATGAGGGTGGAATTTAGCTATTTCTGAAAATTCTGAAGTAGAATACTCAGTGGACGGGGGACATTAAGACTGGGTCCAGTAAGTAGACCTGGTACAGGTATGTTCAGGCTTTGTTTTACTATCTAATGTAAAAATGGATTGATTTGGGATTTGATTGATTCGGTTATGTGTATGCTTCAAATGCAATTAAATATTTTACATAAATCAGAGCATACAAGTTGTTGAAGATCTGGGTAACAATGTGTTTGAGCTGCAGAGAAGATGGAGAGACAAAAGGGATGGAGGAAAATCTCTGCGCCCTGAAAAGGGGACTGAGGGCTGAGGACCTTCACTGCTGGACTGTGGCAAGAGATTCAGAAGATTACACTTCAGACTCAGGAAATGTTAAGATATTTTTCAAATAGCAGGGGCACAAATACTGCAGCTTCGTAAACTTAAAAAGGCTTCATAAAAAACCATCAGAGGAAATCAAATAAAAAATATTTCATGGTGCTTTTATTATTTGGATAGTCTATTAATTAGCTCTTCCTAGTTAACACACTTCTCTTTACACACTTGCAAACTAACATTAATATAAAGCAGTCTTATCTTGTCATATTAAGAGCTCAGATGATCAGAGAAAGCAGTGAACATGCATGCATGACTATCAGGAATAAAGTATTATCACGAGTGAAAGGAAGCAGGTGAAAAAGAAGGAATAAACTATTGTTATGAGTGAAAGATAGAAAGTGAAAAAGAAAGAATATTCTTTCCCCTTAGGGTGGAATAGGTCTAGCTGCACTATTTCTGTAACAAAAGATTGAATTTGTCTAAATCATTCTGAAGAAGCTATGTGATATGACTTATTTAGCAATGTGTCCATCACAGTTTTGCAGTCAGAACTGTAAGGAATTGTATTTCCTTTTTTTCAGCATTTATAACCCAACCAAATATTAAAAAAAAAAAAGCTAATAAAGGAGTCCATAGATATTATAATTGCTGCATAATAAAATGGGAAGAGAAATAAGGAAAGCTTTAGTTAAAATAGTTAACCTGTATGTGACATGTCAGGGTTTAATCATATAGAGAGAGAAAGGCAGACCAGGTTCCTTCCCTTTTTTATGAACAAAGATACATGTGATTTTAGTACTTTACTTAGCTGTGTAATTTAATTACAGCCATACAAATCCTTATTTCATTTTCTATTTTCTGTGACAAAGATCTCTGTAAAAATACTGTATACGTGATCTATTTTCTCTTCTTTAAAACCGTGGCATTAGCTATTTTGTCATTTAATAATCAAAAAGTCTCATAAATTCTACTTTGCACCAGTGGACACACTGGTAATAATGTTTTGCACTCTCTCTCCCTTTGCCTCAGTGTAAATTCTGCTCCTTTTGTTTACTCCTGCTAAGCAGCAGAAGGCCTTCTGGGATGCTCAAAAATTACAGCGTGCTTATAATTATTGTTAGTAAATTAATACAGAAGCACAAGTAAATACTGTATGCAGTATGTACATATTTTTATAAGCAAATCAGATGGGGAATATCAGGATACTAGAACCTCAAGATCTAGGCTTAATTCAACTATTTAAATTGTAAGTTTTAAACAGTGTTATCCTTGCTCCTGTTCTCATCAGTGTCAGAAAATCCAGAGATTACCTGTGCCAAACTGTATACTGAGCATGTTTCCTACATGCTGTTGGCATAGGCTGAGTCAAATAAGAATGAACAGGCATTTTTGTTGAATAGACCATACAATCAAAAGGCAAATAAAGATTTGACTGAACACTAGTTAGAAAAATATTTTTCATCATTAGCTTAGCAGTTAAACAGAAAATAAAATTGCCATTAGTGAAAGGCGGGGAAAAATCATTGGAAAGTTCTCCACACCCCATGGCATGGATTGCTTACTCAAATTTTTCTGTTTCATTGCGAGTACCTATGTGATATATTTCTTCTCAGATTTGTACTTTCTTTCACATATACTTCTTCAATTCACTTTTATGTTTATTCTACATTACTCCAGTACGGGACAGGGAACTATTTCTTCATGTCACAGTTTTGGATAATGTTGTTTTAATAAATTATAATTAAGTCTTACGTGACCAAAACTAACCGCCCTGAGCAACCGGTCCTGTGTGCAAACTCTGGTGTTCAATCTCTAGAGCTTTATGAATTACTGATTCTGTTTCCAGTCTTTGAAAACAATGTGATAAAACAGCGTTGCTGTTATATTTGTGAACTGAAAGAGATGTTCAGAAAGATTACAGTTCTTGGACACTGATGCCCGTTTCATCCACCTGTCTACATTTGTATATGGAAATATCATCACAGTTGTATATCATGTATACTATTCACAACTTACTTAAATCAGTAACTTGCTTTTGATTTTAATGCTTTACCATTTGTCCTGGTTTTAGCTGGGATAGTGTTAACTTTCTTTCTAGTAGCTGGTACAGTGCTGTGTGTTGGGTTCAGTATGAGAAGAATGTTGATAACACACGGATGTTTTCAGTTGTTGCTAAGTAGTGTTTAGACTAAGTCAAGGATTTTTCAGCTTCTCATGCCCAGCCAGCAAGAAGGCTGGAGGGGCACAAGAAGTTGGGAGGGGACACAGCCAGGGCAGCTGACCCCAACTGGCCAAAGGGGTATTCCATACCATGTGACGTCATGCCCAGTATATAAACCGGGGAGGGGAGTTGGCCTGGGGGGATTGCTGCTCAGGAACTAACTGGGCATCAGTCAGCAAGTGGTGAGCAATTGCATTGGGCATCACTTGTTTTGTATATTCCAATCCTTTTATTATTATTGTTACTACTATCATTGTTAGTTTCTTCCTTTCTGTTCTATTAAACTGTTTTTATCTCAACTCATGAGTTTTACCTTTTTCCTTCCAATTCTCTCCCCCATCCCACTGCATGGGGGAAAGTGAGCGAGCAGCTGCATGGTGCTTAGTTGCTGGCTGGGGTTAAACCATGACACCATTTAATTGACATCAGCATGTAATAATGTAGATGGTTTGTGGCAACTCACAAATAAGCTATTAGTCATCACAGACAAAACGTCAGTAAAGCCCTGCTGAAGACCACGCAACCCCATGCTGGTTGGTGAGGGAGTGTACCAGTATGCTGGTCCAGTGGCTAAATCTTGCCTAAACAGAAGAGACAGAGAATATGGAGGCTGATTTAGCTATGGGTTATTGTACAACCTGTACAGCTGTGAAGCAATTATGCCACAGCCTGGGGGTATATTCCGCTTCCCTGAAGCCTCCACTGATGTCTCCTACATGAAGCTGATTCACACAGGCTTTGCATGTGGTAAACAGTCAGCTTTGATAGCATTGCAGTGAATTAACTGCTGATGAACGTAAACGTATGTATCATACAATTACCCCTGTGTATTCAGTTCGGCTTTGTTCTCAACCAGCTTTATATCTGCAGAACTGTATGGCCACTGCTAAAGACAAATAGGCCTCTGGCATCAAAGTATTCTGTCAATGAGCTGTCAAAAGCAATACTAAGCCAGCTGTGTTTCAGTGATGTTTAAATGATATTATTAAAACAGAGAACATCCAGCAACTGGTTTATGACGATACCTTTTGTTCTGGTGCAGAACCTCTGAGCCCTTTCTCCAGTTAATAACTGCTCTGGGAGAAGCGCTTGGTTTACAACCAATTGTAACTTCACCTCCAACTTGAACAACAGACAGTTTTTTCACAGGATTTTTGGAAAAATCGGGTGCTGCAGCTGAAAATAGAGAAGTAAGAAGAGCAGAACAGTATGTAGCTGACAAGTTACTAACTGAACTTGCTAAATTCTTCTCTTCAAGTTACATAGTAGGCGAATCCAATAATTGCTTTGCTTTTGAGGTTTCTGCAAAAGTATATAAATACATTTTTCATATTAGGTATGTAAGTACCAAAGAATGGAATTCATGGTATCTTATTTATTATTTATCTTGATTTATGCTGTTTCTAAACTGTCTACCTAGAAACTGTCTGCTCTGACAATCTTTCCTTAGGGTTATCTGCAGACTGGGAGAATAAGTCTATCTGTGATGAATGAGGTTCCTGAGCAGAGCTATGTCAGCAGGATAAACACCACACTCCTGATCCCAGCCACATGTATTCATCTGCAGAGAGTATGCAGCTACAAACATAGGTTTTCAGTGCCTTTCTGTTCATAAACTGACACTGTTTTCTGGAAATGTGTTTCTTTTTCCAGAACTTTATGTGAAAATTCACTCTTGGAGAAGGAGAAAACACAAGACCTGTACAACAGTTAGGTGCTCTTAAAGTCTGTGCTGTACTGGTTTCACTAGTATTGGGCTGTTGAACAAACTTCTTATTTGATTATCTATAACAGAATACTTTTTATAACATATGAACAAATTCCATTTTATGGGCATCTCTGGTAATCATTAATGAGATCACTTGCTACATGTTATTTGTTTTTATATACATATTTGCCATATGCTCTTTGTTTACAGTTAAAACTATTTTTCCTGCTTTCTGAAATGACCTTTCAAAACTGCAGAATAACTATTAATAACCCAAAATACTAAGTGAGAAACAGCATTCATTAAACTTCTGTGTAAGAGATAAAGAAAGACCACACATGGGATTAGATTCTTCCCCCAAACCAGTCACGAAATAAAACAAAAAAAACATTTGCATGTGGGTGAAGAGCAAGCAGCAAAAAAAATATCAACAGACTTGAACTGCCAGGTGGAATTTAATCTACATTTCTTAATTTCAAATTTTTTCAATGAATGTCCTCTTATACTCAGCACCTGCTCATTTCAGTGACATTTACTCACCTATCACCCGCAACTCAGCATTGGCATAAATAGTATCGTACTTGTTTTCCGCCACACACTGATAGAGGCCAGAGTCTGACATATTCAGCATAGGTATGATAAGAGTTCCATTTTCTATTTTAATTCTTTCCTGATAAAAGAAAAAAAAAAAGCAAAAAATATTGACAGAGCCAATGAGTGTACAATCCCAAAGTTTTTGGTATCACACTGATGCACCTGATCATAATTCAGAAGCAGAAATATTACTTTCTTGGAAGCAATGTGGATGAACACATCAGAAATACAATGTATACCTTGGCTATATGATGATGGTTATGTTTTCAGACCCCTTAGCTCTTTCAAGAACTTTTCAAGAACTCCAAGCACATGTTGCAGAGTCATTGCCTTGGGCAGGTTTGCCCAGACGTTCCAGCTGTGGCACATGTTTCTCTGCCTTGCTGAACTGTGAATCTCTGAGTATGCTTCCCCGTGAAGCAGACTCAGAAGTAGCTACCGCAGGGGAGGTACGGCTGGCTGCTCCACACTGGGAGCCTGGAGCATCTTCCATACAGCTCCTGAGGAGCAGCAGCACGTGCAGCTCTGTCTGGGGGCATGGTGAAGCATGGCCTATCCACTTCATCTGATCAGATGAATATGATGATGATAATCTAAGATGATCAGAAAAGCTCCACAGGAGACAGAGGTGCTCAAGTAATGCAGACATTTCAGATGTCATCAGATCAGAAGTCACAGAAAAATCATCCACTGAAAAAGCTCTATGGAAAGCCAACACTTTTAAATTCCTATTGGAAACCCATAGGCAGCTGTTCAGATCAGAGAGCAAGCGTGCTCCTCATGGCTTGAATTTCTAGACTTTGGTGCAATTCTACTGAAATAAAGGAAACTGCACAGTAGGTGAATTTGGACCAGAGCTTGGGGTTTGGTGTATTAAAAGAAGTTTTATTTGCTCTATTTTGGCAAATAGAAAAAAGCCTGTTTCATGCTACAAGCGTAACTTAAAGCTAAATATTTTGTGATTTTACTATTACTAGCCTCCAGAGACAATAATAGCTCCACTGGAAAGTGTAACACTGAGAAGGAGAAGAGAATACGTTCCCCAAACAAAACAGATCAGTTTGGAAGACACCCATAATGGGGAATACAAATTCCATCACCAAATGCAAGCCTGAAACCACACATATTACTATTATTATTATGCTGCTCCTTTAGTCTGGCTCTCCTGCTCCTGAAGCAGTAATAGGAGCATACATTGCTAGAGTATACAGTACAGTCTTTGCTGAACAGCTACATGCATCTAAAATGCATTTGTGAACTGCTGAACGTATATAACCTAACTTGCTGAATTGCCACAGATAAGGCAGTTGCACAGCCTGTTGGGGAATTGCTCTTGCGGTGCTTGCAGAGGGGAATGCCACCTGTTGAGCTATGGAGCTCTATTTTCCAATACTCTGGCTTTTCCTTGGAAGTTTCCCAACCAAGGACTGACCCAGCCCAACCTTGTTTAGCTTGGAAATTTGATGAGAGCACAGCCTGCGGTTGTGTGGCTGGTGTATTGCAAACTAATTAACAACATAACATTACTTAGCCACTGTTAATTTTTTTTTTTTGAGGCTCTTGCTACAGATATCTTTTGCATACTTAGTTTTACCTTCAGGCTGTTTGCTATCCTCTCGATGCATTCTATTTTTACAAACATCCTTTGAATGTAAAACCCCCTTCTGAAGCAATACTCGTGTTTCATACACATGCCGAATTGCCCACCATTCTCTGCTAGCTCTTTTGAGCTATGCAGACAAAGAGAAGAATAAAGCACACCATGTACACAAGCAGGAATAATGCAGGGATGACCAGCTAGGTGGTCAGGGAGAAAGGTTTGACAAAGAGTAGACAATATCCTCAGAATCAGCCCCAAGGTGGAAAGCCTCTGGAAGGTATTCTTCCTGTGATATTTCCAACAAGCAGGGTGCTGTGACAGACTGAATATTTTATTACACCTCCCTTGTACTTTCACCTCCAAACTATCCATTTTGTCCATTGAGCAATAACATTCAGCATTTCGTTGCCTGAAGTATTCCATCTATGATACACTGTAAGTACTGTGAAAATGTTGGTTGAAAATGTTTCTGTAGAGTGTTTTATTCTTTTTTATTGAAACGATGCAATTGAAGAGTGACAGACTCTAAATATCGCTGTCTTCAAAGAGAGAGAAACTAGGTAATGTTGCTTGGGAAGAGGTGACAATGAGCAGAATGATCATATTCAGAAAAATTACAATCCGAGTAAATTCTGGCTAGCCTTCTCAGATGCTAGTTGGGTTCTGTTTAGGACTAATCCAGCAGAAAAATCATATGGAAGATTGGACCCCCCTCCAATTGCTTCAAGTAAGTACTCCTAACTCACACAAGTGCTGGTTCTGCAACCCAGCAGGTGCTAATTTGCCCCATATGTTTGAGAAATTATTCTGTATCTGTTATTGCTAGACAGAAATTAATCACAGTATTATTTCTTTCCAACCAAGTAGAAATGCATTACAGATGAGCCATGCCATTTTATGCCTGATAGATGCTGAAGAGTTCCTTAATAATAAAGGAAAACTTGGCCTCAGCAGAATGCAAATGCAGCAAAGAGTCTTTTGCACAGAAGTCATTCTCCATGAGGCTGCCAACAACTGAAGATTAAAAGACGGATGTGCTAAAGCTTGGGACCACATAAGTATAATTATACTGCCTGGAAAGAGACAAAGCTGGGTTCTCAAAGACCTGTCTACATAAGTATCTGATCAGGTTTCTTAAGTGTTTGAGCTCCAATTGCTTTCCCCCCCTCCTCCTGCACTCCTGCCACTTCACTATTTCCCTTTCCACTTGGTCCTTCCTTTTCCTTTAAGTGAGATTTTTCACATATTCACTTTTTCCTTCTGACTTTATATGGTTTTCTTTAGTCTATTATTCCTCTACATAGCGCCAGAAAAGTATTAACTTCAATATTAACTGGTTTTCATAGCTAATTCAGTTAAATGATTACACTAGCATAAGAATGGCCATACTGCATGAGACCAAAGGTCCATCCAGCCTACAGATTAAGAACAGAAACAGAAGAAAAGTGCAAGTTAACAGGCCGATCATTTTGCAATGCCAGCTCTAAAACGCTCTTCCACAAACAGTCAGTTGGCACCCTACCAGTTTCCCAAATTACAGATTATGTCTACAAATGTGTTTAGTGTTTCTGGATAGACCCTTCTTTCACTAACTGTAATTGATATTTTTAAGCTCATCCATACTTACTGGCATATCTTGTAGCAATTAGATGCTCTGTAAGATAAAACATATGAAGAAATTGGTCTATATATATAAACTGGCAATACCATACATTTTCAATAAGAGGAACTCCAAGAACTGAGGCTGTGTGTTGCAAAGAGTTTGTGCTATTATATTTATTTTTACATGTTAACCTGTAATTAAGTTTCTGAAAAAAAAGGTAATGCACTGTAAAATGAATGTCATGACTAAATTATGGAAAAAAAAAAAAAAAGACAAGCAAGAAAGCAACAAGAAGACAGGAACCTTACCTCTGACATGAGCGGCTGACCGTTTTTCAACCAACTATAGGAAGGACTTGGTTTTCCTTTTGCCTTACATTCCCAAAATAAACTGTCATAGAGAGACAGAAAGGCATTTTGGATTTTTTTATCCCATTCAGGGAGTGCTGAAAAGAATATGCAAACCATTTTGAGCAGGAGAAAAATTATTTCGCTGGAGGTATGCTGCCATAAATTAATGAACTGAGCAAGGCTAATTTGTATTTGTCCAACACATTCTTATTATATTGCAAGTGAATTCTGCACAACAAATGCCTGGCATTAAACTTCAGGACTAACTTGGAAAAATGTTAGAGATCAAGTGGCTAGTGGGCACGAAGTTCAGTTTAGATACTATTAATTTTTATGGCTAAAATTTGCAGAAACAGTGTTTTTAGATGCCTGAAATTCTGGATATGCTCTCTGAAAGCACTGAGACCCCTACTTTCTGAAAAACAGTCCTCCTCTCAAGGTACTTGGATTTGTGCACCAAAAATAGAAATATCAAAATCATTACTCAGTAGCTAATAAGTCATGGATTGTAAATATTTCCCCTCTGTTTTACCCACATACCTGAGACCATGGGTTCAGACTGTGAGTTCTTTGTAGTTTACAACACAAATACTACACAAAGAAATTAGGGCCACTCAGATTAGAACACCACCTTCTGAATACTTGTGGCACATTGACATAAATTCATTGCTATGTGAAAGTAGAATTTGCAGGAATCGCCTGTGAGCTCTGTAAACATCCAACTAAGTGCTCAGGGACTGAGCTGAGCTGGAATTAGCTTGAGGCAGGCTGACATTTAGAATAGTTGTCAAAAAATAAGTGAATATGAGACCTAGGCAGAACATCTAACACCCATCTAACTTTGGGATAGACCAAAGCCATATTCAAGTCAGATAGTAAGTTACTTCCCTCTACTTCTAGTATAAGTGGCTGGTGTCTTAACATCCTGTGAAAAAATTTTAGCTGGGTTATTAAATCACAATGCTGTAGTCTCCATGTGTATATAAACACCGATACACACACATACATGTAGTTCTTACGTAGAGCAATTTAATTTTAGGAAGAGAATCGTTACCCTTTGAGGTGAGCAGAACAAGCATGACCCTGCATGTAGCTCACAACTCTGCCCCAACAAAGTACCTTGAGATTGTCCAACACTAGATTAATACAATGCCAATGAGTCACTTCCCAGAATGGGAAAGTATTTGGGATACAGCTCACCATGCTTAAAAGTGATTCTAATTACACATCATTTTTATTGCTCTCAGAGCCTAAGGCATGGGATCTAGGTATCATACAAAAAGCAGCAGACAGCATCCAGGAAAGAAACCCTATTTGCTACAGACAAGCTGCCTACAGAGTGAAAACACCACAGCACAGAAATTAAGCAAGAGGAAGTCAATTATGTAGCTAATATACCAGCCCACTCCTAATATGATAACAAAATCTTGTGCAAAAGCTTCATGAGTGCTGTTTATATATTGCACTATGAACAGCTATTAATTAATTTACAAAGCACATTTAATAAGCACATTGTTTTAGATTGTATTAACTGATCATAATTTTGTAATTGCCTATGCTGTTATCAATCATGTCCAGGTAATCTACTGAACTTAATTTTAATGGAACTGCTTGACTGATGTTCTGCAAAAATTAGTGAGCAATGAGAACAAAAATAACCCTGTAAAAGCAAAGAAATAATTAAATATTCAAAACAGCAGCAGACTGCTCTATTCCTGGCATATATCTTGATATTAGCCATGGCTGCAGGAGACTGGTAGCTTATCAGCAAACCCTGCATCTCTTCCTTAGAAGAGATTTACTTAAATAAAAACAGTTGCCCAGGTCTTCTCAACAGATGTTAATTGTAAGCTTGGTCTAGTTTTCTGTAATTTTTTTCCTCACTGTTACATGGGGGTTTTTTCCTTCTCTTTTAAAAGATTATGAAGTAAAGGAAAGATCTCCCTTCTTATTCCTGTCAAAATATATTGCTTTCCCTTGGTATGGGACTAAAGAGCATATAATTTGCCTTGGCTATGAGGGGCCATCGTGGGTGCTTTGGATCGCAAGTAATTAATGCATGCAGGAAGAGAAAAGGAGAGGGAGAACAGTTTCACAGAAATATTATTCTCCACTTTTAGACAAGGAGGAAGGAGATGGAGGCAATGGAATGAGATTCCCCTGCTTTGCCCTCGTCTGTTTATGGAGCAACACAGTTCAGCTAGAATAGGAGGTGAAATAATCTTACACTCACATGAACCAAAACCTCATGAATCCTTCCCTGATCTGCATCTGGGGCAGCACAGCTTTATGCTGCTGTGAGCTATTGAGAGTAAATCTTTTTGCCTGCCCTTAATGTTTCATGTAAATGTACCAGGGATTTCTTTCTGCCTCGTATTAACCTTTACAACTTCATCATGGCACAGCCCACATTTTCAATCTGAGTTTTAATGCAAAATATCTTTATTTGCTGAGGATGTAATTCAGTGAAGGTCACTGCAGACCTCCAATCATTTTTTAATCAGCTTAACCTGAACTACATTTTGTATCTCCAGTAAGGGGCTAATAGACTTCATCTACAAAATATATCTGAACACCATAATGCTCTGTAAAAAAAAAAAAAAAAAAAAAATTAATCAACCTGCTTACCATAGACAAATAATTGACCTCTTGCAATGTTTCTTCCTCGAATGTTTCCTGCAATGCACTCATAAGAGCCTTCATCTTCTTGCTGAACATCTGGGATTTCAAGAACTCCTTTAGTTTTGTTGTGTTCGATTTTCTTTGTCAAAGAGTTTCCATCAGACCTCTTCCAGCTAATACTAGGGACAGGACTAAATAATTATATTTCATTAGAGAAAAAGAGAGAGTATTTGTTATAGCAGAGAAAAGATAATGTGAAATCCTTTCATAAGAATAATATTTTTAAAAAAAGAAATAATTTCTATTTCTAAGCATGACATACAGGGTTTCATAAGACTGAGATTTTATAACCTAATTTATTTAGGGGCACAAGTCCAACAGTGGGATGAAGTCCTCAGTCAATTCTATGATTGCTTCTTAGGCCAATTTGGATTTTCCCCGCAGTAACTCTTAGGGCTCAAACCTGCTTTTAAACACTGTGACACTGAAGGAATGACTTTGGAAGTCCAAATAAACACCACAGAGGCACTGAATTATTGACTGGTTTTCAGAGCAAACAAATTCCCTGTAGCATTAGAGGTACTTTCACACCTCAAAATAGGAAATATCGGACAAGAATTCAAAGGGCTTAAAAATACCAATAAATCTAGGTATAAAAAATGGGAGCCAGGGTAGAGGAGGGCAGACAGACAGTTGAGAGAGAAAGTGGAAAGCATGAGACATTGAGGCTGAAAGGAGATAGAGACAAAAGAGAATATTTCTTGTTTCATGTTTTTGTAGCTTTCCATCATTTTCATTTATATTTGGATCAATGTATTCTATACAATAAAAAAAAAAAACAGTCAAGTGTGAAGGCGGCTATAAATACTTCTTGGATTTCTGGTAATATCACAAACCATACAAGCCTCACTTTCATGATCTATTATGTCACCAAAACACTTTGAAATATTAATAGTCTTGCATTTCACAGTTGCTTTCTGTTTCTGCAAACTGAAGTAAGCTGCTTTTTCTAAGCAGACAAGCAGTTACGTTTTGAACAGCTTTTTACCAGAGGCTTTGGCTAAATGCTGACTTCTTTTCCATTGGAAGTAACATCAACAGCTAACACTCGGTACTGACCTTGAAAACATAACTTTCATGGAAATTAGAAGTGCACATTGCCCTTGTCTGCCAGTCCCCAAGGTCTCTGGCCTGCAGTGCTGACTTACAAAGCATTTATTCCTTTTTAGCAGGGGCCATAACTGCTCACACCTTAAAGTACTGAGGTCCCTGGTTCAAATCCTTGTTTATTCACCAAAGAAATCAAGTTACAAATACAGAATGGACAAATTACTTAGCACAGGTAAGTTTAGGCCTAATTTCTGCATTTTGAGTCTGTGTGGCTATGATACTCACAAGTTCACCCAAAGCCCAAAGAGCCAGGACCCAGGAGAAGTGTGAGTACTCAGCAAATTACATGGATTGAACAGCTGGGCAGGTGTTAACAGAGTAACTACAAACATAAAATCAACAGAAATAGTCTACGTGCAGGACAGTTTACAGCTAGACCACCCTAACGTGCAATGACTAACAGAGCCATAAATTTGCTTAGTTCTACATTTAAGCTTGAAAGATAAGGACGGGCGCACTGAAAGTCTGTACGTGTTTTCCTCATGCTGGTGGGAGTTCAGCTGGCTAAGAGAGCCTCCAAGCTGTCCTTCCCTCTGCTCTGTAAAACAGACAATCATAGTCCCGAGACCACAGATTTAACCAAGGGATATCTATGAGCTATTCAAGCAGCATAATAATTTCTCTAGCTACCTTGCTTTTTCTACCATAACCAAACTGCCTGTGAAAACGGTTTGGAACTATAAGCAATTTGCTCCAGATTTTGGTGTTAGCTCTGCACTGGTATGTATATATATGAATAACTCATATATACATACACACACAAGTTCTGACTCTTACATGACCCCTCCAATACAGCTGAAAAATTTACTACAAATGAGAGCAACTGGGACATGCCAGACATCATTAACCAGTGAAAGAGCTGGAAAGAACAACTGAGATTTTAATCTTCAATTTCCCATTTTGGTTCAAGACCTATATAGTTGTTTAAATTCCAAATCTTTCTGGACAACAGTAGTCGTCAATACTACCTTTATTAACAGCACTTCACTATGAGACTAAAACCTACTTCAGAAGCAAAATTCTTTAATATTAGTCCTTACCAGGAACTTTAAAAGGGCTTGTCTCTTTTTCTCAAATGCACCGGTTGGCCTGTTAAAGGTATCTCCTCCACAAATCTTGCATGACATTATTCATGCAGAATTTCTGTAAACCAAGCTACTTCTAGTTATTTAAAAGAAATGCAGATCTAGTGCAGAATAGGTCTGTCCCACAATTGCCATGCTCTAGTCAGGAAAACAGCCAGAGGTATTTTGCAGTCTTGCAGTAGATTGATACAGACTGTTGAGGACACGAAGGAGAGCATGGCTGGCTTTTAAAATGCTATTGCATATTAAACAGTGGGTGAATAGCCACTGTATAACAGAAACATGCAGTGCATTGAATGCCAGAAGCATTTAACTACTTACTTTAAAGGCTTCTCTTCTGGATATATTTTTTTTTTTTGTTACAAAGAGATTAAAGGAAACTAACAGCCATATGGGAGAAGAAAAACATCAATTAGATGCATTGATTCATGCTCTGCTACCTGAAAGTGCTTCATCTAAATATTTCCTATTCTATCAGGCATTTTTTTTTCTCTTAGTGCTGACTATTCATGAATAAGGAAAGCCTGCACTGACACCAAGGCCAGAGGCAGGGCTCTGTGGAAAAAGGCCCCTTCTGTCAACTTGTCAAGTCAAGTTTACCAAGGTTTGAGCTGAAGACGCTGTCCTGTTTTCCTTATCCACACCACATACTTATAATGACATCCTTGGGGATGTTTCAAGGCAAACTCGCCTCATTTTTGGCCAAACAGAAGGGTGTTTGAAATGCACTCCCTCTGATGTTAACTGTAGCAGGATGACATAAAAACCTCAGAGTTTGGTTCATGAACTTTGTTGTGTTTAAATGCTTAATTGCAATAAATAGTTAACAGCACTTTGTTCTCCTGCCAGGCAGCCTTGCACTGAGTGGCCTAGTTTTATCAGCAGAGGGAATTCATTTGTCAGGACAGCAGCTCCTCATCAGCCTGAGCTATAGGTTAAATGAGCAGATTGCAGGAGGAGCCGTAGCTCAGCCATGTGCCATCATCCATAGGAAGGACCTTCGTTATCATAGCAGCTTGAGAATATCTGCATTTCTTCATTGACTTTGTTGATAGCTCATTATGATAGGCTTTCCAGCATCTTCAGTCACTGTATTTCACAGAAGGCAGAGTTTTTGCCTAGTTTCCACCTCTTCTGATGTTAGTTTACTTTTTGATAACCAAATCTCTTAACAGAAACTATTACTATAGGCCATATGAAACCTTTCAAAATAAAAAAAACCCAAACAAACCTGAATTTAAATTTAGAATTTACTTCAATGAAATTGCTTTTTGTAACAAGTTATGTATTTTACAAGTTGATGCTTTAAGATGTGAAACTGTCCTTTAGGTATAGGTAAATGTATACAATATCTAGTTTCATAAATATAGTCTTGTGAATTTTTGGTAGGATTATGTTGCACAATCATATGCTATTGAAGGCCAGTATCTGACATTGCTACACAGACTAGTACCTTCCCTTGCAGATTTGGCATGGTCCTGCCAACTGGTGGGTCTTCTTTTTCATTTAGTCACTACCGATAACCAGATTAAAACAGATAACTGCTTGGGGCTAAAAAGTTTTGGAATATATAAAGAAACAATGACTACACTTTTCAAATTTATTACACTTCATCGACAAACTCTTGCTTTCACCTGAGTAAATAAGAAAACAGTGCATAAATATGAGAGTGTCTATGTACATAAATCTGCAGTTTATTTGAAACCTTCAGAGCATCTAGGAGTACTAATTTAATTTATATTCTACCATACAGGTGGCAGAATCACAAAACCATAAGTTACTAACTCAGAAAGAAAAGGCAATAGAAAATATTTTTTGGTTGGTGACAAGTCTTGTCACACTGAACATGAAATTAATCTGTCTACAGCATTACAGCCCGCACCAAGATGAAGATTCCACCTTTTTTGCAGCAAAGACTCAGCAGCCAGATGATGCATTGCATCTGTGCCTCATCTTTTGTCCCATGTATCTGAGGGCACTTCACAATAAAATTAAATCTACAGCTTCAGTAATGAAGACCATGCCTAGTTAAACAAATGAGACAAAGCTGAGGTTTGAAAGCTGCTATCATGTCTGCATCAACTGCTGACACAAGGAAGAATTAGGATCCAAGGGGCATAATAATTAAAGCAGTCAGGCTTCTAATCATCCTGATGTATTCCTTGGGAAACAGCAAAGCAGCAAAGTTTTCTGAAACCTGGTCTTGTGTCTTATTCTCCTGTGGTCACAAGCCACTCAACTAATGTAAGAGAGGATCTTCCAGAGCTGCTTGCTCATCCCTTAAAGTACAAATCTTAAGGTATAAGCTCTATCAGGAATGTGGGCTGAAAATAGCACTTGTGGTGGCAGAAGTCATTCATATATATGATTTTGGAATCCCATAATTGATCCTTTTATAGCCTCCTACATGAACTCCTTGAGAATATACTAGAATAGCCACCTAATGGAGAAGCGAAGCCTGCTATTTTTATGTAAGTTTAGTAAAATTGGTTATTTGGAACCTCCTTGTAGCTGTTTGATTATCTACTTATACTAACAGCCTCTAGAAAAACCCTTCCCTGCATACATTTACAGGAATGTGGGGTCTTCCTATGAAAAATGAATATTTGGGGTTGAAAGAAATCTATTCACATTGTTATTATTCACATATGCTCTTTACAACCTCAGCTGGCAATGGCCCATCTGCAAGGATTCTGAATAGATTATTTCCCTATCTTCGAGAAGAGAATGAAGGAAAATGTAAAACACAGACAGTTTAATAAATGTGTGCAACAGACATGGAAACTACTCTGATTATTTTCATTCCAGAAACTATTCTTATTTGTGCAACAGAAAAGTTATTTTGGAAGAAATCTAGAGAAAGCAGCATAGTAACTCAACTGAACATAACTCCTTCTATGGTACTCAATCCCCTCAAAGACATAGCAAACAATAATTTAGATGTATGGCACGATTAATATAGCTTGATCCAAAACATGACTGTTAATACTGGCATAGTATTAAACGCTGTCAACATAATGAATATTAGTGCAGAACACAGACACTCATCTCTTCTATTGAATTGCCACAGGCTACAGTATTTGAAATAGTTGAGCTACTATTTCATATTTCAGTTTTCACTCTTTTAAAGAATTAAGCGTAAGGTGCATTTTTTTGCCTGTTTAGATTCCCCCATGCCAGTCTTCAGATGGTTGCACGCTACTTAAATTCCTTTTTGCCCAACTGTATTTCCATCACAGTGAGAACTAATTTACTTTTCAAAATCTTCTCTACTATTCATGGTCTCTGGTCTACAAAACAGGATTCAGAGTCAAGAGCTGGGCCAGGCGCTTTTGTCCATTAGGGATCCACCCCTCCAAACCTTCTTCCCAGGAATAAATACTGACTCTTTGGCCCCCTTGTATTTATTTTCCTCAAAACAAGCAAGAGTTTGTGACTTGGCTAGATGACCATTTGTGAGTCAGTCATGATATTTTCATGTGAAATACGAAAAGAGATCTTTGCAACAAAGCTTTGTGGAATATCTCTACCTCAGGGCGTCCCACAGCCTGGCTGAAGGAATACTTCCTTCAGTGGCTTTGAGTTCCCCCAGGTAAAAAGGCATCTTAAAACTGAGCCATAAGTCTGGCCTCTTGTCCTTGTGTTTTAAGTGTGGAAGTGCTTTTTGAGCAAGGTCCAATAGGTATGATTTGCTGTTCCATATAGAAAAGAGATGCTATTTCTCTAAATACCATGAAAGTACTTTCATTTAAGACTTTTGGAGGCCAAAACCACAGCAGGTTGCCTATAATCTGCCTTAGATGTGAAAGATTTCTGTTATTCATAGCACAGAGGTAGTAGCAGCTGACAGCATTGTCTGAACCAGTGGACTAACAGTATGAATATAGAAAATTATGGATAATGGGAAAGCAGTTCTAAAATCCAAGAGAGATAATAACCGTTAGTGCTTGTGGCAGATCAGAGGTATAGCTCAACAAATGTTGAGCTGAATTGATTTTAACATAAACAGACAATAGTAGGGGCTAGAGTTTTAGTGGAATTTGGGCATCTAAGGGTGCAGATAGCCTCACTGCTGCATTTGTATGTGCCTAACTACAGCTGTAAACAGCTGGAGCCAGGAAACTTTGAGCTTTTAACAATACCCCTAATCACCTACATACCTTTAGAAATCTGGCCTTATCTAATAAGTTAAGAGTATTTCACCTGCAATCGGTTTCTCTTGCTTTATTCACATATAAATGCCAGCTCTGAGATAAAGCTTTTTCACTGATTGACGCGTTAGTGAAAATGTGGTTCAAGGCTCTGTTCACAGAGAAAAAAGCAGACTGAAAACAGTACTGTTCTGTAGAGACACCTAATCTATCAAAATATCTAAAGAGCCTTTACTCACAAACAGTACCTCTCAAACACATGCAGTAGACTAGATGCACAGTAGCAGTATGATATAAAAAAATTTGTGAAGAATGGATTTCTGCCCATGGATCACTGGTATTTATGCAGTATAACTCGAGGGAATTATGGCAGCACTGATTTCAGCTGCAGTTCTGTACATGAAGAAGAAAATGTATATTAAAGTTGCATTAACCCTCTCAGCCATTCCATTTCTAAACACAGCATAAAAGGTACTGTTGCTCACTGAGGCATTTCATTACCTACATGTCCTTTCAGTCCACCTGGGTTTTTTTCTCCTTAAGATGTTCTTAAAATGGCAAAACCCATGTGCCACATTAACGTGACCCACCTTTACCCCTTCAGTAAGAAGGCACTGTTTTGTACATATCATTTTCTCTGTTTTTGAAATGCTTTTCTGCAGCCAATGTATCATTGTTAAATGCTTTCCATGCAACAGATGGAAATATGAAATGACAACTTGAAATGTAAAGCCTGCACTGACTCACACACAATTAAGGAGGTATTTAAAGAGAAGTAGCTTGACAGTATTTGGAAAGGAAAATCAGCTTTAGCAGGAGTGTTCCAGTCTGGTACTTGTTTTGGGCCAAAAAGAAAATGCATATGCCTTTGAATATGGCTCTGTAGAAATATTCTTCATCCTTAAATAAAAATTAGCCCTAAGATTAGTTTATATAAAAATCTCATCTGAAAGGGAAGGCCATTTCCCGTCTTATTAACTTTTTATTTGCTTTATTTTTCTACTTCCCAGTGTAGGTTCCAGAGGAACATTTGATTAATTTGTGCTGTCTGCAAGTCAGGCTTTTAACCTCTGGGAAAGCTCTAAACACTTTAAAAGCTTACAGCCTTAAAACGGATTGTCAAAGTAAACTTAAACTAAATAGAGGTCAACAATCTAAGGTTATTTTAGCTTTTCTAGGGAAAACGGATGCTCACTGGAAAGACTAGTTTTTATAGGCTGGTTACACTTATTCAGATTACACTTAACCATCTGCTCTTTGAATACAGAGCACCCCTTGCTGTTTGAATGCACTACTGCTTCTGTAAATGAATACAACGGTCCAAGCAACCTAGGTAAAATATAGGCTACCTCAAGCCCAATAGATTTGCAGATTTTAGCAGGAAGGGCTACTGCTGGGGCTTCCCAGGGCTCTCCAGCACTGCTTTGGAAAAGAGGGTGCCGAGAGCCATGTGAATCTGTTAGATCCATTCTCAACAGTCTATGTGCTCTTGAAACACAGCCTGTTTCCCCAAGTTTCATTCTTGACAACAATGCCACACAGAAAAACATTCCTGTTTTGATGCAGATCAGATGAGAATGTGCAGCTACACTGAATGCTGTAACCTGAAGTCAGGTCTCATCCCGGAGTTAAAACTACGCTCAAGGAACATACTCTTTGTTCTGGTTTTCCCTCCACACCCTTCCTCCCCCCTTCAAGCTGCAACCAAGTGGGCTTCAGTTACAATATAGTTTTCTTTCTCATTTCCTTGGGAACACATTACACAGAAACAATCAAACCAAGATAAGGTTAAAAAACCCCAAGTTTTACAAATTCACATTCTAACCAAAAAATTCTACTGTGCAAATTAGAGAGAGCCATCGTTTCATGCTGTAGAACAGTGTTAGAACCCTCATTTTAATAAAAGACAAAAATCTTACTTTCCAAGGGCAAAGCATTCCAGTTTAACAGATGAGCCCTTCGCTGCATATGTTGTTTCTGGAAAACGTACTTCAATCTTTGGTTCATACTCCCCCATCACACCTGTTGAACATCAAAACAGCTAGCACTCCAGTTGAGCCTCAGACCTGTCTAGTACAACAGAATTTCAGTGTAAAAGAAAGGATGGCATTAATAATGTTAGAGCCTTATGTTCCACCCGTGGCAATCAACACATGATGTCTATGGAGCAGACTTAGCCTGTTGGGTGAAATTCAGCCCTATGCTGAAAGCTTAGGTGAAATCTGTAAGTTCTATGCATTTGAGAGTTGAAGAGCATGACTTTAGACAAGTTCTACAGTAGAAGTATGTTGTGCATTAAGGGTTTAGAGATAATTTAGAGTTCACACCTCTTAAGAGGAGTTAACAAGCAATGCCTTTAACATCGGTCACTTCACTGAGTGGCCACTGCTCTGCACACTGAATAGATTCTGGGTGCAAGAGAGAATTATAGATTTCTCTCTGTCCAAAGTACTTGTAGAACACTTAAAACTTCTTTAAAACATCCAATCACGAGCTCTAGGCTTGAGAAAGGCTTATGTAATTAGATGTAATGATCATATTTGAAAATCTAGCTGAACATCCAATAAACTACAGATAATCCATTATCAGTTTAGGGCAGATCCTACACTCAAAATGAACCAATTCTCATTTTATTAATTTGTAATTATTATAATGTTATAATAACATTATATTAATTTATATTTATATTTTATATTTGCACCATTGCCTTAGAGGCTGCCTGTTTAGGACCCAATCCAGAGGCCACCAAAGTGAATGGAAGAAGATAAAGAAACTGATAGAATGAGTCTGAGAAAAGGAATAAAGCAGCGTGATGAAAAGGAAGAAGATAGTCAGAAAAGATCTTAAGCATTTACACTCACAGTTTGTACCAATTTATTAACTTTTGAGCTGTGGAACTATAACTTTGTTTTGGGTGACCTGATTGAATATCTTATAAAGCAGCATAGTCTCACAGCTGAGTTTTATTTATCCTAGAAACATAACTCTATACAGACTTTTGTTACTGATTGCTGCCACTGCTTTGCAAACAGTACAATATACTGAAATTTAGGTGAGCAAACTTACAAAAGGAACTTTGTGTAAAGATTTCCCAGGTATGTCTTTTTCACTGTGAACATTTAATTAGAACTGTTGCCAGAAAGCTATTTGTATATGTGCAGGTGAGTTTCTCACCTCAGTGACTCACTTTGAAACAGCTTTCTAGATCTGGTATTTGAGCTATACCTAGATTATAAATTTAGAAGGCTTTGCCAGATTTGAGCCTCAACACAGGCATCTGTAAGATGAAAAACATTAATATACCATTTGACATTCTCTTGCCATTTTTCAATTATAGTAAACACTGCTTTCTTTGCATATGTTTATCTCATCTCCCTGTCCTGACAGCTCATATCTCATTTCAATCCAGCAGAAGCTGCGGGATCATGTCCCACTGCACAACTTTTTACTGGGAGCCTTTTACCTCCATGAGGATGTATAGCGGTATCAATTTCCAAAAACTGGTGATGGACCAGTTAGCGTTGTGCTGCATGTTTTCAGCCAAACATCCCCAGACAACTTACCATCGCTGCGGAGAGTGAGAGGAGTGGGTGGCCCCTGCACGCTTTGCTCTGCTTTAGAGTTAGTTACAACACAGGTGTAATTGCCCACATCTGATGGCTCTACTTTGGCAATGTACAAATTTCCCGTTTCTTGTGAAACAAAGCGGCGGCTATCTTCCTGAACACACAAGGTATTATTGTTGAAGATCCATGTATAGGACAAGCCTAGAAAACATCAGATACATATCATGCATCCTTTCCAGTATAATCTGCTTCCCATTAGTGCTTAAGTGCAATATTGCCATTTGAAAGAACGAGTCAGTTACAGGGCAAACCACTGGGGATGCACAAATTAGCAAAGGCAAGGTAAGCATTGCTTTAGTTTTAAACTCATTTCAAGCCACTTCAGAAGGTCACAAAAGTTTTTGTCCCCTGCTACTTTTCATTTTCCTGCTCAGCCTGTTTTTAAGTAGGAATGGCAGAGCTGCAATGCCATGAGAAAGCTGTTTTAGTAAATAATTTCTATTTATAACACTTTCCCTTTGAACATCCAGAGCAAATTGCTGGTCACAGTATTACAGCTCCTTTCTTCACTCTGAATACGGAAAAAAGAAACCTGTAACACAGAGCTTTATCATTAGAACCTTATGAAGGGGGGAGCTCAGCTGCACACAAATACCTTGAAGATTATTTAATATTTGATCCTAGTGCATATTTGACCCTTCTCATCTTCCATACTTACATCTGTTCTGTGCTGCTTGTCCTATTCTAACTTCCTAACCCTCTTCTGCCATTTTTTCCATACAGTGTTTCACAACACATACCTTAATAACATACGTCTATAGTCCAAGCAATTTAAAACTAATTTATTTGACTAGGCCATGCTGGAAGGGCAGATCTCCCTGCCAGCTTACTATCCAAGAACCTTACTTCTCAGAAGGCCTTTTTGGCCAAACCTTGTTACATTGCCACCAGTACTGCAGCGAGCAGGTTCAGTGCTTGTAACACAGCACGCTGCAGCACGGATACACCCAAGGTGTCCTGCCAGCCCCGTGCTGCGGCTGCTCCGCATCGCTGCTGGCATCCGACAGCAGGAGCAGGACTGAAATTCTGTCTTTAATAAGGCACAGTAAATCAGAAGTTTCAAAATCTACCAGTTTAGCTTTCCTTAATTAAATGTATAATTCATAAGCTAACAGTGTTCTGCCAACAGCTTGATTTTTACACATTTCCCCCATCAACAATCCCATTTGAAAAAGATTATTTACGTTTCTTCCCCCCCTCCCCAGTTACAACATGGGTACAATATGGTAATAAGTCTGCAAACTCCAGTAGTTTTGTGGAGTTTTATGTTATCATCTTCTAACATTTTAGGACTCTCATTAGAAATGATGCATCTCCAGGGAGCAATCAATGACATTTTCTATACTTGGCTAAATCCTGCAATAGGCTCTATTTTACTACAGCTTAATGCTAAACTTTTTTTCTGATGTACAGTAAACCTGGAAGATGCGACAATTCCTAAAATAGTGTAACGCAACACGTGTGTGTACATCCACGTGTTCATACACACAAGATAAAGCACCATGTTTTCACATTTACATGTCCATGTACTTTTAGGTACCTGATTAAAGCATCTATTTACAGAAGAAAATCTGGAGATAGGTGGGTTTTTCCACAGGGAGGATCAGCCTACAGCTAGATAGAAGTGACATAGCCATGACCTGATACATCTTCCAGAGACATACTAGAAACAGACTATGTTTCCTGTCTCAGGCACGAAGTTTGATGACTACCGACTGGCTGGACAAACAGACCAAAGTGACTGGTGTGGGCAAAACACTGGTTTCAACTCATTTTTTGAAGTTCTTTAACCTGCAAGTTAGGGATTGTAAAGTGAATACTTTAATCTATGTCCAATTAAACGGTATGTTTTAAACTTGGGAGTTCTGTGGAAGTCAGATGTGCAAGCTCCTTAGATTTCACAAGAACACCTGAGGGCTGGTGCCCTGATGTGCCTTTCAGGACAGCTGGAACATTTGCTTTCCTCCTCACACAGACCTATACAAAGGCACATACGGGCTTGTGTGCAACAAAACCTCTCCGAGTGGTTGAACCTGATAGCTGGATGCCCAGACTTCCATGACAGAAGAGTATCTAATTGAGAAACTGGAGGTAATTTAAGAAGTGAGGTAATGGGAAAAAGGAGTTTGGAGGTTCCCTTGCCAAAGTCCAGTTCCAGTGCTGGCAATTACAGGGCTGAAGAAAGAGTGACCCACTCTAACAGGGCACCACCACATGGATGCCCACGAAGGTCCTTCAAACCATCTTATGGCATGCAATCAAAACACAGATTCCTGCTGTAGGACCTGGTGATGCGGTTAGGTTCTCTGTGTAGGATAGAGTATACGAATCCTAATAAAACTCTGCGAAAACCAACTTTATGCTACACAGACGTTCTTCATGAGGTCAATCTGCAAATTAATTAATCAGTAAAAGAGAGCCAGTCCTTGCCTGTCCTGATTTCAGTTCTCAGGGGGTTCCCGTTGACTTCATCTTCCGAAGTTTCTGTTACTCTCGCCCTGTCTGTACTCCACCATTGCCTTAGGGCCTATTGATGAATCTTCCCCTTAACTAGGAACAAGTGAAGGCCCCTCCTTTTCATATTCAAATCCTTTTTCCCCCCAGTATAAGGGATATAAACACTACCACTCTTCTAACTGCAGGGTCATCATCACCAATCCGCAGGCCATACTTGCCTAGAGCCTAATTCAGTTCCACTAAACTCTGCAGAAACCCTAATTTTAATTGACTTCAGTGGGAGTTGAACAAAATCTCAAGAGAAAGGAATCAAACTTTGGAAATCAAACTTTTTTTTCTCTTCTAAGGCATAATACCAGCAGTCTACTCCCTTACACAATATCTTTTCTTAGAAAGTGACAATATCAACACATGCAATAGGCTAGAAAATCTAACGTTGCATTATAAAAGAAGCTACCATTACTTAAACATTTCCATTGCGGATCACTTTGAATAGATCACACATGTAGCAGACTCATTGAAAGGGCAAAAGAAAAGAGCAAAAGGCCCACGCTATCACTTTTAGGGTTACATTCATTTGCATGAGTAAATCAGCAGCTGGGAAGAATCTGGTGAAGGTAATGTTGAACAGAAGGTAGCAGAGGCATAGAAGAGAAATTATAAAAAGATAGTAACCTGCTAATGAAATCTAGCTTAAATGAACTTGAAAATTGCTGCTGCCAGCTATTTTATGGAAAAACAAATAAAGTTAAAACTATTTTTTAGGAGGTTTTTTTTGTTTTCCACTTAACCACAGGATTTCTAACACAGATAGTGGTTGGGATCACACTTCAACATACCCGTGGCAGTCTCAGAATTATTGAATTTCAGAGACCTCTGTGAAAGGGCTTCAGAACAAAAAAGTCTTACACAGGTGTGGTGGTTTCAGCCCAGCCGGTAACAAGGCACCACGCAGCCACTCACTCCTGGCCATGGTGAGATGAGGAGAAAATATAAAGGCAGGCTCGTGGGTCGAGACAAGGAGGGATCGCTCCTCACTTGTGGTCACGGGCAAAAGACAGGGTCAGCTTGGGGAAGAAGCAGAATCCATTTCATTTACTACCAGCCAAACCAAACCAAGGATATTGGGAAGTAAAACCCAACCGGAGAACACCTTCCCCCGGCCCTCCCGCTCTCGGTTCTCTCCGCCTCCTCCCGCCGGCGGCGCAGGGGACGGGGTCGGGTCCGTCCGTCAGACCTGCTCTCTGCCGCTCCTTCCTCCTCGGGGGGGGGGAGAACTCCTCACTTGTCCCCGGCTCCGCCGTGGGGTCCTCCACGGGAGACAGCCCTTCACCAGCTTCTCCAGCGTGGCTGACAGTTCCTCACAGACTGCCCTGGCGGGGGGCCTTTCCGCGGGCCGGTCTTCAGTCACCGACTGCTCCAGCGCGGGCTTTACCACAGAGCCGCGGCCATCTTGGGCGGCCTCCGCTCCCCTCCACGGGCTGGGGGGGGGACAGCCTGCCGCCTCGCCGCGGGGGCATCCACCCTCGGCCTCCTTCCTCACTGATCTCGGTAATCGCCGAGGGGTTCCTCTCACATCCCAATCCCCTACTCACTACCGGTTCCCCTTCTGAAATCTGTTCTCCCACAGGTGTTACCGCTGTCACTGAGGGGCTCGGCTTGGAGCCGGGGGAGCTTCCACCAGCTCCTCACAGGAGCCGGCCCTGCGGTCCACTCCCCCGCTACCAAAACCACCACCACACAAACCCAAACCAACAGGTCTTAGCCATTATCAGCACCAGATATTTTTGTGGGCTTTTTCCCCCCTATTTTTGTCCTTAGGCCTGTTTGGCTGTCACTTTCCCTCTGGAGTAACCACTTTTTGTATGATGTTGAAGATGAATCAACATGCCTGAAGCAAGGAAACAGAGCCTTTTCTTTACCAGGTGAATTAGCCCAATTTTCTTATTGCTCTTTTCACTTTTGTTAACATGTGATGTTTTAGAAAAATAAACGTGAGGTAAAACTACATAGTGGGACATAAAGGAGAGAGGAGGCTGGGAAAGGGAGCCCTTCCAGAGATGTTCACTGATCACAGGGTGCCACTGTGTGTGGTGAGAAGCAAGCTGGAGTAATTTTGGACTAGTCCTTACTCAGTGGTGCTTTAGATATGGACCAAAGCAGCAGAATTTGGTCCCAGATCATGGGGGGTTTTTCCTCATACTTTTGAAGGAAATTGCTTACAGTAAAAGTTGATCTTGTTCCAAAGACAGAGAGAAACTATGATTTAACCCCAGGTTACAAAAAAATCTGCTAACTTTATAGAGCTTTATAGCCAGAAAGAATCCCTCTGATATCTGGACCTAAAAATAATGGCAATATAGAATTCAGAGCACTATGAAAGTTTGAGGACTTAGTTCACAAAAACTAATAAGAATATATTATCACATAATTTCTACCCTCAACCTATGTGTCAAGGTGTTTCTTAAGACAAGCTTTGAAAACATTAATCACCTTCAGGTAATTAATTTTTTTAATTCCATCTAGCTGTGGCATAAATATCACAGTACCACTCCTTTTCACATCTACAGCTTAGTGGTCTCAGCCCAAATTAACATACTTGAGCACTGGAATATGGTATTTGTTCTCAAAAGACAGTGATCCCAAAGCTGCTATTGACTCTGTGAGAAGATGCCGTGGAGAGCAGAGAACAGCCTTTTACTTCAAAGGGGCTGCATGTCAGTGGAGGGATAATTACAGCAATGTAGACTTCATTATGCATATGCCAGAGCATGAGCTATTTTATTAGTGCTGCAATCCTAGGGTTTGTTTTGGTGGGTTTTGTTTTGTTGTTTGTTTGGTGTTTTTTTTTTTTTTAATCCAAGGCAGGTGACTGTGTAGTGTCAGTGTCCCTTCTCATCCCAGAGAGCACCCAGAAGTAGGTTAACTCCAGGCAAGCCCTGCCTGGTGGGCAAGTCCTGAGCTTGGCCAGACCGGAGAGCATTGCCTGTGCCTGTCAGCTGTCAGCACTTTCTTTCAGAGCACAGCTGGGAAAGAAGAGCAGCTGATAATCACTCCTGATATACTAGTCTAGGGAATATAACATTTCAGTGCTTTCTTCAGCCCAAGCAAATTCAAATCAATACTGCTCATTCTGCAGGAGAACAGCTACAGGCTGGTCTCAGGGAAGAGACTCTCCCCCTCCTGCCAGAGCTGGCAGGAAAGGATTAAAGATTCATAGGAGCATTGAGAAATAGGAGCAGAGAGAAAGGGACTCTAAATCCATGACTAAGGCACTCAGCTTTATAAAGGGAGATACACTTCAAACCCTCACTTTAAGATTATGCATTTTATCAAGGAGACTGTTTAATATAAAATGCAGAAACAACCCAGGGCAGAAGTCAAATACCCTTTTACATACAGCAGCACTGCCTGTCTCATCCCACCCCCTCCACACAGTTTCCTACCCTCTGCATCCACATGCACCTCCTTCCCCACCCTTCTGCTGGCTGAGGGTTTGGCATATTCCCCCACTAAGCAGGTCCACGGGGCTCCTACTTCCTTAAGAGCATTTTGGGTTTTTTAATGTAGCCTTAGCGTAGTAAAGTCAGCCTAGAGAAAAGCCTTCAGACTCAGCATCCCAGCTTCAAACCCTGGCAGCTCTTGTACACAAGTAAATGCAAATACATGAGTGATCCTGCTGCTCCTAACAAGATTAGCAACTTCCTTAAAGCTCTGCAGGGAGCCAGCTTGAAGGAAACAGGCCTTATATCAAACTTCACTTCTAGGAAAATAAATGAATAACACTCCACTCCACAGTCTTGTGCTAAGTATTACCATTTAGGCAGCAGCTTCTTAATCATAGTCAGGTCAAGCTCATATATAGCTATAGAAATGAAGGCTTCTTCAGACTCCCTTCCTGCTCCCTACATGCTGTTCTCTACCTCCTAGCTCTATATAAAGGACTATTTTTTGATAATAAAAGAATATTGCATGCTGATTACATGGGGGGGAAAAAACAGCTGACCTGAAGAACTTTAGATAGAGAAGAGACACTTCTCAGAGAAAGCAGCACAGCTTACCTCCCCACCTCTGCACTCCAGAGTCCCACTAACAAGCAGAGGAAAGTCACATGCTGAACTTTATAAGATGTGTTAATGAGCCTCATAAATAACAACAGCTGAGGCTGGAGAGCAGCTGGTGCATAAATAGGCAAGGAGGGGTTAGCTGAGGAAAGAAGGGTTTTAAGCAGGGTTGGGTGGTATAGGGCAGGTTTGCTGTTGGGGTTTTTTTTTTTTTGTTTCTTTGTTGTTTTTTTTTTTAAAAGAAAAAAGGCAGTTAATTGCAGTTTGTTGTTTTTGTTCATTAAGTATAGCAAATTTTTAATGTCTTGATTGAGCTAAGATGCAAACTATGCCTTTAAAAGGTGGGTCTTTTTCCTTTTGTTCTTGTTTTTGATCTTTACTGAAAATGCTAATGTTTATTCATAGCAGTGTAGGGTAGGTTCTCTTTTAGTGTTAAATTTTTTAGTCTAACTTTAACACAACTCTGTAAGGGTTTTGTTCTCTGAGAGTTAATTTAAGGTCTAAAGCTGTTGAAGCAACCCTTCTGTACTTTTTTCTTAGTTTTATCATATAGCTGCCTAATATATTCTTGATTCCTTATTGGAGTGAAATTGCTTATTTTTCTTATACAAGAGAAATAGGTTATCAGTGCAGTTTCAGTTAAGAAGCATTTATCAAGTATATCAGAAAACTAAGTTTAGTTAAATTTAAGCTTTAAATGTTTTAAATAGTTTTGAATGTGGAAAAGTACTTGTTGGCATATGGTAAACAGCTGAGTGGTATAATGATATCTGCAGAGGTTGCTTTTCTGTGAACCTAGCAGAAAGTTTAACATGAGACTGTTCATGGTATAGGGCTAGATAAGCTTGGCAATGTGTTGGTCTCTGTAGTGAGAGGCAGAAGGCAAAGTGAAACCCTTCTCTAGATACCATAGATAATAGAAATATTTCTTGAGCTCTCATTCTATGTACCTGTTCCTACATATTGATGTTATGTGGGAAGAAACTTCAATTAATAAAACCTCTTTGTTTTCTTAGGTTCTTGCTCTTCTGTCTCTTCTCTTGTTCGAAGAAGCAGATACAGGCTTTCTAGGTTGGCAGGAGGCCTTACTAAGTGCATCCTATTCCAAAATAACTATATTAATGACAGCTGCTTTGAACAACTGCTGTACAGAGGTTTTCTGTCTTCCTTCAAGTCAAAGGAAAACAGTCAGTAACCATCACAACCATGTTCCTCTTCCCTCTATGTAATCTATGGGTAGGGCCAGGTCTTATGTGACTCATCCTGGGGAAAGAAGCAGCTGGTCTATAGGAAAGAGTGCCTGAAGGGCTGTATCCATCTGCTCTGGCTCCCTTGGGTGTCTTTTAATGACATGGATAACTTCTTTCCAAGAGCACTGTCAGTGTTTTCTACCCAAACAGTTAACCTTGATTTCCCTGTAAATGCTCATACTGGCAAAAAGTCTGCATTGCTTATAGGCTGTATCTACTAAATTGGATAGGAAATTCTAAGAGCAATTTTATTTCCTACTGTATAGGACACATTATACAGCTTGTATTGTCTTACTCATGTTAACATTATTGGAAAGGCAACTCTTTTCCTGTTGGTATGGTACATTTTCCAAATTCCTTGATATCTAACTAATTCCTGTCACATTTAAAGTACTGTACAGAACACTTGTAATGGAAGCTGTACACAAGGCTAGTAGTCTTTTCTCCTGTAGGCATTGTGAGTCAGAGGCAAGGGTTTTAATTAAAAGCACTAAATATACAATTCTTTTAATAAAACTACTAAGTATCCTGCGATAGTATACAACTTATCATAGTCCACACCATGTACTTCATCCCCATGGTATATAATTTTTGGATCATAAATACAGTGTTTATGGATGACAAAAGAACTCTGTTTCTGTTGTCTAGAGACTTGTTATTTCAGATAATGTGTTTTTCAGGCCTATTGGTCAACAGCTCGCATCTCCAGCTTAAGAAACACTGTGGCAAAGGCTTTGTTCATGGAGACCATTTTGTCAGTTCAATTAATCTGGGGTGAATTCACTTGTTAACTATTTATTTGTTCTGAATGTTTTCTTCTACTCATTCCTATTTGTCAAATCATAATTTTACCCTACAGCAAGAGGAAAATATATAGCTTACTGACACAAGGATGGATGTGTTGTCTTTCTGTCTGTCCCATTGATACATTTCAGGAACCCTTTCAAGCCTTTTCTGCCCTTAAGGACCAGGTTTCACTTCATCTCCTTGATTATATACTTCTTTCATATGGCTGTAAACACTAAGTGAACTGACATTTCCTCTCTGTTCAAGACTTGGGGCTTTAAATTGATTGATGGGTTTCTCTACATCTCTGATATACTGCATCCTCTTTATAGATCACTATTTACCTTCTCGTGGGAATTTGTCTTATAACTCTGTTTCTTTAAGAAGAATTGAGGAAACATTGCTGAGGGCAGGATATTGGTGCTAGCACACAGAAAACTGCAGCTTCTGTGGATGTGTGGTCACTCCTGCCAAAAGCAGGACACAAGTTGTCCAAGAACTGATTCTTTCAGTCTAGAACAAGTCAATTTGGTAACTATGCTATTGATATTTCCCCTTTATTAATATGCACTTTCTTTTCCAGTGTAATACTTCCAATCATCTTCAGCTAGTTATGTTAGGAAACCATAGTTCTTAGTCCAGACTTCAAAAGATCTTAAGCAGTTTTGATCTGGGTTCTTATACTCTGGAGGAGATTTGTGAATGTATATAGCTCAAAAGTTGCAAGAGTCAGTGTTGCAGGGGGGAGGGAATAAATCTCAAAAGATGATTTGAGCTTTTTGCTTCTGGTAGGTACAAAAAGTGTTAAGAAAAAAAGACAACAGCAGTGTACGTACATGTTCAAGCCTGTGTATTGCTCTGTAAATGCTGATGTTGGAGGTGGTAACACACCTATAAAAAGGGGGAAAGGAAAATTGCATCCCATACTTAGGGTTTTCTTATGAAAAGTCTGAAACATTGTCCTAAATTGGTTCATGGCATCTCACCTGGACTTCACCTCATCCAGGAAGGAAGACCTCAAAACCAGCCTTAATGGTTAAGAAGCAGTAGTAGGCAATGGCAACAGATGCAAGGCACCCCCAAATCAATTCCCCAGAAAACTCCTTTTCATTCTCTACCTGAAGCATTGAAAATTATCAAGCAACCTGATCTAATCAGACCTCCTTTAATCAGGGAGTTTGTCTCCAGAAGTCCCTTCCAATCTAAATTTTCTATGACTTTTATGATTATCAGGAAGGAGAAAATCAGGTGTTCAAGAACAGATGACAGATTTTCATGACAAATCTAATATGTAAAACACAGGATTCAAATTATAGCATTGAAGTAGCAAGCACTGGAAGGCAAAATAGTCATTCTGTTCAGACCTGAAGTGGTTCTAATGTAGAAAGAATTGCTGATGGCTGCTCTTCTGCCATTTGATATGGGTGAAGGAGCTGAGATAACCAGTTATGTCAGGAGACAGTCTTTTAGACCTTCATGTTTTCTTTGCTTGTGTCACACCTAAAGAGCTAGTTCCTCAAGTAACCATAGATTAATAAAAAAGACCCCTCCTAAGAAGTGCAAATCCCACTGTCTTTTAAAGAAATGAAATCCAGAGTTGTTGTAAACACGTACGCTTCATGCACAAATAAATTCCAGTGCTAATCAGGCAGGGAACTGCATTAGGCTACTTCTCCTGAGCTGTAGCAGTCGATGTTTAGGCTGCACATAACATAGAGTTATTTATCGTACCTCCGTAATGTGGTGGAGGGCCACAGAGCAGAACCACTCCTTGTCCTTCTCTGACTGACACTGTGCTTCTTGTTTTCGTTTCAAAATTTTCAAGATCTTGAGAGAGAAGGAGAAAACAAGACCCAGTTATCTGTCAGATTTATTTCTAACTGTATTCCAAGCTATGCAATGTTTATGTAACTCAAGAACATGTTCATATATTCAATAGCATAATATAATCTCAGTATGTGAATTGATATACTGTATGGAAAAATAGCTTGTCCAGCCTAGTAACTAGTCCTTTGGTAATCATAAGACACCTGTCCATAAAGCAGTTATACTCTAACCCTGTGAGTTTGTATTCACAATTCCTAATTGCAAAGCTACTGTATTACTTCATGACTTCTTTTAGCAGCGTTTTTGTAACTTATTAGACTCTTAATCTACATGAGTAGGAAAAAAAACATTTTGCGTTGTTTCCTTTTTACTAGAAGTAAAAAGCAGGTGTGCTCTTCTATATATACAAGTGATAATTAAACATCATCAGGACTCCCACAGAGCGTGTGTTTAAATGATGATAAAAGTATGTTGTATTCTTAATGAGTCTGTTCTGTCCTAAAGCTGGTTGCAGTAAGTGGTTATATTTAGTTGACTTAAACAAACTTTAACGCTGGTTTTAAAGGGGAGAAAAGATACTTTGAGTAGGAAATCATGTGATGGTTTAGGGAGATCTCCTGTATAAACATGTCCATGTCTATCTCCCATAGGTGAGTTTTATGACTATTAATTTTTATTTTTTTACTGAATCTAACACCACCCTCTGTCTCCTCTGCTTTCTTGCATTTCACTGAGATGTGGAAGTACTATCAGTCTTGTTGCCTTTAATTCAATTACAAAGCATGACAAAATAGATGTCATTTAAAAAATGATTATTTACTTTTTGATCATGTTCTCATACTAATGAGAAGACTTACTACTTTTGTCAGAGTACTTTGGGAAATGATTGCTTGAAATACATCCAAAAGATGTTTTAATATAATAAAGAATATCACCTTCCCCCTAAAACTCTTTATACCATAGTGTCATATACTGCTTGCCTTAAGCTTATTTATTTACCTTGCTGCAGATTCTTGTTTCAAACAATTGTTCCATTTTTCATCAGCTGAACAACTACCTGATTCAGAGTTCAATAGAGAGAAACAGTTCTCGTTGGTCAAAGCACTAATGATTACTACCTGTACAGGCTCAGCTATTTATGTCAATATATCAATTTTCTCCCCCTTATTGAACTTCACACAGTTAATTTTTCTTTTCCTCCTCTTCATCTCCTGTATATTGGTCTCCTATGAAGATAGTGTCTACTCAGAGGTGACTGAATTGAATTAGGCAGCTGTAGCACCTCCTTGCACTGTCATAGCCACAATAGATGGTATCTGTCAATATACTGGGAAAGTGTTTTAAACTCTGATGTTCTTTTAATTGCTTGCTGGCTAGATCTCTGCCTTGCAGTTTGGGTAGTCCGGGGGGAACAAAAAAAGACAAAGGCTGGAGAAAAAGTATTTTATTTTTATTCCATCCTGTAATACTAACTGGAAAAAAAATTTTTATTTACCTGTTTTGAAAATTCAGTCTGAGAAAATTTATCATCTTTATATTTTTTCTTTTCTTTCTTGTGGGTTAAGTGTTTTCTGAGAAGGAAAAAGCCAGCACAAAATATTTGTATGGAAAAGTGGCCCCTGGGACAACTTCAAGACATTAGATGGGGATTTGCTTGGGTTGGCTGGCCTGAAGCTTTGTGCTCTGGGAGAAGGGGCCAGCTTTGTATGGAGGAAAAAAAAAACAACCTTGAATTTTCCTACTTATTATGTTAAATAGAAAAAAAGATTGGAAAGGTGCAAAACGTTCAGCTCTTTTAGGATTCGGGCACTAGCAACAAAAATGGTCACATTTCCCTTTCCTGCTGCTTTTCTTGAGCTGCTAATACAATGCAGATTGTGCAGTTTCTCCATGAAAATGGAGTTTTTTTAAAAAAAAAAATAATCAAAACTCTTGGGGAGCATGGAAAATATATGTAGTCTAACTAGGTGTTTCCAATGCTTTCCACTATGGTAAATCAGGCTTATTTTTTTGCTGAGAACAAAATTTCATTTGCTATGAGAGGGAGAAAAAGCACAGTGCAGTGGTAACAAAAGGTTTTCATGACAATTGAGAATTAACTATGTAATACTTTACTCTGAAATTGGAATAGATTTTGGAAGGAAATAAGTTGCTAGTAGCAACTCTTAGTTTAATGACAGGATATGTCATGGTATCATTTTTACTCTTATTCTAGGAACTGTATCACCTGTCTGTGTTTCTCCGTTAAAACCATGACAAGTATCCCTGACTTAACAAAAAAGCAGTAGAACTAGATCTCTTATGGGATCCACTATTTTATAATTAACAGGACTACTTTTGATTATATGTGGTGAAACACTTGACTTTACCTTTTCAATCTATGCTTTTTAGCCTTGAGTATCAAAATCTGCATGCAGGAGTCTGAGCTCTTTCATAGCATGTTTATAGTTTGGTTATACAAAGCAGCTCAGCTTTTCCTAGTGTGCTGGAGAGGATATTTTCATCCCATTATGCTTACTAGTGAATCACAGGTGTAAAAAAAAAAAAGTAGATATGGTCATTTAATCTATTTGTCTGGCCCATGACAGGTACAAGCATGTTACGTCCTTCCTAACAAGACACTTATTTAACCCATTTTCAAAGATCTCTAGGGAAAGATGTTTTCTTTATACAGTCCATTCCAGTGCTTGACTCTGAGGTCTCCATCACACTGCATATTTACAAACCCCCATCCCCCAAATTTAGTAGGCCTAAACAGGAAGGATCTTTTTTTTTCTATCTGAAGTTGATTTTGGTATATAATTGTACAACGTGAATTTATTCAGTGCTTCTCTCTAATAAAGAATCATTGCATATGAAAAAGAAAACTCTGAAAGAGAAACAAAGTGAAATGAGTAAAAATAACTCAACAGGGGAGTCAGTCTTACTTCTGTCATCATCTTTATTGGACCCTTTCTCCAGGCAGGCAGCATCTTCTATGAAATATTATGACACCTCATTCAGATGGGATTCAATAATGAGTTATAAAATTGTCTATCTTTGTTATGTAGCCCAGGGTGATAAAGAGAAGGAAGAGGTGGACCATCAGAAATAGTGTTTCTTTTTGCTGGAAGCAATCTTTTTGCCCAAAAGTTTTTTACATCCGTTTTCCCCCCTATGGGGTTGTGTGTATTTTCAACGATTCATTGCAATCTAAAATGTGTTAAATATATATATTAAAAAAAATAACCTGAAGAAGAATGTAAACATAGATATTCTACTTTGCTCTTGTCATTCTGAAAACCTTACCACTTCTCAAAACCACTTCTCTTTGCCCAGAGCGGGCATTTACACCAACAAAGCACAACCACTCTCTTCTCCCAGTTACTGTTACCTAGCATAGCTTTATAACATAACATGACATAATCTAATAAAGCATAATGTTGCTTGTCAAGAAGAGTATCAAGTAAGATCACTAAGATCAGGTGTTTGGCACACATTTAGATTGCTAATATGCACTTAGGAATAGTATGACTATTTAACAGATGGTATATTTGCTAGCTTCAGTGTTTCTGCAGAGATCTATAAATAAATTATCACCTAGTTCCTACACAATTCCTTCCATTCTTTGTCTGTATTTATCTCACTTTATGAACAACAAGTTCCCTCACACTGCATTGCTCTCTCAGCTGCGAGTTTTAACAAAATGCTAACTTTTTTCCAGCACTCTGCATGTTGGCAGATTACTATTGGTATAGCACAATTAATCAGTTGGATGTGATAATGAGGTCATGTAGGCTAAGCAAAATGCTCAGATGAACAAGTGATTCTTCACAGTGAAGAGTGGAAATATATGGACTCAGCTGTGTGTGGCAAGAAGTCATCATCTTCAGCTGGGGACATTTACAGATCTAAGCAAGAAAGGTATGTGCTAGGAACAAACAAAACATATGGCATTTTGCGGAAACTGAATTGGAGAATGACAGGGCTTTCTCTGATGGAAGTGGGAATACTTGAGGTGAAGGAGGCTTTCAGCTCCTTACCAGATATGACTGGACAGAAGGAATGGACCAGAGCTTTTTTCAGCTGGTATAAGTCAATAGTACCCCACTGGGGTTGAGGAAGTTATGCTGATTTATGACAGCAAAGGATATGGCCTGCAAATCTTTGATATAGATATTCAATTACAATAAAAACAGTTGAGAAGAATAGCAGTTTTGGATGAGGATGACCATTGGCATAGCTTTACTGAGTTCAGAGCTGCTGTTGAGAGAAGGCAAGCAAACCCACAATGGTGGGTGAGGAGTTTACCTGAGGTGGTGATCTATGGAGATAGAAATGAATTGTAACCGATAAACACAAATATTTCCTGCTAAAGTACTTGTATTAATTAAGAGGCTAATTAATAGGTTCAACCACACAGTATTTTTTCTGTAGTGTTTTAAAGCTCAGCACTAACATAATTGCTGACAGTATCATGAATATCTCTCTTCTAATTTCTCTACCACCACCACCACTATTACTTACATATCTGGGTGGTTTGGGTTTTTTTAATACAAAACTGCCTTACAAGTGTTAGAGTGGTAGATTTTAACTTGCACAACAGAATGTATGATGACATGGTCAGTTTTCCTGGGATTAGGGAACCTCTTCTTAAATATGTCTAGGAACAAAAACCTAATCACAAGTAGCACCTCATTCATTTCAGCCTCCCAATCATGTGTTTGAAATACCTTAAACTGCTCAGGGATAGATGTAGCACTTCCAAACCAGTCCATTTTAAGAACAAGCATAGGAAGGCTCTGTATTACTGAATAGCAAACAAGGAAACTGGGGTATTTTAATATATGAAATTGTTACAGACAATTAGAGAAAGTCCAATTTATCACCTTGCATAATTACTAACAGTTCATCTGAATTAATGTAATTTCATGCTTTCTTGAAGTTTTGATTTTTTTATAAATGTTTTGTCATTACATAATCCCAAATATTATATTTGTAATTACTTGTTATTGAAATGTGCAATGAATGTTAAGGCATTAGTAGTAAGAGCACTTTACAAATTAGCTATGCTCCTGAGGACAAATCAATAAAATTTTTCATGTTTCCATGAGGCTGTGTCAAATTGTGATATATCACATCTGTTCCAGTTTCTTCTGTTTCTCTTATTGGCCATGATATATTGCAATATGATCAGTGTTACTGGATGTGATGTATCACAATAGAAATTCTCTCACAGGGAAACGGGATAAAAATTACAACCTCAGCAGTTTTTAAAAGAAGCTCATTGTTATGACTTGCTATAAGTGTTTCTAACACCTGTGTTATGAGCTGACAATTAGTTACCTCCACTTGCCTGTAACTGTAATGAATTAGGGGGCCCAGTGGTAAGCATGGGTCTGAATTCAATGCCTAATTCAGAGGAATCGGGTCTGTTATAACTGCAGATAGAAAAACTGGAACTTACTGGATCTTTTAAATTATCTCAGATTCTGGGAGGTCCCATACTTGGCCAGATTTGGGGGTTGGTTTTTTTGGGTTTTTTATGTACGAGAAGTCCCCAACTTTTGGGCTAAACCACTTTTAGATACAGACTTGTGCCTATTGCCAGAAGGTTGTGATCATCTGCTCAGACCATTCCAGAAGACGTCATGTGCATCTAGCCACGTCTCTTGCTTCTCAGTATTGTTGTACTGAATCACCTAGGAGACTAGTACCAACCTCTTGCAGCTTGGTTACCGATAAGGTGTATTATGAAAATATCCTTCTTTCTCCAGGTATCTCCTAAAGGAATGGATAATCTCATTTCCTAAACTTTGACTGGAAAGTAAACTTTTTTCAGCTTTCAAAACTGTAGTAGACATGCTAAACCCTCTGACAGTTCCTTTGTCTTGATAATAGTGTCAATACATTAATATTTTCCTGTTACCATCTAATCTCATTTTTTTAAATGTTCTAATTGATTTTCTATGAATTTAATTCTGAGATTAAGAGCTGTCTTATCTCTAATTAAGGTGTCTGAAAGCTGCTTAGCGTTTCCCATTTCCTGATTTTCAAATACTTGCATTTTCCACTAAGCACCTCCTGGGTTCTTCTGTTCCTTCCCCATTTGAAGTATGTGTGAGCCTCCACTTTGTGAGTCTTCTAATGTCACAGGTTCTGTAGGACTTGAAGCTTCTTCAGCCAGGATGAGCCTGGGTAACACTTGAGTGTCTCCTTTCACCAGGACAGGTTAAAATTCAACTGCAATTCCCACTTTTGTTCTAGTTTTCCACATAAGGTGAACACTGCATCCCACACTGGTTAAAAGAAAGTTGCCCTCTCCTTTCCCCCCTGAAGAAGGGCTGCCGCTCTTGCCCCAAAGCCCCACTCCTCTCTGTCAAACCGAGAGGGGAGAAGCACAATTGCTGGCTCTTGTCCTTCTCCAAAGCTGCATAATCAACCAAGGACCTTCATCAGGGCTCCTTTATTTAGTTAAATTGCTTTGGAGCTTCTAAGGGGAGAGGACCTGTAATTTACACATTAGGATGCACACGGGCCCCAGGTCTTCAGCTTAAATGGTATGAATAGCCAAGCCAGGCACTAATTTTCAAGGTGGGGAACAATGATTTCTGCCACAGCCTGATTGTCTTTTTCAATTAAAGAGTGAAAATGCCCTTTACAAAGTAATATCAAGCTTCTCTAGAGGAAAAAATGGAAGGTCACAATTAAATTAAACAGGGAGAGTGAGGGGAAAAAAAAAATCCTTAGCTGACTTGATTTTTGTTCATGCACCAAGAAACCCAGTGCGAAGAAACATGCCGTGAAGTCATAGTGCTGGTCTACATCTGTTTTGTGTTATTTTTTCCCCTTTTACAGAGTTAGCAGCATAAAATATTAAAGCTCTCTTCTGAACCGAACACAGGACTTGCACCGAGCAGTAAGTGTTGATGCAGCCTTAGGGCTCTTACTCTAAACCCCATCTGCAGGCCAGAGGCATATCTGAGGATCTGACCCTCTCAAAGGGAAGAGAACGTAAGAAATATATTTTTAATATTTTATATTCCTGAACAGTTTTCTCACTTGTCACGGCAGAGTTCATTTGTCACCTGTCATCACAGAGTCACTTTGCCGTCTGCATGAGTTTTCTCCAGATTGGAATGCTCTTAAAAACAGATTTCTCTCCTCAGTCTAAATCTCATGGGCCAGATTTATCCCTGCCAGAACTACACCGATTTGACTGACTTATGCTGGAGGTGGCCCTGGCCCCTTGTGTCAAACTACCTCTTGGCAGGGGTTAACTTTATTTAACTCTTATCCCCAACCAGCTTCTTTCATTTATATTTCCCCCTGCTCCCACAGAGACCTGGTTTCCTGGTAGATCCCCTTCTGCCTCCATGCCCAGGGTCCTGCTGGGTACCTCACATTAAACACCCCACAGTCCTGCTTCAGGCTATCAATTTATGTTTATAGTGCTTCTACCAACAAGATGATAAACTGTGCTTGTAATATGTAAAATAAAAAAATGGCAAGGAAGAGAGGGGTCTCATACACTGCTGAAAGTGCGTAACAAGCATGTCCATGCATATTTTGGACCTTCCCAAATTCCTGCCCAGCCCTTTGGAGATCTTGATCCAGCACGGAATTACTTCTTGCAGAATTGCCTTGGGTTTTCCCCAGACACTAGTGCTTTATCTCTCTCATTCCAGCTGCAAAGCCATCAGACTTCCTTCCAATGGGAATTTCAAGATTTACCTGAGTGATTGATGTAAAGGATTTTTGAATGTGAATCTTCTAAGTGGGATTTCAGGTGTAATATTCATTATTAGTTGTTCTGTCAGTAGCATTTAGAAATGAATATTTACAGCTCAGTGCATTCTCCGTACCAGATAACGGTTTGCCTGTTGAGAAAAGCTATGCCTGTGGCCTTACTCCTTTGCACTGTGCAAAGTACCAATGGCATGCACTGTTTCTCCTTCTTCAACATAAGCTATGGAATAGAGAAGTTTATCTTGTACCTTAAAAGCTTTGTTTCAGACAGGATCAACCTTCACTGCAAAAATAACTAATCAATTAATTTCATTATTTTTATTCAAAAAAAAGCCAGACATTTGTTCCACAGAATTTAATTCAGTATTTTTTTCCCCTTGCAATCCCTCACCTGTAACTTCTTTTTTGTCACACCAAAGAATGAAGAAGCTCATGTGGACATTATGGATATTTTATTTCATAATTTATTGGAATCTAAGTCGTATTGTCTGCAATGAAAGTAGAGCAGATAAAAAGAAAATCACCCAGGCTGCAAATACTGGTTTTATCCTTCAAAAATATTAAATTTTATCAATCAGAATCTAGCAGCTCTGGGACCTGTAGATGCTTTGTTACCTACTATATCTCAATCACATGTATTGCTTTTCCAATACAACTTGCAATGGGTTGATTTAGGATAAACACTTTTATAGGAACTGCAGAATAGTAAGTAATATATAACTAAAAGATAATCTTCAAATACTTATACATTCCCTATTACTACTTTATCTGACTAGCTCACTGCCTGTACTGCTCCTTACAACATCTCTGTAATGTATGTTTCCATTTCACAGATAAAGAATTCCTGTACGAGAGGAGTGAGAACCTTCTTTTATTATAAAAGTTTAAGCAACTAACCTAATGGAATAAGACAGCTTTAACAAAGTGTCCTGATACAGCACAGCCTTGAACATGGTGGTAAGTACTCTGAGAGAGATGTTTAAAACCATTTGAGAGAGAAAAAAATGCAGCTTGGGTTTCTGATGCTGCTTGGTCTGCTATGACATTAAAGAAAAGGGGAATGTTGCTACCCTCAGCTCCAGTTCATGTGTTTAACAAGAGAGAGGAGGTCATGACTGCATTTGGTGTCGAAGGACATTAGGTGGGCTCTGAGAACACAGACTCAAACCTTTAGGGAATGACGGAGAAAGCAAAAACCCCTTCATTATGTAGACATAACCATATCTTCTGGGTTTAAGATTCCAGGCTGTTCTTTCTGTCTTCAGGAATGTCTGGATATTTGCATAATCCTATTCTTGTAGTAGCAGAGCTTTAAAATAGAAACACTATTATCACCCTGCCTTGTCCTGTCAGCAAGCAGGTGAAAACCTTCCAGGCTTCCTGCTTCATCACTGCTGGATAGTGGTTGATGCCTCCTGCTTTTCCTTAAGCCTGTGAGAGCCTGTGTGTGCACAGATTTCTGCAAAGAAGTAAATACTGGAAAGCTCAACAGAGATACAGAAGATGAGCTCAACATAGTGAGGTCTTGCAGTATTTTTGGTCTTTGAGTGAGAAAGCAGCGTTGTTTATAGTTAGTTTTCTGCAAATATTCTGCTCAAAGTAGCCTTGAAGGAAACACTGCTCCGCTTCAGAGTGGCTAGAGCATTGTACAGACCCCGTGCAGTAATGCATATCAGGTTCTCACCATGTTTTCCCTAATTTTGGGGCGGAACATTGTGAAGAAGAGGGAAGAAAGAAAATATGCCTGAGGCTGCTGGGTCTGCTCCATGGAAAGCATCCATTAAGCAAAGACCTTGATGTAGACTCCCACCATGGGGAGCTGCTGTAAGAGAGTGCTGGAGCTTTGGCACGGTGTCCATAGCAATCAGAACTGATAAATGAAAGTTCCATTCCTTTTTACTCCAGGCAGAATTTTGACAAAATATGGGCTTTATTTCTAAGTAATAAACTGAATTCTTGGTCTTTTTACTGTAAATTGTTTTATTCAGAAGCTTGCACTCCACCTATGCATACACAGGGAGAGGTAGGTACTGCTACTGTAGTTATATTGGATTATTTAACTGTGGTTAAAAATCCAAAAAGCAATTTTGAGCTACAAGCCTATTTAGTGACATAAGGAGAGATGACAGTAGTATTTCCATCCTCCAGACAGGGTTGATCTGCAGGGAGTGTTGCTACTGCAGGTTACATTTTTTTTTTTCTCACCTGCTCACGGGAAGATGCAGATTGTGAGGTGTTGCCAAGATCATCAGGAGGGCTGTGCAGAGCCTGGAAAGGACACTGGTTTATATCTGATTCTCCACATATCTGCAAGTTGAGATATGTTTCTGCATTATATATATAGGAAAGCACTTTCAAAACAGAGAGGTAGGCTTAATGCATTACTTAGCATTTGTAGGTTATAGAATGATGTGAATAGAGGCGACTCTATGACTTTACCTGAAGTGTCCCTATAGAGGCTAAGGGAACGTAGTAAATGAAGTAAAACTTTGGGGGATGAAAGTTTGCTGGTGACCTGCTTCTGCTACTGGAAAGCTGAGCACTTCCTCCTGTTTGCTCTTCAGTTATCAGTTGGCCATCCCTGAGTACCTACTGAATGCTACATTGAGAAGCATATACCTCCTTTTGAAAAAGAAAGATGTTGCAGTGTTCATTCTTGCAATATAAGCTGCTAGACAGCCTGATCAGTATGCCAGCCCTCGCATGCAGTGATGAATTAACAATCAGTTTAAAGACCCAGAGAGCTTTACTCAAGGTGGTAGTTACAACATCTAGCACACCTTTTAATCAAATACAATTGTTGCAGAGGGATTTCTGGACACACACAGTACCACAATACAACCAATCCAGAAGTGTATGTGCTATTTAGAGTAAAATTCATGCATGTCCAGACTTTGCAAATTCAGACTATCTGATCTAAGCGTATTGATTTTTCCATTTTCTGTTTCAAAGCATATACTACAAGTAAAAAGGGTTATGACATTTTGAGGCGTGCTGTATTGCTTTGTGATGTTTCTGTAATTTGTGCGCAGTCAAAGGTAAATAACATGATGAAGTAATCAGATGAAAAGTGGGCTTTCATGCTAGCTGAGCATCTTGCAGACAGTGACTCTTAACAGGGCTTTGCTAATGCTCAGACTGTCATGATATAGCAAAGACTAAATGGACTTGATTGCTTTTAATATATTTCCCCTGAAACGGTTAAATGCTAATGATGGACTATTATGTTTCAGAATGGAAAAACTCTGTCAAGGAGGAATTATTGCCTCTTTAATTTGTTATTTCAGCAAAACTGTGTTGTCTTCTGTCTATCTGACAAAAATCATGTGAGAGCACTTGCGAGATGCAGATTTTATTCCAAGTGCTGCAGCACTATCACTGTCATCTGTGCTGCTATGAACACGTCACTGGCCAAGAGGAGGGAGGATGTGCATATTTAGAAAAATGGTATTGAGAATAAGCACCAAGCAAAACCCCTAAGCACCCCTTTGAAAAACATGAGAATATGGTTGCATCCCAAAAATGCCAGGGAAAAATCCTTCCTTGGTCTGTAGCATGGAGGAAAACTTTTAAATACATAGTCTAATGTCTCCACTGTGTGCCCTCCGGTGTGGTTCAGGACAAAATGACTAATCCTATTCATGAATTTAAATTGTTGTCATTGTTTGTCAGAATTCATGATTAATAATGGGAGCCTGAAGTCTGAGAAAGCCGCAGTCATCATGACCGTCTATCAGCGATGGTAGGACAATTTGACTGAGAATCTAATTTAAGATCCCTAGGCAGCTAGATGTTTTCAATTAATACTGAATTTTCTGGGTTTATGCCCTGAATAGTTATGAATTAGGTTCACACGTGATTCTTTTTCATGGTTGAGTACTTTATTTTCTAGTTTGTATAATTGCACTTCTTGTTTCTCTTACATATCTCTTAATGTCTCTGTTATAGACATGTATGAGAACTAAAAGAATTGGTAACAGGCCTGGACAGGCTGTTTTACTGCAGCTAGTTATGGGGATTTCCCTCAAGACCAGTTGTTTGCGCACAGTTACTTTTACTTAAAACTGATGAAATAATTAAAACAAATCCCCTGTGTGCCGTGGGATAGAGTTCTGGTTGAAGCCATATTTAAGCAGTTCTCTGTAACAGGTTTTTTGTTTGTCTCTTTTAAGGCATGAAATGCAGTTTAGATGTTCTTCATTAATAAAAACAGATTTTTGCAAAACATCAAATTAATATGCATATAAATGCATCTTGGCACCACAGAATAGGAGAAACTCCAGTTTTAATGATCAAAATACTACTTTAAACCTGGATGCTCTTTTCTTTTGTGAGGTTTGAACACAACTGTGATCCCCCTGTCTCTGGCTCAGAGGTGATAGCCGCTGTGTTTGTGCCTGGTCGGGCTCTGTGGTGACTTCAGGAGGTGGCTCTGCTGGTGGCTGGGCTCGGGGCAGCTGCTTCATCAGTGGTGTCTGCTCTGATGTGCATGCAGGAGAAGCAAAACCTGGGACATCTGGGACGCTTGTGCACAAGCATCTTCATTTTGGTTTGGAAAGTGAGTTGTGTAAAACTTGAAGGAAAACCTCCCATGTCCCCATCTCTTTCGTCAAGCTGCTTCTCTTGCATAGCTCACAAAGATGAACTCCCCATGGAGTTGTCTTTGACCTTCCCTTTATGTAGAGCTGAAGCGTTACTGGTGACCTTGTGTTGGATGTCAATACTGAACTTGGAGGGGGGAAGTATCATGCGGGTGGCATGTCATGACTTGGGAGCAAAGCTCAAAACTCCAGTCTGCACGAGGACCCCTGTGTCTGCGACAGGCTACACAAGCTGGGATCTGACACCAATGCTTTTTAACCAGATGGAAGATCCAGATCAACAGCTCCAGCTCTTGCAAAGCACAGGTTAGCTTTTCAAAATGTACTGCTTGCTGGGTAGCAAGAGATGCACAGGATTTATGGGGAGCTTTCAACTTTATTTATGACAAAACAAACCTTCGCCAGGAAGTATGAATAACGTAGGACTGCCATCCTATGTATCCCACTAATGCATTTATATGCTCTTGCTCTGTTCTCTCTCACTGATGCTGTCTCTCATTTTCAGCTTGTAGCTTTAATAATCTATGCCACTTCCTTCTGTACAATATTCCTCCCGCAGCTTTCATTTGACAGCTCTGTTTTTAATAGAGGATAAGCATGAAACTCCAGCTGAATCTGAAGACATATTTCTAATCTCATACCGCATTTATTTTGCTACTTGGAGAGCTCACTATCTTGAACAGAGGAAAAAGCATTTTTCACATTAACTTGAGATGTACAATAGGTTTCCAGAGGTATCATTAATTTAAGCTCAAACTCAGAGTTAGTTATCTTGTAGTAAAAAGACAAATACACATAAACCTTGTTACTTGGATAATAGGCTTGATTCAATTATTTATCACGGTGATTGCAATAATATGCCAGGCAGCTCGATTCAGGGAAGAGTCCCATTTTGTTAGGTATTGAATGAAGGTGTCATAATATCAACATGCCTGCCTGCCTGGATTTTAAGATATAGCCTGAAGTATTGGTTGAAACAAAGTAAATTGGATGGCAACATGAAAATAAGAAATAAGAAAATGTTAACTGTGAAATAACTGTTTCAAGGTAATTTGTTCCACTGTTCTCATCAGGTCATTATAACATTTTCCATGTACTGGTTTTTTTCTATTGTAAGACAAGTTAAAACTCAGTTTAACAGCGATACCACTAAATTGAAGCATTTTCCTGTATGTTTGTGTTTGCCAATGTAAATGACAACCTTCAATTTGTCTGTCCTCTCTCTTTCATATGGGAAAGGATGTAAACATCTCATCACTAATGAAAAAGTAGTGTGCTTCTTGAATATGGGATATATTTACCATTATATGGTTGCTGTTAAGAACTGGAGGATTAAAGCAGGATGGGTAGCTGTGGGTTTGCTGCTGTGGACAAATGAGACCCAACTTTGTTGTGATCTTCTCCTCGCAGGAACTTTGGGAAGTGTCTTGGGGGGTATGAAGCTGAAGTAAAGGAACTGCTGGACATTTAGCCCATTTTGATTGTTGTATATTGGCATGAGACTTCAAGCTATTAGTGAGTCAATTATGTCAGAGGGAATGCTTCACCAGCATGGAATATTAAAGAAGTGGTGTTTAACAGCTGAAAATACTTAATGCCATCAATGAAGTCCATTTTTTGGCAAACAGGTCCTCTAGTTGCTAAGTGGCATCAGCTGCATGGCACTGAGATATGCTTTCCCTCAGACAGGCCAGAAATCACATGTGATTTCTTTCAGGTTTGCACATCTGAGCACAGACCCCTGGCCAGCAGCTGCACCAGGAGTGAGGGAATTGCATGAGGGCTCTGCAGAACCACCTTGCTCTCTGTGGGAAGGTGCACACCCATGTTTAGATCCTTAAACCCAGTCTTGTAAAGAAAATGGTGCATTGTGGTGTACAATTTCTCTTTTCTACCAGGGAAAACTTCCAAAAGATTACATTTCCAACAAGAGCTTGAAGGTGAGACAATTCTGTGCCAACCAGCATCCTTCATTCCCCTGAGGACTATCATGGATGCATTTGTGAGTGTAGGGACAAACATGGACCAGTGTCCTGACAAAGGACTTTTCCCCTCTCTCCTCCTTACCAGTGAGGTTTTTCCCCATAAGCTTTCTTTCCCTTCTTTCACTCTTTCAGCTTTCTCCAAACCTTTCTCCTTGCAAAGAGTTAAACCAAGACAATTTTCCAGAGTAAGCTTGGGTCCTACACATGGTTATGAAATGGTGATATATAAAAGTAAACATAGAAAACCATCGGAAGGAAGCACCATTAAATATTACGTGAAGGAGCACTGGCCAGAAAAGCTGGCCCCAAGAGCTCATGCACCAAGCCAGTGTGATTCCCTGTGGGCTTGGAGAGCAATGAACAGGAAACCAAAGTGGTTCCAAGAATTTGAATCGGGGATAGAATTTTCCAGAAAAAGATGAAATCATTGAGTAATATGATATGCTGAACAATCACCAGAGCCTTTTCTCTTTCACAGATATTCCTCTTTTTTCTTTTCCCACCCCTTTTTTTATACCTCTTTTGTGTCTTTGAAGGTATTCCTTTTCTTTAGGTTTTTTCCCAGCTCCATTCCTGGCCTATCCTGGTTCCTTGGGGATTAGAGATTCCATAGACAATTTTAAGGTGGCTGTCTATTCTTGCTTCTTTCTAAAATGGGATTTGTTCTGTCACTAAACAATTTTCATCTCCAGATCTTGAAATAATTTCCCATATAGGAAGACTGGCTTGCAAAAATGTTTCAGAAAAAATGGGAAAATAATGAATCAAATTTTTTGTTTCCATTTGACCAGCTCTTGGGAATCAAAAGCTCTTTGAGAAATTTGGGGTAGAACATTATTAAATGAGATACTAACGATATAGCATTTGATCAGCTCTACTAAAAGAGAGTCTCTGAACCATCCTGACCTCTAATGTCTCCTTTGTATAACCCCTGCGACATGAGATTTGCTATGAGAAATGGAACAAGATTAATAATTAATACGTTTGCTAGTCTCTGAAATAGCGACACAAGGTTGGCTTTAGACACATATTTTATTAATGAGGTTTGAAAACAATTGCTTTCTCCCAGCAACAGACCTTTATACTGAAGAAAAAGGAAGGGAGGTAGTATCTGGGGATTTTTTTGTTGGTGGTGGTGTTGCCCCCCCAGGGCATTAACAGAATTCAGTCACCACATACAAACGTTGTGAAAAAGATTGTGAAGTTGTGAAGAAGTGAAATGGGAAGCAAGCCTAAAATAAATTTTAAATTCTCTCAAGACAGCGTATGTGCTCTACCCAATTGAGCTGAAATAGCAAACATTTCAGAGCATAGCTCACTGTTTTGCACACTGGGTAAGGAAGAAGAGTGTTTCTTATTCTGTTAATGTAAAAAAAAAAAAAAATCAGTGTGGCAATTAGGGGTACAATGTTTTTATAACTGGGACCTCATTATGCTATAGAAAATAGAAAGCCTAACTTTTTGCAGCATTTCCCCCACCACCACAATTGTTACTACCTGCAATATAGCAAAGCAAGCACTGTCTTACAAAGTGGAAATGCCTTTATTAAGTGAAAATAATTGCACTTATCTTCCTTGACCTTTCAATTTTCTGAAAGTTATTCTTGTTCCTGAGGGCTAGCAGCCATCAGATGTCTGTTTTTGTTATTAATATTTACTAGGAACGATTTTTAAGAATAATCACTGCTGAAGTAAACCAAACCTTTTGAACAGAATCACCAATGATACTTTAATTATCCAATAAATTACAGTTCATGTGCAGAATTAATCGGGAAATAATGCTCTAATAAATATGATCTTCCCAACTTACATGCAAATTGAAGCTTTGCCTTCCTGCTCAGAATTGTTCCAAATGAATTTGTGGCCAAACACTGGTATGTTCCAATATCCTGTTTTTTATGTGGGTTATTGATTGCCAAGCTGCCTCCAACCAACCTGTAGTGATAACTCATGGTAAGATCAATATCTGTGCCATTTTGCTTCCACCTTTGAGGGGAAAAAAATCAAATTATGCTTATAATTTACAGAGCCTATTCATATTTATCTTAAATAGTGTGCTGTAGTATACCTGTAATGATAAAAATGTAGTTAAATATCACAAAATTATATCATTTTTCACACAAGACTGCTTCTTGTATCAATCTTAATGATATCAGTAATTCTGTCCTTTGAAAAATCTTTACTGCTTTTATGCTAGTCACCAATGTTCATTCAAATGTCTACAAAAAGTAATTATAACTTATTCATACAAACTAAGTTATCCATCCAATTGGGAGTATGGTATATACCTTGACTACAGCTACCTTATTTTTTATAATATAAATTGTACCTGAATGTACTTTACAGTCCTTGCAAATGATGTCATAAATCTGGTTACAAAAATGATTTGGAGATATAGATCAGCAAGGATTACACTTCAGAGGACAGATGAAAGCAGAGAGAGAAGTTTTTTACACAGCAAATTTGAGCCTGATAATTTAATGATGAGAATGCTGCTATTTTAAAACATGATTTGTCCCTGTTAGTCCACAAAGTAGAAAATGGATTGTGTCTGCAACATTACACAGCTATTTACAAATGTCAAAATCAAATTAATATTTCAAAGAAAACAAATATTATATGTTTTAAAGAAGGGAAATTTTGTGGCTTTACCATTAGTCACATAAGGGTTGAATTTTTATTGTCCACGTGAGGTCCAAAGGAAGAATAAAGGACCTCAGTCACTGATGCCTGCAAGCTTTGGGCTTGCTAATGCCACACTTTAGGTTGTTAGCAATCCTAAAACTACATAACCACATCTTTTCTTCTCCTAATTTTACACCACAACCATTTCTCCAGCCTGTATCATTTCTGGTGACCTATGTGGGTGTGATGCCTACCCTTCCATAGGATGCAAAGACTGCAAAAGAGTTGCTAATGGCTCATTTTGGGTTTGCAGAAGGCTTTATGGTGGTCCTTGAAACAAGGGCAATTGTCTCCTTGTTGATTATCTGAAGGATCACAGCATAAAAAAATTTCTGTTTCTTGTTATTTGCAGAGGTGAGCTTACAGTGATCGTAGTTTCCAGTTAACAAATTGAAGCAAACTTGCACTGTAACTATATTCCTGGAAGATTTGACCTGGATATACAGCACAATACTTCCATCACCCACAGACCTTCCTCTACACGATCAGACTGCACAGGTAGTTGTTTTTTTGGAGGAAGATTTTCAAACTGTGCTGTGAAACGCAATTCTCTGTTCCAAGGGAAATCTTGACAAATATGTAGAGGAAGTGAGGATCCTGACCTTTCAAGTGGGCACTTGTTATTTTTAAAGATGAGTAATGACTGATTAAAATATGAAATCAATTGAATTCTGTGAACAAATTCTAGTAACATTAAATAATTTACCTGGGTCTGCCAGCCACTGACTTGATCAACATTAAGAAATTTAGATGCAACAGTGGACCATCAGTAATTCTTCCTACCAATCGCAGCTGATTTTTGATCTTTCCATACCTCTGCTCTGTTCCTTTTTTATGTTTTGCTTTAGTTGGTCTAGGTTTTTGCTGCTGTTTGGGGGTATTTTGGGGATGGTGGTGGTGGTTTTGGGGTTTTGTTTTGTTTTGGTTTTTTCCAAAGATGAGCAAAATCTTAGCTGGTGCCCATCCGTGAGGCTGCTCTAAGAAGCAGTAGTCTGTATCAGTGTTAGGATTTTGCCATATTCATATGGTACATGCTGTCTAAACATTTCAATTTTCTAATATAGGATATTCTGGTATTTAGTTTGCCAGTTCTCTTTAACTTTGGAATCAATCACTGAAATAACTGCTGTCATCATTACATGGCTCCCAATTAAGCTCTATAATTGTTTTTCAAAACAAATGCAAAGTTGTTGGCTTAGTTGCTGCAAATGAATTCTTCACAGTATCCCCATAATCATTCTAATCACCGTGGTACAATGATTATTAAACTTTGCATATAGATCAGGGGTTCATCTCCTGGTGTGGGCTTTTTCCTAATTAAAATGTTTACATCACTGAAGAAAGTGAATTAATGAATTCATATGATAGACAATGATTTAATGACTGTGTTATGCAGTATACTGTCTAATACACAGAAATGTTTGAAGGATTATTTTAAGAAAATTTTAATGTAAGCCTGTTAAAGCAAGGATCACCTACATATTTTTGTGCACTTCTTCATGAAATCATTGGAAAATACTTTTCATTAATTATAGGAAATGCATCCTGGACCAATTGTTTCAGAACATAAACTTTTTAAAAAATGCTATATTCCGATGCTTGATTCATTAGTTCCCTAGGAATGTAAGACTTCTCAAATTGTATTGATATGTCCAAACTTAAAAAAAAGACTGCGTGTTTTATGAACTCGTAGAACACATGATCATGTTCTATTTGCTTCAAAATCTAACTTTTTATAGAACACCAGTTATAAAACATTCCCCACAAATTCTTCATTAAGTTAAAGACTTTCAGAACGTATATATGTGGGATCTCCCCTCTCTTCCCATCTTGATTTAAAGATCTCAAGCAAGAGGTAGTCTAGTCTCTCTTGCTCTCTTTTCTTAAATTATTGCCGATTTATCCTAACGTTCAGATGTACCAATATACCAGTATTCTTCCAAGCCACTGGGTTACATTAGATCTTTGATGCTGGGCTTACTGGGAACTTCCTTCTAATGTAGAGTGCAGTCAAATCACTGATATAAGGGTAAACTTGTAATATATGGTGATTTCCTCTTATTTATATTACTTAATCAATACTTGTGATTTGCTATTCAAATAGTCTCCATCTCTAAGCAAATAAAAATGAGGAGTAGTAGAATTTATTAATGGACATGAATGTGAGTGATGTGTATTTACAATGCAACTACAAATTATGCAATCTGTCTTTAGGGTAATATAAAAGAATTGTGGAAAAAATAATATAATTAATTTCTATCATGTTTTCACACTGAAAAAATATTGATCTAACTAAAAATGTTCAAAGAAGACCGAAGAACAGAAAGCTTAGAAAAATGGTGAAATATTAGAGATCCTTGCAGAATACAAATATTCTTAGGACTTGTTTGAGAAATGTCAATGTTTCTTTATACTCAGGTTGACTTTTAAGCTGCATACCCACAGGTTTCTCTGGTGTTTACACTTCCCTTATCCTCTCTGAGCAGAATTTCTTCTGGGACGCGTATCCACTGACACGGCGATCCCGACACCTCTCCCTACGCGCCGACCCATGTGCAAGGAAGTCCAGCAGAGCTGAGGAGATGGACTCCTCAGCCCAGAGCTGCCACTTTATACGAAAAATACAAGTGCAAGGTATCTGGCTTGCAATCCAACATGTACACAGGCTCATAATGAGCATCAGAGGAGGAGCTGGTTTAGAATTGGAATCATTTAGGTTGGAAAAGACCTTCAAGATCATTGAGTCCAACCATCAACCATGCCCACTAAACCAAGTCCTGAAGTGCCCCATCTACTTGCTTTTTGAATACTTCCAGGGAAGGTGACTCAATCGCTTCCCTGGGCAGCCTATTCCAGTGTCTGACAACCCTCTCAGTAAAGAAATTTTTTCTAATATCTAACCTAAATCTCCCTTGCCTCAACTTGAGGCCATTTCTTCTTGTCCTTTCTCCAGCTATCTGACAGAAGAGACCAACACCCACCTCACTACAAACCCCTTTCAGGTAGTTGTAGAGAGCGATAAGGTCTCCCCTCAGCCTCCTCTTCTCCAGACTAAACAACCCCAGCTCCCTCAGCTGCTCCTCATAAGACTTGTGCTCCAGGCCCCTCACCAACTTGGTTGCCCTTCTCTGGACATGTTCCAGCAACTCAATGTCTTTCCTGTAGCGAGGGGCCCAAAACTGAACACAGGACTCAAGGTGCAGCCTCACCAGTGCCGAATACAGGGGAACAACCACCTCCCTGCTCCTGCAGGCCACACTATTTCTGATACAGGCTAGGATGCCATTGGCCTTCTTGGCCACCTGGGCACACTGCTGGCTCATGTTCAGCTGGCTGTCAACCAGCACCCCCAGGTCTTTCTCTGCCGGACAGCTTTCCAGCCACTCTTCCCCAAGCCTGTAGCGCTGCCTGGGATTGCTGTGACTGAAGTGCAGGACCTGGCGCTCGGCCTCATTGAACTTCATACAGTTGGCTTCAACCCATGGATCCAGCCTGTCCAGATCTCTCTGTAGACCCTCCCTACCCTCAAGCAGATCGACCCTGCCTCCCAACTTGGTGTCATCTGCAAACTTGATGAGGGTGCACTTGATCCCCTTGTCCAAATCATCAACAAAGATATTAAACAGAATGGTGCCCAACACCGAGCCCTGAAGAACACCACTTGTGACCCACCACCAACTGGATTTCACCCCATTCACCACTACTCTCTGGGCTCGGCCATCCAGCCAGTTTTTCACCCAGTGAAGGGTGCACTTATCTAGGCCATGAGATGCCAGGTTCTCAAGGAGTATGCCATGAGAGACCATGTCAAAGGTCTTGCTGAACTCAAGGAAGATAACATCCACAGCCTTTCCCTCATCCACTAGGTGGGTCACCTGGTCATAGAAGGAGATCAGGTTGGTCAAGCAGGACCTGCCTTTCATAAACCCACGCTGATTGGGCCTGATCCCCTTCTTCTCCTGGACTTGCCATGTGAGCGCTCTCAAGACAAACCGTTCCATAATCTTCCCCGGTACCGAGGCCAGGCTGACAGTCCTCCCTCTGACCCTTCTTATAAATGGAGTCCCATCGGCAAGCCTCCAGCCCTCTGGGACCTCCTCTGTTGACCAGGATCACTGATAGATGATAGGGAGTGGCTTGGCAAGGACCTCTGCCAGTTCCCTCAGTACTCTTGGATGGAGCCCATCAGGTCCCATAAGTTTCAAGGAGATAAAACTGCTGTTTGGTCACCTACCATCTTTGATATTTTAGTCGGGAAAATTTTAACTTTTGAGACAAGATTATGGTTTCTGGTAAGTGGATATTTAACCAGGAAATTTCTGATCACATCTGTAAGGATACTGTACAGTGCTATGCAATGTCTAAGTAGCTATAACTAAATGAGTCCCATTTCTATGATTAATGAATCTGGAAAAGAGTATTGTTGCATAGAAACTATTTAGGAAAAGGAAACATTTTCTTTCAGAAGATGTGACTTTTTTCTGGAAATGAAATGTGAAGGTGTATCAATTTCAGTGAAATTATCAATGTATGAATCTTGAAGCAATTAAGGAATTTGTAAAAGACTCCACTTAGTCAATTTGCAAATATTTTGGATAAATTCAAATGCAATATTTCATTAATCTGTCTTGCTTGCCTCTAAAAAAAGATACATTTAGAACTATTGGAATTTCCTGCTGAAAGAGGTTTTTCCAGCTCTACAAGTAAAATCCTGGAAGTTTTACAAAGCACGCGTGGCTGCATCATGATTTTGTACCAAAGTTACCATAGCTAGAAGCTCTTACTTGTATATACGTCTTTCCCTAATTTGAACTATTTTCTGTGTGGATATATGCATACATGATTTCGTGAATTATCTTTTCAGTGTACATCTATAATAAAAGTACGTGGGGTTTTTTTTCTGTTTTGTTGTATGTTTCTTAGTTTATTTGTATTCACGTGGAAACGTCCTTCCAAGTCACCTGAGATTTTCTTGTAACTGGGAAAAAAACCCCTTGCAAAACCACCTAGTATGCAGTATTTCCATAGAGGAAGAAAATAGAAAGTTTAAAAACTATTGACAGTGTACAAGACAACAGAGATTGAAGGCAATTTTAATTCTACTCCACTTTTGAAGCAGAATTTGCAATGAGTCAAGGGACAGCATTTTAGTGAACAAGTATGCTACAGCAGGGTTGTCATTTGTTTTTGCAGGGTGTGAGTAAGATAAATATATTTTGGGGGTTACTGGGAATCATTCTACAATTTTATGCTATGATTATAAACATATTTTATGTCATTTGCAATCATCATAGACTTTGTACTTCTGTTCCCCCCACTTCTATTTGTCTGTTACAGCTATCTTCTGTGGTACTTTGATTTGGATTGAATTTGAATCTCTTGATCTTATTTTACTGCATCATTCTAAGTTATGCTGAAATATTAAAATATTGTTATAATGAATAATGCTTATGCTGCCCTTGGATTTCATATTTTTTCAATTGACTGCTCCCTGTGAAGATTACTGAGGAAAAAAAAATCCTCCGTTTCAAACTTGCATGAAAACGCTACATTATGTGATTACTCTGGATACTGAATGTAAATTCAGAAAAAGAGCTAGAACTGAGACCAAACAGGAAATGTCAACATACTCCAGAAAACACTTGCTTGGCAGGTCTAGGTGACTTCTTTCTGTCTGCTTTTTTTGTTTGTTTGTTTCAGTGTGGTGGAAGGCTAGCTGTACTGAACGGAATGACTTAATGGAAGAAAACTGTGGAACTGTGATATGTTCACGTATTGGCTGTAAGCAGAAAAAGAAGTAAAATTTGTTCCTTTAGTTGATGATAATCCCTCAATCAACTATAACAGAAAAGCTTAAGTGCAAAAAATCATAAATCTAATTTGAAAGGTTATGTTTATTTACCACCAACATCACACAGGGAAACAGTTGAAATAATGTACCTGATATTAAAAACAATTTTGACTTTATAGAAAAAGGCATAATAGATAAAATGGTATTTATCAGGACACCTATATAGATTTCCTAACACGTGCTGATTTTAGGGATACTTCTATCCGTATTTTTGTTTCCATTGTGATCAGATCTATGTTCTCTGTTACTTCCAACAGTGTCCAACAGGAAATCAGTGTCTCATTTTTTATTACTTAGCCCTTATGCCTACTTTAATTCTAGAATTCTTGCATTGTGGTTGTTAGACACACGGGATTTTGAAATGAAGTTGCAAAAAGTTACTACTATATTCGATGTGTCTATAAGACTAATATAGTATAAATAAAATAAAACTTCTAGGAAATTCTAAGCATTGTTTCTTTAAAGAAAATGTATTAATCAGCACATTTATTTACATAAAATGGCAAATTAGCTTGTATATAACTTTATTCCTGTTGTACTGGTTCTGTATTTCTGAATCAAAGAAAAACCTTCCAGTAGTCCTTGGTGTACTTTTCCATCAGTCAACAAAGGATACAATTAAAATTTCATACTGTGCTTGACTTATCTAAAATTGTTGGAACTTTTAAATATATGGGCTCAATCCTTATCTGACAAAACTGACATTAGTTCTAGTGAAATCAAAGAAAAGTGCTGAAGACTTCCCATTCCCTTCAAGTCATGGTGAAAAGCTCCCAAGTTGTAATAGCAGCAGTGATAGCCTGATAACTTCTAACTGACCTAGATGGTTCAGGATCAATTCCCAGATGTTGATCTCATCTTACTAGAGTAACGGAGGGTTTGCGAAATGTCCTTATAGTGCAAATTAAATAATTACTCTAATTAATGGATGAGTGGGAAAAAAGTGAAAGAGAAAATAAGAATATCAGATATATGATTGGTGGAGACTTCATAGCTCTCCTGCCTAATGAAACCTGCTGTCTCTACTATTTGTGCATGTGAGGAGACCATGGTTGGAATACAAGTGTCAATAATTTTTGTAAGTATCTGAGGAAGCTGCATGGATATGAAGCAGATGAATGGATGAACTGGAAAGACTTGACATTCATGATGTGAACCAGTAGATTATTCATGTTGAAAACATGAAGTAAAAATAGGATGGGAAATAGGTGAGGATTTCTGCTCATAGGAAGAGAAGTTATACTGTGAGAAGGAGAAAAGTATTCCTTTACTAGCACAATATTTGGAAACAAATTAATACATGAAGTACAAAAGCCAAGTTGATAACTAGTAGTAGTACTTTACAGAGGAAACTATTGTGTGAGCAATTAAAAGCTATTGAATAAATACTAAGTATTTGGTAGGACATAATTTTCTTTCAAGTCTTGCACAAATGACTTTTTTTTATTTATTTTCCTTTTCCCAGACCATTATTTTCCCCATTCTTTTCTGAATAAAGCACACTGTCATTTTTTTCCAGATTTCCAGCTTTTTCTCTTATTAGGTTTCCAGATCTTTGGTGCAACAATCTATGTTTTAAAAGATGAGTCCATAGTTACTGAATAAACAAACAAGCCTGTGTACCAAGGTTCTATTAAGTGAGTCTACAGAGTATTGTAAGCTAGATATCAGAGCTGTGCCTTGCTGTTTCTCTAAATAAACACTATAAATATACACATGAAATGTTAGAATTAGAAATGGGCAAGGATGTTGCTTTTTTGCTTGCCAAGCATTTATTGATGTACAGAAAGTTTTATCAAATACAAATGTGCAGCATTTCCATTTTTCCATTTTTCACAGCTGTTCTCTTGATTCAGAAGTAATTTTGTATGTTTTGAAATACTTTGGGGACAATTTTTGGTGATGTGCTTTCTTTTCCTATGTTAATTTCTTAACAGTAGACTAGCAAAAATATTTTTCCTTCATTCCTTAAATTTACTATACCTATGTATATTCTCACTGTGAGTGCTCAACATATTTTGAGGTATGTATGATGGTGTACTACTGATTAAAACATAGTTAAAAGATTTACAGTGAGACAATACTTTTCCAAAATTTACTTCACCTGTAGTATGGGAGTGGATATCCTTTAGCTGTACAGTTCAGTAGGATTTCTGGATTTGCTGAGCCCATGGAGTAAGTGATATCGTATGGCTCTTGGATAAAAACAGGACCATGAAGGGTTTCTTCCCCTGTGAAAGACAAACAATAATTTAAGATTAGACATCTTTAGCATGTCCTTATACATAAGAGTGTCCTTTGGTGTCCTTTGCTTTCGGTCAGAAGTTAAGGTCTGCTATTATATTCAGCAGAGAATCCACCTCCAGACATTTGGCTATTAAGGAGGAAATATTTCAAGCCTGATTGATAATAAAATCGCATATCCCAGGTGATTTATTTTGCAAGTGACAGTGAAGACTAGCTTCTTTGCATATTTCCTATGGAAGCTATATGGCCATTTATTAAATCTCTCCCATCTACCTCATACTTGTGCTTTAGATCACAGCTGGAAGCAGAAAAGGATGAGATTGTGGCTTTCTGTGTTTGGTGCTTCTACCTCCCTGCTCGCCTGGTGAAGTGGATGTGTCAGCCTCACGTCACCCTTTGAAATACAGGCAGCTCACTGACTGCGGCCAAACTCTGTCAAGGCAGACATTTCGTTATGGTCCATGAGAGTGCATACCGTGGGAGAGGAAGAGTGAGGACCTCTAGCAGACCTACAGATAGCTTCTAGATTGAGAGGTACATCATGGTGGGGCAGTGGTCCTGGGCTTTCCTTTCCTCTGCCATTTGGCCTCTCTGGTGATGGGCTCCAGAAGGTCATATCACAGTCTAAGGGAATCAGTCATTTCCTTCTCTTCTAACCCTTCACATCCTTTGATATATTACTTTTGTAAACTTTAGCTGGCCTGGTTTCAGGGTTTTGTTTGGGGTTTTTTGTTTGGTTTGAGTTCGGTCCGCCCCCCCCCGCCCCCCCTTTTTGGCCCTTTTAAAACAGAAGTAGCATTAAACAAAGGTTGTTTATTCATCATTTTAACTAGAACCTGTATCTTCCTGGTGACCGACAGAGTCTAATTAATTACAGCATGTAAACGCAAGGGGACAACAGACATGTGGGCTGGTGTGAGACCCATTTGCTTCCTCAACATCTCAGAGGTTCCTGCAAGGGAACTTTCATGGACATTAAATGATTTTTTCAAAGCTATAACAGAATACTAGTGATAGAACAAATAAATTATCCCAGATCCTTGAATACAGCTTAGCAACTGGACCATTCTGCAGTTCTCAGATGTCTTACATGAGTCTAAGAAAGTTTACAGTACAGTTACACAGCTGGGAAGAAGAGGTATTAACCCCAAAACCTAGTTGCTCTACAGTTGTATTCTGGAAGCAACGTAAATGTGGGCAGTAATCATGTCTGATTTTATTCACTTATTTTAATCTGCTTGTCGGTAACGAGAGAGGGAAGGTACAACCTATTTCCCACAGGCTTCACCGCATCTTGTGACATTGCTTCAGTTCCCTAGTTACCAAGTGCAATCCTCTTGCTCTATAGCTCTGTAATTCCTTAGAGGATTTTCTCAGCTGCTACAGATAGGTCTTCCTCGACTGACACCAGCAGAGTCTCCTCCTGCATCCCCAAAGACGATCCGCCGTCCTGACACATTAACTCAGCGTGCACCCCCAGGCAGTTCCCCAAGCTTCATCCCAGCCAGGTCAGCCCCGGCCGCTGGCACCCTGTCAACCCAGGTGCCTTCTGCAGGGCTATAAGCAACCGCACAGGGTGCACGTCAAAAATCAGATCATCTGTATCTGCTACCAGCTGTCTACATATTCATCTCCCTTCATCCTTTTCAACCACTTCAGTCTGTTTCCTCTAAATGTTAAAAAAGCCAGATCAGCATTGTCATCAGCTTTCATCTTTTTGTGACGCTTGCTATTTTTCTGAGAGTCCTAATCCTGGAATTGTATGAATTATTTTTATCAGAAGTAATGAGAATATAATATTTAATTTTTTTAAATATAATTGAATTTTAATCTTTTTTTTATATCTGAAATATTTTTAACTAAACCAGAAAAGTTAACAACCCCATCTTGCTAGGAGTAAAATTGTTTTGTACTGATGAATGTAGTCAGACTTTTCTACTTCAGTGGATCTAAAGCAAAGAACATCTGGCAAAACTCTAGAGAGCGATGAACAAATGAAAATGTTTTATACTTAAGCTTTTTTGACCAGAAGCCTTTTTAAGGATGGCATCTGATAATCACAATGTTTTCTACATATCTTAATCAAGATGCCCATTCCTATGGGTCTGTTAGCCCGATTTACACTGTATATCCTTCAGAAACTGAGAAAGTCAGCCCAGCTGTGAGTGTGTTCATGAGCAGTACCTGTGAGAAATAGCCTTCAAGAGAATTGGAGTAAAATTCAAAGTAGCAGTCAAAAAAGATTGATTTGTTTTATACCACAATAGCTATTTGGGTAGACACATCTCATTTTAAGAATATCTCATGTTATAAAGGAGATAGCGTGGGCATACTAGAAAGAAAAAATACATCCTTTCAGTTTAGGATATAAAGTAAGTCAGGCTAGTAAAACAGCTGAGATGAGCTAGTGGTTTGAAGACAAAATATTAAACTTGGCTGAACATTTTATGTGATGTTACAAGTGACATAACAGACCATAAAATGCAGTAAATCACATAAAATCTATGAATTTCCATAACTTTTTCATTCTGTTAAACTTTGCAGACTATAAGTGAACTTAGAGTAGACTCCAAATATTTCATGACTTATCCATAACTAGTGGACACAGGTGAAAATCTCAGAAAATATGAAGCAAACCCAATGAAAGAAGCTGTTGCTCAACTACATTCAAGACATGATAGGGCCTTGATGTTTGCTTTTGGTGGGGTTATTCAAATACCTAAAGATAAGCCTGCATTTCAGCCCTTACTTTTGCCTAGAGCTTAATTTAATTTATTTTTTTTATTCTTTATATTGTGGTTCTGCCAGGGTTCTTTAGTCATAGAGCAAGGTGCTGTAGGAAAAATGAGTAAGTCATATCTTACAGTTCCAACTTTCTGATCAGAAAGGTTACATATCTCCTAATATTGACTGAAGATCCCAAATTATTTTTCCTTTATTTCATACTTTCAGAATCAAATGATTGTAATGTAAACCAGAACTATTTATATTTCTCATGGTAGTCTTTCTTGTTGTGGGGAGTAGGGGAGAAGACAGTTTGTTCAGTAAACCATGCAAGGCAAGACAGAATATCTCTCAGAGATGGTGGCTGGATATAGTTAAATAGTCTTTGTTTCTTTTCCTTCTACTCTTCTAATTTTTAATCCCTTGACAAATTTTAAGACTTCTTTTTTCACTGTTTCTACAATTGATCCTTTGACTTGTCTTTTCTTTGGTAGGAATTTTCTTCCCTTCTGGGTTAATTTACTTAGCCTGTTAGTCATTCTCGTTACCTTCCCAGAACTGCCAGTGAAAAGCTTTTCTAAAGCACCAAAATGACCTAGGGATCATTGCTCCATTTTTTAAATCAATGTAGCTGGGTGGGCCTGAAATTAACAGTGGTGAGCTACCTGATGACCATGAAAATCCCTGGTTTAGCTGATAAGAATGTAAATATTTTGGTAAATCTGGATTTAAATTCCCATGATGAGTTCTAAATGGAATTTAGACTCATTTGTCATTTGCAGACTTTTGAACATCTTGGTTCTTGTATCCCCTTTCACTGTCCTTAATATAGCAGACCCTTATCGTGGTGAATAAGAACACAATAGTTCACATGCACCTTAACAGCTCCTTTACAGTAGACACATTGCAGTCCCTATCACAAAAATATTGTCCATGAGTTTTAGTAAAGGTGGTTTCCTGCTGTCATTTTGTTTTCTCTTTAATATCCTTTTCTTGCTGCCTGATCTGCAACAGAGAATAACACCAAATCTCTGAGAAATGATGTGCACTTTCAGAGCCAATGGTGTACTGTGAGTCCATCTCTTATTTATAGAAAAGGTCAGGCTGGTCACTTCTAATTTCCTGATGCATCCTTCTGCGTTTCATATAGAGAATGGCCATATATTTCTCCCCCATTCTCCAGATTCAATCCCAGTCACCATGATTTCTCCAGAGATACATGAGACAAATGAATCTTTGTAGGACTCTCTACTTTTGTTGAGATTTAAATAATTAAGATTTTAAAAATCTATTGGAATATGAAGATTTGATTAAATGTATCATTTTCATACATGAAACTTGTGTGCGAATCCTCAGCATGGTGCTTGAAAGCAAATATAAACTCTTGTTATGAAATGTTTTATGAGAAGTTAAAATGTATTTCTTTATGATACCAAATCAGTTTGATCTCCATAAAGACCATAATTATGCTAGTCTGAATTAAAATCTAAAGTATGAAATGAATCAACATTCCTTTATTCATTATGTGATACTGTCTTCAGCCAATATAGAGATTAACACAGTGCCAACGGAAGAGGAGGAAGCCTATTTTCTTCATAATTATGTATCAGCAGAGGATATCACAGTGCTTTCCTCTCATTGCTTTATGGGCAATGGTTACTTATATTGAGCTATGATTTTCGTGTCAGATGTAGTCAAAGAGTTTTTGGTTAGTCACAATAAATATTTAAATGCTTATGCACTGTCTCATCCAGACAAGGAGAATGAAACACAAATCTGGAGCCCACACTTAATCAACTTAATTTCCAGCCAAATCCTTCTCCCTCTTCTTTCCTGTTGTCTGACTCTGGCTCGCTTCATGTTTAGCTCCTTACGAGGTATCTGCTCAACTGGAAATGCTAGGCAATACAGCCTGAGAGCAATTTAGGCTGGCCAAGCCATACAACCTGAGAGCAATTTAGGCTGGCCAAGACCCAGCCTGTAGCATATGTATAGATAAATTAGTAGGCCAATATTGCAAACCAGCTGACTTTTTTTTTTTTTATCCCTTTCCTACCACAGATTTTCCTTTCTATTATGACTTTTTTTGCAAAGTGGAGTCGTAATTATTGTTACTCAAAACAGATCAGTAATATCAGATAAATTCTGTCTGGTGAAACTGAAGGTGTCCTAGAAATATCATGCTCCATTTGCAGAGAAAGACCACATAAGGCTTTATTTTTGCCTATGTGAATTAGCTCTGAGCAGGCAAACTCGAGAGGATTCATTGCTTGGGGACCAGAAATGTACAGTTCTGTTGGTCTGAGAGCTCCAGAGTCTGCAGTATTTGCAGCTTCTGTGATTATTTCTGTTGCCACGATGTTTTGCGGAGCTGCTCAGAGATTAGGAGTCCTTCGTGAAGCTGTAGAACAAGGAGCTAGAGGTCCTGCATTGAAGAATCCCAAATAAGTGATGGACTAGGGCAGTTCTTTCCTTGCTTGGACTCAGGCAGCAGGCATGGAGAGGCCATGCTGCTGCCGAGGCACGTATATATGTAGCCTATGTGTGTATTCTTACTGAAGATCATAAGAATAAAGAAGCCAGAATGATGGTAAAACCTATACTCTAAAAACCTTTTAAATGCAAAACTGCTATAATTCACATAAGCAAACCAGATAAGGAGGAATTTATCCAGGCTATTAAGTTCCAGGAAGGCAGTAAATTCCAGGGGTAGTGAGTTTCTAATGAATCTTTCTTAATGTGCCTTAGATAGAGCCTCATATCTGATCCAAAACATTAATATGACTTTATGGGCCAAAGATGACACCTGATTAAGAGGCCTCTTTTAAATCAGCTTGATAGTAAAATGCCTGTCAGTTCTAGCAAAAAAGATGGGACAGGTGAGTTAGAGACTTCCCCCTTGTAATGACAGCATGGGTAGAAAAAATATGAAAAATCCCAAATGACTTCACAATCTGTTTAATTTTCTTCACAGCTGAAGACATTGGTAAGTTTTAATTGGAAGAGGGGGTATTTATAAGACCCACAGATTTTTACATGTGGAGTCTTTCCCTGCAAATAACATTAGGGCTTTTGATTGAATCTTGTCAGAACCAGAACGGAATGATTATTTTCCTCATCAAAAGCCTGGACCAGATAACTCAAGGACTTTAAAAGGAGCATGACAGATGCAAAGCGAGAGGTAGAGGATGAGACCCTGTTTGCTAACAGGAAAGCATAAAGTAACACACATCAGTTCAAGGAATCAGATATTAATGCTGAAAAGAAAAGATGGGAAAAGCAGAAGCAGGAAAGGGATATGAAAGCATTCTGTAAAAACAACTTGTCAGTAGTACAGGCAATGGGAGGCAGGCTTCCCTCTTCTCCCTCTCAGTGACGTTCCCTTCTCAATCAGAGCGTGAAGCAGGAGACATATACAGAGAAAGGGAGATTAGAAGAGATGTTATAGGTTTGAGCAGGCAGAAGCAACCTAAAGCCTGTAGGATTTTCCCAAAGGGCCTTCAACTTTCATGTGTTTTCTCCCTTCAGACATTGATATACAGAACTCCAGAGACACAGGGCTCCTTTCAAGTTTCAGCTTCTATTGAAAAAGTCAAATTGGGAGCAGTGGTGGAATTCTACATTGTCTCTGTCATCAGACACCAAAACCAGAAACACACTTAGCTAACTGATGTAGGGAGAAAGATAGGCATTGAGGAGGTGCGCAGGGTGAAGTCCTGGCCCTACTGAAGTCCCAGAAACTCTCGGTAATGTATTGAAGCTTGGCACTCGAGCCCAAGTTTTATGTGCGAAGCTGTCTAAATGTCTCTAAAATGACAGTCAACAGTGCCAGGTGTCCCTTTCATCTGGGACGCAGTAGGCTAGCAATGCCCCTTCCTTGCAGATTTAAAAAATAGTGAGAGTAAGCAGATGAAAGGAAGCCTAGCTGTGAACCTGCAATTTCCCAGCGGCGGGGGAAATCCTGTCATTTGGAGCCGTCACCCCAAGCGCCTGCCTCGCTTTGTCCCCTCTTCCCACACATGGTACATGGAGGTTGCCTGCGGCTCAACCAGATTTGAGTTTGGAGACGTAACTTTCAAGACCAGAATAGTTAGGGCTCCTCCAGCCCTGGCAAATGGCACAGAAATGTTAATTGTCTTCAGTGAAAACAATTCTGTATCCCCTAAATTTTATTGCTGGAAAAATTATTCAAATATTCCAGTATTTTTCCTAATATTTAAACATAACCTGTATGGTGCTATAAGCAGGGTGATCTGAGGCTAATGTGGTAAGCAATGCACTCAGGTTGTATACTAACTGCACATTTTCCTGAAGTACTTGGGTGTGTAAACAAATAATAAAAGTATAAAATACGACTTTAATTACTAATATAACCAGCTGTCAGGATTGCCAGAATCTAGCATATAAAATTAGAGTGTAATATATCACAAGTAATAATTAAGGAAATATTATGCAAAACCTACCATATTCTTGAATCGTGAGCCTTTTTCAATTAAATATATATATTGCCAAAAGATTTTGTCAAAATGTGTTTTCGAACATTTTTAAACAGTTCTATTATGATAACCATTATTGCTTCAACACTTTGAGCTAACTTTCTGTGAATATAATTGGGTATCAGTGAATTTATTACCCGTCTGCATTTTGCTCTAACAGATACACACATTCTAATTCCAAAATAATTAACGATAGATCTCGAAATGCCAAAATGTGATATTTCTCGTAATACCATACTGAGTAGAGCAATCAAACTCTTCCTTCAGATTTACGTGATACTAACTGCATTCAATAAAAAAACAAAATATTCCCTAAAGATTCCAGACCAGAAGTTCAAGCTACAGTGAAGGAAAATTGCTCATAATTGATGCATTCTGGATTGCATTCAATGGAGCTTCACTAATTTACACTTTTGGCTACAGATGAACACAAGTTTATGAACAATTCATTGTGGAGATACGTGTAAAGGTACGATAGCCTGAATAGGGATGGGGCTATAAATACACCAATGTGTGAACTGTATTAATAATGTAATATCTTATGAAAAATTAAAAAAAGTGTGAGTAACAATGCTAGTATTACTAACTGTGCATGATTTCATTGGCTTTATAGAAAGATATTCTGAAGACTTTTGTGCTATTGTGCAAGATGTAGGCAAGATAAAGGAAGCCTTTTCATTTGTGCAGGTGATTTGTTTTATGTCATGAACTTGGTCATGTCCTTCAGATACAGAACTATTGTGGAACAGACATCTAATTACGGAGACAAATATCCACAATGAAGTTAGAGGGATGTGTCTTTATGATGTATAGTAATCCTGATGTGCACTCTTCTCAATGAAATTTCATTAGTTTTTGTGTTACTAGGCAAGATGAATAAATAATAATGAACCTTTTCCAATCTATTGCACAAGCATTTTGTTCGCTGTAATTTCAGTTATAAGTGAGACCTAGATTCGATGACAGATACTGTTTGCTGCATTGTACTGTTGTAATATTCATTTGGCACTGTTGCCAAACTGACTGAAGGCTTAATTCAATAATTTACAATACAGGAAAAGATAACAGCTATATCATTTAATATCCTGCCAGTTAAATAAATCCAGTACTTTGTTTCCCTGTAACTTTTTTTTTTTTGTGCAAAACCTAACTGTGCTTTACTGTCTTAGGAGGATGATGATTAATTAAGCTCGGATAATTTTTGCCACTGCTAGTGTTGATCAGCTCTGGGGTTTTGGGTGGTGACTCCAAAACTCCATTGCAACTATTGATAGATGCTCTGTAGAAGGGGGAGAGAGTGAAACACTAGGTTGAATGAGCATATAACAATATGGCAAGCTACAGTTCTGCTTATACTCAAAACAGGAAAAGAAAAAAAAAAGAGGTCTGTGAAACTTTCTTCCAATCTTTAAATTCCATTTCAGACCCACTGTAGTCTTTTCATTAAGCATCTTGCTTTGAAGCCCAGCACTCCCATCCAGTGACTCTGGAGACAGAGGGAGACAACAGGGAATTGCTCCATCGCCTCCTTCCTCTAGATCCTGAGCAAGCCTAGAGGGAGGAATAGTTCTGTCTCTCTTTTCTCTCTTTTTCTATCTTCGGATAAGCCTTGTGAGTGGTTTCAAGGAGTTAGACCGAAAAGCCTTACTCTTCTGCACGCCTGTTCTTGGCTAGCCTGAGGTATCCGGGATGATCAAGCCTTTTAATCCTCAAGTTCTTTTCCACAAAATCTTCATCAGTTTTCATGGCACCCTTCTTCTTGCCCCATGGTAGAAAGACTTAGGGAATCTGTTGGAAAAGTACTATCAAATACAACTGAATTTACTAGGACTTTTTTTTTTTTTTTAAGTTTTATTTTATTTCCCCAGTGTGACTGTAATTTCAGTATAGCAAATATGCAGCAGACTGATGAATGCTGAGTTTGGCTCATGTTTTAATGTTAGGCAATGGATCAACCCCTACTGAACAAAGTATAAGCAACTGATACTCCATTTTTTCTTAGTCTTCTCTGTGTGTGAAACACGGTACTATGTAACATATATTTATCCTATACTTATGTGTGTATATAAGTGTATAGTGCATATACATCCTCTCAAGCACTTACACAGACATGTACTCACACACACTCTATAGGGAAAGAGAGAAGAGATCTGCTAAGAACGTCTCTTTGCTCTTCTATTTATATTGACTGCATACTATACAATAAATTATAATTGGTATATTAAATACTTTGGTGCTTGAAAACCGTACCTGTTCAGTGTGCAATAGGTACTGGATACGGATGACAGCTGCATTATTTTTAGGCAGATAGTTAGTAGCAAAGATCCAGCCACATTGGAACGAAAAAGAAATTATGAAAAAGGCTAGTCTGCAAATATTTGGAATATACTAAAGCAAACAATGATTCCTCTTTTGTTTCCAGAGGGCACACTTCGTAATTCCCATTTATGTTCAACAGGAAACATGTCGTAATGTGAAGTAATATTTTGGTTTTTGCAGTATTATGAGTCCCAGATCTTGTAGAAAGCTAGATACAATCACCATTATAGGGGACTTAAATTGCAGGTGGATGTTTAAGCTCTGCGTACATGTTATTTAAATTTTGCTTATTTACTTTGAATAACTGGAAGGAAATGGCTGTTTCATAGATGCTTGCTTTTCCCAGTAGCGCTTAAATAACAGACATGAATAAAGCTAGTCAGGAACTAGCTGTAAGTATTTGACATCAGAAATGATTTTTGTGTCAATAGAAAGGTTTATATTCTGGAATAACACTTAGAAATAATAGAGATCATGAAGATAATAGAAAAACATGTGGAGAGAATTTATTTTTGTTGTCCACATTACTACCATGGCAAAAATCCTTAGGACACAGGAAGACCTGATGTAGAAATTTCAGGCTGCCACCTACTTCTTGCTTTCAGATGATTGATAACTTGGGAATAAAATCTTGGAAAATAAATCATCTTAAGCAATTAAGGTAATGTCAAACCAGGCAAGATTAAAAAGGTCTTTATTTTCTTACATATAATTGAAGAGGAACGCAAGAGATATTTATAACATTTTAAACCTAAGGCAGATCCTGATTTAAATTAGATTAATCAGGCAGGATATTATCGAAATATTTATCGTATTGACTGACTGATTTACATATGCTTGTCGTCACAGTATTGACATCTATTTAGTAGATTGAAACTAAATTTGGAACTTAAAAAAATAGTCTTTCTTGGCCAAAAATTAGGTACAGTCCATTGCAAAATTGACTATCGGCTAGTGAAGAAACTCAAGGGTCAAGCAGAAATGTCTCTTAATTTTCCCTCTTAGCCTTTTGTATTGCCATACAAATAGAGAACAGCTGCCTGGTGTGTGGTGTATGGCACACTTCTCTGCTCCCAAGGGATTTTGCTCGATTGTGTCCACTATCCTAACTGGAAAAAACACCCCAGTTCAGCTCTTCTTTGGGCACTGCCTGTAGTCTAGAAGTAGAGGAATATGCAATATAGGATTCAAGCTATGTGCTATCTCTGCTCTTACAGTCTTCTTTAAGTGTCTACTTTTGGCTGTCCATCATGTCATCAGTCGGATGCACCTTTAATCTGAGCCAGCATGGCTGTTTTGATGAGATGTACTTTCTGTGCAGCATCACCTGCAGATCTGCCTCACCCTTAGAATATTTATGTTTCATTATTATTTTGGCATCCTGGCAAAAAAATTCATGACTATCATATGCAGCAGAAAGGAAATAGTGATTTAAACAGTCTGTATCTCAGAAAAATCTGGTTGGGATTTCATGGAACATAGCTTTACCATTAGAAACCTACTGCATTTCAGAAACCTGCTGAAAACAGTGAGGTGCAATAGCTCCCCATGAAAGGTCATCATAATCCTCTATTGTGGAAAATATTAGGCAACCAAAATATAATTAACATTGTATATTTTGTTATTGTGTCAAGCACTGAAAGCTCCCAGGCACTTTTAAAATAAATAGAATAAACGGAGATAAATGAAACTGAACTCTGTTGAATATCATCAACTAAGATCTGCTTTATTACTGGCAATTAAACAGTGAAAGTCAAAACACAAGCTATCATTATCACTCATTGATTAAAAACCAGTTAGAACATTGCGTTTCGAACTAACCTACCGCTTTGCTCGTTATGCATTTCAGCATGAGCAACAGCACAATATTTCAGAAATAATTAGGAACACAGCATAAGCGATCAGTGCTAATGTTCTTGAAAAAAATTGCCAAAGCAAATGATTATAGATCAGCCAAAAGGCACTATTTGAAGCCATCATCTTTTGTGACTATTTAATATCTTCATGATGATCTTTCTCTGAGCAAACACAAATGAAGTTAAAGTCTTTTCAGTAATGGCATCCTAAAATTCAGCAGAAGCCACAAACGTAACTTTGTAAATACTCTTTTTTTGGAAAATAACTGCTAGCAATTGAGTTGCTCAGGCAATTTTTGTCTGTAGTCTCTGTTTTAAAGGAGCTAATATCAACATTTCTGATGTACGGCAAGGTGGGAATGTCTCACTGTCAAATTACTGTTCTTTTCCATTCAAGTAAAAAATGACCTTTATCTGATCTAGTCTCAAAAAAATGACAGCATAAATAGCAAAACAAAACCCAACTGAAAGGAGAAAAAAAGCCCCACAGGCTGGTAGGGCTCCACTGAAATTCTGCTTTGGAGCAGAGACAGAAAGGGAAGGGCTCAGCAGGCAGGGCTAACCTGACCAGGGCAGGGCTTGGAGCCAGGTCTACCTGAAATGGAAAGGTTGCTGGCCATATCAGCAGGCTGAAAAACCTGGGGAAAATTGGAAAAGTGGAGAGACCTACCGTTATACCTGTAAGGCAGTCCCTTTTTTCCTTCTGATGTCAATGTTTGACATCATTTCAAAGCTATACTGATATAAACAGCAGTAGTCCAAAATAGAGTTTTCTTCAGGTGTCCCTGTGAATTTTTCCTGAGCTACTCACTCCAGAGAAAAGGCTGTAGAGTGTGGGATGATATGCCACCTGGGGATATTTTGTGTGATTTGTCCTCCTGTATCTCTTGTGCATATGTTTCCAGAGGGAAACCAGAACCAGAAACGCTTTTCGTAAGCAGATACGAAAAATTCCCTATCTCTGGTACTTGCTAAATCGCCAGTGCCAGTTTAGCTGGCTGATATCTCATTACCCTCTTCACTGCTTGCTTTTATATCTACTTTCATTATTTGTTGTAATCTGGCAATTTTAAGAAAAAGGAATGATTTATTAATAAAAAATACTTCTGTTTTCATGTAGATCTGAAAAGCTGTAATTTCAGATCAAGTCTTTGCCTACGTTATCATCAAATTGTTTTGCAAAACCACTTTTCCAGCTGGGATTTACACTGATCCCTCTAGGCTACTGTATTTAATGTTTCAGGCACACATTGTTTTCTACCCTTGCCCATTATTTCATTTAAACTCCTTGGTTTTTAAGAAGCTCACAAAACCTAATCTAAGCCGTATACCTTCTCCCCATCTGGAAACCTTACAGAAAGGACAGTATGAGTGCCGTCAGAAGAAATGAGTCCAGGCTTAGGACCTCCTTATGCTTATCTCAGTCCACTGAATTCCCTGTAATTTTGTACAATTTCACTGCTTGGGCTGGAAACAGAAATAGAGATCAGGCAATCTACATTTTGAATAGCCTGATGGAAGCTTTAGTGCAGGGACAATAATGAAATGCAGGGAAAACATTTCATATGTATTACTTTTCAGTAATTTTTCTCTAATCCCAAAATCACAAAAATGCTGTAATTCTGCAGAAATCTTGCATACTTGGATTCCATATTTTTCCTAGCTACAGTAGGAACTGATAACAGGCTGCTAAATTACTGCTTAATAAACCACTAAATGAGTGCCATCTAAGATAACGGGGCATTAAATGACGACTATTCAGGGAAAAAGTAGAAGTGCAGAAAGAACTGCAAGAGGACTCTCTGCATAGAGGGAGATTGGATTAGTCATCTCATCTATGCCAGTGGTGAAATTCAAACTGAAGCAGATTTGAAAAAAAGGAAGGAGTCTTGATGTGCCAAAGGAAGAAGTACACTCAATGTGGGAGCTACTTGTCATCACGGTGAACTTGAGCTGGGGCAGAGAGTATTCCAATTATGGGGATAATGTGAGGAGTAAAATGTAATAAATGCAAAGACATAATACAATAAACTGCAAAGGCAAAATCCAAAAAGCATTAGATACATAAAGGTGATACTAGAAATAAAAATAAATCAAAAGAATTAGAGGTGGTGGAGAATTTCAGGTTGTAAAGGCAAAAGGCCAGGTGTTACTTGAATTCAGGCTCTTGATCCCCCGATTTCAATGGGGTTTAGGTATTTAAGTACCTGTCCTTCCCATAAGGGTTAGGGCCCTGGTCAAAACCAGTGGACAGGCAAAGGTCTAGGAGAGACTGCTTTGTTTCAGTCCATACATCACAGTCTGGTGTCATCCATCTACAGGAAAGGTTGTCCCAGAAGGCTGAGAACATATTTGCTTGACTTGTAGTAGTTGGAAAATTGTATCATCTTGACTGATACTTAATGTGTCTGCTGTGTAGTATCACCAGTAGAGTTATGACAAACCGTCTGAAGGCCATATTTCTGGGGAATGACATAATCAATGATACGTACTGCTCTAATTTAGGTAGGTTTAGTGTGCAGAGTTTTAAAGGAAAGAAAGTAGGGTATTGCATGTTTCCTCTCCTCTAGAATTGTATCCGTCTGAATTTACAACATGTCTTGTTTTAACGCATGTATTTTCTGCTTGCTAGTATTTTCACGTCTCTATTATCTTGAAAACTATATGGACATTTTAGTAAAATGTCAGTGTGATATAACATATTGTTGTTTTATTATTTTGACTTGCAGTGAACATCTAGCTTTGGGCTGACAAAAGTGTTCTTTTCTCAACTTCTCTCTATAAATTAGTTATGCATAGGCACAGTGCAGTACTTTACAAATATCAGACTGTGACATAAAATCTTGAATCAGGTTAGGTTTCCTTAAAATAGATAGGAATTTCTGTTGATTTTTCAAATCATGTGGCTTAGATTTTTAGTCAAAACTGTAAACCCAAGCTATTTTAAGGCATAAAATGTGAATGGGGCTGAATTCTGTTCGTAGGATTTCATTCTTTTACATACAAATGTTAGGTGCTTACCTTTCAGCTCAGTCTTGATCTGTAAAACACAGTAACATTTTAAAAAAATTCAGGCCCTGGGCATTTAACCTGTGAAAGAATTAAATTCAAATCTTCAAAACTTTTGATCTGCAGCTATCTGTCCCTGGAGGTGTTCAAAACTTGTAGACATGCGGGTTGTTTACATGAAAGCTTACCCAGCTCCTAAAGTTGTACTTCTGTACATCTCCAGAAATTATCAATGTAAACATTATGTCATAGAAACTCTTGAAAATAGATGTGGATTACAGAAAATAACCTGTAATCCAAATAAATTTCATGTGGTTTCACATTTTATAAGGTGTGCCTATCTATGATTTGTTATAAAAGGAGACTTCCAAGTGCAATAATAAACCCAGGTTTGTTGTTTGCTTTCTCTAATTTGAAATGTGTTTCAGTAATATGGAGGTATTCCTGTTCTCTAGATCTCACTCCGTGCTTTTAGTGTTACATGATTCTTCTTAGACTCTCTAAAGAGAAGACACCGTTGTTACCGGTCACTAAGCCTTGCAAGCCAGTGGCATCTTTGGGAATAAAACCTGTTTCAATTTTTAATCAGATTGATATGATATTAAGGAGATGCACCTTTTCTTTTGTGGAGTACTTATGCACCACCATTTTAATTGCAATACCACACACAGTTGGGTATACTGTCAACTTATCTTCAGGAGAGTCTGGGGTTAATTTAGTGAAAAAAAATAATTTAGAAGATGACATGTTATAGCTGATAAGGTCACTTGTCAGGCAAATATGAATTCGATATCTATTGCATAAATGACTACATTTTCTCTGGCCTAGAGCAAACTCTTTGTGTTTTGCAAAACCACAAATGTTTACAAGAAAGACGCAGAGAAAACTCTTTTATTTCTACTACGTTCAGTGTAAAGCAGAATAAATCTAATTAGAAGCAGTAGTTGGAGCTATAATGTTATATTCTGATTTAAGTTGCATTATATCATCAGTGATTTCAGTACCTTTAGACTAATATGACTGAAATATGAATCTGATTAATGCTCAACAAGATGTTACTAGAGATTAACCCCTGCAGTTTTTTTCACATTGCCTGTACCAGTATACATTTTTTTATAAGCTGTAGGAAAAGTAATCAATCATCAAAAACTATTTGGCATAAGTGTATGAAGTGAGACAATATTAGAGGATGAAGAAATTGCATTCCATAAATCACTTTCATGTTGGTGGGGAGGCCATCGAAGCACGTGAGTCAAAGTTTGGATAGATTTTACTCTAAACTACAAAGTCATTTTCCAGGGTGAGTTCAGGGCACAGTCAATGAGATGGAGTCTGTACTGCGGTTTGGGAGGAGTGGCAGCCTGGATATCTGTTGGGGCAATGAAACAATATAAACAAAAATCTGTCCAAGAGCACACAGCAACTCAGCAAAGGGGAAACCGATTCCAAAGGACAGTGTTCTCTGCTTTTATAACATGCTTCTATTTTCCAAGGCAATTCTCCCAAATGATAATGAGCTTTGCATCTGCTTTTAAGGAAATCCAGTGGCAAACAATATACCCATACACGAGATCAATGCGTACAAATAACCTGCCGTGCAACAAAGCTCGGTAATGATGCCGAAGAGCCTGAGCCCCTGCCTGTCTAAGAGAGCCTTCCTCCATCAGATACATGGCTGCTGATGGGGCTGGGAGAGGACAGGAAAGACAACGTCTCCCACATGGGTTGGAAAAAAGGAAGGTGAAGCTGGGCAGGCACGGCCAGCAATGCGAGGGGCTCTGGGTGGCATTTGCAGGAGGTGAGCTGTGACTGCGGGCCAGTCTGCGAATGCCTGTAACACCACCGGTGACTGCAGCTTTCTTGGTATTGTCTGCCTCGGTCCCAAATGCAAATGAACTAATGAAGATGCAGAAATCAAATTTTACCTGACTATGGCACTGGTGTGCACATGTAAAGTATGTGTGTGCGCACGCGTGTGAGCAGAACAGCTCCAGCATAACAAATTCAGTACAAATATCTGCTACCTTTTTACACACCAGTAAAATGATTACAGGATGAATTGCACAGAAATAAACAGTGTTTCTGATTTTCCTGGATCTGTATAACATGTTTGCAATATACAGTGTGTCAGATGTCCCATCACTAAAAAAGTATCATACTTACTCCAGACATATATCAATAAGTCCCTGAAGCCGTTAACGCAAGTTTTCACTCATGACTCAAGAATGACCTTTTTGTGTCTTCTGTTTTTTTGGGAGCAAAAGTGAATAATGTTCCCACACAAATAATGAAGTGATGTTGCTTATTCAGAGAAAATGTTATCCCAAGAAATAGTATGATAGATCTGATCTTATAGACAATCATTCTGTGAGGAGAAGATATTTTAAAGCCATGGTGACTTTTCTTGCTGATATCTTGAATACTTGGATCACTTCAGTAATCTTTCACTTTTTGCTGCAAACCCTCCTTCTTCTTCTGTGCCCACTTTGGAACCATCAAGTACAATTATTCTATCTCTAAGGACTTCCAGGCTGGCAGTGAAAGGTGCATTTGTCATTACAAAAATATCTTTGTCCGTGAGAACTTTTCGTTCCTACCAACAGCAGCTCACACCACGGCAAAGCTCACAGGAGCCTTGATTAAAAGACCTGACTTACGTAAGTAGAAATGAATGACTTACAGGTAATTATAGCGGGCTGAAAAGCAGGAGCATGATGTTTGGAGCTAAACAATGTCACAGATAGTGCCTTAATTAGCAGCAAAAGTGATTTAGCAGAGTAATATTCTAATACCAATTCAATTGCTACAAATTATTAATAACAATAAGCACAGAATAACCAAGATCCACTAACAATGAGATGCAATATCTGTCAGAGGAAAACATAGTGCCCCTTTAATAATGAGATTGTAATTAGAATAGAACAATAAAGCATATATTAATATTGAACAAAGGACAAAATACCATGGTATTATGCTATGCAGGAGGAAAAAAAAAAATCCCCTTGCCAAAATTCTAAAAGCATCTAAAAATCAAATATGTAAAAGTAAAGGCATAGAGATTAGGATTAAAGTCTGTAAATTTACCTCTTGCTGCAAGCCTGGTTGGACTTTAGACAGCTTTCTGTTTAGGCCACCCTACGAGGGCGAGGATTGTCACCTCCAGGTGGACCTTGTACAGAGAGAGGGAGGCAGAAAGACCCAGAGAAGTGGGGGCTGCAGGTCTCCTGTGTGTCTGAAGTCTACCTCCACATTCAGAAGTGGCCCTCTTACTTGCTCCCCTCTCAGCTCCTGCAGAAGAAGCCCTAGAGAGCCTTATCTCTGTTTGGATACTAATTATGATAGCGATGCCGTCAGCTAGAGCAATTACTAACATAAATCCTGAAATGGTAGGTGTAGGTTTTTTCTCCAGTTCCTGAAACTGTCTAATTCCATCAGAATTAAACATTGCTTTTATCTTTTTTTTTTTTTTTTTTTTTTTTAGAGTTTAACCCTAAAGTTCAATGAAAGAATATAGAAAATGGGAGTTCTGGAGGATGAAAAACAAATGCAAGGTAAATAATAAGAATCTATTTGCATTATTATTTAATGATTCAGGACTATAATCTAGTCTTATGGAAAACATGTACTTGGCCTGTGATTTTGACTGTGTTTGGAGCTGAGAGTGCCAAAACTAGGAAAACTATAGGATCTGAATGTAATAAGACCAATGAGAGGACTGTTTTACAGATGGTACAGATGTAATAGCTTCAGTCAAAGAATGGTTCATCGCTATCTCCGATATTTTCATTCATCCAGCCCCTACACATGGCCCCGCTAGACTAATCCATCCATATTTTTCTCAAATTACAGATCAGCATGTGTCTCAGAGCTGGCTTCCCATACACACGCCAGCAAGCAATTTTAGTGGTAATCACCAGAGTTTCTCTTCCAGATAGTCATGAAAAAATGCCTCACATTCCTAAGAGGTTTATTTTTGTAATGTAGGCACGATAACCACAGCCTAAATAATACTGTGTGGTTTGAAATTACTCTGTGAGCTGAAACTCTGTGACAACCACATTTTCTGTCCCAGGCAAGTGCCAATGGTAATAATAATAAAAAAAAAAGATTTTGTATATAAATCTTTTTTTTGCTGCCAAGAGATTGGAGGAGAAACAGATTTTTGAAACCCCCAGTTACAACAATTGTGGTAGCAAGCTTTCCCCAGGAATGTCAAGTAGGTATGAATGCAGTGAATTCCAAGAAGTTTTCAATGTTAATTTCTGCTCAACAAGAAACACACACACATAAACAGCGATCAATAGTCGCTAAATGAAAAAGAAGTAGCAAATCGATAACTAGAGACGTTTTATTTTCAAGCTTCTGCAAACAATGGAAGGGATGATCAGTCTGTGATTACGTGGAAGTAGCAGATACTGTTTCAGCTCTTAAAAGTTAGTGGGCAAGGTCTTCACCCATGTCAGTGTGTGCAGATCTGCTGGATGGGAATATTAAACTTCATGGAAATTTTATCCAGGTTCCCATTTCTAAGTAAAGCAGATTTAATCATTTTTTGCATTTCCAATGTCCATTTTCTGAAAACAAATTAAATCCTTCTCATTCTTACTAACCACTTACATCACTTTTCTGCTAGTGGAAAGTTACAGACTACAGCTGGGTTTCTCTTCATTTCGTGTAGGACATGTCTATCATTCTCACCATAATAAAATCTCAGGTTTCATGTGCCAGTGCTTTAATTGAGGCATTGCTTGTGAAGATAAAAAAGAGAATGGATTTGACTATTAAACCTCAAGGGAATCCCCGTTGGTAACTATTTGATCACCATAACAGTATGTCAGATCAAGATGCAGCAGCCGCAACTCTGAAATGGAGGATCTCAAAATCCAGCCCCTCTGGTTTTAGTTTAACACCCATAAACAAAGTACCCTGCTCTACTAGTGACCTCCCTCTGCACAACGATGTCTTAAAAGTTAGCTTAAAGGTTAGCTTGTTATAGAAGTGAGAGATCAAACATAGGCTGTGGGCTTCTTTCTGAAGGTCTCTAGGTGTGAACAAAATCAATGAAGGACACTAGGGTCAGGGAAAAGTCCTGTGCAATGTGGGAGGCTACAGCAGATGACCAGTTTCGGCTTGTTTTGTGCTCACATGTAACTGATCTGGAGTTATGCCAGCAGGCTCCCCACCAAATATTTATATTAACTGGAAGAATTGTGTTCACTTACTTTTTACTTAAAAACAATAGTGTGCTTCAGTAAACTATTTCAGTGATATATTATTGTGTAGTCTTAAGTTTAATTTTTTTATACTTAGATTTTCTATTACTGGCAATAGAAAAGGCTCAAAATATTTTAAGTGCTTAATCACCTGCTAATTTCAGCTTCTTGGCAGTGATAATAAAGTGCAATTGAATTTTCTCTGAAGCTGTTGCAAACAAAAAATGAAAAAACTCTGAATTACTTCTAAAGTACAGGGATGTTATTTTACAGTTAATAAGCCTTTCATACAGAGAGATGAAATTACTTGATATGAAACAGAGAGAAACCATGTAAAATTCACATTATAGAAAAAATCCTTTTTTTAAATGTAAAGTAACTAATTGAAGAGATGAGGAAGTAGTAATTATTTAAACCACTATAAAAATGGGTTAGGCCTTTCAGACTATAGAAAAGACTTATACACTAGAGCCATATAGAAAACATAAAAATCTAGTAATGACTTCCATGAATTCTAGTATGCTCCATTTCAGGAACTGTAAATAACATCTTTCTGACAGCTAAATCAATGCAACCTAAAATTTGAAAGTGCACCCTCAAAGAAGCATCTGAGCTCTAACCTCTTTTTCACCATATGTCTGTGCACTTGAGGGAATTCAAAAAAAGGCACTTTTCCTGGAAATTAAGTGTAATAAGGATGGGTCTTCTATAATGTGACTCAAGCCCATGTTATACAATATTAAATGATTATCATTCCCGTGATTATCCAGCAGGCCAGTGCGATGTAGTATGGTATACTTGGGAAACCTGACAGCGATACACTCTCTTGCCCGCTCAGAATAAAGACTGCTTAGGAAGGGGGTTTATGTCTGTTTAGTGAAAAGCTGCAAAACCCCTTACATTCACTAAATATAATAGTTGAGGCTTTCAGAAATGCAGAGCTTTGCCCTAATTCTTCCCTTTTCAAAGCAAGTGATAAGGCTGCCATTGCAATTTGCGGAGGCATAAAAACACCAGTGCCGAGTCCTCACGGTCACACCGGCTAATTGCTACTAATGTAGGTTGTCACTTCTTTATTGAAGTTATTATCATTGCTGCATTGTCATTTCTTTCTTCATGTGCTTCATGATCGTAGCAGCTGAAGCCACAAATTGTGTGAATATCTCCCTCTTTGAATTGAGTATTGAAGGAAACAGTTAACTTAAACTCCATGGTGCTTTGTAACATCCTCCAGTTCAAGTGACTGGCAAGTGGTAGAGCCAGAAATTGCTCACAGGCTTCCTGAGCACCGGTCCTCTCCGTCACAAGAGGACTCGTCCTTTATGTTGCCTTGCACCGAGGACAGAGATTCACGTTTCTCGCATACTGGCTTATTTTGTCTGGGTTTTGCCCTTGAGTTAGAAACAGTTTGTGGTTCTGATAAGAGACAGGAAATGGAAGTAGTGAAATTGCTCGTTCTCCTTCTTAAAATTAAATACAGAGGGACCAGAGCTGTGTAAGCCCTTCCAGAAATGAACAGGGGCAGAGCAGCACACTCTCCAGTCTAAGGCAATATTTGGGATAATATTTTCCAAAAGCGATGTCTGCAAAACTAGGTGGTGGATTAGAAAAATACCTTATTTTCCCTTCCTACTTGTGATGTTTTTCCTCTATCTTGCCCATGTTTTCATGTCTTTTTTGATAATAGTATTTTTCCTGCTAAAACAAAAAGTATCAGGTCCTGGTTTTGTGTCTGAGCGTATGTGTGGCAGTTCCTGGAGTACTAGCTTTTAGCTGGGATGTCACTGGCCCATGTCAGACCTGGACAATTGATCCATTACATGTAAGGGGAAAACAAATAAGGTACCAGAGGAAGAGGAGAGTGAAGGTCACACCTGAGAGACCTTCTCTCCCATCTCTCTCTGCTCCCATTAGCCTGTGCCAGGGCCTCCAGATGGTGGAGAAGGAGATTGCTCCATTAGAAAAACACCTCCCTGAGATTGTGTCTTCCTTCAGCAGTCAAAGCAGGATCCCCTGGAGCACCCCAGTTGGGTATGAAGGAGAATGAAGCTGTGATGCAATTAGCAAAATCTTCAGGAAGTCTTTCTAAGAACAGAAATCAGGTAAAACCTGTTAACATCAGACCAAAGTAACTAAAAATTTCATAGCCCAGCCTCTCTGTGGCTCTAACCACCACTCTTTCAGCCACCCCAGCACTGCATCTTCAGGGCATTAGGCTCTCTCTTTTGCTGGCTTTGTTGTACCAGAGTATGTTTGTCGTTTGCTGATGTTGGGAAACGAGCTGAACCACGTGGCACCCCATAAAATGGAAAGAAAGGTTTTTCTTTAAATGTCACTTTTCACTCTCCCGAGAAGGTCATTGCATTACCAGTCATCCTCTCCTGCCAGATGCTTGGAAGTCATTTACAGAAATACGGCTTTCAGGGTCACTGTTTCCCAAAGTCGTGAAAACTTCCATGTTATCCAAGGCAGACCTAATTATTATCATTCTCTGACTCATCAGTGGGTCTCCAAATGCCTCTGGTTGTTCAAAGAAGCCTTAACATTTCCAGGCTGGACTAGTTCATCTCCACAGTTCGCTGTTAGAAATAGCAAAGATGTCACTTGTCTTAAAATATATGGTCTGCTGTTCCATTCCTAAAGGTGCTGTTATGCTAACAATAAATCTGCAAGAGACTGCAGGCAGAGTGTGGGATGTGATGTATTCAATATTCATCATGCTGTGACCCAAAGGAGTATCAGGACACTTTACATCATGAAATTTCTCTCTCTAATTTAGCAGTTTCAAAATGACGGCCCAAAATACAGCCCGGGAGGTTGCAGTTGCATCTTCAATTGAATTTAAGCCAATAAGCCAAAGGACTGTGTAAAAATACAGTTACTGCCTCATTTCCAAAACAAAGGTTCAGACTAGCTGGTTTGGCTTTAAATATTTATATTGTCTGTAGCTAATTTTAAAAGCCTGATAGCTTTTACTGACATTTTCCTTTTTCCTCATCTTTAACCCTGAAAAACCCATTTGCTTCCGTGATGGGGTCAAGACCATCAGCAGAGCAAAGGACAGTTGCAAAGGCCATCTCTGTATGGAAGGCTGCAGGTATTTATTTGAAGGGCAGAAGCCACCAGGAATCAGATAAAGGAGGGGTCATGACAGCCCTTCGGAATGGGAGGGACACAGAAAATTTGGATAAACTGTCCAGGAGGAAGACAGAAACTGCAGCAATAACGAGAAGATAACTCTCCCCCTCTTCCTGAAGAGTAAAGAGCCCCAGAGAATTGGAAGAAGGAAGCAGGGAAGCTCAGATATTTTCAGTGAAACTGGTGCCAGAGTAGGACTGTACATAACGTGCTGTGTAGGGAGCTACGAACAGCCTTGTTTGTTCCCCCAGTATCATATACTTAGGTCAGCCATTGCAAAAATCAAGCTGCGCCTGTTTCTCTTCTCGCCTAAGATCTGCAACTTGTATTTATCCTGTAGTCCTAAACTGGATAGTAGAAAAAGGTGGGAGAACGGCTTTTGCAACGTATTCATGATCAAATTATTCTTCGCATTGCAGCATTGGACAGAATCCATAAATCCTTATTGACAGAGGAGAGAATGGAGGGACGAGAGAGACAGATAGATGTGGCGCCTGTTGTTGCATGGGCAACCTGCTGCAGAGCCAGGCCTGGCACCCATTTCCAAATAGCCGCCTAAGGTCCATCTGATGGATGCTGAAGACAGCTTCCTCTCTCAATATGATATTGCTGGCAGCCAGCCTTGCACAACAGCTCCAGAGGAAGGAGCATGAGCTAGGAGCAGCCATAGGAGGAAAACTTGAGACAGTTTTGGTGTGAAGAAACAATTATTTTATTTCCTGAGCACTTTGGACACTTGACTGTTCATATCAGCTTCTCAAAATTCTGTCTAGATCTTTAATCCAGAAAGTGAGTGCTCTTTCTTAGCATATTGATATCAAGCAATGTTTAAATTTCAACAATAGTGTAAGGAGATGGTTATCATGCATCCTTATAACAAGTACACAGAATTTAAAGTAATGATCTCTGAGTTTATCTTCAACACCTTTCTTGCCTCTGGTGCTCTGCTTAGATCAGATTATCTCATTTAAATAGCAATGGGTTATAAAAAAAAGTCTAATCTCTTCCCTCACTGTGTCACTGTGCGTGCATACATTACTTTATTTTATTTTATCCCCTAAGGCACTTGAAAGAAAACCCCAAAGACCCTTGTTGAGTTATATAAAAAAGCTCTGCTGGAAAATAAGAGTTGGAGGGAATATTACTCTTTCCATGATCTTTCCATATAGAGTAGTTTCATTTTTGAGTAATTGAATTACCTTTTGGGGGGTGTGGGGGTGGTAATAATATTTAGCTCGCTGTACAGCATATTTAATCCTTAGATTTAAACTTCATTTATAGGTCAATATAATTTTCATTCTACATGCCTGTAGAACTGAGGTAGAAACAAGCAAGAAATGACTGACCAATGTCATCGAACCACCTGAATTTCCTTTCAAACCCCCGCCCACAAGACTGCTCTGCTCAGCATCGTGACTTGTTCCTAATTTTCCCACTGAGTTGTATTACTCCTAAATTGATGCCAACCATCCATATAATAAATCAAAGAAGTTTTGCCCATAACTGCAGGTTTGACTATTACCATCAAGCATATTTCAGGATGCCATGTACTGAAAATCATTAATAGCTCCACCAAAATCAACAGAGTTAATTTATACCAAGTATAAATTAACTTATCCCAGTGAAGTCAGTGGGGGCTTTTGCTATTCCTTTAATTGACTGTAGGATCAGGACAAAGGTGCCGTTGTGATCTGCTCTCGGTGCCTGGGAATATGGAACATTTAAATTTTTATCTTTTGTTAAGTCTTCAAAAAACTGAACCTGTTAACGTAAAAGTGAACTCCTAGTATCTTTTAACTCAGTTGGCCCAGGATACTGGTCTCATTAAAAGATGATCCTCCAGCAAGAAAGATGAAGATGACAAAAAGTTTGAAAAATGAAAGCTTTGTGGAAAGTGAAGGAAAAGGCTATATTTGGAAATACAAAACAAGGGTATAAAAATATCTTGTCCATCACCAAGTTCCTCCAATGATTCATATTCCAGGATCACCATCTATTTCACAACTGCTAAGAGCAATCAAGAAATTATAGAGGAATCCTGTACTCTAAAAGATTGGTACAAGTCCTTTACTTAGACTAGTAAAGAAGGAAATGATCTATGAGAAGTAGCCAAGAGGGCTGATAGATGCCGTGTCAGTGCAGTGGGCAATTAAAGGGAAGACTGGGGTCCTAAACAGGTTGTTGTTGTGTTTAGTTCAGCATATCTGGGCCTAAACAAGTGATTGCTTGCTTGAAATCTCTACAAATATTTTAATATGAAGTCCTTAACTTGTTGGCTGTTTGTTACTGAAATAGGCACGTAGCATTGATTTAACAGAAAGTCTGATCCTGAGATTTACATTTTTACCTGTAATCTGTTAGATAAAATATTATCTAGCTTAATTTAAATCACATTTTAAAATACTACTGAAGTCTGCACTCTGCTTCTCTTTCCTCATTTCAAACAGCTGCTGATTCATGCACTACATAATTAATTTAAGTATCATTTGAGGTTACTTTAATACAATTTCCTCGTAAGTACATGAGTAACATCTCAGCTATTTAGAGTTCAATACATTAATTGTAGACAAAAGGCAGTTGTCATGGTTTCTATCACAGACAAGTGTGAAGGGTCAGTTCATCCCCAAATTCATTATAACCTCAAAGAGTTCAGTTACCATTTTGTGTCTGTTTTTAGACGAGTCTATAATGAGTCACATGAGTTAATCCCATTTGTATGGTTTTATGAAGCAGGATTGTCAAGTTATATGCTTTCAATTAGAAGAAAGGTTCAAAAAAGGAATGAACTCAGAATACCAAACCCTCACTGTGAACAATGCCCAGCCAGGCAGAAAAGAACATTTTATCTTACAATACGTTAGCGACCTGTTGATATTTTAATTAAGCACAAGGGATATTCAAGAAGGAGAATGGAAGAAAGCAGTCCTGCTTCCTCCAACCACGCTTTGTCCTCTGAATACAAGCTGAGGACTGCTAGGATACCCAGCATCGTGAGGGTCGGGTGAGGGTCTATCATCATGCCAACTGGAGGCAAAGAAGGAACATTTGCATTTGCTTTGGGCATTAAGCAAGATTTTCTTTCATTTTTGGTGTTTATGTTTGGCAGTCTTAATGATTCTTACCTATTCATAAATGAATGCTTTTATTTGCCTTTAAGTTAAATGTGGTTTAAAGACACTTTACTAGTATGGAGGCATGTGAAGGGTGTGATACTAAGTGTGGAATCAAAACCATCCATGCAACACCCCCATACACCTCACTAAACTGTTCTGGTTTTTAATTGAGCTCCATTGCTGGCTTGGGGGTGAGTTATGCTGCAGCTAAGAAATGTCTTTCATGTGCATGTTGTTAGCCAAGTAACAATTGTACTTTTTTCTCAGTGTTACAGTTTAGAATATTTTTAAAAGCTATTACCTGGAGTACAGCTTTCTTATGATCTTGAAAGGTGTTTTCCTGGTTCAAAGGCAGCACCTTGTGTTGCTTAAAATTAAAGCATGTCCTAATGAAAAGCTCCTTAGTCACTTGTTCATGCGAATAAGTAGTTAGTTTTGGCAATTGCTTCTCCTTTCTAGAAGAATTATGATACTGATACAGATTTATCAATCACAAACACTAATAGTGGAACATTTTACCTGTGCTGCAGCTCATGAATGGCAGCAGACTTATTAGTTTCCATAGCAACACCATCTCCACTTTCCAAGGTCAAAAATTCCTCCCATCCAATCAGTGGAAAGTAAAGTGTGTCTTCCTGTGACTACCTTGATATTCTGTAAAAACAGGAAGAGATATTGGGTAATTAAAGTACAGATTCGAAATAAATACCTCAATTTTCCCTGTGTAAAATCATGTTCTGCTGCACTATTTGAAGACTCAGACACTAAAAATGCAATAAACAGTCTAGATAGGATCATCCCAGCACAAAAATAATTCCCAAATGACACAAAGCTGGAAACGAGATCAATGAAAAGCATACATAATGTTTGAGACCCATCCATCCACTCCATGTAGCGTAGAGATCACTTGCACAGGAGTGAATTTCTCCAAGTAAGAAAACAAAATCTGCCTGTGGTCCATTTGCCAAACGGTGCTCGCTTAGAACAAACCCAGGAGTCTTCTTGACTCCTAAATGTTCATCACACTTTATGATGTTTCTCGCCCTATAGTGGTCTGCCTTCTGATCCCAGAAAGGATCCTTTGGTGAATGTATTGCAACACGAGCTGTTACTGATGCAAAATGGTAGATCTCATATGGGAGGAGAGGACAATACAATGTCATACATACGCTACGTATAAAAAAAAACACCCAAACCCCCAAACTTTTTTGGGTTAAGGTTTATTCTCCAGAAATGAAACATTCACCCGTAAGGATTTACATAACAATTTGCTTTAATTTCCTTTGACATTTCAGTCAACATATGATGAATTAAACAAGGAAAAAAGTATCTGTTTGGCCTATACTCCCAAAGGACAAACTAGTAATTTACTGTTGGGAATCAGTTCATAGAGCATCTGAAACCAGAAAACACTTAATAAAATAGGTTTACAAAATCATAAAATCATTCTAAACCTTTCAAGTGCTAAAAATTTTCCACCGAGAAATTACTTTCATGATCCACACTTACGGATCCATATTCTCTTCTCACTTGTCTCATTTTTCACACCAGTGTGAAAAGATATCATACAGGGTTGCCCTGAAACTTATTGCTGATATGAGTGAAGAGGTGTTTTTAAGAAAAGTAAGAAATTCAACTCTTGTGGAAGTCATCTCACTTCTATGAGGGACCTAATTCTGTTCATAACTTTTTATAAACTTCACCTAAAAATTGTAGGTGGTCTCAGGGGAAACACATATAAACCTGGTGCACCACTGCTAGTTGCCATTTCAGGTGGGGAATGATCAAACCTTGGCAAGCTTCTAAGTTTTGAAAAAAAGGATGGAAAAAGCAGAGTTTCTTTTAATCTTTTGTGAGGTCCTACTTCAGACACATCTGAGCTCTACCAAAGCACTTCTGCGTCATTTAAAAGTATAAATGGCTTGAGCTATTTAAAAAAAGGAAATTGAAGTTTGGATAATTCTGTCAAAGTAAAAACAGAAGAAGGAGCTGGATGGTACCTTTATATATCAGTCCTGCCCCAAGCAACAGTAACTGCACCTAAAATATCCTCAATAAATATTTGCCTATCATGCTTCAAAGACCTATGGCAATTTAAGTCATTCCGTAACTTCCTCAGGAAACCTTGACAATGTTGTTAGTTTAAAAGTTACTCCTAACATTGGCTATAAATGCCTTTATTTGTCTACTATCAATGGACAGGGACATTTCTCTCTATACCTTTTGCATGTTTGAAGAATATTACTATGTTTTTTATTAGAGGATGCCTTTTTTGTTTTTCCTAAGTCATTGTTGTATCATCTCTTCTCATTTTTGTCTCCTCTGGATTATTTCAGTGTAGCTGGCATTTTTCTACAAGCACGCTGCCCAGCGATGGGCACAGTCCTCCAGCCGAGGCAGAGCAATGATGAAAAGCCATTTGCTATTTACACATTCCTAAATGAGGTTTTTTGTTTTGTTTTTTTTTTTAATACTTGCATTCAGTTCAGGTTCCACTCTAACCCCTTTTTAAACTGCCTGCCTGTACTGAAGGTAGGCATTGATTATTTCTACTTAAGTGTGAAACCTTGTACTTTTCTGTATTGAATTGCGTCATATTTATTTCACACCCTTTCTCTTGTTTGTCAATATTTGTCTTGAAGCTGGTGTACACATCTCTGATATTTAAGACAAAGAAAAACCAACTTACCTTTTTTCCCTTGTCCTTCCTAAACAGAATGTATCCTTTCAGATCAAAAAGTAAGTTAGAATTTTAATTATTTACTAAGATTTCATTTTAATTCCTCCTATATTAATCTTGTGACTCTGACTCCCTGCCTTCTCCTGTGGCCCACTTTTACCTTGTTTTCTAACTCGAGGTTAGCAGGAGGGATCTGTTGCCTGCAGGAAGATTCCCTAAACAATCACAACCTGTGCGTCCAGCAATGCCACTGGGTGAGGAGGCTCCAATTGCCTTTTCGCTGACAACCAGTATTTGTCTAGGGTTTATCCTCTTTTGGTGAAGTTATTGCAATGAATTTTGCACATTCCCATGTGTTTTCTTGGCATTTCTATTTGCATTCACCTCCTGTGCTGGGCATTTTTCTGCGGTTTTTTTTCTTGTCATGGACAAAGAGCATTTCCCAGCGCTGCCTACTCTGGTCCCACCCAACTCCTTTCCCTCAAGATCTCTCAAGCACATCCTCTTTCTGGTTATTACACATTCAGTGTGTGAGTTATTTTGTGGAGATCACCCGAAATCCCTTTTAAAGGTGCGAGAGTTGCCAAAGGCACTTATGTCTCAAAAGAAAAAGGACTTAAACCCTCCAAAGTTACTCATGTGCTTCCCAGGGGGAATATTCTGAACAACAAAAAATCACCAGTAAAAGCCAATTAACTGACCAGATCCTTCCTTTTCCAAGATACTTGCCCTTTCTTGCAAGGACAGATCCTTCTGAAAAACTCCCTGCTTTCTGTTCTCCTCTGGTTGGATTACACATGAGTCTTTTGAAACCAAGAAGCAAGTACCTGCTGCTGCCAATATCCAAAATATATACCCAAGCCTCTTTGTATTCATATAAGGTATTGATCAATCCTCAGAACTGTAATTCTCCTGCTTCTAAGATCACAAATTATGGGGCATTATTGTAAATATATATATATATACACACACACACACATTTCCTTTAAGTAACCCAACTGTTTTACTTATTTCACTCTGACAAACACAAGGACCTAACTGGCAAGCAGGCACTTAATAATTTTTACAACGTCTTTCCAACAGCAGCTTCCATGGGATTATTTACTGTCAAACTAAATCAAGAATAAATGAAAAAACTGAAATATTTATAGCATAAGAAAAATCTGGTTCAGACTAGAAATCCCAGACTGGCATTAAATCAAGAAATGTAACAAGATAAATTGTGCCATCATACTCTTTGTTTTCTGGATGTACCGCTATCACTTATTCTAATTGTTATGCCACAGTTTGAACAGTCGGTCTAGATAGATAGATGGAAAACAAAGTATGTTAAATATGATCATGGGGGAAACATTACATTTTCCCCTAAAAATACTGATTGTGTGCCCATTTGTCAACAGTATGTAATTTATACAAATATGTTTGTTACAGAAGTAGTCAGCATCATTTTTTGTTGTTTTCCCATTAGAGAAAACAAGTCCGTAGGAAAGGGCTCAATCCTCAGATATTTTTTAGCTGTCACTTTTTCTTCTTATTTGGGGGAAAGGAAAGATATCTGTTCCTGAGACACCCAAATGTGACATGTGGGACGTGCAGGAGTAGAGATGAGGTGAATAGATAGAAATACCGTGGTGGAAAAAGGTGGTTGAAATGAGTCTGGGGGAAATACGCTGCTCAGGTACGGCTCTGCCCGCAGCACAGAGCCAGGCTGCTGCCTGGGTGGGCTGTGCAGCATCTGCTTCTCATTGCAAAGACTCTGGGTAATATTATTGGAAAGAAAGTGCACAAAAGTATTGTTTTTATCAAACATTTCTTTCTGGATATCTGGAATATTGAAAATTTCAGTCCAAACATGGGATTTGAGTAGATGTATTGACTTAGTGGCATTGTACTTAGCACATAGAAGGAAAGGGGGTTTTGTCACGTGTCTGAAGGTTGCAGTTATATTGCTGTTTTCACTTGGCAATGGAATTTAGAAGGAGATACATTATAGATTCATTTATGAATTAAAATGTTCTGACATATTTAGTGCATTAACGTAAGTGCCAATATTTTGTTCTATATTGAGCTGAGGCTCAACCTGGTGCCTAGGCTTTAGGTTTCAAGACCTGTACTTTCTTCAACTGCTTATTTTTTTGAGCAACAAAACACTTAAGATCAAGTCTGCGACAAAGGAGAAAATGCACTTCTGGTGTCATCTGAGTTTTCATAAAAATATGCCACATTTCACATTTCTGCCACAATGTCTGTTAGTTTTGAAAAAGCAAGACGGAGTCGGTTCAGGTGGCGAACTGACATCTTCCTGAGGTAAAAGTTGTCAGGTGGTGGGAATGATGAGATTTTGCTCTTAGCTAAATTCAGGCAACTTGACATTTTTACCCATGGCAAAATGTAGCTATGTTTGCAGAAATAGCAAGTTTTTGACCTGGTGAAAGAAACAGTGTTTAACAACAGGGATTTGGGGCTAAATTCCACAGTGGTGCTGGCAGAGGAGCTTCACTCCAGGGCTGGTATATTGGTGTAACTACTTATAGAAAGAGATCTGTTGAATGCATATAGGAGGAAAGGAATAAAAATGTGAAGATAAGAGGCTATAATCCAGGGAGTGCATGCACAGCCTTTTTATTCTGCAGCCTCAGCTTTCCCTCCCACCAGCTTCCACACATCTATATTATCTTTTGAATTTGGCCTTACATACTTTAGTATTCTTCATCTGCCAGGAAATAAGCTGAGTCTGTCCCAGCTAGGCTTGCATTCTTGGCACACCATTGCTCCTGATCTCTATATTGTCTCCTGAGCACCTGATTTGAAGGCATCTAATGTGAATTTTCTCATGAATGCCAATGATATACAGCTACATTTTTCTTTTCAAACTTTTTATCCCTGAGGCACTTTCTGCACTCAAACTATTTTCCAGATATCCATAACAGACTGAATAGCAAATACTTGTAACTACCAGAGCAGAAGCAGAAGCGACCAGTTTTATGGTCTCCAGCAAGATTTACCTATGCTGTTGCAGTACTTACTGCTTATTTAAAATTATTGAACCATATTTTGGAGGAAAGTACCCCGTGTTATTTAACTAAGGTTTCCGATACTGATCACTCCTATTTTTCTTTTTTTCACAAAAAGGACTTAGATTTTCATTTGTTTTTCACTCCTGACTGCTATTGCTTACTTTTCCTAGGGAAACAGAAAATATTGTAGCTTATTTGCAATTCAAATTCAGTACATAAAGCCTTCGGGGAGGGTTTAAATCTTGTGTTTTCAAAACATTTTCCTAAATCCTAACAGCTCATTGTGTTTCAGGTGACACTGGGACTCATATATGGTGTGACACTATAGATGCTTTTGTTTCTTAAAATCCCCGCATTAAGGCACCTTCTTGGCATATGAGGAGTAATGGGCTGGACTCTGCTTTGGTGGCTATGATGGGGCCTCACTCAGCTCCCCGGATGGATTCACTGGTATTGAAATAAGCAGATTTGAAGGCCATAGCTGGCTTACTAAATAATAACGGCACTTTGGTGGACCTGTAGACATCTAGGGACGAGGCAAAATGCTTGGGTTGAGGAACCTACCGAACAAATGGGATCCACCATCCCTGCATCAGATGAACTTACTCATCTTCCCATGATGAAGGATCCTTCTGAGGATTCACACCTTCTTCTAACACTCAAGTACAAGACACAACAGGATTTCCATATCTTAAAAATAATTTTGATTTGTCATATGGTTTTATTTTCATAGACACCAACAATTAGAGAGCTTAAACTGAAACAGAAACACTCCTCTCCCATCAATGCGCTGCAGAACGTACCCGTGTGCTTTGTGAGCAGCCAGCATCCCACTAGCATTGCTGTTGCGATGCCCTGGGAAGGTATTAGTGAGTGACATGCTTACACCAGGACGTTATGAATATATGCACTGGTTTAATGCAATAGCACGAACATTTGTGTGGGCATTCACAGCTGTAAGTAACCACGTCTCAACAGGAAAAAGGCAATGAGAGAATTTGCTGTATTTAACCCAAACATAAAGACTGAAAGTTAAAAACCCCAGTGTGTTGCGTTGTTGACAAATCAGCATAAAAATGTCTTTCAACAATAAACTGCTTAAGTCATAAGGAATATAACTGTTGTAATACAATCACAGCCCTTGTGCTTAACCAAGCCTTAGGAAAGCACAGTTAGAAAGGTACCGTTATCTCATATGAACCATGTCGTTTGGAGCTTATTTACTAGTACTCTGATATTCTTTTTCTCGGTTTATACACAGTATGCAATGCCAGTAATCATTCTGAAAGGGCTGTCTCATGGGCGATATAAAATTTTGCTTCACATACTCACATTGCTCACGTACCAACATTGCTGGTAGTGTTTCCTTGTAACTTAGGAGATGCAGACCTATTAGCTTTTTATGTATCTATGTGTCTATATGCATATATGTATGTGAGTGTGTATATACACGTAGTACAAACAAAGGTATAATTTCAATCTCAACTGTTGTTTTGGAGGGGGTTTTTTGACATATAAAGTTAGGGTGCTATCTCTGCTCTTTGCGGTGATATGTATGATAAATAAAGACAGAAATATCTCGTGCTGTAGTGGGATAAAACTGGCACAGAAGCTGGTTTAGTTTGAAGAGTGGTGAAGTCTTTTCTATTCATTATAAAACCTGGCTGGTCTATTGGTCTCTTACTCTGGGACACGTGGAATAAGGATATTATTCTGTGCGGGAAATGTTAGGGTGCCCTTGCACAGCTGATATACTGTGCTTCAGGGTATGTCTTCACACCTGCAGCTTTTCAAGAACAGTGCCGGGCTGTGCCAAGGGTTGGCTTCAGTCCAGTCCCATCAACAAGTTCCTTGCAGGGAAATGATAAAGCTAAAATATGCTACCAATTCATGTTGACACTGCCCAGAATGGTAAATGGCATCCAAGTAAACTGCTTATCCCGTTACCAGAGCCATGGGCCCTGAATGCATTATAAATAAAATCCCAATAATTGCATTCCTCTTTATAACACCTTTTCCATGCTTTCTGTGTCCACTTACCATGCCTGGCTTTGTATATAAGCACGTTGTGACTCAAGCCAATTGAAGACAACATATAGTTACAAAGGGAACATACTCGTTTGTAGTAATTTCTATTCTGTAGTCTTTATCACATGGAGGATTATCTCTCAGAACATCATTTATATGTAAGACTGTCCAAATTCAGGCCAGTACAAAATATTTGTCACTTAATTAAGTGAGGCACATCATTGCATGTCTCTTAAAATATTCAGTGAATTATTGTTTTTTGTCATTTAGTCACCCCATTTTACCCTATGTAATGTAAAAAGCAATTGTATCAGTTTAAGTAGTTTAGAAATGTCATGAACATTAGTATTCATTACTGATATTCCTGGAGGCAGCAGCGAGGATCAGCATCCATTTACAGTGAGCAAGCTCCTCATCTTTAAGATCCTGCAATGTGATATCAAGAAACACAAGGTCTCATACACTACTACGATTGTGCTTCGGTTTCAGCTCTATGTGTCTCAGTGCTGTATTCTCCGTTCCTAGCAGAAATTACCACTTCTGATTTCAGGAAAATGTCTCTTCTACATTAAATTTGTAGCTGGGATAAGCATAGGTGCCTTCAACAGTGGATTTCTAGCCTGCAACTCTTTTCATAAACTAAACAGAAGTGAGGCAGAAGTAGAGTGAGGCAAAGTAGAGTAATAATTTATCTTATGTTGTTTGATAGAAAGAAAAATGTCAGCCACAAAAGCTTCCTGGGGCAAAATGGATAACCTTAAAGAAAAGATTTGCAGCAGTGATAGTAGCATTTAGCAATGACTGCCATGTTGCCAGCAACTGAGGGAAGGCAAAACTAATTCAAGCTTAGGAGTTTCTGTGGGCAGTATGTACAGTGGTTCGCCAAAGGATTATGTGCTGTTGACCTGCCATCTCTTTGCATTTGCAGATGCACAGATCCTGGAGGCGTGCTGGAAGAATTAAACTCATATACAATTTTCCATTTCACTTCCCTTTTCGTTTGCAGTTTAAGTCTTCCATTGTATAATATGGGCTATGTGTGAAGACAGAAAAAGCAAAATTTATTGCATATGTTACTAGACTTGAGAATATGTTGAGTCATTGGCCTAGCTGTGTAACCTAGTCACAGCCTAACTCCAGATGGAGTCAAGATCCAGGTATTCCCCAACCTTTCACAGAGGGTTTTCACTGGAAGGAGAGCTGGGAGCTTGGACTGACCTACACATGCTCCAGTCATTGCCCTTTCTGGACGTGACCTTCCTCACGATGGCGGGAACAAGATCTAATGCTACCTTAGTTCCAACACAATGCTTAGTTCATCTAAGCCTTTTTCCCTCTTATCAGGACAGAGGTGACAGACCTCTCACTCTTTTAGTTTCATCACTTTCCGTGCCTCTGTACCAGCGCTAGCAGTATCACCTACCATCAAAGCAGTTGTAGAGGAAAACTAGAAACAATCACCGTTATTAAACATTTAAATAATGTTGTATATGCTAAAGCAGTATTCTTTATCAGAACTGCCTAAAGTCCAAATTCTCAGGTAGAACCTGCTAATCAGAATACTTATTTAAACACATGGCAGAAAGATGTTGACATCTGCTACAATGTCATGGCAACTTCAGCCATGCACTATCTTCGTATAAGGGTTTGCATTATGACTTCAGTACTCCTCAGTCATTCCACTTAGTCTTCCTGGTGTAGGACTTTCCAGCTCTTTCTCAAGTAACTGAGAGGACTGGAAGGGCCAAATACAAGAGCTTTACACATTCTTTGGCTAAAATATTGCTGCTCTCATTTAATCTCTTCATATGTGGGAATGGACATTTAAACATCCTTATGAAATCTGTCCTCTAAGTTTTGATGAGATGAAAACTTCAGCCTAGTCTTCAGAGATTTCTGTGAACTGCAGAAGAGAATATTTTCCACGTGAATTAAAGTTTAGAAGTTTTCATCATGTAAATAATTTCCAACGACGAGAAGATTCTTTACTAATCGCTCAATACAGTCCACAGTAATTACTAGACAAACATTGAGATAGAAAAGGTCTGACAAAAAGGCATGAAAAGTTTGGCTGAAGTGGAAGCATGGATCAATTTCCAATTCAATACATGATGAAATACATTTTCTGAAGAGATCTGAAGAGATCTGAAAGTGTTAAATTTGCCAGACCTGACAATATAACCTGTAAATTAATTATCACATTTCTTTTAACATGTTCACAAACGCTAAAGCTAAATGTCTAGATGGTACCCAGATACTGAGACTGAAGAGCATGCATTATTATTCACAGATGAAAAGTTTAATATCTACTTCATATCTATGAATAAAAGCTTAAGAACTCTAGAAAACAGCCTTCAAAATATTATCAGTGTAATAATGATAAAAAAATGTATTCTATCCCAACAGAAGTTAGTAGCAAAATTCCCATTTCTTCAGTAAAATAGGATCAAAATTAGAATGTCATCAAAAGGTACTGTGCAGGCTTCTTCAAGAATAAGGATGTTAATAAAGGAACTGCTGATAAACCTTTACAATGATATCTTGAAGACTTCACCTCTTTCAAGATCTCATGCAGCAGTTGTTTCAATATGAGCCTTATATCACAGGAACGCTTTAATTTGAGCCACCGTAAAGGCCGCTATTCACTGTTTTCGTTTTCATCTTTTTTGTTTGCTTCATATTTAATATCCCAGATCTTTTTATTAAAATCCATATGAAAGGTATTGTGATATCTTTATGGTGCTCTCCTTTCAAACAAAATAATGCCCTTAGTAACAAAGCTTTTACTTCGGCGTTTCTTTACACATCTATACCTCCAGCTGGTGGCCACGGTGGGAATCACGGTGCGCGGAGGGACGGATGCAGTCTCAGCTCACCGTGCTCGGTACCTTCCACTCCACCCAAACTGCTGTTTCTCAGAAGCCTAATCACAAGCCTCTGTACTTCTCAGCAAGAGACACCCAACTGATGCCTTTACTTGGCACCCATTCATCGAGCTAATGACCGAGGGGATTTCCCTGCAATGGCTCACAAATCTCATTTGATCAGTATGCAGGAGGAATTTGCCATTTATTGAGAGAGACCCTCTTTTTATTGTTCTTGGCTTGTTGATGTATTATATATTTACTGGCATAGAATCTCATTTGCGGTTTATTGCTCTAACATCTGAAATGATCTCTCTCTTTCTCATTTCACTGTTGCTCATTGTTTGTTATTCCTCCCAATTACAGCCAGCCAGCTTCAAATGCTGGGCTCCCAAACCCGGCACGGGCACCGGTTGCTCGTCATCGCAACACCTGGCTAGCAGCTTCTCCTAGTTAAAAAAAGTACTGTTATGGCCAGTTTACTAGGAAACTATTCATTTTAATATCCTCTCTTCTGGATGAGAAAGAGGAGGAATGATGTGTTTTGCACGCAAAGCATGTAAGGCACGAGGAACGAAAGAAAGTAGGACATAACACGTGCTGTGAGGGGTATTGAGTGGGTATTAAACATGACACTGGAATTATGTGGTGCATCAGAAGTCCCCGTCTGCTTCTCGGACTCCCTTACAGGGCAACGAGTTGCCTTGGGACTCGCTTTCAGGAAAAAAAAGCAGGAGGTTTTGTCAGCTGAACAACAAGGTACTGCACTGAAGCTGTAGGGAAAGGAAAGACTTTCTAGACTTCGGTGAAATATATTCAAGTCCTTTTTTCTCCTTTGTTGAAAATGTGCTAATGAATTGCTTCTAATCTTCTCTCGACTTGGGCAAGTGGTACACTCTCCTTCTCCCAGGAAGGAGAAGCTTAAAAATACTCCAGCGGTATGGGGGCAGGGAGTTTCTAAGAGCTTTCAACAGGTTTTCCTGAAGAACTTCAGTGAGACAAGATGTCCACACTGACTCGTTTTGGGTTGCAAATGACATCTAAACTCACCTGAAATACTTTCAGCTGGTAGCAGAGGCAGCAAGACACTAGCACCAGGTTTGGTCCTTTGAACTACATTTTCTTTTTTCTTTTTTTTTTTTTTTGTATGCCTGAAAAAACCTACCCTGGAAAAGAAACGTTTGATTTACTGACATTGCACTTCCTAGTTGCTGTTGAGAACGATGGGCATCTTGTGCCCACTAGGATCTTACCGCAGGATATAACATGGTGGCTATGCTGTAAAAATCAAATCCCAAACCAAAGAGGAACTCCCTCCTCCCATCAGACTGCAACTTTACCTCGGCAGCATATAACCAGCCCCCAGGAGCAATAGCAGCTGTGTGCCATGAGAAAAGCAGATGTGAACCAAAGACCTAATGCAGACTGGGGTTTGTGGATACCGGTCTTGGGGTGCGTACCCATGGGGGTTCCCAGTGGCCAACGCAATATGGTTGCACACCGGCAGCAGAGACACCCACCAATCCACCAAACTTTCTTCCCAAAGTGAATGTGCAGTTGAGGAAAACATCAGCGGAGTTCAGTTTTGAAGAGTTGGAGAAATGCTCTTTTGAACCAGGGGCTTGGAGAAACACCTTCAGAAGGGGACTGGGCAGTCCACCTGCCACTCCTGCCTCAGAAATTCATGGATCAGAGTTAATATTTGTAAATAAAACAAAAAGTGAAACCAAAGCTAATTTTAGGCAAGAACCTGGAAATCCGCCAAATTATTAACAACTGGTCTTCAGCGTGGCAGAAAGTATTAACAGTACCATGAATGTAAATTATTAACTTTAGATTTCCCTAGAGAGCTGTCAGGAAATACTTAGATTTTGTAATAGCCATACATTGTTGTGCAGCAATAAATAAGGAGGTTAGGACTAGTTCTGTGCTGACCTAGGTGGAACAAATGCTTATAGGTTAGATGAATTTAACCAGCTGGCAACGAGACTAAGTCGAATACTAAATAATATGAATAGGAACAAGGCAGGACTCTAATGCCAGGGTGACTTTAAGATTAGCTGAACCATACATGGCCATTATTTTTGCCTAAGATGAAGTCTCTAATCATTTTATTTGCACGCATATGTGCATGCATGTGTGTCAGGAGGGAAAGTTAATTTCAGGGCTTATTGTTTAACAAGTAAATGATTCAGCATGAAATGATGATCCTTACCACTGCCTTCCTCCTTGCTGATGCTATTTCTGTTTATTGCTATCATTTAGAATCTCCTTGATAATGAGGAACGAAGAAAATAATCAGTTGGTTTCTAGATGAAATTGGATTTAATTCAGCATAATCTATGTATTTTAAGATAGGGGATGTATCCAAGTGGAATACACAGTGCAGCTAACAGATTGTTTTAATGTCTAGACAGGGTTCAGGATGATCTGGAGATGGCAACAGGCATACTTACCTCTTCTGCTTGAACAATATACTGGATGCTGAATCCAGAAATTAAAAAAAAAAGGAGAAAGTCCTTTAAACAAAAGCCAAGGAGAAAAGTGCTGGAGTTTCTCATGGCTTCGCCACACCGAGTACCTTTTCTAGAGAAGGGTTTTGGGTGCTACAGCAAGAGAGAGGAGCAGAGGGCTCTCGGGCTGGCTCGACAATAATGAAATTAATAACCAAGGCAAAGCTACCTCATATGAAGGTCTGTCATTCAACCACCATTTTGTCCTCTACCAGCCCATTGATATTGGCCATATCCCTGTGCTATTCCCTTGTATTTATATATCGCTAATATTTTGGTCTCTCTTTACACATTCAGTAGCATAGCAAATGACTTTCTTCCTTGGCAGCTTCTTGACTCTGACACTTTGGCATTGCTGTTGTGAATGGAAAAGCTATAGAGACAGCTGCAGACTCTGATGACAACGCGAGTGACATTGGATGGCCAGAGTGTCACACAAACTCTCTCACCGCAAGCCAGAAGAGACCTAAACCCTGAGTAATCTGCAAACAGCACAGTGGCAAGAAGAGCTTAGAGTCCTAAGCCTTTGCCCAGTGAACTGATAGCACAGGTCTTGTATTTCAGCTATGCTCTTGGTTTGAATATGAAAAATCGGACTGACTTGTCCTCGTCTGCATATTCAGTCCTGAAAAAATGATCTATGACAGCTCTTCCCATGCAAACTGTGCCTAGTCTTTGCAAAGGCTGACCATGAAAGCTGTCGGGAAACAACCACTGAGTGTTTTCTCCTTCCAGGGCAAGGCAGAGAGGGAAGAAGCCCGCAGCCTTGTCCTCACCCGCAGCACCCGCACGTGGCCCGGTCTGAGCAGCAGTGCCAGAGCGAGCTGCTTGAAACAACTTTGTCTTCACACCTGTGAGACAGAAGGTCTGTTATCCTCAAGTAAGGCTCTGAGAAGATAAATGATTTATTAGTGTTTAATAAATCTAAGTAGCCATGTCTTTCTTTAACAACTTGCCACACATCAGACATTAAGCACTGGTTTGATTTTTAGAAGGTGATCATGTTTCAAATCATAGTATAGCTTACAGACTTCATTTTTTTTCTATTTAAAGTGGTAATTTGAGAAGAAAACTTGATTATGAGCTGTGTATTTGAATATATACGGAGAAGCACATGTTAACCCGATCTAAATATAAGCACAAGTTTAGAGATTCCTTTTATTACAGAGATTGTTTTGGCACATTTAAAACAAGACTAATCTATTTTCCTTTTTCCTACAATTAAATGTGTCTTTGCTAAGAATTCCATAGACATATCTAAGTTCCTTCAAAGTCACTTCAAAGTCAGTTCACATAACATTTACTAATTGTATCAAGTTGCTTGAAAAGTGTGATGTCATTCTAGGCCTAAGATTAATTGATTTTTATTTGTTTATTAATGAATTTCTTCTCCAGTTCATGCTGTTTCCTAGGATTCATATATGAGCTGTTTGCTCATTCAGAAGGCAGACCTTATCAAGTGTCACCAAGCGGGTAAAAGAAAGAAATAGAGAGAAACATTAATACATTTTATTACATTAATTACTACTGGACTCCTGCTTTGCACATGGCAGATGATTTGTTAGAAATTGATTCTATTTCTTGATAATTATACCGCACTCCAAACAAGTCACGCATGCAAGTACCAATACATTTGCATCTGCTGGATATGCAGCAGACAATTTATATAGATTCGGAATATGGTAGCAAAGCAAAATGTTAGCTTGAATAGTAATCAGTATTTATGAATGTTTTCTCTTCCTGGATACACTAAGGAGATTTGAACTTGAACTTACTATTCTGGAGGTGTTCTAGGTTTTTGACAGGTAAACAGGGTTGGATACTCCAGTGGTGTAAATAGGAATAGCTTTGAACTTTATGGAGAAATGCTAATTTACACCAGCTAGGAATCAGGACCAAAGATACTTGGAAGAAAAAGCCTTTAAATTTATCTGTTGTAAGATAAGAATAATGATTTTGCTTAGGGTTTCCTAATATGGAGACAGATAATATTCAAAATGCACTTATTTATGTATACACTTTTAAAAAATATATCCATTCTAAAAGTCTAAAATGTGAAGGTCCATGAAAACTATTTGCATCAAACCTGGCCATGACTGGATATAAATATTTAGCAAGAGATTTTTACTGCTATTGCTTTTTTTTTTCCTAGAGGCAGAACTTCCTTTTCATTTCTGCTTTGTTTTCTCGTCCATTAGACAGTACATTGAAAGCTAATAGGACTTTAACCTGTTTTCTTGTAACATCAATGCTCTGAGAAGCCTCTTTTATACTCTTCTATTCAGTACTTTCATTTAGACTCTCTTTATGCACCAAAATATGTTGTTGGAATCACAGAGAATAATCGAGAGGAAATTGCACAATGCCAAATGATCTGTTATAATACAAAAAAGAAATAGTAGTGAATTAAACACACTGCTATCTTACTCAAGGCCATTTTGAGGAGCACTTATTTTGCAAAGCACTTATACAAATGATTCTGGTGATTAAGTACCCCAAAATATAACTAGGTGCTGGGGAACTATGCACATCCCTCAACATAACATACTCCCAAGCATCAGGGTATGCTGCACTGCACTCAAATTAACAAGAGAAATTACCATAATGAAAAATCCTGAAGTTTTGAATATTACTGTTGTGTCAGTTAAAGGAAGATGGTGAAAATTCACCTGCATGATTAGTGGTTATTCATTTCCTTTTCATTCTTCTGTTCTGTGTTTTCTATTCTAAGCATTTCTGTGTCGTGCAAGGAGAATGGAGTACTGCAGTCACACTCCTCCATGTGGATCTAAGACCAGACTTACTTTTTTAACTGCTGAAGAACAGAGTAAAAATACAGTCTATCATGAGTTAAATCATAAGGATCTAGGGAAACAGATTCTCATTTTTATCTTGTTTGCTGTACTGCTCTTAGGTGACTGCATGATCCCTCTCTCTTTGTCTCGGTCCAATTTCACGATGGCAGACTGCAGGGCTGCTGCCCAGCGCTTCTTACAGCTCCTCCTTGCCGGCTGCTCTCAGGAGTAGCTGAATATACCTATAACCGTACAATAGAGACTTGTAGCATCTCTGAATAACATTCACAACTGGGTCAAGAACACATCACTTGCCAAACAAAACCCTTAGTACTGGTGTCTGCACACACGTGCTAATCACGTTTCAATCCTCAACAATGTGGAGAAGCGTTTTCTGTAGTATAAACTAACCTGTAGTACTAGAGTAGTGGGAACAATTGAAAATGCTCCAAAATCCTCTCCTGAATGTCAGAATGATCCAACCTGCATATAATAACACTCACGCAGTCCTTCAAGCCCCTCACCATATACAGTTCTATAGGATATTAAATCTAGAAGCAATCTTTGCCTTTTGAAAATGATATAAAAGGGACTTACTTTCTCTGGTTTCATACCTGCATCAAACTGTTTGTTGTAAACCATTACAATTGTTGGTTTAGCAGGCTTTAATATCAAAATCAGTCTTTTCATAGTAAGGGGGATATTTCCTTATCCCCTTATCATTTCTTTATCCCTTATCAAAAGCCAGTTTTGCTTTTTGGAGTCACTATTGAAGCGTGTGATTTCCCCAAACCTCTTAGAAAGGTTGTCCTTTGTTTTAAGCCAAAACAACTGCAAATAGATTTAGAACATGAAAAAATGTTCTGTCACAATAAATCCGTGAGTGCATTTCTTAATAAGGAATCACACTTACATTTTCCACATCAATAAAAATAATACAAGTCAACAAGCAAAATTTTCCCTACATTTTGTAAAGGTGCCTAAGGCAAATTATCTTCAAAAGTGGAGGCTGGCTATTTAACATTGCTTAGATTTCTAGCCAGAGGACATCAAGAGGAACATAAGGACTTGTTAAAGGAAAATGCTGAATTTAAAGGGTCTTTAGACCGTAGTCTCTCTGCCTTGGTGTCTGTCTAATGCCAAGTTTGTAGAACGGTTGGTCCTTAGCAGCAGAAGTTACTAATGAGCGTATTTTCAGGTGCTCCTGCTTGTTCTTTGCTATAGTTGTAGGCTCACCCTCACATTAAATGCAAAATACATATATAGGTGTTTTGCTGAATTGGGACTACATATTAGAAGATTCTTTCCTTTGCAAGAGTAATTTGATTGGTAAATCTGAACAGTCAAAATGCAGTTTCCATTTGAAGTCTTTCTGTATCCTTTTCCTAAGGCTCAGGAGACTGTACTCATTATGCCACATTTAAGAAAGGTTCTGACCAGTTCAGCTTGCATACCAACATTGATACCAGTAAGAGCCTACCTTTGGAGCTAGTTATGTCTTTGCCATTTGAAGCTATAGACGCATGTATAGAAGCGTGTACTATAAACGAGCCGGAAGAACCCCAATCTGATGCTTTTCTAGGACTACCAAACCCATCCCAAAGACTGCAGAAAAATTAATGTATGAGTGTCATTTTCAGTTTTGCATACCTGCAAAGCTGCTCTATCAATAATTTTCTACACATTTCCTTGGAACTGCATTTGTAAAGCCTCAAAATAGAGTTCAGTCTCTAATGGGCTTAAATGTGCTTCCTGTTTTGAAGAAGAGACATTGAGGAGGATCTTGAAGTGAACTGTCTGCAGTTTTGTATGCTAATCATACTTTCACTGGAGTTATGTTCTTAATAATGCAGATTGTTTCCTGGGATACTGCAGCTCTTCCCCAACTTCTTGTCATCCGCATGTTTGATTGCACTCATAAATTGCATGTGGGCACTAATAACTTCTGCTGATGTTACACTGCATGTCACTCTGATCGTTGACTCAGCCTCTCTTGCAGTCCAGGATTTTCTCTAGCAGTGTATGTTATAGGTTCAGCAAGAGTTTAGGAGATTGAATAGAGATGATAAGAAGAAGATGATGGACCTGCATTTTACTCCTGAAAACAGCCATTTACTTGGTGTTGATCTAAATAATGGACTATTTATTTTTTTCCTTGACATATGAAACAATGTAGTTACTACATAGTCACACAAATCAAGTTTTTCACCAGTTCTAGGCTGAGAGCAACAAATAGATTGATTATATTCCTCTCTTGGTCTGCTCCTCTTAGAAAAATCTATCATCTGTTAGGGGAAATAGCAAGTACTAGCTCTGAAGGGATCCACTATCTTTAGCTTTTATTTCCTTAATAAGCAAATCAGTCGTCATCAGTGTGCAAGATCATCAACACGTATTTCAATTTCTGTACACATCAGAATATATCAACCACAATTACATTATGTGGAGGGTAAATCACAGAGTAATTAATGATGCTAATAAGCAGCGTACAAGGTCTGTTTCAGTCTTGTGAAAGTCAGGGAAACATATCCCACTGACTTCAGTAAGATTTGGATCAACTTTCTAAAGATTTGGATCTTCACTTAGCTTATGATAATCACATGTTGCAGTAAATAGGCTTATACTCTCTGTGTGCATCTGTAGGTCAGTGGACTCATACTTCAGGCAGAACCTACTGAGTAAAAGCTTCTTTAATGCTTGTGTGTCCAGCTCAAAAAAAAAAAAAAAAGAAGAAAGAAAAAAAAAGTTGCATTTACTCCAAAGTATTGCTCCTTTTCTCTGAATCTACACTGGCAAAAATAATGTTGTGTACAGGCCAATGTATACTGCAAAGAGAAATGTTATATTAGAAAAAGAACATCTTAGTAGTAAGCACAATACATTACAGTGTATTTCACAAGTATGGTAGGTATCATGCTTTCTGAAAGGTTTTCCAACCCTCTTGATCTAAATGACAAAAGCCATGATAATCTGTATTTGAGTACCCCTAAGGCTGTTGTTTGGATTTGCAGGAGAATTGAAGGCTTCCTTCCCTTCCTTGTATTAGTCACATGCAGCAGAAAGTTAATACCAGAAAATAAACATAAAGTATGCAACTCTCCTAGACATCTCTTCTACACTCACATCCTGTGATATGTGATTCAAGGGTGAAAAAGTCCCTCTCACAAGCTTTATAGCCTCATAAGTTTTCTTCAGTGATTGCTCAGAGCATCTGATGCTATCCGCTGTAAAATCCACGTGGCCAACCTGTGAAGCTACAAGCAAAAGATTGTGCTGATATAAATAAAAGTTGTGCCTTCAAGAAAATTTCAGGCAGTTTGTTTCTGTTTATTTTGGTCTCATTAGGCTGCCACTACATGATAAATGATTTAGGTTAAGGGTAATTTAGTTTATGGCACAATAGGTATGAAAGGTTATTCCTTCTTATGCCCTTCTCACATAAAATTTACCTTAAAAAAAGTAAAGTCTTTATGTCTCAATAAACAGAAGCCACATAGATATTGTGGAACAAATTACATATTGGATAACAATCTATAAAATTTTATTGGCTTATGAGGTTTGCATTGATTTGAATTTTACCCAAAAGCAAAGCATTACTGTTTCTCCAAAACACTGAAATAAAAGGAAAACAGAAATCTTCATTACAGTTTTTTTTAAAAGTGCAGCCACCAGAAACGTCTCTGAACAATGCAATCAAATTCCTGGAAATAGCCTAGAGTTCACCTTGTCTCTTCCCTGCGCACGATTGAAAAAACCTTGCAAATCAGCTCCAGCAAGAAGCTTAGCACTGAGGTTCACCACAAAGCCAAGAAACAGCTTCTGACACTGGGCTGTAATTGCAAGATGATTCTGTAAAGCTCCTCTGTTGCCACATTCCCACTGTGAGATGTTAGCGGTTTACTGTTTGTATGACTGATAGCGCTGCCTGGAACTGTGGGTGAAAAATCAAGAGTTTTGCGCTGTTCATTTTGCACAATCATCTGCTTTCTGAAATGCAGAGTTTGCAGAGTTTTGGCGGGGGGAGAAAGTCAATGCGAATCATGGTGAGCTGCAAAGCCATCTTCATTTGACCTTTTGCACTCCAGAATCCACAGGGAGATATCAATGAGACAGCACTTGAAACCGAATAACTTTCAGTGCTCGACGGGAGCAAAGAAGGAACAAGGAGGCTATGATTTTAACCTCACGAACACAGATATTTTTCTTATGCACGCAGACTGTGTTTCACCAAGGCCAATATACTAGTTCCTGTGGTGGCCAACAACTGATACTCTAGACTTGGACAGCAATCGGACATACGCGCGCAATTACAAAGTAAAAGCTACAGACGAAAAATGCAAGGTATGTCATTGCAACATCAGAAATAAAACTGGCAGAGATTGCTGGCTTGCCCCTTCCAGTGACCTTCCCTGCCCCTGTATAAAGCCTTATGTTATAGGAATTATATTGATCTCTCAGAAGTTATACTAGTTTCATGACATATCTTCCAAAATGACCTATTCAAGACTGGCCTTTTTCTGTGCTTCCCCCTGATATATGGAGATATTTACAAGCCTAGGTAGTGGCATCATGGTTTGGGGGCGTGTGTTTGGGGTTTTTTTTATTCAGGAGAATATGGGTGAAAAACTACACAGCAGGAAGGCTTTGTCCAGAGAAAGGCCATTGATTGGATTCATAGTAATGTTTTGTATTTGGCTGAACTTTGAGAGAGAGAGATATACTGAAAGGAGAAGAACTTTATATATATAAAATAAAAGGACTGCAGATGTACGTATTCTTTAGAGAGACATGCAGTAAAAACTACTGATCCTTAAAGCAGGGAGGTGATGCACAAACAAGGCTGTTACTACTGGTATTAATTACTCTTAGTCTAGCCAGAAGAGGGCAATGGTAGCTGTACTTTTGGACCAGTATTATTTTACACACCTGTTGGTGGATGAGACTAAGGCACCAATATTTTACAAGCCATATTCCAGTGATTTATGTTGCATGGCAGAATGCAACCTATCAACGGCAAACACCTTCACTGCAATCACATTCATTGTATTTGATCCTGTCTGTTCGACTACGCCTTGCCTGGAGTTGATCACCAGGCCACAGCCTGTGCAATTACCCACTTCAATAATCAGTGTCTGATTCTGATGAATTATAGCATGGGCTGCTGTATTGTTCAGAATAAATGAGATGGTATAAATGGTATGACAGGTAACAATGCATTTGTGATAGTGTATACAGCCATTAAGCTTAATACAAAAAACCAGGCCAGTAAAATATGTACAAGAATAGACAGAAATAAAGTTAAAACTATATTTAAGGCTGTGGATGTTGACCAGGCATGAGAGACTGAAAAATACCCTCGCTCTGAATAAATGCATGAGGATTTCAGGCAGGACACACTATGTGGCTTTGCTGAGGTCAGCTCTCAGATCACTCTCAGTCCACTCTATTCAAGTTTCTTGGCCATTTGAAGTGAGCGATGTGGTTGTTTTTCCCGTGATGGTGTAAATTTTGGCTACTGCCTCAACTGCTATACCCCACGCTGCTAACGCTGCCTATGGTGGCAATGGACAGCCAACAAAAAGTTGCAAGAGATGGCTCCAGGATGGTCACGCATGATGTTACTGGAGGAGACTGACCACTTCTTACAGCAAAAATAAGCTATATCTTTACAGTCCATGCAGAGGAGCTTTCAGCCCCGCAGGGAGAGGAGAGGTGCATGGAAGAACACAGCTTCGAGGAGCCCCTTCCTCCTCCCCAGCCCCAGGGTGCGGGTTGTTTTCTATGGCATTCCCCCACACTGGAAAAAAAGTCTGGAATTGAGATTATTCACAGGGTTTTATTAAAATTGTCTTTTCTGGATGCATTTTTTAATTTTTTTTTTTATTTTCAACATTCAGATTTGGCCAATATGTTTTTGAAATATGAGCTCCCATAAGGAAAGTTAAGGAAAAAAGATCTCACCTGGTTTTACTGCAGTGGCACTTGTACTTACATTTCCTTACTACTTTTAACTCATTCAGAGGTCACAGAGATCACCCAGGCATTTATGGTATATAGCACTGTTTCATGTTTGATTTTGCCCTGTTTATAAACAAAAAGGGTTGCAATATTTGACGATAGAACCTTCTGCAGGCCAGTCTAGAAAATCACCAGTGACTGATACCTTTGTGATTCAGCTTTATTGTATCTCACGATCAGTTTCTAACTTGTTTTTTTTCCTCTCAAAATACTCCTTTTGTGTCTGTGGGTATGAGTGAGAGGTTTGTAGGAGTTACTCATACTTCACTGCACTTAACAGGGTCCCCTGGTTAGTCAGGGCTTGGGCTTTATTTTTGGGTATTGCTGCTGGTTGCTCTGGCTGCTCGAACGACCCCCTCAGCATTGTCAAACAAAGTGGTTTCCTGCTAATTCCTTTCAGGGCTTAGATGGATTTTGAATCAATCTTGCTGAGAAAGTCAGCCAGACAAAGAGGTAAAATCGTGACATGGTTAGTCATTTGTATTTTACCTGAATCAGTGAGGAAGGTACTTTCTGTCAGTTTTTACACTTCATACATAACTTTTATTCTACCATTTTCTGACAGAAGTTTGAGTTTGGGTATCTTGCCTATGTCTTCCAAATCAATCCTCTGAATCCCTAACCCAAAGTTTAATATCATCCATTATTCAACACCTTCAATAAGACTAACTTTAAAACTAGTAATCTCTCAGTAAAGCTGTGCAATTAATGCTGAAAGACCTCAAGTATGGAATAATACCAAATCGCACTCCCCATAGCCTTCCTCAGAGCATCCCAAAATACCAATAGCCTTCCCTGAAGTCTCTAGTTATCAGGTATTCTTTAAGATTTAATAGTAGATCCTGGCTGACCTGAGTGAGCACTTTGCATTAAAATGCAAAATATTTTTCCTGCAAATTTAACAGTGAACTCTGCATGAGCTCGCAGTGCACCCATTTTATGCCAGATTTGAACAATCAAAACGTACCCCCAATGCTGCTTGTTGCACTAATGAGCTTTGCCCGCATTACTTCATTCTATCATTTTTATCACTCTTTAATTTGTCCTCTAAATTATGGAGTGTTTTCTGTAAGTGCTGCTGCCCTGTAGCGCCCAGCCTGACCCAGTCAGTAGGGGTGATGGGGAGCACCCATCCTGGTGGCCCCAGCACCAACCACAGCCCCCACCCATGCCCCGCTCACCCCCGCTCCGGAAAGGGGCTTTAACACGCTGGAGTTTTCCTTTTCCTTGAGGATTAGGCTATGGCATGCCTTTGGACAAAGCTTTTGCTTTGGATGCCTTTACAGTCTTCATAGCTGCGGTAGTATATGTTTTATTTGAAAACATTGCATTTACTACAATGTAAAGAGGCCAGTATTGTTTAGCTGTGTTCACCGGTGTTCTTCCTTCCCTACTCTCTCTTTCCAACTGCTTTCCCAATGTCTTCCTAGAGTTATCCAGCATATACTAGGCTCACTTATTCCTCTTCGCACTAGATACAGCACAGTTATGTTTCTTCCCCCAAGCTCAGTGTCCTCAGAGGAGTATTTAGGTTAAGAGCAGTTTATTCCTGGCTGGAACTGCAGCAATTGTGCGTGGGTTCATAAGCCAGGATTCTCCTTTGCTTCAGGCAGCTGCTAAAAGCCAAGGTGATGTCTCCGATGGAGATGAAAGCGGAGAGGTGCAGCAGTGGGGTACGAAGCATCCCTGCCGCTGCGGCAAGGACGATCCCGGCAGCACAGACTGGTGTTTGGGGCATGGCGGCAGCACAGGGGGTGAATGATCCTATTAACAGACAGAAACGCATCTGGAAAAGTGGCCAAACGGTGCGAGAAACTTATAGCCCTCTGCTCAGCTGCCCTCACCAAACGTGGAAAAGAAAGGCTTGTGTGACAGCTGAGGCTGCCGGAGCCAGGAGCCTTCACCGAGCAGTGGAAAGCAAGAGGACGCTCAGGGTACGCCAGGAACTCAGTCACAGCTCTGTTACCTACTTTTTGGGCAGCTACACATGAGCGAGGTGCATTTCTCACCATGCCTCCATTTCTTACCATGCCTCCATTTCTCACCATGCCTCTGTTTCTCACCATACCTCCATTTCTCACCACACCACACCACACCACACCACACCACACCATACCATACCATACCACACCATACTCTACCCTACCCTACCATACCCTGCCTCCTGCCTGGGTCAGGGGTATTTCATGGGAAATGTTTGCACAGGTACCAGCCTGACCTTATCCTGGTCAGAGTTGCTTGGTGCTTAAACAGCAACGACAACAAATATTTAGAGTACATTTAGTCCTACAAGAATTCTCTCCTTGAAGAATGAGTCTTTTTGTTTACTTTTTAGGCAAGGTTTTTTGCAAAGAAATGCATTAATAACTGTTCCTATTTCAATTGTGTAGGAAATGAATATTTTCCTTGCAAGTAGAAGAGGATCCCTCTGACAAGTCTTTTTGCTGTGGCTATGCCCTCACCAAACAAACGGCTATGCAGCTGGCCGGGCATTACACAGTTATATAGTTAGTAAATATTGATATTTATTATGGATCTTTGGGTGGGAAAAATGAGTCAGGACCAAAAATACAGACCTAAGTCATGAATACAGTGGAATAGAGGGACCAGAGAGGGTTTTGGCAGTGAAATTAGACCTGCAACTCCAGTGGCTTCAAAGTAAGCAATACTGGAAAGGAGAGGGTTAAAAATATATATGGCTTTTAGCTTTGTTTGATAGCTCCAGAAAGGACTGGGTCACCTCTGTGGAGAGGCTTCAGCAATATGTCATAGCTAATGATGTCAGTGCTGAGAAAAAGGTGGCAGTTTAAGTGAGTATAATAGGGGTAAAACCTCTAACCTGCTGTGCAGCCTAAGTGCTCTTGCTAAACCAGCAGACAAAACAATTTCTGGGAGAGAAATTTCCTCAGTGCCCAGATCTGCCGGTGATTGCAGAGCTTCCCTGCTATTATCAACCCAAGAAAAACAAAACCATTTTGGGCTAAGTGCCTGAATAAAGGAAATTAGTAGAATGTCATCAGGTTGAGGAGACCTTAAATGCCGCAGTACCAGGGACCAGCTACAATACGAAATGCAAAACAACAGAGTACACAGCAGTCACCAGCCAGGGCTTATCCAACTCTGAAGCAAGCATCAGAAATAGTTGTAATAGCGATGGCTACAGACATGCCAACAAAGTGCAATCGAGGCACGAAGGGTGATCACCCACTGCACTGGAGCTGAGCCTGGATGCACAGCGTGGTTCCCCAAAGTCTGCCTGCGCTTTCTCTGCAGAGAACAGTCCCACGGTGCAAATAAGATGGTTGGTTTTCTCTACATGGCTCAAGGACAGGCTCCTTGGAAGCTGTAAGACACTGGGAAAGGCAGGGATGGAGCAGAGGTCACTGCAGACAGGCCCAAAATCTGTCTACCAAGACGACTGAGAGTTTTCAGCTGAGGGGTGGGAAACTGAGTCCATGCAGGGTGCTGGATAGTCCATGGGGCACAGCTGTCTAATTTGGGTGATAAACATCTACATTTTATCTGGATTCCTTTACAAATGGAGGAAGCACAATTTATAGTAAGGTTTGCTCTGGTCCCGCTGTTTTTGTAATTTCATGGTAGGATTATCAGAAACTGCTCGAAGAGATGAAGTTGCAGAAACTTCAGTGCTTTTAATCCCCATTTCTCTCACCAAAGGTACCACATATATGCTGTATATGCCAAACTCAGTGTATGCACTACTTGAGAGGGAACGTCTAGGAGAAATGGATTTAAACTGGTAAAGTATACAGTGCACCAGGGTTTCAGAAACAGTGACCAATATTTCGTGGTCCAGCCAGACCTAGTTTTGGTGGACTGACCTCACAACGGACAAGGCAGTGGGACAGGATGAAGCCTAAAATGTACAAAAGCAAAAGATGCGTTTGAAGGGGAAATAATCACTAAACGCCTGAAAATTCATTCATTCGACTGTAGGAAACTTGGTGCAGAGCTTCAGCCCAAACAGCTTCTCTATTCCCGGCGTTAATCACAGGGACGTGAAGAAAAAAAGGCGCTGGTGAAAGGTAGTTTTCTTCTCATCCTTACTGACAGCCCAGCCTAGCATGTCCTTTACCCAGAATAGAGAGCATTTTCCTCATTAATCTTCTAAAATCCTCTAAAATCTTCCTCTCCCCAAGTCTATTAGCAGTGGAGTCTGAGCACTGTGAGAAGACGAACACACGCGGTAAAGTGCGGTGTGATAGCAACAGCTCTCGCGCTCAGTACTCGGCAAGATGCCTTCCCATCAAAGCCCAACCTCTTCAGAAGCACCCCAGCTCTGACAAAATTTTTTGTGGGAAGATTTCTCAAATATATGGGAAAACTACTGGAGCGAGCTTCCAGAATAGCCAGGAGTTTAGGCACAAGGTTCCGAGCAGCGATGAAATTTCTGCTCTACCTAAATAGTGATCTCCTGTGCCCCTGGAGAGCATCCTAATCCCAGACTGCTGGCTGCTGTGGGCAGACCTACCCCAGGTTTTCAGCATTTTGACCCTGGAAAAACCCTCATGAGAAAGGTTCAGCCAGAATGGCAGAGGGTAATCTACCCGATCCAGAGTAGCAAATTAACCACTAATTTTATATTTTTTTTGCATATTGAAAGATTGCAGACACGAGATGATAGCCCTGACCCCAGACCACCAGCTCATCTGAGACAGGCTACTTCAGCCCCTTCCAAGCCAGAACAGAAATGAATAAAATTACACCAGTTTCGATAGCAGAGAATCCTTGTTTTCCAGCCAGCCTTCTCCTGTGGCACAAGTTTAATAAGAGATTCCTTGAAGACATTGCCATAGATAGGGGCATGGGATCCTTGTGCTTTGGTTACGGCCATGGGAGAGCTTAATTCATTACCAAATATTAAACAGTTCTCATAATTTTTTTCTGAGGTATCTTATATATAAAATGGATCTTATTGGTAATTACATCAGGGTGTCCGGAACAAAAATGAGTACTTAGTTTAGAAAAATTAAGTAGCATCTTTTTTATTTGTTTGAGGTGCCTCTGGTGGGAACTGTGATGAGAGCCCGGAGAGGGTTATTGCATACCTGGGCAGCTGGGTCACTTGTGTTTGTATATGGCTAATAAAAACAGTTATCTGGAAGCCAATTATATCAGTTTCCATATTATTATGTTGTGTAAAGAGCAAGGACGTAACACTGTTTCTCTCATCTTTCTGCTGTTTTCCATCTCTTTTAACAAGAGCATTACAGCAGATGCTGTCAAGAATTTTAATAAAACAAACTGCCTTTCTGACCATCTTTATCCATTTCTTCTTGTCTTTATAGGCTAGAAACATATTAGAAGGTCTAACTGAGGGAAATTACTCTTCTCTCCCCCTCCCTCCTCCCCAACCCTCTCTCTCAGTCGTTCTCCTGAGCACTGCATGCCGTGGAGTTTTTCCTCTTGCAGGAAACCCCAAAAGAAAGAAGAACTCCCCAATAAAACCTCACGGGACATACGTGGCTGCCTGGATACTTAGCCACGCTGACTGTTAGTCAATGCCCATCGCTCCCTCCTGCACGGAGCTCCAGAAGGGCCTGAGGTCACGGCAGAGCCCGTCCCCAGAGCCCTTTGGATGCTGACGAGAGGGTGATCACGAGCGGTGGCAGCCGATCCACCGGGCTGCGGTAAGCGAGGTGGTACGGCTAAAGAACATCCTTAGCGTGGGTACAGCCACGCTCCACCGCTGTCCTGAAAACAGGTTGGCCAGGTCACAGCATCACCCCAAGGGGTGATAATATAGGAGGTTTGTAATACTGAGTCACTGAGGACCAAAAAGAAAAAAGGAAAAAAAAAAAAAGGCAAACCAGGAAGTATGCCAATAACATGTAACCTGATTAAATGTTGCACAGCTGCTGCTAGCAATACAGAAAAGACATCATCTGTCTCCTGTCCTCAAACAGAGCATGGAGACTGCTGTACTCATGAAAATCCAATCATGTACAACAAAAGTAGGAGAGTTATTCCTCTCTGTGCGCGCCAGGGATTCACTGTTTGTCCTATTCCCTCTTCAGGTGACTCGAGGCAGGTCCTATCTCGTGACCTTTTGGACCTTGCACACATGCAGACCTCTGTCTGGCTTTAGAGGAGTTGTGAGGAAGGAGGAAAGCGTGGAGCGAGTCCGGCTGGAAGCTGCCCGCTCAATGGGGAGAGCTCAGACCAGATCACTTTAAGCCAGGTGTTTCTCCTGCTATGCCCTTCCCGCAATTTCTGAAGCTGATCAAATTGCCCGGGAACAAATCTTAGAAGATTTCAGTATCCAGCTCTGCCAAAACGCTCGCGTGGGCAAGTGTCAGTACTCAGAGACGACTGTTAAGTACAGGTGAGAGTCTGGTACAGGGACACCCTCACTTCAGGCTTGGGCAGAGGTGAGTTACCCGAGTTAACTCAGCAGCAAAGTCACAGAACTAGGGAGACCTACTGAAAAAAACTCAAAAAGTAAGTTTGAAGGCCAATTACTAAAAATGGAGTCAGCTGTTTGGAGTCTTGAATTACCTCTTTGCTTAAGATGGGACAATTAACTTCCCAGTCCCTGAACAAATGGGTGGAAACACCTTTTGTCCTGAAGAGTAAAAGCAGAAGAAGGTGTTGATCAGCTGCACCTGACCCACCAGGCAAAGCCCAGGTTGGAGGGGCTGCAGCTCCTCCAGGGAGCAGAGAGAAGAAAAGTATGGCAAAACTCAGGCTTTTGGTCTCTAACTCCGTCTGGAGATCTTAAAACCTTTGAAACAGGTATGTGCGGGTCTTCGTGTTTGGTTTTGTGCAAAAATATCTTGCTAGCGCTTCACTCTGTGCTGACTTGGTCTGTTTAGCAGCTTGCCTGCGTTAAGGTAGAGTTTGCCATATCTCTGGTGTTTTGTTTCACACTAGTTGTGTGTAGTTGTTTTCTCAGCGAGATGGAGAAGTGTAAGTACAATGTCCTGATCTGTTTTACTAGGGGTTATTTTTACTTTCCGTGATTAAGCTACTCAAGGATACTCGTTTCTCTTTTTTTATGGTGTGGTATTTTTTCTTGCATATTCTTCATAGAAAGACTTTGTGTAAGTGAGAGAGATTTGCAGTAGTGTGCTAGTTTGTGAATGGAAATAAGGTCACCTAATCATCTAAATAGTGGCATGTTCCTACAAAGTAGGCTTTTTTAGCGTCCCAGAGACGCTAACTGCCAGCACAGGTAGTTGTAGCTGTAAAACTGTGCCTGAAGTTCTTCGTGCCTTCGCTTCTCAAAGGGAGCTTGCCTCTTACCTAGAAGACTAGGCTATAAATTTGCCATGTACCTAGTTATAATCAACTTTGGAGTGCAGCCGTTGGTAAGAAGGAATAAAGGACTCTTTGAGCCAGACTTTCTGGTGTCGGTCCTCCGTAAGAGCGTTCCCTGTAAGTCTGCTCCTCACGGCGGGTCAGAAGGGCTCGGCTGCACCCAGGGGCAGGGCAGAATTAAGATGGTTTTTGTGTCTTGGTCTTCCTGAGCAAGCCCTGAGCAGCATCTAGCTGTCCTCAGGGCAGGGGTTTGCAGAAGGCAATCTGTGGCAATCTTCTGGAATAAACTCAGCCACGATTTTAAACAAAAGGAATGTTGTCTTGTAGTAACAACCAGCTAATACGGTTTCTTGAGGGAGAAGAAAAATTTGAATGCCATTTGGAAGAGCTGATATATTTTCATATACTCACAAGACAGAGACAAACATCCTTCTAATGAAAATTTTCTGTTCAAATACAAATAGTGCTTCATGCCCACACAATGCAAACACACAACTTTGTGTTTCAAGTCCCCTTGGGGATGCTGGCACCTTGTTCTGTGATGGAAATATTTGCTTCAACTGCAAGAAATTAATTTTAGGGTAGCTCATTATGCACCACAAACCTTTTTAATACTGATCATAAAGCTGGAAGAAAAGGACAAGAGACATGTCTCCTATTTGATTTGAAGCACTTAAGTTCTTATATATTATTTATAATTTTATCCTCAGCATGGAAGGTAACACTTGTAATACATGGTGATCAGTACCTCACCAGCATTTGAAAACTATAGCTGCATACATTGTTGTCTCTTATTTTTCTTTTTTACACAATAAAATGTGATATACAGTAGTTGCTAACTTCATATAGGTACTGATTTGGGACTTTTTAGTGTCATAAAACCTCTGAAGCAGAGACTCATGGAATGTGAAACACTGACATAGTGCCTCTGGAGCACCAAGGCAAAAGCTGGCTGATGAAGATGGGTTATTTGTGGTGATGTGGTGCCTGGAATCACAAACACTGCAGGGTTTAGTTGCACGCACACAAAAACTCCCTGAACTTGCAGAACTTTCTAAATGCTGGATGTGGGAGTAGTCTGACAATTCCCCTCTCCTTGGGGGGGGGGGGGAGGGGGGGAGAAAATAAAAGGAGGGGAGGAGGAAATGCTACCCCACAGCAGTAAATAGTCTGATTTTTAACTTGTAACGTTGATCTGAAAATGGTTCCAGTGTTGACAAAAGGACAACGAACTGTTATTTGAATAGGCTGCAGAGTGTTTGCATCTTGTTTGATCATTCAGATGCGTAAGTGCTGCAGTAAATTGTTAGCATTGAGCCTGACTGTGCAAAAGCTGTTGGAGGAGACCCTTTACACATGCAACAACTGTCCGAATCAAAGTATTCACCCAAAAAGCACTACGGGAATACACAATTTAACATAAAGAACTAGTGAAGCAGTTGCTTGCTTCTGGAACCACAGACTTCAAAAACTTTTTATGAAGTATTACATTTCCTTTAAAGCTCTGTCATACAGTGTAAATAAATGACAACATCAAAACTGAAACTCTTGCGAATCTTTGGATGCAAACCCCTAAGTTCAATATATGTTGTGATCTTGATTGTCTTTTTTAATCATTAAAATGAGCAACAGGGAGAAGTTTCTTTTTAGGACTGAAATTTTCCTGAAGATTTATGTTTATTGCTTTTACACTTTCAGCTGGTAGAAATTAGATTAGGCTCTCATTACCCACTTCATCTTTTAATATGCTGTAGAAAGTCATATGAAAGTGCCAAAATTAGCACTGTCATCCTCTGTGTTGTCTGTTTTACTGCAGCACAGAGCTGTGGTATACTCAAATAATATACCTGTGGTGTCTGTTACTAGCACAGTCTCCTGCTCTGTTTGACTCAGACCTCACATGCATACAAATTCATTATATACATTTTTCTCTTCCAAGAATGTATACATTTGGAGCATCAGCCATTTACAGACACATAGCATAAATAAAGCAGTGAATTTTTCTTCATTCTCTACCCCTTATGCTAATGAAAATTACTGAGGAAGGAAAAAAAAGCCCACAGAAAATGCAGTTCCCCCAGCATTATTCACATTGCAGTAGACAGCACAATTCTGTACTTACAGATCTTAACAGTGAAATGTCTCAGGATCTTTACAATTTTCTGCAGAACTGTTTCAAGCTCTCAGCAAGCCACAGTGTTCATCGAGGCAGAACGGAGCCGTATGGAAGGTCTATGCAGCTGGGAGATAATGGAACTGTTTTCCCAGCTGGGACTACAAGCCTTTTATCCACTGAGCATTGCGTGTCTCTTCACTGGTATTAACCGTGAAATACACTGCTTTCCCGTCGTACTCGTGCTAGGACTCACACAATTAGTGCTGGAATCGGCTAAAGAGCTACTACAGTTTTTGCATATTCCTATCTGGAGATCTTGAACGTATAAAAATTAGCTCTGCGTTGATCATCCTTCAAGAAAGCTGAGAGAGCGAAAGCGCAGCTGTCATACTAGTAGCATAAAAGATTAAATGTGCTCTTGCTATTCTTTTCGTACAAATATGAGCTCCTGTCAGGTAATCGGAAGCCTCTCTTCTTGAAAACTGGGTCAGTACTTGGTATTAGGTTTAGAACAGGAATGGAAATAATTTTGTTTAGTCCTGGGTCCCACAATTGCTTCCTGCGCTCCATAAGATTAAGCTCATAGGATGCGAGTTGACACTCAGGTTACATCCCAGCACTGACTGTCCTCTTGAAACATTTAACTACCCCTTCATATTTTACATATTATTTTTTTTTTTTAAAAAAACGAAGACTTGCTTGTCTAAAGTAGCACAGACATAAATCCTGATTACATATAAACTTCAAACCTTCTTAGATTACCATTTTTCCTCTTGGGACTGCTTCAGGAGAGATCAAATGCAAAGCTCAGAGAGGGGAATGCCTTTCTGTTTGTAAGCAAAAGTTATTTGTATTCACAGGGGATAGAAGTGGAAACAGCAGTTTTCAGAATGTTTCTGCCAAGAAAAGTGCAATTGTGTCACAGGCATTGCTTCACAACATTTTAATGTAATCTCGGTGTAAATCCATTAGTTTGTAATGAGATTAATTGCCTGCCTGTCTGAGCAACGGCAAGCGGAGAGGATGTGGAAGTCGGGTGGCAAAAGCACTCAGCGGCACGTGGATGCCTTTAGTAGACCAAAACAATAATTCAATCAACAAAAGAGGAGTGTGCTTTTTTTTTAGTTTGAATTTTTCCCACCTATAAACTGGGAGTGCATTCGTGCATCCCCTTATTTTCCAGCACAACAGCTGACTGCAGAGAACTTGCACCAGGAGTTTGGTGGCGTCTTCTCGACGGCTCTGCCGCGCTAACGATCATTTGGGGCCGCTTCCTCCCTCCCCCTGATGTGGTTTGGACGCGTTTTGGATGTGTTGAGGTGCGGTGGCTCATTGCCACGAGACCGAGCCTCGGTGCTGGCTGTCAGCCCACGCGGACGCGTTGCTGAGCGGCAGCGATGAGGTTGCTCTTACTTGAGGTGGCTGTTGAGTTGAGACACCCTTGAAGACAGCTGAAGTAACAGCAGCAGGAGAGAAGGTGAAGGTGATGTCCTTCCTAAGAGGAGAGGAGGACGTTTCTAGCGTCCATTGGCAGAGGAGGATGGCTCGCTGGACCCGACTGAAGCGATCTGGGTTCAACACAACCTCCTTGGAGGACTTCTCTTATGACCTTGGAAGCACCTCAGCTGTCCTGGTCTGCTCTTTGTTTGTAAAACGCGGACAACGGGGCTATGGGAACTCATGGGATGTGCGTAGAAGTGCCAAGCATCCTATGACAGCCCCATGGGACTGGTATGGTGAGCGCTCCCCTCCCATTTCAGAGCTCTTGTAGCTGTCCTCCTGATTAACATAAACAATTTTACGCTTCCATCGTGTGAGCTTCTCAAATGAGCTTTACCGACAATTAATTAAGCCTTGCAGCACCTTCTAAAGTAGGCAGGCATTATAATTAGCAGTTCTAATTTTAATTAGGAATAAAATTTGAAATGGAATTTTAGGTATTTCTCATTAAAATTTTCTTTTTAAATAATGTCAGTCCTTTTTTTAAGTTGTATCAAGGGTAAATAGACAGAGTTGTTTCAACAGACTAACCCAAGCTTCTCATTGCCAATTTTAAAAGTTTATTAAAAATCTAATCTTTTCTATGTCAAAACAAATGATTTTGCTTATGCATTGTTTGTCTAACAAGACTGTCTGGGAACAGAGTCTCAGTTGCTGGGGAAACTAATGCTGTTAAAACTTTCCTATTTCCAACTGGGAATGGAAACAGTTTGGAAATGTCCCCTCTAAAGGTAGACAATTCATTTCAGGATCTCATGTTTCCATTCAGGAAAGACTGTAACACTTAAACGTCTGAATTTTGAACTTCTGAATCTCTGAACTGTCTTTTTATTAAAATTTGTGAAGTTCTGATATAAATTTTCTGAACTATATTATACCCCATTAAAGATTATGCCTATACCTTTTAGAAATGACACAGGAAGTGATGATAAAATTGAATATCAAACCAGTCTGTTCCTAAAGGTCAAGATAAAACATTCAAATGTTACCAAAATGTTGTGGGTTTGCCCAATTTTCTTTCCAAACAAAATTTCATTGATGTTCATTTCTTTGTCAAACGTTTTGCTGTTTGAAAATTGCCATATTCTGGCAGAAAAAGCTGTCTAACAGTTGTTTGTGCTTTTAAAAAACCACAGAACCCTACTTAACATAGGTAACCTTATTGTGTTTCTGGCAGGCAAAAGCCTCTTAAACAAACCTTTTCAACCATTAAACCTTCTTGCTGCTCCGGTTTGGGTTTTGACAGTGTCAGAGCATGGGCAATTGCTGCTGTGTTATAAAGCGATCTGGGGTGAGGCTTGAGCACCACCAGCAGTCTAGGATGGGGCTCCAGTCACCCCGAAAGCTGTCCCTGGGTTATAGAGTGGCAAAAGTTTCCCTAGCTCAGAACGAACCTCACAAAGTCCTTGCGTACCTTTCAGGACATTGTTGTAGGCTAAAAATAACTTGAAGATAGGATCTGGTCTATAAACTAGACAGCGGTTAGAGCCTCGAGCATAAGCTGGAAGACAGAAGTGAATTAGCAGGAGTTGGGCCAAGGTGTTTTTTGCAAAAACTCTGCTGACGAAAGGCCTGGAAGATACTTACTCCTCCGTTTCTTCTGTAAAAATTGGAGATGCCTTCAAATGATACATGCGGGTTTTTGTAAGAGCTGTCACTATGCCTTCAAAAGGAGATAGAGCTTTCCAGCTTACTGCTGACTTCTTGTGGCTGTGTCAGTTTTTCTCTCTCTCCTTTAGACAGAGCAGATAAATCCAAGATGTCTTTAGCAACATTTTAAAGTGAATTAGATCAAGGGCTGATATGATCTAGACTCTTTCCGCTGCGCTCAAACGGCAACTTGTCCTTGAGCTAGTTCCTACGATCACAAAGGCAAAATTTAAGGCCCGAGATGAAACTCCTTTGAACAAAGGAATGCGATTGCATCCCACGAGGTGCTTTATTCAGGCAGTGCCACCTACTGCTTCGAAACTCATCTATTAAGCAACCTAAATTGCTATTTGGCATTTACGCTGTGCACAGGGTTTTGGTTACTCTCAAATCTTCGATCATCTTTATGAATCCATAGGCACTGCTCAAGTAAGATTGAAAGGGAATTTTGTAGGACTTAGTCAGTAATTGTTCCAGAGGCAAAACTCCCGGGCCTGAGTTACGAACTAAATAGGTTTGGGTGCAACAAGTGGCTCTACCGCAGTCATCCTGTGTGATGTTGCAGAAAGTCCCTACCTCAAGCTATTGCTCACGGCTTTTGTAAAACTTCACAGCATTTCTGTGTACTGCTGGCAGGTAATTACTTTTCAAATTATTGGCTGAGTTTCCTCTCAATCCTGTTAGATGTATTCTAAAATAAATTGCAACACACAGTAATTGCTAACTAAATGCTAAATGAATGCACCTTCGCAATTTTTTTGATACGGAAGTAAGCTATGTAATTATAAATTCATTCACCTTTGTATTGTGGAATTCCTGAAAGTCTTGTCGGAGACGGATATTGGAAAACATGGACGATGGAAACCTGAGAGCAAAAATTCATAATAATTCACTTGCATTATTGTAAAAATTAAAATGTACTGTGAAGTTAATTGAGTTACTGGACAAGGTGGGTAGTTGAACAGTGCACAGTGCAGGCTTTGGCGAGTGATCTGATCTTGCATAAAAAAGGCCTTGAAATAATGTAGAAATGATTGCCCCATATCTCATACAAATTCTAATATACATGTGGCCTTACAGGGTTATTTCTGCAGTCTTATGGAAAGAGGAAAGGAATTTGCTCTGGAAACAATGTTTACTTTTTTCTTTTTTTTTTTTTTTTTTTTGTTAAAAGAGGTTTTGTATTTTTAAATGTTTATTATGCTCTTACCATGCAACTGGAGAGAGCACATAGTCTCAACAGCATGTCTTCTCTGTGTGTTTTAGCACTGCGGGTCATGTGGAACAATGTGAACGCAGAAAAACTAATGTAATCTATAAGAAATACACCTTAATATAGAATAGCTATTTCTTCTGTAGTCTTTGTAGATTTTGTTTTACCTTGCGGGGAGAAGAAACTAAGAGAAAAGGGATCTGCAGGTTTAACATAATCTGTTTGAAGAGGGTGTGCATTTGGCTGTATTTCTGCTGAGTGTAAAAAGACACAATTAAAAGTATTGAGCTTATTGGTCTTTTTCACACTAGATCCATTGAATTAGACTGTTTCAGCCCTTGTTTGTATTCCACAAAACTCTTTCCTCTGTCTGAACTTCAGCCTCCTTTATCTAGTTCCTTTAGGTCTCAATTTTATAGTGACTGAACAGAGTTATGGACAACCCCAGTCTTAGACTCTGGACTTGGTAATGCTTTGATAAGACGGGGAGTAATTAGTTTCCACATGCACACAAGCACTCATGCACGCACATACGCACAAATAAACTAGAAAACAAGCCCTCTGAACTCTGGAGACTCTACCCGCCGCAAAGAGGATGAGAGAGGAAAAGCGTTCCGCGATACCGTTAGTTCTCGTGTTAAAGCACATTGATCTCCGTCTCTAGAATAAATGCGAAGGTTTAGTGGGTGTTAATCCTTGCAAAATGCGCTGCTTATTAATGATCACTCTAGCAAAGGTGACCTCTGGAGCCATGAATAATGCTCTGAGTAGAGCCAAAATGGTTCCTATGCTTTCATCCGATCTGCGTTATTCTCTGATGCCTTTTCACTTTTGCCACATGGCAATGGATTTGAAAACTTTTTGTCCTCTACAGACACCTGGTTCTGACTGGGAGTGGGAAATGCTCAAATCAATACCTGTAAGCTTATCTATAATGGAACTGGAAGCTCTTTAACCCCAGGACTGAAATGTCAGCCCTGATTGGAGGTAATTGGACAAGGAAATTTTAAAAGTATAAGCAAAAATAAGTATGAAGGCTTTTATTAAAGTTATTTTTGATACAGCTGATAGCGTTATTGAACGTGGTTTCTGTCTTGAAAGCGGAGTCAAGCGCAACCGCTGTTGAACAGCCTTTGCGATCAAGCCAATTACAGTATTCTTAGTGATACTTTTTAATGCCCTCAGAATGGCTTTGTGGCTAACTCTAGCATGATTTTCTATTCATAGCAATTTGGGGGGGCTTACTTATCTTTTTGTTTTCTTTAGGGTTTTGTCTGGGGTGTGGTTTTTTTGGTTTGGGGTTGGTTTGGGGTTTTTTATGTGTTTTGTTTTGTGTTTTTTTTGTGTGTGTTGTTCTTTTTTTAAAAAAAAAAAAAAGAAAAGAGCCATCTGAGAAAATGCCAGTTGTGTGTTTCCAGATTTTTAGGGTTATATTTGTGGTTGTGCCTTCCTGGATATGAAGTATCAGATAAGTGGGTCACTTTTCACATTGATTTTCCTTAAGGGAGAGAAAACTAGAAGAATGGAGTCTGGGAATTACAATGAACTTTCATTACTGCACCTCACAATTCTGCTAAATGGTCAGTGGATCAATGTCCACTGTCTGTGCTATGTGGAGAAGACTACAAAGACATCACTGGCTCTAAGTATAGGGTACTAGATGTCACATAATGGGTATCAGCTGGAAGTAGTCATTCAGCTGTGAGAGAGCGAGCTTGGAAAACTAGACTAAAATAGAATAATTCACAAAACCTCTCAATTTACAGAACTTAGTGTAGCTACACACCAAGTTGCTCCTTTCAAGCGTGGCTTTCTTTTATCTAATACTTGGCGTGCTGTTCGGAGGTCACGTTTTGCAAAAGTGCTTGCAGTTGCTACCTATTCCCTCTGCAGATGCATCTCTTTGGACTGACGTCTCCTGGTGGCACTGCCACTCTTTGTGACCCATGTTTCCCATCATTTTCATGAAGTTGCTGCAACTTCTGTAACACCAGCTAATGCCAATTGTTTTCAATGCATTTGTTTTCCCTTGTGTGTTCATGCTTCTACAAGTCCCCTGTGACTCTGGCATCATTACTTTTATTTTTGTAGGGAAAGCATAGTTTTTCTAAGATCTTTGGGAAGACAAAAAGTCAGTAGGTAACACTCCATGCTATGCAACAGACTCAAAAATCACTTCTGGTACTTCTTGTAGACCTTCTTAACTTTTTTTATCGTACATTTTATGTTTTCTATATTACATGTCATTATCGCAATGTTTGTAAGAAATGTCTGTTCTAATAATGAGTGCTAGTCCTTGAACTAATAAAGCGGGGGGAAGGATGGACAATTCCTGCCAACCTGCGTTAGGGCACCTGGCTCCATTTCTTCTTCAGCAGTTGTTCTGCAATCCTATTCCACTTCTGCTTCAGATTGCATGGGCGTTTCTTACACCAGGCAACAACATCTATTATGCGTTTTTGCCAGAAGTTCTTCCCACGTGTTCTGTTTTGTACCAATTTTACATTTGAAAAAACTCCACCCCTTTCTGGGGGGCTGAGAGCAGCTGGGAGAAGGAAGCTGGTTTTGACACCATGTGGCCTTCAATTTTTCCGCTTTTTTGGTAAAATTGCCATTCTAGTGCACAGTACTACTATAATTTAGTTCATGTGCAATGCTGTCAGCCCTGTCTACCTCACCTGAGACACCTAGCTGGGCTTTCTATGTCAAAACACTAGTGGCCCCCTCTACATCAAAATTAACAAATGAAAAAAAAGTGTGGAGAAAAAAATATGCCTGCAGAAGCTGAGAAGTCTTGGCTGTGGAGTTTTTCTGCTGACTTCATATGGACTCAGATCAAGTCTAGAATCCTTAACTTTCCACATTCCCTGAGAAAAATAAAATGTTGCTGTATAAGATGAGAATTACCTTTGAATAACTTGAAAATCCATTATTTTATCTTGGTTTTTAATGTGTTGGGGGGTGACTAATGCTTAGAATAAAAAAATTAAAGTCAAAAGTGCAAATATTAGAGCTAGTGAAAATAGTAAATTATTTTAAGCCGTGGCACTTATACTTGAATATCTAAATAATAAGGGCTTAATATCCATACAGAACAACCCACAGCTGTGCTGGAGAAGGCTCGGAGCCACAATCTCAGCTTCTCTCTAAGGCCCTGTCAATCTCCTTTTCTCAAACCATAGGGGTCTGACCAGCCCATTTAGTGCAAATAAGCATGAAAAAGAGAAAAGTGCTCAGAAATCTGCTGCGATGGGGTGGCACTCTGTGGATCTTCTTCTGTGCCAGGGGCACTGGGGGGCTTCAGGGGCTTTAGACAGAGGATGATGCAGGGACAACTGTGAAGTCTATGCGCGCATGGGTGGGCACAAAATTAAAAGGAGATTTTGTTGGCAACTTGAGCGGGTTGCTTATTCGAGTTCTGCAGTAAAGCTATATACCTATAATACCCATTTATAGATGTCGTTGCGTCTCCTCTTATTTTTATAGACAGCAGTATCGTGGAGTTCTTACTTTTGTAATTCTCTAACTTGCTCAAATATCTTGAGTGTAACAAGGTGAGCAGTAGGTGAAAAAACCAGTATGCCGGCTTGGATGCAAGTATGCGTGTGTAGTAGCCTTGTCTAGAGCTGGTTTCAGAGAAAGCTTTCAACTGTTGCCAGTCTTGAAACCTGAGTGGATCTGTCTTCTTGCGACTTGATGTGTACAACCGACACTTTGCCTGTCCCTCAGAAGTTCTGGCAATTAAGCCCTTATCCTAGAGATAGAAAACAAAATTGCATAGGAGTCTTCTATGTTACTTTTAATGCTAGTGTGTCCTACCTGTCAGTGAACCCAGTTTCTGTTGTCTAGGTATATCCAGTGTGTGACTTCCAATTTGTGTCTGTATTTGCTTTGCTATAGGTTAAAACCCAACACCCTCCCTCCCCCAAAGCAAAGCAAAAAAAACCCCTCACCCGTGATGATATTGTTAATTGACATTAGGAACCTGAAGGATGGTAATAATGCTTTGATTTCCAGGCTTTACAGACTAAAGTTTGCTGAAGAAGTGAAAATGATCTGTAACGATATGCATGAGTCGCAGCAAGGAAGGATCCATCACCAATAAGATATTCATCCAAGCATCTGCTTACCTGCTCTCCATCTGGAGCATGAGTGCAAGGAAGCAGATAATTGTTGATTACGGAGACACAGGTTAGAGAATGTTAGAAATGAATCAAACGGGGACATTAACGTAGATTCACTTGACCAGGTAAATGACTTATTATTATAGTTAATATTAGGGTATTAGGAATTAAAAATCTATATATCCTGCATCATAATCACAGTTCCCACAGAGGCAGAGGTAGATAAGAAGTGGATTAAAATCCGAACATTTATTTGCTTTTTCTACATCATTTTTGGATCCTTTAAAGAGTTTAGTCTCCCTTCTCAGCACATTTCAGCACTGGAGGAAAATGCTGAGTGTAAGCTTTAAAAATGTATCCATCTTATTCCAAAAGAAGAAAAGAAACTTCTTTTTATAAAGATGTATATTGTGGCAGTTCATATAAACTACCGACAGGTTAGACTGCACTGTGTTTACTGTTAGAAAAATACACCAAAAAGCCTTCAAGTACTACTGCTCCTTGTGCTACCTCCTTATTACTCTGGTTCCTTCGTTTTAGGCTTGGCGTTGATGTCAGTGGTGTTGGATCAGTGTAAAGGAATAATTTAACCAGGTCTATATGTTTATCCAGGCAGCCGGTTTCCCCAGGGCTCACCAGGCCAATGTTTGAGCATCTCTAGCTTTAACACCATTTGATCTAATTGGAAATATAAACAGTAGAGAGTCCGTGCTAGAACGCTTGCTGTTATATTAGGTCTTCCTTTTGGTAACTAGTATATAAACCCCACTTATTACAAACGTGTATGTGAGAATAGTGGATGGAATTTTATAGATCTGGTTTTACGGCAGAAAATGTAGTTATTTGGGGATCTCAGAAGCTGTAAACTTGTACCTAGGTTTTTACAGTACCGAGTAAGCTTAGGTGAATTAAAGCATAACATTTTTCTGCATCCTGCTTTGGATTATGTTTGAAGACATTTTTCATTTGGATTATTATTTTTTAATTTCAAATGACAAACAGAAAATATTCCTCTTTCTAGTTGTAGATAAAATTAATGAGAGGAATGTAATATTCAGACAGGGATTGTTTATATAAAGTCACTTGCTAGATGATTTGTATAGAAATATCCTCGTGTTTTGACACACTGATTTCTTGTTTTCTGACAGTGGTATAATTTGCTTTAAGAATTGTTTCAGTCGTTTCCAAAATACTACTTATGCAGCATTGGATAGAAATAATTGAATTTTGTAAAGTTATACCAACTGTTATTATGAGGAAAAAGAGATCTCTTTATGTAATCCCATCAACTTCCCCCTCAAAGATCAGCTTAATTAAAACTACACTCTCCTAAAACAGACCATCGCTTATGATTATTATGAAGATGTGCAGGTTAGTTTTTGTATCGCACACGATAATTTCTTTTTGCTGTTGCCTTGTAGAATTGTAATAAGAGGTACTGTAATCACGAATCAGTCTGGCTTTCCATTTTAAAGCCCTAATATATTTCAGGGGTGCCTATAAGCCTGCAAGGATAAATCTTGCAAAGGCGAGAGCTTAGCGAAAGGCAAAGCTCAGCTCAGGAAGGGTTTTATTTGCTCCGAGTCTTCCTAATATGGTAGGGAAAACCTACAGGAAGTTTGCTATGGATGTCAACTGGCACCATGTTTGTTCTCCTGTTTAAAGATATTTACAGACTCAGCAGGGCTGATACAAATAGATAACAAACATTACAAAGAGCAGTACACGGTGAGACAGTTTTCGCTTTACTGGACTTAGATACTATCATATTTTTAGAAAGTTCTTGAACAATCTGATTTTTGTGGACTCCTTAAAACAACAGGATTTAGCCCATTCTCAAAATATGCCCATATTCAAATGGTTCCCAGCAGTTTAACGCTCCATCACTCTTCCCATAACACAGTCATTTGTGTAAATCTTTGTATGGATAGTCCTTTCCACTATCCAAATCTTTATGCATCTTTCAACTGTGCAATGGATTTTATCAGACTATTAAAAATAAATTATGCAGGCTTCGTGCCACACAATCAAATCTCTGCTTGTTAAGCATTTAGTGCCAGTGATCAAACCCCCTAAATGTCAGAAAGGTGATAGCCTAGCTGTGTTACCTGCATGAAATAAGGGCTTGTCCTGTGGACAGCTGTGCATTTTCACATACAGAACTGTTCTGAATAAAACAATTAGGGGAAACATTCACTCAAATTGTGGTGCTTCTTCCATAAAACTGCAGTTGCAACTATTGCGCAAAATGCGTGTGAGGAAACGAAGGGCATTTGGTCCTTTTATAGGATATTTTCTATTCCCCAGCTTGATTCTAGACCCTTCCTTTTGGTTTCAACATTGAGCACTGAAACCCAAAGAGATTCACATCCTTGAACGGTTTGCCTTCAGCCTATGTTACTGCTATTTGAAAACGTTGTTCCTCAGATTTCTACATGATTTCATGAAATTTTACAATTCGAGCAAGTCAGCCCTGCACCTGGTCTACTGAATAAATGTTGCAACTTCAACATGAAATGACACAAAGCAGTATCACCCACGCTTAAACACAATGTTGATTTAACTTATACCAATGCAACTAAACCTTGACAAAATCTCCCAGCTCCCCAGTCTACTTCTACAAGAAAAGACAAGAATGATTTACCAAGATCACTTTCCACTTAAAGATCTATATATTACGTTTAGTTGTACCCATTCCCTTAATGCCATTTGTTTCAACTTGCTTATGGCAATTGTTGCACCATTTTTTCTCATCTTGGTGCATAAACTGTATTGAAAAAGCAAACATCTCAAATTAACTTCCCACTAGCTCATTTTAATTTTGCCTTGTGCTGTGAGAAGGCTGATAACCTAAATCAGCCTGATTACTATTTCAGCTGGTAAACAGCATATATTATCCTCTACATATTGCTGTTAATAGCTTGTGCATAACCCTTGAGGCTCTGTGTATTCTTCTAAAATTATTAATACTACCCCTGTTGAAGCAAGAGGAGATGTCTAAAGGTACCAGGAAGAGGTAGAACAGGAGTGGGCACTGTACAGCCCAGGAACCAAAATCGTCACTGAGAACACCTCAGACTCCTCTAATTTTACTCGGGGCAGTGGGGGAAATGATGACTCAGGCTATCATTGGGTAGATTTCCTTACTTAAACTCTTCATTTGCACTTTCTGATGTTTGTGAAGAATGAAATGAAGAAGTATAAGAGTAAAATTATTTCGGGAAAGAGTGTGTGGTGGTTGTGACCTTTCACTAGCAAATTGGTTTTTAAACAAAGAGACTAGTAGCACAGTTTTGGGCATGGTATGGGAAGGGCAAAGAAATGTTAGGAGTAGTAGCAGTGGTCGCACATGCAGGAGGAGGAACAAAGTTTTCCAAAGATGCAGGTAAGAAAAACCCTCGGAGGTCACAAATCTCCAAGGCTGCCCTGGCTGCAATAGCGAACTGGTGCAATCCCCACCAGCAACTCCCTCGCCCAGTTTCTCCTGTTCCGCCTTGCTCCAGCCATACTTCTGTAAATCACTGGCAGAGGATGTGCCAGATCCCCTTACAGAGACTTGTGTGCATAAAAGATAAACCATCTATTATTACCACCAGTAATGGATTTACTCCTTTATCTCTAGTAATAAATGTCTGTAATTTGGATCTGTGGTTGAAACCTTGTTCTGGAAAAGGTCAGTGTTGTGGAGGTCATTGCTGTCACAACAAAGGGAGTCCTGGTGTGGAGTCTTTAGCTAGTATTGATGAGTATGTCTTCTGTTGCCTTGATGACTGCAAGGGAATTGCCACAGATTTGCACCAAAACAGCGTGCCCTTCGTGCACTGGAAGCGGTATGTCTCTCGGCTACTCAAACTTCCTCTGACACTAATAGAAAATTAGAACCAAATAGCTGAAAGTGGAATTTAATCTATTATTCTCAACACTGCTGAGGACAGAAATGGCGTTGCTGCTGTTCAGTGTTGGGGAGAAAAAGGCAAAGTGAAAAACCCGGTTTGACTGACAGTAATGATGGGCTAGAGAACAATCAGTTGTTTGCAAGAACTGGTAATACTGGTGTAGAAGATGTTGGGCTATTCACAACAACCTGGAATATGAATTGACAAAAGGAGGGAGGAAATGTGTGCCTGTATTATTGCTGCGTTCATGGAATTAGATTCATTATCCTCCTCTGGCTTCTGAGGAACAAGTCTGTTTAAACATCAGACCTGTGTCCAGGTCAGCGATTAGCACCAGGCAGGAGTAAAGACTGTAGAGCAGCTCATTAAGGATGCGCGATGGAGTCTTTTGTGAGTACAGTGTGCGACAGATCTGCAGCTGCAGCTAAACAAAGAGGATGTTTACATAGGGAGTCACATTGTTCGTGAAGTGCTTGTCATGAATAGGTTTTATCATTCTCAATCCCACAGGAGAAAAAAGCCCCCAAATGTGTCTATTGACTCTGGTGTGAAAAGCGTGTTGTTTGAAATCAAATTCATCTGGCTTGATTTCCAACCAGCTGAGTTACGTCTGCCACAGGACTGGACAAGGATGGCTTTTCCTCTTTCATGAGCTCCAGATCTCAGGTTGTCAGGAGCTGGCCTGGTCCCCAGAATAAAATATGCCACTCGAGGTAATTTGCTTTAGGTCAAGCTGTCTGCAGGTTTTATGGAGTAATCCAGCTGCAGGACATCAAAAGCATTGGGAACCTGGCAGTGCTTGCTTGCTTCTGCCACGAGCACCGGAGGAATGCTGGGTGAGGAGCGATGGTTGTCAGCTGCAATGGGAAACCCCTTGGTGACCAGGTCTCCTGGCCTTGGGGACCGTCCCGCTGCCAGCTGGGCCATTTGCATCCTGGTGACTTCTTGGGAAAATGAAACGAGACTGCCAGGGGGTCCCTGGATGCCCAGGACCTGACCTTACTTATGTCACTGACAAGTCTGATGAATCGAAAGGTTTCAAGGTCAAAATACTGAATAAAAATCCTAACTGCATGACTCATACCGCCTACGTTTTTCAAATCTCAGATCAGTGCCTTTCGGGCTCATTGATAATGCTGTGGTCTTAGAGAGGTCAAGACTACTTGTGAAACGTTGAGTAATAAGTTGATTAGTTGCCTGATTAGATGTGAGGTTTAGATGTGGATTATATTTAAGTATCAGCAGTAGTTAAGAGAAATTTATAGCACGTACTAAGTATCTCGGTCATAGTATCTAATGATATTTCAGCAATAAAACCTTCCTTTCAGGTGATAGTCCTCACCATTATAACAAAAGTTTAATCAAAGGATTAAAGACTCTTTCTTTTTGGTTTACAATCTTCAATTCTTTTTCCCTCTGGAAAGCTTAACAAGAACTGCAAGAAGTATAAATCTTAAGAAAGGAAATTAAGCTCCAGTTTTAATTCCAATAAAATTACTGAAAGCATTCCACATACTTTATATATAAGCGCATCAAAACACCTTGTAAGTGTATTTATCTTCGTAACACACCTATGAAATAGGGAACTGCTGCAGTATCAGTTTTACAGCAGAAACCTGGCCCACAGAGTGGCCAGGGGCTGGTTTCACAGAAAGACCCTGACATGTCTCTTCTCTGCCCAGAACTGTTATGCTTCCCACCACCACCAGATCCTGACATCACTTAAAGTCCATGGGTAGCTCAGAGATTAGTGTTAAAATTTTCCTATGCCTACAGGTCTGCTTATACCTCTGAAAATTAAGATTAATCAGCGTTCAGGTTATAGGTGTCCATCTGCTCGTCCTGCCTGTGTGGTCGAACAAAGTGCACAAAACAAGAGGAAAGGATTTGGAGCAATTAAAGCTCCTCTTTAATAATGTTCAGAGAAACTAAGCCATGTTCCTTTCCATACAAACCTTCTGACAGCTACTTGAAACTAGTGCACCATAGCATTAGTCAGGCGTCTGGAAATCCTGGGCAAAAGTAGAATAGTGCAAGTTCTGCCCGGAGAACCAGGTTGTTTCCTGGTTGCTGGACACCCGTAACATCAGCCAAGCTTGTAAAAGAGCTCTGTGGGAGAAGCAAAACATAAATTTGAATCTTCTGCAGAATGGCTTGTTCCTTAATCTCTGAGCTGTCCTTCCTTTCCAATCAAACCCGAAGTGTGCTTTAAACTCAAGCATCCCTAACCAGAGCCACCACCCTGGAGAAGACCACTTACAAAGTCAGGGGATGTATTGCCTGGGGAAGGACCCTGGGTCCAGGTCTTTAGGAGGCTTTTTTTTTCTCTTTTTTTTTTTTTTTTCCCTAAAATGACAAGGGCAAAGCATAACCAGGCAAGGAACCACCAACATTCAACCACCCGTTGAATGTTTTCCCATAGTGGTTTGGGAGAGCTAAAGTCACAATATCCAATTCATGTGTCTGCTGTGAGCCCAGTGATTATTTCCTCCTACATAAAAACTAGGAGCTGCTTAAAATGCTTGATGAATAGTGAACAAAATACAGAGTGAAAGTTATAAGAGGTTACCAGTAAACAAATTCCTATAGACGTTCAAGAGTTGATTTAGGTACAATCTTGTTTTTACTCTAGCTAAGCATCATTTCCCTCTCAATAATGTTAAATAATGTATATGTACATCAAAATGTCTATTGCAATGTGGAATACCCATCTTGTTAGTGTAAATGGTGCACAGTGCTGATTTTTGAGGACCCTGGTAGATGAAAATCCATTTCAATTCTTTTACTGCAGATCTAAATTTCCCTTTTTATTATTGTTGTATCATATAACTTCGTCACTTACAACTAAGTGCTATGGTACACAATAGGAGATGCATTCTTCCGTACCTGAAATTATAAATGCCACCTATAGTTGGGTGGGGGTTTTTATTTTATTTCTGCTACAGGTTTTTTTCTATATACATAATTCATAGCTTCAAATACAGTCACTGAAAATTTTTGCAATAGCATTTAATCCCTTCTATATCTTAAAGGAGATGTTTGATCTTTAGAAGGATTTGTTTCTTGAGATGTCTAGAGCGGTATTTAATTATTTCTGTTTAAAATCAAGCAAACTTCATAGACAACATTTTTTGTTAACCTCAGTGGATTTGCTTTTAATAGCATAAAAGAAGTGTGGCTCACGATAAGACTCTAAAATTCTTCTATTTTAATCCTTTTCTGACCTGCTTGTTTTCTGTAATCTTTGGTAAACTGTACAAAAAAAAAAAAACCCAAATGCTTCCTCAGTTTCTTCATCTGTAATATAGTAAAAAAATTCTTTCTACCCAGATTACAGTGATTTTTGATCCATATCCTCCCAGTTATCTATGTTTCTGATTGCCATTCATGTCAGCAGTAACAAGAAATATTTAAATGTTTGAAGATCCAACCTGTTTTGTGTTAGATTAAAGGCAATATATTATGCGGACCACGGTTTATCCATCACTTACTATGTGCAATTATAATTTTAAAATATCCAAATTCATCAAACAATTTATGCATGAATTAAGGATGAGAATATGCTGATTTCTGCTGTCATAATTGAACACCCGCCCTGGAAAATGAGGAGTTCATTGACTCCTTTCAGTGAAATCCCAGCTCCGTTGACACTGTAGGCAAATTTTCTCCCTGTGTATATTTAGGTTGAAATTGTCTCTTTGTGGTGGAAAAAACCCCAACCCTCCTCACTTATTGATGGTCCTTGAATCACAATGACACCAATCATCTTAAAAATCTTGCCTCCTGCCTTTTTAAAATAAGTGATAAATACCAATGTAGTGATCGTAGATGCCATTATCAGTTTAAGTGCATGTGAGAACAAAACCAGAATAATGTGACTTGGGGTTGGTTCATTATAATCTTTCCTTTGTAACATTTTGTTTGGTTCTTTTTCATATTATTCCTAGTAATTAGAATATAAACAGGTACAATACATTCCAAAAATCCAATTTTTGAGGACCTCAAAAGCAGCTTCTTTCTCCCTGCTTACTCATTTCTCTTCAATAAACCTTCCCAAAAAAAGTATTCAAACAGACCAAAAAATCAGTAGCATTTTATTTCAAACAAAGGAAGAAAACAAAACCAGGCTGAAAGTGTGGATTTCCTTCTGTTTCCCGTCTTCCTTTGTTTTGCTTTAGCTCTTTAAATGCACCCTTTCCCTGGGGGGGGTGGAAATCTATATTGTCCAATTGTCTTTCCATTAAAATCTGCAACAAACTCCTACAGCTTTATAGAGGAGCAAGATCAAGGTAGGAATATTTGTTCACGTATTGATCACTCCTGCAGGATATCATGCGTTTTCTCGGGGTTGATAACCTACCATCGCCTTCTGATCTGGCGATTTCTACTCCCTGAACGTTGTACGGCAGCAGGAGATTGCTGCTTTTTGTCTATGTAATTGCTTTGAAGATTTAGGTCTAGATTTTAATCTCAGAAGGGCAATATATCTTAGTGAATCTCAGAAGAAGAAAAAAATGTTGCTAATGGGTATGCAGGCAGCATTGCAGCAGCATTTCCCATGTAACAAACAATGCACGACACGTACCTGAGATTAGGATCTGGCAGCTGTGAAATTTAGAGGGAAAACCCCTCAGCAAGCTCATACGAATTTCACTGCCGTTGGTCATAATCTGCCATATAGTAATCTCAATAATTCTTAATCTACTCAGGGGTCTATAAGCCCTTTCACATCTAAGTCCAGGTTATACACTTGAAAGAACACATATCTTTCTTCCTCCCCCAAAGAACTGCAGAATTATTATCCTTTCCTTAAACTGCAACACATTAATCACAGAGCCCATATCTGAAGTTTTAATCCCAGTTTGGTGGGGGTTTTTTTTGCCATTTACTTAGATTTAGCCATGGTCAGAAGTCAACATTGCTTGGCCCTGAGTGCATCAGTGAGAGCTTGTCCTGCTATGTTTATTTACTGGGAATGTATGTACAGTCCTTACACACAGCTTCACTCATAGGGATTTTTATTTTTTTTTTTTACTATTTGTATTGTAGCAGTGCTCAAAGACAGTAAACAAAAGCAGGGCTGCATTGAGCAAGGCATGATCTGACGTACACATGCACAGCAAAGGGCAGCTCCTACCTTCGTGAGTTTAAACCCCCAGGAGCTGAGAAAAACCAGACGTGAGAGGTGACGGTAATATCCCACATCGCGGCAGAACTGAGGCACGAAGATCACGTGCAAAGATGCACTTCAGGAGTCTGAGGGGAAATGGCACTAGTAGGGAAAACCCCTTAAAATGGCAATTATGACTCCTCAGAAACAGGATATCTGCCTTCCCCCCCCAAGTTTAGATAGTGTAATAACTTTGAAGTCACCAGCAAGATTTGTGAACCTGCATTTGAATTCAGTTTCAGGTCAGAATTTTTTTGCTCTTACAGTCATTACACAGAAAACTACTTTTCTTGGAGTGCTTATTACTCCCATGATCTGTCAACTAAATACACTCCCTTGTCTTTTCTATTGATTACTGATTCAATCCATTTTATGTGTTCTGGGTAATATGCTCCTAATGACCTGCCTGGGCTGAGGTGAAATCCCTTGGGGGGTATCAGGGTTGTGGTTCTTTACTGCAACTTAGCACAATTTGTTCTGTGCCCCCCCCCCCCCCCCAAAAAAAAAAAAAAAAAAATTATATTGCTTATAGATAGGTGTAATTTCAAGTGGAATTTCAGCTCTAGCTTTGGCATGTTGAAGAGAGAGAGATGTTGCATAGGAAATGGATGTTATTGCTTTCCTATCATGTTTGGGTTTCTTCTGTCTTGCCTTATTTGGCTCTGTGTCCGTATACAATATAATTATCACCAATATGGTTAAAGCAGATAGCACAGCTAAAGTTGAGGCCCTTTTTGCCAGCTTTCACATATTTCAGTCGTCCTGATAAGAACACCAAATATTCCATCTCTGTGGCTGTGCTTCACGTGGAAGGATGCACCAACAGCATCACCGAAGTCTTCAAGACGAGCAAACCTCTTAGTTGTGTTTGGTCCTGTGACCAAATTCTCCCATGATATCATATTGCGTATAGAACTGGGATCCTAATGAAAAAACGAGGTTTCACGCAGCCCACAATGTTAACAAGCCTGAAGAAATTTGATGAAAAAGTTTGGATGCTTTGTACAAATACTAAAGGGCTGGGGTTTTTTCCCAATTGTTGCTGCTGAAGACAGAGCATGTTTGAAGATCTGAAACTTTTCATTTGAAGGAAAAGTTGCCGCCTTGTTCTTTTCCTCATGCTGTGTTGACATGTTTTCATCAGCTACATCATGTTACCTCTTCTACATTAAAGGCTAATCACAGACTTGGAGTCTGCAGTTACCAGCTACAAATAGAAAGATTTCTCCCTGTGAGACCACAGCATTCCTCAAGCAATTTTCCACCTTTATGCAGGGTTTTTTGTTTTGTTTCATCAGGGTTTTTTTTTGTTTCTTACCATCTGCCTTGCAATTAAGTTATTTAAAAGCACCCACATCAAAGAAGTGTTCTGGTTCTCTACAAATAGACCTCACTACTGCACTGCAGAAGTGACAAAAATAATCTACCCACTTCCATAGCTTGTAATGATGAAATAAATATTTTTCCCTGGTATTATTTTATTGACTGTTACAAAACCAAATCACAAAAAAGACGTATTTTCTAAATCTGTCTAAATAAATCAATTCTTCACTGAAGAAAACCTAGTTAGACAATGAAAATCTAACCAGCAGCATCTATATTCTTTGAAAGTCTTTTTATGCATACATAAATGATATAAAATTCATTGGTAATTTTTATTTTTCTTGTGTTTTTCCAACTTTTTATTGAATTCATTGCCTCTATTAAAACCATGATGATATGATCCTATGCCTATATTACATTTATATTTATTTTTTATGGAAAAAGGTATGTGTGGGTTTAATGTTATTTCTAGTCTTCAGGTTTTATGGAGTGTGGAGAACAGGTAAATTTGAAGAAAGGGATGGGAGATTAAGGTTGAAGAGCAAACTTAAGAATGCTGAGACAGCTAGTACTTCACATTAATTGTTACTGTAAGAGTGTTGTAGGGATGAGCTCTTCAAAGGATACAGTATTTAAACAACAAGGTTATACTGAATGTAAAAACAAAGGAGGAAAAAAGCATGGATTAGAGAAGCTGTTTAAAATAAGTGGCAGCTCTGGCATTTTTCCCACTTCATAGAATCACAGAAAGTTTTGGGTTGGAAGGGACCTTAAAGTTCATCGAGCTCCACCCCCCTGCCATGGTCAGGGACACCTTCCACTGGACCCGGTTGCTCAAAGCCCCATCCAACCTGGCCTTGAACACTGCCAGGGATGGGGCAGCCACAGCTTCTCTGGGAAACCTGTTCCTGTGTCTCACCACCCTCACAGGGAAGAACTTCTTTCTTACATCCAATCTAAATCGTCCCTCTTTCAGTTTAAAGCCATTACCCCTTGTCCTATCCCAAGCTCCTTGTTCATCCATGCAGGCCTCCTGGCGTTTTTGTGTGATTCCCTCTGTTGGGATGCATTGCTCCTGAGCTTGGAGGAGGTGGTCCTTGAATATTAACCAGCTCTTGTGGGCCCCTCTTCCCTCCAGGGCTTTGTCCCATGGTACTCTACCAAGCAGACCCCTGAAGAGGCCAAAGTCTGCTCTCCTGAAGTCCAGGGTAGCGAGCTTGCTGCGCGCCTTCCTCGCTGCCCTAAGGATCTTGAACTCCACCGTTTCATGGTCACTGCAGCCAAGGCTGCCCTTGAGCTTCACGTTCCCCACCCGCCCCTTCTCGTTGGCGAGAGCAAGGTCCAGCATAGCACTTCTCCTTGTTGGGTCATCCATCACTTGGAGAAGGAAGCTGTCATCAGTGCACTCCAGGAACCTCCGGGATTGCTTATGTCCCACTGCCTTGTCCCTCCAACAGACATCGGGGTGGTCGAGGTCCCCCATGAGGAGCAGGGCTTGTGAGGCTGCTCCTGTCTGTCTGTAGAGGCCTCATCTGCTCGGTCTTCCTGGTCGGGTGGTCTGTAGCAGACCCCCACTATAATGTCACCCGTCCCTGCCCTCCCTTCAATCCCGACCCATCCCAGCTTGAGGTGGGCTCCTGGTCCATCCCCAGGCAGAGCTCCAGGCCCTCCAGCTGGTCACTGACATAGGAGGTGACACCCCCTCCTCGTCTCCCCTGCCTGTCCCTCCGGAAGAGCCTGTATCCTTCCATTCCAACACTCCCGCCACAGGAGCCATCCCACCACGTCTCCGTGATGCCAGTGAGATCACGACCCTGCAGGCGTGCGCCCATCTCGGCTCCTCTTGTGTGTTCCCCACGCTACGTGTGTTTGCGTAGAGGCATTTAAGTTGGGCCCCGATGAAGGTGACTTACTGGCTGGAGTGGCTGGAATTCCTTTGGGCTGCTCTTCGGGTGCTCTCCTGACCTGCGATCATTCTCCAGGTTCTGGGCTTCTGTTGCTGGCACTGGCATCAAACTGGTAGGAGTGGGATGGATTGAGGTTCCCCTCCCCTGGAACTTTTCACTATCTAATAATAACTGCAAAGAAAGGGAGAAAGAATGTGAAACACTTAAAAGACAATTTCTATCAGAGGGAATATAGTTATAGTGGAATGAAAAGCCACGGAGGAACAAGAAATGTGTAAAATCTAACGTCTCAGGAGAAATACTTGCAAAGGTGAAAACGTGCAGGTAGTTTCCATGACGTGACAACAAACAACCTGTATAAAAAGTGACCAGAACTTGCAAGTAATTTGAGGTAACATTTTATTTCCCAGATGGGCGATTACCTCTGTGTTGCTTTGAGTGACCTCCCTAAACCATCTGAAACCAAGCTGAGAATGTGATTTTCTGTTGTCTTCCTCGCTGTCCTCTGCTGTCAACTTAGAAAGAAAGTAAACTAACCAGGGTGTGTTTGCTTTATTCAGAGAGTAATGTTTTCCTTTTGGCATATTATGTTTTATTTCAGCAGTTAATTGTCCAAATTATTAAGAAAAAAGCCAGGAATTTTGCAAATTCCAATTCTTTCATTAGAGCCTGATGAGTAGACTGAACAAGGCTTTTCCAGCTCCCCTGCGACAGAGGCACAGAGCCGAGCAGGGGATTGTTTTAAACCTGATATTCAAACGTTAGGTGGTCCCTAAGGATTTCAGATCAGATCTGTTTGTAGGCCGTTCTTAAAGTGGGTTTGAGCTGAGACGAGAGAGGTAAACCCAAAAAATGTTTGCTGTCCTCTTCCTGTACGCTGCAGTATACCTCAAGTGAATGACAACACCATTTCCTTCCGCTTTGAGATTTGTTTTGGAGCTTTAGTCTTCCTTTGTTTTCCAATTTGAAAAGTCCCTGGCTGCATTCGCACAAAACTCCCCAGAATTTGCCCTGATTTATCTAAAGGAGTAAAGGAATTGTTTTCCTACAATCTCTTTTTCCTACCCAGCAATTAAAATTTCTGCTATGCTTCTGCAAGGCAAGTGCAGGGGCTTTCTGAGCCTGACAGCAAAACTTTATTTAAAAGTCCTAAACTTCCTAGATATTTAGCTGCTTGGTTTTTTTATCTATACATTTCAGAAAACTTCAGCTGTCTCCTGTACCCCCCAGGTGTGAAGTCAGTGATCTGCAAGGCATAGTCAGTGCTCAGCAATACCCCCATCCCTCTCCCTGCTCCTGGGATCAAGACCTGGGATGACAAAATACATCCAGCAGTTACCACCGTGTCTGTCCCTTGTAGAAGTCACTTTTTTTTTTTTTTTTTTTTTTACCTTTGCAGTATGCTGAACAGAGGTCAGTCAGCATATGGAAATTCAGCGTGCGGTGTTGGGAGTGATGTGCAGCTTTAACCAGCTAGCGTGGATGGTCCGTTATGATCTAACCCAGTTGGAATCGCCATTCCTGGGGATTCAACTCAATTTTAGATTTTTGTATTTCTGTGGAGATTTGACATGAGTACTACAGAAAGGTTTATCACCTCTGAAGCAATTGGAACAGAGGATTTGTAATTTATTACCAGCTTCACCTTGTTGTACTTTTCCCCTTTTTGCTTTCATTCCAGTGATTGAAAGTAACCAAATTTCAATTAATTGTCAAGTTTTGAGAGAATTAGGCTAAGTATTTTCAAAGCGATGTCAGAGAGAAACATCTCGGCTATGGCAATCACTTTGTTGCTGTGTGGTGGTTGTCTTAGAAACTTCCTTAAGATGAAACTTTCGTGCAAATGAAGGAACTCGGTTTTTGAAGAGCTCTGTAAAAGGAAAGATCAGAGGTGTCGTCTCTGTGCTCTTCTCATCTAATGTCACTTCACAATGAATTTGTTTTCACACATTATTTTCCTTTGGATTTCTCCTTTGTACTCCAGGCCTGATCCAAAGCTTATTTCAGTCAGTAGAAAGATTTCTACCGATTTCAAGGGAATTTGTCTCCGTACGAAGGAAAAGGTGTCAAAGGGTCCCTCCTGTTAGTACTGGTGGCCATCAGGCTGCCAGGAATCGTGTCCTGCCCCATCAGCCTGCCAGGCTGACTCACGCTGAATTATACTCCCTCCTCTTCTCTGAGCTTGCTGCTTCTTCAGGAGATGTCTCTATTTTGCAGTTTCCATCCCCAAAACAATGCTTTTGACTTTCAGCTTCGTGATATTTCATCTGTCTCAAATTGCATCAGGTAAAAAAATCCCTTATCTACTCATTGTTAAATAACTCTTACATAAAAGCAGAAAGAAAGATATTGTAGCCTCTGTACTCATAAAATTGCATTGTAATATTTTCATTTTGAAGTCAATGGGGCTGAAATTTGTGCAGCTGAAAGGGTTGGAAGCAGGGGTAGGATTTGCTCTACTGGTGTCTGTGATGCATAAGCTTGCACATCTTAGGTGAATCTTCCGATCTCCTTTAGGAAAGTTTTACCAAAGGATAAGTAAAGATAGTCAGGATCAGGACCATAAAGTTTAGTAGCTCTGAATAATGTAAATGAATATATATTTTTTTTAAAAAAAAACCATGTCTAAAAAGTCATGTAGCTTCACCATGGCTCAATACTGGGCTCATCATATTCTTTTCAAGTGTTAAGGAATGAAGTTATTCAGAGTCCTCCTCCAGGGCTGCATTTATTACAGGGACCAGCAGTATGGAGTTCAAAGCATAAAACTGTAAGCAACACTTATAATTCACAAAAAAAACCTTCTTAAAGAAAGAGCAAATATTCAGAGTGAGCTCTGTGGTGCCTCTACGTTAATGTCTGCTATATAAGGTATACTTTAATAGGCAGGTGTTAATGAGCAAGATCTAAAGACTGATATATTCTCTCAAGATACTGGCTGTTTCAGAAATAAAACCTTTTAACCTAAACAGAGTGAAAAAGCTTAAACCTTGACTGTATGTGGAATTACAGCCTGTCTGGGGAAGAATAAACCCAGACAGTAGCCCACTACTGAAAGCTTATCAGATTTATATAATGCAGAAACCAGGAGGTATCTGGGATGCTGAACATCATAATTCTGCTGAGGTTATTAATGAGTCAAGTTATTTGCTTTCTACCAGGCAAACTGGGACAATCAGAACAATTATAACTGATTGGATAGATGTAGATTTTGGTGTTCTGCTTTTCCTTTCAAGGGTACTTTTGAATCCAAACATGTAAAGATTGTTTTCGCATAACTCCTTTAAAAATGAACCGCTGCAAATCCCAGACGCACATCGCTACAGCAGAGCTTGTGCAGGTAGGGCAACAGCCACAATTCATCATGAAGAGCAGGTGTGAAAGGCAGAGAAAAAAACATAATCAAAATCAAAAAATGGCCAGGGTTTGTTAGCAAAACTGTGATTTCTAACTTAATCAAAACATATGTTTGTTCACATTTTTAGGTGGGTTTCTTCTTATGCCCCCCTTTACTAATCTCAATTTTCTGAAGAAATACTGAATAACCTAGCCCTCAGTAATAACAGGCATAATATGTCTTCCATCTGTGTAGTCTCTGTAAGGACTCTCAAGAGATTCATCAACTTTACAAACCATATATAAATGAATCATATACAAATTATGTTTGTCTGGGCTATCACTGCTGTCCCCAGTCACATCCTAGGGGGGGGAAAAAAAAAAAAAAAAAAAATATCCATGCCTTTACATTAGAAAGTCTTAAAGCAGAAATTTTCGGAACGTACAAGACCTGCATGACCAAAGGGTTAATAAAATATGTTGCACCACAGAGGCAGAAAGCAAGATTGCAGACAGTGCTCAGAGTGCAAAGCTGTCTTCCTTCCGTGATAATAAAACAAACAAGGTGATTTCAGCACAACTAATTGTCAGAGATAAGAAACAAATGTCAAGAAGGGAGGTGAATCCGGAGCTCTGCCGGAGTCTGACACGCAGAACATGTTAAACACCTTACCTGTGCTAGCAGCTGAGATGCTCCTCAGCACAAATGAGATCAGAAGAGAGAGATTAAGCCTCATTTGCTTAGCAAAGAACTGTGGATGTGGTTTGTATCTAAAATACTCAAAGTCAAAAATGCACTTCAATAATGGACCAAAAAAGAAAGGTTCAATACGCTTTCCCCACAGGGTTTGCCTGTTTTGGAAGAAGTCTTTTACCAACTCCAGAAACAAAGAGAAACATAAATCAGAGTGCTGTGTAAATAAAGCATTCACAAATGTACGTTTTCTATCATTAGCCAAACCGCTCATTGTTGCAAGTATTCCTAGGAGTACCGTTTTATCACAGCCTAAGCAACATATTTGTACTACATAAGCCTTCAATAAGTACTTATTAAAGTCAACTATACAATGCGTTAAGTGGAAACCATTTATAAATATAATCTGAGAGTTAAATGCTATTAGTCGTTCTGAAAGTATTGATAGAGCCTCTTATTAGAACGATTAGAGATATTACTTATCCCACCACTTACTCAGGAATGAAAGTGCGTGATGGAACAGAATTAGTGCTGCTGTGCTCAGTAAAACCTTCATGACACAAAATTTGTCTACACATTGGATAGCAGGTTTTGAGTCAATGATTGTATTCCCAATACGTTTAATGCACACAGGCTAACCCCAGGTGTATTTTAGATATTTAGTTCAGGACATTCAGGAGAAGCGCTGCATTTGCCTACACTGTGTTTACACATCTCAGGGGCTATAGAGAAAGGTTTAAGTATTATAAATGAGCAATGCGTGAACTGAAAATAATTCTAATTTTTAATGACACTTCTGCCTCTTCCAAAGCCAACTGCTGTCAGGTAGGGAGGAAGGCAGCATTTTCCTGGGCAGAATTTTTCTTCTAATGCAACAAAAAGGAACAGAAGGTTAAAATAAAAGTTACAAGAAAGCACAGCAGGACCATGAGGAACAGGGCAGCAAACAGCAATTCCCTATGGACTATGAAATGAAAAAGGCTTACTAATTCATAAACTAAAGGTGCCTGTGCTTTAAAAGAGAAAACTTATGGGACCTGCGCTTCAAATTTTCCATTTTATTAACCATATGATGTGCTGTAGGCATGTAATTTCTTACGCCTGGAATTCGCTCCCTTTCTCTGCTCTGCCTTACAATACCTGCCAACACCTTGAAATAAGAGCGTTACACAGCGACAATATCCACTGGCGAAGGCTCGCGTCTGCGGTAGGAAAATCCATTTCATGTTCTGCAGGGCTGGCAGGGAGAAAAAGGAGTGTGAGGGAGCAAGAGAAGGGAAATGGAGCAGTGATGAAAAGGGAAGAAAAACAGTTTCAGTACTCTACTGATTATTTTCTCTTTTTTAAAGAGGTATTATTATTGTTGCTTTTATTATACTGTGTTGTAATAAGACCAGTATCCTGCTACAACCCTCGAGGAACAGAGTGAGGTGCTCTCCATTCACGTGCACTTTCTGTATCCTGAGAATAGGGTTGGGAAATAGAAAAAATGTGGAATATAGGAAGTGTTGTTATCACCGTTCTACAGGCAGAGACACAGAAATGAGTGCAGAGAGAATAGAGGAAAGAGCGGTAGCAACACGGATCAACTTCAAGTCTCCTGGGTCATAGTCTTGATGCTTTCCCCGTGACAGTTCAAAATGTATAAAATTTGCTAGTGATGATTTCCAAGAGGAGGAAGGATTATTCTTTACCTGCCATGTTATTAAATTCTTCCAAAATCATCACTGCCACAGAGCAGAAGCTTGCTAAATATATCCTTAGCCTGACCAGCTGTAGCAGTTCTTCTGTTCTTAATATTGCTTAAGACTGACAACATCAGAAACAAGATATTTCTCTTCTGTTCTAACCGTTATTAATTTTTAACCCTGCCTTTCAAACAGACCACATGATGAGATTATAAACTGTTGTAATTATTTGAATTCTGCTTTCTAATTTGTATCTGAGAGATGACTGTGGAGTGTTGTATTACCGCTAAAGAGGAACTGTTGCATGGGGTACGAATGGGAACAGCTACAGGTGATACCTCGGTTCTTCAGAAGGTGATTTACGAAGCCTTCTGGACAAAGTAGTGTTAGCAGTAAAAAGAAGCTCTCCGGGGAAGAGTAAAGCCAGAGCAGAGAGTGGAGAATTGAAAGACGCAGTAAAGAAAGATTATTTCACTTAATTACGCTTCTCAGTTCAAGGAACGGTTCCCTCTACCGATGGCAAGACACCTACGTGGTAGTGCAGGGAGAGAGGGGCACATATGGTACCTGCTGTTTCCTGTGGATATGTCTTTAAAAACATACACAAATACGGTTCATCAGAGTACCTGTGAGACCTGGCTTCCTAATTTATCTCTTTATCCAGATGGCATATGACTACTGAAATGCATAGAAAATTCCTGACAGTGGAAAGCTCTTTAGCGCGGCAGGCAAGGCTGTAGCCAGATTTACTGTTTGCAAGCCGAGGCTGGGTGCAGCTGGGTCTGAAATGAAGCAGAGAGCCCTAAAGGTGTGAGCAAGCGCTGCCCGGCATTTGCTGCAGATGAGGAACATATTTTGATAAAACCTGGTTTAGAAGTTGTTACAGCAAGATCGGTGCCTTTTGGAAAGGGGACCTGTGGTTAGGCTGATGTGGGAATTGTCGGGTGCCGGCACTCCACAAAAAAGTGGGCATGTGTTCTGTGGAGCGTTCCGCACCGCTCCGAAGTGTACCTACGTAACCACAGCGAGACCTGCGAGCGCCTAAACTCTGTCCCCAAATATGCAACGCCCTCGATAAAGCATTTTCAGCCCTTCATACCTCATTACCTGCACCATATTAGTGGGTCTAGTTCTGGCATAAGGTATTGCTCCATCCTAAAAGGAGTTGCCTTTAGATTATTGCCTTGCTCGTTTACTGTTTTCATCGTGGAAAGTCTGAATTTAGTCTTGGACAAAGTATATGGCAACAAAGTTTAGGCAGCAAGTTAAATAATTGCATTGACAATTAGAAATATTTTTAAGTATTTTTTTATGCATTGTCTTGCATGATTAAACATTGCTGTGACATTTAAAACTGTTAACGTGTGCTGCTCGTAAAAGTTTGCTAGTTAAATGCAAATTGAGACCTTCAGGCTGAATTGTAACTAATTATTCAAAATACTACTATTAGTAAGTGAGAGAAAATTATATGAAAACTAAAATGTGGATCAGATGTTTAAATTTTATACTGCGTGCGTCTAGCGCTCAGAGATTTCCATGAACATAAATTTATAGCCCTCAGTATTGGTAGATATACTGTAATTGCATTGGGAAGATTTTGCAGTAATAATGTTCCTATTGCTAATAGCAGGGGAGCAATAAAACCCGGGTATTTCAGGTGGTCAGGTTTGACACGTAACATCTACCTGGTAAATAAGGGGTGAATGTTACGAGCTGTGTTGTACTGGGGAGAGAGGGAAATAGTTTTCATCCTGATTTTATGGGACTGGATCAGTCTCTAAGCACTGTCAAAGCTCCTTGCAAGGGTGACCCTAAAAACGTCACAGCAGGGTATGGAAAAGCATTCTCACTATGAGGAGTAGCTGAGACTTTAATGTAACTTTAAAATAGCTATATAGAGATGGATTTATACTATTTCCAACTTGACCTTGAGCGTGTACATAATCTTCAGCACTTATTTTCACTCTGTGAACCACGGTCACCTTTCCAGTGGCCCACAAACTCATGGCCCGGTAGCTTTGAATGGCTAAGGGAAAGCAGCAGAAATCGGGCTGAAGTCACCAGACGTCAAAACCTGGTGAGATTTAACTGAGTTTAGTCAAAAAAAAAAAGAAAAAAAAAAAGAAAAAAAAGAAACATTCCTAAACACCTTAACGTTTCCAATTCCATTAGCTCAAAAGACAATCCTTGAATTCATTTTAAATGCCCCTGACAAAAATTCAAGGAACTGTGAACTCTTCAGTTACAGAGTTTAAAAATTCTTCACTTTTTAGCTTTCCTTAGTTTACATAATTTTTGTTCTGTATATATGTAAAAAGAAACAGGGGTTTCTGTAAGAAGACACAAGCCAATATTTACGTGTCAATAGCAAAGGTAGGCTAAGTCTAATTACGAGAGAAATTTGAGTGATTTCCATATGTTAATGACAAATCCTTGCTTTTTTGCAATATTGCAAAGCTGGTGGAGAAAATGAACTGACATAATCCAATTTCATATCAGGACCTGTCTTATAATTTTAGAAAAACAACATTTACTAATCTGTTAAGTAAGTCACTGATATGATAAAAATTATGCTTAATATGGTAAGACTTCATTTTGCATTAAAGTCTCCCCTATCACATCAGGGAATTCTAGTCTCACTAACGCTCTCCAGAAGCCTTACAATTTAAATGACTCTAGGTTAAGTAAAACAAGACATGCTTAATGATTTTACAGCCATTTCAGTACAGCGACATTAACGTTATCAGTCGATCCCCCAGCAAACACATAACGTGCTCGGCTAACGAGGAAGACGTGAGTTAAGCCAGCTCTCGGATGATGAGGGTGGGAAGGTGGCACTCGGGGCTGGAGCCCACCTCTCTGCGACAGCCCTTGACCTTCAGCTCAACTTCCCCAGCGAGTCCCTTAAAAAGATAAATTGTCCCCTATGGTTTTAATGTAAGGACAGGCAAACCATAATGGATCTGAGTTTTTCTTGAAATGTGGAAACTTTTTACAACGAGAAACCGGCGCAACGATGTCAAGATATTAACAGGCGGTTTGTGCTAGTATTTTCCAACCCTGACAAATGGGATGTATTTCGGGGCATGGGTTGGCTAGGGGGTTATCGCCAGCTTTTTTTCTTGTTTCGATATAGGAATTCATTTGCTTCAGATCCATAGTCTTTTATTTCCACATTTGCTCTTTGACAAGGAGCTGGCACTGTATGCTTTGGAAAGGAGTAGATGTCTGCAACACGCCAATTTGGGATGCTAGCCACTCCATCTTCATTCATAGTTGCTAAATAAGTGGCTCTAAACCCAGATGCATGAGGGTTCATGTCTCTTGTAAAATTTTTGAGCTAAATATGCTCTAAATATATGCATGTCTTTTTATTAAAGTATAAAAAGATAAAATAGTATCGTTATATGCTGAATGCTTTTGTTAACCCTATTGATGACCAGTTTTTAGAATCCAGCTAAATTTTTTGCATCAATAACATTCATGACAATTAGTTTTACTAACCAATCATGCCCTATGTGAAAACAATTCCTTTTTATCCACTTAGGTTATGTCACTCTTCAATGATGCCTCATTTGTACAATCTGAGACGGTGAGAACATTTCTCTGCCATTCATTATTTGATAGAATTTCTCTATTTTTCTGTCTCCAAAGAGAACAGCCTTGCTTTTTCAAATGCCTTGCTAATTCCTAATTCCTAACACCATGCAGAAGTTGTTTCCGTAACTAAAGAGGAAATACCAGCAAGCGGTCAGCAAACCTTAGCTCTGTTCACCTTGCAGATTAGTTAGCACCTTTTTCCAGAATTTATGTCATAATGAAAATTAATGTTATGCCTTATCCTATATATCCTTCTCATACATGATTCCCGTTGGTGGTTCCAGCAAACACCCTGTTGGCGAGATGATGAAGGATACTCACCTAGGAAAATAATAAAAATAAAAAACCCAGGCAGGCTGAAGGAGAGCTTTACTTTAAATTCCGACATGGAGGACCAGAAACACCACCCCTACCCCAGCTGCGTGCAGCTGGGAGCAGTCAAACCCTCTGGCATTTCTGCCAGCGCCGGTGCCAGAGCCAGGCTCTCGCCGTACGATCCCGGAGGACCGAAGCAAAGGGGAAGGTTTGTGCAAACTCCCGGCCGGGAAAGGCAGACGTCACGCAGCTGTGCCCGTGACATATTTCTTGTTGTAGGTATCTGTCAAACAAAGCTGCTGAGAATCGTGAAGGTTATGTTAGATGACGAAAATGAGATGGGAGATAGTAGTCGCTCTGTCAGACAAATAAGCCGTAATTCCTCCAAGAGGAAGGAGTCTAAGAATAACTCAACCTAGAGCTTAGAAAGGGAAATGCTAATGACTTTAAATCAAAGCTTATTTGCATGCAAAAATGCAAACTCTTTAAGTATTAGCTTTGTAAGCTGTACAATAACCTCTTGGAGACACTAGTAATGTGTTTGGTTTCAGTAAAAGATGCTGGGCTGCCAGCCCTGAAGCCTGAAGGGCGGCTTACCCGGAGAGGAGCCGCGGCAGCACCGGCCCCGCTGCACCCCTCGGGCAGGGTGGGCACCCCCGCGTCGCGTCTCCTTCCGTATTTATTGCAAACAAATCTGGTCTCTGCTACTTGTTTACCCTCGTATTCTGTCTTCCTGCCTGGGTATGCATTTTTAATTAGGTGCGCTCCGGTTCTTTCCCGGCTTGCTCGCGCTTTAATTTGGGAAGCACAGTTTTCATTAGCTCTGCAAATATCCGCTGTTCTTTGCAAAGTCAAATCTATTACTTGCAAAATAACCTTGCTTAGTCCTGGTTATCAGTTATACCAATAATACTGTGGTCTCTAATTAGTCCAGCTGTTAACTGTTCAAATTCACATGACTTAGCTGTATTATGTAGCTCTGCATCAAAGTGATCAATGCTTTCACTTGGCAGATATTTCCTTGCAGAGAAAAGCAGCTTTTCCAAGCTCCTGGAAGAGCTACAGGTTTGGGGTTTTTTTCTTTAAATTTCAGAATGATTTTGCCTTGCAGTTTGCACTTTTCTTCGTAATCCCACTGTAATGTACTGCCTATTTCTAACGCCTCTAAGCCTGCCACCTGGAACAAACAGAGGATTTCTCTGTCTTCAATATCTCTTCAGAACTACCCGCTTCCAATGAAAAACACAAGTGCTATAATCTTCCCTTCTAGTCCTGAGCCACATTCAGCTCCTGGCTGAGGGATTCAGGTGGCTTCATTTTCTGCCAGAGGTTTACTTGCTCCTGACACCTCGTAAGGACCCAGTGGCTCGCGGGTGTATTGAGAAGATCAGGCGGGTTTATGCTTTTTGGCTCCAAGAGCCTGTCAAGCAGTAGAAAAAGAAAATGGACGCCCTTTTCTGCTGGAAACTTTGGATACAACTGATGAAGACCCTGTGCAGGTCTTTCACAATTGCAAGGCTTTTTCTACTATTTTATATTTTTGAGAGCATTCTCAGAAATCAGACTTTTGTGTTAACTTCTCTACCGTGTGCATCATAGAGCAATATAACCTTTCTTACGGACCATTTCAGAAATCTCACATGCTATTTCAAAATCGGAAGCTTTTATTAAAGCATTAATTGTTGCCAGATTGATTCAGTGAAAAGAAACTGAAAAAACACCCAACGGTGAAGCACCAGGTGTGTCCATACATTTGGCAATAAATTCAACGTGACTTTTAATTGTTAGCTTCAATGTTTACTTTCTAAATGTATTTTCATCTTGTTTGTAGACGTTTAAGCAAGCTTTCAAGTAGGAAAGGGCATTTAATTTTGGATTTGAATGGAACATTTTGTTCAACCCATAAGAAAGCTTAATTATTATTTTTAAGTCTGCCAAAAGCTTAGACAAATTTTCATGTCATGTTGACAGAATTTATTTTTTTAAAATTGAAAATAAACTACAAAATCTTTTCCAAAGCTGTACCTGCAATTATTCTTTTCAGTTAGAAATAAGATGCAGTGTAAGTGTGCATAGGTGGATGGCTACGGCAGAGGGAGGTTAATTCTCATCCCTTTTCCATCGTCGTATGGTATCACAGATTGAGAACAGACCCACCGGTCTGAGCAGAACCTGTTCATAAAATAAAGTGTCACTCGCTGTGAACATATGCTCAGCATTTGTTCCTAAACAAGTAAACCCTCCGAAATGAAGGCACAGGCAGCTTTTTTTGCTGTTGCCTGCAGAGGAGGTGGGCAGCTTGGAAACCCTTGTGCAGACGCAGGGCGCAGAGGGAAAGGCGAGTGAAGTGCCTCTGACTGCTCGGCACGTGCACACGGAGAAGCCAACGTTCAAGAGCTCCTCATATAAAATTACCCAGTGGAAAAGTTAGCCCAGAATTGAAAGCAAATGCCCTTACAGTAGCAAGGAGAAATTTGGTTACTATTACAATGCGTTATCACCCTCTTTAAACTTGTTTGAAACAATCCGAGAGCATAAAGCAATGTTTTTGCACGTTTCCCCATTGAAGTTTTTTCAAATGATGTTCAACAGCACCAAAGATAAAGGTTTGCCTTGCCTTTGATGTAGCCAGGGAGTCTGACAGAGTTCTCGGATGATTTGCAAAATGGATCTGATTTGAATTTAATTTTTAAAGACAAGTCCAGCGGCATCCCCCAAGGAACGGAGGTTTCAGCCAGACCTGTGGTGCAGATTGACAGGTCACCGTTCGCTAATCGAGTCCTCTCCAAAGCCTAAGGGTCCACCAATTTTATTTAGGGCACATTATTAAGCATTATTTATATATATTTTTTAAGATGATAATTTTCTCGATAGCAGTATATATCTCTTTTAACTTTGATTTACTATGACAAGCAAGAAAGGATGAAAGTTACTGCTCTAACTCAATACCCAAAAGCTTGAATACTCATCAGAGAGTATGCATGCCATGGGGAATTCCTCCAGTCTGGTAGAAGACAGTCAAAAGCTGTTTTCCAGACCGTTCAGGTAAAACAGAGGGATTGCTGTGGCGGGGCAGAGCCCCCTCCTCCCCACCCTCTCCTGCCCCCCGCAGTGTGGAGCATCCCACGCTCCGGGCACGGAGTGGGTCGGGGCTGCATCACCCCAGTGGGTGACTTTATTGGGGTAGAGCCAGATCTCCTGAGCTCCTCTTTCCCAAGGTCACTGTAAGAGATGGTTTAGACAAACCCACATCAGAATTCTGGCCGACTCAAGGCTGCAGCATGCATAGAAATATTTAAACTTTTCAGGAAAAATACGCAGAAGTGCTCTGAAGACAGTTGGATACAAAAGTGTCGGTTAAGAAATCAAATCATCATAACTCAACTGAGCTACAGCCAGGAAAAAATAGGAGGTTTTCAGATAAAGAATTTGAGAAAAACTTGTAGGTGGAAATATGTTGAGCTTAGGCAAGAGAAATCCATGCACAGAGATCGCAATATGTGTATAAATGATTGCTGAAAAGGAAAGAACAGTCCTAATATTTCAGACAATTTATTTATACCAAATAGTTTAGGCAGGGCCAAAGATGTACTATTCTCTCCTCTATCTAGAAAAATGTCTTGAAAAAGCTTTATTATACAGTATTAAAAACTTTTAAATAACAGGCTGACCAGTGGTTTCACATCTTTCCCAGTCCACAAAAAGACCTTGGCAGTTCACACAGACACCCCTAAACTCTATTCTGGGTAACGAAGGTCTTCAGCCCAAACTGCGCTGATGACTTGTGTCTATAGTCACTAATTGTCCTTCAGGCATTATTGGAGCTACCTCCCTGCTCTTGGGACATAATCCAGCTCTGACAAATCTTCCTGAGGGATCGCTATGGAAGGTAGAGAAATCAGGGACTGTCAGTCACAAGTTCAAAGAAATACAGAAAGAAGTGCTTGGGCAATTTTAGAACCTCAGTCATGTTAAGCTCAGCTTCAGATAGCAAATTAGCAAAAGTAAATATTTTTTCTCTTTCTTTGTTAAATTCAGTTAGACTGTCCTTTGTGCAATAAATAATGCATTGCATGTACATTCAAGTATTTCTTTTTGTATTAGCCTAGGTAGGGAGTGACACAACATATGCTGTAACATATTACTAGAGCTTCTAAAAAGTTACCCTTGCAATAAAGAAATAAGTGAATGAATAAATGTTTATTAATTGGGAAGCCTGATTTTCAGCAGGGACACACTGGCTTTGTAAACAGACAGTGTGCTCAAGCTTGGTCAAAATTTAAATCCAGGTTTGTAACTCGTTCTCACTTCACTTCCTGGAAAAAATCAATGAAATCATGATTTTCCAGTGTAATAAGATGCAAGTTCCATTACCTTGCAAGAACTATGATACAGCTACAGTTCGGATTGTTAATTCCTTACCTGCAGCTACATATATATTTAAAAAAATCTGCTAAAACTTCAACGTTAGATAGGATTCTTAAGGAAAAATCTCGCTAGATAACATCTGTACGTGTTTTCTTGCAGAGACTCCTCAGGTTATGGCTGCATGGTCATTAGGTGCTGAGAAAGCATTTGACATGAGAGAATGGCTCTTCTCCAACAATTTCAATTTCATTCCACTCTTTACATGGGTCAGAGTGCTTTATGCCTATCTGTTTGAGGCCGTAAAGACCTCTGGTGTCATCTCCTCGTATTTCCCACCGGACCAAGGCAAGAGATGGGAAAGTGTGCTTTCTCCTTTGTTGTCCTTCAGGATCAAAGGTTTTAATGGCTGTGATTTGGATTGCCAAGCAGAGCAGTGATTTATGTATCTAGGAAGCTGAAAATAGGATTTCAATTATTTGTAGGTAGTATATAGATTTTTTATGACTGATCCTAATAAGCCCTTTTTAGCATTTGACAGGCAGAAGTGTGTGCATTTTTACCGAGGAATTCAAATGGGGGAAAGGAAAGTAATTTGATTACACTTGGTAGGAGGTAGTTGACTAATGGACATGTAAAGGACTACATTGTAAATTGGACTAGATCAGGTACAACATGTAGGCAGCTAAATGGCAGCTCTTGTTGCTCCTGCCTTCTCTGCCTTGGAGAAGACTGCAGAAGCCACTGTGGAGCCTCTTCAAAGAAACGAATTAAGCGCCTGAAGCTCAGGTATACCCTGCATCTTTTAGGCAGAAGTAATATATGTCTATCTGCTTGCAGCACAGAGGATCTCGCATCTGACAGCTGAGCAGGAAAATTCCTAAACAAACAGGCTCAGCAGGTCCATAAAGAAATCTCAGAACAAAAGCAAAGTTCAAACTCCAGGCTCTTCGATGGCTGGTTCATGGCTGCAGCAAAATCCCTCTTTTGAAACAGGGTCCGTCTTTAACAACAGCGGGTGGTAGGACCTTCATCCCGGGCTCCTGCCGCTGGGCACGAACGTGCACTGGAGTTGGCTTCGATGGCACTTTGTAGCTGTCAGGTCATCATCCTGTCACTGGAAATAAGAAATTAATTAAAAAAAAAAGGTCTATTTGTAATGGTTTTTTTCCTGCTGCCATGTCCAGAGCTGTGCCCAGGGCTCCTAGGGCAGTCCTGCAACCTCAGAGCTCAGGTGCGTTTGAGCAGAGTCTGTTCCTCAGACCCAAAGCTGTACCCACTAGTGCTAAATGTTCATGGGCTCCCGCCTGGGGAAAGGTTTCCTTACTGAAATCGGGCTCCAGGGTGGCAAAAAGTTGGGCCTTTTCCAAACTGGTATCTAGGGCTGGAGTGAGGAAGACACCATAAGCTGTAGGATTTGGGGCATCAGCTTTTGGCAATGGTGATGGATACACCCCGCCGTTAGGTAGGGCGATAAGCTATGCACAACTAGCAAACAGCTCAAAGGAGCGAGCACGGAGATACATTTTTTTAAAAGATATCTCTTTGCTCTTCATACACACCCACACAGAAGCAAAATGCCAGCAGGGACAAGTTGTATTTCTGGTTTATGTAAGATAGATGCTACTGTGGTCCCTGTTACCTAAGCGTCTCAGCACCTCCTAAATCTGTCATTTATTTCACAGTACCATATTAAATTGATATTATGGGGTATGGATGTACCAAGGGGCTGAATAAAACAAACAAGTCTGCACAGGAGGTCCGGAGTCCGTGGAGCAGGGAATTGGTCCTTCATTTTCTTCATTTCCTGACTATCTGAAAATACTTTCCTCCGTGTTTTCACCCTTCTCCCAAGATCAGATCATCTTCTGCAAAAGCACAAATGCTTCAAATTCTTCCTACTGTCTTCTCTGAAAATTTCACATTTTATTCATTACTTTTACAATTTTGAAGTTTATTTGCTCTAGAGGAGCAAGATTATGTGCTGCTTTCGTTATGTACCTCATGACATGAAAACAAATTATTTTGCTTTGCCATTAATTTATCACATTGTTACCCAGAAACACTTCGGAGTTTCATTAAAAATGAAACCTGGGAAAATGTAAATTCATAAATGCCTTTGTAGCCCCCAGAGTGACAATATACCTCTTGGAATAAAATGCTAATGCCTTTACGCTATAGATTAGTGTCCATAATTTGGTACTTCTTGGGTCATAGTGTGGATATAGACTTTTTCCTCACAAGAGGTCATCTTTATGATGCTCTTTGTGTAAGGAAATAGCGGAGGCACTGGTTAGCGAAGGCGGCTTTTCTGCGATGCCCTGGGGAGGACTGTCAGCCTCGGCAGTGTGAGCACAAGGCTTTTGAAAACCGTCTCCAGCCAGTCTTGGCAATACCCCGCGTTCATTAGTAAAGCAAAGGAGTCATTTCCAAAGGTGTTATAAATATCCAGTATTACACAAAGCCCTGCCTGTATTCTAGCCTTCATAATATGGCACTTTGTCACTCACTTGCAGAATAAACCTGTGAGTATCATCGTGTGTGAGCTTAGTAAAAGCTGTTTGTGTTTTCTCCAGACAACTTGGGAGATAAGGCTTGTGACTACTGTATCATGTTAGTCTAATACATTTAGTCTTCTCTTATGAGAACGCACATCCTTGTATACAGTTTCAAAAAAATAGAGTAGGGGTGGTAATAAACAGATGCGTTGTATCAGTCCAACTAGAAGTGCTGAGGAGATGGGTAAATAAAAAGAAAGATACAGGAGATGGATGCAGTAGCGAAAGCCAAGGGGCCCTGAGCATCCGTGCTCTGGCAGCGTACGGCTTTATTGCTGGTGGCGTTGTTGATAGACTCTATTTGCCTGTAAAAGATGGTGTACAATGCTGATCTGACAACCTTTTATGTAAATACTTAAGAAAATATTTGAGGGCAAAAAACACTTCAATCTCCAGAGTCCATAAGCCTGAAAGGAACTTGCCATAAGGCTTATTCTTCTCTAGGTAATTTTCTTTTCACTCCCCTAAAGGCAGAACTATTAACAAGACAGGAGATCTTTATTGTTTTTGTGTCAATGCTGGAGGAAAGGATCCTACACAATATGCTTATTAAGAGGTAGGCTTTTCTCATGGTGCTATGTGGGGTTTTATTTTTTTCTTTGTCTTTGTTGTTGTTGTTGTTTGGGTTTTTTTTTAATGTAGACTTTGTGGAGCATGTCTCTGCAGTTACAGGTCTACTTTTTTTCTGTGTAATTGAATTATTAACCCACTACAGGGTCAGCAGAATGGCTTATTTCTATAATGGTACAGGCCAAATCCTGGTATCGTTATTCATATTGAGAAGCGCCATGCTCAGCATGAGGCCTCACTGAAGGATCTATCTGCAAAGTGTGCTGCTACTGGAAAATAAATTGGTAGTCCCTTATAAATGGAACCACAGTACAGGCTGCAGAAAAATCAGAAGCAGTACTACAAGTCTGGATGGATGTAAAAAATCCAGACGCAGTGGGATGCAAATGACCTCAAGCTTTGCTTATTCAAAAAGAGTAAAACAAAAAAAACCCACAACAATCACCAATGGACTTTTGGAAAATCTCAAATCATCCTTGCATGGACTGCAGGAGAGCATTCCTGTACACTTAATAGAATCCCTTTTCTGTTTCAAATACCTGCTGCAAATCTTTTGCAACCCAGAATTAAATCGTTCAGTTTCTAAAACTGAATGTTTCAGTTCCCAGCACTGAAATCTTTTGAAACTTTGTGTGTGCTTTAATAGAAGAACATTTTCTGTAACATATCTTCCCCTGCACAATTTTGCATTGGGCACAATGTTATATCCTGATTTTTTATATATTCTGGGTCTTCTTTATGCTCTGTTCTCCACTGTATACCTTAGAAAGAAAGAAAATTTACGGTTTAGTGTCTGCAGCCTTTTCTCCACAACTAAAAAAGAAATAATGCTGAAGTAAATAACAGATGTCAGATTATGTCACAGCGTTACTTTGAGATGAGAAATGTAGTGTTAACCAGAGAGTTTACAAGTCATACAAGCTAGAGGGTAATTAAGCATGAGCGTTGCTAATCAGGCATATTTAGTAATAAAACAATGAATGAACTAAAGAAAATATGGAAATCAAAAGCACATTTTGTACATTCACCTGAAGCTCCCTAACAACAGAAATCTGTCATTGACATAATTTTGTTCCGTGTAAAGTATTTTTAATATGCTTATGTGCTGGGTTGACCTTGGCAGGCTGCGAAGTGCCCACCGAGCCGCTCTCTCACTCCTCCTCCTCAGCGGGACAAGGGGAGAAAATAAGATGAAAAAATCACGGGTTGAGATAAAGGCAATTTAATACAGAAAAACAAAGGCCATGTGTGGAAGCAAAGGAAAGCAAAAAGATTTATTTTCTACTTCCCATCAGCAGGCGATGTCCAGCCCCTTTCTGGGAAGCAGGGTCTCAGCACGTGTAGTGATTGCTTCAGAAGAGAAATGCCTTAATAATGAATGCCCCCTCCTTCTCCTCCTTCCTCTTAGCTTTTATTGCTGAGCACAACATCATATAGTATGGAATATCCTTTCAGTCAGTTTGCAGTCTTTGACATCCTTATCCAGCCGAGGATCTGCTGGCCATGTGTCCAAATTTGGTCAAATTTCTATTAAAATAAACTGCATGAATAAGCTGCAGGTGACAAATTACTCACTGAGGTTAATACATTGATCAAGAAAAATCATGATCTGTTCGTGGGCAATTTGTTAACCAAAAAAGTAACAACATTTTAAAAATAAATAGAGTATTATAAATTTCTCTTCCAACTTTCTCCATTCTCTTAATATGCTACCTTTCCCTGACCCCCATTCCTTGCCTGTAGTCAAACCTTAAATGTAGCAACACAGAGATCCTTCGTAAGGTCACTGGAATGGACCTGATCTGTTCTCTAGTCCTGCACAATTTAGAAGCTGTGGTAGATATATAAACACCCCCAATATTTCTCTGTGTAATATGACGTAATGAAACTCTCCATCTTGCCCTCAAGTAGAGCAATAACAGAGTGGGTAGGAGGAAATGCCAGTTACGTCATGTCTAAGACCATTAAATAGTGGCTTACCATCGAGAAATTTGCCGGTTTGTACAGCATTAATGGATCATGCCCAAATTCTACAGTCCCTGACTTAGTAACTTCAATTATGGAAATGGAAAAAGGCTAGCATGTAATACCACTGTCTGCTGGTGAGTTAGAATTAAAAAAAAATCAGGCAGCTTGTCTAGCACTTTAAAACAGAAGGTGCTTAAAGACCAAATAAAGACCCAAGAGCTTAATATGAGGCTATTGAAGCTAATGGAGGGATTCTCTACTGAATCCTTTGAACTTTGGAACAAACTGAAATTAGAAAAAGCTCAATAGGCGTTCTGCTGGGGGGAAAATTATACAATATCCAGTGAGCCATAAAGAAAGGAAGGAACTGCCTCTAAATCAAATGACAGCACTGAGAATGAGGAAGAGCAAACTCGATTAATGTGTTGTTCCTAGGAATGTTTGGTTTCCTTTTTAGTTCAAAAGTGGTTCATATTTCCATGATGGATAGTTATTGTATTCTCAAATAACCACGAGCATGACAGTAACTCAGGCATCCCTCCATCCTGCTGAGAGTTAACATCACTCCCAGAAGGTACCGTCCTGATGTACGGTGCACGCTTCCAACAAATCAGCATTTCCCCTACAAGAGAGTAACGCTCCTTTCAAAGGGCTCTCCTCTGAAGGTGGCCTCTGCACAAATTATGTCAAAACCACATGAGTATGCCCATCGGAAAGGTAGGGATGAGGATAAGACAGTATCTTCCTGAAGCACAAAACAGCTAAATCTTAGTAGGGGGTATTTTTTCCATTCTCAGTATTTGTTGTTTAGTTCAGCTTTCTTGTTCGTGTCCCCCCCCCCCCCCCCCCCCCCCAAACAACCATAAAAAATCACTTTTAAAAGCCCCCAAGACAAAGTAATACAAAATTACAGCATGTAACACAAATAATAGAACTGTATTTTGACTTCCTTTGCCTTTTTGTGTGACTTAAGTATTATAATTATTAATTTATAACACGGAGGAATGCATGGTGCGCCACAGATGAGAAACTTGCAATCTAAAGAGTTTGGACAGCTCAGGTATGAAAGCTGCGTACAAAATAGAAACACGCAAATGCTTCAGGAAAAAAAAAATAATTAACTAGTACTCTAGCTGTGTCACCTTCTTCACAAGAATGTCATTTTCCTGGATTGGTGGTCAACATGACTACCAACTTCCCAAGTAGCAGAATCAAGGTCTCCATTCCTGCATTTGGGAACAGAGTGGTTTGGGCCCAGAATATATCAAAGGTAACCTAAAGCTTTGAGTCAAAGACATCTGGTTGAAAAATCTGCTCCTTAGGCACAGGTTAGCCACACGAGTTCAAACCAAGCGAGCAACAGACAAAATCTTTCCCAAATATCAGACCGATGATGTGAGCTCAATTCCCACAAGAGCTGCAAGTCACTGCTAAACTCCCTACCTTCGCTCCAGATACAGAATGTTTCATCTAGCAAAACATATATATTGCTGGAATTAAAAAGGAATGCTGCAGGTATCAGGTAGGACTTATTATATGTACATTTCAGAAAAATAGTGGAATTTGTCCCCCTGACTAGATTGCTTCAGTTTCCCATGTAGTCCTTGGAAGAGAGCACACATCCTCCTAGGGTACAGTGAAATATCTCTGTCTAGCTCAGTGTCTGTATTTCAGGAAAGAAAACCTTTGGGGGCTTTCAAAGGGACTTACCTCTCTCCTCTGACTCTAACTTTGGCATAAATAATGTTCGGAGTTAGGTAGGCTGTACCTTACTCCCAGCTTACTTGCTGAAATGGGAATAGGAGGCTGTATGTTATTCAAGCTGCCTAACGCACCCCTAAGAGATATTCAACCACTGTCATGATATTGGTGGTAAGCATCCGGTTGATTAGATTTTTCTGACAAAACATCTTACGCTGGGAAATGATGATATGTCACAAATACTGTCAACAATATTATTATTGGTGGTGGTGGTGGTGGTATTAGTACTGGTTGGTTTTGTTGTTGTTGTTATTGTTCTCTTTTACATCCCAAGGAAAAAAAAGGAATATTTTTCATCTCAAAGTGTTTTTCAGAATGTTCAGATTATCCTCTGTTGTGGTCAGTCTCTATGGCTTGGAGCAGACAGCCGGCGGGGGGTTGCCTGCCTAAGGAGGTAGTTTCTGGGGTGGGTGTCCCAGCAGCGTGGCCCCTCTGCAAAAGGCCACAGCACCTGCTCCGTGGTGGAGGACGCAGCAGCGGAGTTTTTATGTGCTACATAATTGCTTCAAGAACCAAGCATCAAAGTGTTCTTAAATTCTTTTTGATACCCTTGGAAGGAATTTTGATATATGGAAGGAATTCTCGAACAAAAAAGCTGCCCAATGACGTTCATGGAGTTTCATGATTTTGGAAGTCTTGCTCTACCTTCAAAATAATTACGGCATTTTGTGTAGCCTGCCGTATTTCTTCTCCATTCAGCTTAGGTACAGACATGGAACGAGCAATTAAACCAAGCTGAGAGGAAGAGCAACGTGGGCTCTGTGTGTGGGATGGTTTCCAGGTGGGATAGCTTTCATAAGTGCCTTAAAAAACATTCTGCCACATGGCTCTTTAGAGGCCTCCCCACAGAAGCAGCTCAATTATTCATTCAGAGCAGAAACTGTTTTATTACATGTCTTGTAGTTCGAATGGTTAGACCGAAATGTGGGACACTCTGCTCTCAACAAGGTTCTGGTATTTGCATTTGTACTTGCACTTGTCCTGCAGAGCAGTAAAAGAGTTGCCAACACCAGCTGGGAGATACGAATATCATTAGCACATATTTTGTTTTGTATCTTCAAGGTTAGTACAAATCACAAAACCTCTGCAGCTGAACGAGAGAAAAAGAGCACAGTTCTGGAATTAACTTATTTATCAAATCAATCTGGACAAGTTTTAAGATATGATTGAATATTTGCCTTTGGCCCCGGGGGAAGATCACTGTTGTATTGCTCAGAGAGTCTGTTCTCATCCTTGCTTGAAAACGCTTCCTTCTGCCCCAAAACATGTGCTTTCTACTCTCAGACTGCTTACCTGCAGTGGGCAGGCAGGCAGGGAGATGCAAACCCGAGATGCTGCACAGTCGGGTCCTGGTGTCCCTCTGCCACCTCTCCCCACCTGGGGTGACGTCGAGGACCTGAACCCACGGTGGCTGCTCCTGGCCTGCAGGGGTTCCCCTCCGCATGCTACCAGGGCTGGATCCAGCTTTTACCTAGATAGTCACCCGAGAGCTGGGGCGTTTATAACTGCTTTGGGTGAAGAAAATAGACACAAAAAATTAGCGTTTTTCTGGGTGAAATAAAATGAAGTTTCCCCCCTTCGTATCTAGCACAAAGTTGCGCGAGTTCAAATTTATATCGTGCCATGAAGGTCCAAGGCTGGATCGGGGGCTATGTGGTACCACAATCTGGCGCCGCATTAGCAGTGAATGATTTTCAAAGATTTTCCTTGAACTAACATTGACTTAATTGTGTAACACATTATATATTACCATATGTACACATTACCAAGGCTCTTGATTATTTTCTAATTTGAATTTCTCCAGCGGTTCTCTAAAGGGCACTAATTCAGTATCACTGTAAAAATGAAAGTTACTTACCACCACAATGCTTGCCTGGAACCGTCGAACCGAGCAGAATATGTCCCCATCTATCCATAACTTTTTATTTCCCCAAAGTGAAGAATGCCTAGTTAATTGTGGTCAGTGTTTACACAGTAAATGAGCATGATTTCAAACGGTTCTGTTCTATTTTAAAATTGGATTAGTTTCTGTTTCTTCATAAAGCGACTACATTTGGTCAAGCTCATTTGCCGGCACTCCAGAGACAACCATGCCAGCAAATGAATCATCTCATCAAACACATGAGCTAACTTTGCCAGTCCGTGAGCTGCAGACGGGCTGACCCCTTCTTCTCAAAGGGCAAGACCGAGCCTAGAAGCCCTGCCAGCGCAACGTGGTGACCCCAGGTGGGGTAACATCCCAGAGAGCCCCGTCCTTGCTGGCACAGCAGCGAAATGCTGATGGACAGCAGGTGTAGGTTTGCTCCATTTTATATCCCCAGGAAAAAAGTTATTCCGACTCCGAGAGAGCAGAACATCCATCTTCTCACATGTTTGAGAGCTGGAGAAATAGAGGAAAGCTATAATCCTACTTGCCAACACACTCAGAGTTGCCACTAGCATGACTCCTTGCCCTTCATGCTAACCCAAAGCTAAGGGAGTCATGAGCTTTAGGAAACTTTGCCTGTTCTGCTCCGTTATTCTAGTTTCTTCTCCAATGTTCTCTGTCAGGAGCAAAAGTGTCAGAAACTCTTAATGGTACCGAAAGAATTAACAAACAGAACGCAAATATCAATGAAAGGTATTGTGCTCTGATCTTAGAAGGCGAAATCATGCAGCAAGGCAGTTGCCTGAAGCTTGGCAGCTGTGGTTCTCCATGATCTGTGAATACTATTTTCCTACCTGAGCCACCAGAAATTACTTTCTACTTGCTGATCTGCTACTGAAGAGATCAGCGGGATGTCCGTGTATATAATTCAGGCTGCAATTTTATTAGAAGAAGAGAGGTCCCTTGTTCTGCACGTGAACTATTGAACAACTATATCTTTTGCACACCTGCAACACCAAATAATAGTAAATTAACACCAGTTCGCCACAGAGATATTTGAACCTCCACGAATTTTTCAGAGTGGCCTAAGGTTTTAATTTATAATCTACTCCAAACTCAGATAAACTGCAGCTTCACGATTTCATGCCCAGCATGAGAGCAGTGCAGTCAGCATGCCCACCACAACGCATTTAATGAATATGCTAATGCGTAAGTTAAGGATAGGAAAGCAAGATGGGAAACTTCTGGCTGAAACCTGGCTCAGAAGTGAGGTGCCCTCTCCACTGCCTGTGCGAACAACTGCACGCAGCTTTCCCGCGACTCTTTCCCTTCCAAGTTTGGATCAGTCTTATGAAAGAAATCATCACAATGAAATCAAATAAATATGAATGACGATACAGGAGGATTGCTGAACAACTTTGAGAACCTCCAGATCACAATTCAGATTAAAGACACGGGCAGCCCCTTACCTGGGGGAGGTGGCAGCTGCATCCTCCTGAACGTGGATGAGCTTCGCCTCTGGGTAGGCGGTCGTCTTGTCTGGAGATGCTGGTAATTGCAAAATAAGCGAAGGGTCAGATAATAGATTTTAAATGAAGATACAAAGATACATACAAATGGTTGTATGATTATTCAGTGATGCCAGGTGGGTGACCTCAACTGATCTCATAAAACGCATACGGGAAAAAGAGCACGGGTGTGAAATGCTCGGTATTGTTCCTTTGGGGAAGAAAACAAGATTAACACAGAGCAACATCTGGATTGCTGTATGACCTAGACATTTTTTGGATGCCTGCGTGTGGATGCAAACACGCTTGGATATATACACTCATTGGCATTTTTTATGCTTTATCTCTTTCTTCCTGTCCTACTTTTACAAGATTTCTGATGTATTGTGTACTGAAATGTCCTCCTGTAACTAAAACATACCTTGACGGGACTCCCTTTCTCAGAAATTCATTACATCAGGAGTCTTAAAACGGTTTACTTGCTTTCATACAAGTGTTTTTGAACCCTGCTGAATATGAGTTAAACACTACAAGCAAAACAGGAATGTTTGGTCTGTAATACATTTATAGCTCTCAGTGTCTGAAACGAGTTTATCCCAAGGATTCTGTTCATGTGAGAGAAATTGCTATGATCAATCACCATGTAGCCAGGGATCAAAGAAAACGCTGAATCAAGGACTGGATTTCATTTTATGCCTTCAGCAAAAGAGAGGGGACACTGCAAGGGAGCTGTTAGATATTCTGCAAGAGATCTACAATTAATTTTAGATATTCCCTCCCTCCTACACACCCCAAGTCCCTCAAAATTACATGAAAACATGTGTGTTTGACTTATTCTTTCCTTCACATTAGATATTTCCCTTTCAGAGACAAGTTGAAGGCTTTGGCTGGTCTGGCTTTTGGCTTCAGGTTCCTCTCCCTCCTTGTGCCCATGGAATTTAAATACAGTACAAGGCATTTTTTTCTCTGTTTTACCCAGATTACTGTCCTTTCATAGGAAATGAGTTAGAGAAAGCTGGAGAAAAATCCACATATACAAGAATTTGAGTTCTTTGATTCTTCACTGAGCAAGTAACACTTGCCTCTCTCTCCTTCCCTTAAATATGTCAGGTAATTGCTCTTTCTTAAAAGGTTATAAAGTGTATTTGAGCCAAACTTCTAAGTGTCAGCTAAGAGGGAAAAAGCTAAAGCTCTGCTCTCTGTTAATATTGGAGATACCTACAGACACGTCGAAGGCTTTTGCACCGCAGGACGTCCTCGTGGCAGAAAATGCACCTCCAGGACCCTGAGCTGGACCACTGCTGCTCTCGGGGCACAGGAAGAGCCATTGGGTCCACGGAAATCAGAGCTTCTGCTTCATATAATCCACAGAAAGAAATAATCCTGGGAGATTGACGCATCAAAACTACAATTTCCAGATCTGATGTTGTCCAAACCTCCCTATTAGTGTAGTTTGTGCTGTTGACAGATCTAGCTGGATCATTTTCCTTTTCTAAACCATTGCACCGTGTCGCACGCTTTGCATCGCCATCGTTCCCTCCCCAAAAGCTGTTGTACTTTGGTGTCGGATGAAACGAAAATGGAGCTACATCCGTAAAGAATTTGAATAGAGAACCAGAAGAGAAAAACACACAGGTCCTGTCGCTTTTGGGAGGAGGACAACTGCAAAAAAATGGGTATTAAATCTCTGTTACCTGCCGCTAAGGTGGTGCCTGTGAGATGAAGCGGTCAGCCTCTCTCGATCGCACTTCGTAGGTGCTGTATCTCAGATGTCAATCTCGCAGGATGCGGGCAGCCTGCCTGATGTATTATCCAGCCCTCAAATCAATTTAAGGCTACACGTCAATTTGGCCCAGGGCCAGCCGCCGCCAGCCCCAGAGCGTCGCGCGGTCCTGCGTACGGCGCTGGGTGCGGAGGGCGGCCGGCCGAGCTCGGTGGAACGAGCACTTGCCGCTCGATGAGAGGGCAGTACCTGAAACAAGAATTAGTTATAACACACGCACACACCCCACCACCACCTCCGAGAAGAAACTGCTTCGTATCAGCTCACGGCAGCTGCTCGGACACAGGTTAAGCTTTTTGACGTTTTGCAGGGACGGGAGGAGGAAAGGCGTACGACATCCACACCGACGCGGGGCACCGCGATAAAAGCCCACGAGGAGAAGATGCTCCGGTGCTCTGGTCCTGTAGCACCAGCTTTAGCACCAGGCCTGAAGTACTTTGTGAAGAAATACAGCTCCTGTGGGTCAGGTTTTGCCTTACAGATCTAGAAAGTACCGTCCTCTTCAGTCCCAGGCTTAGACTTTATTTCTCGGCTGGATCGGTGTCCCACAGCCCCGGGCATCACGCAGGGACGATGTATGGGATGTTAGCTAACACTGACGGTGCAAATCTGTCGATAGTAATTATTGATTATATTAGGTGGTTTTGCCATTCATAAAGTTGTATTTTTCTGTAGTATTTTTATTAAAAATCAGGATGCGGGCACAAGCATGTTCAAACCAGTGAGTCTTTCCCCACGTACACACCTGGGGAAGAGCAACCCGACAGGTAAGAATCCCTACCATACAGCTATGTTGTGTGGACAGAACGGCTATCTTAATAGACACTGCTTGAGAGCAGAAGGCACACATAAGCCCCAACTCCTGTTTGCACCCATTGGGACAATTTACTGAACTAAATTAACGCTGCAGATGTCTGTAAGGGTGAGGCAGGAGAGGCTCAGGCAAATACCCAGAGTGCGGGCACTGAACTAACCCCACCGTTAGCCTTAGAAAGAGGAATATCTGCTTAATAAAAATCAGAGATGCATCAATTACATTGCCAAAATGACCTGGTGAATGACTAACAGCATGGAAAAAGGTTCTGCTCCACGTGTGCGCTTGCATTGACAGAAGCGAGGACTCGGCGTTGATTTGCATGTAAGAAATGGGAAGTCAGCGCCTGCCAGAAGGGTCGAGTACCACCTACCGCATCACCTGCCCCTCCAGAGGTGAAGTATGGCATTTTAACATTGCTTTAATACGTTTCTTTCATTCCTTCTTCACCATTTCCATTCATAGGTCATTATGAAGGCTGAACTTTATTTTTTTCAGTCACTGAACTAGGCTTAGTCCAGCATTTACACTAAAACTCAGTTTGGAAACCAAATATAATATTCAGCTTTATTTTCCTTCCACTTTTGCTGAATCCAACCCTTTCTGAATGTATAAAATTGGAGAAACACTCGGGCAAGAAGGATCTGTTAATAGAGGAGACAATCTACTCGGTCTTGAACTCTTTTTTACACCCATTCTTCCCCTATTTTTATAAAATGACAGAAGGCTTGGTAGTTTATTAGGTAACAGCAGTCCTCAATGCTGAAAGCTTTCCATCCTCCTAAGAAATAGCACAACTGACTTTGACAGTGTCAGTCTGCCATAGAGCACCACTTCAAAATTCAAATGTTTTTAATTTGCAGCTCTACAAGCAAAAAGGTAATTGTCATTACAGCCAAAGATCCCATTTGCCCTGATCCTTATTGTACTGTATCTAGCACCCAGTCTACCACAGAGAGATGCCGTTACTATTACTCTAGGCTCAAACCCCAGTTTTTACAACGAGTTATTCCAGGGAAACATATTCCAAAGAATTATTACAAAGACATAAAGTGAAGATTCTGGCTTTTTAAATAAAATATTTCGTTTTTCCATATAACAGGCAGCAATTCTCACTGAGGCCATAAAGTGGACAAGAAGAAAACAAGAGAAGGGAATTCTTTACCGCACTATTATTTATAGCTTCCTCCCATAGAGGATCTTCCTGGCGAGGGAGAGAAACCCCGTAGTTATATCACTCCATGTGGCAATGCAGATACGTAAATTAAGACATCTCCCAGCAGACGAATATAGCACTAATAAGGATACTGCTGGAATTGTCTGGGAGAGGCCTCAGGAGGTAAAAGACTGTAGGATTAACTGCTTTGTTATTAGGGTTCTCTTTCTTCAAATGGTTGATGAAATTGTGACCATAAGAGTGAATGTTTAGTGCAGATTAATTTGGTATCCCAGGCTGAATAAGAGTGGTTGAAACCAAGAAAATATATTAACTGTCGTCTTCAAAAAAGTTTATCGCTGCCCTCTCCCCAGTGTGGGGTAATTAATCAGCTTTGATGGAGACCCAGGGATCCTCTTAGAATGAGCAGAGGATTTCCAAAGAGAAGTACAAATGAGTCGGGGACAAACCGCTAGCTCGGAAAAATCGCTGGCAGCTTTCTTGTTACAGAAACCAGAGCTCCGTAGGCACAAGTCTATCAAAGTTAACCTACAGAATCCAGAACTGCCATTTATTCAGGAATTTTACTTATTCCTTGATTTCCAAATTCTCAGCTTGTGATGTTTTCAGCTTCGGATCTACCAAGGCAGTCTCTGGTTGCGAACCAGGGCTCCTGGTCTGCCCGTCCCTTTATGGATAAGCAGCTTCAGGCACAGCCAGGCACGTCCAGGTGGATTAGCTGCTCCTGGCCTCCTACCCAGCCTCCTCTCCAGTGACAGCCAAACTGAAAAGTTTAATCACGGACTGAAACGTGTTCCGAAAGACTCCATTTGTTTTATGCAAGCGATGAGATGCAGAAAAACATACTGTTGAGATATCATCTATAAGAGACTAGTGTGACATCCCACAAAGTAAATATGAATTTATGTCCCTCCAACAGCAGCCACGTCTCATAAACTTTCCAAAAGCATTTGCTTAAAGACCACTGAGTCAGAGTGTCAATGCTGAGCTGGAAATAGTACAAAAGTGAACCTGAAAGCCAGCAAAGGGCTCTGGGTGCGTTGCTGTCCCGAGCTGAGATAACAGCCCTGCGCTGCGGGGCAGGCGGGGAACCTCGGGGCTCCAGCCTGGGTGCGTTAACCTCGGCTCCCGTCAGCTCTGTGCCTTCAGCCCGAGAGAGCAGACACCGCGCAGCCATCCTAGCCACGGGGCTGTGCGCTGAAAGATATAAATAGCAGCAATTAACAGACCTCATTTGCCCACCTCCTCGCGGGACTGTAAATGGAGCAGTTGCAAGCCCAGGGCACACGCGAGAGCCGGGGAGATCCTACTAAAAATATTACCGTGAATTTTTAAAAAGAGGAGGAGGAGGGGAGAAGTCACGACAACCGTTTCACAGCTCCGTGCGCTGGGCACCCTCTATAACCCCTCGCCCACGCAGCCCGGTGCTGCCGGGATGGGTGAGCATCCCCTGTCTGCGGGACCACCAGCCTCCTCCAGCCCCACCGGGAGACCACAGCAGCTCCAAGGGGGAAAAAGATGCACATTGGAAATATTGTAAGTGTCGAGGTGTCTTTACGTGGTCCATTTTACATGAAAAAAAAATAATTAAAAAAGCCTTTTTCCTTTCTGGAGCAGAAACAAAAATCACAGAATCATTTAAGTTGGAAAAGACCTTTAAGATCATCGAGTCCAACCATCAAAAAATAAGGTGCAGGTTTGGATCACGGGGATGTGTGGCGGTAGAGATGGACACGACAAGTAATAGATCACGCAAAATGGCTACTTTATTGTTCTAACACACCTTTTTATCCCCTTCTTCAGAGTATGCCTTAGTATATGATTGGTTTAGTTAGTAACTAACAATTCATGATTGGTGAGTTCGTCAGGACGGTTCTTCTTATCACTATCTTGGTTTTGTACCGCTCTTCTAAGATCTTTCCAGACTTTCAAGGATACACTACAAGCTGCTCAAGGTCGCGCTGTTCTCGAACTGTCAGGCGTTCCGCAGACCCATTGCATCCCCCGACAGGGTTGTCTATAAGTCTTCCCTGCATCCCAACATCACCCTCGGAACCCGTAATGAACCTGAAATGTAAAGCAAATATACCCCATTTCAGCATATTTCGTGTCCGCACACCCCCGTGCCTGCTTTGCATTCTCCAATGAAGTCTTTAAGGGACACGCGACAAGCAGAAGCCGTCGGTACGAGCTGTGCCAACAGCCAGCGACCCTCGCTGGGCCCTTCCCCAGCCCTCTGCTCGCTTCCAAATCTGCGGCAGACTAAGGGATTTGAATATTGCCTGGCTATTTTGCTCATAAAAGACTGTACTCATAAATGATTCATGCAGTAGAGCTAGGCAAGTGAGATTTTACAAGAAAACAAAAAACCTCCAAACTAACCCCCAAACTAGCTTTGTCATGTTGTTGTTTGTGTTTTGCCAGCCCCTGGCCTCTGGTACTGTGGTACAGGGGGTTGGTATGTGGAAAGCACACACAGTGCTGGACTCGTCAACCTCTAAAACAAAAAAAAAAAAAAAAAAGAGATTTTACGACCAGAGCAGAAGGAGCCATCTCCCAGCTCTGGGCCCATATGTGCCTCCTGCCCATTTCCAGTGTAACTCCAGTGCTTGGGAGCAGTTGGATAATCTGAATTTCTGGCTATGGGAGGAAGCGGTCTGGCCAAGGATGCAATTACCCGTGACGGGCAGCGGGCTGCCCAGTCCTGCCCAGCTCCACCAGACAGCAACCGGCTGCTGGACGGTGCCGTTCTCACCGGCCTCTGAACCGCTCCGAAAAAGTCTCAGCCCTCCGAGATGTGTAACGTGGATTTTGGCCACCCCAAGATTTTGATCGTTCAGTCGAGAGGGTCGGGAGTTGTTGCTGGGTGTTTGCTGTCACCGAGGAGCTGGTGGGACATTAGGTGTGCTATCAGCGGGGAGGCTAGAAAGAAAAGGTCAGTGAAATTTGAGTTTCACGAAGGACTTAATTTACCTGTCTTACAACTCAGGCTCTTAAAAGGAGAAAAACTGACCGAAAGCCTTAATTAACGTGCCACGAGATGGCTGCTAAATTAAGCGCTTTAGGATATCGTCTGACCCTAATCACATAATGTGGCAGCCATTTAAAGAGCAGTGATCTCTTGAAAGGGAAATCCCGACTCTTCCTTTTCAAAGGCTTGCGCAGGCGTGGGTGGCAGCAAGGTCAGCGTTATTTACCAGTTTGCCGGTAAGATGATACATCACTAAACTTTACTTTGTGTAAAACATAATTTGTTGGAAGGAGTCCTGATGTCTTTGGTGCTACCACAGAGGAAGGCCTTTCATCTCTCATCCTCTTTGCTATTAAAATTCACGATTTTTATTTATAGAAAGGATTTCTATGCCCCACAGTTACACTTTTCCTTGACATCAAATGTTCTTTACACATACGCCTTGGCTTAACACCCAAAAGTCACTGTTGGTTGTGTGCTTTCTCCTTCTTTCCACCCTGTCCTATACCTGGAATATCACTGTTGCATTTCAAGGTCCCGGCCAGGAACGGGTCCCTGTCATGCTGAATGCTGCGCAAACAGAGATAAAGAGAAGCACCTGCTTTGGAGAGATAAAATCCACGCTCGGGCAGGATTTGTACCCTCCAGGTGAGGTGTGTTCCCGCAGGTTTTCTGGCTGGCCATGGAGAGGCAAAGAGATTTACTAGATGGCAATCTGACCCCTGGAGACTTAGGTGGGGACAAACAGCCAAAGTTTTGCCTTGTTTATCATCATCTCGTTCCAGGCTAAGATCAGACTCTGTTTGCAGATGGAAGGACACCCTGACTTCTGTTTGCCGTGAGCTGGGGAGTCTGCACCGGAGCCTGCGGGAGAGGATGGCAGCGATCCCATCGCCATCATCCCGTCACACGGCCAGCGCTGGAAGCTCCTGGCTCGCTTTGCTGTACTTGACACACGAAACAGGTCGAGGGTTTTTTGTTGTTTTTTTTTTTTTTTAAAAAAAAATTATAACAGAAGTTGTGTCCACCAGCCTGACCCTCGTGGTCTCTCCAGCAGGTTATTGCTGGACCCTGCCACAGGCTCTAAGGGGAGTTTGCGTCACCTGGCAAAGGCAGAGGGCTGCAGCGCGTGCACGGTAGATTTACACCTTCTGTTATTACTAAATGAAGTAAATAAACCCCACCCCAACTGAAAACACTTTATATTTTAAATAATAAATGTAAAATTAAAAGTAAATAATAAATAAAGTAAAAAAAAAAAAAAGTAAATAAAGGAAGGGGTCAGGCCTGAAACTCAGCGACCAAACAATTTCTGTGGGGCGCAGCAGTGTTAAGAAGGGGACAGTGACCCCTGGAAATACCTATTTTTCTCATCTGTTCAAAGAAATCACGCGTACTACACAATACAAACAGGTCAGTGTTTTACCATGGGCAAGAAGTTATGCAGAGGTTATGAATAAACGGATACCCTGCTCCAAGCTCCTGAGGATGCTCTTTGTACGACAAACATGACCGGAGCTCTTGCAGGGATTCGGGCCTCAGCTGATTATACCTGATGCATGCAGATTGCTCTCCCATTCCCCTCTGAAGGTCAGGCTCTTCAGAGGTGTTTAATAAACAGCGACTGTAAACGGTCATTAACAAGTTTGATGAGGCATCAACCATCCACTTTGCGGCTTCTTCATTCCGGGGGCTCAGACTGGTGCCCTGCTCCCCTCTGCCTGGTCCTTACTGGGGAGGCAGGAGATGCACGCCATCAGTCTGAAGGCAGTTTTGTTGGCAATCACAGAAAGAGCTCTCATTATTCTGTTTAATTGCTCACATCCTGGTGGGGGAAAAAAAAAGTTACCGATTTAAGGCTCGATTATAGGAGCACTGGATGTCCTTACGTGGGCCCTATCAACTGCTAACAACCAATTTGTTCTCTAATCCAGCCCCATCTTTTATGTTCAGTAATAATAAAATCCTGGTAAATAAAACTTTTGCCTTCATTATCGCTTTTCTTTCAGATATCCATAAAACCGGTGCAAACATTAATTAACACCATTAGGTATAATAAATACTGTCTGCTTGATACTCCAGCGGTTAAATGAGAGGACTGGCCCAGAGCTCTTCTGTCCCCCAGCACCCTTTCTTGCGCTTTTTTTCTTTTTTAATATATACCTTTAGTATATACCTTTAATATATAAATATATTTTTTTAAATATTTATCTTAAAACTCCCCACCATTCCACAATTCCTCGCTTATTTTCCTCGGACTTGTAGCTTCTTTCCAGCAAAACTCGAGCAGTTTTGTAGGGTGAAATGCGAAGCGGGGGGGGACACCCGCTCCGCGCATCCCCCTGCTCAGCCGCGGACACCATCGGCGGGACGAGCCCAAACTGGAAAGAAATCAGCCAGTTGGAGCCAGGGGGTTCTAAAAAATGGTTGGGTTTCTATTCTTCCCCCTCCCCGGGGAGGCTCGGCCAGGGGAGCCGGGGCCAGCCCCGCTCTTCTCGCGCTGGGCAATTTTTTTTTGTTGTTGTTTAAATATTGGGGTTTTTTTTCTCTCCTGGCAAAAGTTGCAGCGCCTGTGGCAGGCGGTGGAGGGTGGAGAACTTTTGTTTAAAGAAAAAGTACACTGGAAGGAGCATCGTGGGAGCTGAGGAGTGATCGGGCGTGGGAAAAAAAAAGGTAACATGGGGAAAAAAAAAAAAAAGAGTCTCATCCCTTTGGGGTCTGGATTTTTAATTTAGTTTAAGGGAAGGTTTTCGCTTCCCCCGGGACCTGTCCTGCCCAAGGAGGGCTGTCCCAGGCAGGTATCCCGGCTCCTCTCTGCTGCCTGCGCTCCCTCGGCTCATTAGGCTGGAGGTTTTCTCTTAAGTGAAACGTCCCTAAAGAATATTTGGTATTCTGAAGATTATAATTTCTTTCTCAGGTTCAATGGGTATGACCTTTATTTGGCCGAAGATTGTGCAAAAAGTGTTCTTATACCGAGATGGCTAACTCGAAATAGCAATATAAAATCCTTCTGGAGTGAGGCATGTGGAACTTTTATTTTTGTGTATGTGATTTAAATCAACAATGCATCTGCCCCCCCCATCTCGTCTGTTTAGCTACACAGAGGTTAAAAATAATCTGCATTTTGTTTCACAAAAAATTTGTATTAAAATGTACTCAAAGACACTGTGAGGCTTCCAAATCGTCTTGGGAAGCTTGGGTTACACTCCTGCAGATCCCATTTATTTTATTTATGTATAAATCTGTTGTAGAACTGGGCTGTAAATTGTTGTGTTGCTTTATGCTTGTTGAGCACAGACTTCATTTCATCGGAGATGCGGTGATATTTAAGTAGTTGATTAAGTGCGAGTCTTTCAGGATGGAAGGTGCTTTACGGCCAAAGCCACCTATACTCTGCATTACAACAAAGTTAAATGCTGTGTGAAAGGCATCGTAAATCTGGGTCTCCCTGAGTGCATTCTGCAGGGGCAAGTTCAACAGTTTTGACAATTAAGGTGTTTAATTAGGAAATAGGAGAATAAATAGCACCATGTGTCATGTATATCTTTCAATTCTTTTTTTTTTTTTTTTATTTAATTACTTACAATGTATTCTTTTAATTTGTTAAGTTGTGCAACATTGATGATTTGCATGGTATGTTTTGTGTGCTGAGCTTGTTTGCAGAGGGATGCTTTAAAAGTTTTTAGTAGAGAAAAATCGTTGGTGTGGGTACTAATAGCACTTCTGGAAATATGCTGAATCAGGGACAGGCTTGCCTTTATGTTCCCTGTCATCCTTAAGTGAGCAACTGCTGCTCATACCCACATACCATCCTGTCTTCAGCACATGCCAATTACTGGTGAGAGAAAATTGAAGTCCTCTTTAATTCATCAGCTAGGAAAGAATTAAGGCAATGCAGTATCTCTATGGTTATCATTAGGTTTCAGGGTGAATGGCTTTGCGAGGTTCAGCTGTGGTAGGTTTCTCGCTTGTTGTGCTGAAGGGCTGCCCCGTAAGGAGACGGGCAGAGCTTTCCTGGCCTCGCTGAAAGCCAAAATCTTGCTGCATGGCTCCTTTGATGGCACGTGTCCACAAACTTGCCAAATTCGGGGCTGTCTGCGGAGTACAACTGCTGGCAGTGCTCACTCGATTTATTTTTAGATCTATCTTTAGGTGCTTGGTGAATAAATCCTGCTTAAAAATATTTTAGCAAATTAAAACGTCATCATTTTGTAAGCCTGTTATCCTGCTCTGTCACTTCTCAGATTAATTATTACATAAACAGGGGTGGCTGGGAGGGTTTGTGTGCTGTTCCGTGGGTGCCTCGGGTGACCTCCACTCTGCCTGGCGAGTCAAACCTGAATAGCTAAAAAGGACAATGACTCCCACTATTAATCTAAAGTAAATACCCCCCTTTTTAATCTAGGTAAAAGGAAATCTGCACCTTCTTCCTCGCTCTAATGTCACTGTTGTAATTCTAAATCAAAGATACTTTGCAAAAATCTAGTAAGAAATCAAAAGTTTTGGGACAAGCCATCACACCCATTTTTAACTTCGAGCTTTTGCATTTGCAACTAATCAAGTGTTTTGATTGGAATTAATTGAGATGATACAAATTTTAATATACCCAGAACTACAGACATCTGTCTAATTCTCTCATAATATGAGAGAATGTTGGAGTATTTTAATCAGTATTTAATCTCTTTATTTAGAAAGGTAATGAAAGAAGAACTAATTCCAGCAGCCCAAAACACTGAGCTAGAGGGGATGGCTAAGGGATCTGAACCCCAGGGAGGTCCCCTGCAGCTACTGCAAGCCAGTTCGGTTGATTGCCAAGAGGGATGTATGCAAGTTAGGAAAGAATGGGATGTATACTTGAAATACATAGTTTTGCTGCAAGCATACAGAAAAATCATGGCTTTCATCACTCCAATTTTTTTTTTTTTTAAAAAAGCATCAGATGATATGCTATTTTAAGAGTTTCTCATCTGAAGCACAGATGCTGCAGTACAAGAAAGAGACCAAAAGTACAATCTTTGTCTTCAAAGACATTCAATAAGGGATGTTATGTTGTTTCATTTGTGCTCTTTCTTTATAGTTACCAGAAATAATTAAAATTATATCATACTTGCATACTTGCATTTTCTTCTAAGTCAGCTGCTATGAAATACCGTTGCAAATATGAGAAGGGGAGTAAAATTTAACCTTATAACCTCTAGCCAAATTAAGGTCAGCTCTCCAGTATCCTCAGCTTAGTTGGCAATTTTGTTTGCAAACCGTAAGAAGAGGCATGAAGGATACACACAAATGCCCATCCACGCAAAATTGGAAATCGGTGGTCCCGCTGGGCCTTTTTATTTACGACGCGCTCCTTAGCCTAGCTAGAAATACCTGTGGCAGATCGCAAATGAGTCCAGGCTTTCCTTGTGCCTTCCGATGTCTTTTTGTTCGTTGGCATAGCGGGAGGAAGGCTTACAGCCAGCATATTCACCTTCATTAGCAGAAAGTGTCATCCTGGGGTTGTGAACCCTGCTGCCGCAGAAAGGCAGCTCCCTGTTTGTCTGGGCAGGGCATAGAGGATCTTTTGTGGGAACGGCATTCATTTATAATTAGACTCTCCAGGGCCTTGTTTCTCAGGATGTGTTTGATATTAAAATAATGCAGGAAGGCTGTAGACATGATCACGTCATAAAAAAAAAATGATTCCCCAGTATCTCCATTAATAAATTCACTGAGTTCACTGCTTTAGGCACAGCTGATAAAATCAATCAGTGACTTTTTGCTGAAATGTATTTTATTTTGATATTTTTCATGGAAAACAGTAATTTATCAAAGGAGGAAAAAAAAACCCTCATAGCGCAGTAGTGGAAGCTTTTCTTCAGAAACATTTTTGGGATCCTAAAATGATGTTCAGCAATAGATCTTTACTGGAGCTAAGTGAGTAACCTAATGATTCCAATATCCGGTTTAGATCTTGGCAGCCGTGTTCAAGTAGTTATCCTACCTTTCTTTGTCATATACCCCAAGATACAGGAAAAGCTCTGATGGGCTTCTTTATTTATTAAAATAAAGCAACTTGGCATTTTGGAAAGTCTGTCTAAAAGTAAGATGAGCAGCCTGTGTCTGCACCAGGGGATCAGATGAAGTTGAGGAACGGAGAAGAGGTAATAAGCTAATGCAAAGATAGCGGAAAGAATTGCTTCTCCAATTATGGCGTTGAGTGCTTACCGTTTTGGTTTTTTTTTTTTTTTTTTTCCCCCCCATCAAATTGTCATGTCAAACTGTTTCATTGTGATACAGCTGAGAAGTGCAAACTTGGAAATATTTCCAGAAAGTAGGAACTGCCCCTTAGTGATGTTTTTTAAAATAAAACTGCTCCCACTAATGCTCAGCAAAAAAAATGTTTTCAAACAATGTTTCTGTCAAGTAGAAAACATTATTGTGACTAGCTCAGGCGAGCTCTTTCTGCTGCTACCTTGGTGACAGAGGCAAAATCTACTTTAAAAATATTGCATTTTCAAAAAAAGGTGTGCATCTTTGTAAATAAAACCATTATTTTTATTCTGGAGAAAATCCATAGTAAGAGTGAAGCAATACAGACAGCAGGAGGTCCAGCCAGGAGGAGATAATGGAAGTTTTAACTGAAAGAAAACTTCCAGCCTGTGATTCAAGAACTAAAAATGAATAGGATGACTTATTTTATCTCATGCAATTTTGGAGAACTGAATGTTTTGATGGATTTAAAAAAACCACCCAACCTCTCCTTACTCTAATACCAGAACGAGGGTGAACAGAATCATCCCCTCACTCTAGCATGGCTGCTTGGAAATGTTCTTCAGGGTAGCAAGAAAAGTCTTGAACAAACCAGAGAATGAAAATATTTCTCTGCAGGCCTAGCCTTAACTGAAAGAGCTGTGACAACGAGACTTGCTTTTCTTTCTCAGGCCAGAATAGTAGAAGCACTGACAGGTTTGATACCTGATAGAATTACAGCAGGATGGGTGCTGGGAGACCTCGGTTTAATTCCGGTGTGAACCGCTAGATCAGCGCTTTACTGTTGTGGGCTCACTGCTGTGACTTTCCAGAAATCAACACGTATTAACTTGATGATAATGGCACAAAATTTCTAATTACTAGTGCTTCAAAAGTTCAGTGTGAGGAAAAGGAATGAGAACAACTGAGAAACAGCTTTTCCTGTTTTCTTAAAAAAAAATATATAATTCAGTCCTTAGAAATGACTTTAGTGAATGTAACTGAGCCTGTGAAATGCTGACCTCTGACGTAACCTAGAAAAATGACATCAGCATGGATCACTGAGCAGGTATTTTACCCGTCCTTTGTTTCTCTGAACTCCCAATGACACATTAGAACAGTTCTGCAGGAGAAGATGCCACTTTTCTTATGTATACAAGATTTATTGTTGCAGAATCGGTAGAGAAATTTCCAGGGGAAAAGATTTCATTGACGTGGATGATTATTTTGCAAGTCTCGTAATCTCTTTTCGTAATATCAGATAATACCCTTATTTATGGTAACTTCAAAAGCTGCAGAAGAGTTAGGGTGGAATCTTGGTCCGAGTATAACCAATTGCAAGATTCCTAGTGACTTCAATGATGCTAATATTTCATCCCTGAAGTATTAGACTTGTTATTTATCTCCAGGTTTTTGCAAGCTTTCCAAAGAGCTATATCCAATTGCATGTCCAAGTGTTATATACAACTGCAAACTCCAGCCCAACATCCCGGTGAAACAACTTCCATGTTTAAAAGTTAAGCACTTGCCGCAGTGCTTTGCTACAAGGCGTTTCATTTATAATCCTGTACGTGATGGGATCACACTATATCACCAAAACCCCGAAATGCAATTACCATTGGAGCTGAATGTGGCAGCAAATATAATGGCTAACACTATACAGTATTTTAGACATGGAGACTACAGTGGACAGCTAGAAGGGGGAAACATTCACCTTGACTTTACTATGGCAATTTGTTTTATTTTCTATTTCCTTAGCTCCTGCTGGCTTTTGCTTAGTTGTTACTCAGACAAATATCTGTTCAAATGTTGCAGCTGATGGGAGCAGGCTAGCTGAAAGTAAAATGCAAGTGAGGACTTCAGTATTGACCGCAAGATATTTGTATTAAAATAAGATTTCCTTAGGTTATCCAAGTGTTCATTGTCCACATACAACAACATGTTCTAGTAGCTGACCATATCTACTTGTAATAGAATTCCGCATTAATTCTATTTTTATAAAAATTGGTGTGCTGGAAACGATAAATTTTACACGTCATTCAACAGACATGTCCCTCCACGTGGTTCCTCTGAAGACTGATGTTTTGCTCACTTTTTACCAAAACTAAGGAATACCACCAAATCTAAGGACTGCCACCAGCATCACATCGTCTAAACTCTCTTTTCCTGTATTTCTCTCTCACGCATAGGCGAGTGCCCTGGCAGCACCTCACCATCCCAGGTCCAGCACGTGTCCTTTGCACTTGGAGAGCACAGCACTGATTCCTCCTAAATGTAGATGATCCCTCCTCCAGCTGCTCTGTGAAGATTCGATAATCAAAATTTTTCAGTGCACGGAAACCTCCTCCTGTGTTAGAAAACTCTTTCTAGCGTTTTTGTTTCTCTATGAGCTTTGAAGAACATGTGGAGCCCTTGGTATCTGTTCCGAAGCTGTCATTCAAGCAGGGCATGGAAAACTCGCCTGAAAGCTGTGCCTCCGCCCTCTGCTGCGATGAGCCGAGCTGGGTGGGTTGGAGGGATTTCTGCCTTGGTGGGGTAGGATTGAGGTAGAGTAACTCCTGCAGCAGCTCCTGCTCTGCTGGCAACGAACCGGGGGGAGAGGAGGATGAGGAAGTTTGCTCATCGTTAGGTGGGTTTGGTCACCGTTACTGGTTTCTGAATCCCTCGGAGAGCTTTAGGCAATGCAGGCGTACAGCAGCTTCACGTGGTCTCTGGTTGGATCAGTCCAAAAGTCGCTTTACCTTGATCCTGAGCTGTATAGACTTCCTTTCAACTGTATTGACCCTTAGATGTACCATCAGATTAATTTTTTGTAAGACACTAAGACTCTCTTCTCTAATTTAAAGACCCACTGGAGAATGCTAGTTAGCCTTTTGGTCTACGAGGGACAGCCCTGGTATCGAGTGTTAGCTAAAGGTCCGCAAACCGTCATGCTCACCATGGCAAAAGTGTTTCTTGTCTGACTGGAATCTGAATAATACCGAATTTGGTTTAAAAGATGCTGGGGTTTATAGTTTCAGTAAATGGAAAATAATAGAATACACTAATTAAGAATTCCTTGTAACGCTTGACTATAAGAAATGACATTGAATCTGAAAGCCTCATAACATTTAAATATATTTCGTGACAGAACACTGGCAGCATTTAAAAGGTCTTAGGTGCTTTGAATTCCTGATTGGTTTGACAGCTTGACAGTGATTTGTAAACCGAAGGTGTTGGCACAGCTTGCTCTTCTGTCGGAGCAGGTATCAAAGTTCAGACTCCAGACTAGTCACCACTTGAACACAGAGATGAAAAATCGCTCTCTGATAAATGTTTTCACTGTGGAAGAAACAAGCTTCTGCTCCTGAAAAGAGTAAGGCCTGGTCTGAAAATGATTCAAACCAATGGAAGGACTTCTATTGATTTCGATGGCCTTTGAATCAATCACTCTTTTCCACATATATCCCGTTTTATGGCATACTGGGTGTGTTTGGGGTTTATCAGAGGATAGGTTAGAGCTAAAACCCCTAGCCAGTCTACATCGAAATGAGAGATTTCACCAACACTAAAGAGGGAAACAAGGCTTAATAAGATGAAGCAGGTAGATAGAGTGATTTATAATCTGGAATCGTATAAATTGGGCTGAACATCAAATTTGAGTATCCTTTTTTCTGTTTCTCAAATCTTCCTTCTGAACACGAATTCATATTTTCTGTTCATGCCAAAATCTGAAAGCAATTTATTTTGATTCTGCTGGGATTTCTCTGTATTTTTCACCTGAAATACAGTTCTGGCTGTAACAGGACAACTTAAGATTACGTATTTGTAATTTTAAATAAAATAATTTAATTTTCAACAATGGCCTGTTTCATGATCTTCTGTTGGGATCTCAGCAAACATAGAAATAATTAAACGGGCTGACTGAGCATGAAACACCACACCTGCAAAGTTTGTTAGCCATGAAAATTTACAGTTGTTTCCATTGCAGTGCTGTATTTTACACATTAAACCGAACCCATATTACATTATTAAACCATAAATTTTCATGGCTTACAAACTTTGCAGGTGTGGTGTTAAATGCTCAATTGCACTGGTTAATTATTTGCATGATTTTTAGCATCCTTGTAGGAGATTTGGAAACCGCACATGTGGGCAGTAAAAGCCCTGCCTAGCCTTGCCCAGGAAAAAGGCTCCAAGGTGCAAACATTTTAAATCAAAATCATGGGTATTTTTTATAGTGCTCTATTTTTAGCTAAACTCTGGAAATACTGGGAAAGCAATCGATACTCTGCAGGATGTCAAGAAATCCTTTCTAAGGGGAAGAATGGTGAAGCACTGGAATTAATAGATGTTAAGAGCCACTCCATAGCCAAAGCTATCCGCTTGTCTCCTGCCTTATTGAGAGGTGGTAGAACCACTCTCAGCAGCTTCAGACACCTTTTTCCTCTCTGCATTTACCTTCTGAAGTGCTTTTGTGGATTCTCCCTCGTCGGGTGCTGTCCTTAGCCTGAGAGCTCCCCAGCAATGAGTGCTGACCTGGGAAGCGGTTATGGAAGATGCTCCCCAGGTCGAAGTACCTCTGTGCTAGCAGTTCTCGAGAGTTGAGTACGGTCCTAAGATTGTCTCATCACCAACAGAATATCCTGAGGGAAACATGGAAAAATGGATCCAAACCGCCCCTTGAGCTCCCTTCCAGCCTCATTCGTCTCTGGCTCTGTGTCAGAGAGACACAGACATAGAATATACCTTTTTAGTGTGGAGACAATCTAACACAGGCATACGTTGACTCTTGTATTTGCTGCGGATGCCCAAGTCTCAGTAACTTCGTACAGAACTTCATAATTTTTCTGCCTCTTTGTTTTTTAAGATAATAAAGTGTAAGTATAATTTTCTCTATTTTGGCAGTCTGGGAAAGTGATACAAAAAAGAGATCCATACCTGTTCTCTTAGCATTAGCTGCAACGTTTCAAATTATGTCAGTTATGTCCAATTTCATGGGATTTACCCATGAAATAAGTCACTGGTGCAAGTAAAAATAGAACCAGTGTCCTAAATCTCAGCCCCAGTCCCTATGCCTAATGTATTCGGGCTCTAGTAACAGTCATTTTTTCCAAATGATGCTCACCATTTAAGAACATAGCAAAGTCTCAGTTGCAGCCCTGAAAATCACTGATTTTATGGTAAGTAAAATGGAGAAGGTCATTTGAATCCTACCATATGTAAAAAGCTTTATGTTTGCATGCTCGTTTCTGCTGCCTGACGCATTACTTAGTTTTACATTAGGCTAATGTAGAACAATATTAATGAGGAAACCAAGGTGTAATGTTCTTGCAAGAATGCTGACAGAAGTGAGTCCAAGTTTTAACCAGGGATTGCTTGCTTTAGCATTATCTCTATTGCCATTAAGCATGCTCTACATTTTCTGGGCAAATATCATTTGGAATTAATTGAATGGAAAGGAGGATGTTCAGAAAATGCATCTTTAGAGTTGTTGAAGTATGACTTTTTAATCAAACTGAGTGATTGTAAACATAAATTAGTTCTTGTTCTTCCTGCTGACTTGAAAATGGAGACATTGTACACTTTCAGGTTAAAATCTTTTTCTCATGAGTTTGCAGTTTCAAAACTTGTAGATGCTTTGCTGGTCTGGTAGAACCATTGTGTAATGATTATTACTTGAATCTTACTTGAAGCACAGACTGTCTGCACGTATACTGTTGGTTTGTTGTTTTTTTTTGTTTTGTTTTGTTTTGTTCTTTGAGGTTTTACTATATTCCATTATTCTCCACATTCCTGATATGTTGTCTTACGGAAATATTCTGCTTGTGCTTCTCTCTCCTTCCTCCAGGAGGACAACATTTCAGGGTATCCTTAACAACAGTTTCTGATACATTTTCTTCATAAGGAGTGACCTTAGGCTTTAGGACAATGAGCAAGAATACAAAGTGTATAGATTCGCTATACAGTTTTTATAGTATCTGAATAAAGCTTTGGAGTTTTGTAGGTCTTCAGCTTCTCTGGAGCTCTCTTTGAGAGAGAGAGAGTACACGATGTGGATGTTCTCTGACTATCCAGCAGTCTAATTAGGTATAAGCTGTAAAGCTGAATGATCTCATTAAATATCCACTGGATAGTCTCATTACAGTTTGGTCTGAAGCTTAATGGGAGCAGAGAGAAATCTGAGAGAAATGCCTGCACCTGTAAGGAAGGAAGGAACAGCATCCCAGTCATATTCAAAGATTTTATACTAAAGTGCAGTTCCTTTTATTTGCATAGTACCAGTTATCTAAAGGGGAATTAGAAGATCTTAAATATGTCGCTGTTACATTTATAGAACATTACAAAACCCCCTTGAAGGTGTTTAAACCCCGTCAGCCTGCATCATACAGAAGGAACGTGCGAAATGGTAGTGGATAAAAATAATAGGAAAACCGGCCGTCGTCTTTGGGCAGTTACAAATATTTCCTCTGATGTGCCCTGCTGCTGCGGACCACTGCTCCGCATGTGGTGAACACACTAAAAAGTTAGTTCAAAGGGATCAACAGCAGAATTTGATTTCATAGAAAATAATTTTGCTGCAGTTTCAGCAGTCATTCATTCCACATTTTGATGATGATGTCTGTCTGGTTTTTAAGGGTTTCTTTAAACAAGTAGTTAAGCAATAATGGTTATTTGCCAACATAAAAAGGTTGTAAAAATGTAGATGAACAAAGGAGAATGACTGTAAAGAACCGAGAGGGCAGTTTTTCATTTTGTTTCTTAAAAGGGAAAAAATAGATCCTCCTTCCACCCTTCCTAATGAAGAAGTCAAATAAGAACGAGCCGGTCAGCAGCTGCGATCCGCCAAGTGCCTGCGAACGGTTAGACAGCCGGTGTGCAGCGTGCTCTGCTTACTGCTGTAATCTTAATTAACGCACTGCTGTCTTGTGCTCTCCCCGCCCGGTTGTTGTTTCTGTTTCTGTCCTTAGAGAGAAAGCTCTGGGGACCAGAACAAGGACCATCCTTTTGTTCCATGTCTGTACGGTACCCATGAGCGGCCTCCAGACGTGTTTCACTGCGTTGCAGCTTTTTATTCCAAGTCTTACAAGATGTCGTTGTCTTTTTGTTCTGGCTTTTAAGCCAATTTTACTGTTAGGTCTTCTTTTGGGGTGTAGGGGGGATCTAAAGTGCTCCTGACTCATTATTTTGTTGCTTATGGGCTGCTAGAGATATAACAAAGGCTTAAGCTGTGGCAAGGGCTGATGTCAAAAAGTGTTTAACAAATGCTAGTAGGAGAAAGTATTTCACCCCCCTTTATGAATTTAAAAAGAGCTGGTTTAAGTATTACAGTACATAATGTCCTGGCTCTAATAATACACTCCAGGACCTTAACTCTGCCCAGAGAGTATCTATGCGACTCTGTCACCCGCATCTAACCCATAAATTCAACTTCTGGAGCTGCAGCAATGACTACAGAGTTTCACAAAGCTGGTAGGGACCTCGTTAATTAAATCAGAAGTGAATACTTCCAATTAAACTCGAGCTTAGGTCTGTTCCCTGAGACAGTGAACTGCAGGATTCACACTGGAAGAAGGGGGAGTCCGAGAAGAAATGAGTATGTGGGAATGGAGAGCCCAGATGGTGCCTCTTCCAGCAGCACCGTTAGCTTGAGCTGGTTTAAATTTCACCATGGTGCAAGCGCCTCTGTTGCATTCTTGCACTGGAGCATGTGTCAACACAGCAAGCGAGGTTTTTCCTTCTGTTCAAAGTGTTAGAAAACTCTCTCTGTCTCAGAAAAGTAATATTTTCTTCTGGCTTGGGCGACACACTGAAAATGCGAATATCTGGTAATTATTAAATGTGTTTGTGCTTCAGCTTAGTCTTTTTTTAATTTTCTCTCTCTTGCCCCCACCCCCTCTGTTACTCTGTTACTCCATGATGACTAAAGGTGCAGAAACTGTGGAACTGAAGAGCCTCATAAGTAGTAAAGCTCAGGCCTGCCTTAGTAATCACTTTGTCCCCAAATCCAATTTTACCACTACAAAGCATGAACTGGCTAACCAGGGGCTGTGCCATTAAATGACATGGGAGGCATTGCAGCACTGATTTTTGGTTTGCGTTTTTTTTTCCTGAATTATCATAACGTTGGACTACATTAAAGTCATTAGGGACACGATGTGTCCATTACCTTTCTGAGATTTGGTAATAACTTGTGTAATTGCCAAGAACATTACACCAGGAATTGGAAAGCCTGAAATGAAAGAACTGCCTGAGAGCAGAAACTGCTGCTGTCCTTTGTCTTTCCTTTCCGTCCCCCACTATGGTGATTCTCCCCTGTAAAAATCATTTTATCACCAACTGGCAAATCACAAAAGATAAATCTCAGTCCTTTATGTCTTAGAGACCTCGCACAGGTCACCTTACTAAAGTCTCCTGTGAGCAGAGGAGTGGTGTGTGGTATTTTAAACACAAATTTGCTTTCTCTTTGGCCAGTTCTCATCAAACAGTAAGGATATCAGTCCAATCTTTTGGACAAACATGAAGTGGAAGTATTGTCTCTCTCTTTTTTTTGTGGTCTGGCTGATGAGTCGCATGGCAGAGTGAAACAAAACAGCAGAATATGCAGTTTACTAAAAAGTGAAAACACCTTATTTTGTTTTCAACAAAATGAATGTCATCTTTTGGGTCCTGTTTCTGATCAGAGAATACAAATGTGAGAGAAACTCATGCAGTGCTTTCCACAGACCTTTTTGACAGATGTATTTTATAAACTTTTAAGATAAATGCTGGTCTTACCCCTTGAAAAGTGCGGATGTAGGTTGCCTATTTTAGGAGAGCAAACAGTGCGGGTCCACAAGACAACCCGATTTACTCTCAGTTCTCCTCCTACCACCTTCCCTCTACACCGCTGCGGGCTTCTTGCAGATGTTGAGATGGGGCAATCGGTAATAGAACAGCTTTAGTTTTACCTTTCCAAAAGAAAGAACTTTCACTTTGTTAATTGATGTATTTAAATGTCTGGGTAAATGCTGCTTGTCTATCCTCCAGTACAGGGAGGCTAAAATCCCATTAACTCTATTAAGAGCTGCAAGGCTAAAGACCACATCTGAAGTGGAGATAATATTTTTAACTGGTTTTTTTTCTTCATTTTAATGGAGATCAACATAAAAGAAAATGAACCAGTGCTAGCAACTCTCCACAACAGAAAATGGGTTAGACAGTCAGAGGAGAGAGCTGAGAGTACGGAGTAATTGAGGTGAGAGGGACAGCTCATCTCTCACCTGGGTGAGGCACTTCTATTTGAACATCTCTGGGACTACTGAAGAACTTGGGTATCTTGTGGGTAATAGCAGTATGGAAACATCCTTTAAAAAAAAAAAAAAGCGTAAGGATTTGCCATTCTCCTGCAGTAAAATGAACAGGCATGGAACTGGAGGAATTTAGGAATAATAAATCAGGTCCAGAGAGAGATCTAGCCAGCTTTAGTTTAAGAACATGGCGACAAACTAAAGGAAATTCAACTGCTAGTACAGAAACAGTCAAAAGCTTCATTCCTGTTTTCATTATTCCCAATAAATAATTTAGACTGTTTCAAATTCAGATTGTGAGTTTACTTTCAACCACTTGTGGCATATAGTAGTTTGGGTTTGCTCTCGATAGGGAAAATCATAAATTATCTACTGGACTGTTAATGTCATACAGAACTAATCAGACATATAATCATGCATGATATATTACAAGTTCTCCTGTACTGAAATAATGTTAATTATGAGAATTTCATTTATTATTTATGTAGAAATATGTAGTTCTACTGTATAACTGAAATTAATGGACTGTAATTTTGAAGGGTTACTAACATCATCTTTAGTGTTTCTTAATTAGTCACGTGTTACTTCTTTTTTGGCTGGGAAAGCTTATGCTGTGTTCATATTACACATTCTTTATGGCCAGAAATCAGAACTGGAAGGTCAAAGGGAAAGATTTAAGGACAGAATTAATTCTTTTTTGGAGATCATCTTTCAAAGTCAAGAATTTCTCTTACTTCTACAGAGACTGAGTAAGGAACAAATACATTACAATTTAATTTATTCTATAAAAAGCTATAATTTAATTATTGTTATTGCATGAAAAATCCCATGCAGATTCCTCACCTGCCCCCCCCCCCCCCCCCCCCAATTCAGCTGATATATAGGGCTAAGTTAAAAGCAATGCAAGCAACAATTATCAGTATTAAGTGTGGTAGGAGTACACATGGTACTCTTACTCCCCTCCTCCCGACCCTGTTTTGGAAAAAAAAAAAAAAAGAAATTAGGCCATGGCAGGATATATTTTTGTCTCGCTTGGTTTCCTTAAAAATCCCATTAGGCACTTATCAGCATCTTAACATGCCTAATAACTCCTGAAATTTGTTCTAAGTGGTTTGTCCAACAAAACACAGATCATCTCTGGGATTATCAGAAACTAAATCTAAGGAAAGTTTCCCTGTCTCCTTACAAAGCAACATCCATAAGATCTGGGATAGTTCTCCAACTGTTCAGAACCTTTAATATACTGTCATGATAGGTTAAAGACTAATTTTTTATTTTTTTTTTTTTAAGTTGAAAAATAGAACTATCATTGAAACCAGTAAAAGATTTCGCAGAACCTATGAAAACAGGTCTCAAGGCAAGCACGGAGCGATTTCTGAAAGGGGTTGGAATAGTTCCTTTTAGAGAGTATCATGTTTGAAAAAGGAACAAAAGATGAAAAGCTTCTTACTGACATTCTTTGTTTCCTAAGACTTTCTTCATATTTGTTTCTCATTGACTTTCTCTTTCCAGTGGTCTTCCAGGCCTCGGTGAGGTATAGTGAGTGTCGTGTCTATCTGCTGCACCATCAGTAATCCTGGGTGCCAGCTAAGGCAACACGGCCAAAGTCAAGGGTAAGCCCACACTGAAGCCAAACATCTGATCATAATTCGCCTTGAAAGAAAAGCTGAGCACATTTATTAATAGTAGAATTGGAAAGAACCCCCACCCCCCCCCGCTGAATTAATGATGAAACAGAAATTGCAGCCATCCAGGACGCTGGTTATGACCTGGTGGTCCTGTTGCGCTCAACAAACTCTGCAAGTTGCGCATGTTAAATACTGCAAGCAACTGCAAATGGATTAGGCGAGAAAACAAGCCTCGGTGAGAGGAAAGTACAAAGTCATTATGATTTTCAAACTTCTAGTAAATCAATCTCTTCCCTGCTGCTTGACCTGATGGCAGGTACCAAGTTCCCCCAAATATGCGTTTATAGTGGAATTGCAGTTGTAAGGGAACGAACGTTCAAGGAACACTTGCCAAAAAATGAAAACAAAATCCCCGCTGTTTAAATGTCCTAAAAAGGAGAAACAACATGGAACAAAATGTTGCTCTTACCTTACCTAAACTATGTATTCAGCAATGCTGAACACTGAAGCTTCCCAGAGATATCCCGAATCCCTTTTAGTTAGACACACTGAGAAAGCTACAGCTCAAGAAAACAAACACGGCGCTACAGAATTGGATTACCTTAAAACGTCTTATCTGCTAATGTGACTAACACTGCTGAATAATGTGAGGCAGAATACATAAGGGAATTATTTGTTTATGGTATAGTTTTTATTTTTACAGTCAAGAGAAAAAAAAGGCTAATTTTTATACAAGACAGTAGAGCAGGCTGTCAAGAATTACAGATATGGAGCATTGTTTATTTGAAGGCCTGCGAACAGGAGCTGTCAGACAGAATTGGCAAGCACAGCACACAGCCCAGTCTTTTCAGAGGTTCCTGACACTGAAACACCCTTTTACAGAGCAGCTGCAGAAAATCAGAGCAAAGTATGACAATGTGGAGACGGTGGGGCTCACTCAATTGCTCTTAGCAGCAATTGCTCTGGAGAGGTACAATCAAGCTCTCCATTACGTGGGTTTGCAAAATTGATACCTATGGAAACTAGAGGTAGGCTTGCATGGAAACATCAGATCCGTTTTGTCCATATTCATGGCTGCTTCTACTTCAGTGAGTTTCAGACTGATTTCCTGACCTTGGCTTCACACGCTAGTGCCGTGTAATGGACCTGAAGATAGACATTAAGTTCTGACTTTGGAAAAGTTTGGATTTGGGTTGTGATATGATTTTAATTTCCTCTTCTGAAAATGCTTCTAATAAAAGGTGGCTTTCATTTTAGAGGTGAGGCTCTGTGGTGATCAGTCGAGACTTTTTTCTAGCAGCAAAATTCTTCTGCTTTGTCTTAATATTTAGAACCACTCACAGAAATGGTTTCAGTATGTATTTTTTGTAGCATTTGTGGCAGGGTTTTACCTTCACTGGTATACTGCAGAAGGGAATGGATACCCTTGGGTATTTGTACGAGTGTGTTTCTTATGATAAAACCATGACTGAAAGACTTTTAAAATGTTTTCCTTCCAAATTAGGTTTCTATCTTAAATCAGATTTTGATTAAATTAAAATTGCAGAGAAATTATGCTGGTGGTAAAAATATTATTTGGAAAAGAAAAACAGGAGATGTTCCTCTTTTTCCTTCCACGAGGGAGTATTTCAAAGGAGAGCTGAAAAATTTAGTTTGGCTATGAAGCTGCAGTCTCCTTTGGAAATCCTGGTCGTGCTTTCCTGTGCCTCCATTTCCAGTGTAGCTACCCTGCACCTCCCGTGATTCACTTCACCTGTAAGACTTGACTCACGTGCTGTCTTCTTTCTTTGATGAAACATGGGAGAAATGGCAAGTCCTTCTTCTGTGCCTTTCTTTGTGGAACAGTTTGCTGTTAAGTTTTTGCCCAATAATCACATTTTTCCCTGGAAATTGTCATCTGGATTAGATTTTTGCCATTGTCATGTTCTACACGCTCTGATCTTCCATTTCTACTGCCAGCCGGCCAGCGACAAGAAAATCATTTATAAATCCATGTTCCAGGAGTAAGAACAAACACCGGAGTTACTGCTTGGTACTTAAGGCTTATGACAACGTGCATCCCACAGGTCTCTTGTTAAAGGTCTCCAACGTTTACAGTATTTGTGAGCTAGTCCACTTGAACCTGGTCCTTTCAAAGCCCTGTGAAAATGGTTATAGTTCCAACTGGAGTTGCTTAATTCTCTGGACCTTGGCTTTGGCAAGAAACTACTGGTTTTGAAAGAGCAAACAACTTTTTCACTATTGTACTCTTTTCCAGGGGTACTTTGCTTTCTCAGAGTTAAAAAAAAACAACCACCAAGCAAAACCCAAGTCCTGCTCTGCTTGGGAACTGAAAGCTCTTTATTCACCCAGTCTTTTGTCACTGAGGAGACCTATGCATGTAGATCACCTTGGGGTGGTGAGGTATGAAAATTCCTTCTGTCAAATGCCCCCCCTGTGAAATTATAGAAAGAAATCAATCATGACAGAAATGCATCAGAAACTTTTGTGCAAAAGAATCAAGAGTGACAGATGGTCTGAGCCTGGAACATATGGATTTTGTCAGACAACAGAAAAAAATATATAAGATCATGTTGTGGAAAAGTACATGTAACCTCTGTGTGTATACTCTAAGAGAGAAAGAAAGCGGCAGAGTGTTTCAAAACTTACCATTTTTTCTTTGACAATGATTTAGAGAAAAGTGGAGGAGAAAATATTTGGTCCTCAACCTTTCTAACCTCCCAAGAAATGCTGGTGCCAGGAAAAACAGATGGCACTCAGGTCTCTTCTGAAATGATACTTATTCCACTGTTGCCAGATCTCTGTGGTGTGCAAAATATATGGTATAAGTCACTATCAGAAAACAAGTCATTAATTAATAACATTTCACTGCTCAAGGATCAGGTAGGTGAGAGTGCCAGTCAGGCAGCTGCCTCTAAGAAATCTGCTTGGCAAAGGAGGAGAATGGGCACAGTCAGAGATCACTCTCCCCACCTCCTCTACCTGCAACGTAGGCATCCATCATTACAAGTAATCAAGCCTAAAAGTATTTGTCATCCCTAGGGCATGAAGCTGTTTGAAGTCCAGAGTATAAAGAGAACATCAGTGAAACAACAAAACGATCAGTCAAGTAAAAAAAACAAAAAAAAGTGGGAAAACCAGACAGTGGAATAACAGAAAAATTCTAATTAAATCCTTAACTGTAATTACATGCAGTGTGAAGTGACAAACAGCACTTGCAGAATTACTTTTGCTGTTGATGCATTTGCTATATGACTTACATGTGTTTTTTTGTCGTGGGTACCATGCTAGTACTCTTTTGGCTAGTTTTAAGCAGGAGTTACCCCCAGGAGCACAAATAACACCTCGATTTTACTCCAAGATTTTTAGTGGGTGCAGCTCTATAGATGGTTCGAAATCAGGGCTCTCCAGGGAAACCAGGACATGCCCTTAGCTGAAGCAGAGACCCAAACACTTCTCATTGTCTTACCCACTCTCACATTGGTGTGGGAAACTTTAAGAATGGTATTTACTGGGCAGGAAATATTATATGGCATGATATATGTGTCTGTGCTAAACTTCCTGCAATGTTCTTTGTGATAGGTGGTTTCCAAGGATTTCTTTGGACGTGCTGTTAGGGAGGCTGACTCTTCTAACTGCGTGCTCCCCTTTTAACTGGTGGGGTACAGCGTGTCCTTTACCACTTCTGTACCAAACTGGGTGATATGTTCAGGATGAAACCTGTTTCTCTGACAGGGCACGTTATCTGAGGCGGTGCACGTTGCTCCTGAAAGAGTCAGTCACCTTTTGCATTTTGCCATCTGTGTTTTCATATCACTTGTCAGCTCTTTTCTGTATCCCGTGGTCATTTTGTTTGTGAAGGAGTCTATCGTGTTTACAAAATTTCAACAAGAATGTCTCCCAAGATTGTTACCGTGCATGCGAAGCTTAGTTTCTAAAGTGAGTTTCATGCTGATGAAGAAACTATTTCCACGCACATCTGCCTTGCGGGCATGGCTGGAGCCTGCTGGAGAGCTGGGCTCAAGGGGAGGGTGGTTCAGGAGCCATGTCCTGGTCAGACAGTTATACACCCCCCCCCCCCCCAAAAAAAAAAAAATCTGCAGTAGCGGCAGGGTGTAAGCTCTGTTACTTAATGTGTGGACCTTAGGAACCAAATTGCTAGCTTATTTTGCAGAAGCAAAACAGGCAGGAGGGCACGAGGTTCACTGCTGAGCAGGTTCCCCTCTGGCCTCTTCAGCCAGATGCCAACAGCCCAAGTTTCCAGGTGGGGAAACTGCTGAACTTCTCACTCTCCAAAGAGAAAAGCTGCCTATGCCAGGTTTACCTTCACTTCCCGAAACTTCCGAAGTTTTAGTTCACAGAAAGCAAGTTATTATTCCTCAGTGTCTCTTGTTTTTCAGTTATTCTGACTTGCCAAGGAGAATTTCTATCCTTCCGCTGACTTCCTCGGGGAGGAACTGGAACTAGACTGGGAAGCTGAAGATTTCCACGAGATGCTCTACTCCAGAGTTCTTTGAAAACAGTGTGAAAACATGGGGCCTCTGAGGCTGGGTCACAGGAGGTTGGTTCCATCTAAACTCTTCTTATCAGCCTGGCAAAAACATCCGCGGTAAGATATTCACTGCGTATCTGCGCAGGGGACACAAAATACCAAATAAGTGTCCAAAGGGACGGAAGCTGCATAATTGAATTGTTTCTTCAAGTGAGATTCATTCGGTTGAAGATGTCCAAAAGGTTATTCCATGCCTGTGGAAGAAAGAAGACCTTGGGCAGCAGGTTTTCTCAATGCTTGGCTTCCAAACATCAAATAAATCCTTTCTTCTGGGTTGCTGAGAGCAAAGACAGGCCTGCAGTGGTGACATACTGCCCAGGGGAATCTTTCTATGTAATCGTTCTTGTTTCTACAGGAGTAGAAAAAACGACCCACACCTAAACCAGGAGCCCTCTTCTTTTTCTCTGATGTTGTACTCAGCCTAACACAGGTTCCTGTATGATGTTTTTTTATTATTCTTATTTTTCTTGATAGCACTGTAAAATGCAATAACTTGTTCAGCTTAATTAGGAACAGTTACTGCCAAAGGTAGCTTTAACTTGATTTTCAAGGAATTTTCATTTTAAGTATGTTTTTATTAGTAAATTTCTGATTTGCAGCCAAGCCTATTGTGGACTACTTGTGTTGACAAAAGTTCAATTACATACATATTTTTTTAAAAATTGTATCTCAACCTTGTCTTAAAAGGTAAAATGGTCCTTTAAATAAGATTATCCTCATTCAGCCTGCATCCTGTTTTTCTACAGGATAAAAGAGATCTCATGGCTGTTGAACAACTCTTCAATACTAGCCTTTATGTTACCTAGAAAGAATACAGGTGTAAAGAATACAGGTGTACAGGAACAGTACTACAAAAATAATACTGTGCCTATGTCCATTAACAGTTCCTTGTGATTTAAAAAGCATCCAGTTGTATTAATAGTAAACCATATGATAAAAAAGTTCAGACCATGACCTCCCACCTGCTCCAGTCAGAGATCATCAGCTAAAAAAACCCTGTATCACATTTTATATGCTTGAAAGTAGCTGAGGTCAGAGAAATATAGAGATTGCAGAATATTGTCCCAGAGTAATGCTGGAATTAAAGCATTAAATTAAAGCAAAAAATCAAAGCATTTGGCTATGACCCAAAAGCTTTGGTAATGTGCAAATAAACTGGATGATAAACAAAGGTTGCAAGGATGGTTGTTTTGGCTGGAGTTAGAAGATGAAGCTGGTGCTGTAGACAAGAACCAAGATTAGGGCTGGACAGTGTTAAGAGTGGAGATGTCTGAAAATGGCCTGACACTCTATTCATTTGGAAGCAGAGAGTGGTCCTGGATCAGAGGCATGGTCAAGGTGGTCCTGGGCTACAGTCCTGACAGTCCTATAGCTGGGTCGAGCCATGGTTAGTGATGGTTATGGCAAGGCAGGATTAGGATGGGATCTAGAATTAGAACCAAAATAGGGCTGGAAGTAATTTGGCTACTCAACCAAGACTGAATTTTGCCCACAGGCTTGATTTAACCTGGTTCCTTCATATGGTTTGGCTTTGGAGGAATGGGGGCCTGAGCAGTGGCTAGGAAAAAACATATACTCTCAGGTTTATAATGAGATTGCCATCAGACAGACTTCACGTGTTGGCAGATCAGTTGTGAACCACGGCTAGAGTAAGAATTGGAGACCGGTGCCCCAGAGGCAGAAGACAACTTCTTTCTGCTGTGGTTAGGATTGGAGACACAGGATAGTTTGGGATAGTAGATCAGCGAAAGCCTCTCTAAAACTGGACTGGAACTGTGGGTAGGGGCAAGGCATCTTGACATTTGGCACAGAAGATGATGAACCTGCTTGGAGTTAGAAATTTACCCAGTGCTGATGCTGGGTGGTACTATGATGAGTTTAAGGGATGGGGACAGCTCTGGCTTGGAGATGGTTGTTGTACTGGAAGTCTTGGGCTACAACCTCCGGGGGGATGAGATGGGTAGAATGGGGTTAGAAGAATATTGGTTCCATGAGGGAATGATTTCATGAATGTGCAGAAATTAATTTCCCTTTATTCAGTGTTACACAGAAATTAAAATGACGGCGAATACTTAAGAAATATAAGCTTGTTATAATGAACAGATGGCAGCTCAGTGAAGGTTTGTATGAAGAAGATCACCAGTCCTTTTGTTTACAACACATACATGTCCTGTTTTGTTTTAATTATATCGTTGTTTTTCCACCCAGGCTATTCACTTAAAAAAACCAACAAAAACAAACCCTACCACCACTGTGTTTATGTCAGCAAAGCTAATAAGCAATCCGCAAACTGGAACTGTGTAAGCAAATGCTCATGAATATTGAGAACTTTCCGATAGATGTGGTGTCTGCCTGTGTTGTTTGGATCCATCTCGATATGCCTTGTGAAGTCAAAGGAAGCAAGAAACAAAATCATCTTCAATAGCTGTCTGGCCAGGAGCTCAGTGCTTCTCTGAATATTTTTATGTTATGCTTTGTTAAATCCACTTAAGAGTCTTATGTGCATGAGGCTGAAATATGTGAGGAGGGGAAAAAACCAAACGCGTTACCTCTTGTCAAAGGCTGTAGGTTTCAGACAGGATTTAACCAGTTTCTAACTCTTTTATTGTCTCGTATACTTTACACTGTAAATGGCAACATTTAATTACAGGTAATAAACACGGCAGCCGCTAATAGGATTATCAACACCAGCTTTCAGAGCCTTGTGCCGTCTGGTAGAGAAGGGAAAAGTGTAATATGTCACCGCAGGCTCAGCAGAGGGCCACGGCCACCCAAAAAACCAACCGCAGGAGGACCCGAAGGATGCTGACGGCAAGGGAAGAACTCGCTCTTCGCCGCCTCCGGAGCCCCGCTTGGAAGAACCTCCTGCCTCTTCCCATGGCTGTCAACTCCCTCTAGTGGCATCGAACCCTCCAGCAGCAGCACGGGGACCCCCCGGGACCGGGACTCGTCCACTCGGGACCGGGACTCGCCCCCACGGGGCTACCGCCAGGCAAAACTGCAGCCGGTGGCATTGGGTGCGGATGCTCGGGGTCGGGAAGGGGGTCTGAGCGGAGTCTGAAGTCTGGAAAAGGAAGGTAAGGGAATACCATCAGCATGCTAAAACTTGCAGTAAGTTTGGGAATAAGTGGGGTGAAAACCATAGCTTTGCAGAACATTAGTTTTCCTTTTTTTATCTTTTTTTTTTCTTAATATAGTGTTCAGTTCAGAAAAATAGTATCAGTCAGTAGTTAATTTCTAACCTCGCTCAGTGCTTCGTACTAAACCCCTGAGCTGTTCCAGCCTAGAAATACCCAAATTATAATAGACCCGCATCTCAGCTGTCAGCTGTTAATACTGTTCAGTCAGTCAGTATTAAGCAAGGTTTAAAAACCTACTCTTACATAAAGAAGCCAAAGCAAATATCACTAGTTACGTTTGACTTACTTAAACCAACATCCTTACTGGAACAAAAATTTGAAGTCACCAGCGTTCTTACGATGTTAAATTCCTTTTGGTATGTTATGTATTACTTACATTAAAATAATTTAATGTTTCAGGGAAGCACTCAGAGCCTGCAAACTTTCAGAAGCCTTTACTGTCAGCATTACTGTCAGCAGTATATACACGGTACCTTGTGCATACACTGTATTTCATGCTGGGCTTCTGCTTCATTCAGTGAACACAAGGGACAGAGCCCGTAAAATTAACAGCTACTCACTCTACTCCATGGCTCCAGGCCTCGTATAGGTTGTAATCTAACTCCAAATGCAAAATTACTTGGGTTTTGTCATCTTTCTGACTGCTTTGCTGTAATTTGGGGTAGTACAAATCCTCACTCTGCTGAGGAAAGGTGTGGTAGGTGGAGGGGATGCCGTATTGTTCCCTTTTGCAGTTCAGAGACTGAGGCACGGTATTTTGACATCAATGGCAAACATATACTCTAATTCAGATGGCCAGTGTAGATGGTCTATGGAATGATTTTTTTCACAGTACTTAGCATTTCCCAGGGCTGTGGGAATAATTTTAGTCTGCTTCAGTTGCTCTGTTTTTCTGAAATATGACCTCAGAGATCAAGCTGGGAGCACATACAATATAGAATATGTAATCAGAGGCCATCTTTCAAAACTTAGTTTCAGTGATTTACTTGTCATCACACAGTTAATCTGTGTTCCTTCAGCTGCCTTCCTCACAGAAGCAACCTTCCTCCTCCTAAAATACTCTGCTTCATCCTCTTAATTTCTGCTAACTTCATCAAAAAAATCAGTGAAGGGCTCTAGACACTCTAGGCCTTCACTACACAGCCTGAGATGAGTTTTGTAGTTCCTTTACGCATGTGCTTGAAGACTTGGAGGAAAAGAAAGAGAAGAGTGTCGTTGCAGATGATACTGTTGGGTGTCCAGCATAGCTGGGCTGACAGCCTGAGATCTGTCTTTCCTGTCTTCTAAGGATGTTGGATTGAAGCCTTCTTTCTGTTAGCCTTTTAACAACACTATGTCTAGCTTCTGTATGTGTGTGTAATGTAAATTCTCAGGTTTTTAGGAGAAAAGCAAGATGAAAAAAGACATCGTGCAAAACCAGTTATTTGCTCTATTTTCCCATCCTCAGCTATTCATTTCTCTTCACTCTCCTGTGCCTAGAGTCCACCACTGGAGCATTTCAGTTATTTCCCTGAAAGTGAAGTTTAAGCAGAAACATTAACTTTTAGAAGAATTCTTTACTGCATAAATGGGACAGAGGGCTAGATGGACAGAACAGGTTTTTAAACCATTAGATTTAAGATATCATTAAACTTGAGAAGTTGTCAGCCTGATAGCATTACACATATTTTAGTTCATTTCTATTACATAGGAAGCTTGAATGATATGTCTTATTCTGGTATTTTGGTTCTTGATCTTACTATCAAATTTACTAAGCAATCTCTTTTTTAATACTGTTACCCTCAATTCCGAAAACAGATGCATTAGTACATACTCAAGGCTCATTCTGTGCTGCCTAGCGCTGTGCTCTGACGGAAGATACTTGGTTCCTCATAACTACTGTGCAACCTCTTCAAACTCATGGGTAAAGATCAGATTCTTTTTGCCATTTCTCTCTCAGGATACTCTGGTTTGCCTTGGCAAGGATTTGGGGTTTGTTCTTAGCGATCGTGGCCAAGCTCATGTATTTCTAAAAGCTTTGCGTTTGGTCAATCGCAAGCCATCGGTCTTTGACAGTGATTTAAACTACTCTACATTATGTTAGACTGGCTGTGTGTCCACAGCTGTAGGGGAAAGTTGTTGCTTTACCTCTATACCCTCTTAACTATCAGGCTGTTTCAGCTGTAGCACAGTGGAGGCTCTAGGACATGGTAAACTGGTCAAGCTGAAGACAAGGATTTTGCTTTATCCATTTTGCAAACAGATTCCTGCCATAAGAAGACTTCAAGATTAGCTCACTTGTAGATTACTCCAAAATATAAGAAATGGATCATTCATAAAACTTACTTGTGGTCCATGTGTTTACTAGCCTTTTGGGAAAAAAAGCCCAAGTTGCTCTTTACGTTGCAAAATCCCTTAAATTTTCACCAACTTGTGAAAAAAAGGTTTGGTCATGAATATCAATGACAGAAAGCTGAATTTTTACGTCAATGACTTTCAGCGGAGAATGGGGGATACACAACTTATTTCTGCAGGGCAAGTCACCTATAGGGGCACCAACAGAAAGCATTCTTCATCAAAAGAACTATCTTTCATTGCAGCTCAGCCAGTTATGCGATTCAATCCTACCCTTGGCACTCCCCACAGAGAAAACTTGAAATGACCCTTAAGCTTTCTCCCTTTGGCTCTCAAAGCCTTTTCAGACTGCCAGGCTGCTGTTGTTTTCAGTGTCAGATAGGGAAAACTGGAGCTTTGGTAAAGTTCTCTCTCATTAAAGTACTGTTTTTCAGTCGAAGGCATGAACACTTGACCTGCTTTATTCTTTCAGTTTCTCACTTTACTCTTCTGCTTTGGTGAACTTGCGTGAAGCCATCCCATGTAGTTTTGTAAGAGCGAACCAACCTAGGAGATCTCTGTCAAAAATACCAGTAACTTCTATTAAAAGGCTGCTTAGCTGTATCTCTCCACAACAACTAGCATCATAGGCCAAGCCTACTGCTGTTCTCAATCAATTTTCTCTCAAAACGTGAAAACTGTGATTTCTTCTTGCCCATCTGCCTTTGTAGACCCTTATATTTCTGTCTCTGATCCTGGAGCACGACAGCATTAGGTTTCAGCTAAGACTGTAAAAAGCTTCTGCTTTGTTAGCCAAACACAATACGTAATTTTAGGTTTAGTACCCAGGTACTCAGCATGCCTCAAAAAATCCAGTTCAGACTGACCTTTTAGATTTCACTGTGGTCTGGCATACCTCCTCCCGAATGACAGGCGAGCAGCTCGGGTTTTACAGGTTGGGGTAGCCGGGGAACTGCTGCAAACGCCTTCATCCCTGGCAGCAGCTCAGGTCCTCTGCGGTGGGAGCCTGACTGGTTTACAGCTGCAGCCAGTGGCTGTGGTCTGGTCTTAGTCCCCTGCCCTGAAGGGGAAGAGGACAGCAAACTACAGATGGTAAAAACTGCCTCGCAACACTCCTGTGATCACTACAGCAGTTGGGAGGCATGAGAAATACTGTCCTAAATCAACCAAATGAGGAAAATGTCATTACATTTGATGACACATTCCTGGTTCCATCTCAGCTGCTTAAAATATCTGGATGAAGCATGAATTAGCAGATAAGTAAGATAAAATATTCAGTATTTTTAAAGCTTGCATTAAAAAAATGAAGAAAAAAAGATTGCTGTTTTCCAATGTGGCATGACGGCTGTGGGATTAAGTGTGATTTTTGATTCTTTGACATTTGCATAAAACTGTACTAACAGTTGGCTGGGTTAAGCCGTATAACTATATTGGTATTGCTAAAGACACCATATTCTGTATGTAGATGAAACCATTTTGTTAGAGAAGTGCTTAACCTGCTACAGCCTATTCTGATTTGGTGAACTGAAACAAACTGAAGAGGCTCTGGATAATGATGAAATAGTTATGGTAGGGCATAAGTTGGCGCTGGTGTATTGATGCGTGCCTCTATTGGCATAGTAATGCCAGAAAGGTATTAAGTATATCGATCAGGCCTCAAAATATTACTAACTTGAAAGGTAATGTGTTAAAACAGTGTTAAATGTTCATTACAGTATGAAGTGAAAGCTTAGGGTCTGACAGTATCTTGTGAAATAACACCAGGCAGTGTAGCACTCTCATGGCTATGGGGATTTCAACTCGGGGTTTTGTTTACCTTATTTTTTGGTGGAATTTAGAGCCCAACAAATAGTGAAGCTGAAGAGAGATTTTTTAATTAATAAAAATGGGATCAGATTCTGAGGAGACAGAGTGGATTAGCTGAAGGGAAAGCACAACATTTTGTTATAAATTACACCAACACAAGTTTTCTGACACTTCTGGAAAAAATCAGCCTACAATAGTGATGGGTAGTGTTTTCCTACTGGTGTTATCTGTTGTTGGCACGTATCCTTACTTGCATAGCCACTCCCACAGGAATAACTTTGTATTCATACCCTTCTAGATGACATTAAAAGCACATTAATGCATCTTTTTTACCCTGTGAAAAATACAGACTGTCAAAGAAGACTCAGACAATTTATTTTCATAAATGCATTTTTTTGCTGTAGAAATGTAGCATTATGAAAAGCCTCAATTTTCTCACCAGTCACAAGTAGTAAATAACTTAACTGTGTCACATTATAGCCATTTAACAAATATTCCCAAACCAGCAACAACATTTAGCTCTGTGAAATAGATTTGTTCTGGATATAAACCAAGGAGAGCAGAATACGTATTTCTTGGCCCTTGTGGATATATGTGATGGAGTCGTGCTAGATGACTTGAATTAAGATGGAGCATGTGTATAGCGAGTATCCCCTGGACAGGGATGTTTATATACATTTCCTCCCAACCTCCCCTTTTCCCTCCCTCCCAAATGCTGCTTATTATGGCTTCCCCCCCCCACTGATAAGTGAATGTTGAAGTTATGTTGCAGTGTTCTCAATACCGGATAAATGTGTGTAATATATCTCTCATAAAATGTTACTACGCAGATGGGACTGAGAAAACTTTTTTCAGTTTATGAAGCCATCGTTAGTAATATCTACCACTTATGAATAATAAAAGAAAATGGCCTTTGGCAAATTTTAGAGTTTTGTTTTGCTTTCTGTGGAAATCCTTGAAGAAAAGGAAAGCTCAGAAATCAAATGATCAAAGCTTGTGGTATAAAATCTCCTCAGGTGCAGTCATATACAGCCTCCGTGATTCACATGGGTGATACCTTTTGCACATGCAGCAATTCCTTTTGTCGTCTCTTTTTTTTTTTTTTTTTTTTTTCCACCACTCTTATACCAACAGGCAAATCTCAGTCACAGTCAGTTCTCATTCTGTATTTTTAATGAGTAAACAAGGATGAGCTTGGGTACTACTTTGTTTTTATTTGTTTTGATTAATGTGCCATATATACTTGTATATCTTTGTGATGGCAAATGAAAGAAGATATTAATAATAAATGGACATAAACAGCTAGTAAACACAATCTGGAGTAAAGATTGAGCAGAGGAGGAAAAGTAGATGATAAAACTCTAGAGTTTCACTTTATTAGGAAATAAATGGTGGTGAAGGGTAATTGTTTCCCTTGTACCTGGAGCTGTAAACAAATGGGAAAATCTGGCTGATTCTGGGCTATCAGTGCCTCGGGGAGCTGCCAGGAGGCTGTTCTGAGCGTATAGTGTACTGCCTTGTTCAAAATAGATACGAAGCTTTGGAGGCAGAGGGGAATAGGAGCAAGTTCTTGGTCTGCTGTCATTTACGTGCTCCCACTGCTGGGTTTTAAAGAGCTCTCATCTGCCCAGTGCAGGGCATGGCGTCTGTAGGAAGGAGCTCATGATTTGGAGCTATCTGCCAGGAATTCCGAGCAGATGAGACTGGGGTAATGACGGAAAAATGGGAGAAAAGTAACTGGAAGAGGAGGTGAAGTTTGCTGTTTCTCATTTATGAATCCACAGGTGACAAAGAGCTGCTTAGGTCCAAGGTAGTTCTGAGCATGCAGGGTTGCTGGAGTTAAGAGATGTCGGTGGGAACATTTCTTCAGCATGTGAATCCTGCTACACTTTGCCATGCCTGAGGTGCTGCAACCTGCATGGGGTTGCATGGACCGTTTTGTATTTGTGAGAATTCAGGGGTATTGGCAAGGAGGAAAAAAACAATAAACCTACTGTGGCTCATCCAGAGGTACCAATGGAAATACCAAAGAGGAACTTGTCACAGTCAATGAAAAACTACAACAGGGTTATATTGACAGGTGCTGTATGATGAAAGACGCGGTAAATGAATACTTTGACTTGGAATGTGTGAAGGCTGAGGAGAAAGCATCCTTGGATATCAAACACTAAGCATTAATGTTTCAGTAGGAAGGAAGATAAGAAGTCTCTGAGATTTACATCATTATTCACTGGTAATTCTCAAGAAAAGGAAAATGATGAAAGGGAATTTTACAAAGAATGCAAAGATGCATTGTTGCCTTAGATGTAAGAGAACGAGGAATTTCCTGCAGACTTTGGAGATTTAAGCAAGTTGGGGATTTGACCCAAAGTCTTCGGTTTCTAAAAGAAAAATGCAATATATGCCTCATTCTGTCTTTGGCAGTGCACAAAGTTGCTTTTGTTCATGTTTTGATTTACAGAGCTAGTCTCTATCAGACATCTGTTGCTGGATGGATTAACAACACACAGTATTTATTTCTCAGCATGGCTGTGCAAACTTCTCAGTAAAAGGAGAGAAAATATCAGTGACTATAAATTGATGCAGTATTTCAAGTAAGAAAAAAAACCAAATTCACTAATCATACAGTAAATTATTAAAACATTCCTTTCATTTATCCTAACAACAAAGGACAAGAGGCAAAATTATATATATTTCTAAAAAAATATATATATTTATGTCTATATTTATATTGACATGTTCTGCTTCTATTTTACTGGGTATTATGGTGGAACCTATGATAAAACCAAAGTCATAACTGCGGAGCCAAGGATCTGTACCTAATTTTAAGCATATGAGTAATATGACTGACTCACGTAGGCTTACCTGGAGGTCTAAAATTGTGTTGCAAATTCTTGTCATAGCTGGAGCCTTATTTTCTTGCTGATCCACAAGTATATCAAATATCAAGCTTTCATCTAATTTGTTTTAATTAGTGAGAAGTGAAATGAATAGTGTCAATACGTGAGGTAAGAGGGGGGGAGAGGTTAAAAATATGGCACTCGAGACAGATACCTAAGTGTTCTGGCTGAAAATTCAGACTGATTTGAAACTGTACAGCATGTCACTGTTGACTTCTGATTTATGTCTTGTCTGAAATGGACTTTTAGGACCAGGTTTTACTCAGTTTTATCCAAAGAGTAAGTAATTCTTAAGATCCTGTTAATTGAATGCAAACAGATAAAATGAATACCACAGATTATATGACTTTAGCAAATCTTCGGATGCTTACTGCTAAAAGCTATACTTTTATATAAAGACAATACAATCCACTTGTTTATATATTTTTTTCTTCCTATAAAAGGAAACATTTGTGCATGCTTGTGTGTAAATTTCTAGAAAAAAGATCCAACATAAATAAAACTAAACATACTAATATGTATACAGTGACTGATGATGTAAAAATTCAGATGTATGTATATAGAGGATAGGTACAGGCAAGCCTCAGCACTTCATTCTGAGCTGGTTAGACATCACACAGTTCCACTCTGAAAACAATACACTAATGTAAATGGAGTGAATTAAAGCCTTATCAGCCCAGGGACAATAATGTGCTCATACGAACAAAAGACTTTCAGGAGATCTGAAGAGGGTAGGCATGCTGGGCCACCTGTGTAAATCATCCTTAAAATTTTTAATCATGAATGATACAAAAATGGGGTTAAAACTTTAGTGTCAAGCTTTTTGTAGCTTGTAACACTCCAGGTCTTGAATGACAGTAAAATAGCTTCGTGGTGGTGGCAGTTTGGTTTCTGAAAGTGTAATGGGCATACTTTTTTCTCACTTGCAGTTTTCCACCCTGTTTTAAAAATCTTGGTTATGAAATTGGTCAAGTACAAAGCCCCCTCTTCTTTACTAGCAAAGCTTTGGAAAAAATCACCACCACTTACTTAGTTGTTCATAAATAACTTTATATTGAAAATTCAGGACTACAGTCTGTTTTGTTGTTGTTTTAAATATTTAAAACAACATCCAGCACAGTAGTGTGTTGACCCTTTTTTAACCATTCACTAGTACACACAGCATAATCTTGTTTGATGCATAATCTTTCTAAGTCATACTGGTGTCTGGGCATGTTCTTAACTATTGATCCATCAGAAACCCGAGGAGGATTCTACCATCAGCTAAATCAAAGGAGTTAACTGCGTTCACAAGAGAGCTAATTGTATTGCTTTATTCTTTCTGTATAGAGAAATGGGCAGAGTAGCATGACTTTTTACGTCAGGATTTCTCGTAAACCACCTTCTCTATTCTGATATGAATGATTCGTAGTAAAACAAAATTACTTTCAAGAAGGGCTACTTACATTGTTTCTAGTCAGTATTTAATCACTGTTAGGTATTCCTGTATGTCCTGATATAAATTTTCAGTACTGAGAAGATTTATATACTAAAGGTATGGAGATTCTTGTATAATGAATTCCCATGTTCTTTAAAACTACTGATCAATGAAGATACATTTTCAAAATTACTTCCCATAACATAAGTTGTATGCTGTTTACTTTAGAGAGATTCTTAAGATTTACTTGAAACATAATTTTCACACTTCACTAACTTCAAAAGTTACAGATTGCCTTTAGAGAGAGGGTTTTTTACCCCAGTTGCACTGCAGTCGTACACTGCACAGTTGTATGTAGACAACCTTATGTCTTATTTATGTATAAACATGAGCAGAAGCCAGGGTGTATTATACGTGGCTTTGATAAATTCCATTCAAATTGAACAGAGGTGAAAAGAACATAAAATTATTACTTACTTTATTAATTTCTAGTCCAGCTAATAAGAAACAAATCTTCTTCCTAGAGCCCACATTATTTTGTTACCACAATAGTATTTTAACAAATTCCTCTGAAACATTAAACCAAAATTGAACACCCTATTGACACATTAGTTTTTAATTTCAGTTCAATTTTAAATTCCAACCCACAGTTTCATTATTTTTTGAAATAAGTCCATTCCTCTATGTAAGTATTTATGGAATAAATTAGTTGCTTTTTACAAGTATGTTTAAAGATATACACATATGTATGAATATAGAAATATAGACTGAAATAAAAATTAAAAGGTAAAGAAAAGCACTGGGAAGAAAATGGAATAACCACAGATTCAGCACTGCAATTACAGGAATATTAGGATGTATTTCCCACATCCTATGACTATCCAGCCCCATGTTTAGAGCTGAGATACAATTGCCCCACTGAAAATTCTTCTTCATAAAGAATAGCAGGTCTCCTTTCAGGATTTTCCAATATGTTGAGTAATGCTGGCAATATACTTTGACCAGTAATGCTGATAAAATGTATTTGGAAGCTAAACTGATTCAACTCCCCCGAAAAAAAAATCCATTATCTCATTAGAAACAGGATGTCAAGGAGAGTATAATAAACATAGCTACCATGTAACACCTGTGCTACAACAGTGTAGGGTACAGTCCTGGAGGTAGAGAAATACATATTATGGGAATATGAGTTACCTCTATATATTTCTTATCCTCTTACTGAGAAACTAACCTGCATTTCCCAGCAATCCAGAAGATCTACCAGGAGATATAATGTGTAAGTCACATTGACCATGTATGAAAAGTAGCATGTCATAAGCCATAAAGGCAGCTGACTTTTAATATGGAAACTTTTCTTTGACCTTGTATGTCAACAGTCTTTGTTGTAATGAAATTCATCATTATGATGCCTCATTTTGATGATTCTTATTCAATTGAAAAGGCAATTTTCTTTGATGATGCATATTATTTATTCACTACAGAAAAGAAAGAAAACAACTATTTTGGGAAGCAGGTAGTTTTCCAAGAAACTGGGCATGAGGGATTCATTTACATTAGGAAAACAAGTCTACTTTTGAAAGAGAAATAAGGGTAACTTTACATAATTTTCTCAAAGCAATGCTGCTAAATTTAGATATGGTCTCAGGGTACATTCTGAAGATTTTCAAATTTCTCTACCAGAGAGTAGAGATCAGTGCACGGGTCTTGCCAGTGCAAATAGTAGTGAGCTAAAAATGTTTGGCAAACCCACTTTTTTAGGGAGGAACTTATTTGTTGGTCAAAGTTCAAGTGTTTTATACAGACACATTTTTATCAAAGTTTCTCTGAACTATATTGAAGCCTTGCAGGCTTTTGACTCCTCTGCAGTTGGAATCCCAACTGCATGGCCAGCACAGCTAGACCTTTCAAGGATGCAGCCAGGGAGCCACTGGTACAGCTCCAATTCCTTTTGCAGAGAGCCAGTGGTTTTACTTTTAATTGGAAGAAAACCAGCACTGCAGTATTACATTGTAGATTACCCAGCTCTAATGAAAGTAGAGTATGCAACAGAATCACTCTACTGGCATAATAAAAGATATTAACTGAAGAAAATGACCCTGCGGGATATACTAATTCTCACTCACTGTTTCACACTGCCAGTTTCTTTTCCTCACTCTTTCCATATGATTAGGTAGCTTCTGCAGCATATGCTGGAGATAACAGATAGAACGATTTTGGGCCATTTGAAAACAGTAGGTTTTTAATCTTAGCCTATGAACAAAAACTTCAATGGCTAAAGCAAGTGAACCTGAACTACACAGAACTGAAATACTGAAATCAGTGTATGCTATTTTGAAATACATTTCATGATTTTGGGGACTTGAATCCTGCATTCAAGGAGTTGGCAACACTGCAGATCCCATAACCTTTCTTCACCACTCCTCCCTCTGGTCTCCATACGTGTGTACTAATGGCAGTAGCAGTCAAACAAAGCATTTCTTCCCATCCTGGAAAGTACCTGCCTATGGAAGAGGAAAGTTTCTGTCTTTTACTCTCTTGCATTACCTCAAAGAAATGGTTACATTCAAACTTGTAGTATCAATACTAAAAGATCTAATTTGATCTCACAGGAGCTTCTTGCAGAGGATTAGTCTTCTCTGTGAATATGGGTAGCAGAACTGAGCCCAAAGGAAATGCTGTGATCAAACTCTTCTTATGTTTTCATAAGCAGTTTAAGTTTTAGCACGGGTAAAGGCAGGTGAAGACTTTCCTCCAAAACGCTCTCTCCCACAACGCACATGACTGACAGCTCTGAAGTGCACTATCTGTCACAACAAGCCTAACTCGCAGCTGTTAGATGGATAAGCTGGGACACACAAGTGGAAGTAAGTAGGTCATGTTTCATTGAGAAAAGTATAGACTATGTATAGTGTAAAAATATATTAGCAGTCAGGTCAGGCCATGAGTTTAAAAGCATAGGCAGTGAGATGGAAGTGGGATGCCAGTAACCGCAACAGCAGTTCTTTTTCCGTTTGTTGAAAACATACTACATGTATCACTGGAAAAAGAATTTTATGCGTGGAGAATTTGATGCAACAAGAATATTACTGGGAAAAATACTTCTAGAAATACATCAGACAAAGTAATGCTATGGCTGAATTTGGCAGGTTAAACCCATATGCAATTTTTGGCATTCTGAGTATGTCACAAGTTTTAGAGTTAGGCGTAGACTCACCAAATCTTGGTGGGGTAACTACCTACCATTATTATTGTCTAAATCTCTTTTAAAAATCTATTTGTTATTTCTCTGTGCTGAAGCTGTAGCTTAAATGTTTTATTTTTTGTCCAATTTTCTTGGAATTTTGTAGCTGCTAGTGCTATGGAAAAGGGTATACAGGAGCATGTAGAAAAGCAGTCAGTATAAAGCATTGGAAGAGTGCCCTGATTACAGACATCAGCTAGACATTCCTCAGTGCACATTTGAAGAAAGCTTTATTGAGTTTTAAAATTATTTATTGGTATCATTTTTCATCATTCTAGCCATTTCACATTTAGCTAGACAAACAGTGGAATTCTTAATTAAAACTGTTTATTAAATTCTGAATAAAAAAAATGTGGCATATGTGGAAATACGCTGGTGCTTCAGCAGTTTGTACTGGAATATAAAAAAATACTGGCATTTCATAATTCCCTGCTGAATAGAAATTCTGATTTTTAGCTCTAATCAATATTTGAATATTTTAAACATACTTCTTAAATGTATCTTAAACAATTGTTGGGGTTTTTTTCCCAGGTAAAACAGTTAAATATTCAACATCTAAACTTTTCAGCTTTCTTGCATTGGATTTGGTGCCATTTAAGGTATTTCCATTTTGAAAAAATCTCTATTAACTATAAAAATGTACTCAATTCTAGAAAGTGCTGTTATGTCAAGGATTTAAATGGGATTAATCGAGATTTATGACAATGAAGGTGAAAGAAGAACCAAGTCCCAATGTGAATCACTGTAAAAGGATGTAACACTGAATTTCGTAGACGGGAAGCCCTGCTCTATTCAACAGTCAAGCATTTTAACAGCACAGATCCTCTCTCCATCTTAGGGTAGGAAAGGTCATTCTGGAGGGTTTATTCCTATCTTCACCCATGACAGAAGACTTTTCACACTATGGAGGAAGCACATATGAGTAATTAAAGCTCCAAACTTGTAAATGGATGAAGTTAGGTTAAATGAATTCAAACCCATCAGTCTTTAGCCCAGTAGTTGCTATTGCTTTGTTTCAGGAATAGACTATTGTAATTCATAGAAAAACCTCAAAGTTTCAGTTTCTACTGAGTCAGTTGTTTACGTCACCCTATTGCAAATACATTTTTGGCAGAATGCCCATAAAAGCAAGTTTATGTGAATCAGAGATCTCACTGGCTTGATCTGAGTGCTTTTTCTTTACTCGATTTGAGAAGAAGCATATGCAGCAGGGGATGAAATCTGAAGACTACGTAACATCACATTCTAGAAATGTTACCCATCACAGTATCACAAGTCTACATGGAAGGTGTTAATGTATTGCTTCAGCTATGTCACTGGTGAAATACATGTTTCGTAGTTAACACTATAAGCATGTAACTGAATCCTGAAAGCCTTATAAAGTGGCTTTTAGAGGAAGATTAAAGCTTTTAGGCAGGAATTTGTCTTTTGTTGAATAATAGTCTGTCATTTCTAACTTTGCATTGCTCACACTGATCCTGCCTCCATGCACAAAGACAGTGGAACCAAATCCTTCCTACATGAGTAGGAGGCTGCTCTTACTCCCTTGATTTCAAGAGGTTTACTCCTAATCTACATCATGACCCATGAGAAGGAATCCAATTCCAGAAATACACCTTTCTAGCAGACCTTTCATCTGCTAAATCTGACCTTTAGCTTCAGTTTTTCCACACTCTAATATCTCTCTGTTGAATGACAGGTTTATGATTAGGGGACAACAGAAATGTTCAGGGAAATATAAGAGTTGTCTCTAATCTTTGGTATTCTGGTACCAAGAGGTTTTTAGACCTTCAGACATTCTATGACCCAGTTTAGAGGAAAAGTCCTATCTAAAATTCTTAATAAAGTTTGAATAAGCATTGAGTTTGAAAAAAAATCTTCAAAATGTCTGGACCCTGGGAAATCTTCCCATCCCTAATTGTGATTCAGTAGTTCCTTCACTGTCAAACGTGTGATAAATGCCAAAGCAGCAAAAGCACGTTCTGCTCAGTATGAAGTTAAAGGCATGCTTGCCTTTAGACCTGTGAATTTAATATACAAGTTTCTAAGTGAGCCCTATTCTTTCTGCCTTAACGTCATTGGTCTGAGTGGAAAATTAAAAGCGTTTTTTTTTTTCCCCTTTGCCCCCCATACACTATTAGCTTGTCTGCTGGGAACAAAGGCACAGTTTGTATGTGAAAGAAAAAAAAATAACTTCTTTTGCTACCCTAAAGTGTGGGATTTTTAATAACACAGTGTTGAAAGTTCAATGTCAGTAGCACTTACTCTCAAGATAATCAAGAATTCAAACAATTCATTGCACCTATTTGCATATGTAACTGACAAAATGTCATTTCATCTGTCCCAACAAAGGAAATGAAAGATTTGAACATTAATTTGTATTTTTTTGAAAATGAAAGGTCTTCTGTGGTGCTTCCATTTATGCATGGAATATGAAGAACTAAAGTTTTCTAGTCTTTTATTCACCTTTTTACTTTCCTTTTTAAATCAAAGAATATTGTGAAAATAAAATGAGAACATCAGAGGCTGATCTCCAGATACTTAAACTTTTCTTATCTCTTATTCACCTTGTTAGAGGCAGTGAGAAGTAAAGAGAAAGCCGCAGATTCTCTTGGTGTGAACACTGTTTCTGAAGGAAGAATACCTCTTTCCTGCAGCTATTTTTCTGGGCATTTATCAACCTGGAGTAGAACCTCTGGTCAAAGACGGAGAGTCCTCCCAAAATATTCAGGAACAAAAGGTTACAGAAGAACCAAGTTCAAATACAGGCTCTGTTACAGGTGGAAGAGATTTGACCTTGAGTATTGCACATCTCAGCTGAGAAAAACATCAGGCTTTCAGAATCCTCTGTGCATCTAAGCTGAGAGAGAGAAAAAAAAACCCAAACAATCAAACCACAGGCATTGCTGATGTAGGCCTCTCTATTCCTTTTCTGTCCCTTTCCCCCCATATTTTAAAAACATTTGCCAAAGAACTTCTCATTCCACTGGAAATTGGGGTGTACTTCAAAGCTGCCAACGCTTTATAACCACAGCCAATTCTGTAACACTTGCTTGCCTTGAAACATAGAGACATATAGTTTGAGAAACTAAAAAAAATAATAATGCTTTTCTGCTATTTTGAGTTTGAAAAAATCTCACAGTAGCAGCCTCTTAAGAAGATGTTATGTGGTACTTGCATTTAATATTGATCAGTCATTGTCAATGTTGCCTGTATCACCTCGGAGCGTGGTCCCAGTTAAACAACTCGGGTCAAACAAGGCTGGAAGCCTCAGACAAGGCGTTTCCTCAGTGCAGTGTAGCCAAGAAACCTCCTTTTAATGCAAGCTAAGAATGAAGACTGACTTCTAAGTACTTGCAGCAATTAAATATTTAGTTGAGTTCTTGACTGGCCCCAGCCACAGTACTTGTGAGTTATTAACCCTGGTAATCCACCCCTTTCCCTTTCTTTGTCCTTGCTTGCTCTCTAATTTGCCAGAGGAAGCTGTTTTCACCTTGAATTGTGGTGTGATGGGGTAGTTGGCAACTATTATCTCTGCCTGGATTTCACCCTTGAAACGTTCAGTGATTAAAGAAGTTATGTGTTACACAGTGGTTTGTATAGTGTTTTGGAAATAAGAATGAGATTAAGTTGCTAACTACTGACCAAATATTCTACAAACTGCCAGCTGATCCGCAGGTAATCTTGTTTCCATGCTCTGTTTTAAAGTATTTAGGAAATTTACTAGTTAAAAGCAAGTGAGAGCCAATGTAGCTCCTCTAGTTTATGTGCAAAGAACATTCTTACTCTTTCTTGATATATTTTGCAAAGATTTAGGAAAAAAAAAAAAGTTATTTCAGTGTTGTTGTTCTTCCCCCCCCCCCTCCTTTTAGAGGCCTGAATGTATTTTGGGTTGCACTAGTCCATGTCACATACATCCTGACATGTGGTGATGTTTTGACCAAGGGTGATTACTGGATCTGTCCTCGGGAAACTGCTGCTGCAGAGGTTCGCCCCAGGGAGAGCTGTGAGTCCTGACCCTGCCTCAACAGTCCATCCCTGAGTCTTCCCGCTGGGATTTCTTTTCTTTTTCCCTTCCAGAGAAGTTTTCTTGCCTGTCTGAGCTGTCTCCCTAGAAGTTTAACCCAGCTGCAGACCGAAATCCATTCAGATACTCATTAATACAGCATGGACCATTTAGTAAACAGGCACACACTTGAACATACGCTTAGATGAGCCCCAAAACCTGATTTTGCTGTGGTTTTTCCTCCATCCCAATAGTTAGAGTATAAAAGCCTAAGAAGAGCGATCAGATGAAGAAGAGGATGCTGAAAGCGAAAAGCTCGATAGAAAAAAGAAATGCAAGTTGTTAGAGGAAGGGAAAGGGCTGATACCAATTTCCCCCAAAGGTCTCACCTTTGGCACTGGCGTGTCTCCACGGGCCGTTTGTTGGGGTAAACAGGCTGATAAAAGCAGATACCTGCTCTACTCTTGCTGAATGAAAAGCAAGGAATGGGAAAGGTTTGTCTCCTCCGATTACCTGAGAAACTCTATCCAGTAATGTTTGTTTTCAGAGGAGACTGCTAGACGCAAGTTTAGAAATAATCCACAGAGAGGTTAAGCATCCTGACTGCAGGGGACGGACATTTTCCTTGCCCAGTCTTCTGACTTTTCTGTTCTTTTCCACAAAGCCAAACAGTTTTGACGATGGAGAAGCAAGATTACTACTAACAGCACCTCCATATAGCTGTTAAATTGTTTATTAGGATGTGCTCTGGGAAGGAGGTATTTGAATCTTCTTAGGCAAATAAACTTTTGTAAATACGGAGAAGTTTTGTAAATGGGAGACATAAACTTGGCTGCTGTTTAAATGGAAACAGCCCCTTTCTTTTATATTTGTGTGCTCCGAAGTGCCTGGTTCATGCTAGGAAACCCTCAGGCTGCCGCAGGGGTAGGGGGGGTCAGGCCTCCTGCTCTCATCACCCACTAATTAAAACCTCCCAGCTCCCCATGTTAATAAAGGAGGTTCTCACAAAATGTCCGCTCCCCTGGCCTGGCCTGCCACTGAACAGTGTCACAGGGTGAGTATCGCCCCTTTCAGTCCCCCTTCAGATGCCTAAAACAGTTTGTGGGATGCAGGACAGGGTAAGAAAACGTTTTAGGCACTTTCTCTAGGTTTTAAAGAAAACTCGAGGTCATTTGGGGCGCGCTGGGGCAGAGGGCCGAGGGATGGTGGCAGCCACTAGGCCCAGCCCAGGCGCTGGGGCAAGGCCTCAACCCGCCGGCCTGGTTGTTTTGCTGCTGAGGGAGGCCATGTTGTATTTCCCTTCTTCCAAGAATGTGCAGTTTGCCATTTGTTTGCTGTGGCTGCGTACGATGGAGAGGCGGGTAGCAGGAGCCGGAGGGCACTGTGCTGTTTGTGTAAGCCACCACGTAACTCACTACTGACCGGTATTTGCATGTGTGTGTGTTTTAGGTTACTCTGCGGGGCATCGGAGAGAAATCCCTCCTCAGCTGGGCAGCCCTGGCCTGCCTTTCTCTTCAAAAACTTCATCAGTGAGCTCCCAGGTACGCATGCAGGGACAGGAGGGATATGCAGGCACTCCAGGAAAAAATAAAACCACCTTTCTTCTGTAACCAGGCATTCCACTAACCCAGCTCTGCCTGAGGAACACTGCATGTGGAGCCAGTTCTTATAATTTTTACCAGTACCCTGCAGCTCAACCCTCTGTATTATCTTCTGTCTTCCCAGCTCTCACCTGCAGCTCAAGGTATATGGCTGAGCAGTGGCCCCGGACTTCATTAACAAATAAAAAGGAGCTAGTTTTATTTTAGTTTCAATAAAAGAAAAAAACACCCCAAAACGTGCCACAGCTTGCTCTCTTGCAGACAAAACTTCCTTAAGCAATGTGGAAACTTGAGACAGGGAGGGTTCTTGAACCTTCATTTTTCCTTTGGCCTCAAAAGATAATGATGGTAGTAGGAAGGCACCTAGCAGTGTAATTGCACAAAGGTGTGTTTTATAGCCATTTGCAACAGCAGGTTGAGATGTCTGTGAGGAAAGGGAGGATTAACCAACTCCCTGGGAAAAGACCCCCACTTTATCCCACAGAGTTAGTACAGCTGTCAATTAAGGGCAAAAAAGAAGTTCAACCCTATTAAAAGTTAGGAAAGAGGATGGGTGGTGGGAGGTGGGTTTCTTAAGTACTTGATTGTTTTCATTTGCAGCTTGAGGTGTCCCTGAAAGGGAGATGGTTTTGGTTCTCCTGCTGAGAAGAGGAGTGTTGATGGGTGAGTAGCTTGCCCGGATTTTTGTTTGACCTTTGGGGAGCTGTTTTAAGAAGACTTTCAACTTTGGGTTAGTAGACCTGCTTGTTGTTAAATTGGAGGTTGTATGATGTTTTGTATTCCTGCCTGCTTTTTATGTGCTACTCTCAAAGTGATTGGGTAACAATTCTGATTCTCCTGAGGTTAAAAACTATAACATTCTCTTTTACAAGGTAATGAGAGAAAACGTAGCCACAGGAAACACCATCCTGGTTATTTTGTTTTTGGGATTAATGACCCTGATGACAATAACTGGAAAGGCAAAGCAGGCAGGAATTAGAATTGTATAAGCAATGAAGCCCTGGGTTACCTTTACGTCTGAATACATGCCTTCCCTGGCACTGCCTTCTTGCGTACCATTCCTAATATTTTCACTATATACTCCAAGTTTTGTTACTAGCATATTCACAAACACAAAGTGACAATTATGTAGATTCTGTACTGCCTCGTACTATCTGCACGTTTAAGCAAACTGGAGTAAGTTGTTCTTTATCTCTGGCTTCTGTGACTAGTTTATACTACCTGACCCAGCTGACACAAGCATAAAGGACTATGGGAAGCATCTACTGAAAGAAAGGGATGCTTGCTAAAGAGCGTTCACTTTGAAACACAACAGCCTGAAAATAATTTTGTGTGTGTGGTTATCTTGGATGTACATTTCTATGGACCTGAAGGGGTGCTGCAAACCTTAATGCTATGAGTTGGTTTTATTTCACAGCCTCTTGCTCTCTGCCTTGCTCTGCTCATTGTAAGACAGGGAGATACAGTACTTTAAGTTTGTTGATTTTGCCATGAAAACTTGCACCTTTGCTTCCTGATATCATATTGTTTCTTTCCCTGTGGTGTCTGAGTGGCACTGTGAAGCAGAAATTATTTGAAGGGATTTTTACCCTTGCATTGAGGAGAGCTCAGAGGCTCTTCTGATCTTGTAATGAAATGATGATCCAAAAAGACAGGTCCCTGTTGCTCTGAAATGGTGAGCTTGTTTTCAAGCCTCTGGTGAGTAAGAGGGTTGCTAACAGAGCTGAGCCCATAGCAGTTCACCCAGAGCATTCAGTTAGATGGTGTCTGTCGCGATGGGTCACAGAGGATAAGTCATCTCTGAGGTTGTCAGAAGCTGCCCCAACGTGGAGTTTGTACACAAGGACTTAGCAGCCTTGCTGCCTCCTAGAGTAAGCTGCTCTCTGTTCACACCAAACTGGGTCTAGATTTGCTCAAAAGTCTGTGAAAAACCCTTTTTGTGCCACAAAATCAAGTTTCAATTCGCAAAGAAACCTGATAACAGCTAAATTTTATCTTGTTCTATATTTGATTTCATCTTAACTTCAAGATTCTGGTTGCTACACCATTCACTTTTGAAAGAACCATCAAATACCTCTTGCAAATAATTCAATAGAGCATAGCCACATGTGAAAAGATCTCAGTAGACATATTTAACCTTGTGAATCAGTTTCATTTCCTACATGTTTAGTGCTTTATGAAAATTCATGTTTTTATCTGCATCTTGCAAATTCTTCATTGTATTGAGGTTTTTCATTGAAAAAAGTTCAAAAAACTTGACTGATATTCTAATGAGTTCTTCTCCTGAATGCTGATCAGCTCAGCATTAATGGGCAGACATTCTTTGTAGCTGCTGTTTAACTTGAAAGCTGTCAAAATAATAGTGGTTGCTACTCATGCACCTCCAATTTACTCTCGTTAATGGTGCTTTAGTTGTTTCTGAAATCATCCTTCAAAGATGATTTTAAGTGACATCTGTGTAGGCCTAAAGACCTGAATTGCCTTGTAAATCATATCCACTTGTGCCCAGGGATTTAATTAAAATATTTTGAAATACAGAAAGAGGAAAAAAGCTTTGGAAGATTTAGAAATAAGATTTTCCCCCACCCCCATTCGGCAGCCATGCTCAGAGAGACAGGGGACTGTTCATAAATATGCTGTAATTGTCTTAATGAAGTGCATAATCACATGATATTGGAAAAATAGGATGGAGGTGATGTTTAATGGGATGAAAGAGCCTCTGCTAGTTCTTATTACAAGCTACAATTTCAAGGCTCTCGTCCGTCTTGAAACTTCTAAATTTTGGATGTAGGACAGACATTTTATACTTCTGGGTTTTACTTTTTAATTAAACACACAAGCATCTTAGCAGGGTTTGCCCCATTTAAACAATAAAAAAAACCATTGCCAAAGCAGATTATTTAGATTTAGAGCTAAGGAAAAAGAAAAGAAATGTAGACATGGTTAGGACTTTAAAATAGCCCAGGCCTTTACTGTCCTCTAAATTAAGGTAAAGCATTGACCAGAGTGGGGTTCTTTGCAGGCTATTTAAAAAGAAAACAAAAGGAGTCAAGATGCAGGACTGGGCTTTTAGTTCATACCTATACCCTTAACGCTGTAAGGGTAGCAAACTACTGAATTCATGTGACCGTATAAACTATGTTCTTCTAGTGATAAAGCTCAGACTGAATCCTTTCTCCTGCTCTTGTCCTGAATTGCTGAGAATTTGCATGATTAAGGGGGGAAAAGTTCTTAAGCTATTGTTGCTAGGGAAACTGCCACCTTCATATTCGCCTGGTGAGAACAACTGTCTCTCTTTGTATCTAAGCAAAGGAAATCTGGGAGCAACTCTTAGTAGTGGCAAGGTTGCATGTATTATGAGAACTGTGTGGGATTAATGACAATGCTTGCTTGGAGGGAGTTTGCCTGCTGCAATACGTTGGGGTGGAGGGGTGCGTTTTCCTAGTAGTGGTCTGAGCAGGCTTTGCATCTCTCTTTCTAATTATTCTTTTTAAACTCGCAGACACTGTAGATCAGTGTCCACCTGTAAAGCATGTCTTTCCCCCCTCCCCCCTTTTTTTTCTTCGAATAATGATATGCAGTATAAACCAGCCTCCCCCCCCCCCCCCCCCGCCAAATTATAGTGCTTTCCTGCTTATTTTATAGCTCCTGTCATGTTGGTTTGGAAATACATTAGGATTTCAGTTGTAAAGTCCACCTTGCGTTCACCTCGATCTTTTCTCTTGCAAACCTGTCATTTGTTCTGACCCAGTGTATGAACCACTCAGCTTGGAGGAAGTTACATGTTTTGATTTAGTGACTCTGGCAAGAGTAAATTTAGTATCATCTCCCATGATAGAAGTCATACGATTGTTTAATCTCTAGTTTATTCTTTCCTTCCTCCCACTAAGTGTGACTCTTAATAAGTTAATACTTGGCAGCTTTGGATTCCTGATGATGTAGGTCTCTCTAATGTAATAATAATGATGTGATATCTGTTTCAATCATGCCCTCTGTATTTTATACTGTTGGAGTGTCAGCTGTACAGGTCCGTTTTGTGTTCTGTCCCTGATCTAGTGTGTTGCTTTTTTGTTTCAAGTCAGTGACGATTCCCAGGCATCTACCGTATATACGTTCAGCTGCTCTGATAATGCAACTTTTATTCTGGAGTAGCTAAACTAAAGAAACTAGCCAGTTGTGTACAAACTGCAAATCTGGTATAAAGGTGAAGTGCACAATTGCTTCCTGTAGTCTCCATGAAGACTGCTGTTCAGTTTTAGAAATATGTAGACTGTACTAGGTTGCTCAGTGAGGCTGTGTGGGTAACACTGAGAGCAAAAGCTAACATGCTATACCTAAAGATGGCATGCAAGAGGGACAGCTCAAATAGTCTGTTTGTCATCAGCCTATACAGGACACTTCCCCTGGTGATGTTTTTATTGATCAATAGGGCCCATAAAACGTAATTCTTCTTGTTAGAAACAAGTGTATTTAACAAGTCCGATAAGTCTTTTATGATAATAGCTGTATCATGTGTTCATAAGGAGATCTGTAAGCAAACAAGGAATGCTGAACTGGAGATTTGGGTTGTGATAAGTGACTGGGATTTTTTTTTGTGTTGGTGGCCATTATATTGGACATCTGTCCTATTTATTCAAATATACTGGTCCGACAAGTCAGTATCAGGGCTATTCTTCCTCATGCCACTGCCTTCCCTCACAGCTAGCTTTTGACAAAAAAACATCCAATGCAACACTGTGATGACAAAACTTGTATTATTTGTTCTGAAAGGCTTGGATTTGGATTGTGCTACTGCCCAGTTAAAAATACTAGCAGTTTATCTTGTCAAGCTTCCATTATTGCTCTGGAAATCCTTCAGATGAGGCTGTGGGACAGAGGTCTGAAAAGCTGTAGGAGCCAGCTGTACTGAGAACATCCAGTTGAACACCTGGGCTATGGTGGCTGCTGTGATGTGATAAAAATTGGCCTGGAGGGGAGCTGATCTTTTTATTTCTATATCCGCATAAGAACACAGTAGGGGGTAGATGCAGGAAAATGGGCTGTAGCAAAGTGGCATGAACCAAACCTTTTGTGTGGCATTAAGGACCTGAAGTGCTTCCATATAGTCACACAAGTGCAATCATTAAAAAGTGCAGCTAAAAACTGAAGGGAAAAAGCTAAAGTGATGAATCAATTGAAGCCTGTGTTCTGCCTCAAACATTGCATTTGCCTTGCTGTGGTCCATGTCAGGCAAATAGTGGGTATGTCTTCACTACGTTTTCAGAAGCAGAGAAGATAAATTTGAGGTAAGCAAGAAAATACTTTCTGTATTTACATGTTGCTTCTGGGAGTTTATTGGTATTCAACCTTCATCCTAGGAGCAGGTATAGCTTTTCTTGGAAACTTGGGAAGATGTTAATACTGTGTACTGAGCTGGATCCACTGCAGAGGGTGCCCATTTGCTCTGGGAAAGAATTGCCTGCTCTGGCATCCCATTTCAAGTTCTTTCTGCAACAAAGAGAGGAATTGGTTTAAAACTAGTGAACGTAGACATGATAGTTGAATTGTCTTAGCTTGAAGTTCTTAACTTTATAGGTGTTTCTTTGCAAAAGTCTGTATAATCTTAGTTAAGTTTTCTTTCCTACCTCTTTACTTGTTTTTTTGAGGTAGAAAGAAGCACTTTTCATCAGGTTCTTCCTGGTTACAGTAAACTTAATGGGTATGTCACAACTAGGAAAAACTGGACAAGGTCTGAGCAAAGCTTGTCAGGAAGCTTATGAAAATCTTCAACCTTGTTGTGTAAATGAAACAAACAAATAAACCCACCCCCCAAAAACCCAACAATAAACAAACCCAAACCAACCAACCAACCAAAAAAAGCCCACAACCCCTAAACCCTTCCTTCAACCTTCTGTTTCTTAAGGAGACATCTCATTGCATATCCCTCTCTGTGTTATAGCATCCACTAGTGGTTGTAGCATGTAAAAACTTTCTCTTCTATTTGAAAAAGAAGTATTCAGGAGAGAGGTAAAGCATTTTTCTTTATAGTCTCATCACATTTCCAAGATGATATCTGCCTTTTTTTTTTTTTTTTTTTTTTTCCCTTCTAATGGTCCTGTGTAGTAAAACTTTCATGATTGTGTTTTTCAGGCACTAACTATCAGTTTAACAGAAGCCCTCACAGGGTATTATATTCCCGAAATATATATTTTTACCCATATTTCTATAACAACATTAATTTTTTAAAAGTTTGGATGTTCATCTTATCAGAGAACTGCTTGAAATAAAATAAAAAGAATAAAAGATTCAAACTTAAGATACCGAACATTTTTTGTAGAATATGGCACAAAGAAGGATATTAATGTTTGAAGTGATTTTGGCTTTCCTGCACTCTTTGTGTGTCTTCAGCATTCTCTGCTCTCTCTAATCTCCACTGTATCACTCGGTTCTTTTAATCTTAATTCTTTGTGCTGCACTTTGAGCATCAAAAAGCACGTTCGATACCCAAAAAACCTTCACTCTCAAACGTTTGCTCTTCAGCAGAATAGTTTTGATACATGGATAGAGAACAAGAATAAAGAAGTGCAAACAGTGTAAGGAAAGTCAGGAGTGAAGAGAGAAGAAAGGGGCTCTAATGAGAAAGATGGTGAAGGTACAGTGACTGCATTGTAAGAAAAAGATAAAAGTCCCTGTAATGCCAAAATAACACTGTATTTGTTACTCTAAGAAACATGCAGCATCTAATGGCAAGCAGTGGTCCTGGAACAATCCTAGGCCCACCCAAAGGATTTCAATTCTATCTCAGCTACCATCTAAGGAAGGAAAAGATTTGCTCAGACTTGAGCAAAACTATGAAAAGTGTGAACGTTGCCTTCCGTGATCTGATGAGAGGCCAAGTAAAATTCTGCATCTAAACTTGGCCACAGCCCTGGTCCTTGTCAGAGCTTTCCTCTGGAATGACAGCCAGTGACTTAAGTCACCTTTGAGTTCCCTTGATCTGGTTATTCTCTAACTTAAATTTGAGTAGTTTTATATCCCTTGTCATAGGTACAACTCCCTGTAACTGAGAAAGCCTCGGCATTAGGGGAGCAGCCAGCCTTTGTCTGAATACCTTCCCTTCTAGTTTCTGAGCTAGACCCATGCTGCTAGGCTCTAAAGATTTTTCCCTAAAATAACATCCTAAAGCAGCTTTGTCATCTCTGAGACTGTTAGCATTTTGATAACTGTACACAGCACGGCTGTGAAAAGGTATCTGACTGCAAGCCTTGTGTGAGATGTGAGGCTGAGTGAGTCCTATACCTCCAGACCAGGATAATGGTTGTGTGAGTCTCGCCTCACAACTGAGTCTTCAAATGTAAGCTCTTCTTTGGCTAATTTAATAACTAAAACACAGTGGGTAGCCTCAGTATTTCTACCTTTAAGAGACAACACATCTTTCTTGCAAATAATCTTTTATAAAAGATGGGCATGAAATTAAGAGCTTAGGAAACTTTTAGGAACCTAATTAGTGTCCACAGAAAAGGTGTATCATCCAGATTATAAAGCTGATCATGCTTGTGCCACAAGAATAAAATACGAATTAACTGAGGGAACTACAGTTTTTAATCGTACTTTTTATCACCTGGAAGAGTCATTAAAGAAGCCTTACAAAAGTCATAAAAACTGTAAAATCCATTCCAAGATATTTTACTTTTTAAAATTGAAAAAGGAAGCAAGACATGGGGGGGGGGGGGAGGGGGGAAGCTAGTGAAGCTTTCTGCTTGTCCGAGCTTGCTATCTACAGGTGAATGTTTTACTGGGTTCACTTCACTTTTAATTCTTAATCTTGCTGTAATAGCAAGGGGAAAAGAGGGGAGCAGTGGAAGATATGTCTTCTGAAAACTTGCCACTAGGTGTGGTGGGTGTCCATCCCCCCCCCCCCCCCGCCCCCCCCCCCAACCTGGAGTGAGAATTTGTCCAGAAACCAAAGGGGCTTCTAAACCTTTGTATTAAACTTGATGCAGATTTTTCCTTACCAGGAAAAATAATGATACTAGGAAGGTATTGTAATAACACACATACATTAGAGAAATAGCACAGAAAGCAAAAAGAGCAGAAGAGCTTTTCCTCCTCCAGGAACAAAGAATGAACCTAAATGAAGAAACTACTGAAAAAAGGGCCAGTCAGTTGATTCTCAGAGACAGGGTGTTCCCTTGAGAGAGATTTCTTGGAGCAGGAAGGTTAGAACACCAGATGTAGAACGCAAGTGAGTCGCAGCAGGAGAGACAAACATTAGTTCAGAAGGTGTTTGATCATGGTGGCTGCTTGTCTAGCATAAAATGCTGAGTGCCTGCAACTCCTGGTGATTTCAGTGCCAGCTGAAGGTACTTGGTGAGGCTTTCCAAAAATGCTAAGCATCATTCAAGGCGAGCAGCATGCTTTTAATAGGCTTTGGATTAGACTGAAAGCATTAGGTGAGATGCTGAGACTCTTTACTTCGAAAAGGTCATATATGGAGTCGAGTGCTTTTTAATGTGACACTTGGTGGTATGTGCATGTTTGAACACCTTAATGTCAGGCCCTAAAAGTTATCACTACTTGCTTTTCCCAAGTGTAGCAAATAGATTGTTCTTGATTGTGTATCATCCTTCTGTTATATATATCGAGACTGTTAGAAGTGCATGATGTCGGTTTTGTAATGAAATTATGCCCAGTGAATATCCTCAGAGGTTTGAGTACAGTAAGGTAGGAATATTATACAGAATGAAATTACTCTGCAAAGTCAACCAGGAGTTGCTTCTTTTCTAAACACTCTGCTGTAAAATGCAAGAGTTTTATAGATGAGAATTCAATTAGCCAGGGCCTTTCAAAATTTATCAACTCTTGAAGTCAACCCAAATCTAAGTTCTCAGATTTCATGCATTTTTAATTAGCTCTACTAAGAGTGGCTAGCAATACTGAGAATTGGGGGTGGTGGTGGAATTTTGTATTTTTAACTATAATGGTAATGACTTTGTGCAAATATCTCATGCAGTGTAAATAAATTTTACAAAATTATCTAGCAAAAGATAGGCATGGAAAGACTCTAATTCAGAAAGTCAAGAAGAACTATGGTTCTACCATTTATGTTGATTCTTCAAGGGGAATGTCAGCTTGAATATTGATCAACTGAAAAACTGTAGGTGTTTTCAGATATTAACAAAACATTCTGAGAAACAGGGTACTGTTTATATGTTAATAAAAGCAAGGACTAAGTGAAAATTCCTTTAACTTTTTTACCTGCTGAACATAATATTATGACACTTCAGGAAAGATTATCCTGCTGAAACCTTCAACTTGTTCCATGAACAGGAATCATGCTGTTTTCTAGCTTCTAACACTCTCCATTCCTTCGCATTTCTGCTTTTGTTCACAGAACAAAAAGAAAATTGCAAGTTGATTCATAAAGGGCTGTTTTTTCTGTCCATGAGCAGCCTTGTTTTAATTGACTGCAGTGGGATTCCTCTTAGTACCAGAGAAGGCTTTGTGTGTGCAAAGGAAACCATTCAGGAAGGGAGAAAGTTATTCTTTGCATGTTTGACTCTACGCTATGTTGCAGTACTTTCCTCCCAACAGTTGGCAAAAATAAGAAGAGATATTTTAAATGAGTATCCATTGGTACCACTTTAGCATGTTAACTCTAGTGGAGGTAAATATAAATATGCTTGGAGGAGTATGGATTGGGCCTTTCCCTTGCTGTATGAGCTTCCAGAAGATAATGTCCAGCATTAAAATATGAGAAATAAAAAGATAGAGTACTTCAATTCTAATTTACACCAATATTTGAATAATACCCATAGTATGCTATGTAGTGTATTTACAGTTTTATTTATAGAGATACAGAGAGATCCCACAGGATCTTCTAGAAATATTCTTGAACATTCTCTATAACTAATATTAGCTGTTCACAGATGGTCCCAAATGTACATTACACTCATTTTTTTGGATATTGCTTTTGCTACCCAGAGAGTCCTCCTTCCTCTCTATGTTCAGTATTCCAGTGTGCCTGAAACAAAGCTAGCTGGCAGCAAATGTTACCAAAAGTTTGTTCTTTCTGTAAAGAAAAGGCAAAGGGCCATATATTTTCAAGGAAGCTTCCCTACTTCTCAGTCTGGGAATATGAATAAAGGTATTTGAAACTGTAGCTCAAGACAATGAGTAGCATGATTTCACTCTACCTGCAATCCCTCCTGAGTGTCAGAATGTGGAATTAAGACAAGTTTCCATTGTGGCCTCTCGAATATGCAAAATAACCATGTTATGGAGCAAAAATAACGATGAAGAAGCTGAAATTAATTTACTGGCACATAAAACCTTCTTAGCTGTCTAAGCTGGCTATAGTGAAATGGTTGCCGTTGTTTTATATACTTATATGCATACACCTATAGGATATCCAGATCTAAGTTTTAGAAAACAATATTCAAAGTAGGCAAGTAGCCAGCAAACTCCAGTCTGGAGTATAAATTAAGCATATGTTAAAATTTGAACATACTAAGGGTAGGTAAAGAAGTAAATCTTACTTATGATCTACAAGATGCTAACTCTTTTTCCCAGTATCCATAGACCCCTCAAAACAGATACCCAAGATACTTTGTGGCTCCAAGTATATCTTGTTGGCGAAGTATTTAGGAGGAGTTGCCAAAACTTGGCCTGTGGGGCCGGTTGTGACTAACAGCGCTTTTGTATGTTGCTAACAAAGGAATCTTTCTCATTCTGCTGTTGAATACAAAAGGTATTATGTTGCAGATGAATTGTATCTAACCCAGTCACTGTAGTCCTCCATGAATAAAATTGAATAAATTTATTGCGAACCTGAAGCTATCAGGTAAGTGGGTGTTTTTTAAAGTAATGGGTGGTTTCCTGTTCTGCACTGTGTGCTTACACTATGTACTTACTGTGTGCCTTAAGAAGGCATTTCCCTAATTCAGAAAAATGCTTTTATATAAGGGTCTACATTAGCAGTCCCTTAATTTCTACTTCTGAGCGAACAGAAGGAAAAAAAGCATGGCACAACTGGTGTCCTAAGTACAGATAAGTTTAAGATGGTTTAGAACAATTTAAATACTTGCAGCTCATTGATAGCATGTTTTATCAGACTTGTCCAAGCTGGTTTTGAGGATGGTTCTCAGTGTTCAAGACAAATATCATATTTCTACACAATTAACCTTATCGGTTTAAATATCAGAATGAGTTTTAAATGTTTTAGTCCAGGATGTAGAGTACTTTCTTTGCACATTTAATAAGAATCTGCAGATCTAGATCAAAAGCCTATATTCAGATATTTGCATTTCTTAGGGAACATGAAAAAGCTGCTATCAGTTTTTACAATAACTTGGTCAGATGCATTGTACTTATGTGAAGTCTGTTTTCCCCAACTATGAGCTTGCTGAGGTGGTTATATTTAGCTGATAGTAGACTGTTTGTTCTTAAGGGTTTTTTCTTCCCACCCCCCTTGTTGTGTAGGCTCTTGGTACAAGATTGAACATGACTGTTTTATAGTGGTTTAACAAGTTACCACTTGCCAGCTGAGCTTCTATCACTGTTTTTGCAAGTGCTGTTAGCTCTACCTCACTGAGCAAAAAAATGCATTCACCTAAGCCATCTATGGCAATGCCAAATTGAATGTATTTCACCTCAGAGTAGCAATGGGCAAGTACTGGCCGTGTGTTTAGTGAAGGCAGCTTAGCAGGCCGAGGAGAATTGTGTTGAATCCTGTGTCTTTGCCTCGACTTTGATAGACTGTAGTTGCTTGAATTTTGGTTGGGGGTGGGGGAGGAAGTGTTTTTTCTTTGGAAATTAGCATTTTTTTCTTTTAAGTCTGAAAATGGAGTGATGAAAAATCCAGATGCAGTTGCTGTAAGAATGTAGGCAGCTGGCATCTGGGCTCCAACACCAACAAGTATGTTCCATATGGCCCAGTTTTAGCACCAGAAAATTTTAACAAGTGAAAAGGACAAACAATCCATCAAGCCTAAGTACTGTTATTTCTTATTTTTTAAGGAAAGCAATTTGTACTGCATTAAGACACGTTGTTGTTTGCAGTGACTTCTCTTCAGGAGCATTTCTTCTAGCCTGAACTAGAGAATAAACACAGGTATGATTTTCTTTGCAAAAACATTCAAAATTTTGCTGGAATAACAAGTTTGAATGTATCTTGAAGACTTGTCTATCTTATGATAGAATACACACATTAACGCCACAGCTGAATAAGCACTGGAGGCTGACTGGGGCTATTGCAGCTTCAACACAGCAGCTGAGATGCTGGCAGAGGCTAAACACCATGGTAAGGGGCTTGCTGCTAGCACTGCCCAAGCTAGATCTTTTTTCATACCTCTCTGAAGAAGACACAATGTACTGCTGGGTAGCCATCCTTAGTGTGGATGTTCCTTCTTGCCGTAGAGTGCTTGTGATGGTAAATACTTCCATTAATGAGCCTTGCTGCACTCCTCTGCAGATTGCAACTACTCTGAATCAGTGCTATGAGAAACAAACCATTCTTATTACCAAATCTGAGAAATGTATGAGCAACCTGGGAGGGGTGGTGGTGCTGTTATACGTTTTATCCTGGGTGTGGAAATCTGATTGGGGTGGTGATATGGTGTAACTTCATCAGCTCTGTTTCAGTGGGGAATTCCTAGTCAGGTGAAAAAAATACATCCTCCCCATCTGAGTTCAACAGATACTTCTTCCTTTGCATCCCAAGAATAGAGTAATTAGTTGCAGAAGACCCAACACATCCCTTTTCTGCTTATATGAGTTGATACATGAATATGAAAGATACAAAAAGTGAATTTTCGCAGTTTCAATGTCTTAATCTATCTTTGTTGGTGTCTTGTTGTTTTACGGTTGTGACACTGGCCTTTCAAAGCTCTTTTAGGTCAAAACCCACTATTCTTAGAGCAGTTGTGTAGCTGAGCACTTTAGAGGTGATGAGTCAAATCGCAGGTAGTCTGAGGAAAATAATGTGTGTCTGCGTAGGTAATAGTTGCTTCTCTCCGCAAAATATTTGGAAAGTGAATTTTGGAAGCAACGTAGTGAGGCCTCTAGTTTCCTGAGTACCTGGTGACTAGGGAGCCGTTGTTTTTCAAACATCAAAGTCTCTAATGAAAATTGCATTTTCTTTTTCTTGCTTAATCTGCAAAAAATCTGGGAAAGGAAAGTAATGCATTTGAAGTAGCAAATCTGTCCAGAGGCCATGTGGTCCATATCCCATCTTGCAAGGTAAAATGTTTTTGAACGAGACTGTGACTATAACAGTTTTAGCTAGTTGATGCCTAGCACAATTCCAGCAGCTATACTTAGAAAAAATAGTTGATACTGTGGATGGGCTACTTCCTTCCATCCTGTATGTGACAGAACTACACGGATGGGGAACCAGAAGGAAGTGGAAATGTGTATGACCATGCAGTTTGTACCTACAAGCTACCGTGAGAATTCCACTATGGTGAAATAGAAGTGTCTTGTAACCATTTAAGTGGTACAAGCTTTAGGCTGGAGATACATGTGACTGCAAATATATCCTTACAGTGACATCTACAAAGAACTGTGTTCTCAGATACCTGTTCACATTGAACAAAGTTGGAAACCTACCTATACCACGGAGGCAATTCAGGGTTCTTTCGATGTACCTCTGGGTACAATTTTCTGAGAAACTTGGAAATTGAAAGATGAGAAAGGGGTAGTGCATAAGCTGCATAAATACACATCAGCACTGGTTCAAATCAGGATTTAATGTATAGTATTGTCAGGAGAAGGACTATTGAAGGGTGCATGCATGAGCAGCGTATGGAGGAGATGAGAGGGATGTGCACCAGGCTTGGAACAATTGGGCTCTGGTCTCTGTTGCAGAGTTCTCTACACAGAGATAAAACCTGGTGAAAAAACCCTATTTTTGTTTTACTTGTAGTATATGCAGTAGATAGCACTGTAAATACAGGGCTTCGAATAAAGTAACAATATGGATAGAAAAAAACCCAACAAACGAAAACAAGTATATGGCTTGAGTAATACTAAATTTTGCATCTCTGTAGCATTCTAGTAGGAGGTGCTCTGAGGATTAAACTAAGCCTTTCTGATGGAGGTAATCCACCTTGCCCTGTCCCCAAACTTTTTAAGTTTCTAATAGGAGCTGATTGGATTTTTATCTCCAGCCTTCCTTCAAGAGCTAATGTGTAACAAATATATGACACAGAGGAGAAATGTATAAGTAAAGTCTAGAGATTATAATTCTTCTATCCCACTATAATAAAAACAGCAGGTGTGAAGTAAAACATCCGGTAAAAGTACTGAGAGAATGGAATTTGCCGCAAGTAAAAGATGACTACTAATTTTCTTTCCTCTGTCTCAACTTAAGTGTTCCTTTGTCTTCAATAAAAAAATTCACAACACCTCCTCCCCCAGAAGTGTCTGCAAACACACACACACCCACCAAAGAAAAAAAAAAAAAAAAAAAACACAACCCCAAAAAAACCCCACACTGTGAAAATCCTTGTCTTTTTGAGCCTTTCTTAAGCCACAAGTACAAATTCATTCTGGAAAATTGGTAGTAATGTTATTAAATTTAAAAAGTCGTAAGTCATTATTTGTATATGTGAGGTGTCATTGCTTGAGCTCTTCTAACAGCTTTTCAGATGAAACAGCTATTCTTTCAGGCATTTCCTGTATCCGTGGAGATCTCTACTGGTATGTTAACTTAACTAACAATGAGACATACTATATGATGCAAATATCTACTAAGTTGACAGATGGAAAAAATAGTTTGAAGTTCTTAAATTAACTAGCCTCTTTTCAACATCAATACCACAAAGAAAGCATTATTCTACAAGAGAATATATTTTCTGCAATTTACAATAACTGAGTAATGATGTGGTAAGGATGCAATTAGATCTAATTTGCTTATGTAAGTGAGCTGAATAAAAAAGATCAATATTCAATCTACACCTAGTGTGAAAAACAATTAGTTTAATTGACAAAAAACCTTCTGCTTCAGCTAATTGCATAAAAATGACCTAATACTCATGCAAATTAGGATTATTAATAGTACATGAGTATTTTAATTACATAAATCATCTTTACCTGTTAACTGGTATTCTCTCCGTTAACTTGGGGCTTTAATTTTCAGGAAAATTTCATTTATCCTTGTTTTCACAAAGTTCTGTATTGCTTTTAAATTACAAACTATGCCATTTCTCTCAGGGTGTCAATCTAGACTGAGATCCTGTGGAAAAAATGGAACATCAAAACGCATTGTTCTCACTGTCCAGCTAATTATTATTCAAGAGACTAAGAGGACAAGCAAATCTGATGTCATACTGATGCTTGGCGTGGATGATATGAACACAGACGTAGAGACTTGATGTGACACAGATCATTTCTCACTATTGCCAGAGCAGTGATGGGAAGGGGGACAGGACTGCTTCATAGTTGGTTCAGAGCATGTAAATTAGGTTTCTGTTCTGAACCGTCTTTGAAGGGAACTCTTGCTCCCTCTTCAGTCAAAGGAGAGGAGACATCTTAATTTAGGATTTTTATCTATAATTAGGCTATGCTGTACTCCCCATAGCATGGTTGAATGTAGAGACTGCAGCTTTAAATTATTTTCTAATTTAAAGATAAGTGACACGCATTACCTGGCTGCATTGAGTCTTGATACGTAGATACAATCTTGCACTGGTGACAGAAGGATAGGTATCAAGGTAATGTCTTCTTTAGACTTTTTGGCCTATCAATTGAGTAGGGAACAAGCCTTCCAGCCCAGCTCTTCCTTTGCACTAAGGGTAGTATATGAAATAGAGCAACAGAAGTTTCCAGAAGTTATCCAGAAGTGCTGCTTCAGGAGTGGCATCCAGGCTGCACACTGCGCTGCTGAAACTCCTCTACAATCTTTTAAAAGAGTGGTGCTGCCATGGAACTGACCAAGCCATTGTGGCAGAGGTTGCCTAACAAAGTCTTCCTCCTAGCTCAGCTGCTTGCTGGTTTTCTAGTGTGGAGAAAGAGTCCTTATGTCTTCTGGTGATATAGAGTAGTGTTGTGGAGTCCCCAGTGGTTACCCAGTGGAGGCAGTTGGGTATCGGGACCCCCATCATCACCTAAGAAACTAATCAATTGGTCATAGCGAACTTCCAGTGTTATGAGAGAAGGTTAGGGCAAACCTCAGACACAGCATGTGACTGATGTGTTCCATCCATTTTCCTTAGTCTTCACTTCACGTGGACAAGAGGTAACCAGAGAACATGATGCTAAAGGCAGAGTAAAGTAAAGGCAATTGGGCTTTGGGGAACGCTGCCTTTGGTAAAAGCTGTTGTTACTCACGCTGTTCTCCCTTGTGGTTTTAGTGCTTACGGCACAGTTTAGATTAGGAAGCACTGCAATTCTGAGGGTCAGGATAAGTGATGATTTAACCTTTTATAGGAGCCATTCATCAGTCCAGCGAGAATTGAAAAAATTAGTGCTGCTCTAAGCCCTTCACAATCCCTACTAAATGTCACCATTGTGAGCAATGGATGCTGTAAAAGGTGCAAAGTTTGGGGGAGAGGGGATTGATTAAATCTCTGTATAGAAATAGTGCTCTCGGTGACCCTTGCAGTTGAGACTTTCCTTGGGATACAAAGGGGTTTGGATTAAGTCCCAGTCTCTGACTCTCACCTCGCCTTCCAGTTTCACGGGCACACTCTATATGTTTCAGTAAATGATGCAAATATAGGACAATGCAATCTTTTTGGTCATTATAGAGACATACCTACGTTTCTGGGAAGTGTTCAGATCTTGACACTTATAGATACAAGAGAGCAGGGATGTATCTTAAATTTTGTTACTTTTTTACAGTGCCTTCTCACCCCGGTTTGTAAGCACATACAATCTATCCTTTGAATAGGAGACTTCATAAAACCTGTTTAACCCTTCCCAAACTACCATAACTCATTGATCCATAATATGCTACTCCACATAGAATTCAGGACTCTAAACTCCCCCAATGTTGCAGCCCAAGGGTGTACTTTTTTTTTTACTTTTTTTTTACAGGTCTGAATGCAATTTAATAGATTTTTACCCTGCAGAGAACAAAATCCTCTGCAGAACAGTTGGTATTTTCTGGCTTTCAGCACTGTATGGTAATGTAAATGTCAGGACAGCATAAGGTAATAATTATGAAATCATATTTTGCTGCTTAAAAGAACCAAAAGGTTTCTAAAAACTAAATAAAACTTGTCTTTTACATTGTAAGCTTTCTCAGCCAGTGGCTCTATTTTCATTTGTTTGTGGACAGTATTTAGTGCTGTCTGAATGCAAATGGTATTTATTATAATAATAAAAGCTGTTTCCTAGTCTTCTTCTAAAAGCTTATAGTGTTCACTACCTACAGCATTTCAGCTACCTAGCAGGATGAAAGAAGAAACTTTGGATACAATGTCTGGCTCATCTTTGTAAAAATATGCCATATTAGTTAAATTACTCTTGATTCCAGAAGATAGGCTAAGCCAGATAGTTAAACATGCCTCTGTCTTGCGTGGAGTGAAAGTTGGTTACAGCCTTTTAGCCTTTTATTAAAGGCCAGAAGCAGTACTTATAGCTTCGTATCTCAGAAAAAAAGTATGAAAATGGTAATCCTCTTCCAATACAGTAAAGTTTGTTTGCTTTATTAGACCAAGAAATACAGATAGAAATGTTAGGTGAGATGTAAGAAGTCACAGAAATCAGGCAAATTTGGTCTTTGAGTCCTAGTTCTTGTTTTTTATCTGCTGGAGTACACTGACTGCCTGTCATTCTCTCTTTCATAAGAATTAGCTAGCCTTTGAAATTAGAGCTATCCCTGAAGAGAAGCATAGATCCTATGCTGGAGCAGATACTAGCATCACCATTCGCTAGCATTTTTGTGATCATAGGTAGGTGCAAGGATCTTTACTTATATTTCTGCTCCTCATTCTTCCTCTTTATTATCTAAAAATGTTTTACTTAATGCAATCCTGCTCTTCTGCATAATACGTCGTTAGCATGCAGTGGAGATTTTGAGCATATTCCCACAAATTATACGAAGGCATTGAGCATGAATCTTCACAATGCCCAAGTGCATTTTACAATAGCTCCAGTGACACTGTGAGCTATGTTACATTTTTGTTCTGAAGGCGTGTTCCTCAGAGAGGAGGTAGAAAGTTATGGGCTGTCAAAAAGTCTTGATGTGTTTCTAGCCATAAGTTTCACACTTGGAAAAACAGAGCAGGATGTTTGCAGGGAATGCCATGACCTTGGGCTGGGTTAGGGGTGTGCATGCATACCAAGAAGGACTAGTGTAATGGTAAGACCCTGGGGTTCTGTAGATTAGTTGCCATAAGGGGATGAGCAAAATAAAGCTAGAGGTGTCTTATCAATTTTTACCTACTGCACCAAATGCTTAGCATATTAACTCCTGCTCAGCAAGCTGTGGTACTATTTTGGGCATGCTGTTTAATTCCTCCTCCTGTTTATGGTAAATAATTTTTGTATACCTGCCAGTCTCACAAATATTTGCATACTTTGAAATAAATCTGAGTGATTCCCTTGTCAGTCTCATGTGGAGTTGTGACCTAGTATAGTACTATGCAAGGCTGTCTCTGGGGACATGGCATTTGTCTAATGAGTCTAAACAGAGCTGCTCAGCTTCTTTGCATGCTCTGAACTCTGAAAACTCACAGCTTCTCTTTCCACTGTGATTGTAAAGGTCTTTGCTTCCTCTTGATTTGGAGCCATGCAGCATTTTGTGGGTTAAAGCTAATGCTCTGTGGATTACTCAAAACTAAACACATGTCCAATTGATGGGGCAGAGGCATGTGTCGTGCCTTTCCAAAGGTGTCTAATAGAAATTGGAATGTATGTGCCAATAATATCTATTCTACAACCATTACTAATTGCTGTTTATTTTGATTCTTCAATGTATGCATCTCCAAAACATCTTTAACTGCCTTATGCAGGGACTCTAGTGTCACTGGAAGTTAACCATATTGTGCTGGTGGGAAAACAAGAGAAACTTTAAAGTATATTTTCAAATTTTGCCTCACTCATGTCGTCTGTGTACGATTGTGTTGAATCAGGTGAGGAATGGGCAGCAGTGGATTGCTAGCAGTTACTTGGATGTGACTGGAGGAGCTGTGCCTTGAATAAGAACCACTGTTGATCATTGGTGGTCATTAAAAATAACATAAGGCTCTTCACAAGTACTACATCCAATGGCTTGTCCAAATTCTGAGCCAGGAATCATCTCCCAAGCACTAAATAAATTCCCTCAGCAGTTTCAAGAGTCAAATGTTCATGTATCTCGTAACCAGAGATGGTTTCTGAAGCATGGCATTTGGATTCAAGGCTAGGGATGAACCTCTGCAAATGCACTGGACAATGAAGTCTGGTCATTTTGAAGCTAATGTAGCTGAAAGTAGCTAGTATCCATCATAACAGCAGCTGCACGTTGCCTAGGACTTCACTAGCTGTGAAGAGAGCTAGGCATTATAAAAAGTAGAGCCTGTGATGTTAAAGGTAACTGCAGAGAACCAAAAAGTATAATGTACTTCACTGTGGTTAAAAACCAGTAATATTGAGTTGCCTGCAATTTGTGCCATTCTGATGACTGATTGAAAAACATAATCTTTGACTCTTTCAACTTTTGCTCATTTTTTAAATTCTAAATATAACTTTTGTGCTTTATTCCTATATATATGCTTTCAAGGTGTGTAAAGCTGTAACATAATTGCAGGAGCCTATAACCCTGTGGTTTGAACCCCCAGAATTAATGATGCACACAAAACCACTTTAAAATGTAAAGCAACCTGAATTCAAAGGCATAAACAATATCTGCAGTCACTGAGCTGAAAATGTTAGGAGAAGATTTTGGCTAAGGACAGAATAAATATCTTTCCAGAGTTAAAGGTTTTCTGAAAGAAAGTATGTGTGTGGGGGAGAGAGTTTGTGTGTGTGGGGAGGGGGCGGCTCCTATATTACTTTTACAGCCTGCAAGGAGTAAATCAAATTTAATGATAGTTCTTTTTGATTGGGAGCTGTTGTTTGCATCTTTTTTATGTCTGTAAATAAGAACAGATGTGTTGTTACTCATAACGGTTTCGATTAGGGTTTTCCCAAACATAATCTATGTTTGTGGGTGTGTTGGTCTTGAAAAAACACAGTATTTTTCCGTCAAATCAAGAATTGTCAGATCTGTGTACTTCCTTCCACACCACTGAAATGGAAAACATAGATTTCACCTTCATTTAAAAAGAAAACTAAATTGTTCATAAAATACATTAGTCAAAAAAAAAAAAAGAAAAAAAAAAAAAAGGCAGGCATGGGGGGCAAGTCAGAGTAACACTTGATTACTCTTATTCACTAAAAAGATGTTTAATCAATGGAGAGTGTTAATATTTGAATAGTAAGTTCTATCTGAGTTCAAATTAATTGTTGTTAGTGACAAATACAGCATAAGCGCTTTTAAAAAAATACCAGGTGTTTGTTATTAATAAATAGTAATTTCCTAAAACAAAATCAGCACATTCAGGGACAGCTTTCTGGTCTATATTCTTTTGCAGTAATCATTCTCAAGTCTAAGCAGACTTTCTTTCATCTGAAAGGCACGTGTGTTGAGAACCAAGAAAAATCCCTGGCTTTCTGGTATGTTTTGATCATTTATTGCTCAAACATTTTTAGATGAAAATGCATGCTTTACTGCTTATTATGTATTTGGTAGCATCACGTTATTTTGCTCGACTGCTTAAGTTGTTTTCTAAATTCAGCTTGGTGTATGTTGAAAGAGGGCCTGTATAAATCAGGATTCATCATAGCACAAGTCTCCTGACTTGAAAAAGTTTCAGTGGCCTCTAGATCAAATGGAAGCCAGCTCTCATTTATTATTGTGACTCACTTAAATTTCATGGCACTGCTGATGAGGTACTTAAGAGCCACATCTGCAAAATGCTCATTCAACAATTTTTATTTCAGCATTTGGGAACTAATGACCTATTTTTATCCCAAGAATTATTTTAATATTTTAAAACAAGACCAATTGTATGTACAAGCTATAGCAGGTTAATGCAGGTGTCTGTAATAGTAACAAAAAATCAAAAGTTGGCCACAGTGAGTCTAAGGAAGTCACACTCTGAACAGGCACCCTGAAGTTTAATAAATATGCTTTCGAGGACCATTGAAATAGTATTAACTGTGCAGCAGAGTGGCATTTTCTGGAGTAAAAGCAAGTATTCGTGAAGAGCCATTAGGCACTCACAAGAGAAATGTTTGAGAGATTCTTCTCAGAGAAATCTGGTCCTGAGCCAGGGGTAACATCGCAGAGAGGGATCCAGTGCTTTCAGCTGTGCACGTCGTGTGTCGGACCTCGGAGGAAGGTTTTGTGAGCGTACGCTGTCCTCTACTTCTGCTTCTGAGTTGGTTGTTTATAGAATTGGGGAGGATGGCAGGAAAATAAATTAATGATAATTCTAGTATTAAGGTGTTTGCAAAAATTGATAGGAGAGGGTATTCCAGTGTGGGTTTGTGGGTTTGTTTTGAGGTCTGGGGTGGGTTTTTTGTTGTTGTTTTTTGTTTGTTTTAAAAAGGTCAAATCAACATAGCCCTGACGTCCATGTTAGATTGAACTATCTCCTCATCTTTAAGAGCAGCTATTCTTAATTTATGGTTTAGTTCATCAGTGCTCTGTTGTGTGAGTAAATTAATGAATAACCAAAACTCAGTCTTGCTTACTTAAAATTAATTTAGGACAAGTTCTAGGTCAGCATAAAGTATGAGGTGAGAGATGCTATGGTGCTGTGTAATATGTACCCAGTTTTCCTGACTCAGCCTCCAAGGTCACATTTGGCACTTTGGGACTTTATGGAATCGTTTGAGAATAGCTGATAATATGTTATTAGATATTAATATGTTAAGTATTGTTAAAAATAATAATATTAGAAATTAAGAAAAAATACTTCAAAAGTTCCTTTTTCATTTTCAAAGTTTTGCTTGGAAAAGGCAAGGTTTGGCACAGAAAATAGTAGAAACTGAAGGACACTGTTTCCATGGGCAGACCACCTCAACAAGTACATCCTAATACTCTTTGTAGAGATTGGTTCGCGTGTTATGCTCTTGTTTGCCTAGCTCCTTAACGCGTTTTGAAATGCTCTTCCTTGTCTCTTTCCTTCCCTTCTCTTTCCATGAACATTTGTACTGAATTTAAATTTTGCAGGCTCCAATGAGCTTTCCCTATGTGTGTAAGCATGCAGGTCACATAGGCCTTTCCACATTGTAGCATGTAGGGAAGGCAGTCGTTAATGAGAATTGTCAAAGTGAGAAAAGAGAATGTTGTTGTGAGCAAATTCCAGAGGCACACTGATTATAAAGGACTTGGGTCCTTTATATGTACTTGCAGGCTGGTAAATGGTGAATACAAGCTTGTAAACTTGCTACACAGGTTATTGTTTTACAGTCAGCCTTTTTACTGTAGATAAATTGGACAACTTTCTGCGTGATGTGCATATTTGTATTGTTCCACCACCATGTTTGCCTCTGTGCATGTTCAGACTGGTAACGGGCCCTTGGTCAGAGGAGATGATATTAGCCTTTTATACTTGGTAAGTCAGGAGCACCTTGAGAGCACTTGGTCTAACCTCTGCTTGAGACTAGTTGAAATCACCACTGCTCATGTGAGTGCACCTGAGCTAGTCTTGTGTCACAGAAAATATTGGGAGTGGTCCAATAAATGTAATACTGAAAATAAATGGAAAATTCAGGTTGGCTGGTTTGCCAAGTAGTTCAGTTCAAAACAACAACAAAACAGCCTCAGATTTTCCTCGCCTGTCTACTGTGTTTGTCTCTGAACTAGTATAAGCTTTGGAATAGTGTGCAGCACAGGCTGTAAATCTAGTACACCTATGAAAAGACACATACATTCATTGACTTTCACTTGGCCCAATGGATCATGCTAGCATATAGCCACAATTGAGGTTATGAATATTGGTACTGTGTGTTGATAATGTTTTTATATGCTTTCCTCTAGCAAGTGTGTCTGAAACATCTCACATGAGATGAGTAATCTTAGGACGAAAGTCCTCCATCCACCATTTTACTGTAATTTTACAGCGGTAATCAGTGGTTTTACAATGGTTTTCAATCAAAGGTATGCACACATGTGCAGAGGTAAGTTAAGTTTTTTCAGAAACATTTTTAAACACGTAGATAGTTTGAATAAAACTTCCGTTGGAACTCTTTCCATTCCCTTTCATAGTAATCACCCCTAAAAATATCAAGGAAACATTTCTAACATTTAAAAAATATGGTTTATTTTAGGCATGTCTGTTTAGTAAAAAGTGCAAAAGAATTCCTAAAGGTTCACGTTTCAGATTTTCATCAGGATGTTCAGAATGTTTCTTTTCATCGTAATGTGTGGCTTTTTATTTTTTTTTTTTAAACAAAACCCCCAAATTTCCCAAATGTTTTCTTTTCAATTACTTTTGCGTGCAAATCGGTCAAATTCAGTAGCAATGGCTGTCATAAGACAGAAAGCTTTTGGCAGCAGTCACCAAATAAAAGGCTCAAATTTGTTTTAAATGGATACCTTCTAATGTGTATAGTTACCAGGATTTCACACTTCTATGAAAATAGATCTGTTCTTTTGAAATCTACTGGTTGATGTGGCATGGGAACATATGACTACAATTCCCTCTCTCTAGAGGGAATTCTGCTCATACATCACAGTGTATTTCCAGAGGATTTATGTTTTTCCTTAATTTTTATTACTGAACTGATTTGCATGAAAACAGGATCTTTGTTCTGTAGGGATTCATTGGATCCAGATGTTTATTTTCTGTGTGAAGTCATAATCTCATTTGTGACATTGCATTTGGTTATGGCAAAATGGCGATGATGACAAAGAAGGGATTATGACTTTTGTAAGGTATAAGCACCTGCAAGTGACAGATTCCAATAAAACAAAGACCTTGTTTCCATGCAAATTTATTCTGTAATAGGAAATTTTGTAATGGGGTTGAGGCAAAAGAAAGCACAACTAAGGAAGTACTTCTGCAGAGAGAAAAGAGCTAAGCGTTGCTTTTAAAAAGCCTGCTTTGCTACTTGGTAGGTCTTTGCCTGTATCAAGGGAGCCCTCCCCATCTCCTCACCACCCGCTCCGCTTCTCCAGACTGCTTGGTTCTAACATTGTCCTGCATTGGGTGGTTTGTCTTTAAAGGTGTAGACTATACTAGCACCATACTGTTTTGACCTCTGTTCAGGCTCTCTTCCACTGTCTAGCTCAGCCCTTTTGGAGTTAATCCAGATCTGGGCAGGTTTTATGATTAAATCCCATTCCTGTTACTCTAGGTCTTGGTTTTCTCTGGCCAACATCTCTAATTCAGAGGAACTGATGTACAAAATTTTCTACTAGTGACACAGGGAAGTTAGTCTTGAAATGTTTAAGACTTTGGGAATCTTTGCCTGCTATCTATCTCAAGAGGCTTACAAGCAAGACCTTTCATTACTCCTCCAGCTGCCTCCCTGGATAACTTCCAGACATCTCTTGGAATAGTGCACCAGGATCAAGGGGATGCCATTCTAGTTCTGTTTATTTTCTCTAGATATTACTTAGTTCAGCTAGGGAGAACATTGTTTTGCTTTTTTTTTCCTAACAAAACAAACAAAAAAACCCCTTCCTCTTGAATTTTAGCAGGAAGTGGGAATTTGGCATAGATGTTAATGTCTAAACAGCCCTACTGTGTACTGGAGCAAAGAATTGGAAAAGAGATGTCTGAGTGGGCTTCTAAAGAAGTTTCAGTAATCCAGCCTTCATTAGTCATCCTTGTATTTGTAGTTGGAAATCTTGCTTTGGAAACTAAAACTATACCAAACGCACTGAAGTTGTTCATTCCGTCACCTCCGTCATCTTGTCCTGGCCACCATCTCTCTTCGGAGAAGAAAGTGGTAAAGTTTAGTGTAGAATAGAAATATGTTTGTTTATGGATTCCTTTCAGGGTTTTTTGTGAGACATAGTATCTCAGTAAAAAAAGACGACTGCAGATTCTTGAATTGTTCCAACTGCTACATTTTTTTTTAAATGATGCAAGATTCCATAATTAGTATAAAACTTGTGTTTATGCACCTTGAATTAATTTTTAGCCCTTAAATGTGTTTGCCGTAGCTGTTAGTCCAGAAAAAAACCCATGTGCTGAGACCATGCTAAAAGCTTATAAAAGCAGTCTGGTTTAGTATCATCATGCAGAAGATAAGTCTCGGGCTGCATGGTATAATTTGCAATACTGGATATTTAATCTTTATTAGGCTTAATGATATCAAATATTCTGATTGTTTTAACAAGTTTGGTCAAATGTCTAATCTAGTTAGCATCATTTATCAATAAAATTTAAAATTTTTGCCTCCAGCTTTGGACTGGCAATTTTTATGTGTGTGCATGTCTCTGTATAATATATAGAGATTCATTGTTAGCTGTAAAAGAACAGACATTAGGCTTTAAAATATAAAATAAGAAATCGCACTCTACAGAAGGCTTGAGGGAATGTTAGCAACAAGGAGTATTTGTCACTTCCAAGCTAAAGCAAAGTGGTTATAAATACATTGTTCACATTAACATCACACTTCCTTTTGGGTAGACTGTGCATAAAGGCTTTAAAATTATTGAAATGAAGAAACTAAGTTATCAAGAACAGTAGAATTACTGATCATAGGTAGAAAGGTAATGTTTAGGGACTAACCGAGTTTAGCTGATTGTCACTGTAGAAATATGAAGAAGGTCCTACCCAAAGAGCGGTCTGATAGATAATTCAAACTGTAGGTAGAGTATATTCTATAAGCAAGGTGAATAATGAAGTGAATGAAAATGTCATCTTAATTGCATATTTTTATAAGCATAATGGCCCAGGAGGAGAAATTTTTGTACTTAGCCACTTACTGCTGCATAAAAATTTGGAATAATTACGGCAAAAAAAGGAAGCAACATGAATGGAATTTAATGTTTGAAGAGAAGAACTGGTATTGTGACAATGCTGGAAAAGTGGGAATGGGGAGGTGGAAGGAGGAAGAGCTTGCCCTACTACGTCCAAATCACCACCACATCCTTTCTCCTACACTATTGTCCCTGAAAAAGCTTATAACATGCCTTAAAGATAGCTTTACAGTGCTGAATTAACTAAAAAAATAAATCTGTAAAGGGAGCTAAGATATCACCCATGATGCAGAAACGTGGGAAACTGAGGAGTGTGTTTTAGGAAAGATCTAGGTATCATTTGAAACTCCGTTTCTATAGTGGTGTAACTGCTGCTCTGGGCTGCATGTGTCCTACTTCAAAGCACAGCATCCATTTGGCTGTTGCACAGAACCAATCAATTTCAGGGCATCCTCAGCCTTTCACAACTTACAACACAAAAGTAAGTCTGACTCTCTTAATCCTGAATCAGGTCCAAAATGATTAACATTTATTATGTAGCCACTTAATGGCTAGTGGCTATCCAGTCAAAGGAGATTTATATCTCCTTACTACAGCTTAATGTGTACTTAGGCTCCCCCAGGGTCCCTTGTCCAGCTGAATGGCCAAAATGAACGTGTTCAGTACTCTCTTAGAGCAAACTATAGACCCAATGGCTACTCGCACGTTTTTATCTGATATGTCTTGTCAAGGATAATGCCAATGCCAAACTAAGCTGTAACAGCAGATCTCATGCAGGGTCCTGCCTGCAAGAAACTCTGTTTTCAGAGACTGTCCTGAACTGTCATAACTGGTGGGTTTGCTGTGCAGAGGATTATGTGACACTGTGTTAGCACTTGGATACAAAGCGAAGCATATCTCTGTCCAAAAAATTTGGCTTGGAGGGATTACTGAACAGCACACTCGTTATTCTCATTTGGAGTTAGGAAATGTTTAACATGGTTCATATGACCTTCAGGTATCCTTGTGTGAAGCCCAGATTCAGAGTTATTGAGCATTTGACCTGAAGAATAATATTGGCATTGAGTGTACAGTTCACGTAACTGTTCTTATTTTGTGCTAAGTATAATTTTACTATATTCTTGTGTATAAGCACAGACAACCCTACTGAGGTAATAGCTAAGCATCGCAGCTACATAGCATGGCAAATAATGCAGTTAAAATGAGCGTACGTAAAGAAATCAGCTGGAGTTGACGTTTTCTTAAAGGCCTACTCTGAAAGTCCACAGTATTTAGTTATTTTTACACTCTTTATGATGAGGGAATAATCCTTATTTATGATGGAAACGTTCTCCAGTCAAAGCCTGTAACTTCTTCATGGGTATGTAGCCATGCTATCCTGGAAAAAAGATCCACTAAAAATCCAGAATGAAATCTAATAATAAGTTCTAAGTTTGAAAAAAAAAAAAAAAAAAAGTTAACCACTGTTTTGTCTATTGCTCAGAAGACAGGAAAGTAATCTTCTACTTACATGGACAAACAACTACGTGAACACTTCATTCTTTCTGTTGTCTTTGGCTTGTGCTTTGAGGGTAGGAAAGGGTGAATCTAATTCCTCCACAGCCCGTGTAAAGGAGCTGTGTGTCATGGGGAATGATTTTTAAATTGTTCCCTTGCCCTGATTCACCTGTCTCAGCAGATGAGGTGATTGCTCTTGCATTTAGATTGTTATCCAAAAATGCTTATCTGGTCTTTGCATGCACTCCTGCATGAAGTTGCCTAGTAAAATGTCTTGAAAGGCTTGCAGAAGTAATCTGTTAAATCAAATCTTGTCTGTAGTCAAGTTTCTTCTTGTAGGATCATGTGAATCCCAGGCCTTTTTAATTAGTGCAGTCTAATCAGCAGTACTCGAAGAGCTTCCTGGCTCCCTTTGATTCCATTCTCTGTTGTCCCACAAAGATGAGTGCCTTGAATTTTACAGCAATCAGGGAGAGCTATGGCAGTTTTACCTGAGACTTTGTTCTGGGAAGTAAACATGCTCCCAAAAGCATCCACTCCTGTGCTGCCTGTAATAGCAGAACTATTTTGATGTGAAGCATAAATGACATAAAGTTGTATTAAAAAAGACAGTAGCTGTCCTGATTCCAAAACTAAGTAAATGTGTTGAGCCTCAGTGCTCTGAAAGAAAATAGAGTGAACTTTGTGCCCATAATCAGCATGTTTCCAGGAGACTAGCAAATGTTTTATGATATTATTCACAACCGTTGCACCATCAGGAGCAGTCCTGCATTTCAACTTAATTGAACCACTGCTATGACATAGCCAAGCTTTTCAAGTGGTAAAATTGTAATTATAGAGAGTGCTTCTCTGGCACTTTCTATTGGATAGCTGCTTTCAAAATATTAAGCCTTCCGAATAAATCTGTGAGGAAGATTTTCCTGGGGAAACTTTAGATGCACTGTTCCTATGCCAAGCTCCTGGCTCCTTAGGAGAGAGAACAGCATGTATTGTGTCTTGAAATGGTGCATTCTAATCCTATTTTCTTGCATATCTACCGTAGGGCCATCTCTTCCCTTCAAGGTAGGGATGGGTTGTGCACCAGGAGCTCAGAGATAAGGTGGTACCCGTGCTATTTCAAGCACAGGCCCTGTGCTTGCTCTAGCCTACAGGGCGAAGTGGAAAACTCCTCGTGTGCTCACTTTTGTCTCCTATAATAGGCCCTGGAGCAGCCAGTTATGGAGCGAGGCATTTTTCTGAACCTTAATGCTAATAATGCACATAAAAGCAGAGAGTCTAACAATTGAGAGAGAACAGCACAGAGCTGGCAGTGATGTTGGAGCTGCAGTTAATCATAGATTTGTAGCAGTTTCTAGGAAAGGTGTATTCAGCCAAAGGTCACAATTTAAAGCTGTCGAGTTGATTCTGCAGAATCTATACCTCAGATGTAGCTTTCAGGGGAGAGGCAGAGTGGCTCAAGTGCCTGTTTGCATCAGATAATATAGAACAAAAATTAAAATGAAAGGTCTACCATCCCCTTTTGCCACACTGAGCCAAAAGAGCAGCATTTATATAGCATGCAGGTTGGAAGAATAGAGGTAAAATAATGAAAATAAGGGAAAAGAGCAGCATGTGTAACAAGGGATCTTCTCCTTTTGCTTTACCTGTTTGTGCTGGAGAACAAAACCATTGTGCAAGTTTTGATTTCCAGGGGTGCTGTGGAAACCATGTGAAACACAGCTCACTTTACCCAAGTTCCTCGGAGCATAGATACCACGAAGGCATATATTCAAATTAGCTGCCTGCGTCTTTCCTCCCACGTGACAGAAACCACTCTCTTGGTTTAAAAAATACTCCTGCTTTTGTTGTTTTGGTCTGGATTTTTATGGTTTGGTTGTTTTGTTTTGTTTTTTTCCCTCTTTAACTTCAGCTGTTTTGTGCTATGATGTTCCATTGCTGTGAAAGGCTCTGGGACATCACCTGACACGCACTACCCATGGTGCTATATCAATGCAAATCATTGTTGGCTTTCCCTGCCTTTCATGCTAGACAGTCTGGCATTATAATTGCTTGGTTCTAATATTTCCTGTCCCAAGGCTCTCAATTTGTTTTCAATTTCTCCACCTGTTGGGTTGGCTCAGGTATCCCGCAGGGTTTTGTCCTAGGGATCCACTACTTAAGTTAATTTATTATGCTCCCAGCTCTGGAACATAGGCACCCTGAAGCATTTGTACAAACAGGATTGTATTACAGGGTTGTTTTTGTTTTCCAGAGATTTTGGCAGGAATGTAGTTGAGTTTTCTTCTTTATTTTCTCCATGTAAGCCTTGTTGTAAATCTAGTTGTTATTGCACTGCATAAATCTAAATTCTTTGACCAATTTTCTGGTCAATAGTGTGTTGTGTCCATCCACTGCCACAGTGCATGCTCACCAAATGGATAGAAAGGAGAAGAGCACCTGAAGGAAAGGTCTTTGCACATGATTGTTTCCATGTAATTCATCTGCCTTTCCTGCGGTTAACCTTGAAAATTACTTTGTAAGATGATAGAAAAAGGCCAAATTTTGCTTTCTGCTGCATGGCTCTCAAAAGGCAGAACATAGCCCAGGGGGAGGCACTGCAAAATAAGCTGGAATAGCATGGCTAAAAAGAGCAGGAAGAAAAAATGGTCTGTCCTCTTAGCCAAAGCTCAAGGCCTGTTGCTGTACTGTTTTAGTAGAGACTGGAGTAAGAATAGTAGCAAAAGTAGCATAGAATCACTTTTGTGCTAGGCATTTGAGGCTTTTTAGAAATGCATCTGCAAATTCATGTGCTAAAGGCTGGTGTAACAGGCTGTTGGCTGCAAAAGGCCTAACAACTAGAAGTGTAGAAAACACTGAGACATGAAAGCCACACACCTTTCTTTCTACTGTGTCCTGTGTGCTGGCTGAGGCATGTTTACCTTCCTATAGGATGTAAGATGTGCTTTGCACGAGGGTAGTCGTCAGACAGCATTTACTGGGAGAGGGGCAGAAGCAGTTGCTACTACTGCTTCAACAATTTCAAACATCCAGAACAGGGCCCCAAAACTTTCTTCTAAGCTCTATGTATTACTTAATTGTTCATATGAGCCATCTAAGGAGAAAGGTTGCTCCTTATGTGTTTAATAACTGGACGTAGGTGTAAATTGAAGAGAGCTTGTAGGGCAGCATGGATTAAGCCTTTAACCACCTTGTTGTGACTGTAGATAAGCAGGAGGATGGAGCTAGCGTACAGTATCCTTTTTGGTCTCTTCAGGTAAGAGTCACGTATAAGCAGGAAAACCTGTGTTTATATGAGGAGCAGTGAGGGGAAAAAAAAAAATAAAACCACTCTTTTCAGGATCTGCTCCGCGGTGTCTTGATAAGAATGTTAAGAAAATAACCTCTATATAAAGACAAATCTCAGTCACCTTGTGACAGAGTGGCCACTGCTAAATTTTGCTGTATATAACATACAATTTTTTATTCTTCCTACTTTGATATATTAATACTAAAATATTGAATACTTTGTCTTATCTGTCTTCCCCTTCTTCCTAGCAGACAAAGAAAGTAAAAATAGCCTGGGCAGTGAGTTTTCTGGGTTTGCTGTGGTTTAGTGAATTTAGTTTTTGATTTGTGTGATCCAAGAATGTTTGGGGCAGGAGGTCTAAGTTAGAGAGGGAGTGAAAGCAAACCTTAAATCTCTTGGTAAAATGCTTGTTCTACTCTTTCTGCTGGAGGGGAAAAAAAAAAAAAAAGATAAACAGCAGAGCCATTACAACTTGGCCCGAGTCCAATCCCTTAGTTACATCTATGCCTTTAACTCTGCCTGAGAAAGTCATTTTAAAGAAATACAGTTATTACATGCATTAGTCCTTGCATCCTGGGAGGTACATCTGTACTCTTCAATCTTTCTGGATTACCTCAAATGTTTCCTGAAGGCTTTTAAATCCAGTGAAGACCGATCTGAGAGAATTCTCTCTACAATCCTTTTCTTTTTCTGGCTTCACAGTCAGAAAAAATCTGCAAGTGGCTCACAAACTACATTTAAAAAAAACAGGAAACCTAGCAAGAAAATTCAAAATGCTCTGTAAAACCACCGCAGACAGGGAATTTGACAGAAATAGAGCTTCCTCCTAGACTGAAGTGTGATTAACTTCTCAGATTCTGTTCTCAAATCAGTGTTTTCTGAGAATAGAGGCCATCGGCTCAGCTGGTCAAAATTATTGTGGCTTCCCTGATTTCAGTGAATATATACCAGTTTACTGCTGCTGAAAATGTGACCCAGCAGGATAAGTGTGCACAGCCTTCAAAATACACTCTAAATCATACACTTGATTCTGATAATACTTTTTATTAGTCTTTCACTGATGAAAGTCAATGGTGCTGCTCCCAGTTTACATCAATGTGAACTGAAACAGAATAAAGTCCAGCATCACTAATCATTTGGATTCTGTCTTTGGGCATAGGTCTGAAATACGATCAGAGATAATTGCCCACTGTTTGGTGTTCTGAGGTTAAAAATAAGCCAAAACTGAACTCTTTGTTATAGTGTATTTCTCAGTAAATGCCCCTCTATTTGCTTGGAGTCATAACAAGATCACAACTACATTCTGTAAAATGATTAATCCAAAAGACAGTTGTTAGCTAATGCTGCTGGTTCTACTGATGCCACATGTAATGTCTATGGAACTGTTCCATGTTGCATCCCCTGCTATTGGTACTACTGTGCATTTGACTTCTGGATCTGGGCCACGATGAATTTGCCATCTGCATAGCCTCTGTGGCTTGGCTCCTCTCTTTGATGTTCTTCTCCAGGAAGAAGTCAATAATACGCAGGCCTGGTGATGGTCAATTGAGCCTATGGAGAAAGTGGTTAGGACACTGGGTTCCCCACCATGGCATACAGATCACTGTCCTAATGGTGCCAAGAACAATCTCCGAATGGCTCATCTATTGTTGAAAGCAGATGGTTTGCCTCAACTAGTGGAGAAACATGAATTAAAACACAGTCCTTAGTGCATTATAAATGGAAAGAATGAGAAGATCCATAAAAATTGCTTATTGTGTAAAATACTGTGTTTGTTTTTTCTGTGCAAGTTTCCCCATGCCAAAACTAGCTGTAAGGGACTTGCTTATCTGCAGCATCACCGCTTTCCAAGAGTTCGTTCTTGACTCTTCTTTCTTTCACTTAGCAGTAAATATCATTGTAGTAAATGAAATTCATATGTTGTAGATAATATTTTCTTTTGGATGATTCCCTTCAAAACAGTATTGACCATTCCATGAGAAAGATCCTGTGGCAGGATTTTCAGGCATTGACATGTATCCTGCAGGTCCTGGAGTCTCAGTAAAGAGCTGAAGTGTGTTTATAAGTGAAAACTGTTATAGCACCAGAGTCATAGTAGCTGCAGATTGACTCATCTGTATGGAACCACAGAGATAAAAAATGAAAACAATGGAAGAGTGATAGAATTTGTTTTTAAATTAGCATCAGGGAATTCATGCACAATATAAACTTTTAGCAGGCTTTACAGACAACCTTTCTTACAATGTCAGCATGAAGCTTTTCCCCTTTTGGTTTAGCTTACATGCAAGGCAAACCCCCCTGGTTTTTGTGCTCTTATAAATTGTACAATTCAAAGGTCAATAATGGTATCATGTATCACAAGTCACTTGCCATGCCACCTAGAGCTTAAGGGCACGTGTTTTAATGTGATCTGTCAGCCCCTTCTTAACAGATTTAGTACGTACTTGTAATATATTAGTAGTTTCATTTTTAGATTCAGCTTTCAACCCAAATAACAGTGGGAAATTGATTGCCAGCTCAGTGGTTTCAGAATGGAACCAGATTGCTGAGCATGAGTTAACAGCCACAAAAATCACAGCAAGATCCTGGATGGGACATGATAAATGGGAGATGTTTTGTGCATGGACGTACCTGCTTTCATTAGGATAGTCTAAAGGATGGTCTGAATTTTCAGACCAAAGAAAAGCTCAGCTGGGTGGCTAGATTTCCTCTCTTTTGCAGTGCAGCGCCGTGAGAGACAGTCACTGTTTGCTTCCCCTTTGTGCTGAGCAGCAAAAAGCTCAGCATATGTTAGAGCTCGAGACATAGTTATCCATTGTGCTATGAAGTCAGTATCAAAAATCCATTAACTTTACAGAGGCCAGAATACTTCTTCCCATGTTTACTTTAATAACTTCTCAAATTGTGAAGAAAAGGAGAGATCTTTGCCAATGACCTTGGTGTGTCCGCTCACGCTCTGTTGTGAAAGGATGGGTTATTTACTAATTTCTATCATGGGATCTTAGTTAAAAGAAAAAACGTATTCTTCTGGGCTGAAAAGTGCTGGAACTTAGTAGTAAAATCGTCCCTTAGTGGTTGATCTACATTCATCTACAACTCCAACTAGTATGTGAGTGCTCTGTTACAAATACTGAAGGAATAACGATTACATGTCCATGTAACTAACATTAGTCAATCATATCCCAATGATACAGACTTACTGGAACTGAATTATCAAATTGTTAAGTAATACATTCATTAATTTGCTTTTATGTATTCTAGTTTCTCTTAGGAATAACTGGTTTTTAGTTCTGACAAATCCTATTCGCTCTCTAAATCAAAACTCAGGTATTCAGTAATAGCACAGAAACTGAAATGTTCCAGCATACAGCAGACATTGTTATATCTGCAGTAATTATTTGACACAACCAAAACAAAGTCATTGTAAAATAACATTGTCAGATCTTTCTCCTAAAATTGTCTCAAAATTGCAATCATTTTACAGCCTATAAATAGCTTCAGAATATCTCAGCCTTTCTAGTGGGAGCTGATGTCACCCTACATAGAGCTGGTTTTTGTACAGAAGATGTCTGTCTTAACTTACTATTTTTAAATGTTCCCTGACTATTAAAACTGCCTTTATGTCCTTTTCCAATCTTTGTTATTTGCTATTCATATTCAGGTTTCTACCACCTCATTTTCTGAATTTTGCTACACAAAGGAACTGTTAAAAATAAACATCCCAAATTAATTCTTTTTGTTGAACTTATAAAATTATCTAAAAGGTGTTTGCAGTAATCTTTTTAGATTATTATCTTGATAGAATTTATTTTTGAAATTTTGGGGGTTTTAATTCCAAAAGTAGAAGCTTTGGAGTGGGTTGTCTGAATAACTTTGAGGCTTTCAATGGTAAAGTATCCAAGTGCTTATTGGCTGGATTCCTCACTGAAATGTAGAGTCCTCGAGCTGTTGACTGGTTTAGTTGTTAACATACTGTTATGAGAAATTAAAACCTATTTTTTTGGAACCTTTCTTGTTTACCTGTTATAAAAAACACAATTATAAATATAAATAGAATTCTATCTTGCCTATAGCCCTCCCATGGGAATGCAATGCTGCAGCAGATCTAAGAACACCTACCAGAATTATGTATTTAATATTTCTTATTTAGCTCAGGTTATCAACTGGGCTAATAGCAGCTCATCCTTGTTTGTTTACCTTCTACTAGTTTTTTTTCTTGGAATATTTGCTACTTTCAAGCAGAACAGGGTAGAAAGTCTATGAAAGTGTGTAAAAATATCAGTAAGTTTTCCTTGTAGGATAAGGAAGAAATGCACTCCTACTACCACACTTAAAACATTAAAAATGCCTATGTTCATCCCTTGCTTACTGGACAATATTTGTTCACTCCTTTCTTCTACTAAGGCAGACAAATTTCCTGGTAAAAAGATCTGCTTTCTAATGGTAGTTACTGTTCCCACTGGCTGAAAAAAAGCCCCTTTATTTTTGTTTCATGGCATTAAAAAGGCTTGCACTTTTATGAATCAATATAAAATATAAACCTATCCAGAGTAAAACTTGCTGAAATTAATGTTATTTGTCACTCATTTATGCATGCCTGTATTTTATTCATTTAGCTTTTTTAACAATTTCAGTGCTTCACTGAGCTAGGTCTGAAGTGCTTCTGATGTTATAAAATGATGACATGGAAGCTGCAGGAACTGAAGCTTCTGCCTGCAAAATGGCTTTGTATGTATTTGCTTTATGCATTATATGTAGTTCAAGTTAGTTTCTGAGTCTTATGCCATGGAGGGGAAGGGAGGGGAAACAAGACACCCCAAAAAGCCTGTGATACAGCATTCTCCAACATGGCAATAATTACTCCATCTTCTCTACTGTGGCAACATTTTTCCCCTCGTGGACAGGCACATTCATTCCAAGAGCTCAACTGTTTTGTTCTCTGACCAAGAAAAATTAGGGCAAAATTTTAGGTCACAGTAGTCTGACAAACCCCACTATCTGTTCTGTATGGGATTGAAGTCAGTGGGAGTTCCTCCACTGACTGTATTGGTCTTTGGATCACATCTTTGGAGCTCTCTTGTGTCTGCAAAGTAGTCTGCAAAAACCCGGTGTGGCTGTCTCTTAGAACTCATGATTTTTTATTGTTTTGTAAGATAGGAAATCTACCTGTTTTCAAAATAAAATTATTTTTTTCAAAAGCTAGTTATACTGTAAGCAGAGCTTTCTTTTTTTTGAGAGGCAAAATGATCATATTACAGAGAAGGAAATAAAGATGTTAGAGATGGTTCCATTTTGCTGAAATTAAAAGGCTCCTGGCTAAGTTTACAAAGAGGAACGTTCCCTCACGAAAGAGATGCTTGTGCCAAAACCATCCACCACTGTTTGGCTTCAAACTCTGTTTTATCATTTATGCTCTGTTTTCTGCTGCTGATTTTCCTTTGTACTGTCAGCTCATCCTCTTTCATGAGCTGACTAGCAGGCTCAAAGATCTTGTTAGGAACATAAAATCCTGTATAAATTGTCAGCAATAAAATATTATTTGTTTATTTAACCATGAAAGTCCTATAATATAACTAGTCCGGCAGTAACACACTTGAGCAATTCTTAAAGACCATTGCCCTCTATCAGTTGTAATGGCTGGATTTTTCTTGCCTTTCTTTGACTGTATCTTTTACAAGTTAGGAAATGCAAGATAAGCAAACATATGTTCTCGATTGCAGATGTTCAAAATTAATTTCTGATTATTGTGGGTTTTTTTCCTGATCTTTGTTCTAAAACACCCTATTTACACCTTTGCTAAGGAAACTTAAGTTGCAGATCTGAATCCTGTAGCAAAAACTATTTTAATAAACCAAAAGGTTTTGGTGTACAGTGGACTTTATTGAAGCATGTCTTATGTTAGGCTCAGGGTGTGCAAACTAAGCTGGGTTCTTAAAGGCCATGACTTCAGTAGGCGTGAATTCCTCCTTCCCCTGCCTGCGGCTGAGATGCCCCCACGAAGAACAGCAGCAGTGAGGGATGGTTGGGTGACCTTCAGAACTGACCAGCAGATGGAATGCACGCTGCGGAGGGAGGTGCTGAGTTGTGGCTGGTGGTCTCTCCTTGGCCGTCCTGGGGCTGGGACGAGGTGACAGAACAAGCAATGTTAGGAGACCTGTTCTCCTGGGGAAGCCACGAGTGCTCACGGGAACAGGAATGGGGCTGTGCTAGACAGTTCAGCTGGAGCTAGTCCATGTATTTATGAAGCCTGGTATTGCACGAAGTTAGTGACCACTGCTTAGAAGCGAGACATGCTCTTTGCTGAGTGGACTTGGTTTCCAAGGCCCTTCAGTGAATGACTCAGACTATGTGCTTTTTAAGAAGTATCGGTAATATCTCATATGTTTGTTTAGCTTCTGGGTAAAGTACAACCTTTCAAATCCCAGGTCTCTGCGAGGAAATTGGAGAAAACTGGCTTATCTAGAGTGCCATAAGTCATTTGTTCTCCCCAGATTAGGTCTATTCAGCAACTTGGAGTCCTTAACTATCAATTATTTAAGAGCAGATGTACCAAAACTATTCTCTTGTGTCCTTAGCATAAGAACCATAAGGCACAATACAATAAAAGATAGTCATAAGACAGTACAGAGAGTCACAAGATATAAGAGTACAGGTAGTTCATAAAAGCACAATGGAATTCCATAAATCATATTTAGACAAGTTCCTCCAATTCGTCACACAGCCAAACACTGCTAAATGAGATTTTTATATTGGCTTGGGGGACTGAAGTTCGCAACTTCAAAGAAGGTTGCGTGTTCTTCTGTCACTGCTGACCTGAATACTTATTAATAATGAATACTGCATGAAGTCCTTGATGGTTGTGGAGTTATTGTTGCTTTCCTTAGAAATAAACATTGATTTCAACCGTGTTGGGTGTTCTCCTATGACAGGCAGACAGGGCATAGTCTGAATTTGGAGGGGCTATGGTTTGTATTGAAGTAACTCAGGATTACCCCTGCTGTAAACTGAGAGAAGTAGGAATAGAATATGTGCGTTCAAGGACCAAACTTGTTGAAAAATACTTAAATCTTTCTCTAGAGCGGTAGCCAAGCATTTTGACGTTCAGGAGAGGCTAGTCCAAAGTAGCAATAGTTTCTTCCTAGTTTAGGCACGCAAGGGAGAAAGAACTTGCAAAACACAAGGGTGAAGGGATGCCCCAGCACTTCAGGTCCGTGCAGCAATGGCTTAGCTGCAGCCTTCCCAGTCTGATGGGGAAGAAGAGGTAAAAATGCCCAGGCAGAGGCCCGTTCCTGCTTTACTTGGAGGTAGTCCCAGCAAAGTGGCTGTTCCAGAACAGAGACACATGCCAGAGATAGCAAAGCCAGACCACCCAGCACCTACGGCTGGGAAATCATGCCCATGCACACAGAGCACACAGTCAGCAGCCAGGCACGGGGATTACCTGCGGCACCGAAGGTGCTGCAACCTTTTTGTGCGACTGGAAAAGGAAACAGGGCTACTGAAAGGGAGTAAAAGAAAAAAAAAAACAAACAAACCAAAACCAAACAAAAACCATCCAAATTGTGTCTCAAAATGAGAGCGAGCCTGAATCATAACTTAAATTCGTTATCCCCTGACAGCTATGGCCACAGCTTAGTGCAAAGTGGAATGAACTAAAAATACGTAGTAGTGCAGCAGTGCCCTTAGCATCCTTTTGGCCAAAGAACCGGAGCTGTTCCTTTATGATGAGGCAGAAAAGGAAGAGCCTGTGCAGAGGAGATGGAGAACATGCAGCTTTGTGGAGCTCTGTAGTAAAAGGAAATAAAGACAAGACAGTTACCTTCTTGAGTTAGGCTTGCCTCCCTGCAGACCAATTCCTTCAATTATCTCCGAAAGCAAAAAATCTCACTGAATGTGTTTTGAGATGGTTTTGGAACAAGGAAGGAAGTTGTTCAAGAGCTTTTTGTTTAGAAGATGTTTCACTGGGAAGTGACAGTTCCTCTCCACAAACAGGGAGCTGACACCCCAGGAGAGACTGGACCACGTGGCTACAAGGAGCATGCTTTGTTGCAAATTTTCTTCTCTTTTAGCAGCACTTATCTCTTATTCATTACTGTTTCCAGATGTAGTGAGCTCTGATTCAGTGAGTTTTATTGACCCTTGGCTGTGGAATTGCTTTGTTTTCTTCCTTTTATTGTAGTATGTATGTCTCCAATAGGGAGCAAAGGGGCGCAAGGGCTCTTGGCGATCTCCAACTTTGAAGGTTTTGCAAAGCTCACCTGGGTTTGCATTGCGTCATGTGCTCTAAGTCTTCACAACTAAGAAATTAAATTCATCAGACATCCTAAAGGAGTCTTCAGAGATAGAGGAGAATGCCACAAACATTGGATCTGGGGGGAGTGTTACACAAATAAGGAGGGGATGATCTGGCCTCAAGGGATCTTCCGTGACACTAACTAAACCTGTGACTTACAATGTGCAACATGTGTAGAGTCATGCTGTGTTATCTATAAGTATTGCTGCAAAAAAAGACCTGAAAGAATTTTGAAAACAAACATAACAGCATGGCCAAGAGCCTTCTGTGTAATTTATGAGGTATTGTGAGCATGATGTCAGCCTGCAATGTAAATTTATAGTATTTCACTCACTGTTTCATTCATCCTGAGCCAAACATGTAAGCTAAAAGCCAAGTCCTCAACTGGTATAAATGGACAAGGAAACAAAACTCAGTTTTCCTGAGGTGACTACTGAAAGTGTGAATTAGGTAGGCCTTTCTTCCCACCATCCCTGGATTCAGCACGTGCCTCAAGCCTTGTCACGGCAAACCTGCTGGTTATGCTTCCCTGTCTGCGTGCTTCTGGTTAAAGTTGTATTTGCCTTGCATAGGTAGAAATGTGCATAGAAGTTCTTCAAATGTGAAACTATTGAACAGGTTCTTGTTGCCTAGTTTTTGTGTATTTTTGTTTTCTGTATTCTTCTTGTATTGGGGCTGTCTTTCTCGTCCCCATTAGCATGGGTAAAGGGCAATGATTCTGTTGACCCGAGTAGTGTAATCCACCCTGTGGTCTAATCTCCCTTGTATAATAATGTGATTCGTAATGATGAAGTGCTTTGCTCAGGGAAACTCAGAAGAGGGAGGCAAATGAAAATCCTGGCTTTAAGTTATGATTCCTTAAAGAGCAATGGGTACAGAATGTGCAGTTAAGCTGAGGACGTGATATAGGTATAATGTTGCCTTTTTTTTTTTTTTTTTTTTTTGTGAATCAAAATTAACTACCAAGCGCCATCATTTTAAGGCTATAAAACAGTGTAACCTATTAAACATTTACTGGGAATCTAACTCTTCTTTTGGATATCTTAGTGAAAGGAATAAACATAAAACTCATATCAGATGCTTTAGGATTTATGAAGTTGATACAATTTTTTTTTTCTACTGACTGTTTTAACAGCCTATTAACATCTTCCCCACAGCAAATATATAACAAAATTGATATTACAGAATTGAGTTGGGATGGGTCCCATGAGTGTACTTAAATATACCGTAAACATCTAGCGCTATTCATCTGTATTATGGACTGTGCATATAAAGTACATCTCTATAAATTCTGCTAAAGCAAATTCTTCCAAGTTCTTCTTGCAGAATAAAAATTAAAGGTCTGATTCTGCAAAGGGTTGAGTGCTCCTTCTAAATTCCCAGCTCTCTTGTAAAAGGATGGTTCTTGCTCAGTGCTTTCAGGGCTGCTCACAAAAGACTAATTTTCTTCCTTGCAAGTGATGACAGCTGAAATCAGTTGTCACTGTAGTAAAAGTCTTTTACAGATGATTTGTGTCTTGTTAATTTCTTAAGTGTCAGACATGAGCGTATCTAATTCATTGCAAAAGTGTAAAGGCCATTAAATATTACTAATAAAAAGGAACTTGACGACTGTTCTGCTCAACATTGCTTTACTGTTTGTCTGTACCTTGCAAGCTCTGTTATATAATACTAGTGGAGGCTTATCGTGGTAGATAAGGTTTTAATTGTATGTGTTTGTTTCATGTCTCATCCCTCAAAAAGGAAAAAGTAAACTTTTTGTTTAGATAACCCTCAACTTAGAAAACAGTGTCTCTCTTTAGTTCTTGCCTGAATTTTTAAGAGTATTAAGCTTGGTGGTAGGGACAGCATGTTAAAAATAATGCAAAGACCTAGTCTGCGGCAACAGATGATTCAGCATCCATCTCAGCTGGTCTCCTTTACCTTCTCTGTTTATTCTGTTACGTTTTACTGATCTAAAGAGAAAACAATCTGAGAACAGTAAGCTGTTTGGAATAGAAATAGCTGTGTTGCATCCAAAGTGGCATATTTGAGTGTTTGTAGAAGAGGATTTGTAGAAAGGATTTAGCTTTGGCTTAGCTAATTTTGCAGTTTCAAAAGAGTATATTGATTACTGTGCAATTAAGACGGGTCTTCTTTTGGACATATATATTATGATGTCTCAGTTCCATTTTATAATTAAAAATAAACTGCATGACTGAAGATTTGTAAATATGGGACATTTGTGAAGTAAAGCAGAAAAATGCCAGGCCTTTCTCTGAAAGTAAATTCTGAATGGAAATCTGTCCCTGTAGCCAAACTGAGTCTATTAATTTCTTCAACAGTTTTTATGTAATACACTCTTTAATCTGAACATAGCCTTCCATTGAATTGCTTGCAGTTCATCTCTGATCCATTGAACATAACAGAGTGAATTGTGAGACAAGATTAATTTGATTTGACAGAGTAAATTTGTGATCCAGTTGGCACCAAAGTCTATAAAGCACCGAATGAGGTGAATTTTTTGCTGTGTAGAATAATGTGTAACTATTCTTGCAGTTTCAAACAGTGAGAGAAAGATACTATTACTAAAATAAAAAATTATTTATTCACTTAGGACAAAGATTAGAGACTAAAAGCTCCATATTCAAGAATAAACTGAGATTTATTCTGGGTTTTGAAGTGAAAACACATGGTATTTAAAATTTGGCGAGTTCAGGGAAGTGGTTATAATGAATATGTACAAAAGTAGAATAAGGTATAATGACAGCAAAAAATGCATCTAGTGGGGGAAGGCAGGAGTATCAGTGCTTCAGGCGGTATCTTTCATCAGTTGTATCCTTTTGCCTGATACAGTGTGGAGTTTTCTCTTAATGTTCAGCCAACTATGAAAAGGTCAAGCAAACCAGAGAAACAAAAGCTGCAACTGCTTGTCGTCTCGTTCTTTTTGATTTTTAAGTAATGCCAGCATAGTGGTGGAGAAACTTGGCTGTCTCAGTGACAGTGAGATTTGAATAGTAGCTCTTTACATCCTTATGACTCTCCTTAAATTAAGACATCCAGAGTGATCAACGAATAACCAGTGTTGGCAAGTCAAGGGTACCACTGAATTACGAGCATTCAAGTACACTTTTGCAAAATTTTCAAAAGTCTTCATAGGAAATTTTGTGAGTTTAGTTCATGCAAAAAGATTATTTCAGTAAGGTTTGGATTCAGTACAGTACTTTGGAAAATGATTACCCTGAAGGACTTCTATGAGACTACTCAATATGAAAAAGTTAGAACAGGGCAGGCCTAGCAAAATACATAAGGTATTTCTCAAAGTATTGATGCTGCAAGTTTTTCTACCTGCAGCTGATGCTTCAGCTGCACCTGTCCTTTTTTTCTGTATGCAAATATTTATGCCACTGCCTATAGAGGTCATTTTTCAGAGTCTAAAAATATTGTGATGTCTAAGTATTCACTGCGGCACAAAATACCCCAAATTAAGATGGCAGAAAAAATTTGAGATATTTAGATATTCAAATTTGACTATTCTTAGTGGTTGAGAATAATGTCAGAGTAAATGAACTTTCAAGTGCTAGACATTTCATGTGATTGGATTGAATCTTCTCTATTCAAAACATTCAGACATTTTATTTCAGCAAGGATCACGTCCATACACTGTTGTGCTCTGGTTGCAAAGAGATGCTTAAGTTTCAGACTACTTTGAGCTCATCCTGGGAAGCAATGGCAGCCGCGCATTGGCAGGAAGGGTGGCTAATCAGGAGATGCCATTCTCCTGGGTTTTTGACCAATTTGACAGATGCAGAAGCTCTAGAAAGATCTGGTGAGATTTATATCCACTACTCCTGCTCTATAGCAAACACGGAGTCAGCTTCCAAAGCACTTGAGTTTGCCCTTCACTACTTCTGTGGATAATTTCTCAAAAGCCCGAGAGATATCTCATTTTATAATATCAGCTTGGACCAAAGTGACATTAATATCACACTTCAACAGCCTACATTGGTCATTTCACATTTCCCTTAAACAATAACATTTTTGTAATTTCAGATTACAAGTTGGTAACCAAAAATAGATTGCTCTCAAACTAATCTATTTGCAACATGTATTGCAATCAGTCTACCAGAGAAAGACAAGATGAATTGTAGCAGCTGGCTTTGAGTGTGGTCCTTATTTCACCCCTGTTTCTGGCTCAGTGCGATTGTGAAACAAGGTTGTGTAACTGCTTCAAGGTCACCAAATGAGTTACTCATAAAAGGTAATGAAGGATTTGCTCCTTCCACCCTATAACATTTATTTACAGAAACTGATGCTGAACCAGCCCTTGGTGATTTGAGGCTGGAGGGGGAGGCAGAGGGGGATTTAAGCTTCAGGAAAGGCAAACGTCCAGAGGGATTATTCCTTCATAACCGTCATTTCTGTTATCCCTAATCTCTCACTTTCTCTCTCAAAGCAAGGCTTACGGCAGATCCGTGGGGATTCAAGGTAATGCACTGGCTTGTCCTTTTTTCCAAAGACCTTGACATCTCCAGTTTCTGCTCTTGGGGCTAACAGGACATCTGAGAGAAAGTGTTTACTGGCTCACTTTGAAAATACACGGGGGTATCATCAGCCATAACTGTATCAGCAAAGTAGTGGAGGAAGGACACGACTGGTGAAAATAACAATTATTTTACTTCTATTTGGAGAAGAAAAGGCCTGACTGAACTCTGTTTTACTGGGGGGGAAATTTTGGGTTTTGTTTCTTGGGGGGGTTGGTTTTTGGGTTTTGTTTTTGTTTTTGTTTGTTTGTTTCTTTGTTTTTAAGATTTAAATATTTTACCTTGGAATATGCCAGATTTGGTGGAAAAACAGAACTAGTCTCTTCCCATTCAAACTTCCAGTTTTTCCCAATTTTCTGAACTTTGTGGTACATTAATTCTTAATTTCCTAAAAATACAGTAAAACACAATACAGTTATGTTTTCATTTGCAGTGTCTTGTTTCTGATCTTTTCGGGTGCCAATACACCTTTTACTCTGGTGTCTGAGCACAGAATAGTCTTTTAATATGTTAAGCTTTATAATAGTCAGGGAGTATCTTTATTTTGCAGGTAGGTCCATGAAAACACAGAAGCCTAAGAGCTAAATTTTCAAAATGGTCATACACCTAAATATAAAGACCTGTCAAGTGGAATTTTCAAAGGCGCTTAGGTGCATAACACCTGTCTAGAGCACTGTAATGACATGTTTATTTGTATATGTGGTTTCCTGTGTATCTTTAATTATTTAGTTTTTATTACTCAAATAGAAGTACTGATGCTAAAATGAGTTAATCAGGGAGCTGCTTTTGAAAGTCCTGTCGAGTACCTTTCTGCATTTTTAGTGCCACGATATCTTGGAAGATTAGGCTTAGATGATTACTTACTTTGAATAAAGGTGACAGAATCAAGCTTGTTGTAATATGTGGAAGAATTTAACTTCAACTTATATGCAAATGTGTATCTGAATGCTTGATGTGCTTTATGTTAAAATTATGGTTCAGATTTTTTTTTTTTTCCAGATTTCTAAATGGTTTCAGATGAAAATAATAGATATACTGAATGGTAAATGGAAAGGCATATTAATATTAACTGAAAATTTTCTAGACTGTGGATTAAGGAGTTATTTATTGTTTATCTCTTATAAACATGGTTGCTTTAGAAACACATTGATTGATAAAGCATATTCTAAAGATAGTTTATTAAATTCCAGTTAAATTCATAGTTGTTCTTGTTAGATTTTATGCTTTTGCAAAAAAATACTATTCATTATTTCTCATAAGATTTACCACTGATTTCATAGAAAAAAAAATATCTTCTGCTCTTAATAAGCTTCAATACATTCTTTGAAATGATATCAAGATCAAATGGCCTTAATTTCTTCAAAGTGAATTATAATGCTTTCCAGAAGGAATTATAAATCCTACAAGCATGTTACTGTTTTTCAGATAGCTGTATTGTGAGTCCAAGACAACATGTTAAATCTTTAATCACTGACTGTTTTATATTACTAATAACTATCTCATTTTATTGTGAGTGCTTTCTGAGATTGTTGTTTTGAAGTGTCATAATATGCTTCATCCTAATGTTGCTTAATAAATTCTGGGAGCTCTGTTCTACTTAGATATTTATCACATTGCAACCTGAACTGAGCCTCAGAACAGCACAGAACTTTAGTTTATAACGCTTTTAAGCACACGCACAAGTTGTATTATCTTGTGTACGTTTTTCTTCAGAAATAATATCATCTTAGTCATAATTTAAAAGTTTTTAGCCAATGTTAAACTGAGCAGCCTGAACAGTAGAAGCACATGTCTAGTTTGTTGATTATTTTCAAGGAAGTTAACCTTGACTGTAAATGTGACTTTATACATGCCAGCGTAAACAGAGATGGGCCATAACGCTACGTCCCAAGCTCTCCTAACCAAAGGTTTGTCTGTAACATCTACCATCTGTTTGGGTTTCTTCCCCTGCCTGTTTGATGGAAGTTATCCCTTCCATCATGGTTTGCTGTAGAAAAGCAGCAGTTAGTGGGTCCTGTGTGGTATGGAGCAGCTGGGACTAGATAGGCAGTACTGGGCACCGAGCGGGGCGAATTGCCTGTGTTTGCACAGCTTGTTAAATCTCTGCTCAAGTGCATGCTTTTGTGTACTGTCAGTGAGATGGACATAGACAAAGCATTCCTTGGTCTTGGGGGATCATTTTGAGAACAGAGACTTATAGGTGATGGTTGCATTCTCAAAAATGGAAACTGTATTTGGCTTTACAAATTCAAATACACATCACGAAGAAAGCTTGTGGATGATTTGTAAGTATATTTAGGTAGCCAGATAAAACTTGTAATTGTTTTAAAGGGTGTTTTCACTTGCAAAAAATAAAAACTGTAAATGTAGCATGCGAGGAGAACTGAGACTCATCTGCCTAAAAAGTCATGATGATATTTTGCTCGTGTAGTGCGAAAGGCTTACTTCATTAACCTGCTGTAATCCTTTCGTGTCATTAATCACAATGTCCATCATTTTGTCAGGCATCAGATTTTTCCAAGGAGATAACTGTCCATCATGTTCATGATCTATCAGACAACTTACCCTTTTGAATGACAAAGATTGTTTTATGTCTGTTTTTTTCATAAGACTCCAATTCTATAAAGAGACTTGGGGCAAAATCCGCAACAAATCTGGTCCTTAGAACAACTCTTTCATATTTTGCCAGCTGTCAATCGCTTCCTGGTACTGATATAGAAATCTGTCCTTACTATGCCCTTCCTATACTTCATGGCTAGCACTGGGAAGGGTATACCACTTGGAATAGCAGACAACGATGCAGTGATCTACCCCTTGAGCAAAGCCTTGGCCCAGCTTTAATGTCACCACCCATGCTGATGCAGGCTGTCTGCCGGTAGAGAGGGCTCCTACTGGAAAGAATTAAACAAAAGCAAATGCTTTGTTATAAAAATGCATGGACAGCAACGAGGAGTTTGGCATTGCTCTCCAGAACAGACCAATCGGCCAAAGCTCCAGGTAGCAAAAATTAATATAGTTGAGCTTGCAAAATCAGAGCTATTCCAGTTTATGCAAGCTGAGGATGTGGTACATAGAGTGAAAATTGGCAAATTGAAAGGAATTATAGAATCATAGAAAGTTTTGGGTTGGAAGGGACCTTAAAGATCATCGAGCTCCACCCCCCCTGCCATGGTCAGGGACACCTTCCACTGGACCCCGTTGCTCAAAGCCCCATCCATCCTGGCCTTGAACACTGCCAGGGATGGGGCAGCCACAGCTTCTCTGGGCAACCTGTTCCTGTGTCTCACCACCCTCACAGGGAAGAACTTCTTTCTTACATCCAATCTAAATCGTCCCTCTTTCAGTTTAAAGCCATTACCCCTTGTCCTATCCCAAGCTCCTTGTTCATCCATGCAGGCCTCCTGGCGTTTTTGTGTGATTCCCTCTGTTGGGATGCATTGCTCCTGAGCTTGGAGGAGGTGGTCCTTGAATATTAACCAGCTCTTGTGGGCCCCTCTTCCCTCCAGGGCTTTGTCCCATGGTACTCTACCAAGCAGACCCCTGAAGAGGCCAAAGTCTGCTCTCCTGAAGTCCAGGGTAGCGAGCTTGCTGCGCGCCTTCCTCGCTGCCCTAAGGATCTTGAACTCCACCGTTTCATGGTCACTGCAGCCAAGGCTGCCCTTGAGCTTCACGTTCCCCACCCGCCCCTTCTCGTTGGCGAGAGCAAGGTCCAGCATAGCACTTCTCCTTGTTGGGTCATCCATCACTTGGAGAAGGAAGCTGTAATCAGTGCACTCCAGGAACCTCCGGGATTGCTTATGTCCCACTGCCTCGTCCCTCCAACAGACATCGGGGTGGTCGAGGTCCCCCATGAGGAGCAGGGCTTGTGAGGCTGCTCCTGTCTGTCTGTAGAGGCCTCATCTGCTCGGTCTTCCTGGTCGGGTGGTCTGTAGCAGACCCCCACTATAATGTCACCCGTCCCTGCCCTCCCTTCAATCCCGACCCATCCCAGCTTGAGGTGGGCTCCTGGTCCATCCCCAGGCAGAGCTCCAGGCCCTCCAGCTGGTCACTGACATAGGAGGTGACACCCCCTCCTCGTCTCCCCTGCCTGTCCCTCCGGAAGAGCCTGTATCCTTCCATTCCAACACTCCCGCCACAGGAGCCATCCCACCACGTCTCCGTGATGCCAGTGAGATCACGACCCTGCAGGCGTGCGCCCATCTCGGCTCCTCTTGTGTGTTCCCCACGCTACGTGTGTTTGCGTAGAGGCATTTAAGTTGGGCCCCGATGAAGGTGACTTACTGGCTGGAGTGGCTGGAATTCCTTTGGGCTGCTCTTCAGGTGCTCTCCTGACCTGCGATCATTCTCCAGGTTCTGGGCATCTATCCTCCCTTCTTCCATCCTTCAGGAAAAAATCCTCTGGAAAAGGACATGAAAATGCATTAGGCTGTTACATGTTCAGGTTTTTTCAATAGTGCATTGCTATTTCATTTCTTCCCTCCCCCCCCCCCCCCCGAATTGCACCTTCCCCCCCCTTCTTTTAGAGCTCAGAAAACAGTCCTTGAACATTTATATATAAAGCCTGTAATAGCCACTATGTTCCCAGTTAATTTACAAAGATCTGCAAGACCGAACACACCTTCTAACATATAAGCTATTTAATTTTATTTATGAACTAAGCTTTTGATCTAAAAAACATACCATGTTCAAACCATATTTTATGTGACTGAAATATAGACTAGCCATCACTGTTTGAAACGTGCTCCCCTTTATCTGAATAAAGAACAGAATTGATACCCCTCCATGTTGTTACGGTAGTAATTAGCAAAAATACATACAATTTTATTACCTTTATTTACCCAACTGATTGGTGTGAATGCTTCTAACATTTTTTGCTTTTTAATCTGCATTCAATTAGGCAGAAAACAACATAAAACCCCACAATTAAACAAGAAATTCCATTTCTACTCTCTCATATACCCTGCAGAACATGTAAGAGTTTGGGACTTTACCTTGATAACTGTAGTCAGAAGGAAATCTGAGAGGAGCTTTAGTAAACATGGGTTTTTTTCTTTTTTTTTTCTGTACATATTAATTCCTAAAAAGACATGCCTTTCTGTACTTGTTTGTTCCAGATTTACCCAAATCATTCTGAAAGTCATTGTAAAGTTGAAGAAATGCATAGCTGCTGTAAATCCATTTTCTCTGAACTAATAAAAAATGCTAGCAAATGCTGTCAGGATGTGCAGGAGGAGGCAGACAGTGTGCCCATCCACAGGCAGTTGCTGCACTGGGGAGATAGGTGGCTGCTGTGGGTCCCCTTTGCACCCAGGGACACCCCCCACCTCCCCATTGGGAATGCTGAAACCAGAAAAAATCAGCTGCACTTGGCAGGGAGCAACACAGAAGTTAAAGTTAGGCGGGCTCAAAAAGTTTAGTGCAGATCAATCGTGTTATCCCGACAGTAGCTGCTTGTTGACGTCTTTGCTGCAGGATTTTAGTACAATACATCCCAGCTTTGCTCTTTGCACTGTTTCTGCTAGCTGCAGAGTAATGTAAACGTGATTTTTTTTGGCAGGCAACAGATCCAGTATGGTACCAGCTTCAAAATTAATAATTGGATACCAATCCCTGAAATACCTGAGACTGGATAACTACCAAACCCTGGAAATAACTTCTGTTCTTTTTGATAGGTGGGGAGTAGTTACCAGGTCATGGGTCTTACTCAGAATCAGTGGAGGAATTAGTCAGGTTTTCTCCCAGATTAGACCCATCTTCTAAACATATAAATCAAGACCTTAAGTTTGGTGAAAATCTCACCTCTTACCCCAACATTTCAAACAAAACAGCTTAGAAAATGGCATAGAAGCAACACAAACATACCTTTTTCACTCACCAGCATTATATCTTACTTCCAAAGCCCATAAAATTGCAGGGGTTCATGGTAGAGTTCTAAGCCAGCTGCTACTTAGTTTAAAAGTTTAAAAAAAAAACACAAACAAACACACCAAAACAGAAAAAAACAAACCCACCACAAGTTGTAGTTTTGGGTTTGTTTTTTTTGTTTGTCTGTTTGTTTGGGTTTTTTTTTTTTTTCTGTTAAGCCAGTGAGAAGGAGTTTAACAAGTAAAATTAAAAAGTTTTGTCATCTCATGTGTGACTTGAAGATAGACAGCTAAGTTTCTCCTTGCTGAACAGATCTTTCTAATTTAATTTATCTTTTGCGTGGTTAAAGTACTCCAGCTGTTTAGGCTGAAATACTCCTTTAGAAAGTGAGTCCCTTTCTACAAGTACAAGGATAACAGAGATCAATAATCTGCAAAATGCATATGCTGTGGTTCTTATCTCTGCTACGGGGAATTGGCCAAATAATTAGGTGGAAAAAATAATTTCCTCAGATATTTTGGGGGGAGTGGGGGCAGTGTTCTCTGAGTATCCATAAAGGAAGGAGACAAGCCTTACTCCTGGAGTGGGTCCAAAGTTCTTGGAATGTTTTATTTACACCTAATATTAAGGTGCTTTCCAGTGAAGAGCTCTCAGCTCCACTGAAACTTCTGTAATTAATTGCTTCCACCTTATCAGACAAATGTGAAGTTTAAGCACTGGGAAGAAAAGACATTTAGAGGTGTCCTGATTTTGTGAAAAAGGCAGTATTCTCAAACAGGCTGCTGCTAACTCCCTGTGCTCCTATTTGTGGGAGAAAGAGTAGTCAAACACTCAAATTTTTGAATTATTAAATGACAGGGCATAACAGCACATGACTCTGAACTGGAAACTCCTTCTATCAAGGCAGCCAAACACCTGTCTAGTGAAGCTTCCCAAATTTCAAGACATCCTGGTTTCAGGCTCTTGTTCTGTTATGACATGTTATTATATATCATGGTTTTCTCCTTGAGGTATTATAGGTCTGGAAATTTTATCTAAATATAATAGATCTAAATATGGTTATTTATTACCTTGTGTTTCATAAGGCAATGCCTCAAATTTAAAAGCACTTAAACATGTGTGGGCATTTTTTTTTTTTTTTTTCCAGTAAGAAAGTTAAGTAACAGTGTGCTCCCTGGAAGAGGAGCTAAAATCTAGATCCCAGTGGAAGATGCAGGTGCCCAAGAACATGTCTGTGATGGCAGGGATGGGTCTGTAAAGGCACCTAGTTAGTTCAGGCAGAGCTTGCCTAGGCACCAGGAGGAACAGGGTGTACACAGTTCTCTGTCCACTCTTTTCCGCTGAGGAGTTGGAATCCAATATAAAATATTAATGACAACAATGTTTCTGACATGGAACTCGGGTATTCACACAAAAGCATAATTCTGTGTTACATCCACTCCATTTAAGAAAGTTACTGAATGCCTGCGTTAGGAGCTTTATGCTCCCTGAAAAGTTGGAAGTGAAAAGGAGCCTCCTGAGATGGTGACCGTGTCGTTCTTTGGGTGGCTGTGACCCACACACGTGAACGCCTGTGAACTGTGGCAGCCCTTCTTGGTGACTTTCTTGATTTTTCAGTTACGGTGCTGGTAAACTGGAAACCTATGGCACGTCCCTCACCGACTGTGACTGCCCACATGTCCAGTATGGCTGTAGGTCCTGTTGGATGGTCTGTGTATTTAGGTTAGACGTGTTTTGTCTGTGATCAAAAAGAAGCTGTACAACACTTCTTGAGGATAATCCTGATCATTCTTTTGGTCCTAGGCCACATTACAAGTAGTCGCTGAGTTATAATAATGGTTTCAGGTTCAGAAATATAGTTTGTAAAACCTTTTGTGAAGCTTACAAACTGCCATAGGGTAACTGCATGATCAGCATCATATAAATGTTAGTCATTAAGAAAAATAATCATCATAATGATCACTGATATAATAACAATTAGCCTGTTCCCTGGCTTTTTGAAAACTGCGGTACCTACTTACAGCTCATCGTCAATAAGCTAGAGATGGTACAATGACTGAAGCTTTGTATAAGCAACACAACTGATCAACAAAGTGAGCAGAAGCAATCACTTTCATTGACTCGAGCAGGTAATTTGTGTTCATCTTGCAGTGCAGCTGCATATGAACATAGCAAGCCGATAAAAGTGGCAGCACATCAGTTGCTGGTGGTTTGGGCCAATTACTGGAATTAAAATAACCTTTTTCAGACTGCAGCAAGATTAGCTGTTGACCCTATTGGCCTAATACAGTTACTATTATACTTATTATCATCAGTCCCTTTTCCTACCTTCGCTGGTTATTCTCTGTAATTGAAGGCACCCACTTTTGTACGTATGATTTCTGCTGCAGCCAGATTCTTTGGATTTGAAAAATGCCAAGATCTTTCTATTATCAAAGTTGGAGGATGCTAGTGCACAAAGTAAAGGGGTTTCAGTTCAAGAGTTAATGGACAAAGGAGGAAGGCCACTATAAGGCTATACTTATTGGCTAGCAACAGTGAATCTAGGAAGTATAACAACTTGAATAATCTTTATATTATATGAGCCTTCATTAATTTGTTTTATTGTAGATAACTTTTCTGTTAGAAATACTTTTTTTTCCTGCTCTGATTCTAATGCTGTGCACATAGTTGTTGAGACTGCATACAAAATCTTTGAAAACCTACAGAACTGGTGTTAATCCGTGTTCAATCTGAAGATTCTGTAATGGGGAAATTGTTGCTAATGAGACCTCTCTGGGATGGCCCGGGGAAGCAGGGCTTCGCCAGTCTGTGTTCAGAGCCCTGCCTTGCACTTACTGACTTCAAATTGGTGTTCTGGAATGAATTAAGCCTCTTGATAATGCCTATATGTTGGAAGTTTTTACTGTATTATCTGTTCATTATTATTCTTAATTTGCAGGAAACCATACATAGCCTAATTGTCAGAGGTATATATCAGACCTGGCATAGGGTCATAGCACAGTTGTCATCACAGTTGCAGGCACAGCCAGAGCAATGACAGTCCTCAAAATTTAACTCTGAATTGCCATAGTTGACTGACTCAGTGATATGTGTGTTACATAGTTTCAGTGAGGATGAACTATCTCAAATGCCTTTATGTAGAAAACTTAAATGTGTATTCCTATGCCTGACTGGAAACAACATGCTTTATAGTTGAACTGGAGAAGGTGCCTAACTTTTCAAGTAGGATTTCCATAACTATTACACAGAAACCGTAGGACACTTTGCCTTGTAGATCTTGTTGCATGGAAACTGAGCTCATATCAAGAGACCCCACATTAAATGGTGAAGAGCAAATGTGACCCCTACAAACATTCTGAAATTCTCTGTACGTGTTTCTCTTCCTTCACTGAATTGCAGGTTGACTTATTTAAGTGGCATTGTGTAGTTTGTAACTAGAAGGTCAAGTAGCAATTGTCAGGCCTTGGGTGGATTTCGAGTAATTTATTTTCCTTTGTTCAAATATGTGGGGAAAATAAACGCATGATGCAAACCGAGTATCAAAAGGGTGCTTAGCTCTTCTAGCAATCTTTTTCATCAGTTGAACTCACAGCCTTTCAGAAAGGAGGTAAGCAACGCAGCCTCCCTTTTATACAGGTGGAAGATACAGACCAGCTCTACAACTGTTCCCTAAAAGAATCTATCTGATGTACAAGGCATTGAAACTATTGTTAGTGGTGACACAATAATAGTTAGACCAAACATCTTCTGGGTGATCAGTTTTCTCTCAAGAGGAAATGATGCCAACTGGGACTAGAGCACATGTAGCGGAAACAAGAAACCATGAGACATGTCTTTGCAGTGACTGTGAAATGAGCCACCACTGGGAAATCCGTGAATACAAATACCAAATATGCTGGGAGCATGAGTGGGGTCTGAAAACACTTCCCCAAAGGGAGATCCTGTTGAAACAGCATGACATAATATTGCAAGAGGAATAAATTCACTATGCAAACCACCCAGCTTTAGGGAACAACCAGCTACTGTGTCATTAGGCTTGAATGAAATGTCTAGTTTGCTCTTGGGGAATTGGAAGTGGAATGTCAGTGACAGGAAATATGAAATGTGGGATTTCTTTTTCCCTGCAAGAATACATTTCTGCAGAGAGATATTTTCACAGCAGGAGTGTAAAAGCCTTTTAGAAAAAAACATCATAGCAAACAATAACTATTTTTTCAAACTTGCATATAAGTCTTGCTGTTTCCTATCTGTTTAAAAAACCCCATCTAGCTGAAAATTGAAGTTGTAATTAATTTTAACACAGAGTTACCATTGTGATTTGTGCAACAGGGTCATGTACTTCTACAAAATTTATCCTAGAGTATTATTTCTCTAGCTGGTTTCTCTGAGAAGAAATTGAGCTGTTGGGGCTATATCAATGTATATCCGCTCTCTAAGTCAGGCAGGGGCTGGCATTACAGACTAAGATGTTATGGTTACGTGGACTGTTTGACAGAACAGTTATTGAAGGAAAATAAAGAAGATGAACTATTCAGAACAAGTAGATGAGATTAAGAATACAAGGTCAAATTTCATGAAATAACTCAAGTCAGGCATAATAAAAATAAAAGGAAAGACATAGAGCATAAAAGTGATTTGAAGGGACAGGATGTTTAAGAGAGGACTGGATGTGTGCTAAGTAGAAACCCAATAAACCCAAATACTCTGGTTATTACTTCCTTCACTGCTGCTACAAAGGTAGTTCAGTTACTCATTAGTCATTCCTTACAGAATTACAATCTATCATAGCCTCATCTTTTCCTTACTCCTTTGGGAATACAGAAAGGAAAACAAATCTATAAGCTATCCCCTCCCCACGTCCCCCAAAGACCATTAGACAAGCTTCCTCATCCTTCAGAAGAACAATCAATATTAAACATCTTTTACTTTGCCAATGATTGATTCTTCCTCATTTCCCATTACTCACAAAAAAAGGGACATTTGGGCTTGATTTTTTTTATTTTATTTCTTTTTTTTTAAAGAGATGATGGAGGTATGGGTACTTGAAAAATTCATGAAAACTTCACAGTTCTTCCTTATACAGCTTTGACAGGAACCTTGAGGAATAGGAATGCCCCAAGAATGAAAGCTTCTCTGTTAGCTCATCCTCTAAAGCCCATGAACACCCAGTGGTAGATAAAGAAGGCAAGAGCTTAAACCTCTTACCTAAGTGCTTCTTTTACCATATACCACAGAATTTTGAGGTTATTCTACCTGTAGAATTTACAAGTTGCAATCTTGGATACCCTTAAAAGTCTTCGTAAAAAAACCCTTTTTGTTAAAAATAAGTAAGGAAACTTGTCTTTTTATTTAGAACTGTTTTTAAACCGATACTAAAGTATCACTTCATGTAGATTTAAACTGGCAGTCTGCTGAAATTAGTGGGATTTTCAGATGATCATTATGTTGGTGCAACTATCAACCCCAGAAACACACACAAACAAAAAACCCCCTCAATTTCGTTAATCTGTTTTTGAAAGTCCTATCTACTGGATGGGACAGGAACATACACCTGAAAAGGCCACCTGTGTTACTGAATGCAGCTCCTGTATAATTTCAAGAGTTTTGCAACAGGTCTTTAGTTCAGAATATGTCCAGAGTCAGCAGAATACTCCTCAATGTTGTAGAGCAATTTCAAACCTTTACTAAATGCTGAAAAATGAAACCATAATGTGTCACAGAAAGAGGAGATGTCCACAACATCAAAACTCCCTGTATTGGCAAGAACAAAATTCCCATGGAATTCTGAGAAGTAAACTATACCTTGTTATTCAAAAGAAAAAAAGACCTTAGAGAAAAACTCTGCTTTTCCGACTTGTGAGGAAATTCTCTTTCCATCTTAAAGTAACAATAATAAAGATAATGAAGTAGGATAAGCAGCCTGCTTTTATTGAACCACTTCAGAACTGTATGCTGCTGAGTCCTTAGCAACATGTTTCCTTCTATACTGTTATTTCTTCTGACTATAATAAAGTTAAATCAGACAGTCTAGAATATTGTGCTACGGACGTTCAATCAGTTCCACAGTGTCCATGTAAGTTAATGCGATTTGAGGAAAGCGGTACTCGAGTGCTCACACAAGATTTGTGTTCAGTTTTGTTAATTCAGACAGATCCTAGCAGATGTCTGATTAGACTAATTTAAAATTAAATAACAAGGAAAAAAGTTTGCATTCATTTAAAATGATTGAACAAAAAAAAGAAAACTCCGTATCTTTTTGCTTGCTCAGTGTCGAGTATTTCTGTAATAGCCTAGCTTGGCTTCCTTGTGTCCCCTCTTCTCAACTCACAATAAAATACACAGACACCAGTACATTTTCATTGCAAAGATTGCTTTTAAATAAGCAAACTTTCTAAGTTAAACATTTGGCGAACACACCAGTATCAGATAATCAGAGGAACTGAAAGTAAGGAGTCAAAGGATACTGTGCTGGTCCTCCACAGGCTTGAATTTTAGCTGCCGTCATGGGCTCTGGTTATTCAGCAAAATCAGAAGTCCCAGTTCAGAAGTCCTTCCATGTGCATCAAAGAAAATAGGGAACTATGTTTCCTGTGCTGGATCAAATGATTGTTCCAGCTAATCCTTTTCTGGAAAACATTTCTATGAATTTGAATTGTTTGTGCATTACTTGCAGTTTATTCAGCTTTAGTGTTGATCAGGCTTGGGTTTACACAAGTTAAGTCGTACAGAGGGTATCAAAGTGAGATGGCGAATATGCGCTGAGTGCACCTTCCTGGATTTGCCTGCTTAAAGATGAAAGAAAAGCATACTTAGTAACATTCAAATCAGGGTAGAGATCCTGGGTAATTTAAAAAATAACCAGGGCTTCCCCCCCCCCCCCCCCCCGCCCCGAAAAGGAATTCATATCGGGGGGGGGGAGAAAGTAGGTAGGAGCCATTTGGCATTTTCAAAAGTTCCTAATCAATTTAGTAAATTAATTGTAACATTAAGTACTAATTTCAGAAAACTGGCTTGTAGGAACCTAAATCTCACTGAAAGTCAAATACTTCTGGTACTGGGTAATGTGGTGAGATTGGAAAGGTGAAATTGCTCATGACAAGGTCCAGATCATTCATGTAGTACTTCTAGAGCAATTGGTGTGAGAAGCATTTGGGCTGGAGAAATGTCACCGACTTGTCTATGCACAGAAATCCTCTCTGTGTGTGCTAGTGGGAGGGTGAAGCGGTTTAGGTCTTCTAGCGGTATTCTAGACTGCTCATCTTTAGCACTTCAGCTATCTGACTCCTTTTGTCACCTGTGAGCAGAGTTAGGTGGTGTACAAAGGTGTTCACCTGCTTGAGTGAGACCTCAGCCCACTGACCTTAAAAATGCATTTACAAGGGCGAGTCAAGGGGATCGCAGTCCCCAAATTGGAACCGAGCAACATGATGTGATTTCTGAACCATGGGGAAGATGGTTCTGCCTTTACACAGCCCCTTAGACATGGGCAAATTTAAAACTCTGATGTCCAGAGTTTTCTTATGATCCTGCATCATATAATTACATTAAGTGATAGAATAATTTCGACAGGGACTCTAGTTTTCTTTTTTTTCTGTAGTAGTATCATTTATAAAAATATATATTTCTAGAAGTTTAGAAATTAATAATGTAAATTGAAACATTAAACACTGCAATTCAAATGTTACAATAGCCCTAAATTGTGATGCATATAGAGTTTCATAAGCAGAAATAGCAGGTGTCAGTGAATTCTTTTAATGTTAAACATACAGGGTAAGATTACAAAGTGCTCCTTCCCACCTAATTATTTTGTCAAAATTAAGACTAGTGTGGGTGACGCTGCTGCTGCCGCTCTCCATCCCGGGGTGTTTCACCGTCAGAGAAGACTTTGACCACGCTGCCAAACCAGGCAAATGCATGGCTGAGGACGTGGCCTGTCTCTTGAAACTCTAACTTTGGATACCTGGATGTTTGTAGAAAGGCAGGTGCCAAAGGAACTAAGGGGAGTCATTGCTCCTTACCAAATCTCCAGCTCTTTTGGCACAGGACTGGAAATCTGATTATTCTTAGCCTATGCTTGCAATTTTTCTTCACGTCCTTTGCGTACTGTGCCAAAGGCCAGAGGTTCTCCACAGCTGCCACTCATACTGCAGACCTCCTCCACCATATGAGGCAGAGGGAAGGTGCTGCCCCATTTAAATGCTTGGGCCCATTTGATATTTTGCACCTTTGAAGGAAAACATCTGATATTGTTCCAAACACCCATATTGCAGCTCAAAAGGACTTCTATTTTTAATGTGGAATCTGACTGTCAGCAGAGGACTCAGTAATGCACTAATGACAGTCCATATGCTTCCAATGTACTACAGCTAAAACTTTGAAGGTTCCCTGTAAATGGGCCCAAATCCATTGCTGTTAGAGGACAAGTTGCGAGGGTTTTGCGTAACCCGAGTCTTGCTTCTTTAAAATGGTGTGTACGCATCTTTCACTCAACAGCCAAAACTTTTGAATTTTCTGAATTTCTTTCCTATAGTTATCTCTGGAACATTCTTCAAGCAGAATTAAATGATTGCTCCATGATCTCAATATATTGCAGGAAATATTAAAGAACTACCTGCATTACCTAAGGCTACAAACATAATGTATGCAATTAAACCTTAGATAATAACTTTTAAAACTTGCCTTTAATATCAAATGAGTTTCAAATTAAAAAGGAATTTTATCCAATATAGCATCATTTAATATATTAAAAAGTTCTGTTGTATTTCTTTTCTGTAACAGATGCACATCTCAGCTCTTATTTTATACCAAATGTGCTAGCGTGCGATTTTGTAAGAAAGTGATTTTTAGGAAAAGTAGACATTTTCTTTGATTGCTTCATGAGCTGCTGAAGGGATTAGGGATGAACCAGAGGCTCCATTCCCCATGTTAGCAGCTTCCCATGCTGATGCAGGAGGGGTAATCACACAAAGTGCTCACTCCTTCGAACTGTTCTTTGCCTTCTCTCTGATTTGCTACTTGTCTTATCCAGAAAAGGGGAAAGAACTGATTACAGTGTCCTAATTCTCCAGCCGTGAAGCTCTGGTGGTGACCAGGGTCATTCCATGTAAAGGATCTGAAGAAAAATAGCGGTGTTGTCAGAAGAAGCAGAAATCAATACAGAAGTTGTGGTATTCAATATCCATGGCTTTCTCTGAGACTTAGAGAAATTAAGCTCAATTTGCAAATAACTTCCAAGAGATGCGAAAGGTCAGAATTTGTATTTTAAATAGGTTAGTTTCCTTTTGGTTAATTCTGAGCCATGATTCTTGGGGCTGGCCTGGGTCACCTTATTCAGCATGTAAGAGCAGGCTCCTCATTTCCCGTTGTGCAGTCAGCAGTGCGGCTCTAATGCCGTGGGTTTAATAGGGTGAGCACACTTTCTATAATAGAGAATAATGGAACAGTTTAAATCTACTAATACATTTGTTACTTTATCAAGCAGAGCATATCATGCTCTGTGTGTGGCAACCAATTAGCCTTGGTTAATTTTAGCATGTAATACAGATGGCATTTTCTTGGAAAGACAGAGTTTATGTATCAACTCCGCAAACTTCTCACATTCTCCATCAGGTTTATGGAGCCTGGAGGAAAGGAGCTCACGGACAAGGAACAGCTGGCACAGGCTGAATTCAGGAAAGATGAAAGTGACGTTGTTCAGAAAGGCAAAATGTTTTAAATAATCAGCCAAAACACTAGTCCCCAGTCTCTTGTTCCTCAAGTCCTGTGAAGGCTTCTGGATAACTAGATGGCATCAGGTTAGCTAAACACGCCTCTCGCCTGCTGCTCCGGAATGAGCTTTACCCTTTCTTTCATATGGGTTCTCTGCCGCAATGATCCACAAATTTGTCTTCTTCAGCCTGCGTTATCAACACTCGTGGATTACTAGATTTAATTTGTTCCAGTTTTACTGCAGTACCAGGCTCCATACATAGGGCATATGCGCATGTCTGAGGAGAAATTTAGCTATTCAATTAGCCTTTTCATAATGCTTTGAAGTAACTCTGTATCACCAGTGGTGAGGGATGTAACGCATTTTGGAAATCCCTCCTTGAGCACATTGTATCTGAAACAGAATAATAAAATGGATGGGGGAACATAAGCAGTGAAATACAGTTGATTGCACTGCATTTTAAGAGGAAACAAGAACACTGCTACACTCGGACCTGGGAGAAGCTGCAGTTACGTGTTTAAGGGCTCCATGACAGACTCCTGCAAGGCCAGGAATAGGATTTTAAGCTTGAATGGCTAAATGGAAATAGGGAGTAAATGTTCCTCCAGCCTCCTTTCCCCATGCTCCCCTCTTCTGAAGAAATAAGGCATCGAAGCTGAAATGGTCCCCGCTAGATATCAGTTGTTATGCTGTAGGACAACTCGTGCCTATAGAAGATAGATATATGACAGCAATAGTAATTATTTTTAATTTGCATTTCAGTAGTCAGGTTATTACATATATAAAACTTCAATTATAATTTTAAAAGGCTATTTGGATGTGTTCCAGTATGCACTGTACGAGATGAAATATCCATTGCCCCAAACCTGTTCATGCTGCAGAGTGGCTGGTTGCTGCAGGCTCCGCTTTCTCTCAAGAACCAGCAGTAGACAATTTTTGGTATCATTGGTATTTTGGTATCAGATATTGATATTATGTATGGTTTACAGAAGAAGGAAATGTTGCTGTCAAAAGGAGGAGGAAGAGTTTTATACTTCTCTGAACCAGAGTTGTTTACTAGCAAGTTAAGTGCAGGAGAAGACCTTCTGATGTGGCTTCAGGATAAATAAAGTAGTTTTTCTTTTATTTATTCACCAATGTAATTTCTTACCATGTGGTCTATTTTTTATATTATAACTACTTCTATCTACGCTTTACCTTAGCTGGGATTGGATTGTAATTTGAGATAACTGGGTAACAGTAAGACCTTCTTAAGGCTTAGTGAATCTCTACGTGTGTATCGCAGCTTTCCAGCACATCCTCCACTATATCTGATGGACAGCAGAGTGTGGAAACATATTTGCCAGGGCAGGTAGAAAGACACAGTGAGCAAGGAGGTAGAAATGTCTTCCAGTGATTGTTGTGGCACTGAAGACTGATATTCAATAAAATAATGGCGTTTGCAATTGAAAAGTGTTTTTCACAGAGAATAACGTCACAAGGTTTATATCTTCTTATACTCTAAAATCTGGAGGAAGAAGAAGTGTCTCTTTACTCTGGTTTTGTATATTCAGCAGTACCTCAGTACACATACTGCTGTGTGTCTCTCAGAGATTTCATAAAATTCACGTTTGCAGTTAAATCAAAAGAAAACAACCTTGCGAATATTCTCATGTTGTTGCAAACACCACCATGAATAAGTATCTCATGGAATAAAGATTAGGTAATTTAACACACTTAAGATTTTTCATAAAATATTTTTGGGCAAGGCAAGAATAGAGCTTTGATGTTAAAGAAGGTCAAGAAATTTCAGATGAGATTGTGAGAAAAATAACTGAACTTATAATGTTTTGTTTTAAACCGCAGACTGGGAAGAAGCCATAAGCAATAGACTTTCCATTTTTGCCTCCACCATAAAAATGTACAAATGATGCATGAAGTATCAAGAGAAGGGAAGAGATGGAAAATAGACTGTCAAGACTGTTGCTCTGTTTTGCTTTTAATAAGGTGCATAGAAGTTGCTGTAGACAAAGGCCATAACATCGGTATTTGCGAAGTTGTATACTCGGTGAACCCAGTTCTCCTCCTTACTGATACAGGAGCACAATCTTGTCCTTTAAAGCCATCACTGCAACAAAATCGGTCCCTTTCATCTCCGACTCCCAGCCTGACTGCATTGCTTTGGGAGAGCAGAGCTCAGCTCACTGGCTACAGAACAAGCTTGCTCACACCTGGAGTCTTTCGGTAGTTTTGGGGGAAAGAAATCTCCACTAATCATATCATTCTTTAATAATTTCTTTGTTGTCTTGAAGCACACACTCCTTTCACTAACCTCCTATCTCTGTTTTGCAATTAGCATCTCCGCAGGGGAAACACTGCCAGCAGGTGTGCACTCACCTTGCATCGCTCTGACAGATTTTGCCATGGCAGCTTTCTCGCCACAAAAGCTCCCGAGAGGACTGCATCTCCCTTCCTGCCTTAGGTCTGATGATTTGGGAGCTTCAGGGGCTGTCTCAGCCATTCAGAAGCATAAAGGGAAGAAAAGAAATATGTTTCTGTAACCTTCTACACACTTGATTTCTGTTCCAGTAACCTGCAGTCTGAGTAGAAAGAGAAAATCTAGCTTTGCTAGATTTTTCTTTGGTCTTACACTATATGTCATGGTATCCAACTGTATCTCATAATATATAATCATATTTCTGAATTATTTTTATTTAAAATAAAACTGAAGAACTGTCAAACTACCAAAACTTAGTAAAAGAAGCTATCAAAATTTAGGAATATTAAAAAAAAAAAAAAATAATCAAGATGACAATTCTGGTTTTGCATTTAATTACCAGGAAGTCCCAAAAGGATTGTATCCTGACATGAAACTCATTTTGCTAGTTAACCATTAGAAGTTCATTTAGTTATTTAAGTCCTTATCATCACTAAACTATGCCTGTTCTTCACAACTTCAGGCAATGATTGTTTTGAGTTGAGATTTTTTTCCCCATTATATAGACTATGGTATTTTATTTGTCACTTAAAAATAGTCTGAAGCAAAGTCGATATTGCCAAAAAATCAGGACAGACGCAAGTTGCACTTAAAATTCAATACCACAAGCGTATCTACCACATGCGTACCTGCTTGAGTTAATCTTTTTTAACTGCCAGCACTAATTTTTGAGCTGAGCAACCGGTATGTTCATGTGCAAAACACTTGATAACTTAACCAGATGTGCATCTGCAAGTTTTCTATTTGAAAACATAAATCCCTATTATAATAATCAGCACAAACTTTACAGATCAGTACCTGCCTGTGTCGACATTCAGTTTCTAGGTACAAGTGTTGTTCATTTGTTCAACCAGCACAGGGTTAGATGATTCTCTTAATGCATATGATGTCTTCTGAGGATATGCCTTGCCCCCCACTGGCAGTGAAGATGTAAAATAGCTTATCTTTTTTGTTGAAAGTAATTATTGGCACTATTATGAAAGTTGAACGTAATTATCCTCTATGCAGGTCTTATTGTGCTATTTGTACTACAAACAAGCTGGGTGAAGATGTGCTAAGCAAGAAAGAGTAAGCTTAATACACAGTGTATCCATTAAGGAAAAGACCAGCTAACCATTCCAGACTATTCCATTATGTAACTGGAACCAAAAGACAACATATTTTTAAAAGATTTTTTCAGTTTTTATACTGAGCTAATTCTTGAAGAAATGTATTAATTTAAAATTATTATAAAGGCAGGCATAGGCTGAAAATACTGTGATTTATACCAGTGAGAGATACGTAGGAGCTATTTTTAGGGTATTATCTTTTAAAACGAATCTCTATTTAATAATGGCATCTTTCCCTATAAGAAGATGTTTGTGTACTCAGAAGTCTGTGACATACAAGTAGAGGGTTATGTGTCAGTATGATTCATTAATAAAAATTAACTTGTCTGTGTGTACAAATTTAGGCTTTTTTCAGGCATCTATAAACAATCCCCATATGCCTGGATAGATGCAAACTGTAAATGTGAACAGAACTGCTTAGACCTTTACCACCCAAATCACAAGCTTGAAAATTCCACATTTTAGCATTTAATGGAATTGTAGCAGATGGGAAACTTTTTCTAGCTGTACTGTTTAAGACACCCCTCTGAAATGTACTTGTTCTTCTACATTGTTTTTTTTTCTACAGATAAACAGCAAAATTGGCTTCTGAGAAACCCAAATCACCAACAGTTCTGTTTATAAATATAACAGCAAGCCTTCAAGTGAATGCAATCAGAGTTTTCACAGATGTTTTTCCTGAAGGGCAATAATAATAGTAGACTTTGAGCAACTTTCATACCTGGGAGCTTAGAATGTCCTTGCAGAAAATCTCCTCAGCTGTGCCACATATTCTGTAGCACCTCTGCCAAAAGATAAGCATAAAAAGAAAAGATACGAGCACAAAGAAGAGTCTTTCTCAATGCATTCTGAAATGTGGAATAATATTCCACATTCATTCAGGGCCAAATTCAATCCTTGCAGCTTATTCCATCCACCACCAAACTGGAGACACGGCCCTCAGCTTGCGTATGGGCTGTGCTGATGCAAAGCAGGGATGCTGATCAACTATTGTACCTTTTGAACAAGGTCTTTCTTCCCAGTACTCTAAATGTTGCCCAGATTGCCACCCTCTGCTTAGTTTAATTAAAACCAGCTGAGATTTTTTAGGGCAAGTGAGATAAGAAGGACTTGTTTCATATCTCCTTTGCAGACTTTCTCTCTAAAGGATGCTCCTTCTCCAAACCACCCTAAGAAAAAAATAAATGACATACAGAGTGCTTTGAACATGCACGCGTTCGGGCTGATGCATTTGGCATGTATAATAATTACCTTCTTTCCATTTGCTATAAAGGAACAAGCCAACAATATCCAGTTTTTTTCTAGGGGGTAGATTATCCACTGTTGTAGCAATTTCAGAGGCAATCCAATTACTAATAAATATCCTCAACACAAAGCATAGCAATTTTGTGCTGGAGTGACTGCTCTCTCCTACCCCCAGGCTGAGTCACTGTGCTTTTTGCTCTTCCAAAAGTGAGGTCACTGGCAAGAAAGTTGTTTTTGCTGGAATTAGGCAAATGCAGGTGGTAACGAGAGTTAATTATATAACAGTATGAATGCTAGATATTCTAAAGGATGTCGAGCATTTTCTGCTGATCCTAATCTGTTTGGGAGCAAGTAGCACCTGTGAAGAAATATTTCACATGAAAATGGAAGTTTGGAGGAGCTCAGCACATGGCCTTGTCCCAGAATTCCTTTTATGCTGAACTTGAGCATAAAAAGGGGGAGATAACAGCTGAAGAAAGACTACAAAAAGTGATACTACAGAGAAAAACATACAAGCCTATATGTCTACAAGAAAATAATCTAAACCACATGAAATCTTGCTTACAAAGAAGACTGCTGTAAATTTCTGCTCATAGAGGAGTCTCACTGTAGAGAGAAAATAAACCTTTCTTAGGTGGATAAGGTGCCGCTGCAGCTGGAACAGTGCCTGCGGTTCTGGGCACCGCATGGTCAGAAGCACTGGCAGGCTGGGGGGGAGATCACACCCTAATAACAGAAGTCATCAGGGGAGCAGAGAATTTCCCCCATCGCCCACCCCTGTTTGAATCCAGCCACTGCCTTTTGTTTTCCGCTTAGCTTTCTGTGTTTCTTGTTCAGGGTTTGCACCTCAGAAGCTACAGCAGCAGCGCTGCAAGGGATTACTAATATCAAATGGCTTGTGTTAAAGCAGTAAAAAAATATTTGCGTGTGTGTAACTGGTGAGCAAGAGCTAAGATGAGCAGACACCAGGAATTGTTTTTTGGTACAGGTAACTGAAGGGTGCATATACCTCTGAAAATGGAAAACACTTCGAAGTTTCTAACACTTTGTTAGAAAAAAATCTTCTCCCAGTGTTGACTATAAACTTCCCACGGTGCTAGTTCATAAAAGTCAAGTTTACTGTAGTGTCCTAACCTTCGGTATTCACCTCCTATATTTTCTGTTGCGCAGCACCTAGTGTTTTACGGTTACCAGGTCTGACTTGGAAATGACTGTATTTTAAGTATATATAGTGTTCTGGAAAGTCTGTCTATTTTAGCAACTGAATCTGCTTGGGCGTCAGCAGGGCCCTTTGTAGGCTCAGGGTTAACGGTGGCTGGAGACAGTAGCTGAATCAACCTCTATTTCAACAGCTTTAGGACATTTTGTTTCAGTCCTAGTTACTCCATCTGCTTGCGGATTTCAAACCTGCCATCCTTGCTTCTTCAGACAAAAGCACGTGGAGCTTGATGAGAATTTAAAAATCAAATAAAAGGAATGCGGTGAGATCCTGGATGCTCGGTTCATGCATAGGACAGAAATAGGCTGTAGTTTGTGGGCTGTAGTGAGCGCTGTGCACAGTTGGTAGCTCGTTGTTTCTGTCACCTGGCAACGTAAGGCTGCCTCCTTTTCAAGGGAGGGTGCTGATATATTTTTCATAGGGTAATTGGCTGGTGTCTGCCTTGCCAATACCTAATAATGAGGAAAATGTTGTTTTGTTTTGTTGTTTTTTCTCCATGGGAAGGAGGTAAAGGATTGCTCCAATTCCCTTGGTCTGTAAATGAGCAGTCAGGCATATAAATTAGCTTTTGATTTTAAGAAAAGAATCATTTGGGGGCACAGATGGGAATTCGGAATGAAATTATTTTAACCCTTTTATCATAGAAATGCACTTTTTCTTTTAATGTACCATTATGCTTAATGCCAGTGCAATTAGAGGCTGAAATAATAGCAGTGACATCTGCTTTACAGCTCACACAACCACCCGCAATAACATCACTCCTGTTACAACAACTACTGCCCCGAGCTTTGCTATGCCCGCACCATACAGTTTCTACCTGTTGGTTAGATTTGGATTCATCCTAACTACCATTTATATTTCAAAGGGTGGGTGCTAAAATATCCAAAAGCCCAAAGCCGGTGTCATGCAAGAGATTTGAGAAAGGTGGTTATGTTTCCTGGTTTAAAGAGCTCGCGATGTTGGAAGATGCACAATTTTGGGGGACCTGTAGAGACGGTGCCTCCGTGCACGGAGCTGGGCAGTACAGAGCAGTCCCGACGTGTCCAGGGAGGACCGCTGCCTTGGTGGTGGCCTGGATCTGCTGGTCATGCTGCCCCGTGGGGGTCTGCAAGGCTACCCAGCCCCAGAGCAGATGCGGCGTATGCTCAGTTTTCAGATGAAAAGAAATTCAAGGGTTAAATGCCACAAATCCTCACATTGCAGTGAGGGAAGCGCACCTATGTGAGTGAAAGCGTAGTACGTGTTTCTGCCCAGTGTCCGTAAGAATGAGGAGGTGAGGGCATTTTATAGTACTGGTCCTCACCTGGAATCTTGTAATTGCTGGTGCATTTTCTTTAGTTTTATAAATAGGAAGGCAGGTAAAGCGGCTATTGAACCAGAAACCAAAGTGGCTATTGAACCACAGATTGTTGCTAGAGACAGTCAAGCTTTGGGGTGACTGCTTTTTTAAAAAATATCCTCCTATTAGCACCTGTTTCCCGTGCTGGAAGGAAGATGTGTTGCCACCTGAAGGGGAGTGTAAAGGCACAGGTATTTAAGAGAGTTCTGCCTCCTGTTCAAAGGGGCTGGATCTTCAAAAGTGTTCAGTGCACAAGAGCTCCCACAGTTTTCTGAACCGCTCGTTTGAAAAGCTGTTGAAATCAACAGTGTTTTTTCCTTTGACATGCTTGGGGTTTGTGTCATATCCATCTGGGAGATGGAGCAGGCCCTTAATGGTATTAATTTTATTACCATAACTCAAAATGCATTAGAGATTCAGAGCACACTAACTCCAGGGTGACTACTGCCAGCAAATTAGCTTTTACCTCTTCTAAACTGTCATTTTTTGAAGTATACAAAGTAAGAGAGAGAGGTGGCCAGTACTTAAAAATAGCTGCCTATTACCAGTCTTATCATGCAAGTACATCACTGTATTAAATTATGTTAATATGATATTACTCATGTGTGTGTATTTATACACATACATACAGCAGAGCTGAACCCATTAAGCCAGGGCAAGTAAACATCTGTGAAGAATACAGGACATCACCCACCTGCTCAAATCACTCAGCATGCATAAAATCCACAGAAAACACCAGTACTTATTAAGAATGGAGCACATTTACGTTTTCCTGAAAAGTATAGTTTACTTTTTCATCAGAATGCAAAATTTGCTTTCTTCTGGAAGCTGTTGGAAAGCTCTTTATAGCCTGATTTAATGCAGCCCTTCGGGAAACAGAAACCGCTGCACAGCCTGTTGCAGAGGCAATTTCAGCATGATTCTGGCCTTGCAGGATCACGGGATTTCTCCCAATTTGATAAGGCTCCCATTTCCACAGTGAAAGAAATGCCTTAAACTGGTTTCCCAAAGCTGTTTGCTTGTATTATAGTGAAGAAAGATGAACTTTGTGTTGGTGCTTCTAAAAGCCTGAGACTGAGAAACATCCAAACTTAAGTAGTTTAAAATGAACTTTGCTTGCTGGGGTAAAATAAATATTGGTCCACCACCATTTAGTGGTGGTATGTTCTGAGGTCAGGACCCTAAAAGATCACAGATCAAAAAGGGGGGAGGGGGGGAATACCCTCCTTACATCTGCAGAACCAAATGGTGCAGTAATAAATATTAAATGATGTTTCTAGCCAGAAGATGATCTGTATTCTACACCTGTGTTTCATGTATTAAAGAAAGAGAAGTGAATTAGCATCCCATAGACTTATTTTATATATGCTTTCTTATTTCCAAACTTGAGAAACACAGAAATAAAACTCAGACATGTAGAACTCCTCTTAGTTAATCCAGTTTTTAATCTAATTTTGCTAGAATTGAATTAAGATGAAAATAGAAAAAAAATCCTTAAAATTATCATAGTTTTGGACTGAAAATATGCAGGTTTTTTAACATCCACTAAAGAGCAGAAAACAAGACATGCCAGGAGTCTTTTAAAAATTTCATATTGTGGGGAAATAAAGAAAGCCTCCATCAGACGTGAGTCTTCTCATAAACCTCAGTTTCATTGCAGCCCATCTAATGACCTCAATGGGCTTAACCCTGCTTTAGACTGTTGCAATTGAGAACAGAATAAAACCCATCGTGTTGTGCGGAGTTGCATACATGAAAACAACTGGGTTTAGCATTCATCGCTATATATGGTCATATTTTAAAGGACTTCTCTGTGTATATGATGTTCACATGGACATTGAAATATTAATCCTTACATTTCAGGGAAATAATTTCCAGGGAATATTATTCACAGTACAGCTGAATTGCAATATCTGGCCTGATCTTCATAGCAGTTTTGTGCTCATGTTACTGCAAGTATTTTTACAAGCAGTTTTGGTCACCTGTGTGTTTGGGGAGGTGATTTTTGTTTGCTTGTGTTTTGTGAGCTGTGGGTGTTGAAACCATCCGTGGGCAAACAACCACAACAGGACAGAGACATCCCTGGCTCGTCGCTGGCAGTGGCCACAGTTTAAACTGTTCCTCTAATGCTATACATTGGGAGATACGGAGAGTATTTAAGGGGTTTCTTGTTGTCATTGAAATCTATTCCTTGTGTTTGGGAGTGGAAAATGTCAGTGTGAAAGTCGCTGGAAAAGGGACTGGGAGCCCAGGAGAGGAATTCTAGCAGGAGCTGGAACGGGAAAGGATGGAGAAATAAAATCCTCGGATAGCAGCAGGTACGAGGGAATGAGTTTACTGGAGGAACGAGACATGGCAGCTGGGGTTCACAAATCACTTGTTTGGAGTGAGAGTCTCTCTATAACTGTGTAGCTGTGGGAATAGCCATGATGGTCTGGATGAGAGTGGGGCTGGGCGGGCTGGCAGGCTGCCCCATGGGGACTCTGCCCAGCCACCGGTCCCAAAAACCTGCAGATGTCTTATGCTGCTTTGCCGGGCAGGTGGGCCAGGGCATTTCTCGGTGCAGGTGGTCTCCACCAGTCCATAAGGTAATGCAAGGTATTTTTCTGCTTTAATTTTCTTCAGTGTTCTGCTTGAATATCTTTTCTTCAGTGGCAGCGTGCAGATGCTTTTCCTACTTCTTAGGACCCGGGATTCAGAGACCTGGCACCCATCACCTTCAGGGCATTCACAGAACCCCCCGTTTAACATTGCAATTCTCTTGCAAAGAGCACTGCAGAAGGCCTTTGCACCTTAGGTTGCATGGGCTAGTGTGGAGGATTTCCTTGGCTTCAGAGAAAAGGCATGCCTGTAGCTCAGCTGCGCTCTTATTTGCAGGTGGCATGTTTTCTAGTATATCATAGGAATTGGAGACTACACACATCTGCCAGCCAGTTGAGGATAGTTAGCAAGTTTCCCTTTCCACTGATGCTCTTTGGATTTTTAGCCCAAGGTGAGGATGTGTGCAAGTTGCTGGGAGGCTGGCCCAGGACTGATGGCATTGAATTGGGATTACTTGGAAAGTGTTGAACCACTGATCATCTGGAATCCATTTCATTCCTGCCAGGGAAAAGGAGAACAGAGTGCTCCAATTAGCTGGTGCTCATTTTCAACCATGTCAGTTAATTAGCTGAAGACCAACCAGATGGGAAAGGATTTATCATACTGCTTTCAGAGGCTCTGGCACTGCATGTTGCCCAGTTTCAGGCACTTGGGAATTTTTTATTTTTTTTCCTTTTTTTCCGGGAGGCTGAAGACAGGAGGGGAAGGTGGACTCCCAGCTCTTTGTTCCTTTATGAGAAGGGTTAGGTGCTCATTAGGCTTCGGTTTGCAGCACATTGGTTGTAACCCAGATGACTTTGCCACCTAAAATTGTCTCTCATAAAAGACCCAGCTATGCTCTGTATCATAATGGATGTGAACTAGGAATGAATTCCATCCTTCAGGTACTGAGGTGTATTTGCTAGAGAATTTATGTCTTCCGGGCAGAGGCGTCTGCTCGCTGCCTTGGTGATCTCAGAGCCAGAAGGGGCAGAAGCAAGGAGACAAGCCCTGCCGTGCACGCTCACAAGGGGGGCTGGTAGGGATTTCCAAGGCACGTCTGTAATAAAGGCAGGCACAGTCTGAGTTGTATAGCTGACCAGCGGCACTGGGGAGTGATTTGTGGATTGCAGATTGAGCCTTGGGTAAGAAGCTGGAAATCTAAGTCTCGTCTTTCCTATACCAGCACAGTTCCAACCATCTCGGAGAAGTAGTTATCTTGGGCTGTGGATACACACAGGTGAGTCCACGTCCTGGACGATGATTATTTGCAAATCAAAGGGTCTCATTTGGCAATGTCATCCATTCAGATACGAGCGTGTGTCTCTGGGAGCGCTGATCATGCCTTGTCCCCATGGCAGAGAGACTCATCTGCCCATTTTTTACCCCCATCCTTTAATTTTTTAGAAAAGTCTATTTGGTATAAGGAGAGCTTCTGCCCTACTTCCCCAGACACTTGTCGTTGCATCCCTTAGCTCAGGCTCTTCCACAATTGCTGACTTCCTTTGACATTTCTTTTATTGCTCTCTCGTGCACTAGCTCATGCTAACACATGTTAGAACAGTAACATCTTTTTGTAGCACTAGTTTTAATTAGTCTTCACCTTCCCCTGGGATGGCTGTTTGCTCTAAAGCTTTCTGCAGGTGCATATTTTGCACTCCGTGATTCACTGCGTTACCTGTATGGTAATACGACTGCCTCGCCAGGAGCTTGTGGTGATTGCTGTTTAGGTGACTGCCCATGTTTCCTCCCCAGCATGCAGAATTCTCTGATCTTAGCTGATGAAAATTACTAGTGACGTGGAAAGAATGTTTTTAATGACGAGAAAAGGGAAAGATGAAGGCGGACACTTTCAAAGCTACTTCTGTGATTTTGTTATTCAGAGCCCACTTGTTTGAAAGAAAATCAGCATCTGAGTCCCATGGATGGCTTTCAAAAAGTCTTTCTTTCAAAACGTGTTAAGAGCAGAAACGGTGAAAGTAGTTTATAAGACAAATAAGTGGATGATACAGTGCAAGTAAGCTATTTTATCCATGTTTTGCTGTACTTACGATGACTAATCACAAGCCTAACTGGCAATGAAGTTATATTAGTTGTGCTACAAAGGCCTGTAGATCCGCTTTCTGAATCTGCCATACAACACTTTCATGTTATTATACCCCTGTACAGTGCCTTTGATTATTTCAGTGTCCTGTGTTTAGCTGGTAGGCTCCATAAACCTTGACTAATTATTTTTACGTTCTACATCTTCTCATTACACCGTGTTTGCCTGAACCTCTGTGCCATGCTGTTCACAGCAAGTTTTGTGAAACATATCAGATCATCAGCAGTTTTGCTTCTCTAAGTTGTGGAAAATATAAAACCTGGCAATTCTTTCTCAGTTTGCTTTCTAACACCTGGTTTCTTGACTTTGTTTATGTGAGCTGCATCTTGGCCCATTTAATTAGTCTTCTGTTTGTATGCTGCAGCTGACAAATTACCTGTAATCAAAATATTTATTATAACTGCCCATTTACCCTAGTTCTGCATGTGCCCTGTCACTGGGTTTCTGTGTAAACAGAAGCTCCCAGTAACCCCTGATCAATGCAGCAGGTTCTGTTTCAGCAGAAAAAAAAACCCAAACCCAAGGAAGTATTTCAGATTTTCAGAGAGACTTCTGCCTGGGACAGAGGAGAGAAAGGACACACGATCCTCCTCCCTGGCCTTGACAAATCCCTTTATGTTCCACTCTGATACATTCAAAATATTTCAGTAATGAATATTTGGTTCTCTGATCTGGAGTACTTCATCCCCCTGGCACTGCTCCACCATTAGCTCCTCTTTGCGTCGGAGCAAACAGAAGCTACTTGTTCTCATTTTCATGACCTCTCCTCACTCGGTTATTTCTCAATTCATTACCGGCATGTTGGCTTCATGGCCCAATACCACCAGCAGGCATTGCTCACCCCTGATGCTTGCAGCGAAGCCCCCGCCGGCTGCGGGCTGCTGTACCGCCCTGTGCCGGGGAAGAGCTCCCCAGCCGGGCAGCCCCCTAGTTGCTCCCCTCCAAACTCCAGCTGGGCTTTGCCATCACCCTTGTAGAGAGAGACCAACAGCCTGGCACTGGGTGGGCAACACGGGCACCTCCGCTTACCCGGCTGTTTGTCCCACCGTCCTTCCTGGGAATTAAGGCATAAAGCATCAAGCTCAGTGAAGACCTAATGCCCAAAAGGCAGAGAGGCACACAGTGCTGGGGACAAATATTAGAAAAAAACATCTCTTCTGCTGTTCATGTACATGTCTCTTAAGCTACTGCATGCAAAAATCCTCCAGGTTTTGCCTCCCTTTGTCTGGGCTTTGGCTGTACCTTTATACTGGCAGGGAAATCTCTGCCTCTGCAGCACAGGTCTGTCTCTACTAACTGGCTTCTGCCACATGCAGCTTAATTTTTTTATTTTTTCATTTACTAACTCAACAAGCTGGGAAATCATTCCTGTGCTCTTCATGCAACTAGACAAGAAAGTGCTTCTTTTGTAATTAGCGAATGCATCTGTTTACGTGTTTTTTAACATGTTACTGTTAATCAATTACCATTGTGGGAGTTAGTAAAACTGCTTTGTGGTGCTTAGTGTTATATATTGATATCAGTTTAAACTGCTGTTTCTTTCTACTCAGCCATTTAATGTCATGTTAGTCTGACAGGCTGTAACATGATGATTATGGTGTGATATGTTGTAATATTTTCTTTTGCCAAATTCCCATTGATTTCAGCAGGATTTGGGAATAAATTAGGTGAGGATATAACTTCTGTATGAGAATGTCTGCATTGGGCCAGTGGGCCAGTGAATATATGGGGAGATTATATCTTGAATTGTTCCTAACAGAGCTTGAGTTGTTCTAAAAGAGAGCAACAATGGACACTATTGCATGCTCCATTGAGTTGTTTTCTCCATGAAGACAAATAGTGGTTTGAGGCTCTAGGCGACAGTGCAGTTTTGGTTTATTTTAGTTTTAATTCATATTTTACTGTTCCATTCTTACCCGGTGGTGTTGAATGTCCTGCTCTGTTCTCTTGTTATTTCCATGAAGAGCGGATGTGAAACCAAAACCTCAGATTGTAATTTGACTATCTTCACTGCTGCTCCTCTCAGCATTATTCATCCCTTCAATTATTATCCTTTCAAGAATGAAGCCTGAAGAAAATAACAGCCAAAAGGCAAAAATGCCTGCCTCTAGTACCAGGTGAGGAGCAGTGCACAGGTTTGTCCTCCTCTCCTTGCAGGAGGAGGAAACACTCAACCCCTCATCCAAGTGCACGATGAACGGATGATGGTCCCACATGGACCAAACCTCAAAAAAGCATTTTGTTCTTGAATGTCTTCTTATTTCTTTGGGATTCACTCTACTGCATTTCTGCTTGTGCCATATGTGACCTGTGAACATGAATTGAACTGCTGCCTATGCAAGTGCTACTTCTTTTTGAGACACTCAAAGACTGGGGAAAATCTGCACGTACTCTTACTTTCCAAGACACTGTGGTTCCTGAACCTACACTTTTCTGACAGATTAATAGCTTCAGATATATTCATTATCTTTTTTAACTATTGATAAACTATCAGAGGAAAGAATGTGCTTTGGGCTGGATTGGGGTCCATGAAGGTCATAAGATTTGTTACAAAATAAAAGATACAATTTTTACATCCTAATGTCTGAAACTGCATTATGCCAGAAATCCTTTCACTGATTTCAGTGGCTTGACTTGCCTGGCTTGCATGAAGGCAGCTTTATCTTAAGCTGCATTGTCTGTACACTTCAATAGAGTTTAAAAGAGAAAAGTCTGAGAGCAGACAAAGAATTAAACAGTTGTGTCATTAAGCCTTCAACATTTGCAAATAGGGCTTTGGCACAGTTTGACTTCCCAGTGGCAAGTACTTTGTTTGGTTTTGGTCATTTAGTTACTTATTAAACCTCTCGTAAAGCTTTTTCAATATTTCTCCTTTTATTAACTACTGTCACAGAAACTATATTTAATGCTTTCTCTCTTTTCCCATCCTATAGCCCTGCAGCATTTAAATTAAGTGGAGGTGCAGTGATTTAATTTTGAATCTGGAAAAAAGTTTGCAGAACTTCCTTCTAACACACATACAGTAATTTTCATGGCATAAGAAGAACACGTACTGAACCTGCCATTATATTCAGAGGTAACTGAACTTTTTTGGCTCAGGCAACCTTTTCAGCTAAGCTCCACAATCATTTTTGTTGGACATAATCTATCGTTTGAAAAATTTGCAAGTGGAAACTAGTACACAACAACCCACCCACTGTCCAAAGCAGCTCTGTAGCTTTTATAAATATACTGAACAGGCTCCTGTGTGGAAATAAACAGGGCTTTTAACTGTTTCTGTGATGAGAATCGATGGGTTTATCTTTGCTACAATGTCCACCCACGATTTTTTTTCATTCAGACAATTAAACACCAATTTGCTGGGACAAAAGTGTAGATAAAAGAATTAGCTTGTGCTTCAGTGATTCTTCATTAATAAATGCAGCTAGATTGGTCTGCGAGGGATATGGCAAGCAAAGTGCTGACAGATGCTTCACATAGCAGTAACTATTGCTGTTGCCTTTCCAAGTTCAGTTTGAAAAAAGTCCCATCGTAGGGGGACTCTAGTTAATGGTGCAACTCTCTCCTATTGTGAGATTTCCAACAAAAAAAAAAAGCATTACTACATAACCTTTGCTGTACTGAAGCCCTACAGGTCAGGCGAGAGGATCCCAGCGAAGGGCGGTGCTCTGTTGGACTTGTGTCAAGCTGGTTTATTCCTGCTCAGGACTTGGTACCAAGTCGATCCTGCAGCTTTTGCCTGGCCTGTTGTCAACAGGAACAGATGCGTTTGGGCCATCCGTGCCTCAGGCTCGAGTCCTAGCAAGATGGACATCAGTGGACTCTTGGGTGGGTTTCCCAAACAGTCTCTCCAGGGATGTGGGCACGGGGAGGCCCCAGGCTGCAGCCTTACAGTGAAGTCAAGTGCACAGGAGAACCAAACAAGTTTGCACGTGTGTCTCACTGTTGTATTTTGGCCCTCTTTCACAGCAGGCGAACTGCTTTGAAGCAGCCAACTTTAACGTTGTACCCGTTTGCATTGCTCCCAGGTACCCTCGTTCACTCGCGGCACGGTAAATCCTGCTGTGGCAGAGCTTTCAGAAAGGTGTCAGCTGGTGCCCATTAGACACTAGCCAGGCGGTGAGGTACCATAATGCCTCAGCAGGAGCCCCAGGAGCATTATCTCTGGATGTACGACTAACCTGCTATCTGCCTTGAAAAAGTCACGACCAAACTGTCTCAGTGTTAGATCTGAAAGTAATAAGCCCCCGAAATGCTACTACCTGGTGTTTCCTTTCATAACTGAGACATCCCTCTAACATGGCCATTAAATTGGTTGCGTGAAAGACAAGCTAATTTTATCTAGGAATGACATATTATTTCTTGGTGGGGTTTGCTTTGCTGTGGCGCTGCAGCCCATGTCCACGTTGCTCACCTACTTCCAGAGAAGGGATTTTGGCCACCAACAGCAGCACCTTCTGCAGCCCACAGGAGCTGGGCTGAGTAACTTCCCTTCCTACAGGAAAGGCAAGGTAATAGCTTTGGAGCATCACCCTGCTAGTTTAATAAATATATTTTACAGTTTTTATTCTGTGATCTACAGCAAACAGAAAAAAATCACACACATAATAAGTATAGAAATATTATATACTAGATATTTTAATTAAAAGTTTTATTTATGATACTTTAGTCCATTTGAAATGTTGAGAATAGCTCTAGGTTTAAAGCAGGAATGATTTTCTTTATCTACATATTAAAAGAAAAAGGAAAAGGAATATGGTAGTTTTAACATTTTAAGTGCCTTTATGTCAAGTATAAACTGGAATCCTAGATTTTATTTTTTAATGAAACTTAATTCAGCCTAGTTAGGAAACCAATAACCATATTTCCTAATTCAGTTTATTAAGGTAATAAACACAGCTATTCCAGGAAATGAAAACATTTCTGGATATGAAATACAGTGTTCTCTGAAAAGATATTCAAGTGTGGGTACCTGACATTTAGCAAGTAAGCCTGTACATTTTGGTATAAAAAAAGAGTTCTTTATTTCTAAAGGTGCTGGCTGTCATTGGATCTCACCGATGTCTATGAACATTTGCAGATTCTTAGCATTTTTGAGACCTCATCTGACTTTATTTGGATGTTTAAGGTGAATTTAGATGTCTACTTTCAAGCAATGAGATATTCATGTGATTGTCTTAGGACCTGATTTTCAAATACGAAGACAGCTTCAGATGCATTAAGCCTGAAATGACAGAACTGGAATTCATATTTAATAACGTACTAAATTCTTTAGAGGCTACAGTGCAAGAATACCAAAGTACAACATAGTTATTAAGAGAGGCCATTAGTCATAATGCAGCAGAGTGTTTGTTATTCATCATGATCGTTGAATTCCTAGAGTTTTAAGAAAGAGTAAAGTGGAAAATACAAAAATCGGTCTATTGCCATCAAACTGGAAGAAAGAGTAAAGTGGAAAATACAAAAATCGGTCTATTGCCATCAAACTGGAATAGGAAAATCTAGGTTCTTCCTTGGCAGGCAAGGGCTTATGCACTTTATGTTGAAGATTTCGCTGGTTTTGTCTCTTGAGTGGCAATCATGTTTTACTCCGTCAGGGATCTTGGAGCGCAAAAGGAAAGGGTTAAGAAGTCCAGGGCTGGGGCCAGGGGAGCTTTCCAGCCCCAGCTGGTTGAGGCTTGTGGAAAAGCCTGAAGGAACTGACCTTTCCCAGATCCCAGGAGTGGTGTCTGAAGGGAGATTTAGCTCTGTATTGTTTTTTGAAACAGATTTTCTTTACAATGCTTTTGTGAAAAGAAATAGTATTTTAAAGAGGCTCTTTGGCTGGAGGTTATCCCAGAGGGAAGAGAAGTACAGGGACGGGCTGTAGCCTCTTGGCCTCAGGTAGCAGAGCAGGGACTGAAAGGAAGGATGGTCTGAGTCGGTGCTGACGCCTGGCACCAAGTGAGCGCTCGAGACCTCAGCCCAGGAGACAAGATACGCTCCCTGACACAAATTTAAATTCCCCATTTACCCTATAAAACTATAGATCCTTAAATTGTAAGAGGAAAGGCTATAACTCAGCAAGACATTTTTCACCTATGAAAATGTTTGTTTAGAAACATAGGCAGCTTTAACAACCTCTCTTATAAATCAGCACACTGATAATAGAGATACATCATACAGCTATAGAGATACCAAGACAGCGTTTATGGATAAATATAGATTTTTGAGCATTGATCCCAAATCAGCCAATTCTCGATATTTCCACCTTTCTTTTAGTCTTTCTGTCTTTCCGGTAATTCAGTCATCCTAGTCAATGCAGTTGCCCTTTCTTCATTTATAGACACTTAACACAATTATTAAATAAATATTAAATTATAATTAAAGTGAGCTATGTAGGGGTGAATGCCTTGGTTATGGAAAAAATTTTGCATAAGTCTTGGCGTTCAGCAAAGGTCACTTTCATTTGCTGTGCAATGTTTTGAGAGAACTGCTGATGAGAACGATATGAGGTTTCCCACAAAATCCACGTCCGCTGTTCCAGAGAACTTCCCTGGTGGTCCCATTCCAGGTGGCTGATCTTTCACTTCTTGTCTCAAGAACTGGACTGGGCTTGACAACCTCCCATTCCCCAGGACCTACAGGAGCTGCAGTTAATTAATCTTTTCTTTTTTCAGAGGTAATTACTCTGATTTGCAATTAAGGATTTTTTATTTATTTTATTTTTTTTTTTTTTTTTTTCCAAAGAGGCACCATTTCACTCTGTTGCGGTGCCACCAGTGGTTTCACATGAGTGCTGGGCAGAGTCCCTGAGCGGTCACGCACCTCTTGGGATGCAGGACAGGAGGTCCCAAGCCCTGGGCACGCTCAGGACCCATCACAGCCATCAGTTACTAAGGAAGTTCTGAGTTCTCTGTTTTATTCTGTCTCGGATACCTCTATCGCTTCCTCCTATGATTGTCTAAAACTGTTGTTTGGTTTCCCTTAAAAAAAGAGAGGAGGAAAAGAGGGTGAGCAGCTCTTGACATGAAGCAGGCAAATACGCCCTGGCAATGCGGGGTAGTATGAGAAGCCTTTTCCATCTGCGCTGAGCAAAAAGTACTCAGCAGAGCTAGGGAGAATATGATACAAGGAGACTACCAGTTATTTCCAGAGTCCTGTTACAAACCACTATGAGTTTAGAGGCAATATTTAGAAATTCAGCAACTTTCTATCGCCCTCCAGGCAGAGCAGATCAGTTGAGTGTGCTTAAGAGGAGCACTCAGAGTAAAATGAGAGCAGAGGCAGTCACGAGAACCAGCCACTTGGAGAAATGCTTCTGAGACAGCTCCCATGAAAAATTATCACTTATCAGCAGCTGCTGAATGACACAGCACTGTTGCCAAAGCACCAGTCTGCAGCACCTGCTCTCTGCATATTGCTTTTTTTGGCAGTGGGTTGGGAAGCATCGCGCCTGTCCCTGCAGCGCTCCAAAGCAGCAGCTCCCTGTGTCGGTTCCTCGGCGCGGGGAGCGGATACTGTGCTCACAGGAGCACCACTTTCTCTTTGATTGCGTTAGCCACAGAATATCATCTGGATCCATTTTTTTGTAATCTGTGAGTTGTCTGTGTGCTGAGTTTTGGCTTTTAACCCAGAAACTTTTCAAAACCATACAGTAAGGTCACTCCTTTGTATTTCAGTGCAGTGTTTACTGCAGTTTATGTTCTAAGAAACAGCATTAACATGCTGTAATACATTTGAATAAAAGTGTTTTATTTCCTACTGGAATTTCATGCTGCTTGTGAATTTATGAATTGGATTTCCAAGGGATAGTGCTAAGCTCAAAGCAATTTTCAAAGGGGCAGGCAGAAAGTCATTAGCAACACTTTGAAAATAAATTCTTCCTGTTCTGCATCAGTGAGATTTGTGATCCCTTTACGTATATTTTATTATGATTATTCATTGGTTATCTTTCTGGCACTATTAAAGTAATCTGGAAAAATATATTGCATATTATGAGCACCACTTTTATTATACCAGCCTCCTAAGTAGGAACACAGGAACACTGAAAAAGAAATAGAAGTGGGAAAAGATCTCCTGGGTTGGCATATCCTGTCTCCCGCTGGCACATCACATCATATAATTCCTTTCATAAATATAAGTAATCTAAAACTCTATGTTCTGTTGAATTTGAAAGGAAAATATTATTCTAGTGTGTCTAAAGATGATTAAAATAAGCCAATAATAAATGTAATTATTGTGAATTATAATAGATAACATGAAGATTTTATCCCTACAGTTGCCTTATTTTGAGGTTTTGGGAAGGAGAGTTGGTTTTGTTCTGTTTAGCTATCATTTGTTTCCCTGAGTGGGCTTTGTTGAAGAAATTGAAATAACTTAGATCATTTTCTCTTCCACAGCCTCACGCAAAAGCAAGGTTGTAACAACAGGGTGTCAGTGTGTATTACAGAGGAGCAGTTAGGTGCTGAGATGCTACTAAAAGTTGTGGCGTACGCATCTCTAACTCTTCTTTGTGGCAGTCAGTTCAAGGCTCCTGCAGGTCCAGGTTGGGGACCCTGAGCTCCTCCCAAACCGGCCCCGCAGCCCCTGCCACCTCGCCCAGACCCATCGCATGAAGAATCAGCTGATTCCCCACCAGTCTCGCCTGGGGAACTTGCAAAGCTATGCAACGTTTTTCTTGCAGGTTTCACAATTATTTTTTTATTATTATTATTTTTTGGTCATATGAAACTATCGCTTTACTTGAAAGTAAAGAAATTCTCAGCAGACCTTTTTCTGCTGCCAGTGCTGCATATCCTCATCACATCTGAACTGAATCATTTCCCGTGTTGATATTCTGCCCCTCCTAACCGAAACAATCGCATCTGCATTAGCCGTTTTGTTCAGCCCAGGCAGGAGTGCCCTTTTGAAACGCACCTCCTGGGTGGCTCCCCTTGCTGCACTTTGGTTGTCATCTCAAAGTACCCACACTGGGTCTCTTCTGGAAGACGTGCTCCAGGAATGGGCCTACGTGGTCCAGCCACGGGGAAGGTGGAGCCTTCGGTGCGTGGCCATGAAATGTGTGTAGTGGGATCAGCAGGGCTTCAGGACCAGTTTGCCCCAGGATCCCCTCTTCCTGAGCCGTGCTTGCCAGCACGGACACTAACTAGTGTGTCGCTAAGAAGACACCCTTGCTCCAATAGCATCACCTTCAGTTCTCATCTCACCATACAAGTGGAATCCCATTTTCTCATGGTGCCTGAGAAACAGACTTCTCACTACCACGCAGAGTAAATAAGATTTGCTGTTATATATCTCAAGTATGAGATTTATTTTAGGCTACAACAAGGATTTCATCTAAAAATATTTTCCAAAAAGGAGAGAGACGCAGCTGAAAAAAACCCAAGTTAATTCCTCAGCGCCTCGCCTGCAGCGTTCTCTTTCTTCCAGCAGAACCCAGTGGAATTTACCAGCACAGTGGCTGAAGAGCTCTTTCAAATTACGGAGAGAGCAAAATAGCTCCTGTAGTGTTTTTTCCTAGCTTGTTTTAGCTGTTTCTCTCTTTCCGGTTGAAACTGCCTGAAGTGAGACTAATCAGCTATTCCTCCAGAGAAAAAAAACCAGGCTGTGGGAAATAAAAATAATAAATCATGGCATTTTACTATAAAGAAACAATATACATCGAGGGAGTAACTTTTACATCGTTATATTGCTATCTTCAACAATAGCAAGCTAATAGAATGAGAAGTTAATTCAAGTAGGTTGTTTCTAGCAAATTATCACACAAATACTGCCATGTCTACTTCACATTATCTACTTCAAATCGAAGTTAGAAGGTAGATTTTGAGCAATGGGTTTTTTCTTTACTATTTCTTTCCTGTTTTCTGAACCTTCCTTAAGGGAGATTATTTTTCTTGTATAGAAGCACACTACCAGTGACGCAGTTTATTAATGAATGAGCATTTATTGCTAAGGCACATTAGAGATACTGGTTACATTAATTATAATTTTATTTTGGTGTGCACTAAAGCCTGGTTTTCCTTCAAGGACATGATTTTTTTTTCACTTTCTAAACACAACTCGGGTGATTGGATACACAACTATTGGAAGAATTTTGCTCTGCTTTTTGTTCAGCTACATATGTTTTAGAGAAATGGTTTTCATATGATTTACTCCTGTGACCTAAATGAGAAGCCCACTGTCTCAAACACCATTGGGTTTTTGGTCACCTGGCTAGAGGTCCTTTCAATTCCTACATGTTTGTGGATTTTTGAATCACAGTAGAACTCAGCATCTGGGTGTCATAGCATTGTTTAAGAGCAACACAGAGGTAACTAAAGGTGTAAGAAGTTTGCAGTGTTGTACGGTGATGTTTGATACACAGCATCCAATCATAAAACTGAAAGATTGCTATAGTGCACAAGTTGGAAAGGTAACACAAAGGCTAAATTCATTGTACCATCATACAGTGTACAACACCATCTTTTAGCTTCTCACAAACCAGATAAATCCTTCACACTGTCCCAAAATAGAAACAGCAATAGAATTCAGTTAAGTTGTCAGCAAGATTTCTTGAATGAATTTCAACACATTTCTCCTGCAGGAAAATGTTTCCATAGCAAATGTTTCTACAGCAAATTTTGACTTTCCACTGCCTATTAAAATTAACTTGCAAAATATATATATATAAATTTACATATAATTGTAGAAGGATCCACATTTTTTAGCAGGTTTCCCCAGAATAGCTTACACTTAAAGAAGCCATGTCTGGATGATTCAAATGCAACTGCAGAAATTCAGAAGGTTAAAAGTTACTGAAAATGTGAATTAGATAAAAATTTTTCATGTAACATTAACTCCAGCTGTTGGTTAGCTTTTCAGAAGTAAGTTTCTAAACAGTAAAATGCTCAAACACACATATAAGAACATGAATAGTTTTGATAGTTTCAATAAGGAAACTAAGGATGCCCAAATCCAAAATTTTACCAGGATGAAGCAGTAGTGATTGTTACTGCATTAGCATTACTTGACTGAGTTACAAATATCTAACTGGTCACTCTCCACAAAACATGAAGGGAGAGAGAAGATGCCAGGTGGAGATCAGCCCAAAATGAGGGATCCTTTTCTAGACTGCTCCCAGAAAGCAGGTTTGGTAAGTCATAGCTCTCAGGTGTACTTGAGGCCATGAGTGTCTGAACAGAACCCCAAACCCTGAAGCTGCAGCTCCACAGAAGGCAGAGAGAAACCCGATTTCTCTCTTCTCACCTTCCCATGACGTTGGGGCACTCCATCCTGGAAGCTTCTTCCCTGGCACGTGAAATGGCCCACCACACCGAGGATTTCACAGCAGGTTGGATCCCGCGCAGGAGTTAACATCGCCTCCAGGCATGGTCCTTTACAGGGATTATTCTGCTACCACTCTCCCTTCGTGCTGGCAAGCCTGTAAGTCAAAATGTAATCGTGTGTACGGTGTGTTTCGCTGAGAGACTTTGTACTGCCTGGCTTCAGAGTTTGTCAGGACCAAAGCAGCTGTTAATCGTACGGTGCAAATGCATCATTATTCTTGATGAGGCACTTCGGATGTTGGAAGCACATTCAGACTCCTAATCTAAAGAAACTCGGGTAAGTTAAAGTGATGGAGGATTGTTAATATATTTAAATGAAATGCAAGATAAATTTCCTTACTGGAAAGAACAATCAAACAACTTCCTCTTGATAGCATTATTACCAGTGTTTGAAGTTCCTTTTCCAGCAGCTACATTTTAACTGCAAACAGTTCAACACAGTTTTCACATCAAAAACCATCTAGGATTGTTCTTGAATCTCATGAAATGGGTGACAATGTTGCACTTTTACTGCTGCAGTTCTAACTTTAACTGTTTTAATAATTTGATTATTAACCTTGATATGAAAAGTGACAGAGGCCTTTAATGGTTTAATAACTCAGAGGAGTCCTGGCTCTTGAATGAAGTTCATAAACATGGCTTAGAATTGATATATGTTATCTTCAGATGAATACACACCATATCCTTGAAGGATAAGGAAAAGCAGCTTAAACAGATTCTTTGTAGAAATAAAATTTTGCTTAGGATTGTTTACGTTCTCACATCCCCAGATGCATTGCTTTTTACAGCTGATATATTCTGACATGATACTGAATTATTTTGGCATCCCACGCTATCAGAGGACACAGGCAAACTTCTGCCATTAGAAAAAATGCATATATATGCCTACGTGCGTGTGTGTGTGTGTGTGTACATATGTGCATACACTCAAAACTCAAAGTGAGGATGAAAGGACGTTTTTCTGAGTATGCATTTATATGCAGCTGAATTAGGCAGCTTCTTTATTTCTTTGTTGAGGATGTTACTGCTGTTGGTCCCACAGCGCAGGCAGCATGTTCATTGTAGAGGCACTTCATTTTATGTGTCTCTCTCTTTGCTTTGTGACACAAGTGATTTTGTGCTGCTGACAAAATGCGCATACTCCTTGCAGCTTCTTCCCTTTGGCATTTTCTATCAGTAAAATGCTTCTGTTGCGTGCCTTGCAGTCCAGCCGCTGCTTACACTGAAGTCACAACATTCAGCCCAGTTTGTGTCCTCTCTATAGGCCACAGAAGTTTTTTTCAGAATACAACTTTCTGGGCTGTTTTTTGTTGCCCTTATGCTGATCATATTGTTCACTCCTGCCTTGTGTTTAAGTTCTTTTTACATCTCATCTTTTAAGGCTCCTTCTGGTGTTAAGCCAGTTGATGGTTACAGTGTTTGAATAATAAATGTAATTTGTCAGTTCAAATAAAAAGCTCCATCTCTATTTTTTCATATTACTGTTCCTTTTCTTGTAAATCTTGATTCCTTACTCAGTCTAATGATCTTGATCTTTATAACTCTCTCAACAAATAGAATGGTCAAACAGCCTCTCACCATAATGCGTTTCTGCTCCAGAGAGCTGTGCTTTCTGCGTTATTTGCTTCCCACTTGGTTCCGTTTGTTGCAGTGCACTCTCGGTCTTTTAAAGTTTCAGTGTCATCTCCAGCACTACAAGTTGTTCCGCTTCCTCCCTCTTTTTTAATACATGATGTATCAGAAAACAGATCATAATGGTAATGTACATACTGATGTTTTATTTGCTTTTTAACATCCCGGTAGGGGCCTATTTTCTTTTTCACTGACAACCTAATGTCTTTAACCTTCATTTGCTAAAAGCTTCTGTTCTCTTTTAAAAGGTACTGGGTTTGATCCAAGCTGTATTTTCAGTCTCAGCCTATATATATATACACACACACTTACGTATACATAAGTTCATACACTTACATATACATAAGTTCATAAGTAAATGTGTGTATATACACAGGGAATTTCAGAGCATTATGTTGGGAAAGTCCAAGAACAGACCAGCAAAGCTGAATAAGGTCAGAGAATTGAACACTTCGAGGCAAGTCTGCAAAAATACAGATGAAATTGGACTGATGAACGAGGCGGTTGGCTTGCAGGCTGTCTTTCTGGAAGACCCAGGAAGAGGTAAGCTGCTACAGTGGTGTCTAGCTGGGGCTCACCCTCTAACTTCACGGCTTTCTCTCCCAGCTGAAGCTGGGTTCCTCCCCAAATCCCCAAGTGTTCTGTTTTCAGCTCTTTCTAGGTCTTATACATATCCTCTCTTACATTATACACGTTCTCTCCTCTTAGGGGGTTCACTGCCATGGTCAGCAATCAGCAGTCTGCACACAGAGGACGATTTTCTGTCCCTTCAAGCAGGATCGTGCAATGCTTTGCAGCGTGACACGTACACGGGCAGGGACACTGTAATGTCTCGCTCCATCACTGGCCATATCGCTTCGGTTATATATTTGCATCGGACTAGTAAAAAAAATAAGTTGGTAGAGAAATTATTCTCTTCTGCTGTCATTTCACTCTGGTTTATCCCAGCTAAGGGAGCAAAATTGTCAGCTTAGTGCTTGCAAGTGGCCACGTAAGGCTGTGATGCTGCCTAATGGAGTGCCAGTAGAAAAAGCTGAGGTAGCCAATGGAGATTTTAGAGAAACGGGAGCCTGAGGACAGTAGTGTTTATTTTCTAGCCCTAAGAAAACACAAATATATTATTGTATGGGTTGTAAAGGTTGATTAATGCCAGTATTCCACTTCCTCTCTCTGAAGTGTGTAGGAAAAGAGCCTGTGGAAGGCAATGGATGTTTTGCCACTGCTTTCCATGATTGGGCTCCAGATAAATGGTGATTCATGGAGCCACTTACATGGTAAACGTGAAAAATGAAAATGACCTATCCATTAACTTAATCATCATTCCATCCCTTCTCTAAGGCAAATAAAGTGCTAGATGGAGGCAGATGTTGTTGTAATAGAGGTCTTTTCTATTATTTGAAGGGACCAATTTCTAAAGGTCATTGATGGAACTTGATGGAAATAAGCCTTTAAAGTGTGAATATTGATGGCTGAGTAAAGTGAGCCTTCAGAAGGAAGACTGTGCAAAAACCTGTAACTATTCTTTAAAAAATGACGGGTCAAATTCTTCTTTCACTCAGGGCACTATAAATCTGAAGTCATCTGAAGAAATCATTGACATCAGTGTAAATGAGGGCACAGCCTTCCTCACTGGAATGAGCTTAAGATTTTTATCCTCACAGAGGAGAACAGAACAAAACAAACCAAAATTTACTATGGTTTTGCCGCAGCCCTGATAGAAGCAGAGAGAAAAGGTTATGACTGTCAGACATCCATAAGAAAGTTCCTTTTTTCTTTCCTTCTTGGATCTGCCTTGCTCTCGCAACCCACCTGCGCCGCACCCGGCAGGGACTTGCCCCGGTGTGCCGGCGTGGCAGAGCCACCTCCGAGTCCCAGCAATTCTCCCCGCGCTCAGGTGTGCAGAGGCTGCTCTCCTGCTGTGCACCCTACGAACAGCCCGCATGGGGAGAAAAGGGAGCTCTACAACTCTTAATTCCCTTCTATATTAGAAACGTCAATATTTAGTCATTATAGTCCTAGAAAACAAGCTAAACAAATGGTTGAAGCATTGATATCCTCACAAAATGTACTGACTGGAAGGAAGAAAGAGGATCTATCACTTTGTTTCAATTACTTTTTAATTACTGTATTGTCCTCTCTCTCAGTTTGCTTTAATGCTTTTCTTTAATTCTCAGTCTTATGATGTGGCATCGGTAATCTTCTATTTGTCTTGAGGAACGCCTCTACCTTCTCTGTGCTTCACTCACAAAGCAGGCATTGCTATGTGGATTCGTTTTAAGGTATTTTTGGAAGTTCAGAAACATATATAGACATTAGGCAGAGGTGAGCTTTTGTTTTAATTCTGAGGAAAAATTATATCTAAATATATTTTTTATGCTTTAAATTTATTGAAAAATACATATCCCAAAATAGTTATGCTGTTTGTTATTGGAATAACACTTTTATGTAAGAGTAATTCCTCCACTGAAATAATAGTAATCTACAGTTATGTACATATTTATTACAGGCTTCTATTGTTTCTATTAGGCATTTAGAATATATCCATAAGTTTTATTTGCACATTATTTTTAATTATTTCTATAAATCACGTCTAGATTTATAAACATAAAAATAATATCCTTAGCAAAAACCTACATGGATTTTTACAGCAAATGTTTATGGCTACTAGAAACTTTTGAAGGATGTCATTTGTAATACTTTTCTGACACAACCTTAGCTGTCATAGTACAAACAGCCCTACTAAAATTCATCTCCTTTGGACAGCTGGTGTGGTGTGATACCTAGCAGATAAAAGAAATCAAGAAGAACCAGGATAGCCTAGAATACAGGAGTGAGATAAAAAAAAATCACAAGTAACAGTCTCTCTCTTAGCCAAAAAAAAAAAAGAGGAGGTCAAATAAGTTCATCTTTCTGAGAATAACATATAGCTCAAATACGCAGCTCCTCTCCAGGCAAAAAGAAGATAAATTTATCAACATCCTAGGAAAAAAGTATGGATCGATGATGAGAATTATGCTGCATGATAGCAAATTGTAGTACCATAGGAATGGAGAGCAGAGCAATAGAGATGTTTTGAGTAGGAAAATCAGGGAGAAGCTGGCAGGAGAAGGGATTGTCACCGAAAGGAGAAGTGACAGCTGGGAGGATGCTAGCTACTGTTTGGCATGCCTGAGAAATGCAGAGACAAAATTAACTAGGCAGAGAGACATATACAAAAGAACAAGGTTGCTGAGGGAAAGAAGTTTGTCAGGGATTAAAGAGATTATCTAGCAAGCAAAATAAATGCAGATGAAGTTCAAAAAAATAGATAAAATCTAAAAGGTACACGTACTTCGCAAAGCAGATTGCTCCACAGGACAGACTTGGACTGATTCCTGGGGCTTTGTAAGGCAGAAAAACTAGAATTAGCTTCAACCAGTTTATGGGAACTCTTCAAAGACAAGCATAGGTAGTTGTTGTTTTCAGCAATATTTACTACAGGACGCTGTAGTAAGACTCTGGTTTGATTCTTGGAGGAACCGTATTCTGCTAGTCTTTCAAACAGTTGTAATAAACAATGCCAAGCCTTTATATAATGCAGCTGTAGCTAGCAAAGACCAGTTTTTTATTAGTACTCCAGTGTTCCCCCTGCTACCATAGTATCTACCCTGCACACAGCTACTAATTCCATTTGTATTACTATTACACAAGAAACTACGCAATGCCAAAGTAATGATTGTGTTGGTTTTTTTGCAAGTTAAAAAATTGCAAGGTAAACTTAGGTAAACCTATAAAAGGGTTTCCATGTAACAATTGCTTTGCAGGAATTCACTTTTCATAAACATAAGTACTGTTTCAAATGTAAATAGCCTTTTGTAGTATGAGAAAAGAATAAATATTGATTACATAATTTACAAAAGTAAGCTATTTTGGAAGACATTTAGGGCTCTGTAACTACCTGCAGAAGTGTAGTGGCCTCTTAGTAGTCTGTACTGGATAGACTTAAATTTTTTTTCCTCTCAGCCCTATAAAAGCTAGATTTTTTTAAATACATAGAGTGCCTTACAGTAGCTTTAATCACTTCTGAATACTTGGCCATCAGTAAATATTAAGGCACATTAATACAATCTGCTAGGCTGACTTGCTGTGGTGAGATTTTCAGTCTGGGCAAGATGGGCAGTACACAATTTCCACAAGGATTTGAGGTCTCTGTCTTGCTGTTATTTTTTTTCCTCTGGAGGAATCCCTGAAATCTTTCTCCATAACTTTGAAAAATCTGTTCAGTCAAGTTTTCCCAAAGCTACATGGAGGATCATTTGGTGATGCTTACAAGTTTCTATTTTCTCAGTTGGGTACTAGCCATTGCTATAAAATGAGGACATTTATTTGGTTATGCCTACGGTTTTCCTGGTTTCAGTTACCATTTTCAGAATGAATATTTGCTGACAAAACTAACTGACTTCTGCAAAAGGGTTCATTAATATCCCCCCTTTACTACATTGATCAAGTTTTCACACAGAATCTCATCAAAGAGCACTCTCAAAGTCCCTGCACTTTCACAGATCTTAGGAAATTTGATTTTGATTACTAAAAGTGATCTTTGGCCCACTTGTGTGCAAATATTTTTCTACTTTGTAGCTGGTGATGTATTTTTCAAGCTTCCCTGGCAAATATGACAGAGTCAAAACATAACAGAAATTTCGGCTGAAGTAGTGCCATAATTCGACATTTAGCAGTGTCATAATATTAATCTGGTCATGACATAAGACTTGCCATTGCTTTAAAAAAAAAAAAAAAAAAAAAAAAAAAGCAATATTTCATCTGATCTTTCTGCCCAAATGAGATTCCTTTTTGGTCATGATTTTGGTGTATAATCACTTAAATTTGAACTGAATTAATTCGGCATACTGCTAACCCAGCAGTTAGTAGACAAGCACGGAGCAGCAAGGAGCAGCAGCTGGCAAACGTTAGTTCATTTAGTACCTTACTAAAACTATTTTTCAGGCACCTGTAAATATTGGCAATATGGTTTTGCTACAACTCTGGATATTTCTGTTTGAATTAAGACAACTCAGCCCACACATACAACTTGGGGTAAAAGAGTCTGTGTTATCACTCAAGTGGTATCTGCAGTTTGAACAGACTTTGTGTCCCTAAAGCCTACGAAGCATGACTTGTCTTCATTGTTATTATCAGGCTTTATTGCTGGACATTTTCCACGGACACATTTATATAAATGCAAATAGAAAAATGTAAAATGTTTAACCTTCGATTCAAGCCTCATGATTCACTTAGTGTGTGCAAAAATCCAGAGAGTTGTCCATTACATCCTCAACTCTTCCAAATTTCCCTGCCTGTCCTTCACACCTAAGCCATCTGTTTGTCATTTCTTGGCGCTCCCCATACCTCTTTCACAAACGAACCATCTGCTCAGAGCCTTTAAACTTCTATTTACAATACATACTCTTTTATCTATTTTACAACTCTTTGCATATGTCAAAATTTTAATTACATAGTCACATATTAGGATGTCATCGGCTCAGGGGTCTTTTTCTAACAACAGTGTCTGTGATGGGCTAGAAGGCATTTAAAATGTGTTTTATGGCTCGCTGATATGTGGTATTTATGAAGAATGCAACAAATTTTGAAGCGAAGAAGCAGACGATGCATGAAGTCAATAATTGTTCCAAGACACCTCCAAGTAATTGATGTCTAAATAATTCCATAAATGCTATTGCTTTGTTAAAATACAATAACAATATTAATTTATATGAAAATTCACTTTGGCTAACAGCTAATGCATTTAAATTTCATATAATCTAATGCAGTCCTATCTCCTGTTATATTGGGGGAAAAAAGAGGTTTCTTTCTAGAAATTTACTAGATACCGCAGATCTCATAAAATATAAGAAGGTATGAGTGATTTTTATAAATGCTATAAAAATGATTAAGATATCCACCTCAGAAAGAAGGAGGGCAAAACAGACCTTGCTGAACAAAAAACAGCTAAGAAAATTAAAAAGTACCAGTTATAGTACAAGGACTGTACATACATACACAATGCACACATACAAAAAAAGCTTTTTCCTGCTCTATTCAGATGGAGTTCCATCCACACAGATGAGACACTTCTCATACAAATTGCTGAGGAATGTTCCCTGTTCTTCCAGGATGAGTTTACTTAGTTGACACCATTTTAGGATGCTACATTTTTTGCATGGTCATCAAGAGTGGAGGGAGTTTTAATAAGACAAGGTGTTAGAGGAGAAGGAAGCAGCAGGTCTCTTGCCACATGGTCTACAAAACAAAAGAAAAAGGAATTATTGAGCATTAGCAAAAGGAGATTCCCTTTTGGTGGGTGTCAAGGGCTTTGCCTGCATCTATCTTTTCTGCCCCTTAAGGCGTGAGGGTTGGTCAACTTGTCTGTAAAAAGGAAGGATATACCAGCAATGAAATCTAATAATACATGGAAAGCACATCAGTAGGGAAGTGTTATCTTTGGCTTTGAAAAAAACCCCAATCTTGAGAGAGATACAAACAGATTCAGTGCTATCAGAGGAAGGGCTCCCACTGAAGCACAGGTGAGATGAGTCTGGCTGCCTGAGAGCTGATCCTGAATTCAAGGGGTGACTTGGAAATCACCCTGGCTCAGTTGCAATGTCTGCAATTAGCCTTTTACAGCACGAGGATATGCCATGGAAACCTCTGCTTCCCCCTCTGCTAGCAGAGAGGACTAAGAGCTACACAGAAGTCCTATACAGTAGATCCCAATCAAAACAACTTTAAGTACAGAAACACTTGCCAGTGTCTAAATGAAAAACCTTTGAAATGGCTTAATTTACTGTAAGTACAATTCTAGGAAACAGTCGTTGAAATTCAGCTGCTTAGGGCAACTCCATCTCAAACTGAGCACAGAATCACTCCAAACCGCTTGACAGTAAATTGATCTGTGAATGTATTGCAGGTGGCTGCTCCATGGCAGACGTACATACACACATGTCTGAAGACCGTCAGAAGACCAGCTGGTGGGAGACAGGATCGTAAAGACGACTTTTCCACAACTGCCACAAGCACAATACTAGAAGTAAGTAAGCCATTTCCCAGATAAACCTGATTCAGAGCTTAAATAACCCCATCATTAGGACTCCACGGCTGATTGCTAGACTAACACGTACAGCTGTAGTGTAGCACCACAGACCCTTTTGTATGTCATTTGCTTCAGGACGGCTGGGAGAAGGGATCCTGTAGAGAGCAAGTCAACAGCACAATTAAGTCCCATCAGGAAAAGAGCATCTCTTTCCTTTCCTTTCCATTTTTTCCCTTGGCACTTTGTTACACTCAAAGACTTTCCATGGTACCATACACCCTAGTATTTCTAGCTTTGCTGCAAGGTAGTGAGATAAATGAAGCATTTTGATACTTCTTTGTTTCCGACTAGTTCTGCACACAGAGTGGTGTAATTTTTGGGAAATTTTATTAGCTTGACTAGAGTGAGCAGCTGTCCTAAGTCTGAAATGACACAGAGTATTGGAGCAATTCCAAAAGAGCTATTTTAGGCATGCAAATTGAGGAGACAATCCCACCTCTTTTTGTAATTGATTAAGGTAAATAACTAAAGCCTGGAACAACTTGAAAGGAGCCCCTTCCCTTTTAATTATGCTTCTTTTTTAATAATGTAGCGTTTGAAATCACCGTCATAACACTGATAGAAATTTTAATATCTCCACCTAATGCTATTGTGTACATACCTGCAATGATGGCTTCTTTACAGGAATTAAGGAATCCAGGTTCCTCATAATATTCAAAAAAATTCTTTAAAAGACTGGCTATCACAATCTCTTAATTTACCAACTGATTTTCTGTTACCTAACTAGGGCTGCACAAATTAATAACAGATTTAAGTCATCTTCAGGCATCGTGATTCCTCTTCTCCACCTATTCAAACAGTGGGGATTATACTCATAATGCAGATCAATACTACCTGATTTAATACCCTATTTTCAGTTGCTTTCAAATCCTCAAATTTAATCATGAAGCCTGAATTATCAGCTACATTCTTTTGGAGAAATTTCATTTTTTTAAAAAATGCATTCATTTTGGAAACAGGTTTAAGGAACAAGACATCATATTTTTACATAAAAGTTCTTATAAATTTTCAGCTGAAATGCTTTAATGTTTCTATGGTCTAAATGAGTGACTGGGAATGCCTTTTCTGTTCTTCATAAGTTGATAAAGAATAGTAGGCAACAAAATGAATTTCTTTCAGTATGGAATTGTCTAAGTTACAGATCCAAGCAGAGAAAACTCATTAGGTAATAAGTCTTCCTGTGGTGTCAACATCAGTTACCTCAGTGCTTTTTGTACTGTTTCTGTACTGGCAAAACAAGAGTTTAGAAACGATTGATCTGTATTTTCTTGCCAAAGATGACACAAAAATATGATCTTCTGTGATATATCTGTTCTTTTTTTACTGCATATATACAATGAATTCATACATATTTTATGAAAACCTTTCACCAAAAGCTCTTGCATTCCTATAAAAATGCCTGTTTGTTGTTTTTTTTGACATGCAGGAAGATTGATATTTGGAAAAATGATGGACTTCAAAAATAACTTTGGATTCTCTGACCTGTTTCACTAATGCATGCTGCCGTAAAACCAGGAGGGATGGAAAGTGCAATTCACAGAGAAGAGAAGGTGGAGGCATGCCCTGAAGCTTCATGGCACCGCTCATGACCTCTCAGCCAGGCACTCCTGTTGCTGGAGCTGTCTCCTCCTCAACCAACCTGCTAAGCCTGGTGAGAGAATGCATCAGCTCCATCTGTCTAAGAACAAAGAATAAATTTGTGCTTTAAAAGGGTCTATCTCTTGATCTCTGACTATTCCTATCGTAATTTAATCATTTTCCTGCTTTCCAGCACTCTGTGATCAGAGGGAGGCGCTTGCACCATTTGTTATTAATGTTTTTCACATCCATTCTAGTTGCCACAATAGCTCCATCATCAACAGGCTTGAAGTATGAACAATTAGATCATGATTTTCTTTAAGCATGTACCAGACATCACAAAAATCCAGCTGTGTGAACAAAGTAAAGAATCATCTTTGACAGCAAATGCTGTTTGCAATCTTACAATTTGCAGACTAAAAATTAAATGACTATTTTTATCCTCTCTTTTCTGCCAGACACTAACTAAATTTGTCAAAGTAAGCATGCTTAGGATTAAAGTTTTATTGATTTTGGGTTTGGGTTTTTTTTTTTGAGGCAAACTTAAAATATGACACATAAAGTTTTCATAGCTGCACTAGACTGCAGAAGACTTTCTGGCCCAGATTCCAGCTCCTGCTGCCTCCAGTTCACCTGCCGAGAGCTCCTGATCCCAATCTCAGTGATGGTCTTCAGTGCACTGCGGCTACCTGGCTCACAGCTTGGTTGGGGCCACCGAACTCTAGTGCGGAGGAGTTTGTAAAGAAAGGAAAAGGGCGAGAGATGGAGACTGAGAGAAACACCTACGGGAAAGAAGAATATTACCCAGTAGTGGGCATCACCCGCAGGTTAAGGGGAATGGTCATCAGCCTGGGAGCAGGTCGATGTTGTGAAGGAAAGTTGGTTTATTCAGCATTCTCTCTGAAAGGCTTATGTCGGGTTATTTTATGCTGTGGCATTGTATTATTCCTAGGTTTGAGACATGACTTAAGGCCTTTTTTTGTGTTGAATTTCCATTAGCTTTGTCTTTCATTTCTGTGAGTTGTCTTCTATTCCCTTCTTAGCATTTACCAATTGTAAATCCATGGTTTTGAGATGAGAGGAAAAGCAGAAATGTTTTAGGAACTACTGTTTTCACAAGTTCCCTTCATAAACCGCTTTCTGAGGTGGTTACCCACCAGCTTTCCATGAGCTTCTAATCCCATTCTCTTGAATTTGAGAGAGTCCCACAGTCTTCAGTTAACTAGACTGTATCGGGCACAAATTTTTAACTGGTTTTCCAAATAGCTTATGCTGGTGTTCATTACCTGACCTGTTCCTTGGGTTATGAGTAGAGGCTTCGATAACTAGTTTGTAATGTAAAATCCAATAGCTTTTGTAATATTTTCATTTACTTGAAATTACATAGTGAAGGGGTAGAATTTAAATGGTAACTTTTTACTTGTGTTACAGGAGATGAAGGAGGACGTCCAGGAGTTTTGTATTATCACTGAGTACAGCTGAATTCCTGAAAACTTCTATAAGGTCAGTGAAATTAATTGTGTAGGCTCTCTAGCCATAACTGCTAGAGGAGCAAGAGCAGCTATAGTGAAGGGGAAAATAGTTTATGATGTTATTTGATAAAGATAGGTGTGAGTAATTTTAATGAAGTCCAGAGAGATACACCAATGTGCAGCAACTGCTGAGACATCAGCTCCACCTACAGAAAAGGCTGTTGTATAGCTCTTACATAAACGTATTGAGCAGACACCCAAAACATCAGCGCTTGCCGTAGTTGCTCTAGTTCAGAAAGATTACATACCTATAAAGAGGTACAAACAAGGAGCAGATTAAAGAGGACTGCAGGGGATTACTGAGTCCTATACAACTTCATATGGATGAATTTTTAACATCGGGAGCAAATAACTACTAGAAGGTACATTATTATGTAAAGTATGAAAACAGAATTTACATGTCTTCTTCCTGAAGCAATCAGGATTTTTCATATTTCTATTGCTAATTGAAAATAAGATAAAATAAAACACATAGTCTGCCCCGCAGCATCCCAAGCCTCAAACAACTTAGTCTCACAAGTGCTGAGTATAATCCATGGTGCCAGCTATGCTGGGCAGGGTAAGGAGTTTCTCATAAAATTATTCTCAATCTCAATTAAAAATTCCGCATTTACCTCTTAGTTTATCTGCAACTGAAGAAGGCTGCTCTCTCTTGCAGTCAAAACATGTCATATGCATATTCTCACACAGAAAGCAGTAGAGGCTCTAAAGCCTATCTTAGAGCCTGTTTGATTTCCTGGCTGCCTTATTTGTTTACAACAATGCTCTTAAAATTGTCTCTACCATCTGTGTGGTTTCTAGTTGTTCGAATGAGAATGAGATATTAAAATGCCATCCAGATGTCTAGATGCATATCAGTATTAACATATTATGCAAATTGTCACAAGGATAGATTTTTTTTCTTCTTAAACAAAACAATATTTTTAGATGGAATGGAAAGAAGTAAATCTGTGAAGGATGACAAGCGAAAAAAAAAATGCACTGAGCATATTCAGCTGAACTTTCAATCACTTTTTATGAAAGGGTTAGGTACAAAGTGTCCTTAGTTGTTTTTACTGTAAATCTACGGAAGGACTATTGAATGAAAACATAATCTTAAAAAAAAAATCCACAAAAAGCAACAGAGCACCACTAAGCCTGAATATCTCATAAAATGAATTCAACAAAGTGAAATATAAAAGTTGCCTCTGTGTATTTATCTCATGAGAATGGGTCTTCATGAACAATAATAACAAATAACTATTGGCTACTGAGCATCTAATTTAAAGAAACCTTTGGCTCTGACTCTACGGATGTTTACACTGTGAGATAAGTACACAGATTCAACAGTGCAAGATCATACCCAAGCTTTCATTGCTCTCAAAAAATAAGAACTGAGATCAGAAAATTAAGATAAATGTCTTTAACTGAGGTTGATATTTTCTGGGACCTTGATTCTTACAACTAAAAATCAACATGATGTCTCTTGAATTTCTCCCTAAAGTTTGGTGTATTTAAAAATATATAATAATAATGGAACATTGCAAAAAAAACCCTGAAAATTCTTTTTGGATCACTCTTGGTATCAAGAGCTAAGGGTGGAAGATGGCCCCAGCTTGTAGGTTCTGCAGGGAAGCTGGGTACTGATGCAGGGAACAAGCTGCAAATAGGAGGAAGAAGAGATTTTATCACTCCACAAGCAAATTTTCATGGCTTTTAAAATTGGAAAGGAAATTGGAATTGGAACAACTGGAAAATTGTTTGATCTCCTCTATCTCATGGAATTTCACTCAGCTCCCATGCATCAAGGCCTACCAGCATATTTCCAATGGTCATCATTTTTAGTATATGTTTTGTAAGCAGTATGTTGGCAAACTGTGCAGAATTTCAAAAGAACTCAATGCAAACCTGGGAAAAATTTAGTGGTTTATGTATTTTGACTTAATTTAACTCATGGGCATACGGTACATGAGCTAGAACAGGTCCTGAGTGCAGAAAGACATTTGAAAAACAGTAGTAGTTCCACACAATCACCATAAAAAGAGTGTTTGAAAAAGATACAGTATTTGGAACAAAGAAAATGAGGAAATACATTTTACAAGAGGATTCCTGAAGAGGCTGTAGCCATCATGGAGGAATTGTTGCAAATGCTAGGAAACTGAAGTATGATTGCAAAGACATCAGTGGTGGTTTCATGCTGGGGGTGATCAGATGAAGGAGTAAAAGAAAAGCCAGGGAGGCTCTTCCCCAATGTGTTTGAAACCTGTTGCTGTACTGTGGTCTACTCAAAAGCCATCAATTTTGCCAATTGAAATGGTTTGTAGTGAAACACAACAATCACAGATATATTATTTGTCTTCAAATATTTTAATTAAGTCTAACCTTAAGCTGGATTTCAGGACAAAAATAAAAATTGAGTCATATAAAGCAGGGATAAGTGAAGAAGGGTTTTTACAAAGTCACCCACTCCGTCATTTTTATCTCAAGATAGCATAAACCAGACTTAAATTGTGTCTGACAGGTGTCTGCTTAACCTGTCCTTCCACTGATGGAAATTCCACAGACATCTACATTATTTATTCCACTACCTATCTAGACTTTAGGCTGGACTTTTTTTTTTTTCCTAGTGTTTAACCTAAATTTCCCTTGCAATTTCATCATGGAAAAGATCCTATTCCCTCCCTGATGGTAAGGAGTACACTTTACAGCGTTCCTCCTCACAGAGGACAGAGCTAGAGCTAATACCATGTAAGTTAGAACAATCTTTCACTTGTGTAAAGGCATTTCACCTCCCTTATCATCCTTCTCCAGACTAACCAAGCTCAGTCATTTCAGGCTTTCCTCATGCTCCATGTTTTCTGCAGTTCTGACTGCAGCGTGTTCTCTGCAGAATTCCCTTTAGTCAATCCATATCTTTTTAGAAATATTGGGTCCAAGACAGGCCAGAGTTCTCCAGCTGTAGTCTTGCTGATCCATAGCCTTGAAGAATTACTTCACATTTAAATTGTGCTATTCCTGTTTACTTATCCTGATTTGCTGTCTGCTTTTCTTTGTTAATGACACTCCTACTGTCTCCCACCACAGCTCCTCTCCTGCAGACATCTTCCCTACCCTTCTTCCCTATGCACCTTATCACCAAAAGGCATTAGGTGAGTTGATACGATTTGTTCTCAAAACTTCCATGCTGGTTCTTTTCTTATAACCTTTTATCTTCTGAGTGCTTAAATAGATTGTCTGACTATTTATTCTGGTATCTTTCTTGCCACAGATCAGAGAATGATTGGTGTGTAATTCTTCAACGTTTTTTAAACATATTACCTTATTATTGTTCTTTTTTTTTTTTTTTGTCTGATACCAGTGGCATATAATCTGGACAAGGAGAGTGTCTATTATGTGTATACCGAGGGCTTAATCCACAGAGAAATGTAGAAGAAAGGATTGTATTTCAGCTGCTACTGCAGCTACTCCTGGGCAAGGATGACAGTTCCAGTGTTCAGTGGATCAATGATATCACAAAAATTGATCTTTAATAAATAGGCCCAGAGTTTGAGCATCCTGTAGCAGACAGTAAAAACATTTGCACTATGTTATATACGTTATATACATTATAGCAGAATATATGCACGATCCCACCCTGAGAGGGGCAAAGATATATTTTATATCTTTCAGTTTGTTGCATGTTCTGGGTTTTGCTCTAAACCCACCAGACACTTCTAATGATAATTCTCAAATGCCAGTCTAATGTCATGAGAGGGTAAAAAGAAGGAAACTTAATCGTGTAGTTTAGCTCCTTCAGTCATTAAAACAGGAATCCTAGCCTGGTTGAAAAAATATTGCTGTTTTGAGGATTGATAACTGTTCAGAGAATAAATCTGTTTGTGGATTATTAACTGCAAAGTAAAAGCCTATTTGCAATGAATGAACAATAGCTGCTTTTTGCATTGGTGTGTTTGGAGTGTCTGCAGCCAGATACAAACATTTGTAAACAATCCATCCATACAGCTTCATTAGAGTTCCTGAGAGTTACGAATTGCCGCCAAGAGGATAATAAATAGGCCACCAGATTTTTTTAAATTCTGGTTTTTGCTTGGCATGAAGGGAGTTTTAGTAACACATCTTAAAGCAACAGGGTTTCATCTTCTGAACTTCATTAACTGCAAAACATAGAGCTCCTGTTGGTAAGACCCTCCAAATACTAAAAGCAGAACCTCAGTTACAATGTACTGAAGCAAGGGGCGAAACCCGCCATATCCCAGATTTGTGCACCCCAAACTTTCACAAAGGACCTGGCAGAAAAAGCTCTTGTGATATTGCTTTAGAAAGGAAACAATAGTAAAAAATTGCTTTTCTTGAATCCTTACAGACTATGCAATCCTCCTGGATGGCAGCTAGTCCTTATTTCCAGTGTAATATTAGCCTCTATTTACAATATAGTATTATCCTAAAACTCAAATGAATTGTAAGGTCTCTCAGCTCCCATTGTTCAGGTGCAGTAGAGGATTAATGTGCATTTCCTATGCATGGTTACAAGCGGAATGAATCTCTGCTGCTGCTGTTCACCCTGAAAAACATTCGTGATCCCAAAGGCCAGACCTTTGGGTAGAACACAAAATGTTTGCATAGAACACAAAATGCTGGTTTTCAAGCATTCACCTGAAAGTTTAATTCATGCTCTCGCAAGCCCAAAGTATGAATGACTGATATAATATATTCTAGGGTTTAGTCGTTGTCAATCTTCTGGCTTTTATAGTTGCTCTCACACATGGCGGTCAGCCTGGATTTCATGTGAGTGTAAGCAGTAGCTGTGTTCTCACAGGTTTTCACATACGCAAGAGTGTTTTACTGTGAACTATTTTGACACTTTCAAGAATGGCTAATTATGCACATTTAGAGGTCTCTTTCAAGGCCTTACCCAAAACATATTGATCTTCCATTGACTCTCGTTGCCCTTAATAGACTGATGGGCAGTCAGGCTCTTTCTGCCTTATTTGATCTCTGCTGCTTACCAGAAATGCAATTTCTTTTCCAGCAGAGATCTGGACACCCTTTTCATTTTGTATCTTCCTGCATTACCTCAGTAGTTGTTTTTCCTGCTGTTTGAACCTTCTGCACAGAGACCTTCAAGGGAAATAACAGAATTGCATCAAGGGAAATAAAAGATTTGATGTAATCCTGAGACACATTTTAGTTAAACACAGGCAATTTGTCTTAGAGCAGTTCGATATCTGGATATAAATATATGGCCTTTGTATACCTGAGACGATATTGTCTATCCCAGAAAGCTATGACTGTTAATTAAAACAGATCAAGTGATAGAACTAATTTTACTGGCATATTAAGAAATAATTTTTATTTGAGCCCGAGTCCTTCACAGTGCCTTTCCTCAAGCACTTGATGAGTGAGCTTCAGTTGCACAAAATCTTCCTAACACACTTATTTTAGCTATAAATATTTTCTTTGAAGTTATTTCTTAAATGTTTCTCAAATAGGATATGGAGAGGTAATATTAGACTTTCTCAGTTTACAGTATTACCTGTTTGCATGTAGCTATCATGTGCAGATAAAATATCTGGTAATTTGCTTTCAAGCACCAATACCTTTTCGAAAGAAATACTTCTAAATCTACTCAGGAACATTTCACAGAGTAAAAGTGATGATATTAGGTTAATACATTATTTATGATGAGTGATTTGCTCAGCCCTATGCAAAATAGAGGAACATTTTTAACCAGTTGAATCAAAGCTCTATGAAAAGAAGTGAAAGCATATTCTTTTCCCCATCTTTCTCAGTTTCATGACAGACTGCCTTAATTACTTATTAGGCCTTAACTTTGCAACTTGTCTTGTGGCAGCTGACAATAAAGAGCTGTGCCGGAAAAGATGAGAAACATCTGGGCAGTACAACCAGGAATAGCGGCATTGCTGCTTCATCTTGTCTCCTTTTTTAGCCCAACGTCTGTGTCCTTTGCTTGAGGTTTTACACAGCATGTCTTCTTCCCCCTTTAATTCCCTTTAGACATAGTTCTAACAAAGATACTGCAACTAGAGAAGCAATAGAGTGCAGAATGGAAAATGAGTTCACGTTAATCATGCAGGTACACCTCACTGGATAATTAATAGCACATCTTCCAGCCCGCATGTAGGACTTCAGAACTGATTAACCGGCAGCTTTCACTGCTGTCCCACCGTATAAGAAAGTATGGCAATAAAAGAGGATTCAGCTCCACAGCATCGTATAAGCTTAAATTTCATTGATAGTAACAATGTGAACAAGAAAATGTGAGATATGGGGAAAATATCTCAGGGAAAAAAGGATAGGAAAACAATTTTTCAAAGCTAAAACATAAAAAAGCAGAAGAACAACGTACCAACAAATGTAACATATTTCTAAACTGAAGTTGCAAGAGAAAACACTTCAATCCCACAAGAAGCAATTAGAAGATCCTGTGGAAATAGTGCATTAAAAAGATGGGTCTCCAAAGGAATGAACTGCTTTTTCCTCATATCTTTTTTTTATTATTGTTCACATGGAATTCATCTAACTGCATATTCTCTCCACAGTGTTTGAATGTTGCTTTCCCCTTTCAGAATGATTATCTGTCCTCTATTGTAAGGAGGTATGAATAAGCAAAAGCTTTCAAGGCTGCTGAAAAGGATGAAGTACTTTTTTATTTCTCTTTGTAGAACACAAAGCCTGTAGGAGGGAAATTGCAAAATATTGTTCTTCTCTAACATGCGTTGGAGAAGTACTTGGTTTATTTACTCATATCCCACCTGAAACAACCCACAGATTCATTTAAATAAATAAGCTTGCACTACACAGTAGGTTTTTATGTGTGGAGTGGGGTAAAGAGAGTGAGGGAAATTCTCTCTTGTATGGAGTAGATTAGTCCATGCTTAGGCTTTTTTTCTTTTCTTTTCTCACCCCCCCCCCCCCCCCCCCCAGTTTTACTGCTTCCTTTATAGAGTGGGTTTGAACTGAAAGAGTTTGGGAATCTCATAATCCAGGGCATTTAGTCCTTGGTTTTAGAAATTTATCACCTTCTAGATCAGCTCACGTGTGGTTTAAAATTCATCTCTCATTGTAATTCTTCAGTCACAGTCACCTGGAATCTGAAAAGGCCTTTATACCACCGAATCTGTTACCTGCTATCGTGCCCATAGTGATTACTGATCTGCCTTGGAGGTAACTGGAGATATATTACAAATCTAGGTTAATAGGTTCTATGATCAATCAAATCAAAGGCACATACCTGTCCTATTAATAATGCAAATGTGATAGGATTATTGAGTTATGAGTGGCTTACACACAAATATTAACCACTAATACATTCATTAAAGCTGAGTAAAGTATTAATTAGTTTTGATGCTGCTGGATTGCAGAGTAACAGATAGTTTTACCAAGGCCTGCTCAAATTGATCAGTGTGATCCCATGCTGTGCACTGTGTTTCCACAACAGAATTGATCTTTTTCCTAGATGAAGACAAACAGCATTCTAAACCACATGCAGGGATGTTTCTGACTAAGCTCGGCTAGGGAAATAAGTAATAGAAATGTTCTGTTAGAAAGTTTTATCCTGTATGGGGATCTTATTCTGAAAGTAACCACTTTAAATTTGATGTGACTATTTTTAGATCCAAAAGAAAAGTGGAATAAAAGATTCTTCATTTTCACTGTGCACTGTAGGGGTATAGGAAGTCAACCAAAGTGGGATTATTCTCCAGTATTCCTGAAATGCTACTTTCTAAAGTGATATTTCTGTTCTGTTAATCTTATTTATCAAGAAGCAGTCAGCTTTGACTTTTCCAATGTGCAGGTAAAAAACCCCACCATGTGATAATGTCTATACAGGCAAATACCTGTAGCTCGTGCTTGTTACTGAGCCTTAAAATGGTCACCCTCAGCGGCTATCCCCATCCGACTTAACAGCAGCAAAAAATGCATCTCCGTACTCACAAGAAAGGCCCAAAGTGCTGAATAGTGTAGTTTGAACACAAGCTATATATAAGTAAACATAAGGATCCCAGCTGGCACACATCCTAGTTAGGCAACCATGCACTTCTCAAAGATGCTCAGAAATGAATCATGTATTTTAAAGCCAGTTGAATTACTATTGCAGAAATAAGGTCATAAAATATTACTGCTAAGCTCTTGAAGGAAATGTATGTTGTTCAGTAATTATGCAATAATTGAAAGAAAAGTTTTTTATTTCATTTACTTTTTTTGCCCATTTCATCTTGGAGGAATGAAGGCAACAATCATACATGGAAAATCACTATCTTAATGTGGTAGACACTGTGGATTTCTGTGCTGGTGAAAGTAAGACTAAACTGGCCTTCTCAGCATGCTGACCACATCAGTGAAGGCGCTCATTGATGAGGGCATAAATATAGGTACTTTAATATTACACAGGTTTGATAACAGGAACTGTTTTTTCATGTATCTTTTAAAGGGTCTGAGACAAGCCTATGAAAGACCATGAGATTATTTCTAACAATACCACTGGCCTAAATTAATATGGGGTCATTTCACTGCATGGATTGAAGGATAGAAAAGTTCTTCAAGGTTTGACCTGAATGAGTGCCACACAGAGATGAATATTCTCAAGGTCTCAAAAGGGTCTTGGTCAAGGAAAATTTCAGCTTCCTCCCAGTTTTTTCCCCAACTCTAGGCAGCTCATTGTCCCTGTAATATTATCTCATTTCTCTGAGTTCTGAAAGTGCCTTTTCATTTGTAGCACTTCACTGACAGTGAGTGGCAGTTGTTCATTAACCATTATCTTTTCTAATTTTCTGTGAACTAATTGTGAGGAGCATAAGAAAAGCTATTAGAATAGTAGAACACTGAGCGATAAGAGAAAAAAAGAGCGGGTCAAGATTACATTGGGTCATCACAATTTACAGCAATATTTCTTTCAAGAAATGTGGAGGTCTAAAAGTCAATTGTTAAAAAGAAGGCAGAAACAGACCTGCTAATATTCATTCAAAAATCAATAGAAATGTCTGATCTGATACAAACTTCTATAGCAATTTCTAGGGAAAATACTTACCTTATGACATGACAAGCATCTTTATTGCATAGGTTAAATGAGCCAGTAAAAGGAAAAATATTGCTAGCATATTGGAACATAGCAGTAGAACTGAAGAACAGACATACCAAGGCCCAAAGTTAAGATAGCCAAAAGAGGAAAAAAACCCACCCACAACCCCCACATTTGAGCTCGTGCTTACAGTCCAAAGCTGGTGTTTGAAGAGGGGAACATGTTTGGTAATCAAAAGGTATCATTTATCTCGGTAATGTTTCCCAGAATTTTGAAAGAAATAGAAATAACATTATTAAAACTATTGCAGGTTATGAGTAAAGTAATTTTGCTCATGTCTGCATTAACTTGACTAACCACAGCAGGAGATTCCTTATAACTTTAGCTGATTATGAATACAAATAATCAGGTTTATATACATATCGCTCACGGTTAGAATTCATTTTTGATAGCAATGAATGAGGGCGGTGAAAATTGTAAATCAAAATATGTACTTGAACAATGTCCTGTTGTGTCAATGTGATTTCAGTAACTCACGATAAAAAGGTGGAAAAACGTGAATGACAGTTGTGGGAATAAAATTTTTCATGTTTTCCTGTCTTTCAGCATTTAGACTAATAGGTGGATGGAGCATGAAAAGACAAACAACGATGGAAAAAAGAACTACACTGGTCGCATGTAGCAAACAAGTAAGATATAGGCATCTTTATAAATCAAATCTACAGCTAGGGTACAGACGGATTAGCAGGTGGTGAAACAACAGATGACATATACACCACTGATGGTGAAGAAATATGACCAAGTTGAATAGTTTGGACAAGCTTTAATTCAACACAGCACACTTTTGAAAATCGATGGCTTTTAAAATAACTTGGGAACGTTTCTGCCGAAGTCACGATGCCTGCTGGCCCCTGGGACTGGGAAGTAACTCCGCACCATTGCTAGGGTAACAAACAATAAAGCTGAGCAATTGCTGATGATCACTTTGCACCAATTTGAAATGATTCTTGTGACCAATTACTCAGGCTGTGGCTGGAATCAGTTAGAGTTGTTCTGACTACACCATGTGGTATTTCCACAGCTATTGATGCACCACTAGATCAGAAGTTAAAATGTTAAAATAACGTAAGGGAAAGGATTCACTGCTGTGCAAAGGTTCCGACTGCTTAGGTGGGGGATAGCGGGGACGGTATTGCTGAATTCCTTACGGATGAGACCAAAAATAAATGTTAGCCTTGGAGTAGATTAAAGGCAAGTAAACAGAGCTGCAGAAATATCAGTCATAATAATGAAGGTGGAAGTAGATGGCTTTTCCAGATTGGTAACCTTCATCAAACAAATGCAGGATGAGATCATTTGAACACAGATTGGAAGAATTATGGAATGAAAAATAAGTTGAGTAAATCAACAAGCATGTCAGGTGATACTCCGCAGCAAAGATGGAGGTTTCTTTTTTAATTTACTGAAAAGGCACATTCTATTCTCACAGGGATGAAGCTATAAGGACTCATTGCCGAGAAATGCTACTGGATACACACCTCCACCCCCTCTCACCCAGAAGACTGTTGATGTGTTTGCAAGACAGAGATATTTAAGAAGAAACTTCTTGTACAAGGTATGTGCATAGTTCAATTTAGGGCTAAAATAAGTGCCTAATGTGCAACATGGATAAAATCAGAAATGCAAGAAATTAAATAAATGAGACTGAGTGTTAGGTCTGTATGCTTTATAACCTTTTAGCTGGTCAGAGTTCTCCTCTGTATCTTTCTCAAGAAAGTTGCTTGCCTGCTCCCCAGGCTGTTAAAAGGAAGGATTGATTCGAGGCTTTAACCTGTGCAGTTCCAACTGGGACATTCAGGCTGGGCAGGCAGTACATGAATGTTTTTTGAAAATAATAATATTCCATCACTGGTGATACCAAGTAATAGTGAGAAGAAAGAAGGGTTGTGATTTATAGCATGTCATGATGCCATTGGAAAAGGGGGAGAGCCACTCAAGCCTCTCCATGTTCCTCCTGGGAACAGTGCTGTGCTCCACTCAGCTCAAGATTGTGCCCCGAGGTGTATTTTGACCAAGAGAAAACAAAACAGTCGTGTAGACTGGTGGGTACCTCTAATCCCAGTAATGACTGTAGGATGGGCATACCAGACATGCTTTCAATCTTTCTAGACTTGTGTATCTATGTCTGCCTCACATGCTCTAATTTTGCACCTTGGGCAAGTTTTGAAGCCTGTTCTGACTTCCACACAATTTAAATCTTCTATTTAGGTATCACTAATATATTTAAAACTATTGTTCATCCACTGCCAAATCTCTTAAACATCTAAGTCTTCCAAAATATCTGTACCATCTGTCACAGTCTAAGAATTACCATTCTAGTTATCACCAATAAAGGGATGGAGTCATTTGATATGAAATTTATGCATAGCATCAGTCACCTGTTCACCCAGGATACAACTGAATCTGCCACTGGGGAATTTTGTATAACTAATGAGTCAAAGGCTGGGTTAATCATATGCATAGAGGGCTAGGAAGAGTATACTAGAATCATGTGGACAGTTTGAAAGGGTGGCTATGAATGAACATATGTGAGACAGAGCAGGGATGGGCTTTTAATTGGTGATGGTAAAATGTGGTTGTTTTGGAGCACAGTGTGGGGATGAGGGAGATAGGCATTTATTCCAAATAATGGATTATACTAAATCTAGATTTACCTAGTCTTTACTTTGGTATGTGAGCACAGGCACAAAGCAAGATTTAGTGTTCCATGGTGAGTGTGGCCATGGTGACTACAGGTTAAAGCACCCACGTTGGAAAAGGAAAAAATCTGCTTTTTCCACCCCTACTCCAATGAGTTTATGAAGACTATAGCAGTTGAATTTATGCAAGTGGAATAACTTCAAAAGTATCGAGAAGTCGTCCCTGATGGTTAACTGGTGGCCTGGTCTGGGAAGGACTTTCAGAGGCAAGAATTCAACCCTCTTCAAGCAAAACACAGAGCTGAACCTTAGTCTGCCACTTCCCAGGTCAGCAATGCAGTTCTAGGCAGGGAAGACAGAAGGGCTGTGTTTTGCATGAAGTTCAGACCATGGGATTTATCAGGGCAGGTCCTTGAGGCATCACAGCTGGGGAATACCTGCTTTGACACAGGCTCATCTGCATGGCCACTGCAGCAGCCAGTAACTCCAGGGCTTGGTGACATCTGAGCTGAGGTTTTGAGGACATTCATTTAAATGTTTGCATCAAAAAAATCACAGTTACAGAGGTGGAAATACTCCAACAGGTCTAGCCCATGGCACCTAAACAATATAAAAAAGTTACCTTTTTGGTGATACCAACAGCATATGATAAAAAACAATCCAACAGAAACTGCTTATGGGAAATCTAACTAGGTTAATACAGTTATTATCTAAGTCATGCTGCCAGCTATAAACGAATATTTTCCACAATCCATTCATTGTTAATGAACATCCAAGCTAGCAAATTAAAATAAACCCATTTTATCACTCAGATTTAATGATTTCCTGCTGGGCCTTTTTAATGTTCAGAATTGGCCTTCTTTGAAATACTTAGCTCATCAGCAAATTTGCTGTCAGTTTTTCGTTTCTTCTCCACTGAAGGTTACTCTGAAATTTTCACCTTTTCCTTTCAGATGTTTATATTTAAAGATAACCACTGCCAGCATGAACAACTTTTACCTCTCTTTGAGCTTGGAGTTCATAACGCTGTTTGAAGGCTGTAAGCCCTTAAGTACTGAAACAAGGTGAACATTCAGCTCCAGAAATTTCAAATCCAGGTGAAGTGAACTTGCTGATTAACTCTGTGAATGAAATGAGTATTTTAGTAGAGTGCTAGGATGACAGCAAATGAAAATCTGTCCTAAAATATAGTAAAACCTGCAGGAAATACAAGGTACCTGCTGAGAAACCAGCTTTCTCTCTACCTATAATGTTTAATCTTTTTGACTCTCGCCTAGTTCTTCTAGGGTAGAGGGAACACAGTAGAGATTTCACAGCGCTGTCATCGCCACTGAAATGCTCATATTAATCTAGATTTGTATGCTATGTGACCGTTGGCAATAGGGACAGTTAACATTCCAATATCACTTTCCGTTCAAGGATACTGAAGAGCATTGGAAACATTAAGCTCTGAGGTTGGTAATTTACTAATGAGAAAACTGATTCAAAGAGAAATTAGGACCTTAATCTCTCATCCATTGAAGCCAATGGAAATCGCTTTGTGGTTTCCTTGGGCAGACTGTGTGTGGCTTGTAAAAGGTCACACGAGAAATCACAGAAAAATTAGACCAAAAGTTCAATAACTTTTTGCTTGTTCAGTACAAGAATAACTGTCTCTTATCCTATGCCTGAATCCTTTGTATCTGAATCCCTTTTCCTTAATGCAGTTTAGAAATATTCCAATAAATTTAGATTTGCTAAGATTACATTTTCATATCACCACCAGCTGTGTGCTGCCGCAGAGGAGATGTGGAACAACGCACAGCTTTGGAGCACTACTATTTTATTTATTCAGGCCTAACATCATGGGTCTTCTCCCTGGGACCTGAGCTGGAGCCTTCATTGGTAGCGGAGGTTGATGCTCCAAACAGATAATGGAAGCAAAGATCTTTTGGGCAAGTTTCCCACAGAAGAAGCACACGCCGGTCCCATGGAGCTGAAGAACCAAAGCCTTTGTGTCCTGTTTGCCTGCTCACAATTATTTTACAGCCATACCTCATGTCATAGAAATGAGATTTTCAAATTCTTTGAAGTAGATAAACTTTAACAAAAAGCTACTCTGTATTGCTGAGACCTTTCATTGAACTAAAGCATCCGGTTTTCAGGGTGATGTGATGACATTGAAGAAGTCACAATTAAATTCTTCAGACTTGTTATTTTAGAGGTACTATTCTCCAAGGACCTGATCCAAAACACTCTGTACTCAGTAGGAGTCTTTCCGCCTCGGGGCTCCCTTGCAAGATCCTCTATCTCTGGTAATATTTCAGGCAGTTTATTACAAAATTCCATAATGCAATATGCATTGCTTGTGTGGCTAGAAACCTTTATATCAACAGTCTAGATAAATGCCGGTACTGCTATCATAATACACTTCAACAGAGGTAAGAAATATAGTGCTGTATTTACAAATTTGATCCATTCAGGGCCTAGGGCTGTAGTAACTTAGATATAGGAGCGTTTATGCACAAAATCACTGGAGCATACACATGATTATTTATCAAGATGGTCTCTGTATAGTGCTAGTATTATGCATTAGCACCTACTTGATATAACAGGAATAAACATTTCACGAAAGAACACGAAGGACACTGGAAAGGTATATCACAAGCACAGTTTTATAATGAACCCAGGGAATATTTATGTTGTACATTCCACATAAAATATGTGAGAGCTAGCCAAGTAAAGCCCTCCCAAAACTAGGTAAGCAGGACACTTTTATAATGGTGATATAACTGAAAGAGCGTTCCTAGACTTTCATGAACCTTATGTTTTCTATTGGTTTTCCTTCAACTTAGGTATCACTTAAAGGTCATTCCACAGCACGATTGAAAGAAAGATGTATTTTGGTGGTATACAGAACAGACTTCAGTTTTCGGACTAATCTGGGCTTAGCAAACTCTAGTATGCAGTGAGTGGCAAATGTATTATTCTACTGTGTCATGTAAAGGATTACCTCAGATGTTTGAAATAATGCATATAGTTAAAGGTTATGGTAGAATAACATTAAAGCAATTCATTGTTTCTGGGCCTGATGGTAATATGAATGATAAAAACGTGATGACTATTATAGCCTTGAAGCATTACAGTCATTTTGCTATGATAATAGTCCTCAGATTTGGTTATAGCCCTAATATGTTACCTGAAAGTTAAAATTAGATTCTCAGGTCTGTTGGCACATAATGATTACTTATTGTCTAGAATGTAATTTCTGAAAGAAAATGAGAGTTGATCTTGAGGGTAAATGCTGGGGGTTTTTATCTTTTTCTTTTTTTCCCCTTTTTTTTTTTTTTTTAAGACAAACTAAACATAGAGTTTGTATTTTAGAGAAGGAATCAACTGAAATACACCAAAATAAATATCTCTCCTGCTCCATACTTACATCACTCTCTGTACCAAACTGTTATGGACCACGAGCGGTAACATTTCTGGTGTTAGAAGCAATACACCAAAGCTGTCAAGTGACTGAGAGCTTCAAACCAGACCCTCCAGGTAGTTTTGGGTTTATTTCTGAGGTATTTTAAACAGGCGTGTGCAAAGCAGCAGCTCCCAGAAACGTGTCCTGGCTGTTAGGCTTGCCTGAGGGGTTACAGTGTTGTCCGTCTGAAGGACACGGGCTCTAAGATGACTTTCCTCAAAGTGAGTCCCAGCCTTCCCCTTCCCTACAGAAGTACCTAGCAGGAGAAAGGAGTCGGAGTCACAGTTTGTACTCCTTCCCCACCACACCAGGCAGTTGTCTCAGTTCTGTTTCAAACAGTGCCCATTATTGTAATATTAGCACTTCACAATCCTTAATGCGTGTTTAATCCATCATTTTTAGGACTCTCAAATGAAGGACTCGCTGTCCGTGGTCACCGCTACCACTGCAAACTGGAAGATTGCAATCTTAGCCATAACAAGGTCACATAATAAAGCACATACCAGAAGAAAGACTAATAATAATTTTCATTGCGTATAATAAGTATATAATAAAGTTTAGTAGTAGACAGTAGAAGAGCTGTGAAAGTCAAAGCATTTCTTTTCTATTTCTGATTGTCACTCTGCAGAGAAACACCCCCGCCCCCCCCCCAAAAAAAAAAAAAACAAAAAAAAAACCCGAAAAAACAAACCTCCAAAAAAAACAAACCAAACCGAAACAAAACAAAAAACCCGAGAATAGTATTCCAGCCAAAGCTGAGCTGGTTCCAGACAAGCTGAAAAAGAAAATGAAATGGTATCACAATTATGACAATGCAGAATAGAAATTCAATATTTGTTCTGTAGTTTGTGTTGTGCTTTACTTTAGGGGACTAGGAAATGTTTGATTGAAAAGGGAATCGTGTTCGTGGGGTGTATTATTCATTCCAGATTTCACTTTTGTAACTCAGGATAGTCGAATACATTTCTCTACCCCAGAATCTGTCTGATGTCTCTGCATTTCTGGAGCTTCATACAGGTGATTGGAAATCAAACATTCCAGGGAGATACTGCAGTTAAGTATTAAACCTGACAGTTTTTATATGTCTCGTACGATAATTGATTTCATGTTATGCTAACCTACTCTGCAGGTTAAAGCAGCGAGGATAGTTCCATTTCATAGAGTAGTCACTGAATTATTATTTTTAAGGTTTTAAAAGCACTGAGGCAATTTACATTTCTATTTTCCTTTTTTAAACATTCATATAGTTGAAGAATACATCGAACACTTGCACAGGCAAGAGGACAAATTCAACCCTGAAATTTCCTCTGAGGAAAAAAAAAAGTAAATTAGTAAAAAAAAAAATAGTAAAATCTTAAAAATAAGTTAACTTCTTGAAAGGAGGGACTATATGTTTATTTTCTTTCTCTTTGTTCTGGTCCATTTACTACCTGCTTGTGGCTTCTCGTTGGAGTGGGGGGCTGGGGAGTGCTTGGCAGTGGCAACAGTCTGAGTGATTTCCAGCATTTCAGAGTTTAAAGGTAAGCAAACTAACACACTTTTAAACAATATGGTACCAATTGGAATAACGGCACAATGCTGACAAATTTTGGATTCACCAACTCTCTTCTTGATCAGAGAGGTTTCAGAGAACCGACACTTCTCTGATGTCTTTGGTAGAAGGGGTTTTTCCTAGGTAATCCTTAGACTGGAGTAAACAGTTTGTTATAATGCCTCAAAATGGAAATGAATCCGTATTTGAAAACACTGCTTTTTTTTTCAGCACATAGATTAATATGAGGAAATAAGGGTGGGATTCACAGAGTATTATAGGACACGGTGAAAGTTGCCCAACTTTCCTTCCAGGGTACGTAGCCCTTTCCCTCTGCTTCAGACTCATCTCAACCAGTCAGAGGAGTGATTTACATGTGGGTCTCTTACTTTTCAGGTAGCTCCCTAAACTGAAAATAAGATGGTCTAGGTCAAAGTGCCTTCAATCTTCACAGCTATTACTGTTTCACCTAAATAAATACTACACCTGGAAAAGAGAGGCTGCTTCTGTGGGGAGCTGCTCCAGGCACTTGATTCACATCCCAGTCTCACTCAGCAGTCATACATGTTATGCCAAGTGGAGAACCATTAACTTCAGAATTAATTCACAAGATAATGTCTTTTTACCTACTGGTACAAGTAATTGCCATGACCCAGTGCCTGTTCAAGTAACAGAATTTCTACTTCAGTAAGGACCAAATCAGGCTGTATATGGTCAGAGACCACTTCTTTTTCCAAGTAGTTCTCACTGTGTATTTATGGTGAGAAATGAGTGTCGCTTTCTTTTTGCACATTAGGACTGCTGAGCTGAAGAAAATGGGTATAACTTTTCTTTTAATTCTATAATCTTATTATCCCAGTTCCAATAAAAACTGATAATGAAATCTGAGGATATTGAGAACTTGGATTTTTTCCATTAAGTTTAACTTGATATTTTTTTCAAGCAGTGTGGTACTTACTATAGTCCAACTCTTTTTAAGACTATCTAGGGAAACATAAACCCTTGCAGCGAGCCATTTTCTGTCAAAATTACATCTGACCTGCATATTTTTGCAATTCTCTGATGCATTATACAGTCAGATCAGGTTATTCCTTGACCAGTTGTTCACCCCTATCAATTGCATTAGCATTTAACCTGTCAGTTTAAATTACAAAGGTAACAAAGGTTTAGGAAGGTTACAATAGATCCAATCTCACACAGAAGTGTGGAAGAATAATCTTAAATCATCCTTCAATGCGAGTGTTATTTTTTCTCCTGACATACATATACTCACCTTCTAGAAGCATCACTGCAACTGTGGGCAACTTTTTATGGTGAAGACTACATGAGATCAGCAAAGCATGTGAAATAAGAGAAGTACTAACAATAAGACAAGCACGTATATTTTATTTGAACTTAGATTGCATCTCCTATATTTTTACTGATTTTCTCTTCTATTCTCTATCCTCTTTCAGTCCTAAATTTCCTCTTTTTCTCTCTCTAGAGATTCTGTTCTTCATTGTGTCTGATTAGTAAATTAGGACCTATTCTATAGTCACATAAGTACATCATCGGGGTTGGAGTCCTTTAAATCCTTAATCCTTTAGACTTGAAGCTACTGTCTGCAGGAGGGACAGCCCAGCTTCGCCTCGAACCATCTATCATCCTGTACTGCACACTTACAGCTCTACCACCTCAGTTTTGGTTTTTTTGGGTGGTGTATTAATACAGTACAAACCTATGATGCCAGTAGACTAAGACAAAATCTGTTCTCTTTTAAACAAATGCATATGCTTGGAAAAATCTAGAAAATTTATTCACTTTGCCTGGCATCTTTCATATTTCTATAATGATTTTATAACACGTGGGCAAAGGCCATCCTGTCACTGGTTCCGTAGGGTTGTTCAGATGCAGAAGGACGATCTGCAAAATGCCTCCCCCAGCGCTGCAGCTCCAGCCCTGCACGAACCCCAGTGCGTCAGGGGAGCGACGCGGGGAACCACCTTTCAGCTGGCTCGTAGTGAAGGGGCCAGCACAGTGCATCTATGAGCAATGATGTCAGAATTCCAACGGCAGGTTGCCTGAATACAAAATATGACATAATTCTTACTACACCTACCCATACCAACCTCTCTGTGCCCCTCCCAGCATCAGCACAGGCTGTTGAGTAACATAAAAGCACTCCATAGCCTTTTGCCAAGCTAAATCAGCACATGATGAGCCAAAAATGCCACCGACTGAAGCATTGGGGGAAAAAAAAAAACCCAACAAACAAACAAAAAAGCAAAATCTTGATTCTGTTAATCTGTAAATGCCATGATATTTCTTACAAATTTTGCTCCCTTTCTTACTGAAGGTGAAACAAAGGGCTTCTGCCAATAATATTCATCTGCACAAAGCTCACATCAAATTTTGCCTGAATGTAAACTGCATCATTAGGATAGTAAAGAAGCAATACAAAAGGTAAAGCCAGATTGTAGCTGTTACTGAGCTCAGGAAACACAGCTGCATATTTCTTTTAATATGCGTAGATATTTTAAAAATACTGTTTTCAGTGTGTCCAGAACGTGTGTTAAAAAGGCTCTAAAAATAACAATGCCTGCCTGTATATTAAGTTTGAACAATAGATAAATGCTAAAAATAATGATGTTGAAAAAATATTTTAGGCATATATCTTTGCATGCTTAGACAAATACCAACTTTACCACATGCAGCTGTGCCACATTAGCTGTGCCATGATGAATGTTGTTTAATAAGCAGAAGAGCGGAGGTTGGCCTACATTTGGCTAGGGTGCATTCGCTGCTGAAATTAGGATATGCTGGTTTCATCTCCCCAAACGTGGAGCAGCTGCTTCGCCCGTCACACAGAAGAGGGCTGAGGCAGGGTTTGCATGCTAGACTCTGGGCAGGACATTTAATTGCTCTAATAATCTAGATATGCAGATATTGTTAAGTGCATAACTGATAGAAGATTGTCATGACTATCCAAATAGGAAATACAACTCCATACCAGTCAATATGAATTTCCAATGAGTCTTTGAAGCCATACAGGTGTCAAAAAAGACAATCTTTACAGTGGCAAGACTGATTCAGACCTTATTGCTATAACCCACAATATTACTACTCTTGAGCAAAGACAGGTAGATTACTCTACAGTTGCATGCCAAGTTTTATTAAAGAATGCATTGGGAATTGTCAAATTTCTGAGACTGCTATACTATCCGTACACTCAGACGAATCTTATGGCCTTTTCCCAGCAACTCATATTCTGTTTTCAATACATATGGAACAATGTTAAGGAAAGAAACAAAAGGTGAAGTGATTTTCATCTTCGGTGCAACATTCACTCCTCTACTACACAGCTGCAGATTTTGTTATTCCTTGCACAGAGGCAGAGCTTGGATTTAGATTTTTGGCCCCATCACATCTTCAGTTTGTAATAAGACCTATCTTAAACCTATCAGCTTAGCTGGCCAGCTGAGGCTATTTCTCCAGAGGCAATTCCTCCACCGGACTCATTCTTCATTGACTGGGGGAGAAGTCCTCTATGACTGAGGTGGGGAAACTGGGTAGAGCTGGTGAGCTGATTCCCTCGAAGAGCGTGCAGGTATCATAACAGATTTCCTGGTGCAAAATGGTCCAAGAAAAAAGCAGATTTCATTTGAGAGGTCTGTGTTATAATTCCACCTCCCTTGCAATGAATTTCTTCGGTGGGTACATTTGAGGAGTATCCTTTTCGGTTTTAAAGGCTTTTTCTTTTTGAAGAGTAGAACATTAAAACCAGATAAAGTGAACTGGCTCCAGATTTATTTTTTGTCGCTTCACTATAATTTCCATCTTTCCCAAAATAAGCAGTTCATTGTGGAACAGACTATCCGCTGTCCCCAAGTGTTCTTAGGAACACAACAGAGGCATCAAGTTCAAGCAAATGAACAAATAACTGAGATCCACTCTTTCAGTCAGCACTTGTATTCACATCCCTGCAGCCACCATGAAGCAGCCAAAACTAAAGTTAATTAAACATTGGTCCTAATCTTTACATTCCAGAGAAAAAGAAAATAAAATAGTAACTGACAAAAAACGAATACAAAAGTTTTTAAAAGCTCTGTTACCATATTTTGACTATGCAGATATTCTTTGAACCAACAAGAACTGCTGTCCCCTGACCAGGGAACTCTTCTTTAGAAAGGACAAAATACTTCTCTTAACTCAGATAATATCCTGGGATATTCCAAAGGAAAATGAGTATTTAAATATAGCACAGGCCCTATAAAAGCATCTCATCAAGACCTGCTTAGAGTGCACTGGTGCATTGTAATATACTACATAACTCTGTGGGTGAGCCGAGCACTAGTGAACCACAGTCCATTTCCAGTTTCTTTAAATACCTCCAGCAAACGCATGTGGAAACACTCCCATATCTACCTTTGTAACTCCAATTTAAACTACTTTTTCTAGTACATATTCATTAATAAAATCCTAAATTGTTTAGTGTCTTGTGGCATAAACCCAAATGCAGCCCCCAGTCCTACCATAATAAACCTTAACACCATTTGGTATGTTGTTCCAATGAATATTTATAGTGGTGCAGGTGTCAGAGACTCTTTTCTGTGAAAAAAAAAAAAACTTATTCTGGTTTTATTGATGTAACTCACGATATTACTGCTCTTGTACAAAACAAGGTCACACTGAAGTTATATGTCAGACTTCATTAAAGCGTGTATTGGGAATCATCAACTTGTGATGCTTGCTGACCTGAGCACCTTGCAGTTCATGAACATTAGCAAGGCTTTTTCATGCCACACATTTGCAACATGTTTGCATAGTCAGCTAATCAATACTGGTAAGAAAATGGACCAGAAGTTGCCTGACTGTCATTATCATTGCAATATTAGAAACCTGATGATGTTGTCAGCTGCGAGTATAGCTTGCACCTCCACTGGATAGTTTCAAGATTTTCTTCTGCTTGATTCACAGCAAGCATTTGAAAACAGATCTTTCTTGCCTTATCCAGGAAAATAATCCCATTTGGAGGTTGTTATCTTTTAAACAGAAACCATCATGGCTCAGAGAGCTGGTCTTTGAAACTTCCAGCAAAGCTGAGAAACTTGCACAAAAAGAGTTTTGTTTCAACTACATCCCTTCCCTCAGAAAGCTTCAGAAAGAAACAAAAGAAAAAGAAAAAAAAAAAAGTTCTCGGTTTTCTCTATTTCCTATTCTAGATGTATTCTCAATATAAATGAAATTAGGTCATGCATTTGATATGGCACACATGCACTATTTATGGTCTGCAATCAAGCTGCAAGCTGTGGAGTTCAGTGCCACTGTCTATCATGAAGTCAAACTCTGAGGCTAAATAACTTAATAATATCCTTAAATTTTGTATCTACCATGTATTCATGCTTTGGAGAGCAAACGCCTCAGCTGAAGGCTCCAATGTAATTTGTTTGGAGTGCTGACCTTCCTTTGAAGTATTACTAGTATTTGTCACTGTTATATTCATGATAGTAGATGAGATTTACCAGTCCTTCTTGCCTGTGTTATCAAATTGCTTAACTAAAATATTCAAATGGAAAATGGCTTTGCATTTTTACTGACATATAGAGTAATTCAGATACAGGGGCTTTGCAGTGCTGCAGAGGGAAATACTTATGAAGCTGATGACTCACTGAGATTTCTTGTACAGTCTTGGTGTGTTAATGTACAACAGGAGAATTCCACCCAGATACTGCATTGACTCTCTGATTAACAACAGGGAGAGAAAGAGAGATCATTTTCACTTACCACCTGGAGAGCTATAGGACTGAAGAACTCCACTGGACCAAAAACCCAACCAAGTTTTCTCTATGTATTTCACATCACACTTTGTAATACTCAGGGCATTCATTTTTTGCATTGTTGTTTTTGGGTTTGTTTTTTGGGTTTTTTTTTTGTGGTTTTTTTTTTTTGTTTCCCCAATGTGTACATTTGATAACTTCCAGAACTGCAAAGAAGATAAAGAAAATAAAGAAAATTATGCTTAATCACAGTGGGACTATCAGAAACCAGTAAATAAATGAGTGTTTCCCATGCCTGCGTCTTAATGCTAAAATTAACGTAGTCTGATTATTTTCCCAATACTACTGGAAATCTGAGGTTCCTGTAGGCTTTAGAGAGCCTCCTCATAGTGAAGTTCAGTGGGAGCTGATAACCTGATTTCTGTAGATACCTCTGAAGAGTCCAACTGTAAAATTAGACAAAAATATTAAATATTTTTAAAGTGATTTGGGAAGTCTTCATTGATAGGTACCAATGAAGTCATCCAAAAGGTTTTCTTCCCCAAAAAACTGTGGGCAAAGAAGATTTTGTTTAAAAAACATGGACACAATCAAATTTGCTCCCTATCTTAAAAAGTAATCGTGTTTCATAAAATTCAGAAAATTACAGCTCACATAACAGAGATACATTGCTTGCTGTATACATAATAAAGAAGTTTCAAACTGACATTTGTATGGCATTAACTAATTAGGTGAAATTTATACCTATTAAATTAACCAGTACAAACACTGTGTGAACCCCCTTAATTCAATTCCAGTCTGGGTTTATTTGCTTTGGGAAATGTGCAAGTAGAAACTCAATCATGGAAAAATACCCCTGCTACTCAATATGTGTCTCCAGCTGATACCTTTTCACAAACTTAAGTAACCGGGGAGAGCGATTCAAATAAATAAACCCTCTATGTTTAGACGAAGGCACTGTCTTTTCCAGTAACATCTCCTGGAGAAATAAGAATAATATTGGGGATAGAGAACTGATCAATATTCCCCTCAAAGTAGACTGGTTAAGTGCACTAATTAAAAAATCTGAAGATTAGAGTCTCAAGAGCAAAGCAGATGTTTTGTATTTACCAACCTGCCAAGGTGGGATATTTCCATGTGCTCTACTGGGCCTCCGTTACAGACCGAAATTGCTGGAAGGGTCAGGTCCAGCACAAATGAGAGGCCACACCAACTTATCATCTGTCCAGGGATCTGCAAAGCACAAAGTTCACTTCTAAGCATCCTTTCCCTTGACCCTCAGGAGCTGTAGCTCCAATCACCAGCTTCTGGCACATGTTCCTAATGGGCAAGGTCAGAGTAATCCTCATTTCAGTAATGATCTTGCGGTCCTGAAGATATCCTCTGCTCTGCTGTATTGTAAATATAAGGAAGGTAGGGGGCAGAGATAACACGTGCGTGCAAGTTTGTGCGTTCCCTCCTCATTCACCGTTCAGCAGATTCCCATTCATTGCAGGTGATTGCCTGAAATAACAACCGCTGCACTCATGTTTATTAGAGGTAGCCACAGCACTGTCTTGTCACATTTACTCACATATTTCTTTATTGTCTCATGTCAAGTTCTGTTTGTGTCTTGTCAACCTAAGAACCGCTCCAGAAACATGGGGAATGGTCTTTGCAGAAAGCTCTCTCCAAGCATGACATTTGGGTGAGTGTTCAAGGCGTGTGCTTGGCATGAAGCTTGCTAGCTGGCTTTTGGAACTGGATGGAGGAGCTAAGCCGCTACCCCATCGCCTTCAACTAAATAGCAGGCTGCACGGCTTGCAGCTGTGTGGCAGGATTTTACAAGGGGCTGTCCAGAGGATGCTCAGGGGACAGCCGCCCCACGGAGGGTCTCCGGGGGCTGCAGAAGCAATTGCACATCTCAGAAAGTGTCGTGTGTCCAGCCCCAGAAAGGCAAGTGGATGTGATGCTGAATATGACCTGGAACATCCCAAAAGCCTGCTGACAGTAAACTTCCTTCTTTAGAAAACGTATTTACAAAAAATAAGTAAGCATCAGAAATACCATGCCATAGAATCTGTGCTAAAAATATCCCTGTTATTTGCATCAGAAGAAGGATGTTTACATTATCAACTACAAAAAGCTTTCAGGAAACTCTTGGATTTCTTTTCGGTGTACAAAGCTTAGAAATAATATTTTGCCGAGCTAAATGTCTTTTATATTTACTTTTTAAAATAGTAGCTACTTTACGTTTTAACAATGACCTTTCCGTCTGTTGGGTCAAGGATGTCAGCTGACCATGGAGTTCAGGGTAAAATAATTCCCAACAGACAGAACATTTTATTTTTTCTAAAAGAAGACAGCTTTAGCCTTTGGCTCCTAGTCAATATTTTGAAGAATTACTATGATTCTTAGGTTTTGCTAAAGAAAAATGAATAATCATGTCTTTTCCTTAAACTGTAAGTCTCTTTCTATCCATCCCTCTCTTTCCTACAGCAAATCCTCTGTCTAACTTAAATAAGTGTCTAACCTAAATGTAATCACTGTGTTAACAATACAGACTTTAGAATAATTATAGTTGCAAAAGTCTTAGATGATTTTCCTGTGGAGTATAGCAGGAATGGAAAAGGAAAAACAGTAGCTGAGATTACTCAGTCTGTTACTAACATTGTGGCTTTACTGAGAATTTTAATAGTACTATCGCAACGAGATATGTGTCACAACGACACTGTCATACCTGGTGCACGTACCAAATGCAACTTCTGGAAGTGTTTGAATAATCTCTACCCCACAAAGTGGGGAAACTCCTGTTGCAGCAACTTTGGTGTTACCTAAATTTGTCTAAGCTCGATGTACACCTTATTTGGCCAAAGAAAAAGAGACAAGGGAAAACAATGAAAACAGTCAGACATCAACCAGTATCACCTACGTGAAATACTGGGGATTTTTTTGCCGTAATCTGTCATAAAGACAGAGCGGAGACATGATAACAAGTTTCAAGTACTTAAAAGGTAGCAACAAAGATGAAGGAAAGAAATTTTCTTGGGCATTGAGAGTCAGGCGACAAATATCGCCAGGGAGGTTTAAGCTCGCCTAACGAACTGCAGGACCAGTGCAGACCACGGCATCTCCATCGCTGGCATTTAAGAAAAGGTTGGACAAAGAACCATCAAAAATGTTGCAAGTGTGCCTGACGCCGCTCGGGGGCAGAGGACAATTAAGGTGCAGGAAGTTTCTGGCTACAGCTAGAAAAATGTCTTCTACTTCTGAACCAAGTTTTTCTCCCCAGATGCATCTGGCCAGTAGCCCCCAGCAGAGGGATGCTCGCAGACCCGGCTGTCCACCCCGGCTCCCCCCTGCGGAAGGGATCAAGGTTAGAGTCACTGCGGCAAAATCTCCTGTGACAAGGCCTATTCGTGTTGTTTATCGATAAACTAGCTGCAGATTTTTAAAAGGTGTTTAGATACCTCTAGGCTCTGTATAAGTTTTAGGCGTACATAAAAAACTAATTGCATTAACAGAATATCACCCTGAAAAATATTCCCCTTAGTCTGGCAGACCTAGGGCTTTTCAGTACTTGATGGCATAGATTTCTGTATAACCTTAGAGAGCAGATGCTTTACTATCTCGTGAAAGGTAAAATACAAAGAAACTAAGGAGAAAATAGGAAAACTTGTGAGAAGAGGCAGAGAAGGTAAGGCAATAACTTCTGCGAAGATGAAACTGTTCTGCTGAATCTAGTTCTCTCAGGCAGAACTGAAGTAGACGAAACACATGTTGGCATCTTAATGCTTAGTTTTTCTTTCTTCCCTTTTCTTTATAGTAAAAGGAAGGAAAGTATTTCCTCTCCCATCTTAGATCTATCCATCAGACAACAGATCAGTAAAGCTGTGTTGAAAAAAGAATAATGTTTCCAAAGCAATAGAAATTCCTGAAGAAGTACCTATATGTTTGCTTGATAAATTATTTCTTCATTTCTATATTCATACAAAGCACATGTATTTTCACGCACCATTGAACAGAGAACTACTGTGAATTTCCATAGAAAGCTGCTATTAGGTTATTTTTCTTTTACTGAAGAAGTTATTTGCTACGGCTTTTCAAACTATAGTAAAAAGCCTTGCTATCCTTCCTGTACCCTATTGACCGCAAGTGCAAATTATTTTTTTTTAAATGTTATTAATGGAAGATAGTTTCAGGTTCTACTTAAATTCAAGCATTTTCTCTGAACCAATCTGTGTTTTCAAACTAACTTGGCAGGATCCTGATATTACAGTAATGCAAATCTCAAGCTAAATCCTTATTAGAAATGGATCAATATCAGTTTGTCATAAAAATATGATGTTCAGTAGGATCGAGGCAAACAGGAGATGCTCAGGAACATCCCGGCAAAGCGAAGCAGGACCAGGGATGGGCTGGCACATGTTAAGGAAGAGCAGAAAGACAAGCAGGACCCCAAGCTCAACTCTCTGGCCCAGGGGGATGGAAACCAGCTGCCCTCAGAAAAGCAGAAGATACCAACCAGAAGACACCAAGAAAGAGGAAGACGGGCTGTTGATGCCTCCTACATTGAGATGCTGATTTTTTTCCCCCAATTTCCCAAGTTTTCTATAAGCAGGGGTTGGGAGGGTATCAGCAGTGTGGCAGCATGGCAAGGAAGTTCCCCGCTGAGCGTGGATTGTGTTTTCTTGTCCCACAACTTTTCAATAGTTTGCAGAGAAAGTGTGTAGGAACCAGGGTGTCAATCTGTGACCTCACATTTCCACCCACCAACACCTCCCCTCTTTGTTTTCGTCAGGTCAGTCAAATTAATTGGTTTCAACTTTTTTTAAGGAGAAGTTCATTAAAATTTTGAAAACTTGCCATCACAAGAAAAAGCACAATCTTTGGTTAACAGTGCAACCCGTTGTTGCACTGGCTTCTTTTTCTTCTTAATTAGATACGTTGAATCAAATTATGCTTAGCAAACACTTTCGATTTTGGCAAATCAGCATTTCTTTCCAGTGGGGAAAAAAAATTGTCAAGAAATTCCCAACCACCTCAAATAATTTCCCAGATGTGGTGGTAGCTTAATAAAGTCGTAGCCTATTTAAAACTACATTCTTGTATCTTTTAGGTCTTCCTGAAGTATCAAGGGACAATCAGTCACCGCTTGTACTCAATAAACTAGGAGATGGTACTACAGGAATCGATACAACTCTGTAGAGATTTGAAAGATGTGCATATATTGGAGAAAGCAGTAAATAAAAATAAAGCCTCACTGGAATTTAATTTAAGTATCCAATGGGTGAGTTTGTACTTGCGTGCATATATAAATAACTTAGCCAAAGGAAAGGGAAAATTGTAAACTTAGCAAGTATTGACTAATATACAAAAAATAAGGCCAATGTCATCAAGTTATACTCTGCTATTCTAATTCTGCATTAATTTACATAAAGGGCCTTGATGACTGGATGCAGATAATTTCTGCCTCTCCACTCCATCAGGAAAAATCAATTTGGGGATGTTATAGACTAACCCAACATTTTCCCACTACATTACCAGTGTTTGTTGCACATACCAAGCTCCATTGCTCATACAGGTAAGTTTGTGTTTCCAAAGGCAACAGGGGGTATGACTGGCACTGTCAGTATGCAGGAAGTATTAGGAATAATATTGTCTCAATATTGAGTTAATACTATTAATGGTAACATATTTAAAGACTTCTTGGACAACTCACGATTAACATTACTTCAGTCTGCTGAAATTATCAAGCATTATGAAAACAGACAAGGTCATTGTTTTATCTGTAGTAAAGTCAAAGGAATTGCTGGAGATACAGCAAGAATTTTACACATATAATTACCACCGTGGTAATTTATTCAATAAAGCTCTCATTTAATTACAGGAACCTATTACACTGAGTGATGTGCTAAGCGTGATTTATATCTATCTCAGATGTAAATATTCAGAAAGAGACCTCCCATAGCGAAAGCAGCTCTTCTCTGCTCTCCATCCGCATTTCACTCCGGCGGCCGACACAAGAGGAGGGCACGTTGGCACGTCACGCAGCCGCCGCGTGGTCGGCCTGCCCGCGGATTTAGAGGCAGAAAAGAGCACTGCACATCCCCACGAGTTGTCCCAGGGCTCACAATTCATATCAGCACCTTGCGAGCAGGCAGTGATCATTTTGGAAACGGTTAGCGTCACCGGTCAGAAGCACAACTGATGCTTCTTTGCTCTTCAGGAGCATGGTCCTCAGCCACCAGTTGCAGACACAAGCTGGTGGTGAGCTCTGACATACAAACTATGTTATGTCCTCTTCCTATGTTACGCTCGCCAACAAACACTGAGAAAGTTGAGGTGGTAGAAATTTGTCAGTAAGCCTGCGCTCTTTCTGCATCCATCAAGAGACTGCATCTGCAACCAAGTATGAATCCATACTGATTTACACTAAGTTAGAAATACAGAGAATTTCTTTTCATAATGTGAAAAATAAATATTCCTCATACTTGCAAATAAGTTGTTTCTTATTGGTGTGATATCATGCACTTGCACATGCTTGCACTTGCTGCCCTCGCTGCTCTTCTTCCTCTGACCTTGGGTTATCCAAAAGCCGATAGAGAATCTGCACAAAGAAAGATTTTAAACCCCAGAGCTTTTAAAGGGAGAGATGTTTAGAGCTCTAATAAATCACTGCCTCTGCATGAACTGTACCTGTGCCATTTTAATACCAAAAGCATGGCAAATCACTCTATTACTTAAGTCTTTTCCTCCACAGATCTCGGAGCTTTCACAAAAAAAACCCAGTAGAATGAAGCAGTTTATATTTGAATGTAACATATTTTTCAATACCCATCTCTCAGAAAATGCTCGCTTATTTTATCACAAATTTAAACAACAACAAAAACCTCAAACCCAGTCAAACCCAGCCGTGTCAAGCCTGACAGAAGTTGATGTCACTCATAAAAGGCACAGCTTTCTAAAGAGACATCTTTCTCGTGGAAAGTGTTAGCCATTTGATAATACAGGTAATATTCAGCACTCTATATCTATGCTGATATATAAAACTGCTGTCAAAGCTGCTGTCTTTATTGACACCATCATGAATGCTTTGCTCCCGCGGTGAAGACATCATTGTCAGAAGTAGCTGAAAACATTATATAAGATATTTCTCAGTTTAACTATGTAAAAGTCCATTCTTAGAAACTCTTAAGGGTCCCCTAACATCAGAAAAACCCTGAAAGAACCCCATTCACCATAGCACGTCCCACATAAAATCTTCAAAGAGCATTTTAACTGGAAAAAAAGCTCTGGGTTGGTGTGACTAGTCACTCCGGGCATGGGCAACCTAGGTGTGACGGCCCACCCCGCGGCTCCCCTCCTGTGCACAGACCTGGCGAGGGGTCGCCCAGACTTACAGAAATCCAACTGATGAGGAAACGACTGGGGCAACTGATGTTCAAGAGGCTGAAATAAGAAATTCCACCCAGGCGCGTACGGCCCCTGGCAAAGCTCTGGAGTTGTGCTTCGTCGGTGCGGCGCACCCCGCGCCTGTGAGCGATGCTGAGGAGCACCAGGCATCCGCGGAGGAGCAAAGCGGAGATCCCGCTGTGCCCGCTGCTGCATTCTCCTTCACCGTACGCTGAAAATAATACTGTAAATAAAAGGAATAAATCATTGTCTCCCGCAGCGCTGACCTTACCTAACCTTGCTATAATTTGACAGATAAAACAAGTCACTGAAGAGCAAATCTACAGAAAGATTTCAGTGATTTGCCACCTAGTGGAATCAAACTCCAGCGATGCTTGCTCGGGGTTGAGCCTGTGCCTCGGTCCCGTTGCAGTCTCAGCCCTTCTTAATGCCCCCCCTGCCCCGGTCAGGGGATCAGAGGTGAGCACATGCCCGCACTGTTTCGCCCCGTTGCCGTCCCCGTGACATTTTATCCCACTCAGCTCTTACCTCTAATCTAATTTGACTGAGATGGAGAAACCTCACGCTCTCTAGAGATCGATTCTCCTCAAGCGCAGCACATAAATGAATATTTTACAAGTCATATAAATGCAGCCCTTTCCATTTTTCTTTTCCACTTCTGCTGCACGAAGGCCGATGCTGGTACCAATTTACGGCGTTAAGCTCCCACCTCAGGGGCAAGCAGCGAGTCCTGGCGCTCCAGCTGAGCCCCTCACCAGCCTCCGCCTTCCAGGGCTCCCTCCTAAGTGCCAAAAACCACATAAGCTGCTGTTTAGTATGTAACTTTTGACATCATTTTAAGTCCCACTCAGCTGTAACAGCTGATTATTAAAAATGTGTAATTCCTCATTTATTCTAGAAAACAGCTTCCAGAGGTCCTGCGCATCAGTGGTCTGCGGTGACCTCTTTGTTGGTAAAAAAATACAATCTGTGCTGAAACTACTGATGTGTGAAAACTTCTTTAATAAGAAAACTCTCTCTACATATGGTTACATTCTTTAGGACCTAGTGGTCAATAGCTAATATGATGTACCTTAAATGTGGCTATAGGGAATTAACACTTGACACCTTAGGATCCCACTGCAATAGCCCTGCGCTTTTGACTTCAAAAGCAATAGAAGAGTAATACTGAGATCAAAGGCTTCCAGCACAATTACGTTTTTTGAAGTTTGCAAGCCATAGAAATTGGAGGCATTTTAGTACATTCGCTCTCGCACTTTTCTGAACTCCTGAATACTTGCAGTCACCGTTCAAACTTTCGATGCAAACTAATGTTTTGATGCACAAGGGTCTGAAGATGCCAGGGAATTCCAGATTAATCCACACTGACAGCAAGAGCTCATTTTAGCTTTCCATCGTGTGTGAAGATAGTTTGCAAGGTTTGCAAAAAAAAAAAAAAAAAAAAAAAAAAAAAGAAAGAAGAAAAAGCTCTGCTATACGTTCTGATGAAAAGTAAGCTCTGCTACTCGGGGCGAACACTATCTTTTCGAATATGCATATGCAGCAGTCCTTATTTTTGGATGAGGCATACAAAAACGTAGAAAGTTCTACATTTCACTGCCAGCAGAATACTTCACCTTTTCCTGCTCCTTGCTTGTGCACCCTCCAACAGACGTAGCAGCAGCAGATCAGTTCAAATTCTGGGCTCCTTTGCACACTGCTGCTCTGCCATTTTAGGTCTCTCTCGCCGTTTTTTTCTGTAACTGGTTTATGAATGTATGTAACCATTCGCTCATTGCCATCGTTGGCTGAGCGACAGCTTTCCCTCCACAGTTGCACAGGACACAAGTCTAATGTCACTCTTAAAATCTTAACAAGGAATACTCCCGGTCCAACTTACTATTTGTGTCTGATCTATCAATTACAAAAGAAAGTCAGACACTCAGAAATGGACGATGTCCTGATGCACTGTGACAGATGCACAGTTGCCCATTTCCCGGTACGTACGTTTCTCAAATCTCTTTATCCTTTTCTGTATTTAAGCAATCTTTTCCTCTTGCTCATCTACTTGCTTTTATCAATATTGGGTATCTTGCTTCCTCTCGTGAAAATTATCCAGATTGCTACATGACAGATCATTTCAAACAGACAATTGTGCTTATTGAGGAATTCAGCATTTTTGTGGGAAAGTATTTTTAACTTCTTGCTGAACAGCCATTTGTAACCAAACTCTCCGAAGCACAAAGAATGCTCCATCCCTTTCCCCAGTTTTTAAATGGAACAGCAGACACTGTTTTAAGGCTTACCTATGGCACAGGCTAGATCGTACAGCCAATATTTGCTCAATTACCATGATGCCACATCCATGCTTAATATTCCAAACTACCTATAAAACTTCAGTTTTGTAGCAAACATTTTAATCAGGCCTTACAATCTCTATTATTTAGTGACCCCAAATCATATCAGCTGGTGCTTTGAGTAAAACCCGGCCAAGTCAAAGTCCACTTGAAAAGCAAAATACAGGCACCCACCACAACCAGCCGGAGAGCCAGCCCCTCAGAGCCAGCGCCCGTGGGAGAAACTCGGTCCTGTTGAGTTTCTGGAGACTCTGAAACAAAAATGCTGTCAGCATTCTTTGTGCATGGGGATTCCCGAAAGTCGCATTACATTACATGCTTAAGTGTTCAGCTTGGAAACTAAATTGTTTATCCTTTATGAGAGGTAATCGTTGAATGTAGCAGTGCACCACGTTAACCCCATTTGTCCAGAACGCTGTCCTGGGCAGGTAAAGTGATTATAAATCTTGGCAATACTCTGTACATCTGGGGGGCTAAAGTAGAGTAACATCCTCTTTCTGCACTACAGACTACTTGTAAAACAGGCTATATATAGCAATAAATCTGTTTATTTTTGTTATGGTTCTTCCATCACTCTCTGACTGCTTCTGTTTTCTCTTTGAAAGCACTTGATTGTACCATTCTCTGTCTGTTTTCAGCATCATAAAATGAAATTCACTTCATTGATCAGAAGATGACCTCTATCCAGTGCGTTTTAGATTAGAGATAACAGCAGGCTGCTGTCTAACTGAGAAATAATTTCTTCAGCTCCTTCAGCTGCTCTTTATTATGATTGCTTCCTAACATATCACTTAAAAACTGGAAGAGAAATCAAATGAGAATATCTTTTCCCAGTGTTTGTATTTTGACTTACCAACAAACACACACACACACACACTGCAGCACATGTTGCTCGAGAGTAATTCATTTTTTTCTGTGGAAGATGAAGAAAATATTTAGCTGTAGATAGATGAGCTGAAGAAATGGGTAAAAATGGATAGACATAAAACCTACTTTTTGCCTTAAAGACTTTGTGCTTTAAAACAGGAAAAATGGTAGATGTACATTCATGTGAAATTTAAACTGTGCATATTCAGGAACAGGTTTTTAAATATCAGCATTAAAGATCATGTTAGAATATATTATCACGTTCTGCACTGTAGCATGTGTTACATATTTTTAACAAGGAAAGCACGAAAGACTAATCGTACACTATGAATAATGCCATGTTTTTACAGTGAGATTTGCAAAGCGTTATCCCAGACAGTCACTTCTGCTGGGGGCAGGAGAAGGGAGACGCTCCTCCGCCACGGGACGGTCCCACTTCAAAGGTGTCTGGCGTACAGTGATATTTATCTGAAAATAGGCAGAAACGCCTGTGTTATTTCAGCTGTTTCAGGCCTATTGCCGAGCTGCAGGAGATGTTTCAGCTGGCAGCAAACGCCGTACTCTGGTCCCAGTGCCCTGGGCTCTACTGCCTTGGCTAAGCGGTGGGATTCCTGGAGGGTTTGTCAGTAAAGCCTCTCAGCTTCGGTCTTACCCTCCTGCACTTCACCACGTTGAAGAGCGCACTCTTTAGGAATAAAATGAACTTTTCTTTTTCTTTTCCCCCAACAAAACTTTGAGCGCCTCAGACACTGGAATGGGGTTTTGACAGCTGACCTTATTTTATCAAGTAATATATCACCAAAGCAACACAAATCTGATAGTGTATTACACTAGTACAGATAAAATGCTACACAAATACATCATCCGAGTAATGCTGGTTTTATGACCTGTTTGCCCTAATACGAGCTACTCAGCAGAAGCCCTTTCTAGGGTACTAGGCTTTTCTTGCTTTATTTAAGGAGAGACACCTTTCAAAAGATGGAGACTAGAGAGAAAATGTATTTCTTTCTGGGTCTGGTGCGTACCACTCCTCCTTTCACGTGATGCAACAAAAGCTGTGACCGAAGCAGCCTACAAGGCTAATAAAAATCAAAGCTGCCTTCCTCGCTCTGCTCAAGGGGACACGGAGCTGTAGCCCAGTCTGCGGGTCCCCGGGGAGCCTGGCACAGAGCGCGGGGACTCGGTGCATTTGGGATTCTCTGCAAGGGTGGAAAAGAGGCACTTGGCCTCTGCAGAGAGATGCCCTCAATGTCAGGCATCTATAGGCAGATTGCACTGCAAGAAATTTAGATTGAGATTACAAGAGTGAGCACGGAAAGAAATATTAGTAGTAGTTCTGCAAGGGGATGCGTTCGATGGGATAAAGGATTAGCTACAACAGAGTTTGCCCATAGGGCACATCAGTTGTTTTTCAGTATTCTGCACCAGCAGATGAAGGACAGCCTTTAAAAACGTTGATAACATATCTAGCACGAACTTTTTGTACTTCATTGGCCAGTTGTAACTTCTAAACAAAATTTACCTTGCCCAGGCTTCAATACTCAGAGCACACTCCCAGGAGAAAAGAGCAGCTATTGCTCAAGGTCAGTCTCAACCGCAGAGGTGTGGAATAAAGAAAGTCTGAGCATCCCCTAGCTGGGAAAATATCATCTAGGACTCATCTCTGTTTTGTCAAGAAGAAAGTCCTTGGGACAGGGACTCTCCTCCACTCTGGGGTTGCACTGGGACTGAGGTTTTGCTGTGGCCTTGTTCCCTGACCGCACTGGAATAACACAAACGTTAATTCAGAAAACTTGTTCTGCACAACACTTTCTGCATATTCTAACGTGTCACTAAATTTCCTTGAGTCCCCTGTTAAAAAAAAGAGATGAGGTGTTTGGGTTAATAACACCACTGTTCCCTTTAGGTGTGCGAAAGCCAAATTCCCTGATGGACAAAGTCGTTTTGAGACGGTTAATCCATAAGGCATGCAATGCATCGCAGTGCAGAGCCTGCCATTGTTTCAGACAATTTTATCTGATCTGTGATTTTCAAAACTACTGAAAGCACACAGATAGGTTGACAGATACATTTGCTGTGTAATATTGGCTCTGCAATGCTAATATTGGCTGTTGCCTGACATTTTCTATAACAACATTTATATAACCAAAGTTCCTGTAATTTCTAAGTTATCTGATGCACCACGAAATTTAAAACCAGCAATTCTATTTTTCACTTATCAACTTAAAGCTCGTGATGAATCAAGTAATATCAGAGAAGATAAATTATGCTGCTGTTTATTTACAGTTTACATCCCTGCAGTCGGTGTACCTTATGCAGGAATTGACCTTTGGAAGAACTATAGCAGCACATTATTTTTGCAGCAGTAACATTGATGGAAATTGATGATGCCTGAAAAACACACAATTATAGTGTCTTGATTAAAAATGGAGCACATTTCAATGAACTTTTCCCTTCTTCGCATGATTATGATACACAAGTACTAACATTAATGGTATTTTTTTATATAATGAACCATAAAATTACAGTTGGCAGTCAAGAGCACTCTAGCAGATAAGTAAGGCAATTTTCCTCATCATTTTTCCCTTTGTTGTCAATCTTGTTGCATAGCCCATTGCCTTTTCAATGAGCTGTAATGTGAATATTCAAGATCTTGCTTTTCCCCGGTGTATATATTCCAGTTGAAATAATTCAGTTTCATGCCACCCATTTTAATAGGTTTTATTAAGTAAACTTTTTTTAGGTTTTCCACTAGTACTAGAATTTGCCTGGACACTGACAAAAAGAATAATGGCATTTAAATCGTACAGGTTTCATGCAGATCAGCAAAAGTGCTTATTGAGCTTGCTGTGCAAACATGCTTAAAAGTTTGTTTTTGATTTTGCTCTAATACTGTCTTTCTCTCTGTACGGGAGGTTTTATGAAGTTTAGACATGTTTGAATTCTTACCCACGGTAAGTATGACAATCCAATTAACTATAAGTTTAGACTGAACTGAGTTACAAGAAACATACATTATAGCTATTAGCTCTCACATTAAAGCGTTTTAGGAAGCATTTACTTCGTGCTGTTTCCGATTGCCTGGCAATTTACAACTCTTGATGTAAATCACAGTTACTGTAGTATGAGAGAGGAGTAAAATGTCGCATGGTCTTACCTGTGTCTTACGTGGAATAAAGTGGCGATAAAGGTTAATACCTTATGTAGTTTGAGGAAACGACGTGAAGTGCTCCTGAGCAGAATTGTCATTCTCGCTTCCCACTACACGTAAACCAGGAGTTATCGGACAATCCCAGCTTTCTCCTGCTCCGGCAGTAGGATGAAGCCTGGGCTCCACTGAAGACAAAAAGTTGGTGAGTGTGACCTCGCAGTGCTGGGTGAGAAGGGTCCTTCTCAAAACAAGCTTGAAAAAGTTACTTTTCTGTCCCCTTAGCTGTAGGATTTGTTCAGAGTTTAGCAGTCAGGGAAGGAGATTATGTAAATAGCTCAGACTTGATAAAGATCGACACTTTATCATCACCATAAGCGCAGAGTCATGAGAAGCTCATCTTCTGGACATGCCCAGACCTTGTGCCATCTGAAAGTCACCCTGATTTTAGGCTCTTGTAAACTGCCAGCTGTTTCCTGATTCTCGTTCAAATCTCACCTGATCATCTTACTCGCCTTCCTTTATTATTTGCGATTTGCCAAGGACAGATGTTCTTTCTTCTTTATCTGAAGAAGAAGTCAAGATATTAGTGGGTTTTTATATGGCATCTAGCAATCCTTAAGAATAGCAATAGCACAAACAGACAAAAACATGTTAACCCTTCGTAAATAAGAAGCACAGTCACAAAAGGCTACCCTAAAAGCCGCAAGCAATAACTCCTTGTTACAGTTCATTGCTCAGCCCCTCTGCCAGCACAAGATCCTGGCTCCGTTCTAAGAGTTATTCCTGGCTTCACACTTATTCGTACTATTCAACCCAAATTTTATGATCTTATAGTTTTACTTTTCCCCCACAGACTATGAAGCAAATAATACTAGTCACTGCCACTCGAGAAAAGCAAAATCAACAACTGTAACTTGGATATTGGGTAACACTACTGCAATCCCCACGTTCATGGAATAGTTGTAGATCATTTCATGACATTTGCTTGCAGGAGTCTAGGAATTTGCAAGACTTGCAGGCCAAGAGTGTTATTAAAAGAATTTTTTAAATTCAAGTGCTTCACCAAAGGCAGATTGTTTTATTTTTGTAACTTTTAGTCAGTGAAGATAAGTACGTCTTGTTACATTTTGTCAGATCAGCCTACACTAAGAGTTGAAATGCCATAAAGGTAAATAATCTTGGAAACAGGAGGCCAAGTTAAAGGATGTGACCCTGATTTTCATTTTGGATGTCTATCACCTTATGAAACACAACGCTTATCCTAGGGAGGGGGGGGGGGGGGAAGCCTCCTAAGACCTCCTACATGGTTGATTTAAGTTTATTGCAATACTCAATTAAATTTAGGGCTACATTCTGTGGTATTTAAACATATTAAATTCTCATTGACTTCAACGGGAGTGTTATTCAGTTAAAGCCTGCATTACTTCAACTATTTTATTGAGCTCTACTTGAATAACCACACATAAGCCCACCAGCTTGCAAAGATCTCTACAAAAACAGGACAAAAAAAAGAAAAAATCAACTTCACCAAAAAATTCTAAAGAACTGAAAAGAAAAATAATCTGTAAACTGAAAATGAGACATCAGGATTTAACTTCATAGATCTGAGTCTTACGTATGGCATTTTCAGTGAAGCAGCTGTGATTTACCCATTAATATCAGAGCATCTGGCAGCCGAGCAGCTGCACGTGGGTTCAGCGATGAGCGAAGGGTGCCACAGACCTCCCTCTCCTCAAGAGCTCCTCTTCAGCCAGGAGCTGAGCCAACACCACCGATAAATCTCCCTGATGGGATGAGGTTTGCCTCGTTTCTCCCACCACTTGCACTCAGCACCTTTGTTTTCATGTTCCCTCGGCAGCTGCTCCCCAAATGCTTTGAGGTTACGCAATCTACCCGAGACTTCTTTTCAAGCAGTAGTATTTTTAAAGGTTTGTGAGTTACGTTAAATTAGGGAAATGAACTGGTCTGGGAGAGCACTGTCCCTAACTGTGAGTAGCGTCACTGTGGTTTTTGTTTGTTGGTTTCTGCAACAGTGCTTTTTTCCCCATGGGTTCCTACCTGCAAGGAAACTGGAGAAGCTGCTTTTAGTGAGAGTCACACCGTACTCCTTTAAAAGAGACAACTGCTGTGAGAATTTCCCGGTGGTTTTAATTCCCATTAGGACCAAAGATGAGGTCTAACGTTTGAACGTGCAAAGTCTGCAAGAAATTGTTGTAAAGAAGTGAGGCCGGCTTCCTGGTGAAAAGAAGCTGATGAGACCATGCTGGCTGCTTCTCCAGGTGGCTTTGAAACAGCGGTTAGTTTTATCCAATTTAAAGTGAACATGGGATCAGCTTCCAGCACTCATGGAAGTACTTACATGCTTGTATTAGCTGCAAAGGTGCAAGACCAATTCCTCAGATTTCAGCTCCAACAACTGCAATCCTTTCCTGAAATGAAGCTTAACTATAAAGTTGACCAAAGCCAATTTTTAGAAGAAACCACCAGTATATCCAACACAGAGTACTTCTGACCAGTAAGTAGCAAGAACTCACTTCTCATTTCAATGGCCTATATTTCACGGTGGTCTGTTGTGTAAAAGCTGTTATTAAGCCAGACCAAGTCTATAAAATAAAGCATAGTTAAGACAAATAGCAATTAGATTTTGTTATGAGCTGTGAATGACGAGATACATGTTTCTGATAGAGAATACAAGTTGGTGAATAGGGATCCAATGTGAAAAAGAAACCACCGTATGGTGACTTTTGATACGTGTCCATGTAGCTTTCACATAAACAATGGTGGCTAATCTTGGCTTAGAGAGCTCAGAAAAAGATCTACGGCTGAGAAATGAAGAGTGTCAGGTTTGCAATGAGCTAATGTGGCAGAAGGTCAAGGTTGACAAATCAGCACCAGCCTAATGCCTCGAATATGTCCACTGCAGCGCTAGTCTACGAAAGATAAATGAAGAAACTGTCAGCCAGCTCTAGTCTAAACAATGGAACAATTTAAAGTGGAGGGAATCATAATCTGAAGCAATTTGTTCCATACTGTACCATCATGATAAGGAAAATCTCAATTTTTCTCTGTCAAATTGGGGTGTAAATAGGAGTTTCAACCAAAAATCTTTCATCAGAATAAAAGTCACATTTCAAGTTATCCTTAAGGATAAGAGCCAGGTTTTAACCTCAGTGGTACGGCAGATACGAGAAAACAATTTTGGCTTGGTTGTGTAGCAGTAAATAAAATGCTGCCGGTTGTACTGCCCATTTGGAGGTAGACAAGAACAGGTAGTTGAGATATGCATTCATGGGACATGGTGCTTAGCAGCACGTCAGAAGAACGTTCTGAAAACCAAATTAATGCGCATCCCCTGATGAGGTAAATTGCATTTACAATTTATTTCTAGAAGGAGGAGATGGCCAGTTAACTCATAAGAGATTGCTCCAAATCCGAGTACTGTCCTCTTTTGGCCTCCAAGGTAAGAGGCATGGAAAGGAGCATGCAAGAATCATTATTTCTCACAGATTTACTAATGTTGGATCTTCTTTTCTGTCAAAGACATCTCAGGGGTCTTCACCATGAACTACAGGAGTAGAATGGCAGAGGGAAGACCCTGCAAAAAGAAATCTGAATAAATAGGTTGTAATGTGTGTGTGTTCCACTACATAAAAAGAGTGAAGTAACAGTTAGTATGTGATAAACCCACAAAGTGGAAGAAATTGGAACTTAAAATTCTCACTGATCCACTCTGTAACTTCACACTGCAGTTATAGATTTTTATTTCTGCTCTTTCATGAGTCTCTGATCTTATGATTTTTCTCTCCCATTTTCCAGATTTTAATGAGTCTATCAAGACATTTGTATAGCACTGAAAAGAAGGTTATGCAAAGTCTGAAGTAAATTCAAATTGATTTTGAGTACGAGGCACTTTAACTTAATATGCATCTCCCTCTCCTCAAAATGGGTCATTACTACCGCCTCACACCTCCAATCTCGCATTGGTTACATTTAAATAAAACAGGTTCCTATTATCCTGTGTGGTTAATAATTCAAGGCCCAATCCTGTTCCTGTTAATGTCAATGGGAGCTATTTGCTATTGACTCCAAAGCAAAGAGGTATGCATGTGATACCTGTATCATCAGATTCACTCCGTTAGATGGCTGTAGGTTTCCAAAAATCCAAATATTTCAGGGAGCTGACAGTTTGCAGAGAACTTACTACTCATAATGTCCAAGAATACACCCTATAATTATAATTTTGTGGACATAGTTTTCTCAAACAGAATTATTCCACATATGATACTTAGTCCTGGCGACGCCGAAAAGACAATCTGTTGTGTACATCAGAGACGTGAATATTGCATCACTGGTGATGTTCATATGCGATGTTCCCGTTGCTTCTTTTGGAGATCCATCTCAGGTCTCATCCGTCCGCTACTCTAATGCCAGTCTGGAACGTACTGTTTGCCGCCGGCTGGATTCCCTAGGATAGCAGCTATGTCCCCGCAGGTACCGGTGGTTCGCCTCTTGAAGTCCTCCCAGTCTTTTACACCCAGCGGGGTTTTGCCGGGATCGCTTTCCTTGGGGAAAGGGCTGTTCTGGACTCGTCTCTGCCGGTTCCCTGCCATCGCTTCACTGGCCAAAACGGCACCTCAAAGACAGGGTGACCGCAGTGGCAGAGACTGAAGCACTTGCATTCTCCACTGCTTTTTTGTACTTCCATCAGCTATTACGGCCCCTTGTCCTACCAGGTACCTTGCAGTTAGATTCTAATCCCTCAGCTCACACACCTTGAGTAGCTCTGTTAACTCCTTACACACAGCAGTCATATTTCCGAGTAAAAGTTTACTACTTATTTTTAAAAATAATAATCCAAATGTTACCCTAATGGTCTCCTGGGTGTTATAATTTAAAATATAGTTAAAATACTTCAAATAATAACACAGTCTTAATAGAATATTCTTTAATACGTGTTTGGTTTTTTACCACTCTAGTACTCAAAGTTCTGGAGAGTGTATCAGCAATGTTAGTAAGAGTACAGATTTGTATGATAACAAAATCTGGAGCAACAGTTTTTTATATTTCTTCTTAATATTAGTTTCATTTCAACTGCAGCTGTAGACTGGAGAATGGCAAAAAATAGTCTTTGAAAAACCTGTAGATCAATGTTTATGGTAAAGTAGTATTTAGCAGTACTAATGAAAACTATGAAATTACTTACATCTTTAATGAGATGCATATAGTTACACAGTTCCTTGGATTGGGGGAGCCCAGCTGTGATGGAGAGAAGCACCGCAGGCAATTTTAAAACACTTGAGATACTAAAAGTAAAGGAACGTCCTATTCCCAGCTCACAAAGCCCACTCATTCTTAGGCTCTGACCCTTATAGCCTGACAGACATGTTTTCAGGTGCAATACCCATGCAGATTTTATAATTAATTATATTTTCCTACAGTTCTTCAAGGAAGTTACACAAAGGGAAAAAAATCACTAGCAAAACAGTTTGGCCTGAAGCAACAACAACAACAAAAAAAAAAAAAAAAAAGAAAGCACAATAAAAAGAGTAAGACAAAGGAGACTGCTCTAAAATTAGTCTATGTTTTTAAGATGTGTCTCACAAAATGATTTTTAGGCTGTGGTGGTGTAAACCAACCAACGCTATTGACAGAACGATGACAGACTATTGACTCAGATGGGGAAGGATCCAGCCCGCGTACATCACATCTCTCTCGCTGGAATTTGAGCCCTCTAAGGTTACAGAGAATGGATTCTATAAAACTAAACCTAAAAAGTGTATTATTTCTCAGAGGACACAATTGTAACAAGCTTTTCCTGATGGCAAAAATCCAATTATTGTAGTAAAGGTTGTGCTCAGTTATTTCTCACTTCATGTCAAAGCAAATTGTAAAATGAGGTGCATGGGAACTCTGCTACTCTACCTTTACTGATACATAAGCTTACACTCTACCTTTTTTGTTGTTGTTAGTAAGACAACAGAGGGAAAAACTGATGGCTAATGTCATCAAGCACTGGCCAAGAGTGTGATATATAGATTTTCTTCGTGTTTCTCAAGAACTGCAAAGAAAAGTTCAGCATAGATTGGATCAAATATATATTTTTCTTTGGTGACAGAAATAAAGTTATCTTCATCTCTATTGAATTTTTCTTCTTCTTAGATAGTAGTGTATGTTAAACTAGTACAAGTGCTTTTTCTATTTGCTTGGCAGAGGAAAAGAAAAAAACTCCACTCAAAACTAAAGGCTAAAGCAATTATTCCTAGCTGTATCTTTGCTTTCTGTGAAATGGCAGTGCGGCTTGCAAGGAAAGCTAACTTTTTTTTTGTTTTTAAGGAAACCAAATACAGTAAGAATGAAGACCTTGGTGAAGTTTCTTCACTGGCCACTGCAAATGATTGATGCCATACTCCTCCCTTTGAGCTCACAGCAATGTAACCTCAGAGCGAAGACCTCTTTGAACATCTTCTCCATGCTTTCCTAACTCAGTGCCATTAGTACAATAGTTGCAAAATGCCTTGTTTCTTTCTTCTTTTTTTTTTTTTTTTTCATGTTTAGCTTTCCTTTCAGATGTTATGAGCATATGGGGACTTCAAACAGCGCTCACTTGGGCTTGCTTTCCCTCCCATCTGGTCCTTCCACCGGGATGGCCTCCCACCCCTGAAACACCCAGCTCTTCTCTCCGCTTTGGATCATGGGTGAAGTGACGTGTTTCGTTTGCTGCAGCTACTGGACTCAGACAGACAGAACTGGGTTTTTTCCCATAGTGGTTGAGGTATCTGCTAAATATCTCCCCCACGTCTCTTTTCTGCAGGATTACACATGCAGCTGTAGCTACATTCATTTTTCTGCTCAAGCATTATAAAGGTGGACTTACTGCGTCTCTCACATTACTACAATATGTAAATACAAGTTAGGAGATGACTTGCGTACACTTTCGGCAAGTTCAGCACAGATTAGAGCTGGGCAGAGATTCATGGACAGAACGAGTGCCCAACAGCAGCTGTACGCCGCAGAAATCTGGGCTGCATCCCTTTGCCACGAACAAACTAAAACATAGATTAAACTCAAGGCGTTTTCTGGGCTGCCCACTTTGACCCTCAGTTGAGATAACCTAATTCAGTTTACGAAATTCTTTTTAGGCATTTGCTAAACCAGACTTAATCAAACAAACAAAACAGAAAGCTGCCACAGATTAAGTCTGGCTTGTTGCATCCCAGATTGAACTGAGGCCAGATTCTGCTTAACATTCACAGTTATGAATAAGCTTTCTCTGTCAAATGGGCGCTGCTAAGCCATGTGCAAAATAAAATTAACACAAAATCCAGCTTTCTTAATACTGATGGGATAAAGCAGCACCCAGTGAGGAAAAGGACAGCAGAATTAGGCCCAAAACTTTAGTATAAATCCGTTTACATTAAAAAGATATTTGACAGAAGGACCATGCAATACGAATACTGTCTTTAAAAAAGGTGGTTAGTGCTCACAAAGGTGCACTGCCCATCAATTGGGAAGATGCTACATCCATATTTGAAAATAATGTCTATTGGACTGATCAGTTTGAATATATTAGGTGGACATCTGTCTTCAGTTGAGATAACGCTAATTTGGTATTGTTCTGTTGAAGCTGACTACAAACTTAGATAGATGAGGTCTTAACTGACAACTATTTGTTGACTCCTAACAGTACGATCTGTATTTAGAGGGGAATTTCCCAAAACAAATACTAAACACGCTGCTTTTAGCATATATTGAGGGGTGCGGTGTTAACCCCTTTCCAGCCATTCAAGATATTTACCTGTTTTAATTGTTGTATGGCAGTGATTAGGAAACAGCGAGAAGTGCTGTCTCTAGTGGTTCCACTTAAGTGTCTTCATTTGGGTTTCAGTTTGGGGTTTCATCCCAAAAAAGCTAAGACGAGATCCCTTTTCTGTTTTGAGCCATGATGTTCAGTAAACATCTGAATTGTACCTTCAGTAATAGGGGTTTTTTCATTCAAAACACTTCCAAAACCAGCGAACAAGCAAATCTCAGAAAATTCTGCAGGCTATAGTTACGTTTGCTACAGTGCTCTTAGTAAGACTAATACGTAAAAGGCAATAGAAATACAACTTGTAGGAGACCAACACTTCTGAGACTAACTTTACAAAACTGCCCTTTGCTCAACCTGAAAGGCTTTTAATAATGCTGTGACACTCAAGACACGCTTCCACCAAACTGATATTTATTTATTGACCCCAATCTTGTGACACAGGTCAGGGCTACAAAGGGTTATTTGCCAGACAGAAGACAGGGGCTTGCCCACTGGCTACTGTCAAAGTCCTTAAGTCTATTTTCATTTATCTTAGCAAAAATCTTGCCCAAGCAAAAGCTGCAGGGCTCGACTCTCAAAGTTTAGAACAGGTTCATTTCTCAAATTAAAATTTTATAGGGCCTTGGCTGTCAGAGCAATTTGCAGACATGCCAGCCTTCATCACTTCTGCTGACACCGGATCGCCTACAACCCTCTCTGCAGCCGCCGCGATCCCCTGCCACCGCTCCGGATTTTTGTTCTGCCCTCGGAGCTGGAGAAACACTACCAGTAGCTTATGCCCCGTTTGCCTTCTCCTTCACCCCAACACAACCGTGCTGGCCTTTTACTCTTGATTTCCGTCTGTTTACAGGGGTGTTTTATGTCGCCAGGTTTATGATTGCTGTTTCTGCCAAGTCTCGGCCATGACTGCATTTATCAGCCCAGCTGAGAACAGGTGTAAACCAGTTCTTAAATATGGGTGTGAACGCGGAGTTAAAAAAAAAATACCGTAAGACTGTAAGGAATGCATCTTTTGGAGGAAAATAAACCCAAAGGAAGTAGACGAGTTTATCTGAAAGTAAACTGATAAATAAAATCAGTCCTGTGGAATACTCCAATAATCTGTTTTTAATATTTAGACTGCTTTAAATAGCATGCAGATTAAATTTGATATAGATGAAATTGCAGCCTCTATTTATTTGTGTTCATACACAGAAGCCACATAAAAACCTCTTGAGTTTGTGGAGGAGTCTGTAGCGAATTTGCAAATAACCGTATCTACAGCAGTAGTGCGTAATGTACCAGTATAATATACTGGAGAAAGTTGTCACTTGTTTGGCAATTAACACTGATATAGGAGGGAAAAGGAATGAGAGGATATTAACAGATTAATCTTGGGTCCTTTTAGACTGCGCTGAAGTAAAATGACAATTGAGTTTACTCCAACTTCTATTAGATCAGTGCCCTCTGCTGATCACTGCTTGGATTAAACCAGCCGCACTCTGCTCCTGCAGCAGCCCAGCTCACAACCACCTGAAACACAGTCCAAGTATGCGCCTTTACATTTACAGGAAGAAACCGTATATGGTTTTAACCCTCAACACCGTCTTTCTAACTGAAGCTACAAACAACAGGGAAATTTAACAACCACCACCTATACTGGCAATATTGCCTAAAAATAAAAGCATCTCTACGTATCGTCAGAAGTCCTGTGGTTCAGCCCAGAAACAAGAACTCCCCGACTTGCTGCGTTGCTGCTAAACTTTGTCTTTTTCTCCTTTCTGATGAAGTGAAACGTTTTTAACGTCTTAGGGAAAAAAAGTGATCGACAGTTTCATATTGCAGCTGTATATTGAGATAAACTCTCCCACTTTGCAAACAGCCCATGCCATGACGCTTAGCTTAGCACTTAGAGCAAGGAAATTCTTAAGGTGAGTAAAACTGGCACAGCCAAACACGTGGATGCATAAATAAATGGTCACAAGCTTGCAGTCCTTCTCATGCTGAATGAAGTAAAATAGAAAATGCTGAGCACCGTCTTTCATATCTGTAACTTGTTATACACATATTATCAGCTTAATATCCTTGTTTAGCTAATAAGCAAAGTGCTAACGTGGGGCAAAACCTGAGATATTTACCAACTGTCATTGCGTCCAGCAGATACAGGTGGAAGGGAAATTTTATCTTGGCTAGAAATAGTATTATGCTTGGGGATGCTCACACAGTAGAGGGTCTTACTCGCAATTGAGTGAATGTCAGAAATGCATAAAGCCACAGAAAATATAAAGCCTCTGTTAGTTTAAAAAATGGAAAGATAACTACAAGAAAGCAGAACAGTTACAAAAAGAGAAAAAATCCAATAGTGATCTGGGAAACTTGACAGCAGCCTAAGTTTAAACGCTGCCTGGAGGAAGGAACACAGTGCTCCATGAAGAATAGGAAGAAATGCACATGACAATAGTTGGAGTCTATTGATACCCTTTACATTTAATTCCTTCTTCTTTTTAGATTGAACTTTCAGCTTATATGCAACAATAGGATTCAGTCAAATTTGAAAAACGCACCAACAACTTTTTCTTCTGGGAGTCCATTTCCCAGAGAAGTGTTGCAGGCTGCTTTACTGATGTCTAACCTTAGCTCTAGTGTTCGCTATTCATATTTTTCACGGAAATTAAAGTAGAAAAATATTTTGGTAATGGTTCTGCAACCATATATTCCCTGCATAAGTACATGCCTTTGTGCGCGCGCGCGCGTTGTCTTCTCCAACAGTCGGTGAATTTGGATGCTGATTTTATTTCAGGTGGGCATGTCTTCTCCTATGATACATCATTCAGCAGTCTCACAAAGCATGGAGCTACACAGTGCCTTGCTCGCCGGAATCAGTCACATATTATGGTGGCCAAAGAAAAGCCCATTATATATTGGCTGCTGAATATCCCCCAGCTATCCCCCGAGGTACTTCATCTCAAAACGTAACTAGAAGATAGAGAGGGTCAGCGTTCACGTTATTCACGAGCATCACCATTCCCGCGCAGTCTTTTTAGTGGTTTGCCACTGTTCTTCCTTCTGTGCTATGAAAATGTGCTGTACATATTACAACGGGGCTTTTATATTGCTCAGGAAGCAATCAGAAAAAAATCACTAACCATTAGAGTGAGGAGTGGAAATGAATAGTTGACAACTTCTTTATCTGTTGGTAATCATTTTAAATAGAGTGGAAAGGACGCTGGCACGCTGCAGGCAAGGACCTCATCTCAGCGTGGGATCGTACACCGCTTACTGCAGCCCCCCCGACCTGGAGCAGCTCACCGCAACATCAGCACTATAATAATAGTTTGCAAAAAACGCAGCTGAAAGGACAAAGGGAACAGTAGACGTTGTACTTCTGGTAGTAACTGGGACACCCACGCTGGGGCTCTGCCTGCCCTGGTTTGTCACCAGCAGGTCGGGACCTCAGGGCAGCGCCACAGCCTGGAACCCAGCCACCGGTTCCCAAGTAACACATCCAGAACAGATGTTGGGAAATCTCAGGAAAACACAGGAAATAACCCCTTGCTGTGCTCTTTTGTAGGACACGCTATTTTTTTTCTGCGCTTCCGTGCTAATTAAGTTCCTGGAGGTGCCACTTCCTCACCAATCCTTCCCTTTCCCTAAGTGAAATGTCAGTATTAGTGCTGATTCAGTGGCAAGCATTGCTTTCGGGACCTAACATTTAAGCACAACGGTATTGCTGGCAAGGTACTACTTGGCAGAAAGAGAGCGAAAAGTTTGGCAACTATGGGCCAACACGGGTAGCAGATGTTTTTAATGCCAGCTTCTCTCTAATTGTAAAGCAGCAGCAACAGCACAGCATGAAAGGAGAATACCATAAATCTCCAATGTAGAGACTAGTCCACGAGCACATAAATTCTGCCACTTGTTAACAGAGTTTGCTGACAATCTCCATGCTCTATTTAAAATTGCGTGGTGTGCAGTCTCATTTGGCTTCCTAATAATAGGCACAGCGAGCTCAGGCTGGGCTTTCAGACACAGGTTGCCATGATACAGCTCCCCGCGCCACGAAAATCACAGGGGCCAATTTGGAGTACAGAGATGAATCTTGCATACAGGAAAGCCTTGGTGCCAGGCATCTTTGCTCAACAGCGGAGGATTAGCACATATAATCAAAGCTTCTCTGCTTTTGAGGACGCGGCAGCAGTAACAGGCTTTCCCCCTCACCTGTAGATAAAGCACCCAGTCCTTCGACAAGCTGCGAGGGTCGAGTCCTTGGAAAAGCGTTCATCTTACAAACATAAACCTGGCTTTGTGCCCTCAGTTCCTCCACGGAACCATCCACCGTCTCCTTCCCTCTATCGCGCTGTAAGACGACGAGCTTTCTTGTGCGGAGGGAGGTGAGCGGAGTCAGCAGTCGCTACGGGCTGCTGTCGCTCTCGGGTGCTGAACCTCCTATGATGTACTCTCATGGGGTTTGGCGACGATTTCCTCAGATTTTTCTACAGAGAGAACCCATGTGATATTATTCCTCATCCCCAAGATCGGGGTATCAGTCTTGCACATTCTTTTCCTGGCTGGAGGCACTAGGGATGCGACTACTCACGAGAGTCGGGATGTCCAGGAACACATCCCTGCTCCTCGTCCCATCTCACCGTGCCGCTTTCGCTAAGTAGTAAGGGTTAAAACCACAACCATAAAATCGCGGTTTGGAACTGACCTGGAAAGCAAAGTTTATGAAACATTTATTCACTGTTCTGACATCTGGAGGGAGATAATTCGTTTAGGTCATGAATTTTTCTGTCTGGATCCAAGCTGATCACTCACGCTGCCACACTCCACCCTCTGTTCCCCTGCACCTTCTAGCCCACAACTAATTTTCAAAACAGAGGAGGTTGACTCTTAAGAAGGCTTGGAAAGTAAACTGTTTCTTTTTCTTTTTTAAGCAGCAGGAAACAAGGCTGTTCACAAGAAGGGAAAATGTAAGAAATAAATGTTTAAAGAGCAAGGAGCTAATATGAAGGAAAGAAAATCTTGCATATTTATGAGTAAAATGAGACTGTGTCCTCTTGAATCTTGCAGTCAGAGGAACCTGAACTGAATTAATCAATCAGCAGACTATTGATAGGGGAAAAAATGACTTGTCAACAAGCAGCTTGCAAAGGATGTAGATGGAGAGCTAGACATACCAGTCCACTTTCTCTAAACAATTAAAGGACAGACACAGTTAATTTAAATCCACATAGCAACATCCTAATCAATACAGCTAAGCTGAGTTTCTCAGGCTAAAGATATTGTTGGGTCAACTTATATTATCCTTAGTTATAAAATTAGAAAATATGGACGCAACATGCTGTGGTCAACGCCATTCCAAGAAGTTCACGCTACCTTCTTTGGTAGGCAATGCGCTTCTCTGCCCCCATAAGAGTTATCAGAAAACTAGAAGGGTATTTGCAAAGGAAAGGGTGAAATCTGCCAAAGAAGTCAAAATCCATACACTTCTCCCTATTACAGTTCTTCCCAAGACAGAATCCCCTGAAGGAAGAGACTGTGTGAAAATGGGAGCTGGTTCTCTGACAGAGAACGGATTGACAGATTCTGTATTTATTTTTAAAAAATGCCTAACTAAGCATCATTAGTCACCCATCATCCATATTTCTCTCCATAAATGAGAGTGCATGAAGCTATAGAGTCTCCAGAGAAAGCAATTACAATATTAATTTCAACTAAATGACAACTAGGAAAAAAGAAAAAAGAAATCAGTTAGCTTAAGGAGTTCAGTTCTCTTAGATCGTGATTATGAAAACTACTTCACAAACACTGAAAACCACCAGTCACCAATATAATCTTTAAATGAGCTCCCTGGAAGGCACTACGAAGAGCAATATCTGTGTAGGAATACATTTCAGCAGTAATGAACATGCAAATCTTCAAGTCTGTCAAGCCACAAGTTTGACCATAAAACAGGCTAGATCCTCGAGCTGGGGGAACCAGACGCACACGTGTGCACACGGGCAGGCTGCTGATCCAGCTAGGTTTATCGGCATGTTTGCACTGAAATTCAAGGAGCTGTACTTTCTGACCCCACTCCACGGGCCGTGATCTGTCCCATGCAACTGGTTGCTGTCCAAAGCCTCGCTGAAGCCCTGAGTGACTCTTGCCTTGAAGATTTCATAGACTCGTAGAAATCTTGGTTGGAGGAGACCACATCGGATCATAATTTCCCCACTCAAAGTGGAGCTCTTCATGCTGGATCAAGTCAGCTGTGGCTTTTTTCTAGCTAAGTCTTGAAAATTTCCAAGGATGGAAATTGTGCATCTCCCTGGGCAGCCGGCACCAGTGCTGCTGGAGGAAAATTTGGGAGAAAGGGCTTCCCATCCTTTCTTAAACTGGAGAGCTGAAAGAAATCTCACTCCAGCTTTCAAATACTATAAAGGGCAAAGTCACAGTATGAAAGTCAGCGTGCCCCAAAGTGCTCTGGCTGTCTCCTCATCTTTACTCACTGCTGACAAGGTCAGACCCATAACCTCAACATCAGCTCAAGTATATTGTGTTGCTACTTTAACACCAATGGGAGCCTTTGTCCTAATTTAGATTTCAGGCCAAATTCTTCTGACAAAATGGCTTGAAATGACAACAGTGTAATGATTGTCTAGTTAATTCACTTAATAATGCGAAACAATTATATACCAAGAACATTTCCCTTGAGTTATTTTCCTTCTCAACAAACAGTCCTGTTGGAAACACGATGGTCTCCCATCCTCAGAACAACACAAAATATTTTATCCTAGTCGTTTAGCTGCCAAACACACACTGAAATGTGTTCCTGCAAACACTGACAAGATTGATGTGATGTTGTATTCTAGCTACACTGGCTGATTCTTGACTTGGGCTTTGCTTTTATTTTTTCTGGCAAAATATTGCCCATTAAAAACTGTAATAATGCTAAAATAGCATAAAAAAAAGTGGAAGGGGTTCTTTTGAAAGATTTCAAGGCACTTCCTATTTCAAACCAGCCTCTTAGATCACCAAAGCCCATTTAAAAGTTGTCTTCAAAAGGAAAAACAAACAAAGCAAAAATACCCTCCATTCTAATAAGCTTCACTAACTTCTAAATATCCATAATTTGTCACAGAACTCACTCTTTCTTCGGAGGACAGCAAACGCCTGCGTGTCTCTGACGGGCTAAACGACACCTTGTTGAACAAAACGTCTGGGAGTCTTTCAGAGTGACAGGATTTCGCAGGAGCTGTGTGATATTTTCTGTCGGCTTGGAAAACAAGCAGAAGTGCCGCTTCATTCTCTTTGTCACACAGTATCACCCAAATGAAGATATAAATGTAAGGAGCCAAATAGTTGTATCCTATTCCTTGAACTTCCGCCTATGCCTTCAGATCTGAGAGATTCAAGTTTCTGACCCCAATTAAGCAGCTTCATCTCCATACCTCAACCTAGGAAACAAATAGGTAGAAGGGACTACCATATGTTTTGGTTTTCAGTTCATTAAATCCTTGATTGTGCAAAACCTTTTAAGAGATATTACCCCGTAAAATTCATACAAAGCTATATTTTGTGTTGTTTGGAAGAATCTTATTAAACATTTTCTCCAAAGAAGTATTTCAACCTTTTGAGAATCAGCGTGACACTTAAATGAATTATTCATGCAAGGCTCCACAAGATGGGCAAGTTTCCTGCCAAGACTTGCACAGTGAGGGGTGTTATAAAACTGAAATTGGAATGTGGAGAGAACTGATGGAAAAGATTTCAAAGATCATTTCTGTTGGAAAAAACCCCCCACAACTTCAGACCTTTAAACTTGCTTCTTCACAGTAGAGAGCCTTCTAAATGTCCCTCTTCACATCCACTCCCAAATTCTTCAATTTTAAAATGTGCTCACAAACAGATACATGTTTTTAAATGAAGCCACTGAGTGATGTAGGTGCAATTTCTGAGAATCATTGACGCACAATTCATTTCAGTGATCCTTAATTGAGGCTTCATCTCAGGAAACTCTGGTAAGATTTCCTTCGCCATCTTCATGGAAGCGCTACCCGCTGACACCATGGAGCTCTTCCTAAATTACCCAGTGTGGGACAAACCAAGAGTTGCCCCGTGTATATAGGAGATGACCCTGAAAACCAATCAGTCAGGCCTACGAACCAAATTAATGAAAATTTGTTGAGCCTAACTCAAAAGCTGACATCTGGCAACAACCAAAAGACAATTAAGAGTCCAAACATTAAAGTCTTTTATTTTTAACCCATATTTGCAGGTTTAGATGCTGATGAAAATGAATAAAGCTTACTTCATCCCCCACAAATGCGCTGCACTGAATGACTAATGAAAGCCGCATTTTAAATAATACAAAAGACGCAAGAAGGGACTGCTATCATTAATGCAAAGCAACTCTGTACCACCTAACATTGTTTTGGTGGCATTTGCATAAGGGGAAAAAAGCCCTGTAAGCATAGAGGGTTGACAGGCATGATTGCTGAGCACATTTTAATAATTAATTCCACAAATAAGTGAAGTCTATTTTAATTTCACCTTAGACAGCATTGCTATCTCAGCGAAGTAAACTGTAAGCCCTCTTCTGTTACTGTACCCAACACTGACACTTTGGAAACATTACAAAAGCAGCGGGAATGTAATGAAAAATATATATAGTGCTGAGACTTCTGAGCTATCCAAAGTGCTCTTTAAGATCCTGCAGATAATCTTTAGGGAATAATCCAAACAGCTCTGTTGTATAAAGTTACATTAAATGACCGTACATCATGCTGTGATTGAAAATGCTGATCAGTTTGATTGGACATGGATTCAGTTCCAGCTCCTTAAAAGGCCTGTAAAGAGCAGCTTAGTAAAGAAAAAATAAACTAAAACCACCAAAGTGATGATGTTTGTGTGTTTCAAACAGAAACATAATAGTATTATTTAGCTGTGAAGGAACTGCTAAGAGGATCGGGGCGGGGGGGGGGGGGGGGGGGGGGAAGTGTTCAGAAACCTCTGGTTTTCTCGAACTAAGACAAAAAGTTGGTTTGTCCTGTATTTTGACTTCTCAAAAGTTTCTATAAAGCCTTTTTACATCAGCATCCCCATGGATAATACCACACCGCTGCTTTGGAAAATGCTAACACCTATCCATATTTGGCCAAGAAGAATTTCATGCACAGAGCAGATGAGGTGGATACTCTTTCTGACAAATGAATGTTTCTACATTTTCCCAGCTGCCTCCTGAAAAAAGAAGGGTTTGAAACTCATTCACAATTTCCAGATATAGGCCCTCTTATCATTTGTAGGTGGTATGATTTTTTTTTCCTCCCTTCTTTCAAAGGGAGGGGGTTTCATCTTGGGAAATCGCATACATCTGGGGGAGCAGCTTCTTCACCTTAACGCTTTACTGGAGGAAGTCCTGCTTCCAGAGTAGAGGGAATGGGAGAAAGTTAAGAGTTTTCATCAGTATTAAGTCTCTAACATATTTCTCTGAAACCTGAAAATTCATGGCCCTATTCCAGTTTCAAAAGAATCTCTGTGGACACAGTATCCAGGATGTATGCTTTCTCTTATAAGAAAAGCTACATTTCCTTACAGTTTCTTTGCATTTTGAGCAAAAAGGACTTAGAAACAAACAACATAGCCCAAGCAACTGACTTATTATATTGCATCAGGTACACATTTTATTCCTGCTACTCTGAAATGTTGCAATTTAAAGGTACACTCAGATTGTACTGGGGACCCGTATACTTTTTCTGAGATAAGACCTTGGGGATTTTTTTGAGATCAAGTCACATAAGAAGAAGAGATTATAAACACTTGTTACAGAGTTGTCCCAGCCTAAAATATATTCTGCAAATACATCTTAAGGTTCTGTAAATAAGGTTACTATACATAATCCCACAGGTACGAGTATTATATGTACATAATAAAGCTTAAGATCTTATTCAGTTTTCAGGTATTTTATGAGGAAAGATACTGCCAGATTCTCAAGGGCCAAATATTTCATTCAAAGGCAAGGAGATATTATCATACTCTCAATAGATATAGTAGTTAGTTTGTACAGCATCTCATAAAAGTGTAATTTGCAGACTTCAGGAGAAAAAGAAATGCTTTAAGGAACACAAGGAATATTTATGTAGCTACACAAATTACTTGGTTGAGTGGGGTTGCCTTTTCAGAATGATTTTAGAAACTGAAATTACTCCTTACAATATAACTTTTGCCATTATTGTTATCCCTTGCACTTAAAGATATTAAATCCTTGCCTTGAAATTTGGCTCATGAACATGCAATTATGATTAAAGCACTTCATCTTCTTAGCCCATTAATTCATCACAGTAACTAGCCAAATTCCACTGCACACAAAGTCTGGAATAAATGGCAACCTCAGTACAACATAGCAAATACGACCACAGGGTGAGCACATCCTCATTTTGTTCCAGTGACAATATCATCTCTGCTTAAACATGCATTTTTTGGATCTCAAGCAATACATAGCAAAGAGCAGATGAATCAGATTACCTGGAAAATGAAGCGATTTTCACATTTTCAAACCAATTGTGAAAATAAACTTAATAGATTATTAATGTGAAGGAAACACGTTTTTCTCATGCTTAACCAAAATTGCTCAGGCAAGTAGTTTCATTCCTTCTCAGTTCTTTCCCTGAATGAGCTGTCTTTCAGAAAAGCATGAAACATGTTATACTGAAGATTATATTGTTGGAAAACTTGAATTAGATATCAGTAAACTCTAAGATTCAAATGCTAATCACGCAGGTATGTATGCAGAAGGGCTCTAGGACTTGAGTGTTAATATGCTCACTTTAATAATAAAGTTAATGAAAGCCATTGTTTCAGACAAGAAGATATGCCTATCACAGTTGTATCTTATCTATCTTTAATACATTTAGTCAATATACAATGATGCTGAACATACCTGTGCAAACATACCTAATTTTTTACCCTGAAAGCTAATCAATAATATTTCTGTTAGCATACTTCAGCTTAACTATTGGAAACAAGTGGCTGGAAACAAGTAACTGGTATTTCCTCCGCATCCTATATTTGTGGGTACTAAATCCATATCAAGATGACTGCTGAGCCTTGTAACGACACCTCTAGGTCATGAAAAAGCCAAGAGTCATTCTGAAAATGATATTACTGCAAAGAGATTTTCCCTGCACTAGATATTTAGAAGACTGAGAATACCCCAGAAAGGTTTGGATCCGCTTCAAGCATCTCATCACCCAGGAGACAAGACTGCAGGATCAGTCCAACCACCTACGTGCACAGGTAGCAAAGACAACCCACATATACCTCAGACTCCCCGGTCAGGCAGGAGCAGAATCTTCACAAAATACCCTTCCTTTTCATGGGAGCATGGATTGAGAGTCGGTCCGCTGGTGTCCTGGGCTGTAACGTCTCTTTTAACATACTGGTGAAACAAAGCTATGCACACCCAAAAATCAGGGCGTGCAACAGTAGTCATGAGATGCTTGAGAGCCCAACTCAGACAAGCGACTGGACAGTAAACCAAAAGACTAAACACACGTCTACACGTCACACCTCCCATCACAGTTAGGTTGGTTGCAAATAGGTATTGTACAACAGACACAGCCCAGCTGGAAATTTTCTGTAGCGTTCAAAGCTACAGAGCATTAAATGATCACATCAATTGGTAATGACTGAAGCATGAATATAAAATAATTACCACCTTCAAGGGAAAACAAGAACGACAAAAATAATAACTAGCAGAGAATAAAATATAAGGAATATATTAATGTATAAATGAGAGACGTGGCTAGAGCCTTTGAACCTGAGCTGCAGGCCCGCTGTGAGAGCTTTGATCACCAGCACAGCGCTCACCAGGAGACACCGCCTGCACGAGGAGCAAGAGATGAACGCGGTACCGACCTTGCACAGCTCGGCCAGAATCTGGATCAGGATCCCAAGGCTGGCACTTGCCTTTTTGCTCTTTCTTTTCTTAATGCCAGGCTTCTTTCTCAGCTTGTTCTTCACTGAAGGACACCACAAGTTTCATCGTTTTAGTAGAACAAAGGAGACCTCCCAGCTCATCCTAGCGAGCAGCAGAGGACCCCGTGGTGGCACATGCTGATGGTGACCAGTACACAGACACCCCCTCCCATTCTCCTCACCTTCCATTTATAGCTCAAAAATATCCCAGTTTCACAGGCCACAGCACAGAGATGCTGCAGGGGTTCTCTGTGACTGACACTCCTTTGAAAATCATTTACTGGCGGTCAATATACTCTGTGAAGTAATCTCTGTTTTATTTGTTTCCCTTGGCTATAGTTCCCTGTAAAGTTAAAAAAAAAAACAAACACCACAAAACCCAAACAAAAACAAACCCAAACAACAAACGAGGTTGTGCGATCAAAATTTCATATTAAGCTTCTGATAATTCACTCCCAAGTGATTCAAGTAGGAACCAGAAGGCCTAAATGAAATCACAGCTCCATGTAATTCATAGTCATTTGCCAATTAATGTATTTTAGCACTAACCAATGAAAGACAACCTGACAACACTCAAAATACATGCATATCACAATAATGAAGACTTCATTAGAAACCCCATAAAAAGTGGCTTCCATATGTTTCACAAAAATTGGATGTTAGCTGTTCATTGATTCCGGTTTTGCTCAATTATGGAAAGCACATTTGCAAACATTAAAATAGTTAAAGAGCATATTTTATCTTCTTTAGGACTTGGAGGCTGAGGACAATATGTCAACTGATCAGAGAACAAATTTTGTCCATAATAACTCAAACTGACTCCTATTTGACAAAATTCTGTAAATCAACAATAGCCTGAACATTGCTGGGCTTGGACAAGACTGCAGTTGTAAAGTCACTACCTTTTGTCAGTAGCTTCTCTAATGATAAAAACAAAGAAGTAGTCATTAAAAAACCCAAGCCAACAAACCAACCACTGTTAGAGAATTAAAAGAATGCCTACTTTCTTATTTTTAATACTAAAGAGATATAGAGCACATTAAGAAAACCATTAAATTAAGATCTGTATAATGGCGAATACTCAGAGGAAAAAAAGTTATTTGTTAATTGGTTTTGGTTGAAAGTGATGTTATCCTACCAGTTATATTCCAATGAGCTGGATTCTGTTGATTAAAAGTTAACTTATAAATCTGACATGGTTCCACCCAAATCAATAGAATTCTATTTACTTGCTAGAGGAACATTGATAATCAGGCTCATCAACTTCAAATGAGCAAAAAACCAATTTGCTAGTCATGAGGAAGAGCCAAATCAGACTCCCAAATACAAGCTAATTCTAGTAGCCCTCCTCATAGACTTTTTGTACATGAAGGTAACCAGTAAATATTTTAATAATCTTACAAATACTATAACTAAACACAGAAAGCTTCAAAAGCTTACTTCCCTAAAGAAAAAGGAGAAAAACTGGAATTTTGAGGAAAGGGAAAGAGAAAGTCAAAGGAGAGTCTCTGAAAGTGAATTTCTGGAAACAAATATATTCTAGAGGCTGCAGCAAAATGTATCCTCAGCACAGCAGGCATGAGACGAATGGGTTGTCAAAGCCGTTAGGAGCCATTCATACTCTCAGAACAGCCGTGTACCAATATGATTGTCTGCCACACCGAGGGACTTCAACCTCCTGAAGTGTTTTTTACTAGTAGCTAGGTCAAGGAACCAAATATGGGACTATTTTGTGAGAAATATCAATATTAAAATTCACCTGCTTGGGAATTAAATGGAAGGTAAAAAGCTCAGTTTGGGGCAGAATGGTAAAAAGGAGAGGGGAATTGTACCACAAAAATTGAAACTTGGAATTTTCCCTTAGTGAACAATTTGATGGACTTCGTTTAGTTTTAATCTTTAAAAAATATAGGATATTGACTTAAATTCCAAACCATTAAATTTCACTTAAACTTTCCAAATGCATGTCTTCACTTAAAAAGGCAAACAATACTTTTAAAAAAAATTAATATATTCTAGTAGCCCTCTTCATAGACCTTTTGCACATGAAGGTATCCAGTAAATATTTTAATAATCTTACAAATACTATGAAGAAACACAGAAAGCTTCAAAGGCTTTTTTTTTTTTCAGGGGAAAATTTGTCAAAAGCATCTTTATTCGCACAACACCATTTTATATCCACATCTCCTGGTGAAAAATCAGGGTAGTAGTACCCAAAATGAGCTAACTGCTCTGCAGTCTCCAGAAGCCCTTCCATACCAAGTTCCTCCAGGACTTTTATGTTTTGTTTTGGTTTTTTTCCTAAAGGCATTGGCAGTTTCTTTTTTAAGATAAATAATTTACAGGCCCAACATAAATGTGCAAATTGTATTGGTAATGCATAATCCAAGTTCCAAAAATAGAACAGTATTTTTGTACAAAAGATCCAACAAATAACTAAAGGGGGAAAAAACCAGGGAAGATACTGTTGCTAATTTTGTCAATTAATTAAGAGAAGAAAGAAACTTAGAAAAGAATCCGGACAGCACAAGATTTCAGTGGTTGCTTTAAAACCAGGAAGATCATGAGTTTCTGAAGAGAATTTAAAAAATGCTATATCTGGAAAATATTTTTAGATTTTGCAGAGTCCGTAGACACCTGTGCACATCCCGACCTCCAGGAGAGGTACTAAAAATAGGCTTCAATTTAGATTTACACTGCACCTTCAAAAAACAGCCTTGTAGCCTGCATGGCTATTTAGACAGCTATAAATAATAGAAGAGCTTATGTAGGACTCGCCTCTGAGCTCAGTGGTCAAACGCATTTTGGCAACCCGAAGGGCGGATTATCAATTTTACATTTTGTTGCAGAGGTCCGTTCCTCATTCCCATGGGGCGGCTGCTCCAGCTCAAGGTCCTGCTGAAATCTCTGCCCGCGCAGACACCCCGCCGTGCCCCCGACCCGCTCCGTGCGTCCTCAGCCAAAGTCAACGGCAAAACTCTTCCGACCCGCAAAACCCACCGGCTACGCGCCGGGCAAAGCCTGCCTGGTGGGAAGACCAACCAAGGTCTCTCCCAGTTCAAAGGCCACCAAAGACGGTTAGACTAGAGATGATGTTTTTATAAAACAAATTGCGATTACTGCAAAGAAATCCAGCGGCGGAAATTGGCCACAATTCTCATTTATCTGGTCAGTAATTAATGAGCACTGCGTACATCGTTCGTAGTCTGAGCTTTCTGCCTTCGAGCTGCAGCGACTACATTTTCTGCCAGTGTTATCCCAGCACGGATCATTAGAGACCGATCGGGGAAGTCCTTCGCGTTTTCTCTGTGGCTTAAACAGACCTAGTTTGATATGGCTGGATTGCGAAATCTGTAGCCACTCTGGTGAATTTTCCCTGAACTCCCTCTGAATTTCCAAGCGGCTTCATAAATCGTGGACACCAAACCAGGACAGCAGCTTTGCCTCATGGAGTTGCCCTGTGACAGAGAGAAAGAGAGTTTCTCCCCAGACCTATTCAGTATTCTCCTGTTGTACACCGCTTCTCGGGATAAAATCTCCTATCCTGCAAGTATCAGCTACATTCATTATTCTTAGATATATGACCTTACATTTGGTGGTATGAAACACATATTGATTGAATGCTCATCTGACAGGCTTGTAATTACTCAGGTCATCCCATTTACCCTTTTTAAATAATGGCAGAACATGAGCTTTCTTCCAGCCTATTGAAACTTCCCTAGTCATCCAGGACTTATTAAAAATAAACATTAATGATCCAAGGAGTAGCTCAGCTGGCTCTTAAAAATTTTAGGTGCCAGTTACCTAGACTTACTGATTTAACAGAGCCCGACAATAGTAGCTGCCGTTTAACTGCCTCTTAATCACTGCTGGGATATAAATTATTCCCTCCTGCGAGGCGGCGGCATCACCCCCCTCCGTCCCCGCCGGGGAGAGGACGGACACACCGACAGCGCTGTTTCCATCTGCAAACGGGCTGGTGCAACTTGTTAAACTTCATTTCACTCCTGTCATATTTAAAGGACATTATGAAATAGGTTGAAACTTGCTGGCCATACATTTTCTCATGCTCTTTTGCTTGTCAATCTCACCGTGTTCAACTCCTCATTTATATTCTCTGCTATACGCTCCTAATGGCCCCACTCACCATTTGTTATAGAGTATTTTGCTAAGGGCGGGGAGGTGGGGGCAGAATTAGGAGAGTTTTATTGTTTTCATCTTTGTGAAATTGGATCTTTTGGAGAGGAGTAAATAAATTATTGAGACTTTTTTTTTTCCCCCCATTAGCACATACTAGACATAATCAAGCCATGCTTCCCTGCACCAAGCAACCACTAACATTTCATTCAGTGATCAATTACTCTCTTGCTGTGGAGATAGGATCTAATATAGAGCTCCCTTCCGTTGGATGCAATGCATCCTGAGTTAGGGAAATGTCAACCACAGTTTTTGAGCAACGCCAAGGGCAATCTCATACCAGCCGCTCGAGACCTTCTCAGAGGAAAGGACCCAGCGATGCCGCAGTTCTCCTGCTCCTCCCATAAGCCCACCTCCCTTCTACCCTGCAAGTGCACATTGCAAAACAGAGAGCGAAAAAAAATCCTGTGGGATTTGTTTTCCTAGCAGACATGACCAAGTGCCCCATCTTGTATTTTAGCTATTAGGAAATTGAACTGGAACACCGATCGCTCATTTCTATTAATTGCCTGTGACTGACGAGGGTAATGCACTCTGGTCTAAGTGCCATTTCCCTGTGCCTTCTGCCTACTTGCTTCTATCCAAAAGAGCAGAAAGAGCCACTAATTGTTATATTCAATACTCCCTATTTCCTGCAAGCAATATCAGTTTAATTAAATTTACATGGTTATAAGTGACCATTTCATTGCTGACATCTTCATTTTAAGTGCTCCCTCAGTCCCCTACTGACCTTTTTCTTTTTCTTAAGCTGTTTTCTACCCTTCCTGCTCAGCTATTCCCACCGTCCCAGCTGAGGCTGGCTGAAATAGAGGTCTTCTCCTTCCAGAGGAGGACAACAATCCATAAAACCCAAATCCCGCTGACTGCTATCACTGCCAGGGTATTTCCCTTCGCGCTTAGAGCATGAAGGGTCTTTCAGAAGAGAATTTGGACATTTCTCTTCTTTTACCCATTCAAATCCCCTAGAGCCATTCACAGGTGAAACCAGAGGCTGCAATGCCATTGCCCTCAGCAGAGACCATCATCATCTTCACCACGGTGGGTACCTGAAGCTGGTGAGACAGGCACTGCTGGCGATGCCCCAGCCCTGCAAAGGCACTGCAGTGGTCTCCAAAGCAACGAACAGCAAAACATGCTGCTACTTTAAACCCAAAACAGAGGGGATTGACCCGTGAGCGGCTGCTCCTCCCCATGCCACCGAGAGCCCGCTCCTCCGGCACCCGCGCTCCAGCACCGAGGGTAAAGCTCACCCCGTTCCCGTGTGCTTTTCCCAGGACAGCCAGGTCCACGATTCCATTGCAACTCAGAAACCTGAAAATCTGAATAAAGCAGCTTAAAAACCACCCCTCTTCTCAGTAGCTCTCATTTAGGTTAGCTCAGCTCTCTGCCCAAGCCCAGAGGAAATGCCCAAATGCTTTCTCCTTGTTCCAGGCTCCGATTCCCTTCTGAAATTGCTTTTTCTTTCGGTCGGGCAGGAGGGTTCCTACAGCCCTCACTCCCTCCAGTTAGTGCTCAAAGTGGGGTTACATTAATGCAGGTGAGGTTACCGCTTCCAGCCGCAATCGCTTCAAAGCGGCGGAGGTTGCCTTTGAAGGGTTGGCAGGACTGAAAATGAAACACAATTTTCAACTGCACGAGCATGAAGGAAAGAGGAAGGAACAAGCCGCCGGGGCTGAGCATCACGTGTCCATCCTCAGAGCCTGCGCTCAGAAATCAGTTTGCGTTCGCCGTGCCACCGGACGGCTCCGGTGCAGACACCAACAGGGACTTCAACAACTGGTTCTCTTGCAATTAATGGGAACTCAATTTTTTTCGGTTGTTTTGACATATTTTTCATAAAATTCTGTGGTTGGGTTTTTCTTCTGGAACAAGGGAGAAAAATAATAGCAGCAGCGGTTCTTATAAATCACTTTTATCTGTAGGTTTCAAAGCACTTTGTAAAGGAAAAGATTACAAAAGAAAAACAGGTTTATGTACAGGTGAAGTAGGTAGTAACTGCAAAAAACCACCAGCTATGGCTATCAACTCTAGTGACCCTACCAACACCAGCTCTACCTGTAGATAGAGAGGTATGCTGGGGACAAGAAGTCACGTAGAAAGAAAATTGATGTTCCCATCTCATCTGCCATTCTCCTCTAGTAAGAGTTTGTACCGAAACATTCACTTTGTCAGGGAAATACATGTAACGTCATCCGTACAAAACTTCTGCGTGATGTGTCATGCCACGTTCTGACTATGATAGTTTAGTAAAAAGAAATGTACACAAGAATTAGAAACGTATTGATTATGAATGCAGTCTGATTGGACTTCTATCTTTGGGGGTGGGTGAAGAGAGAAAAAAAAAATCTTTTCGGAAGAAACAGTAGTTAGCTTACTGGGAAAAAAAATAATAATCCATTCTCTTGACTTGAGAGATAGACAAGCTGACAATGAAAGCACAACTCAAATTAAATATAATGTAGGCATCCCTTTAGAATTTGTGCCATGTCTAATTCACCTTGGAGTTGAAATCATCACATTTTACTTTTCACGAGAAGTAAAAAAATAATAAAGGAAGTTTGGCTCCCTATGAAAACAGGGCAAATCTTTAGCACAATGGTAAATTATTTCTAATTCATTGCAAGGGAGCCATAAAATAAATGACATAGAGCTGTCAAGTAAAATTCATCTAAACACTTCTAAAAATCTCAGAGGGAAACTTCCTTCTTCTGCAAAATACAGTTACAAGGAAGTGGGTCAACTGTATAAATCTAAATGTAAATTCCTCAGTATACCATGACTAAACGAAACCACGAGGAAATCTCAGTTTAAAAAAATCAGACTTGATTTGTCTCGTAAGATTTGCACCAGAAACAAAACAGCTTCAGCATAAAAACTTCTTAAGAGCACGCGAGGGCCTGATTTCAGACCCCACTACAGAAACCTGACCTCCTCGCATCTAAACCGACCGGGACTTGAGACCAGCAGAAGACTGAGGCTCTTCCACTCCAGACACGACTTCGATCCCCAGCGCTCAGTCCTGCTGCATCCTCACCTGCCAGCCAGACCCCAAGGTATGGCCGCAACAGACAAAACCCAGCTGAAGGATGCTATAAATATAATTTTTTTTTTTTTTTTTTCCTCTGTGCGTGCCTGACCCCCATCAGAGCAACCCTCAGGCTGTTCTCACCGCTACCTGCTGCGGCTGCCGCAGGAGGACCGCAAAGGTAAAGCACTGCGGGGGCTCTGGCCACTTTCTTCTCGTCAGACAGTACCTGTAGCAGGGAGATCGTCTTCAGAGTCCTACACTGGCTGTGAAGATGCATTTGATACGGAGTTGAAGCCGAGCAGAGCGATTATACCACTGTTGCCATGTGTGTTAAGTCGGAGACAGAACTCCAAGCAGCCAAAAGGCAAATCTGGCCCAGTTTCTCCCCTTTCCCTCTGGGGAGAATTCAATCAAGAATTGATTAATGCTTGAATTCTCATCAAGAATTAATAAGTTCCTGATGTGGTGAAAATGAATACTCTCAGGGAAGCAGCTAAGCTTGTTGGGTTTTTTTTTTTTTTTTTTTGGGGGGGGGGGGGGGTGGGGCGCAGAAATTATATATATTTGGCAACTCTGATGCCATGGCTAAGTTACAGAGAGGGGAAATTCTGAATTCCCTGACTGTTTATGCTTTTTTTAATAATGTAATAAGTGCATTGACTGAAGGCCAGTTCTCAGAGATAACTTGGACTGCTTCCACCACTGTTTTCTCAAGCTTAGGTACAACGCTCAGACTCCTTACAAACATATCGGGAGAGATCCAGGCACATCCCTTCACAGCCTTGGTAGGACCCAGGTCCCAGCAAACAGGGGACACCGAAGCTCAAGATGCCTTTGAAGTGTCTTAAATCTTGTGCCTTTCTGGAGCTTTTGCATTTTACCTCCAGGCAAGAGTGGCAACTAATGCTGAAATAAGACTGAAGGATGGGTTTTTGCTACGGGATTGATTTATTTAGAGCACCCCGTTCTTGCTGCCTACCTTCACTGGCTGGAGCCCCCATTCCAAAAGGGATCCTCCAGCCTCAGGTGGGTCAGGTCTCCACATCGCACCTCCTGCCACAGGGTCCTCGCTCCCAGGTTACCCTACTGGAGGCCCAGTCCCACCAGTAGAGGTATGCTGGAGGAGAATATAGACCAACATCCACCTGCCTCAGCACCCAGCGAGGTCTGCCCTGGTCATACCTGCAGAAGTACAGCCACGAAAAGACAGGCAAAATCCGCTGGGAATCCTTCCCCCAGCTCAAACACGAGATGCTTTGCGGCGTTACGAGCGAGAGCTTTGGGGTACGCACGCCCAGGAAAGGAGCTACAGGGAGATGGTAAAGTTTAGTGTTAAAATACAGCTGTAGCTGTGTTAAAATACAGCTGTAGCTGTGTTAAAATTAAATACAGCTGTACCTATATACCCACGGATGTCAAGCACTTGCAGGTTAGGCAGCAGCTAAGCACTGGGCTCGGGTGCTTTAGCTGTTCTGAAGTTCTTAAATCCTCGAGCAGCAAAAGTTTCAAGAATAAAAAACGGATGCTGAAATACAGTTAAACCTCAAGAACTGGAGGCGAGAGAGTTAGAGCGCACGTTACTGAGGTGCAGGGAAGGCTGTCATTCAGTCCAGGAGGGAGAAGACACAGGGAAATAATAATCTCAGGTGATTTCTTACAATCACTATGTCCTCAAATCCTTCCAGAGGACACAGCCAAGGAGGTTATAAAAGTTATTATCTGAAGAGACACAGGAACAAGCAATATCCCTGGCACAATCGCTACTTGTAATTATCTTGAAGCATTTCCTGGAAGAGTCATCATGCATGTTGCAGCATCTGCCTATTTCCCCGGTGTAACCACAGCAACACTTGCTTTTCTGCTCCGACTGGCAAAGAACAGAAGGGATTTGGGGATAATAGCAGGGAGCGGAAACGCCAGGTGAATACTGCGGAATATGAAATTCCAGACTGCATTTGTTTATATTTAGCAATCGTTTGCTTTTATGAAAAGAGTTATCAAATGGTGATCATCCGGAATTAAAAAGCCAAGCGTGACTTTTGTCTGCATCACCAGCAGATGTTTGGGTCTGCAGAAGATGGCTGCATGAAAGATAGCTGTGCTACACTGCTCTCATTACCAGCCTGGAGGGATGAGGATTGTAAAATGTATCTTAGTGATGCCTCACAACGATGATTAAAATTAAGGTAGAACTGAATAAAATATCATTGTAAAGAAATAATTAAAAAGTCTAGACCACATATCTGTTACATACAGGGGAAGGCTTTTTGTTTTATTTTACTGCTTACTGTTCATCTCGGGGTAGAAACGAGAAAACAGGTTTCTGTTTTATTTCATTCATTTTCTTCCATTGCTGCATGAACATTCATTTGTGTACATGCAACAACAGCAGAAAAATATCCCCCCAAACCCCTTATGGAATATGCTTGATTTCCATGGCAAAAATGTGCAAGGAGGGGAGGGGGGGAAACTGTGCAAACGTGGGGAAAAGGAGTTTGGGGAAGGGAGGGAAGGGCAGGTTTAAGACCACTAGAGGGGTTTTTTCCCTCCCTCCATGACAAGATCATGTCCAATACAGATTTAATTCCACCTCGGATCTCTTTGCCCTTTCACCTGCTTATCAGGCATAGCTTTGTCTAAAATCCACCTTTACACATCCAACTTAAAACAAAGTCAGTGATTAATTTGGCTAGAAAGTCCAAGCTGGACTTCCATCATGTTTGCATAGGCACTTCACCTGGATGTGAGTTTTATTCTCCATATTCTTCTCCCTCCTCATCTCCCAGCTACAAAATAAACACTGCCACAGAAAATAGCATAGTCCCTGGTCAGGGAGTCAAAGGACTTTATGTCCTTTTTATAAAGGGGAGGGGGGGGGGGGGGGGGAATAAAAAAAGGCATCTAAATAGTTAATAAATTACAAGAGAGAACAAAATCCACTTATTTTTGTCCCCTGTTGCCATGCATTTTCTTTCATTTACATGACTAAAATCAGACCAGAAACTGTTGCTTATATCCCTGGCACTGCTCTTGTTTCACACAAAGTGAGAAACAAATAAAGCTGCACACGTTTCTCCATCTCCACATGGCTGTGGATGTCAAGAACACAATATTTCTTTTCTTCCATTCTCCAAAGCCAAGCCCTGGCCATTTTGTGTGGAAAGACTCTCTTACAATAACAATCCCAGAAAATGTATATTCTTCTCTCTTCCTTTCCCATATTTGAAAGTGCATACAACAGGGTCTATGGGACTTATACCCGACTCCTTGTTTGTTTGGGGTTTGTTGGAGGGGGTTGGGGTTTTTGTTTTGTTTTGGTTGGTTGGTTGTTTTTTTTTCCCCCTGGAAGGAAACCAAAATCCTGCTTGGAGCGGTGCCCCAGCCTCGATGGGAGCAGCTGGGCTGGGGACAGAGCAGCCCACCCACACTGCTCCAAAGTAGCCAAAGTGCTGTCTTTTGTCAGAAAATAGCTATAGGCTACGCCACTGCAGTAAAGCCCATTTCCTTGCCCAAGAAAAATGTCACTAAAGGTTGAAGAAAAAGCACAAAGCCAGTCAATACTTTCTCATAAATAAACCTCATCAATTTATCTATACATATACCAGTTAAAACGAGGTACAGCTAGTACTGATAGAAAGCCATAAAGGGAAATATTTAGCAACATTCTTGGTACTTTCTTTGACTGGCTGGATAACTAAAATACCTTAAAAAAAAGAAGAAGAAAAAAAGAGAGACATGATGCTTTAAGACTAATTGAACCAATAATCAAAGGCTGTCTCTAATTCCTGGACTAGGAGGTCAATTACTGAAATAAATTTGACAGCAGATAGATGGTAACAGTGTGCAATTACCATTTAAAGACTTGATAATTATGGCAAGAATTAGTCTGCATTTTCAACTGCAGCAAAATCCATCAATTTTTAGTAGTTATTATCTTGATTATAAGAAGAAACGGATTCAGCTATGTCTTGTCAAACTGACAGAAACCTGAAAATACAATGGGCGCTGATAACAGGCTGATGAAACGAGCCAGTTGAGTTTAAAGTTTCCATTCCTTAGCTGGAAACTTAAATTGCAGATGTGAGAAAATTTTAATGTTCAGAACATTCGGCAAGGATAGATGTAGACAAATTTAAACTCATAAATAATAGGACTGAGAAATGCATATTTTTATGAGGTTTGTGAAAATTAGTCAAAATAGGGGCTTCTCACACAGACATTTAAACTCTCAATTTTGAAAGTCAGAGTCAGCTACAGAGTCACAATCCTGCATATTTAAAGAATTAGCGTGCTCTTCTTCCATTCCCCGGGGCTTTATGAACCTTTCGGTTCATGGGTGCACACTTTCAAAGCTCCACAAGGTTGGTGAGTTGGGTTTTGCTGGAACCATTTCTTTAAAAATAAAATTGAAAAAATAATCTGAAATCTAAAATTCTCAGTAAGTCACGCATGGTGCTTGATGTCCTTTCTTCCTTGAGGTGGACTGTATTATATTTTTCCCTATTGAAACAATCTGAAAACAGAACAGTTAAGATCTCGCTGTTATTCACAAATCTGAAGTCCAGGGAGGTTCAGAAAAGTCAGAATCGGGTAAACCCACGGCGCTCCTGCTGCCCTGGGAGAATGAATCCCTGCGCAGGAGAGCGGCAGTACTGCTCAGCCTAGCAGAGCTCAGCACTAACTGCATGCAGAAAAAGCCAGAAAAATGGGTAAAACACGGTAGCTAAGAGGCATTGTAACAGCAACCATGATGCCACTAAGAATTAGATAATCTGCACACTTGGAATCATTAAAAAATGCAATTAAACAAAAAGTAAACAGGTTTTGGTCAGGGGGTTTTTTCAGTAAAAATTTTTCAGCAAAAATTTTTCAGCAAACATATCAAGAAAAATTAAAATCCTCAACAAGTGACAGTTATGGGAAATGAAACAAAACAAACATTTTCAGTAAATAATTTCCTCCCCCACAGATTGAAAACAAAAATCACTTAAATTACTCCTGACGAAGAAACAATGAAAACAAGTGGCTTTAATATCTTCCGTGATGCTTCCCCCCTCTATCTTGCAATGCGCTTCAAGACCTGTGTTCCAAAATCACTCTCCCCCTCTGCTTGTCGTTGCCACTTTCAGATCCCTTTGCTGACACTACTCTTTGCAACAATTATTTTTGCCTCAAGAACTTCTTTTTTTTTTTCTTTTAAGTTTTTTTACATTGGATGAATTAGTGTGTCAAGTGATCTGATTTCACTGCACTTTATGTAAATTTATTTACTTAGTAGCCTCTTGGTTTCATGCTGAGTTTGGACAAATGTACTCTTTTTTTAAATTATAAATAATTAACCAGAACTCCTGCTCTATTGGAAGTTGCTACTCCACTGTCAGTCTAAATAGCCCAGTACTTTTTTTGTATGCATGTTTTGTGTAAATTGCCTCTTAGAGGAAAATAAATGCTCAGAACAATGACCGACTGAAGTCGTAAAGGATAACAACCCTCTTACATGGTAAGCTTATTTGTATTAGAAACTGGTTTTGTGCTTTTAATTATTTAATAAGCAATCATTAAAGGAACTCGCTTCAAAATATAGGTAATCTCAATTACCACGTGTCCAACCACCTGCAGACACGCAGTGTGGCAGAAGTGACGCGAGTCATTCCCGGCTGGAATCCTGCACCAGGACTGGGCTCAGGCAGGTGTCCACACCAGTAACACACTGGTGAGGCCCTCAACACCTGTACAGATCTTCTTTACATCCCCAGAGGGGCAAGCTGAAACCAGTTTGGCCAAATTGTTGTGTTTTCAGCCCTCTGCTTTCCAGTGAGGGCCGGGTACCCGACCAAGAGCTCCCCGGGCTCCTGCGCCCTGGTCATGCTCCCCTTTGAGTCTCTCCTCTTCCCTCCCAGAAATAAGTATTTATTACATGGAGGCTTAAAACCTGTAGGTTAATCTCATTTTTTTTTAAATTTTTTTAAGCTTAAAAAAATGTTTTAAACTTTTTTTAAACTTTAAAAAGATGGAAAAACCCCGCAAACACTAAAATAAAAGTCTGAAACAGTTCAGACATCTTGGCCCACGGCAGTTTCAAAATCCCAGGTGCAGCTGTAAGTGGAGCACATTTTCCACCTTGAAGAGACAAGGGAGGTTACAGGCAGCGAGAAGAACACATGGCGAGGAAGAAGCTCCAATATAGCACCAATGCAAACAGGCTGGAAGTTTTCCAAGCCCAGGGACCGGGGAGTTAAGCGATCAATATAGACAGATCCCGATAGAAAGTCAGGAGGAAGACAAAAAAAACCCACAAAGTTTGTGCAGGAGAGGCAGCCCTGCTACTTCAGGGATAACAACAAACCTGTTTCAGAAGAAACACGGATCAGCAGCATCACCCAGCCAGGAGAAGGGGGAAAACCCCACAGCACGTAGCGTGGGAAAATGCCTTTGGTAGGGGTCACAGCCCTGTAAATCTCCCCAGCGAGGTCTCCTGACCTTCCCACCTTGCTCTTCCAGGTAAAAAGCAGGAACAAACCCATTTTCCCAGTACTGGTGTGCTCTCACCTGGGTGTCCGGGTCACCCCCCCACAGCCGTGGGGCTTTTCTGCAGCTCCATCCCCAGCCCCACCTCCCGCTCCTGTCCCACACGACGGGCCGTAACACCGCTGCAACGCTCGCTCATCCATCAAGAGGTGACGAAAACACTTCTCAGTCATAAAGAGAACTACGTCCCAGATTGGAAGGAAGGAAAGGCTACTGATTCGTTAACAGGGTAATTAGTAAAGAAGTACCACCTGTATGTCATTTCCTTCAGGAAGAGCAATTGAGAATGAGCCAGTTCTTATTCTGGCCAAGTGCTGCTGGCTGCAGCGAGAATACCGTAAACATGCTGAAGAAGCATTCCAACACAAAGCTGTGGAAATCCAAATCAAGACTGGGCTGTCAAAGGAAAAAAAACCAACCAAAAACCCAAACAAAGCACATGGCTGCATGTATTCTGTTTTGACATATTCCTGCCCTGATGTCCCAAGCAAACGGGGAGGACGGTGCTGCAACCCCCAGCCTGAGCTTGGATATGCAGCATAGGAGTACAAACTCTACAGGCAATATTTTATTTATTTATTTTTTTTTTTTAATTGCAAATTGTCCTGCAGCCAGGCAGGGACACCTCCTGTGCTTACAGAGATGCTCTGCAAAAGGAAGCAGCGCAGCAGGTATTGCCAGCTGGGCACTGTGTGGCCAGGCACCGGGGCAGAGCCTTTTTTCCCAGAAATACTCAGATCTCCAGGCAGCGACAGAGTGGGACAGCTCAGCTCGGCAGGTTCGGCCACATCAAAGAGGGATGTGGCCTCAGTGAGGCCACCAGGGCCTCCAGCATGGCAAAACCAACGCACAGGTCTTGCTAAAATAAGGCTTATAAATCTGCAGAGCTTACGCATTTCCAACAAGTGAGACTGCTGGTATTTCCCACCGGGTGACTGACTGACTTCTCTGCATTTCAAGCTTATTAACAGGTGGTAAAAGTCCAAAAGCCGTGACATTTCGTTGTAATACTGAAGAACAGAATGAAATGTTTGAACATTAGAAATAATGCTCTGCCCCCAAAATAGTGCCAATAATGCCAACTTGGTATTAAAAGCAAAATATCAAATAAAGGTATATTGGTCGCATACTTTCTCCTTAAACTCGTGCTCAGGGATTTGTCAGCTGGGTGTCAGCAGAGCTGGTGGGATGCGGTGAGCTGGGATCTGCCTCCCATGCACCTGACGGTGGCAGCAGCACCTTTTATTCTCACTCCAGTGAAGCACATGATTGTAAGACTTTTTCCTCTCCATTACATTATTGAGAAAAGTGTAAATCTTATTATTCCAGAATATGAAGAATAATAAAAAAAACTTGGGATGCCCTTGATGCCTTCCTGAAAGGTGAATGCTAGTTAGCACAGTCCTACTTCTTTCTGCATTTGCACTGAATGTACCCAGGAGTTTTTTGCAGGTGAAGAATGCATTAAAAAAGTCCTGATACCTTCCTGCTAAAGTGAAGAAGCTAAAGCCATGAGAAAAAAAGAATGTACAAAAGCATTTCCTTCACTGAGTGAAACACTCCTACAATAGCACAGAGACCGCACCAGGGTTGGAAGCCAAGGATTATTCTCTGTGTGAGCAATTTGTCTCACACTTGAGCGCTGCTTAGATCTTTCAAATTTCTGTTAAATACCCTTTTAAAAAAAAAAAAAAAAAAAAATCTTTTTTTTTTTCCCAGCAATATCAGCTGCCATGGATTTGTCTGCTGATTTTTAACGAGTCCTCGGTGGTGGTAGTTTTGCTGTTTCAGGTATCAGATGGGTGTACCTGTGTGCATCGTGCGGGTCCTGCCGCTTAACCTCTCTCCATGGACAGGCAGAGTAGAAATAAAGAACAAAATCATGTAACACTGAATATTAGAGGGCGTGGGGGGGGAAGACAGGATGACCATTTTAATACTCAGTAACAAAAGAACTAAGGTACTTTGCTCTTTTCCTATTTTCCTTAGCAAACAAAGAACATTTGTTATATTTCTGTATAATGAATACATATAGATTTCAGACTTTTAGCGTAAGTGGAGTTTTCCCTAAGGGATAATAAGAAAAGAATGAGTATTACTGGGTTTCCAGGTGCCTGGATATTTATAAAATCACCATTATTCTGGTGATCTTTAATGAAGAAGAGTAGAAATTCACCCTGCTAATCTTCATAGCTGTATTCTACCACCTATAACTGGATCTGCTCTTTTCACCTCCATTCATGCCTGGTATGTTGAGCTTTTTTATTCCATTTCATGGCTAAGTGTATTTTAATACTGGATAATGTTATTTTTGCAGATATTTCACATGCCATGGTTATGTGAAGTTATCCGACAGAGAGTATATAAAGCATGTTAGAGATGCTAATGTATATAAGATGATAGTTTGATCCAGGAGATGATCATACCATGAAATAAATGAGGTATTTGAATTCAGGGTGTTTGTCATTCAGGTTGATCCCTGCTTTGCCGTAGATCAGCTCTAGATAGTTGGTTGTCCGCGGTGTCCAGGAGTCCCAGCCAAAGCCAAGGGCAGCTCGACCTTGGTGTGGGGCCAAGAAAACCCACTGTAGACCACAAGCTAGAGAGGGCTATGAATGGCAGCTAAAAGAGATTCCCAGCAAAGAAATGGTATCAGGAGAAAAAAAAAAAAAAAGAAAAAAAAAAAAGCAAAACCAAACAGACCAAAACAAAAGAGAAACTTGCTGATTACAGCTAAGGCTTTTGAAGATTACATCAAGTCAAACTTTTATTAGCAAAGTTGTATTTCATGTAAAATGAAAATATCTTTTAAAACCATACGTGCACATATGCATGATACAAACAGCAACTACAGTACAACACGTTTCTCTAAACTTTAATAAATCCACACTAACATTTAGCTCAAAAAGTAACATTGGAACAGTGACACCACATTTGCTTTGATCTTTTCTCATGAAATTACAAAGTATATTGTTTAAAGTAATAATAACAAAAAACAAAACAGACAATATGCTTTGGCTCAAACCCACCTACTGGTTCCTGCCCGAAAACCAAACAAATCAGTGCAGATCACTTGAGATTTTACATGAAAGATACGGAACTGCAATGTAAACATGTACTGGTACTCCAACACGGTTTATACATCTTATTTTGAAATACTAAACATTAACAGAGATGCAGCTGAGGGCTTGATCCATCGTCAAACAAAGGAAATTCTTTTGCCACAAAGAATTTCCTTGCTTTATATCCGTCCTTACAGGTACATAAAATAATCTAAATTTACCACTCATTTGCAGAAAAAAAGACTATAAAAAATTATAATGAGATTTCCTTTCAGAAGCACACAGGGTCAGTGAATGTTATTGTAACTTTACTTTACAAAACTGCATACGGAATTACTGCTAGAAAACCCCACCTTTTTATATAGAAAGATTGTGCTAGTATTTGTTTTCATCTCAAAAATAAGATCAGCCTGAAAACTTTTATTAAAACCTCTCATGCATGGGATCTGACCCATTCAGTCAATGGAAGTAGTTATCAGACAAAAGAGCTACTCATTAAAATTTGTGTAATAAGAACAGAACAGAACAAATATCATAAAACATTAAATGATATGCTGATCAGATCCATTTAAAATGTAAGTTACAAAGAACGTTTTTTAAAATTTATTATGCATACACACATTTTTATCCAGAGGGGAAAGTCATTTTCTGATTTAGTTCCTAATTCTGCTCTTCCTAAAGATCCAGCCCCAGAAGGGCTTCGATAGCCGGTCCTGTACCGTTATCCTTGCTGAAGAGCAGAGTCAAGCACAAGTGAGGATTTCTTGAGACTGGGCCCCCAAATTTTGCCAGAGACTGAAGCTGGAGACATTCCTACAAGGTCTTGATTGTGCAATTACATTTTTTTAATTTTTTTTTTTTTTTTTTTTAAATAAAAACTTAGGTCTGAGGTTACAATCTACACCAAATCAATGGTACACTGCGCCGTGAATGCAAACGGCTCACTTGCATGGGAGCTAACACACAGCGGGGCTTCCCATATAGTTAGGAAGAGCTGATTTTATTTGCTTAATCTTATGCACAGCGAAAACTGCATGACTTTTTGAGAAACATCCATCCGTCCTTTGTTCCAGAGGCAGCTACTTAAATCCACAAGCCAGGATTCCGGGGGCCAGGGAAATGCCTCCTCCTTGCTGGATGAAACTGCATCCCGGGTTGACTAAGATATCAAATCTGAAAGTGCCATTTCCCCTCTCACACTTGTACTGCCAGCAAAATGTAATGGCGTACCATAACCAAATGTAACCACACTAAGAACCATGGTGCTGGGTAATTAATAATTCCCTCTCTGGCATGGCTTGCACGCTCGTACGACTGGCTGTCCCTGACTCCCTTCTCCCAGCAGGCAGTCTGAAATTCCCTGCTAGGTATTAATTAATGAAATCTCCACAGATTTCCATCAACTGATTTTAATAAACACTCTTGGCCAGAGCTTTAAAAAAATTTATTGGATTTAATGTACTATTTCAGACCTGTGGTACAGTTGGCGATACTTTTTATTCAGCATACATGGCTCCACTTCCTCTCACCTGTAACAGACTGCCCAAGAAAAAAAAGCAGCCCATCTCCTGGCAGTGACAAAAAACTGCTTGCAAAACTCTAAGCTTGCTCTGTCAGTTTACTTTTGAAAGCAAATCTCTAAAAAACCATTAGTGTCCTGCACTTTCCAAGGTACACAGTATGAGTGGTACCCTTGCAATAGAAAATAAAACCCCAATGGGAAGAAAAAAAAGGAAAAGAAATTATTGGGAAAGAGAAAAAAGCTCAGGTGAGTGAGATTCCCCAGGAGTTTTAGCCATTTGTTTAATATTCATTGAGCATATTCCTCAAAAGTCAGTGCACACTCTACAAATTCCATTGCACATCTTTTTGTCACTGTACGATTTTTAGGCCCTAAGGCATCATGAAACACCAACATTAAGATTTAAGGCTCTGAATTAAAATTTTAATAGAAAAAGCACTCATACTGGCACAGATGAGTAGCACATCACAGAAATGTCATAAACATCCCTTAGCAGCAACAGAACAATTGATAGTACAGGGGATTTATATTCATTATTCGATAATTTGACACTCACTAATACGATTGGAAATTTGTGTCTGTTTAACATCAGCGTTTTCCGGGACAAGGAGCCTAGCTGATCCCCGGGCACGCAAAGTACAAGAAAACGGACACCCGCGTCCGTGGATGGGTCGCATCCAGCCTCCCCCACGCGCGTCTGCCCAAAGCTCTGCCCCGGTTAGTGACCCTGCGGCTGGGAGAGCTCTGCAGGTACAGCCCTAATTTTCTTCCTATTTCAAAGCCCCTTGATCTTGCGCTGGTGAGGATGATTCCTAAAGGGCATACGTTAAAACCAGCCCGAAGCTTGCAACAAAGGTTGTCACGAGCCTAATCGGTTCTTAGACTTTCTCGGGTTTGGGCTGCAGCAGACGAGAGTCAGCAGATAAAGATTCTGGTGGGAAATGTCTCTGTTGACGAGATGCCAATTTTCACTTTTCTACAACGATGCAAGATTTTTCTTCCAAAATAAAAAAAGACTTTGGACTTTTTTCAGCACTTGGATTGAGAGAAATGCAGAAAATAAAACTTTATAAATAATAAAAGTTAATGTCTTGGGTCACTGACGTGGAGTGGGGTGATTTTGGCCTCATCTTTTTATACTCATACACACGGCATCACTGGGGGTTTCAGGCTGGCTGTTTGGGGTTTGCTTTTCCCAAACAGAAGCTATATGAAAGGCCCTTACAAGCTACAATAAAAAAAAAATATAAAAATAGAGGAACAGATATGCAGAACCATCGAGCACCAAAGGCCACTTACTGCTTTCCAAAATCGATGAGCGTGGGGGAGAAGCCCCGGCGTATGGGGAGCTGTGTACGAACCGTGGCCTTTCTACTGGTAACAACCTGCATTTCTGTGGGCACCTAACGGGTCTTAATTGTAGCCCTTCCTGGAAACTCATAACCGTGTGAGTAATTCTCGCTTCCTCTCTTTCTTCCATTGAAGTAATGGAGACCGTGAAGGAGCCATCGGGGATATTTGCCTAATTACTATCATGATGCAAAATGGCTTTTAGGATCTATTCCTCCTGCAGTAACTATTTAAAAACTATTATAATTGAAGTGACAGTCATTTGTAAGCGCAAGAAGAAATGAAGCCATATTGATACTCCACTCAAATAAGCATATTCAAAAATACAAATGCTTTTAAAGAAATTCAGAAGATTCCAATACAAAAAGACCAAAAAAATGTGCTGCACAGCTTTGCTGAGTTAGTGTTGGAGAGGCAAAGAAAAGGACCAGATTTAAACCAGCATTCAGTAAAGAAAATATAAAAGAAACTATACCATAATATTTTCTCTTTGCTTTTGCTTTTGTTTATTTAACAATGAATAGCTTGAAAAAAAATGATCTCTTGAAAGTCAGGTAGGTCTATTTTATGCGATACTAGGAAGATGTATATGACTGGTATACACACAACTCCTTCTGAAAACTAGTTTTGCTGGTCCAAACTCATATTGAGAAGCAATTCTATTTATTCCTACACAGCTATACAGACTCATGCTAGCAACATGTCTCATTTCAAAATAAAACAAGGCTGATTTTTACTTGTGTCAATATTAATATCATATGTACAACGTCTCCATGAAATGTATGCTAGCGCACAAATATACAGATATGAGACAGACAACAAGCATTTTGCTTAGAAATGCAGCTTGCAGAGACTCGGGAAAACAAAATATTTTCTAATGATGGTGGATGGGAACCCTGTTTTGCCTTGCCACAGGAAAGATACTGCAGCTTAACTTATTTAAGGAAATAGTGCCAGCTACTGGTCAGAAGATTCATCCACAAGGCCAGAGCTTTGTCTTTTAAGAGCAATTTTTCTGTGGATAAAGTTGCATCTCTAAGTATTGGTAATTGCAGTCAGCTGTAACCACTAAAATAATTTTAGAGTGTCATAAGCAAAGGAGTTTATTTCTTTATGAAAAATTATACAATATATAGAATATATTTCTCCAGTATTTTAGATTCTCATTTTTCTCAGTAGGATGTATTGTGTCACTTTGCAGAGTAACCTGTTGGTTTTGTTTGATATTCTTGTTGTGTTATAACCTCTACAATGCCGAGGCCACGGTACGTGAGGGAATACTACATATAAATGTACGTACAAAGTGACAACAGCCACACAGGAAAAAAAAATACTATACAGAGAAACATATTCCAAACCTAAGAAACACACGCAATAGCAGTTAAGTATACAGATGTAACACTGAGAAATTCTGTTTTGGTAAGACCGAGTAAGATGTTTCGTGTAGGAAAATATTATTTGTTTTGTTTTAATTAGAAGAAAACACCTAGAAATTAGGATGGAAAATCATCTTTTAGTGGCAGTGACTTATTTTTGTATTACCTGGCTGTCAGGTCCCTGACTGGCTCAATTGGCAACCTGCTTCCAATCACATGTGGCAACTGCGGAGTACTAATCAAGATAAATATCACAATTAAACACGAATCATTCTTGCTCATATTTTAGGCGTGGAGAGGAAAAGTTGCTGTAGAACTCCCAGTGCTTTCCACTGATCCTTTTTCCTTAGATCCAGAATAAGCTCCAATAAATGAACCATCTTCATTGAACATCCCATGCTCCCCTTCTCCATAATCTACCAGACTATCAGCACTTTCAGTGGCTTTAATGTCCCCGTTAATTGACTGGAGGCTGCCTTTCAGCGGCTTTTCATCGCTGTCACTACAAAACAAAGAAACGCCTTTCCAAAAATCTAGCTTTTAATTACAAGCATGGAAACTGCTCTCTTATTGTGAAAGCAAGCAGCAGGAGGGAAGAGCGAGGGAAACGTTTCTGTGGGGGTTGTACGTGGAGAATGATCCGACCCCGTGAGTCCTGCTCGGTCGGGTGCACCTCAAACGGGTCATGCACACCGACCTGAATTCCCCACATACCTGATTTGGGGATTATTACAACAACGGAATGGGTTAAAAAGGCAAACATCAATGAAAACTACACGTGTGTTTTGCTTTTTTTCCCTTTTTGCCTTGGACAGACAGAAGAATGGACAGAGAGGGAAAGGGAAAGCAAAGGAAATGCTGGAAAGGATTTGAGGGATCAGTTCCAGCGATCGGTGCTGTTGTCGAGTCTTCGGCACCTTACAGAAAAAGACATTTTCATTTTACAAAACAGTGGGCAATACTCAGGGCCTATTTAGTTCATTTTTCTTTCGAGGTGGGTGGGTGAACTGATGTAAAGTTGTGGAATGAGGCATCAGTTTTATCTCACTGTTTTGTGAGCATTTCTTTCATTTTAGATGACTAACAAAGGGGCTTTTTTCCTTTTTTTTCTTTTGTTCTGCTATTATCTTATCTTGCTGTAACTGATAGAGTTTCCCTCTGCTGAAGGGGAGGAACAGGGAAAAACGAAAGCAGGATCAGAGTGTCTGTAGCTGCTCATATGCAGTCTATGTTCAATGGCAATTTCGTGAAAAAGGACAGGCCCACCACCAAAATTCAGGAAAAAAGGGAAATTCCACCGGCCATTCCTCCTAATGGCACCACAGGAGAAGAACCAAAGCAGTCTGACTTCTCCTAACTGAACACAACGTGTGGGGGGATTGGGAACATAGATTAAAATATTACAAAAAAAACCCCAAATTAGGCCTCTGAACTAGGTACGTAATTACTCAGTTGTGGCCCTTGCTGATGCCAACTCAGTGTCAAAGCTTTGGTAACATTATCTAGGGAAGGACAGAGAAATGCACCTGAACCTTACCTCTTCAGCATATAATCATTAATGTGTATAATCAATACAGTAAAAATATTTGCTACTTTTCTACACATGGCACTTCTATTTATAAAAAAAGACAAGTTTGGAGTTTGGGGGGAAAGGAGGGGGGTCAAAGTTATTAACCTCAGGACTTTCTTACCTTTCTAAATATTTGTCCCATTAGAAAGCATTAAAAATTAAATAAAGATGAAATTATGCAGAAAAAAAACCCTATTCCAGTACAAATAATGTAGTATATATAAGAGGGATTTCAACAGAAATTTTATGCCCTTAAGGCCAGTGACATCAGTTTTCCAGCATGGTTCTTATAATGTATTTTTCTTCATACCACAGTTACATAATATTGTAAGCTTTAGTTATTTCAAAGCAGCCAAAGTGGTTATTTCGGTTCTCCTACAGAAACTTCTGTAGTGAGACTGGTTGGGTTTTTGCCATCTCTTACTGTATTTCAAACTTCTCTTTGTTTTCTTCCACAAAACGAACATTCCCCATATTACACGATTTGGGCCTGACTGGGTTTCAGAGACCCACCGAAGACATAAAAGTCTTTCTATTGACTTCAATGGACATTACAGCAGGAACTCAAATTATCATATATATTTACATTATTCATACAATGCTAATTAAAAAAAAAACAAACAAACAAACACAAAAAACAAAAAAAAAAAAAAAAAAAAACAAGTGAAAAATAACCACTGATACATCAACATTTACTTATATCCCAACCTGGATGGATTTCAGTATACTGGATATACCTTTATATTCCTACTATTATCCACTCCTGTGAGGTTTGCCTTGAAAATGAAAAATAGCATTTAATTGCATGCTATAAAAATGTTCTAAATAATGATGACATCTGGAAACAAACAAAACCCCAACAAACACAAATGCTTGTTAAAGCAGGTCCTATTTACCTATATTCCCCAAAGATTTCATCTTTTATTGATTGAGCTTCGGGATCTGGATGCAAATCTTCTTTTTCTTTCACTGTACAAATAAAATAAAGCACAGATCTGTATGCCGTGTTCCGCCGTGGATTTTTCTTTTCGCAGGTGCAACGGGAAAACTGCCTTGTGATCACCTCCAGCCTAACCTGGAAGGCAGCAGCTCGCCCTGCACGTCTGGTTGGACACAACCAGAAGGCTTCCGTCAAGGCTTTGGGGCCATTCCCTAATTTTTAAGAAAGCTAGCAAGTGTTTATAGAACCATAGAATGGTTTGGGTTGGAAGGGACCTTGGAAGATCATCCAAGTCCAACTCCCTTGCAATGAGCAGGGACATCTTCAACTCAACCAGGTTGCTCGGAGCCCCGTCCAACCTGACCTTGAATGTTTCCAGGGATGGGGCATCTACCACCTCCCTGGGCAACCAGGTTTATACTTCAATATTTATACTTCAATCCTTACTCACTGCTTTGAAAATGACAGAATTACTTTCAGCAAACTATTCTATTGTTAAGCAGTTTGGCTACCCATGGAAGTTACGTCAGTTAGTATGTCCAGTAGGAGTTATCAGGTGTGAAAGCGAGCAGGTAGCCCGGCCAACGGCGGCTCAGAGGTGCAGCTGGTAAGGACCTCGACTCTACATCTGGATTAAATACTGGAAGATTCACCAAGCACTATCAAAGGCCTTAGCAAGATCTCTGACCAGCACGCAGCACTATCTCACCCAGAGAGCACAGCTTCACTTATATTCATTAGAATCCATTCTGCAGATATTTCTCAAAAGCTACAAATCCTAATTGGATGCTTCTGCTTGTGGCTTTGCAGCCTCCAGAGATAAAAGTCTGAAGGATGCTTGTTATTAACACGTGAACATAGCGAAAGGACAATAAATCCATTTACCTGAATATTTTCCTCCTTTATTTCTTCTGACAAAGCAAATAGTTAGCAGCAGTAGGGTGAGCAAAGCGATGGCACACATCAGTCCAATAAACCACCCCTGGGTGGAAATTCCATCGTAAATGCCAGCATAGGCTTTGTGAAACAGAAGAGGAGTAAAAGAGAAGAAAATTAATCAGAGGAAAAGGTCATCACCCTACTATAACATGAATACATAACACGTTCTTCACTGGATCCTAACTGAATCGGTCTGTCACTACTTACTGTGTTCAACTTAAAGAACTGCAAGACAGAACTGTGTCCAGAGCGTGACATTTTTAGACTTAAGGGCAATGCGCAGTCTACAAGGCACAGTACAGACATTTTGGAAAGGTAATTCTGAGCGAGTAGTTGACTCAAAGGATTAATGCCAAATAGGAAAGCTGAACAGAGAATTGTTAAGCCTCTCATGCAAAAGCAGTTTTGCGAAAGAAATAGAGTTAAAAGTGCACCTGATACATGCAAACCGCTGGACTGGCACACTTAAAATGGATTATATCACAGCACTACCCTTTCAAAATCGCATAGGAGGGAAAACTGTTTTGTAAAGGTTTGTCATTGTTCTGGGCTATTGTGCATCAAGTAAAGCACAGGACTCAGCCAAGAACCACGGATGTGTTTATGCTCCCATGGGATTCAACTGCAAGGGTCAACTTAAAAATCACAGAACAAAGTAATGACTTTGGTACACTTTCACTGCACAACGTAAGATGTAACCTCAACATTTATTTACATTCAAAATAAATCTTTATCACCTTGAAGGGTTTCATGTCTCACCTCTCCCCCTTGTCTCAATTACATCTTCAAAAATGCTATTGTTATCAACCCAATTCTTAGTCACTAGACGAACTGTATATTCAGTTCCAGGCTCAAGTGCCTCAATGGGGTGAAACTTTTGGGTGGGCTTTACTGCTTCTGAAATCTTGCCGATCCCTTTACCTATGGAATGTACATATTCAAGTCATATTAATTAATGGTATTCATTGAACAAAAGGCCTGTGAAATGCACAGTTACAAATAACGTAAATAACACACAAATATGACATACAAGGATTTTTAACATTTGTCATCAGGTAATCTGATTTTCAAAAGCAGGCAGTAAAGTAAAAAACATTCCCCCTCTTTGATTTTTAATATTCCATCAGATAAAATAAACAGCAGACTGAAGTAATCCTGATGTTTATGAAGGGGTTGGTACACTTCCCAGGATGAAAGTTAATATTGATGGGGGATTATGAATCTGCTTTAACTAATGCGTGCTTAAAAAAATTACAACTTGAAAATGGGCTTGCTTTGTATAGATAATCTGGGGTTTGATGCTTCTCCCATTGAACTGAAGTCAGCAGGGAAGCACAGACAGCTTGTTATGTGGAAATGCATTCTTATGTGTCTCTCAGAAAAAATTAACATTGGGATTTGTACTCATTTCTCTCCTGACAGTGATTTTCCATGTCCTTTTAAATACCACAATGCCTGCACAAAGCACTGGTTTAGATATAGCTGAAGTTTGCTTTTAAATTGATATTTAGGCATTTAAATATTCCTGATGAGCTTAATATTTGATTAAGAGGTAGAAGAGAAGTTCCAGTAGCCCTAGTTTTAGAGCCTTTTCACTTGCAAAACGCCTACTGTAATTTCTGTCTGGTTAAGATTGCAGGGTATTAAAGCTTTTTTAAAACAGCATTTGTGGATCACAGAAAAAAAGGACATCTACAGAACTTAGCAATCACTGCCCGAGCACGAAAAGCCCGTTCGTATGAGCAAATGCAGAACCGCGTGTGACCTGCGGGATCTCTTTAGTCACCCAATGGGCACAACTCGGGAGCGTGCCTGCCCTCGGTGGCAGGAGAGAGATTTTGGCTGCTGCACGTAATAAATACAACTCTTTAATTGTGTTCAGTTGCCTAATTTGCCTGCTTTATCCAAAGTCGTCTGAACTAAGGATTGAGCACACAGTATAATTTGAAAACGACTTGACCAATTAGCGCTGACAGTAAAACAATGCTCGTTAATACTTAAACTAGTAAACAAGCAAAGCAAGAAGCTTTCAGAGATAAAGGCTTAGTTGACAGCTGAAGGGAAAAAAAAAAAAAAAAAGATTAAGATGAATCCAAGCACAATCAAAGCAGCAGTTCCAGATAAGTTTTCCAAGGCAACTATACATGTATTACAATAAGCAGTTAAATTAGTAGACCATTGGGACCCAGAGAGAGCACATACAGCTGAAATGTTGCTGATACTGAAGCACAGCTTATTAGCATAAATTAATCCGTCTATCGGTAGTTTTTGCTAAATGAAGTATGTGAAACCAAGTTCTAATTTTTAATCAAACTGCAAATTAAGCAACAGGATACCACAGGTATATTTTAATTACATGTTCTAAAATCAAGACATCAGAAAAACGTATTTAATGGAAACACTATCCATAAAGTAACAAGAATGAATGGGAACCCTCAACCCGTTGTGTATTAAATACCATATAACACTTATGCATGACACATGGTCCAATTTGTACACAACGCAAGCCTCCTTAAGAAGCATTTCTCCCGAATTCCTGGTAAGCAAAATGCTTAACCCTGAGCCCAGTGGTAGCCCACCACTGCGGTCCGGTGTGCATCTTCTTAAACCAGCGTAACCAGTCCGTATCTACCACCTATTGATTTCCAGCTCGTGCCAGCCTCTTCTTTTTGAACGGACGGCTCTTTACAGAAGCAGAAAGGGGGAACTGATATGGCTGAAAACCAGCCCTTTTCTGCCAGGTTATTGCTCAGCTGTATCAGCCGCTCCGGCTCCACAGCGAACAGCGCGGGGCTGGGACGCGCGTCCTGGACCGAGGGTTTGAGCCCAACCTGAGCTGGGACTGGGGATTTACCACTGGCTCTCCAGGCTGTTTAACATCACCTATCCCAAAACACTAAACGAATTTTTTTCTTTAAAGCTCGGTACAGGTGTCCAGTGATGGGTGATTATGAGGTTTCTTTCCACGCGATTTCTTTCTGGTGTGTGTTACACACTCAATATAGTATGTACAGAGGAGAAAGCATTGCTAAGTGGGGCAAGTTTGGTGGTTGGAATAGAAAAAGAAGTGTAGCATCCTGAAAAATAAAAGCAAAGATATACAGATAAGGAAAAGCTCAACAGACTGAAAGGTCAGTGAGCTGCAGAAATTAGCTTCAGAGAATTGAAAGCAGTTGGGTTAGGTTTTTAATCTACAGTAAGGGAGAAGAAGCATTAGTAATAAAGGCATATCACCAGCACTTCTCATCTTCCCCCACTATTTATCAGCCATACCATGGGACTCGCGTGAACATTAAACACTGAACTGCAATTTTACAATATTCCTACTGGGCTTCAAGATTTATGAGAACAACAGAACACACATTTTTTATAGAAGCTTATGGTATAAAGGGAAAAACAACATAACCTGCCCCCAAAGACTTACAAGAGTGCTAGTTCTCCAAAAGTTAGCACATCTGTTATAAAACATACTTATATAAAAAAGCTGGCAGTCTAATAGCTAAATACTAATTGTGGGCAACATCTTAATTTACAGCCGTACCTGTCTAAATACATCTGCTCCAATAAATGGAAAGTTGGACTTGCCTTAATTTTCCCCTACTGCCTGGCTATTAAAAGTATATAAATATGCATCACAAGTATCCTTCATCTTCTGAGCTTTTTTAGTGCGGGAGGTAATTCGTGCTTAATTGGGAATAGTTTAAGCTATAGAGATTAGTAAGCCTGTTGTATGTAAACTCTATTGAGAAGAATTTATAGGTGAGTTTGTGATCATCTATTTGTACTGATTGTCATTTGTATGAGAAATCTGAGCTCGGACAAGACGACAGGTTATAGTTTACTTCATCTCTCTCTGCCTCTTCTAAGCTCTCTGTGTTGGCTACACTGGGGCAGGCTGGTAGAAGAGGAAAAAGCAAAAAAAAATAGCAAAGATAAACAGTTAATCACAAATCTGCTTCAAGTACTCCAAGACTGATATATTTAGCATATTATATTTAACACGCCTGTTTTTCTTGCTCAAAATGATAGGGGTTTGAAACAGCGATATGTCACATATTCCTTTTCCCGGTCCAGCCTGTGTGCAGCACCGGGGCTGGCAGAACGCTTCGTTGCCCGTCATTAGCAACAACAGGGTTTGATGGGCTATGGGTCCCCCGGCCAAAGAAAAAGCAGCAGAATGGAATGGCATAAATGACAGAAAAAGAACTTTTTCATCAAGATTTCATCAGATTCTTTTGATTGTGAAGAAACAGGGCATATTTGGGGGGGGGGGGGTGCTGGTAACAATACCAGTGGTTACATATGGCTAAGGCAGCTGTATTTTTCCCTTTTCACTGTGCCTGTGGCAAAAAAGAACTAAACCCATATATTTTGTAACAAATGGTTAGTCTCCTCATCTTATGGCGTGTCATGAAGGTTAGTACCCTCTGGCTAAGATTTTCAAAAAGCCTGTGGGAGTTATGTGCCAATTGCCATTGAAATATAATGAAACTGGTGAACTTCTGTTCTCTGGCTTCTCTGGAAAATAAAACTACAGTTGTACGGCTTCCTCTGGATGAATTTTTCATTAAGGCTTGAATTTCTGGACACACAGTAATCATTCTCAACATGTAATACGTGTTTAGTAATCCTCGAGAAACACTGGTAACTAGATGAAAAGAGGCTTTGTGTTAAAAAAAAGACTGCTATATTAAATTACTTTTTTTCACTTATGTGAGAACATTATTTTGTGTTACATTTCTGAGCTTAATGATCATTGGGAAATTGACATTTTCAAGGGGAAAATTAATTAGTTTGTAGGTCATTTAAAAAATACTGCCTGAAAATGAAAAATTAGAGATAAAACTCATTCTCCAAAGACAGCATACCTTCTTCTGTGGAATGAAACCAAGATGAAGCCACAAAAATTAAACTATTATTTATTTTGCAGTACAATGCCAATATACTTTTGCCCAGGTTTTTCCACGATTGTCCACAGTATTTTATCAACAACAGATAAAAAACCTTTAGTTGTCGATCGCTGTTTCATACCTGTGTTATTTTGGCTATGTTTAAGATCTTTCATAAGAAAGAGGCCTTTTATTTCATTGACTTTGTATTAGCTGCCAGCGGCAGTGGTGTTGGGTCGCGCAGCAAAGATTCTATAAACAAAAGGGTTTATATCTCCTACTGCTATTTCTCACTAATTCCAGTGGGCCTGCGTTTAATCTTGGAGACAAATATTAAAGCGTGGTTTTCCTCTGTTAAGCAATTATATAGCACCAGCCCCTTCTGAGAGAGGCAGTGCTGCAGAGCAGAGCGGAGAGCTCGGTCTCCGCCACTGCCAGACAAGCACAGAGAGTGGCACTGCTCCACCGGGGAATGAAGAAATCCAGATGCGAGCGTGCGAGGGTCTTTTCCTATCAGTATCCGCTCATTGACCTTTTGGTAAAGTGTCGCTAACTCAAAGCAATGTGTTACTCCTGATAAAAATCTGAATCTGAACGGTTCATTCACAGAGGAAGATGTTGCAGTTGTAGAGAAAGTGTATGATGTCCCCATTTATCCATCCAGGGAGTTATATTCATTTAATTGAGAGAAACTTTTTTTACTAAATTCAGTCATTCATGCCACTGCAAACGCATCTTCAGGAAATGGGTTGCACATAAATTGCAGGCTGGCAAAATTATCTTTTAAAGCACAACCATTTTCCCTACACAGACTTGGTTTTAGTGGTGATACGTGCATACTCGTATATGTACATATTAAAAAAAGAGAATGACTTTTCTTTCTGATTCCAGACTATAGTAGCAGGGAGAACTGCAAATAAATGAAAGCAATAGCAGTGATGCAGATTGAGTATATCAATGATTAAATGTGAATGAATCCATAGCTTCCACCTTAACATCTCCACTTTCCTGGCAAAACGTATTGTGAAATTCTGAAATACCCATGGCACAGCCTGCAAAGGCTATATTACAGCAGTGGAAGCTATTCAAAGTCTTAAAATGAACAATGAGAGCTTTATGTTTTTATTACTAAAACCAGAACATAGTGGATATAGAATCACTGAATCAAAACCCAAAGAAACTTGGAGCGCTCTATCACGGAGTTTCATTTCAGGGGGCAACACGTTTTATATCTGTCATTTATGTGGGTCATTTTAAATTATGAACTTTGACTTTCAAAATCACTCCCTTTCTTCAAAAAGAGAGATTGTTTTAATTTTGAGCAATCACCTTGCTTTCTATACCACAGCTTAAAACCCCAAGAAGGTCACTGAAGAGAGTGATTTTTTTTCAGCCCATCATGTTTAGTTGAAAAATATCAGAACAATTTAGCCAGCAAATAATGACACAAAACTCTAGCGGCATCTCAGTGACAGATGCAGTGTCCTAATTTGGGGTGGCTTGAGAACCAGCAAGGAGCACACATTAATCGCAGAACCGGACCCTTGCGGCTTTTATCAATTATACTACTCTATTCTACAAGCATTTCACAAGAATCAGTTGTTGCCTCTGCTGAAACAAAGTCTTAGGAAAGAAGAGAATGAGAACAAAATGAATGGCAACACTATCATCCGTTTAAGCATATCAGGCAGGGAAGCATTTCAAAAAACCTGACAAGGTTATTCAACGAAGTTATAGACTTTCAAGTGGCCAAAACACATTATTCTCCCTGCCAAATGAAGGCCAGAAAAGGTAACTAATGAGGTGATATGGTGCATTTTTTAGCTCAGGGAAAGAAAAAAATAAAGAATCTTCTACTTTCCTTAATTATGAATAAATTTTAAACCCTGCTGATAGATTCGTAGTTACTACTACGTGAGTACCCGTATACTACAGTGAGACTGGAGGCTACAAGGCAGTTGAGAAGGAGTTTTCCTACTTGAGAAAGTGGATGATAGTTCATGGCTGGATCCTGAACTGGGGCATGATGAGTTTAAAGTACTTTTTACTTGTTTTACCAATAACTGAAGAGATTCTGCAACTTAGAAGTCCAATAGGATGTTGTGCAACAAGGACCATTTTTCTCTTTTATATCAACATTGTTCCCGACTGTTATCATTGCTAAAAATGATGAAGCCAGGACTCTTTTGCTTATCACATTCTCTTTCTCCTTCCCTGTGGTAAGTGCACAGCAATGGTTTCTGATTAATAGCAAGGACTTGTTCCTCAGTATTGTAGAGTTTTCAGACTTGCTGAGCACAGTACATTTTATTTCATTTCAGCTGAATGTGAAAGATGAGCTACCATATAGTGCTTGCAATTTTCCTTTAAATCACTGAACATCACTGAACATCAGTGGTTTAGGATAGGGTATAAGTGGCACACAAATGCTCACTTCCAGTCTCTGATAAAATAATAATAAAATAATGGATCAAATGCACTGCAGTCAACTTTATGTTCATCTGGATTTTCCGTGTCAAATACCTGCCCCTAATGTTTCTGGCAGTCCTGCATCTTCATGCAAGGACAAAATTTGTTTTTATAATATTACTGAGGACAGATTATCTAGATTTTCAATTTTTTCTTTGTGACTAAATGCAATTCACTTATTCTAGTACGGCTTAAAGAGTTGATGGGTGGGAATAGAAACAGTGCTGTACAGCAAAATGAAACAGATAAGCTCTACTTTTCTGAAGAGCTGCATGGCTACATTAAAAAGTTCATTGATTGTTCTCATGGAAAGAAAAACAAATTTATTTCTTCTAATTACAAAGGAAATGTCAAGCCTGGAATATTCTCAATAGATTTTTCCATTATTGTTAGAGCTTCTCCGCATAAAAACATATTGCCTATTAACTTACTCCCTTGAGCCATCGTTAGTCCTTCTTCTGTGACCGGCTTCCCACAGCCTTTGACTGTACAAGCCTTCACATAGAATTTGTACTTGGTACTGGAGCTGAGACCTGAAAGCCTCCAGCTGAGCGTGGAGCGGTTGGTTACGCTGACATCGTTCAGAGGTCCGATTTCATGCGTTTCGTTTACTGAAAGGGAAAAGGCAGTTGAGTCAGATCCAGCAGCTAAAGGCTACGAACATGAAACGTGTCATGAAGTTTCCTGCAAGGGAGGCACTCTGCAGTAAGTAGGAAGGATGAAGCCTGAATAAACGTATCTCACCTCCCTGCCAAGTATTTAAATGGGATTTATCTCGTCCATGTCAATCTCCCAATTACTCAGTGAGCTATTACTGTTCTTAAAAAGCTCTCTGATTCTAGATAGGCATGTACTGAGTGGGAGGTAAAAATTACTGTCTCCCAGATCATTAAATATATATAAATTGCTTCTTGCTTTGCTTCCAAACATCTGCAAACTTTTGCAAGCAAGTTAACGGATGGCTGTCCTGCTTTGCTCCCCTCTGCCTTGGCAGAGCTGGCAGCTGAAGGAGGGGTTACCACCCACAAACCACCTAAATAGATAGATCCACTCTCTGCCCACAGGCACCAAAACCAAAGGGAAGATTCAGCCCCCAGCCCCTGATTGCAAAGGCGACTGGGCAGTTCTCTTTCGGCAGCGTGTCCTGGTTTCGGCTGGGATAGAGTGAACTTTCTTCCTGGTAGCTGGTACAGTTTTGGGACTGAGAAGAATGTTGATAACACACGGATGTCTTCAGTTGTTGCTAAATAATGTTTAGACTAAGTCAAGGATTTTTCAGCTTCTCATGCCCAGCCAGCAAGAAGGCTGGAGGGGCACAAGAAGTTGGGAGGGGACACAGCCAGGGCAGCTGACCCAAACTGGCCAAAGGGGTATTCCATACCATGTGACATCATGCCCAGTATATAAACTGGGGCAGGAGTTGGCCTGGGAGGGATCACTGCTCTGGAACTGACTGGGCATTGGTCGGCAAGTGGTGAGCAATTGCATTGGGCATCACTTGTTTTGTATGTTCCAATCCTTTTATTAGTATTGTCATTTTACTATTGTTATTGCTATCATTATTAGTTTCCTCCTTTCTGTTCTATTAAACTGTTCTTATCTCAACCCACGAGTTTTACCTTTTTCCTCCTGATTCTCTCCCCCATCCCACTGGGTGGGGAGAAGTGAGTGGTGCTTCACTGCTGGCTGGGATTAAACCACAACACAGAGATAAGTCAGAATTACATGGGGTGTTTTTTGTAAATAGGGCACAGTCTCATCCTGTTCCATCCTCAAAGAACATATAAAATACCCTGAATTGTCACCACGCCTCACAGCTGGTGGTGTGGTAGTCTGGGACCAATACTGCATCTTGCCTGAGGTTATCTGCTCAAAGTCTCTTCCCAGCTACTCAGTTCTTTCACAGACAAGAAAGAAATACCCCTGGTATTTAGTTGTTTCTCAGTGTGATTACTCAATAACATGACTCAGGTGGTAGTTGTCTGCATTTCTGCTGAGGCACTCTACAGGGAGGAGGTGCTCACTGACATAATGTGGAGATCTGAACAAATGTGGCTGAAGTTCTCTCATTACAAATTATTTTGCATTGAATGACTTTCACTTCAGTAAAATGCACCTACAATTTATGGGTCTTCTTAACCACTACGTTAGGTATAATTTGCAAATATGAAATAATTGAATTAGTCTATAAATGTGGAATAGGGCCTGGCAGCAATGTGAGCTTACATCAGAAAAGTGTATGGAAAACTTTTTGCTCTGGAAGATGACTTTAGCCTGCCCTCTAGCAGGCTGTGCACACATCGCAGATCAAAACACACCGTTCTGACGCTATGGTTGTTACAGGGATCTCAGAAACAGCCCTTCTCATCAGCCTCTGTTTTAAAGAACTGCACATATAAACCCTTTTTTTTGGTTTTGTTTTTCTTTTTTTTCTTTTTAACTAATAATGCTTAAATTCTAAAATCGAGGTAAAACAAGCACATACTTATCTGGTATTGCAAAACGTAGCCAGTAAGGTGGCCATTTGCTTTCTTGGGAAGTCCCCACGACAGAGTGACCGAGTCCTTGTCAAAGTTCAGGATCCTTAGAAAACGTGGTTGTTCAGGGACTGCAAGATACGGGGATTAGCTTTTAGAGAAGAAGATTGAACAGGTCTGTCTCAACACATACTTGTTAAATGAGGATATAGTTTAGCTCAACACCTACAGTTCCCATTTCTAGTGAAGAGTTTTATGAATATTGGAGATTTTACAATCACTTTAAATAAGGAAATCAACTTACCTTGTTACGTGGACAATTTCTATTTATGTCCCTCCACCCCATATTCTCATTTTGTCTTACCTCCTTCTGGAGTTTCAAACACAACGGGGGAGCTTTCCGGGCCATCTCCTTTGGCGTTGTAAGCCAAAACAGTTAAGCGGAATTCACTGAAGGGCTCTAGACCAGGAATCATCCCATAGTTTCTGTCTCCTACAAACGTTAGGAAGTGTTTCTCTGGGTGATGCCTTTTTCCATCCAGCATGCTTTTTGTTTTCCACCAACTGACCTGCATCGAGATCGGTATTTCTATAGCAAATTATGTTGTATGGGGCTGAACGCGATATTGATTTCTCTCATCTTCCCAGAAATGGGAGATTGCAATCTATCCTTGATCTGGGATTCATTTAGTAGATTATTCAACTATATACAAATATTTAAAGAGAAATTTGTAACCTTATAGCCTCTTAAATGTCCACGAACTCTGTCCCTTGGTATTCCAAACCAGAAGACTTTGACCAGCGTGCTGTTCATAATATCCACCGATACGCCGGAAGGAGCGGCATCTGGAACTGTAAAAACAAAAGTGCTGCATATTAAAGATACTTACAAAGGCTCAGTTTCATGCCGTTCACAGCTACAGGGCTTGGCTTTCCAGCTCAAGCTGTGGCAGTTCATGCAGTCTTACTGCAGGCAAGAAAAAAGCCATTCCACCTGCATCCAGTGGGTGAAATGGGCCAATAAACATTATTTTGCCATACCAGGGCTTTCTGCTGAGGGCTGGAATACAGGTGCACTGGGACATATGAATTTCTACATCAGTATTTATGATTTCCTGTTTCAAGTAATGCTTACAGCAGTGAGAAGAATAAAAAAAAAAAAAAAGATTAGCACAGCACTCAAGAAGGCAATCATAAAGTTTTTTTTTTATAATCAATTTCATTTTACAACTCAGCTCATTAAACAGTAGGATTTTAATCACTACACAATACAGAGAGCTGTTCCAGTGGCTGAAAAAAAAGAGGCCTTGATCCATTGACAACTGAGTTGCAAGGAAGATTTTCCACTGATAGGTATAAAATTATATCCATCACAGACACACAAAGAAAATAAACGCGCTGCGGGGTTTCTTTCTTTCTGTTCTCACTATTCACCACCGCTTCTGCCATACACTCCACAGGGGAGAGAAGGTGCACGACCAAACCTTCCCGTTGTCCACCTCTGGGTGCGCAGTGGGGATTCTCCCACCCAAACAGCTCCAAGACCGTTCCCAGCACTGACACCTGATGCGGGTGAAACACCAGGAAGAAGTCGGCAGGCTGTAAACATCCAACTGGTCTATTGAGGGTTGATAGGAGTACTCCGGAGAGCCTACCTTAGGGTTAGTGTCCCTCTGTAAGGCTGGTAACGTCTGTGGTTATCACAGCCACTTTACTGATGGTCCCATAACACCTACCATGGGTCAGGATACGATCTTCTGCGAGAAGCTGCAGCAAGTGGAGAGGTGGGAGCAGCAGCACCTATACTGCTGCTGGTGGGGAAAGACTCCTGCGGGACGTGGTGGGTTAAATCAAGGACATGGCTGGCTGGTCATTTTAATAAGCAGCAAAACACATGCTTGTCTTAGTTGGCTAATCCACTGCAGACTTTTCAACTGCCATTCAAACTGTCAGTTTGTCTCACTCTTACGAAAACAACTTAAAGACTTCAGATTCTGCATGGGATGAAAACTGCCTGACTGTAACTAATAAAATTAATCTGCAGATCTGAAGCACAGACCTTTCGCTGGCCCTCCTGGCCCCTCTTTGCCAACAGCTCCCAGCCCCTGCTGCTAAGCGTTTGCAAATGCAATAAGCATTTGTATTTGGGATCAGGGAAGCTTGGCACCCCACGCTAGCTGGCCACCATGCTGTTTACTCCCTTGCTGATTTAAATCCTTAATTCCTACAAAAAAAGATTCTTTTTTTTTATGGTGGTGGTAGTGATTAACTGGGTTGCTTCCTAATGTGAGGCTTGGCATTTCTTTACTGCAACTGGATACATTTCCAGTCCTCCAAATATCATCTCTAGTCATGCGGCAAACACCAAAAGGGGCAGACTGCTGTTCAGAGATGTTGGGGTGGCCTCAGCGTGACATTATCCAGCGTCCCACGGATGCAGCAGGGCTGAGACATCCTGCGTGGCACCGGCATAAATTCTTTTCTCAGGGCAATCCTCCTGCATGTTCACTTCTCCTAACGGGACATGATTATTAAAGCCCACCATGAAGCTGGAGCTCGAAGAGCATGTGCAAAGGGTGGTATCATATCCAGTTGCTGTGATTTCAGAGCAGCCCAGGGCACGTATTTTGTGAAAATGGGTGGCAAGGGGAGAAAGCCTCTTTGATCTGGCCTGGAAGATGCACTGTGGGCCAGGCAGAGTCCAAAATCAGACATGGGCGAGCGCTAAGACCCAAGGAGGGGGCTTGGAGCAGGAGTAGATTCAAAGCAAAGCCTTACAGTGGAGGAAGACTTCACTTCTGACAGCGTTAAAGTGCTGAATCAATCCCCAGACAAGCTAAAGATTTTTTTTTCCCACCAAGCACACCACCATGACTGCTACACTTCATAGAATTCTTATGGACTGTGGCTGTCAAACAAGTATCCAGATTAAGCCAGCAACTGAGGTTAATGAAAGCACAAGTGACCTTTCCAAAAAAACCCTCAAATTCCAGCAAGTTGGCATGCACAGCACCCAACATCAGTCGTATCTGCATCTCATGTAGCCCATCAGGCCAAGCACTGGCATTTCAGCAGTTTTGGCCGTGGGCTCCCTAATCCATCGCTCCGCATCCGATCGTTTCGCATCGCAATAATTCCCCACGCAGCGTATTTTTACATGGAGGTTTCTGCTACTTACCGTCCTCTCCTGAATATCCGATGGTAACGTTTGGTTCAGGACCAGATCCTAAATTATTTACCGCTTGGACTTTGATCTCGTAAGGCACAAAGGTGGGAGTATTTCGCAGGGTCAATGAATGCTTCTTCACCATCTCCTCGTTCCAGTCTGCCTCGACTCCCCGCTGCCGCCAGCTGACTTTGTACTCCAGCCCCGGCCCGTTCCTCTCCACAGGTTTCAATGGCTGCGGAAGAAGTTAAAAGAGCTCTTGTCTGCCTTTGTTGCAGTAATCATGAAACAGCAGCTGAGGGGAGGGGGGAATAATTTTGGAGGGCGTGTTACAACATTGGGAGCGAAAAGCGGGGGGAAATTAAGCTTTAGCTTTTCAGTGTCGTGTTAATTTTAAGACTGCTGGAAGAAAAAAGGTCATGACTTCAAGAGAAAGGTGGGTGAAAGGCAGAGAAACAGCTGGATTAAAAATAGTTTAATTGCTAGTAGACGTATTTCTGCATACTACATACATCAGGTTTTGTTTTGCCACAGGTTTTCTTTGTTTTCTTGTGTGATGTAAAACCGCATGCCTTTTAGCACAACTAAAATGCATATTTTGGCATAAGGCTGTGTGTGCTTTTTAGTACGGCTAAAATCTGTGTTTTACCTTAGAATTTTATGTAGCACAGCAAGTTGGGTCATTAAAATTTAGATTTGTTCTAAGTACGCACCAAATGCTTGAAACTATGCCTGGACATTTGATGTGCAACTGCTGCGCTACTCTTTTTTTCTGATCAGCTAAAGAATTCATCACAACATGGTTCCCATCTATTTAACATTCATTTATAAAATATTAGAAGACATAAAGCAATGGCTTGTCATGAGACATTCTCCAGATGAGTTTATTTCTCTGAAAATGTACTTCTTAAATTAATAAAGTTAACTGGTTACCTATACTACTAAAAATGATGAAGGTTATTTCAGTCCCCTGAAACAGCTGTGGGTATTTCCCACCACACAGCCTACTTTTCATAATATTTAAGTTATCTATTGTGCATATTAAATATATAATAACTGATAGGTATCCAAACTGCACACAGAGGTCTGAAATGAAACAGCATCAACTTGCAAGTGCCAGGAGAAAGCGATGCCCCATTGATGCTCCTCATGCACAGGGGGACCTAGGACTGGGGGATCTGCAAAAATTCCCACTTATCTGCTTGAGCGTATGAGGACCTTTGGGATGACTGCGGTGAAGGAGCCGGTAGACTGGGCAGCTTTCTAACGGGCACTGCTGGGAGAATCACCTCCATGGCAAAGGTCCCGGGGAACGGGATTTGCAAGAGAAGCTGAAGAAGTAAAAAATTCCTACTAAAAAAGAACTTCTCGTTTTGAGTTAAAATGCAGCATTGCTTGACTTATTTTGATCTCCCTTAATGCTGCAAATCCTTGGCTGAAAAGCTAGTTGCTAATGCTCATCTGGTCTCTTAATCCAAAGTAGGCAGATTAACATCATTTTGCAGCCTTTGTCTGCCAGAAATAGCATGTTCAGGGCCTAGCATTTCCTCTGAAAAGCATATAGGAAACACCATAAATAAATGAATATCCTGTTTACGACGTTTAAATGATTCAACAAGATTTAACAAAGCCTGTCCATCCCATTCTCTCCCTTCAGTCCCAGTTTTCACTTCTACTTTTGCCCTGTCTGAGCAGTGGATTACAGGCTTCCCGGCGAGGAGAAGTGCTCGTTCTCTGTTCAACAAAGCGTTGGTCATAGCAGCATTTCCCAGCCCTGCTGGTTACTACCACTCTGCATTTCTTCTGAGAGGCAGGATGGTCTTCCCTGACCCTGGGCTATGTCGTACAGCAAAAATCCCCGTTCAAGTCCAAGCCAATAGATCTAGAGGGCCATCTCCTTTTGGCGTAATTATAGCCTAAACCATGAATTCACGCTGGGGAAACATTTATTGTTCTTTGCTGCAAGCAGCAGATTGAGAAGTAAATCTCATGTAAATTGTGTTTAATTCCAGCCACAAAAAAATTATGCTTCCTTCCACAGTTGTTGAAATTTGTGTTAAATGAAGGAATATATATCTCTCTCAGCTGTTGGTACAGAAGCTATAAGCTTAAAAGCCAGGGAATTTGAAGACTGGAAACCATTCTCAAGACTTTTACGCAATTCCTTTGACACACATGCTTAGGTGCTTTATCTACACTCCTTTAGTTCCTGATGTAAAAATTCAAGCTCACGTTCTCTTGGACAAGTGATTCGCATCATTTTTAAACCTCTGGGCTGGAAGGGCAGAAGCTCTGCGTAACCCATCCCCTCCCTGGAGCTGGCTGCTCCCCTGCGGGGCAGGGTAAGACCACAATTATTTTAAGCACTTTCTTGTATGCAAGATACACAGCAGAAGAGCATACTCTGGGCAAGTCTCACTGTGCTTTACAGGACTTTCATATTTATTAATAAACCACCAAGTTAGATGTAAAAAATTCTCTTTTGAAACAAAAATGAAACTAAGAGAGGAAATCCAGAATGCATTTAAGTCAATAACAACTTTACCTTTGATTTCAGGAGCATCAGGGATCTTACCTATGGAATTTGCTAATACTTCCTAAAAAAACAGGGGATAGGGGAAGGGGAGATAAAGTCAAGGGATCCGTTATTTCTTTTTAAATGTGATTATATTAAAACAACATCCTGATAAATTCCATGCTGCTTTAGAAACTGCTGCTTGCAGGGAGAACCTGTTTCCGATATTGTAGCACTGACAGACACATTTGCCTTACCTCCCATTTCATCACCATTTCATTTGGTTCAGAAGCTTCAACTCGGATGTTTTCTGGGTTCTTGTCTGGAGCTGGAACCACACAGGTGATAAGGTTAGCTCGCATATTGCGGGTTTTATTTGCATTTATTATTTAAATGCAAAAAAAAAAAAAAAAGAGATGCAAATACTTTTCTTATTTCTGTATTACTGAGAGTGAAAGACACCTAAACAAAAAACATTCATGAGATTAATTACTTGGATCAGCAAAGCTGCTGTGACCAAAACACATTGTTTATGCAGTTTTGATTCCTAAGTGCCCTTGCTGGTTGGAGCCACCAGCTAACATGAAACTGTGACTTTTGGATTTCAAAGCACCAGATGTAGGGGGATTATGAGGAAGAGATTTCTCTCCCTATGGGGCTAGTAAACAGAAGGTGTATCATTAGTGGGACGCACAGAGCTGAAAAGCTGAAGAAGGACCTGAAATTGAAGTAAAGGGAAAAAAAACGAAAGAAAAATGCCAAGGAATGCAAATGCCATGCTGAACAGTTGGCCTCTAAAATGACTTTCAGGGACAAAACATTTTCTGTCACAGTGAGAAATGCACTGCGACTGGAGATTTTTGACAAGCTTAGCGCTGCTGAAGGGCTCCCCATAAACCCAGATCTTCTCCAGCAACTGCTTGTCCACAAAGGGCTGCAATGGGCTGTAAAGATGCAAAATCAGCAGAGCTCTGGAAAGCGGCGCGTCAGACTTACCCTGGTAGGAACCAGCCTGCTAACCACAGCAGCCTAGACCCCTTCCTTCGGCATCCCTGGGCTGCCACTGAGCAGCGAGAGCAGCACAAGTCCCCCTGATTTCTTTACACCCCTCAGAAGCACAGGAGGACACTGATATTCCCAGCAAAACACTAAAAATACGGATATTCAGAAAACTTGATGGCAGCGTTTACCAGCCGGAGGTGTCGCATAGCGCAGCGATGGTTTGCTAGGCTGGCTCCTTCCGACAGCGTTCACGGATACGACACGAAACTGGTAATTCATATACGGGGCCAGTGACAAAAGGGTTGTGGTGTCATTCCCCGGGGTTCGGGTTAGCTCCTGCCACCTCCCCGGCTCCCACCGGTTCTCTTCAAACTCTATAATCGACTCTGGGGAGGAAAAGAAACAAAACAAAAGAAAAAAAGGCAGAGCCTGTATAAACGGCTTATAAATAGCAAGGATGGAAATGAACTTACAACAAATTAACTGTCATAGTAAAACCGATTAAGTATGGCTGTGAGCATGGTTTGTTTCTTCTAACAGCCATGACATGCCATAACGCTAAACAGTGCAAGATGATGCTACTAAAATCCTTCATACCATTAATAGGGCTGTTGTGATTGGCCCCAGCTTTCCAAGATAGTCGAACACTTCGGTTTTGATTTTCCGAGAGCTGAAGGTCTTCTGGAGGATCAGGAACATCTGAGAAATAATGAAGAAGTGTCAAGAGCACGGCAAGCTATTTCTGTTTGTCTTGGCATTTTCCAAAGGACTGGAACAGCAAGTTCAGTCAAGATGGCGGTAAAACATCTTTTGATTTCAAAATAGACGAAATTAGGAAAGTGGGAATTGTTTTTAAAGATCCTTTTTATTACAGAAAACCAGTCTGAATCTTCTGGTCCTGTTTTCTCCCTTATAAACACAATATCTCTTCTCAAGTTCATTTCCATCTACTCTTGTTACTGTGCTTCCAGCAACAGATTTTTCTTTTCAAATCAACACTAAGATCTATTTAATCATTAATAGATATTGACACTGCTCTTAGCAGAAAGTTATATTAGCATCACTTGGATTTACTCTGGTGCAAACCAGAGCGGTAGAAGGTGACTCAGCTCTGACAGTTATTGAACCTGGCCTTTTAGAGTATGAGTGAAAGGATAACATTCATTATCCCAGCCACGGGGATCTATATTAAAAGGAAACAAGAAAATTAATTACCTGCCAGCTCAACTAAAGCTGCCCAGAGAATGTATCGGAGTCAGAGTTGGCGGTGGTTGGTATGATAACTGCACTGCATCTCCTGGGGACAAAAGCGGGGCTGTACGAGCCCCAAGCTCGGGACTACCCTGTTGCTGTCAGAGCTCGCTTTTCAGGGACGTGGTCTTAACCGGGGCTGAGGTTACCAGCACCACCGAAATGGGCTTCTCCCCTTCACAGTCCTGGGAGATGGCAAGTGGGGACACACGTCTGCAACCCAACCTGGTTTCTCAACAGCATCAGGGGCAGAAGAGGTGTTCTGTGGCATGGCTTTGTTGCCAAATTGCCTGTAGTGGAATGAACACTTTCAAATTTAGCGGTTTCAGGCTGACAGATGCTTATCTCCCTTACGGCTTGCTTTCACAATTTGCAGTCTTAGTTTGGTAACTGAAATGTACAGGGCCTGATGTAAAAGACTCATTTCTCACTGCTGCGGGCTGATGGTAACCCTTCATCCTTCCGAAGTCACACACACACACACCCCTGCCTAAACATAGGGCTGGTGTTTCAAAATCTAAAAAATACACAGATCAAGAAAATGAGATTGCACAACTTCAGGTCTTTGACCTCCTCCTGCCCCAGTGTCCCAACTACATTTTTGGCTGACAATGTCATTTCTTACAGAAAAAACAGCTACCTCAACCACCAAGTCTGTCTCTGTCATTGTGAAAGAAATTAATTGTGTCTGTACCAAATTTTTTAAATAACAATGTTGAGTTTTCTTGTATATCTCAGGTTACATAAAAAAGTTGAAGAGGTTATGCTTGGGTTTGGGGTTTTTGTTTCATGGGGTTTTTTTAATTAAGTATATTATATTAATTTAAAGATGGCAATGGTGTATCTCAAACACACTTATCCTTCTATCTGTTCATTAATCATAGAACAAATACTTAGAAGAATTCTAACAGAATACTTCTTTTGCTCTTAGTTGCCCATATTCTGATGTCTCCACCTGTGCCATATTTAGTTCTTTAGTCACCTCACAAGTCTTTCATTGCAAAAGAAGCCTGAATTTTTCATTTGGAAAATAACGGATATTGTTAATCCACCAAGACCTTCCTTATATACAATAAACACGGGGAAAGGAGCACAAGACTGTTTTTCTTCCTCTGCAAATCACCTTTTTAAAAGGGAATAAAGTGCTTCATGAAATTTTCATAAGTAATGTAACAAATAGTCTACAAACATTTTGAATTATACAGCACTAAAGAACACAGTACCATAAATAATGTGCATAGCATTTTCTTAATTTACTATTTACTGAAAAATACCATTCATCTAAAGTGTGGAAACATCTTGAAGGTCAGATTGTCTTAGCTCATGTTGCAATCACTGCCAGAAATAAATAAAGTTGTAAAACGAAGCAAAATTTAATGAAATTAAAACGATGCAAAACTGTCAGTAAAAATAGCATCTTAGCTATTGGCTGACGCCCTTTGGTACATGCGCAAAGGACTGCACATCACTCCGCAAGTTCCTCCCCTTAATTTCAAGAGGTCTTTCAGGAAGGGAGCCGTAAGGATGCTCACATGAGGTCAAGCTTCCCGCTCTGTGGGTCAAGGTTTTTCTCTGCTGTGAACTTGCTGTTTGCCACTGGATGATAATTCATGCTCAGGTTCACAGAGATAATTAATCCTTTGAGGTGCTTAACTTTCACTGATCATCAGAGGACTTGAACACCTAAATACTGGCCTTATGTCTTTCTTCTTCAAAATATAGTCCAAGTGGGTGGCAATTCATTGCAAATCTCTAGTAAAGTGGGGTGAAGGACCGATCAAGGACTTCAAAGCAGAAGCAGAGCCATTCTTAATATGCTATTACACCTTCCAGCCTGGGCAAGCTCCTACAGCCACTGTGGGTGACTCCTGAACTGAGAAAAAAGGTTGCCTTGTCTTAGGTATAGCAAAGATTAAATATAAATGAAAAGTTTGCGTCAGCATCCCCATTCCAGGAGATACAAGCATAGCACAACTGAGGTTAACAAGTGAGAGGTACATTGCACGTCCATGAAATTGGGTTATTGAGGCTCTGTAACTGAATTGGGCAAAAGAAACAAATAAGCAAAAGTGCTGCAGTGGCATTATGTACTGCATGGAGCTGTTTACACACCAGGAAAATATTCTCTTACCAAGAACAATTAGCTGCGATTCAGCTGTGACACTGTCCAGAGAAGTGCTAGCCACACACATGTAAACTCCTTGATCCTCCAGTGTCACGCTTGATATGAACAGTGTATCCCTGTCCAGAATTATCCTACGGGGCAAAAGAAGAGGCACATACAAATAAGGGAGAGAAAAATCTGTAAGATAAGCACGTGACAGACAGACACCAAAAAACTGTTCATAAAAAACCTTCGTAACAGGACATTTTGAATAACATAATTGCACGTTAGGCCTATTACTTTTAAACATAATTGTAGTTGTATTATACACTGCGCTGTAGACTATTATTTGTATTTTGCAGCAATTTAGCCTCCATGGCTGGAAGTTGGCATGTCTCTCTCGGTCTGAAAAGAGCCACATTGATATGCATCGGCTGAGTGTCTGGAACATAGGATTTTGGCACATCATTAATGAGGCAAATACATGGGCTTTCTGTCTGAATTTTTGAAAGGGTTGAGTAAAACCGAGCATTCCCAACCCACTTGTGTAATGTCCAATGCACCAGGGGAAGCTGGCATTAACCCAGGCACATGGGCTCTCCTGCAGACATGGCATTTGCTTGGCGCTATCTCCCCACACGACGTGCCCTCAGCAGGACCTGCAACCTCTCCAGCACTGCAGCGTTTGGGAAACCATCTCTTTTCTGTGGTAATTAATAAAGACATCTAATTGCCCACTGTGGAACCCTTCATATGGAATAAAGGCTGAGCTTCATCCCCTCAAGGTCAATGGAAACACAAAAGTAAGGCAAAATTCAGCCTGCACTTGTAAGTCCTAAACTCACATGCAGGAAAAACTCATTGCTTTTAATGAGTATGATTTTAGGCAGAATCCCAGAGACCTGTTTTCCATTCATTTCTACATTACGAGGATTTTGCTTTGGCTGAACAGGTAGAAAACACAGGAAAATACTAGTTCCACTGAAGTGAAACCCCAGTTGAGTGCACTGGGGCTAGGGTTGTATTTTGGGGTTAAACCATCATTTATGCAATATTCTGCCGTGATGGTGAGAGAGTTAATAAAATCCAAAATAATTTGCCAGCCATGGCTCAGAACTCATACAGATGCACTTGTATTTATATTTATAGGTGTATAAAATGCAGATCTATCCACATATCACGTGAAGAATTCTTGCAGACATAAATTTGCATTTCAAGCTATTAAGTCTCATGTTTATTGAGACTCGTGCTCCAGCACCATATAGCATTATTCATCCGAGATCAAGAAAACTCTTGTTCCTTCCCTGCTCACCTGCCATCTTCCGTGCTGTTGACTGGCAGCTCATCTCCATCTTTCCTCCAGGATAATTTAAAACTATGTTTCAAGTGTGAATCATATTCAGACTGACATTTCAATAAAATTGAATGCGATTTCAACACTCGGGGGTTCTTCGGAGTAACAACAATTTTTGTAGCATCTGATTGATCACAGAAAAACACTTTGATTAGGAGAGAGAGACTATTACATCAAATTTTCACCAAGCACTTCATACATAAAAATCAACCTTAGCAGCAATGATCATGTCCTTTTTTGTTATATATACAAACATTTCAAGTGAAGGATAGTTGGTTTTGAAATAGATATTTGCCAGGATTTCATTTTCTGTCTCGAAAAAATCTTTTTTAGTTCACTCCAAAGCAAAGAGCTCCAGAAAAAAAACCACAAAAATGTCACAGGTGAAAATCCTTGTTAGCAGACTGTCATGAAATGGATGATAAAAAAAAGGCTTGAATATGATTTTTATGTCCAATTGCCATATGAAATAGGCTTTGGCAATGATTCAGGAAAAATTACAAGCTTCTTAAAGTCAAGTGAGAAAAAATTATTGCAATCAAGTTTGTTCTTTTAATTGACTCTAATCTGAATGCAGAAACAGATGAATAAGTAAGAAGAAAGCACTTGGCTGAATTCATTTTTACAGTGAAATGTTGCTCTGTGAGAATTTCATTGTACATTTTCATGTTTATTATCACTGTAAAATTTACAAAGCAAAGGGAGTGGGTAGAAATAGAACACAAAAAGAGTGTGCTTTTTTCCTCAAGTTTGTCACAGCAAACCTGCATCTGAGAGTTCTGAGGACTTTGGTAATTGAATATTTAAGGGTTTTTTAAATTGGCAAGCCCTAAACCCTAAGTAAATTTGTATGCAACCCACTAAATTTAACCTGTGTGATCAACAGAAGCCGTCCACTGCCATCACAGCCTCCAGGGGAAAACCCCTCCTGCCCAACCAACCACATAAATCCTTTAAAACAGAATTGGAACACAAGATACGTATCTGAAATTTATCAGTAAACACATTTCAGTATTTTTTTTCCCCCCTCTATTTACAAATATTTGTCCAGTTGATAATCAGGCAAAAGCCCAACGCAAAGCCCTTAAACCAGCTGCACCCCCTAACTCATCCTGCTGCAACGTGTTCACCATAGAAGTTAATTTAGTTTGGGATGTACCTTCTGATCACCAGATGGGAAGTAGATTTAGAAAAGGAGGAAGCCCACGGCTGTGGGAGATGCAGGGACCCCGTCTGGCTCAGCGAGGAGCCCACCAACCCACGAGCACAGCGAGGGCTCTGGGCTCCCCAGGGTCAAACAAGAACCTGCTCTGAGTGTAACAAGGCTGGTGGCAAGGAGGAGGGAAAATCCTTTTAATAACATTAACGGATTTGGGAAGTAAACTGCGAGTTTTTGGTGGCTTGCGCAGGTTCTGCAAAGGTCAAGAAGATATGAGGATGGAGAAATCACACAGGAAAATAGAGGCAATTTCAGGTCTTAGTATACAGAGGATTTACAGCCTCACACAATAAATCTGTATCTTGGACTAAATATTTACTAATTACTTATTTACTGGAAGTTTGTAAACAGAAAACCTTAGCAGATGTCAAAGGTCTTTCTGTTTAAGTGAGATACTACCTCTTATATCCAGATTAGCAGTGATGGCTCTTTTTCCAACAGAGTTTGCGGCCCAGCAAGCGTACGATCCCGAGTCTTCTTTCTTTGTTTCTTTGATCTCTAGGGTGCCGTTCTTATTTAATTCATAGCGTAATGTTGAAAGTGGCTCTATGCTATCATCCTTAGTCCTAAAGACGATAACAATATTCATGGGTTATTTCTAGGGCTGCAGGAGCTGTTATTTCATGGTTAGCAGGTATTGCAGGGGACACAGGAATTCTGAGAGCTGATCTCAGATCTGCCGCTGAGCGACCAAGTCAAGATTAGCAAGGCACTTTACCCACGTGCAGGTAAATCATAAAGGGATATAAGCTTCCTGCAAACCAAAAACCACACTGACAGCGTCTAGCAAGGTCTTTAAACTAGTCTGGCTGAGTCTTTCATCTATAGCTGTCACCTGCAATTTTATTGCACCTGTCAAGTGCCCTGACAATCCTGTGATTTCCAACCACATAGAACCATTTCCAGGTAAATACGTTCTGTAAGTCATCAGGTTTCCACCTCAATAATGTGTCCACATTTAAAAGTTGCCAACATTAAACTGAGGCTGATGAAGCTGTAGCAGGGTTTGGCTATATACAGCATGGCTTGGTTTAATGAATATCCCAGCACTTTTCTCACACTGGTGTGAGGACTTTCATTAACCTTTTTTTATAAAGCAGTTTTTCGGGGTTCTTGAAAGTGCATTTAAACACAGAATATTTACATACAGTTTTGTTACAAATTTCTAATTTTAACTCCATAGAAATAATAACTAGCACATTTGCCAATGTTTGGGAGCCTGTATGAACTTGTCTCATGCGAAAACATCAGTTCGCAGTGGCTTACCATCTAATATCTGCTGCAGGCGAGGCAAAGATTTCACAGTGCAGGAAGGCACTGTAACCCACAACTGTAGCATAGCTTTCACCATCTGAGGTCAGTATTAAGGGAGCAATATCTGCAGAAGAAAACGCAAAATAAGCAGCACCGCACTTCAGAACTGGCAATATAAATACTGTCCCTGTATCATCCCCTTTTCCAGCAAAGGCCAAAGGCTTAGACACTTGATGGGAATTTCACTGCCTTTGGGAACCAGTTGCACTGAGCAACTGAGCTCTCATATGCTTTGCTGACAAAGATAACGGTGGTTGACTGCTGGGCATGTCAGAACACGGAACATCAGTGTGCTCCAGGAGAGAAAACAGACCTGGTTCCGATTCATCTAGAAACGTCTTTTATTAAATAAATTCCCATCACTCCCTTTCTTCAAAGAACAGTCTGAGCATCACAACTGAAATTAAAGATTAACAATACACTTAATAATTCAAAAACAGAGTTGTGGTCGAAATTCAGCCCCCAGTGGTTTTAGTCCATTTGACTTCAAAAGGTTTTGCGCCCAACCACAACCATGTTTTAAGAATAAAGGATATATCAAAGCTCATGTACACTAATGCTAAGCATATAACATTGCCCGTGATAAGGCTTGTTACATTAGTTTGGACAATGTATTTCTTAAAATCTGGGGCCAACGCAAAAGAAAATGACATGGTTACAATCCCCAAGCTGTTCTGAAGCATTTGGTCAGCAGAATGGGACACTTCAGTTCGACCTTCCCTCGGGAACGGGAAAGGCCGGGAGGGTACTCACTGAGGACGTTCACGTTGGCGCTGGCAAGGATGGTGCCGTGCTTGTTGCTGGCCTCGCACTGGTACACGGCACTGTCCTGCAGCTGGAGGTTGGTGAGGCTGATCTCTCTGGCAGAGATTCTCCCTCTGAAGGTCCTACCTGGAAAGACCCAAACTATATCAGAAGATGGAGAAAACACCGTGACTGCGGAGTTGACAGTCTCTCCTCACTGCTGGAAAGTCAAAGGCAAAGCACATCTTCAGGATCAAACCGGGACCTTGCTCAACAGCTAGAGAGCGAGTTGCAGAGCATTGCCTTTGCCAGCAGTCCTGTGGCCTAAAGAAAGTGCTCTGCAGCACCAGTTTGCAGTAAAATCCCCACATAGACTTTTAAAAATGGTAGTAATAATACTGCTACGGCAAGGAGCAGGGCTCCCCAGCCCCACAGTCACTTGTGCTTATTCAGAAGCACAAAGAAAGACCAGGACCCCTCAATGAACGTGGGCTATGCCAGATCCCCAAAAGATGGGAGCGTTACGGGGTGAGGCAGAGGCAGTAACCCGTGGGTAGCACCACTCCAATACCCTACACCTTTCACCCCTACTCTTTTCATGATCACATTCAAACATTTGGAAAACTAGCTTTATTAAGTAAATAAATACTAACTCATGTCTAAAGAGATGTCAAACCAGACGTCATTCAGCGCATTAGGATTTGCGCGTCCCCTCTAACTGGGCGCAACGCAGGCGCATCCCACCCGGCCACCACCTAAAGGAGGACGCTGGACCTCGCACTTACTATCGATGGGCATCCCATTAAGTTTCCACTGGATGGTTGGCTCTGGGTTGCCAATAGCTTCGCACAGCAGCACCAGGTTTGTTCCTACGCTGTAAACTCCACCTTCGGGCTCCTTTATCCACCGAGGAGGCTCTGTAAAGAGGGGACATAGCGGGTATCAGGTGCCACAGAGAGATAATTCTAACTCTGCTATTGCTATGGTCCTCCAGGAGATGGCAAACGCTGCCAACAGTTCCCAGGCAGCTCCTAGGAGCCTATTGCGCAGCTGTATTCTATTTCTTGCAATCCGATGTTCCGAAAGGTAAAATTAGCATCAGCACACATCAATTTCTGTCCTTCAGACCCTGTGAAATGTGAGTGTCAGGGAGAGAGTGTAGGAAACGGGCGGTGTTTATCCAAGTGGAAAACAAATGCAAATGGGAGGTGAGAGGCTGGGGAAGGAGGTAAACCTGAACGGGTCAGCATTTTCCCAAGGACCCTCAGACATGAGCCTGTGGTCTGTGAAATGAAGTGAGACTATTTCAGCAACTCAAACAAGGTGCAGATATCCATCCAGCTCAAATCCCCCTCACTAGGCACAAGCAAGAGGCTTCCAACCACCCGCGCAGGAGCAGAGCTCAGCGGTGCAGGAGCGGTGCGGAGCTCCGCGGCAGGATGCGGCACCTCCATCTGCTCACCTACGTGGACTGGGGAAATGCATGGTGGTCTTCGAGATGCTGGTTTTCCACCATATATTCAGACGAGAGGCTTGTCCGTAAGGTATTTAGGAATGATGAACCGTTCCCCACTGGGGATGAGAAGCACACCATCCTGAGGAGTGGTCCAGAAAGGTTGCCCACAGGGTGGTGGTAGAGGAGCAGCAGTGTGCTGCTGCAATCCCTGGGCTCTCCTCTGTCCCAGCACTGCCAGCTAAACTGGGGTAGCTCTAGGGAACTGCTCTGCCCTATGTCCCGAGGTGCGATGCTTATTTTGATCTCTGCTGTTGAGAGCACAAGAGCTTCCTTCAGAAGTAAACAGGTTGCTAAATCTGTTACCAGCAGTTTTATCTGAGCTGCTTCCTGCTCCTTCTTTGATTTCTGCTTTTGAATTTTCCTTTTTTTTTTTTTTTTTTTTTGCATCTTACTATACGTTTCTTTCTCTGCAGACCAGCCCCTGAGCATCAGGTACCCAAACCTCGTTGGAAAAACACAACCATAAGGGAGGGAGGGGAACCGAGGGGGTGGAGGGAGAAGCATTAATCTGATGAATGCTTTATTCTCCACAGACTGAATGCAGATCCCTGAGCATGCCTACCCTTCAGTGGGCAGCCTCAACCCAAAACACAGCCTTGAATTCATCATTATCTCTCCCTGAGAAGCAACAAACTTCCAAATTTTAATTCCAGACCTGATATTACCTCTTCTGCATGTGCTGGGCAGGTCACTGGGCCGCTTTCCCTATTTGAAAAAGATGAGCTAATGTATGGGAAACATGAGGATTCATTAGTTAATGCTTATAAAGCGCTTTGAAGATTAACAGAGCTGTTGCCTGGTAATACATCTCCAGATGTTATCAGTGTGATACACTAAAAACAAAGCGTCATTGCTCATATTCACACAGATATATTAAAAAAACACCCCTGAAGTGTGATACACAAGAGCTTCTACACACAGTCCACCATTTCCACAGTAGAGCACCCATGAAGAGACCCTGTTAAGCAACAGCTAAAACTGAAATAAAATACAAGACACCGAAGCTTATCTAAAATTATAACATCTTTGCATTTCCTTCACACAGCAGATTTCTTCTACCGCCTTCCTCATGCAACACTGGTTGCCCTCCCGTCATGCAACGTGTGACCCTTGTTACACACTTGTTACACGTCCTTGTATTTGGCTCTAGGAAAAAACTCTGCAAGCAGCAGGACATTTTGGGTTTGCAGTTGTTTATCCTTCTCTCTCTCTCTCTCTCTCATATACATTATGCTTTCACCAGGAAAAGACAGGTCAAAGGCATGGAGGTGTAAAGGTTTGTAACACCTCTGATGAATTTTTTTTTTCCCCACTAGGTCTGCCACAAACACAGTGCTTGAGACAGAGTATTTCCTTGGTTTGGAGGAGGTGAGACACCAAGCACAGACTGAATACAAACCACCTGATGGATCCTTTTCTATTTTCATCTGCGCATACACTCTGGAAGTGAGCTGCAGATATATTATGCCACAGCTTTCCTTTCTCAGCATGGGGATTGCTGTGGTTGCCCCAAGAAGGCGATGCAGCTGCGAAGCCATAGGCAATGAGATTTTGTCAAGTATGAAACGTAATTTCACAGAAAGGCTGAAGAACCTCTTTTCTGTGTGGCAGATATGTTATTCTACTCATAAGTATACAAAGTATAAGAATAACAAAATATACATGTATTTTTTAGCAACTACAAAAACTAGTGGTTGGACAGTCAAATAGTTAATCTGCATAAGCAATATGGTATGGCAAACATTTCACTGCATAATATCTTCTTGGTAAGAGTTATAAATGTGGGGCTCTTGATCAAGAGATTTATATGTATAAAAAGACATACAATGACAGGTCCAAAAATAGAAGGGATCTAAAATAGGCATCTAGTCCATCCTTCTGCAGCAAAGCAAGACCATCCGCACCTAAACCACCCCCAACGGATCCAAACCTTCACAGCTTCCCATGCTGTTTAAAACTAGAACAAATCTTTAATGTCTAACCAACTTCTGCCTTGCTGCAACTTCAGTCTATTGTATCTTGCATTGTCCCCAAGGAACAAGGAGAACAATTTGTGAAGAAACTTTGGTGCATCTAAAGGCTGCTATGCGTTCCTCAGATCCATTCTTTCCTAAATTAAACATATCTATCATGTTTTTTTCTCACATGCATGTTTTTGAGCTGTGTGACTACCCTTGCTGCTGTCTCCTGAACTGTTTTGAGTCAACTCCAGCCTTGATGAAGTGCTCGATGTGAAACTGGTTGCACTACATGAGACCTTATCAGTTCTCAGTAGTCTCCCTTACAACACCACTTTTCTTTGTACTTTCCAGGATGATTTTTGTTTTTTCTGCAAGACTAATATTTCCAAGTTGTGTTCAGCTTGCGATCCAGTATATCCTCCAGACTAGTCTAACCAGACATTTTCCATCCTGTGCTTATGAAGCCAATTAGCGCTGCCTGATCAGAATTGCTTTGCACTTGTGCTTACTGAAGCCCATCCTTTTTATTCCAGACCGTTTTCCCAATTTGTCAAGATCATTTCAAATTCTCCTCACGTCTTCCCAAGGGCTGGCAATCCATCCCACTTTGGGGGTATCGTCTGCAGCTTCAGATGCAGTTACCACCTTGGGGTCTGCATCCCTGTTGAAGCAGCTTTCCAGTGAAACACAGAACTACAGTTTGAGTCTGATTAAAACAACCAGCCATGGTTCTGCCTCACATTAGTTTCATCTATTTTATTTTTCTCTAGCTGAGTAATGAAAATATTACGAGATGTAACTGCAAAGGCCCTTAGCTATTATATCATTACTATAATTAATCATTATATTGTAATAATTATTTCTATTAAACACAGCCTAAGACCTTCAGTCAAGATCAAGGTACCACTAGATCAGGCACTGTGATAGTGACAAGATTTTGAGGCTATATGTACATTTTATATTGAGCTTGGCAGATTATATACAATAACCAAATAAACAAACATTTGAAGTTAAGACAATTTGTGGGCTTTCTTTGCTTTTTTTTTTTTTAATAATTTTCTCTCCTTCTAAGAATAACAGTGGGGGTTTTGTGCCTGTTCCAAAGTTTCAGGCTACATCTTTCCTTACAAAAAGAGATTAAAATGCTCAAACAGTCAAGCAATTTGCTAGCTGAATATTTTCATATGCTTGGTAATAATTGCCTGAATCTTTGCCCTCAGACTGCTGTAGGATTAGTAAGTGGGCTGCATGCAAATATCATTAATTAAAGACTGTTATTTAGAAGGCTGGGGTATTTGTTTGAGATCCTCAAATACTGGAAAGAAGAGCAGAACATGTGACATAGTGCAGAAACGATAGCAAAATCCTGATTTACACACCAGCACTAGACTGAGAAGGTTTGGCGGTTGGTAACTGAGATGATATTTTTTCTTCCACGTTTAATTCTCTTCTCCCTGCACGCATTCTTTGAGAAGAGCCTGTCAGGTGTGAGGAAGCCCTACGTCAGCATAACTTCCCTGAAACCAGCTGAAATTAATGCTCACTTCCACCAACTCAAGACCTGCCCTTGAGTGTGCACACGAGAGTTGCTGCAAGAATGATGAACGTGCCCATCTCTGATTAATGGTAGTGACATTTTCTGGTTAGAAACTCTAGAAGACAACAGTGTTCAGGCTCAATTTTACCTTGATACGCTGCATATGAGGTGACTCCTATTAGGAGGAATTCCTGCTAGTGACAGCAGCCAACATTAGTTACACATATGCAAAATGAACTTAATAGCAATTGCAAAAGAATTTTTTTACATGGCAATGGCTAGAGTGAGATTATTTCCTTTTCTTTTTTTTTTTTTTTTAAACTTTTTTCTTAATAAGCAGGAACAACAATTTGCCTGAAAGCTTCTCCCCCTCTAGAGACTGGAGGAGAAGATGGTCAATATTCTGAACTACTTAATTAATGTTATTTCCCTGGTATTTTGGTTTTTGCAGCTCCTGCAATTTCTTTGAAGGATTCAATTTTTACAGCCGAGAAAATCATAGCCAGATTGTTAAAATATTCAGCTACAGCAAAGATGCTCCAAACCATCTGGAATGATTTCTAGGAGTCAGCACTTCCCCTCCATCGCAGCTGAAAACTTGCCATGTCCTGGTATCCCCCTCTGCTACACTTCCAGGAAAGGCGACTGTAAGACACAAGGTTGTGTCAAGTGATTGGGAATGATTCATCACATACTGGGAGAAAAGGCTTTTCCTCAGCTGACGAGTAAATACAGAGCAGGTAGCCGAAAGTGCCTTTTCTCCCGTCAGGACCCCTCGTGACCACGGAGTGAGAAGAAGCACAGATTAAAATGAAGCCGTTGGCAGAGCCCGACAGTTTAATACTGTCTGTGGGTTGGGTTTTTTGTTTGTTTGGTTTTTTTAACTCTGCAGAGCAGAGGCTGGAGCATTTTTCTTCAGTAAAGAGAAAACGTTTTCAGCAAGGTTTTCAGCTGTGCTTCAGGATTCTCATTTTGTAGCTATTTATGGGCAGCACTGCTGAAAGAGTTGCAGTGGCAGTGATACTTCTGCAGGGCTCGCTTGTCTGTTAAGTCTCATTGGAGCTCTGCTTTGCTCCTGGAAAAGAGCATCTGCACCTGCCTCACGTGAAGGGCTCACGCCTTCAGGGTTTGGGGAGTAAAAGAAGGGAGAAAGGAGGATGGAGGGAGACCAGGCACCACGTGCCTCTATCTGCACTCTGCAAGATGCCTGTTATGGAGGTCTTTTGGCTTCATTAATCTGCCTTCTTCTAGCAGCAACATAAATAAATGACGACCAAACGGATGCACAAACATACCACGTTGTCCGTTCTGCTAGCCCAGCGCAAGCAGCCAGCACTCACCCAGTTCAGCCCCCAGACCTGTGTATATGCTCATGCACAGGGTTGCACCACCCTGTGCACGGAGTATGATATGCATGCGAGTAACCCTAAGATTATTTATGAATTGCTGCTAATATATTGGTCACCCTTCCAAGCACGCAGGCTAGGGTAAGAACGGGCCTTGGATACTCAGTGGGATGACAAAAAGGATCGTATTTCTATTTTTTTTAACTGTTAAAAATTAGTAGAAAGTATTTTTTCACTTTTTTTCATAAGTTTTTATGATATTTTTTTAGGGGCTATAGAAACCACTCTTAGCTGAGGTTGTCCCCATACAGAAATGACAGCAAGGGAGCACGTGAAGGAGGGGAAGAGAGGGGTCGTCCCATGTTTGGTCACTGCATTTTTCCATCCTCCCTAGGTATTCACTTTTGGTGGAAGACAAAGAAAGGAAATTGAGCTAAATGTACCTCTGATCTGGCCCAGCATAGCCTTTTTCACATTCTTTAAGAGCAAGTAGAATAATTAGATCTTTTGGTCTGACATTCAGATTAATACAAGACATTTCATCAATATCTCTGCTTGACTAACATCTTTAGAGTGTTGGATCTGCTCATATTTGTACTCCCCTTCATCACTTTGTAGAGCCTTCACGGTTCAGGAAAAAAAATGCATTTTATATATTTTTTTTTTTTTTAAAAAGGTGCTACTTTCTGCAAGCTTCCCAAAACTGTAAGGCGGGTCCTTGGCTAGCATAAACTGATAGAGTTGGTTGAATTTATGCATTACACTGAGCGATATTAGCAGAGGTACTTATTCACTTCCCTTCGACCACCTCTCTGTTCAAAATCAATAAGCTTAGTAAAGTGTACTCGGCACCTTCCACGTGAACGTGGAACTCGTGCTTCGCTCTCCCCATGGGGTTGCTTGCCGTGCACTGGTATGTTCCTTCATCGGCTGCAGTCACTTGGTCTATCTTCAATATCTTCCCAAAATTTTCTGTTTCTGGTTCATCCTTGGGTAAGTTTCCAGTGACCTTGACCCAGCTTAGGTGAGGAGTTGGGCTAAAAGCAAAGAAAAAAAAAGAAAGATTTTGAGTTGAATACTAGGCTCCTGCAATGCTTCGTGTGTGCAGAGCTGCTGGACTCCATGCATACGGTTTGCAAGGTGAAGTTTTCAGAGTCTTTTGAGCCCTTTTAAAACACTGGGGCTATACTAGGAGTTATACTATAGACTACAACTAGTCCATACTGCTTTTTAATTTGAAAGGCCCCTAAGAATAGGTTCTTCACAGCCGACACCAGGCCACGGCATGAGGCTGCGTTCCTTGCACGCGTATTGGCATGGGCTGCGGGAGAGGGAACCGAGCTCATTTCGTCCTACTAAAAAAGGGCACTTGAGGACAGACGAGGAGGTAAAGACTTCATTACAGTGACTTCACTCAGTGCCCTGCCTGGTTAGAAAGGTGGCCAACCATTGGAGATGGCTGAAAATGCTCTTTACGTTTTTAGAAAGTAAATGGCAGCGACACAGAAATCCAGGACAGACTGTTGTCTGCACATTCCCAGCTGGGCTTCGCGACCCCAACACCGTACACGACGTACATACACAGTGTCATATCTGATTACTCTTGTGTCCATCTGTTATTGTGGCAAAATGCCCGGGCACAAGCTACTTAAAGCCCCAGGTACCAAGAAATTACGGTTTTCCACGAGCAGTGAGCACAACCGTGCAAATATCCTATTATTTCCTGCCAGAGTCCTTGTCCTGTACCAAAGTCAGGCTCTGCGTTGCCTTGGTGTTGTATTGAGGCAATGCCCTCCTGACACTGGCATTACTCAGAATATAAGTCTTCACAAATGACAGATTGCAAATGTACTTATTTCCTTATTTTGCAGTTGGCTGCCCCTGATCTTAGTTACTTGAAATCTGGCTGAGTCTACCCGCTTCTGTGATTTGTGGACATTTGGTGGGATGGACTGGCAGAGATATAGGCAAAGCTGATCATTTTCCTGCTGAAAATGGGAATTTTAGCAAATAAAAATATCATTTAATTTGGTCTAATTGTTGCATTTTTGAAGGCTTTCAATTAAAAAAATATTTGTTTGGTGATGAGACAAAGAAGTACTTTGTCTTCCGTTGGGGCGGGGGGAAAGAAGGCTTTGTTTGAAAAACAATTTCAAAAAAAGTTTCCTGGAAAGTATTTCTTTTCTTTACTTTTTTTCCAGATAAACAGAAAGCCTTTTCTGGCTTTCTCTTCTTCTACATGAAATTAATTCTTGCACATGAAAATTCAGATTTGTGTATTTCCAAGGTGATTTGCCTATTAAGTACCTTGAAAACACTACAAACTCATAGCTGTGGACTTGTGAAGGTTTGTGGGTCTGCGAATTAGCTTGATGGGTAGTGAACTAGACAAGGAAGTGTTGCAACAGGGAACTAAAACTCACTGCAGATACTTGGAGTGAATCCAATAGAGACAAGTAATTCACCTTCTCTCAGAAATGGCAACCAATTGCAGAGGCATAATCTTGCCAGCTTAAATGAGCAAGGCCCTTTCAAGCCCACATGGAAAAACAAAATACCCTAAACGTGTTTGTTCAGGCAGATAAAGATCCTGATTTTGGAATTTTATAGAGGGAATATAATTGCACAGCCTTTAATATGAATTACCTATCTGCTAACCACAGTCTGCGTTCACAGACCTGCAGCTCTACCATACCGCACGAGAAGACGATGATTTAAGCCTCCATTCAGCAAAAAGCTCTATCACAAACAAACCAGAAGCGACTGTGCTTTCATTGTGGGTTTAGCGGTTGGAGAGATTTTCGCTTTACCTTTTTCTCTGGTGGCACCTCTTCTGGGGCAGATTATTGCATCTACGAGCACACAGTAAACATTGGAAAAGCGGACTGAGGGCAAAGTGGAGCTTATGTCTGTCTGAGTTACTGCAGCAGGAACAAGGTCTGAGAGAGCTATTCGCAGCTTCTTTGTGAGGACTGCACTTCACATTTATTTAGCCATTCCCTTTCCTTACTTACCCCTATTTTGTCCTGTGTTATTTACGATAAGGAACAAAATTGTCCAACTTTCCCATCACATACCATCTCCTTTAACCCTTCCCTATACTTCTACAGCGAACAACTCCTCATCGAGATACTCTGCCATGCTTAGTGCAGCCAGATCTACAACTAGAGCATAAGTAGTGCTCTAACAGAAATGCTGATAGCAATAACAAGCTTGAGATATCTGTGCAGCACAAAGCACCAGAGGCATGCATAGGAATGGGCCCAAGCAGAAAACATGGGATTGGAACTAAATCTGAAGTTAGCCCATTACTGTTAGTTTTAGCAGGATCAAACCGATACAGCTGACTCCAGTTCACTGTATTTTTACATAGCTGTGGACTTTGTTTCTCAACATACTGTCACCTGTGACCTGTGATTTGACACCTGGAAAAATGCGGAATAGTTTTTGAGCATTGAACCAAAACTGAATTGGCAAAACTAGAATAGAAACCTTGTAGGTTGTGAGCCAAACCGGAAGCTGAATTCTGATGTTATTGAGTTTCTCAACATCTCAAAAGTAGTACTACTGAAAAAAGTTCCATAATCGGGGTTTTTTTTAATATAACAGTTAAAAAAAATCAATACTTACCATGATATAATTTTAATTACTTGTTCATAAGCTATAGCAATAACAAATACATGAATGTTGCATGCTAGCTCTGTGCTGCTTTACAAGGAGTATGCATACTTCAGAAAAACTCAATGTAGAGGTTCAATTTAAAACTGTATAGGCAAGTAAGTATTTTCATTTGCAGTTGTATAATTCTTAATATAGCTTTTTCTTTGCTCAATTCTATTTCAAAAGGTGATTAAGTTTGTGCAGTATAGTGCATTACTCACAGCCCTTCAGCAATACATTCGAGTAGCAGGACACCTCCCTTGATGACAGTGACTGATGAGCTACTGCCAGCAGATTCAGGAGGGATCAGCAGTTTGGGTTTTCTTTCCTTGATAAAATTTGCTAAAAAATACAATAAAATAAAAGTTAGATATGAAATCTTGGAGCCTTTGCTTATCCTTCAGTAATGCCACAAACACTACTTCTGTCAGAAGGTTTTGGATGTCGATTTGTAAATCTGTTTTTTTATTTATATGGTTTGAGACTAATCCAGGACTCTCCTGTTTCTCCTGATAACAGTCAGAAGACGCTACAGTAATAACAACAGGCAGCAGCACTAGCGAAGCCCCTTTTCCTACAGTTTTATGTCCTGCTTTCCAAGCCCTGGCCCTTTCTCTCATACACCTCAGCCAGTCTTGGTTCACTCATCTTCTCAATTGCCGATCTTCGGGTCTACACCACCTTTCTTAGCACCTTTCTTCTGCATTGACTCCATCATCTTTTAAATCTCAAATGAAACCCCATCTTTCCCGACTTGAATATCCTACAGAATTGCCCTTCTTGCTACAATTATTAAATCTACAGTAATGGAGATACAATTTGTAAGGAAGACTGTTAAAATAATAAAACAAGATTGACCTGCATTTGATTTCAACGGACCATTTGTTCCAGCCTGCCAAACAATGGTTTCATGATGAAATATGCATACAGTTAAATGGCTATCCAGTTATCACTATAATAACAATTAGCACAGTAATGAATAAGTCCCCAAATGGTACTAGTTCTTCAAAAAAGTCAGTTACGGATGATTTGGTAAAAGACTACATGTATCTCTCTGAACCATTTTCTGATTTTTTTTCCTCCTCTTGCTTTGTATCTCTACAAATCTGTGTCACAAGTGCTCAGAGCTGCAGCAAAACACTTTGGTGCCTCTGGATACGCTTGCGCGTTTTCCATCTGCCCTCCACGTCCTGCTGCCAAAGGCAGACGGTCCCCCTTCCCAACCGACGACAGGAGTTCAGACATCTCTCTGAGGGAAAAATCAGGTTTTGAGTATCTGTCACTCTGTACAAGCCCTGCTTGCTCTGCTTACAAGGCTTAGCCTCCGTAGGCCAAGGCTTGAGGACTGATCAGTGCTTTGAGTCATCCAGTCCCAAACGCTCGAGGAGAAACCCGTTTCAAAAACCTCAGTGCTCATCCAGCAAAACAAGGTCTTTCAGGAGTTTCACATTGGGCATTTCAAAAAACAGACTCTCAAAAGCAGTTTAACCAAATAAATCAGAGTCAAGAGCTACATCCCAAACCCAAGACTCTCATTTTTACATATTTTAAACAAAATTAACTGGGTGGAGAATTGCAAGAACAGTTACTGCCTGCCTTCTGACTTACCCACATTGCCTGCATAAATCTCAGCAGAATATTTTCAGGATACTGCTCCACAAAGAGGGGAACACAAAGCGAGGATAAGAAGAGCTTCGTTGCATTGCGTACCTGTGGTGAGTATCAGACAGGGCAATAGACGGCCAAAAAGAACCACCTCCCACCTACCACGAGGTATGGCTCTAAGGTGGGCACAGGTAACACAGAGCACCTAAAGCTCTCTAAATCCACACCTGATGCTCACCCTGGTGTAATGCAGCCCCAGGGTGACCCTTTAGACATGAATTCACGGTTTTAAATGGTGGGTACCTAGCGCCAGCATCTTCTTAACTGCCAGAGGAAGATGTGGAGCATCCAGCTCTGGCTCCTGCTCTGAACTGATAACACAAGAAACCCAGGACGTCAGCCTCCTTACTTACATCACATTATGAAACGTGAATGTTCTTTTCTCAAGTACGAAAACTATCTCTTTGTTAAAAACCCTTCAGATTTCTGTCAAATAGTACAAGATGAGCAAATTGTACTCTATGGACCACTTAAATCCATCCCACTGCAATAAAAAGGCTTTTGTGGTTTTTTAATTTTTTTTTTCTTTTTTCCTGAGCAGCAGCCCCCATTTCATCTCAGCTGGTTGATTCTCAGTTTAAAGGCTAAATAACAGATGCATTCAACTCACCCTTAGTAACCGCAGCGTTAGGTGAGCCTGAGTCATTAGCATGCTTAACTGAAATAAATAAAAGTGACAACCAAACACAAACATGCATAGTTGATATAGAATCAAAAGAAACAATAAATCAACCAAAACAAAAACATGCCCCCCCAATTCTGCCATAAAAGAAAGAAACAAAGAAAAATGTAAAGCAAAGCAACAGATGAACAATAAATATCTGAAAATACAAAGAAAATTCCTCAAAGATATGTATTATTCTACAATGTACTTTATGGGTCATCATTTCATCCTACCTACCTAGTAGAATAAAAAAAATCACTAACGCCTAAGTATCCACTATAAAGAAATTTTGTAAAATTTATTCAGTCCCTTTTTTTTTTAATACTGCGCCTCAACAGGGACTGGGCACAGAGTGGAGTGGGCAGTCTCAAGCTGAGTTTACAAACCCCTTTAAGTATATGCCTCCCTTTTTTGCCTGCACCTGGTCTCGTGGCTTTGACGGCAAGGTGCATGTGAAGTGTTTTGCTGGGCAACTGCCAGGGCTATCAGCAGCCCCACAGTCAAACCCCATCTCATTTTTCTGTAATCTGCATATGCACGTGTGTGGGAAAGGACCCATTAGAAAAGCTATGGAGAGCAACATTTCATTTTGCTATTTTTCTCACAATTATTATCCCAAGATATGGTTTAAGCAAGTATTAAGATATACAAAGCCACTATTAATCCTTTATCTTTTTAACCCAACAAGAAAACTCTCAAAATCATATATTAAATATTAGGCTTTCATTCATGAAGAAAAATCTCCTTGGCTTTCTGGGCTGCATAAGCCCAAAAGGTCAGAAGTATTAGTGAAAGAGAAGACTGATATTAAGGGCACAGGCAGCCTCAGCAAGTGGTACAAGTGATACCAGAAACTATTACAGCCACAAGAGATTCAAGCAAAGTGGGATGGGTCTCCAGCTGGTATAAGCTGCCTTAGTTCCACTGGCTTTTCTCGGGCTTTGCTGATTTAATGCAGCTAAAGGCGTGCCCTAAAAGGCTGCTTTTTTTTTTTTTTTTTTTTTTCCTCCTTTTTGGGGGCTTGGATATTTGTATTCTTTTCCTGTGTTTCTAACACTCGTGGTTGTACACCCCATATATCCAGTGGCTTTATGCAGCTTGAATTAGCAGTTTGATAGGGCAGCAGGTAGATGTACATCGAACAAATGCACGCGTCTGATGATGGGACGGCAAACCCCACATACCCCGGTGTGACTCAGGGGCAGTACCTGAAACCATCTTTTGTATAAGACCCTCGGACCCTACAGGAATACAGAGATGTTAAAATAAAGAAAGAATTAAAATGCGATGTACCCTACTCAACATTTCATTAAGGAAACAGAAAATGCCTCATGTGGCACTATTGATGCTCAAGGCAGCCTGCAAAGACCTGGAAAGCATCGTCCTTCCCGAGCACATTGCTGCACCCAGACCAAAGCAGGCCAGCATCCAGGGAGGAGGCGGCCGCATAAAATCCTCAGGACCCAGAGAAGTCCCATCCATCGGTGACCCACTGGAGAAGCAGATTTCCCTAATGCATCACTGGCTTGCACTGGGGGAAAAACAGGAGGAAAAACGGGGCACTTTTGGAGGCCGACAGCTGCAAAAAGCTTTCGTCGGTTGATTTTAGCCCTTAGAGTAAGGTTAATAATGCAGGCATAAGCACAGTAACATGCATTTTCTTCAGAGAGAATCGCATCAGAGACACAGGGCGCACATCTGTATTTGCTGATGCCTGGGGAGTTTAAAAAAGTCAAACCAACAGAAAACAAGAAACTACTCATCCACAGACTTACAACGGGAAACCTTCAGCGTCATTGGCATTTTCTGTACAATTGTCCTCAGTCTTGGAAATGCGGCAAAGCAACAATAATCACTTCGACTGTCATTTTCTTCCACATTTGCAAAGTAGAGATCTCCCTTAAGGCTCATGGAGACCCTTTCATCTTGTGGAATGTGCTGCAAATCTAGCAAGAAAAAATAATTATGATATGGTAATGATACTGAGCTGTTTCACCAATATGACTACTAATGCTCTCCTGTCATATGTTTGCTTCCAGATACAGAATGCAACTTCGACGCAAAAGAGGCAGAAGACCCAGCATAACCAATGAGTCATTTATCAATATTCAACATACAATTGATAATAAATATTTTAAATATAGTAATGCATTTTAAATATATAGTATAATATATTTAAAACTAATTGATAATGAATAATTGATAATAAAAAAATACTCAGTACAAAGTTCCTGCTCAGGTGCAAGGAAATTTCCAGCACCTCTCCCTGGTGCAAAGACCTGTAATGATGATAGGGAGGTACCATTTACAGCTGTCCCCCACTGCCAGTCCCCCAAGCACTTTGCTCTTCTGTAACTACAGATTACTGCAGGGGAGCGTTAGTACGAACTGAGGTTGCTGTACTGTCTCATTGCTGATCCAACCAAATGCAGGGCTGTGCTAAACACGTATGTCAGGAGTAGCGAGGCTGCCTTATAAGATCAGAGGTTTAATCTGGCACCCTGTCTCTGCAAGTACTTGGTCAGCATCAGAAACAAACCCTTCATGTCATGGAGGCAATCTGAGTTACTTTGCCTCCCAAGAGCCAGAAATTCCTGCAGAACACAAATGCTGAAGAATGATGTGACAGAAACCCACAAGGAACTAATTGTACATACCTGACAGATTTTTTTTTTTTTTTTTCCTTAATATCATAACTCAACCATTAGTTTATGAAAAGAGGAAAACACTAATGATAGAAATAATATATTGACACATTCTACCCTCTCTACTGCAAAAGTAGTAGTCCTCATTACCGGTAGACTCCTTTACTGAAATGTAAGCTTTCTGATACCTCATATTTAATAACATGTTGTGTCAATGCACTCTACAATTTCACTTTGTGTTATGTAAAAACATATCTCCATACTCCATTCCTCAACTTTCTTTTTCAATATCCATATCTTTTTTCCTAAGCACTTGCACAATTACCATTCCTATCTATTATGAATCTGTAATGAAACTGCTCTGGAAGACAAATGTTTTGAGTCTCCTGATATGAATTGTGTACAAATTGTTTACTTACCAATATTCATCCAATAGATATGCAAAGGTGGGATGCCTTTTGGGGGGTTACAGTGCAAAATCACAGAATCACCATGCTCCACATCAAGGGGCTCAATTTTTTCTTTTGGGAATTTTGGTACGCCTGTACAAAAGCAGACAAGTTCCTCTTACATTGTTACCTTTTGAAATTTTGCCCTTTCCATCCCCTTTAATATAGTTCTTAATAAAATCTTTTCCTTAACATCATCCTTTGCATTCTCTGCCTTTAGTTACTACTATTATTTACAAAGTGCTACAGAGTAACGACGCATTTTACTAAGAGTAAGAAATCTCTGCTAGCATTCTCCATTCACAAAGTGCACAGACCATAGTATTGAAAGCCAGTCAACTGAATGGTGGTGTTTAACACTTGTCTGTGATGTCCATGAGCTTTGCCCAGGCTTTATTTTAATGCATTTATTTTCAAACACTTTCTATAGCTCCTTTGTTTGTGCTGTCTGGAAGGAACAACTCACAGTCAGACAGAACCAAAGCCTGAGGCTAAGATTGGCATAGAGGACTGTGCACTGGCAGGTCCCAGGCTGCTCCTGGGGGATCAGAAACCAGTCTGGGAGTGCGGTATGTTCTGGGAAGTCTTGGCTAAAAAGTGGTTCCCAAGAAGCCGCTGCAAGTCAATGCACGTGAGGACAGACATCAGGCAGCTATTCCACCTTGAGCCTGGAGTTGTCCCAATTCTTATCCATCTCCAGAATCAGATGAAGCAGAAGTCTGGTTTAAAGATAATATTACCTTCTCATTTACACCCCCTCAGGTGTAAAATCTCTGCTGTGCAGACCTGCAGGCTTTCTCTTTCGGGGTGCAGAGACAGGCTTTGCACAAAAGAATACACAGGGGTGTGTGAGGGTTGCGCTATTGCGGAATAAAAACAGGTTAAATAAATAATGGATCAAGGACTTTTCTAATCACCCAGAGCATCAGCACTGATGCCAGCAGACTGTTCAAAGCCTGAACCACGCTTGGCAAACCTGGGCAACCTGGGCGGTCTCAGCAGCCCAAAATGCAACCGGAGTGCATGCAAGAAGGAAGCTGAGCTGGGCTGGAGCCCACACCAAACCAGGCACTGGGAGGCTGCGGCTCAGAGATTATTGCAAAGAAATTAGTCGGCAATATGTAACCACTCCTTAAACGAATTTAGCTAAGACGGTTTCAGGGAGGACGTTGTCTTCTGCTTTCGTTTCAGGCAGGTTCAAACTAGCAAAAGTTTCAGTTAAGGCAACTGCATTAAACAGCAAAATTAACAGCAATTAAACAGCAAATGGATGAAAGCATCCTGGCTGTGCAGAGTCGAACTGGCACAGCAAATATTGCCATCCTGGTGTTCAAGTCAGGACAGGGAACTCTGATAGGGAATAAACAATTTGAAACATCAGTGGTCCAGCGGCTCCGCAGGATATCTGCAGTGTCACATTGCGGGTGTCAAACTGAAGGAGGAGGGTGAGAAATGCAGGGCCAGGACTCTGAGGAGACTTTATACATTGTAGGATTAGTAAACATAAAAAGAAGCAATCACTGTAATGCTGATATTGCCTGAATGCAGATTGTGCATAGATTTTATCTCCAGGAGGATTATTAATATGTTACGAGTTCTTAGGAGAGGCAAAACAGAGCTAATGAGCATTACCCACTCTGTAGGTGAAATTTCAGATAATAAAGGGAACTGTATATTCAAATCCAGTGCGCTCAATAATCTATAGTCTTCAAGCCCTGGAAAATATATCTGTAAAAAGCCAATTTCTGGATCTAAAGCTTACTTCCCGAAAGCACATCACTCTCAACAAAACTTTAAGAAAGCTCGATCAGGTGAAGGATAAGGGATTTCTGATTAAACCAAAGAGACCAGCAAAGAGACTAATAGTGCTATTACTCATCTAGGACATTGGAAATTCTTGTTCAAACCCATTTTTTGCCTCATTTGGCACAACTAAATCTGGGTCTCCAATATCCCAGTTGGGTGCCATAACCACTGGTCTTCTCAGTCAATTTCTGTAGCCAATAATTACAGAATTATACAACAATATAGTAAGTCCCACTAGGAGACAGTGAAAAATCATGGTCTCGGTGTCATTAGCTGACAGCGCAGACGTTCATCTCCAATGTGCGGCCCAGATGTCTGCCTCTGCACTTCACTGGGGGAAGCAGCAATTTGAACCCAAATGTCCTCCACCTTGAATAAGTCCTTGAACCACAGGTGGTCGGGGCTTCTGGGTTCTTCCATGCTGTTTTGTTTCCCTTTGTTCATAGTGCAAAACATTGGAAAACTTTGATTTTCCCCTCAATGCATAACGTCGAGTGTTTTGAACCCTTGAAGGGTTTTGCAAGAGAGGAAAACTCAAATTCCATGAGAAATTCCAAGCCAAACCTTCTGACAAGCATATTTCCTTGCTGGGGTCCCACTGGTCTCAAAGACTAGAAAAATAAGTGCTTCTGAATTCTGCATGAGGAGATTTATTACAACAAAGAAGCTAATATCACATTAGACTTCAGCTCTCGCACATTCGTCTTCGGTACGTATATGTGGGCAATATATTTTTTTTTTTTTTCAGTGTTCCTCTGTTTTAATTAGTGGATATTCCAGAATCAATCACTACTGATTTGTAGCTGATCACAGAAACTATCACAGCTGAATTAAGCTCGAAAGTATCATACAAGATTAATTGTGTCATGAAAGTGTTTAATACTGTATGGAGTTATCAATGCAGCACATGGACCCTGTAAAATTCACATCCAATTGATCTCTTTGCAGCGATACCATTAAAACTGTCATGTCAATCTTTCATGCAATTCCCCACACACAGATATAATGAGAGGGGACAGAGAATCCAGCATAGCTCCAAGTGCTACCTCTCACATATCCATAACACAGGGGAGAACATTATTTAATGACTCTGAGAAAGGCTTGCTGAAGTGCCAGCAGGATGGCTCTCACGACACAAGCAATCAAGTGGCATGGATGAAACAGCCAAAGGGAAGATGAAAAACTGCACACCTGGCTTCTGTTATGGAAACATCTTCTAAAAGCCCACCGTGACATATAAAGCTCTCAAAACAGTCTTGGGAAAGGTTTCACTGCCCAGGTATTATTTCCTGACAAGGCTGTACTGTGAATGCTGTACAGCTCCCAAAAAACAGAATTACAGTGCTTTGACAGTGTGTAAACCATGGAAATGGAAGATTATCAGTGCCCAGAGTCATTTGTGCAAGGAACCAGGCTCTGTTTAATCCCTGGGGTGACTGAAAGTTTAACGACTGAACTGTACTTGAGATTAGGCTGAAATACCACTGGCAAATTAGGTTGGCTGAGAGAAATTTCAGAAAGGAGGCTGGGTCACTCCCTCCTGCTTCTTATCTATCAGAAAATGCAGTATCTCAACAAAAAGCAAACAGGAGGCAGACCAATACAATGCAATGTGAAATCTAAATTTGAGTTTAGCAGTATAGATACAGAAATATAGCAACTGGAGTTGGGGTTCTCCAGCCCCCAGCAGGATTGCTTCAGATTTACTCAGGTACCTATTTGTCCTACAGCTTAGGTTTTGTCCTACTGCTGACTACAGTGGCTTCATACAACTGTAACTGTATCGAGGATGGCAATTTATACCAGTTTATATGAGAATGGAGACCATGCAATCTGATATTTTACAGGTTTCTGGGTAAAGTGTTGAGAAATTGAACTGAAGGAAAAGGGGTTTTCCAGGTAACTGTAGAAGTCCTTGAGACCTCTGTGTCTGGTTTGTACCAGTATCTGATGTAAAATGGGAATCAGCTCATTACGGTAAATCAGCAATTAGCAAATATTTTGGAAATTCTTGAAGGAAAACCTCACTATACAGCAGTCTGTTTTTCTAACCTTCCCTGTGGATGCTGCTGGAGATGTGTCCTGGGCTAGATGAACGCTTAGCCTGACCCGTCATGGATATTCTGAAGTTCTCCCATGCAAATAAATCCTTGAAGGATGTAAGAGTGAGGGAAAGTGGAAACAGTCAAGAAATTTCTATATCCTGGAAATTCCCAGCTTCTCAGACACTTTAATTAGTAGCTGAGTGATTTGCTATACAGATCTATATCTTGTGCGGTGAACAGCCCAACACATCAAAGAATCTTAAACATGACTTACAGTCACCAATCCTCTGAATACAGCTTGGGCAGCTTCCAGTACTCATCTCAGTGCATCAATTGATACTCTGATCCGTGGAGTAGTATAAGCAGTAGTTAAATCTGTAATTTTCATTGCCGCCTTTGAATTGTTTATGAGATATGATCCTGCTTATTTATGGATTTTTTTAATTGCTGCATTAAATTGAAAAAGTGAGGAAGGTCTGGCTTTCCATAGGAAGACCGTGGCTGTCAGTCCACTCGCTCTCAAAGAAGCTTTTACGATGGAATCAGTGACGGTCTTTTTTTCTGTGTAAATCTCTCTCTATTGCCCTTTCCAAAATGATGGTTGCTGGCAACAATCAGTGATCCCAATGATTTAGATGGCCAGAAAGTTTGTCAAATGTATCAGACACTGGTTTAGGAGCCCAGACATTTATAATTTATCCCCATCTACTGCAAAGTCTCAGTGAGTTACTCTCTTTGGTTTTCTCTTCCAAAAAGGCTATACTGAACACCTTCACGAAGCGTGTTACTGAGACCTCCTATTTTAGTATCAGCTCAATATCTTTTAATGATTTCACAATATTCACGTCTGGTTTTCTGAATATTAACACAAGTTTTGCTTTCTTTGGGAATTCTAGAACCGACATCATTGGCATAGCACAGCCTGCCACTGGACTTTATGTTTCGGCTGTGTTTCCATCCTCAGATCTTTGGTCTTTTGGAGCAGAGGCTTTAGAAATACTCAGCATAAATCTTAATGCAGTCTACCATGAAGAGTCTTTTACACTACAGTTAATTAAAGAAGTTTAAACTGTTCTTCTCCTTCCTCTGGCCTTGGGCCTACTCAGTAGTTCAGGCAACAGATTCCCTAAATACAAGAGGAGGGTAGCTGAAGTCTGTGTTCTCACCATTTAAATTCATTTTCATGCTGCATGTATCTTGTGACAATCTGGACTTTGTAAGCAATGCAAACATATAGAGATCTTCAGACCCCATTCTTCCCCACTCTCCTTAATGTCATCATATATAGGGGAGGTGTGGTATTTTCATTATGTAGGTGAGATTTAATGATTACTTTTGCTGACATTTCTATTGCTTCCCTGGAATGACTACTGTGAGTAAACAGTCTTTTGTTCTCCTTTTCAGCAGCAACCTTACAGACCCAGTATTCTACTTCTGCAGTGTAAATGTAATTTATGAAAAAAACTGGCCTCGTCTGACTTGCTGGGCTTTTCTTCACTTCATTGGCATAGTGACTTGCCAAGTAGCTTACATTTTACTTGAATACAGCTGGCAAAGCACTGCCACCTCTGCATCATTATCATGAATGCATGTAGTGATCTCACATGTACCAGTCTCTCCTTCAGAACTTGTGGGTGAATAGAGGTAATTTATCCCAAAGTCTTCTGTGTCAGTGATTTGCCTAATTTACAGCAGATCTGTGCACCAGCAGCTCTCTTTCACTTGAGCACAGTTGTAGACTATCCAGCACTTTAGAAAATCAAAGGTGTCTTCTACTACTCTCTGAATCCTGATTTAATTTGCAGCATCTACATTGCACCATTAAATGAAAGAACAGATGGCAGAAGAGTATGAATAAAAGCAAATGTGCCTTAAAAGGTGTGGGAGTCGGGTAAATCCCTCTAATACATTATCTGTACCATTTATTTATTTTCTGGATTTAGGACTTTGCATGTATTAGCACTGAAATTCCTCTCACGTTTGATAACAACCATGTTTGTAACTTCTCAATTAATTTGTTGCTAACTACCCCCCCCAGTATATTTAATATCTACTCAAGCTAGTATAGACAACTTTTCATTAACAGCAAAAATTATCTGCTCTGAGTACAGATTCAATAATCCCAGATACAGACATCAACTCGTTCTTGTTTTCCATTTTTAATCATCTTTTTTAGCTCAGTAGCAATGGAGTATCAGAATATTCTGCTGCTGGAGGTGACATACCTTCACTGAAACATGACACTGAGGTCTTGAACTCCTCTGAAAATTAATGAGTCTGAGACACTTTGCTTAAGAGAAGTCGTATTAACCCCACTGCCCTGGCCAGACTCCAAAGTGAATAATTATGTCCTGTCTAAAGCTCTGAGTAACTGCATCACTCTCCTGTTCCTGCCTGAAACTCCAGCTGACATCAGCTGCACTGTCCTACCTGTGGAGCCAACTAACATCAGTAGTTCAAAAAACTTCAATTTACTGTCCTCAAACTTTATGCAGTTCTCCTCTAATCAGGAATGCTATTCCCCTAAAGCAACTGCAAGTTGGTAGAGACTAAACCGTATAGCAATGTAATTGCTACATGTAATTAATACATGTAATCTTGGTAATTCCTCACCAAACACCAAGCTACTGCATTAGGGAATACAATGCAGTATGGTGCAACGTGAAATAAATTTCCAAAGGAAAAAAATCCATAAAACTGGCTGGAAGGAAAATAAATCATGTCTTTCATGAGGAGCACTCATAAAAATACATTTACATGGCATCCTTAGCAGACCTCCCCCAGGAACTCTCCCAGCCCCTGCGATGTGTCTTATTTTCAACAAGGCCACAGTGCCACGACTCTCCCACCCCCGGCTATGCCTAGAATGCTCCTCAGGATTATTTCCTATGAAAAAGACATGAGAAAAATGGTTATGCACGTTTCTCAAAGCCCATTTCCTCTGCATTGACCTGCTAGAAGTGGTTTTTGTAGATAGGTAGCCATCTCCTGTCACTGCAAAGGCTGAGAAGACTGTGGAGATATCCCCTGCCATGTGCACACACCAATTCCACGTGTGCACAGCGCTTTCAGATCGCTTGATAACAAAATATTGTAGGAACTTGGAAATGCAGGATCTCGTCTGAAAAAGAATTCTACTGCACTGCTGATTCTCTTCCTTGTCTCTGCCACTCATCTACATCGTACAATCTGCTTCATGTTCTCACCCTGCTCCATTGCAGTGCCAGTGAAGATTCTTGTCCTTCGTACTCCCACTAGGAAGGCTCTGCTTCAATTTTTCCTCTTCTAATTTCATATATTTCAATCCTGAATATAGGACCAATTGTGTGTTCATCTTCCTGTGTTAATTCCAAACTATAAGTGCTTAAATGTATTGGTACAAAACTGGTTGTATCAACGCTGTCCTAATCAGGACCTCGAACTTTGTAACAGTAAATTTCATCCCACTTCTATAAACCTGGCCCATAAAATCACCCGGTTCCTCCTCTGCCCTCCCTCGGTGCTACTGACAGAGGGACAAGTTTCTAGGATCAGTAATTTTGACTACTATATTTTTGATCTCATTTTCCATTCAGTTCTGAGTCTTGAATATTCTCCCCCTAAGTATTTATACCAAACCCTGAATGCTACTGACATCAGACTAATGAACTCACAGTTGACTGGATCACTTTCCCTTCAGCTTTCAAATATTTACATCAGTTGCTATTTTGCAGTAATAAACTGTTATTTCTCCCATCCTTCCCCCAGCTTCTGATTTCATGTTCCTTGCTCTGAGATGGAGACCATATTGTCCTCCCAATTTCTGGGCACTCAGTCATGGTTGCCAAGCTAAAATATTACAGTCTTAGGACTCTTAACAGCATTTGCTTTCCAAGAAAAGTTTGGAAAGCAAAGGCATCACATAGTTCCTAATTCTTTATAAATAAATTTCTCCAGCATTAGAGAGATCACTCCAAATTTAACTCAGGAGTTTCCCCAAACTCACCAATTGTCTTTTACAACACTTCCCCAAAGTGACCTGACTCAAACCAATCTTGTTTTCTCTGACAATGACTTCCTATTCCTTTATTGCCCACTACCTTATTAACTTTTAATGTATTTCTAACAGTATTTCATGTTCTATGCCATTATTTCTCTCTTTCATGAACAGCTAATATCTTTCAATAACTGTACTGCAGTTAAGATAGCTAGTCTGCCATTTTTTCTGCTATTTGTTTTATCTCTCCAAATATTTTAATTTCTGTATTTTCATGATGTGCCAGCATCAGCTCACAAACAAATTGTCTCAGCCCCGATTAGGTAGAGAATTTATCAGACTACAGCTCTCATCAATATTTATGCTTTCTTCTTTACAGAAAGAGAAAAGTATTAGAAGTGGAAGCATCACAAGAACAAAAAGTGGCTCTAAGCAAATACAAATCAGAAAAGAATTCTTATGGGTTTTATGGCAAAGGCAAAGCAAGTGCTTTATAAAGCATTTAAATAGTCAAGTCAAAGCAAATAATAATTTTCTGACATTGAACATTCAGCTCTCCTGAGATGGCTATTAAAAAGTTTACAGTTTTTATGCAAAGTGGGGCAGACGAGACTCACAAAGCAAAAGTAAACAATAAATGTTTTCCAAATGAATATACCCGGGAAAACATGTACAAAGTCTACCCAGTTGCATTTGTATTTATTCAAGTTGGGAAGAAGTGTCAGTATCAGCACTGGGAAACCTGTAAGGAGTTGATAGTCCAGTGGTATTGTCTGAAATCCTGCATTCAGAATTGGTTTCTGTCTTCAAAACCAGGAATGAAATAAGATCATTCCAGGGAGCACACAGAGGTTTTCCTTCCAATATTCACTGACTAACAAACAGTGCATATTTTACCATACTCCAGCTTAGTAACTAGTTCTTTCCCATTTAGTTTGAGGAAATGCAGTTTTCATCTTAAAAAAAAACCACAAAACAAAACACAAACAAAAAAAACCAAAACAAAACAGCAAACAAAAAGCAAAGTAAAAGCCCTTACTTGGAACAATTAGCTCAATTTCTTCTGACATGGCAGTTCCCAGCACATTGGATGCAAAGCAACGATATTTCCCTTGAAAATTGGTGATGATTCCACGGTTTTGAATCACAAACGTTCCAGAGTTGTTAGATGGAACTATCCTTGGGTCAGATAATAAATCGAACGGTTTTCCATCTTTAGTCCAATTAAAGCTGAAAAATAATGCAAGTGTTACAAAGGACAGGTGACAGACCAGAGCGCACTATGGTACAAAACCAGTGGTAAATATGGGTCCAGTAGCGTACTATTAAAATAAAAGGAAAAACTTCATGTAAGAGGAGGACTTGAGTGGTAAAATGACCACTGTGCTACTGTAACTTGTGTTAGCTATTGGGCATGTCTCTCCTGTCGAACACTTTACTTTTGGATAACTGACTGTGACATGACATAAGAATACAAAGCCTAAGGCAAGGACAATAAATGGGAGAGACGATCTGTGAAAGCAAGAGCCCCACACAGCGAAAGGAACTAGACGTTTGCAAAAAAGCTGTGTCTGTAGGAGAGTTGGGACTTTTGACTGGCAAGGATTGACAGGAGCTGTTCTCACCATCTACAGAAGATACCATGGCTGAACCCAGGAGAAACCAAGATGACTGAGTTTCTCCTGGTCTTGACTAGAATTTACTTGTAGTTTTGATGCCACTGGGGTGTGATTTTGATGAATGCTGATGCATTGGCCATAGGTTATGTATCTGGAAGTCTCAAATAGATTGAAATTGGGCTAAACTGATTCAAAATCAGAGACAGTTGGAAATTACAGTATAACATGTGTTTCGTGCAAGACGTACCTTTATCAATATTTTGCAATGTTTTCAAGAGAATAAATGAACGTCAACAGAAATGTATGTTTTGGCACTTCACTAGTATCGGCAAAACTGCCTTGCTACACTATGGAGGGGAATATGGGTTCCTACCGCCTAACCAAGACTATCACATACATTTAAAAATACCAGAAAACTTCTCATTGATCCACTGACAAACAGCAGAAAAAAAGGAAATTTGTTATCACGCTACAAATCTCCATTCAGACCTCAATAAAAAATGATCAAATCATCTTGATATAAAATAACAATTCTCAAAGCAAGTTTAAATTGTGTTGCAGTGAAAGAAGGGAAGGATTAGAGAGTAAAAATGACATGCAAACCAGCTATTCATTTAGCCCATAGACCATGCAGTGGCGAAAGTCTCAGGAGGAGCTTTTACTCTCTTATTATTATGTTTTTGTTAATCACATTTTCATTAAAAATCTTTTTCCTTTTTACACTGGTGTAAAATAGATAAAGCTTATCTTTGGATATTTATTTGAATAACTCCTTATGTGTATATATGTAACATCACCACGGCCATGATGATGTTAGGTACAGACAAGGTATCTGATAAAATGCAAATGTGATCTCTGAATACATGGTTTAATGTGCTTGGTATTTTTAGGGTTGCTGTGGAAAAGGCAGAAGGACAGCTGGGACCCTTTGATTACCATTACACACCTCCTATCTATTGCAGCACAGCCCAGACAAGCTCTTTTGAATCGTGGGGTGAACTTAGCACATGCTGGAGAAATGAAACGTCTCCCAACAAGGAAAAGGCATGTTGATATCTATTCACAGAATGAGTTGAAGTGATGGAGCAACAAAAGCTGAATGGCCTAAAGGGAAACCCAAACCTCAACCTCACCCTACGATGATGAGCAGGTTGCTGTACTTCAGTTATTCCTCCCCTCCTCAAAACCAGAACAATGTTTGGCAAAGGCTAAAAGCAAACTCAATCTCTGTTTGCTTCTCCTGGTGAAAGCAGTACTCACGTGGGCTGTGGGTTTCCTCTCGCTTCACATTTAATTGTAAAGTCCTCATCAAAAGGGTAGGCAACCTGGGCGTGAGATTGCTCCGTGATGGTTGGAAGCTGCGCAACTGAACACAAAGAGGTGCTGGGTTAAAACGCCATTCGAGCAAAAACCGTGCTCTGCTTAGGTCTTTTCTTCAAAAGGGACAATGTCAGGATTGCCTTAGTCCTGCAAAAAGTGAGGCTTGCCTTAAAAAAAGGATGATCATCACCATCTTCCTGGCATTGCCAATACTCTCTGCTCCCCAAACCAAACCCCGTGATTGAGGAAGGCTGGACAGCACAGACCGTGTTCGGCCAGCCGCTCTCGGGCATCACCCGCGCACGCTTCCATGTGTGACCAACCCACCCAGGGCAAAGGAAAGCTGGGGCCGTGCTAAAAGTCAAAGCAACGTTGTGTGGACTGGTAAATTTTTTCAGCACTGAAGTCAATAACTGGCTTTTTTAATCCAGAGGCAGACACACACACACGAAGTAGCAAACTGTTATCGCCATCCTGGATAAAATTGCCAGAAAACCCATGGACTGCAAAGATGACTTAATACCCCCTCCAGGGTACAGCAGGGGAAGAGCCGTTACCAGTCACACAGTCACACAGTGATGTTTCACTAACTTTTTTTTTTTTTTTACTAAGTGAATTAAACTGTTGCGAGTGCCTGTGTAACAGAGCCGCACGAGGGAGAATGCTTCCCACAGCGGAGCTGGGGATAATAGGATCATCACATTGTTATAAACAGCCAGGAAGAAAATTAACATGCTTTTGGGTTTCTCTTTTAAGTCCAGGAAGCTCAAAGCTGGAGTGAAACGTGGTGTCTTGCCATATTGTGTGCTCTCAAATCCGAACACTTCCAAGCCCACTGGCTTGACTGATCAGACATAATTCCTTTTTATTAAAATATAAAATGCTTCATTAAAGCAAATTAAGAGCTAGATGGTTCCCCCGTGTAGGTACGTAAAAGCAATGGATGCCCAGACAGTTTGTCCTGCACTTCACAGTCACAGCTCCACTTTTGCTTTATTTAAACACAAGGAGCCACTGCGGTACCTTCCTCCAAAATAACCTTCTGCTTCCAAACGCTGTTAAACAAGTTTGGATAGCTTTAGAAAAATATCCTATAAACCTGTTTGATTGCCTTCTCCTTTGCAGCCAGGGCTGTTGGCAGACTCCAGAGTGCCAACAGCTCACGGCAGCTCCACACGATGCCCTGAAACTGGCCCGTGTCCTACTCTGAGGCTACAGCACCCAAAGCCCTGCAAACAGCCTACATTTCTTCCTCCTTAAGTTTGTTTATTTATTTTTCCCTACCATAATTCATAAAAAAACAATATTGTTGAGTTTTGCTTTGCTGGTTCACCTCCCTTCCCCAAAAAAACCCCGCAAACTGTAGTTTGCAGTTCTGGTCCATTTATGTTCAAAAAACCGCCGAGTTTGGGAGGTCTGGGCTGTACTCCAGGCAGTGGGGTCCACTGGCTTTTATTGGATTGTCCCCTCTGAGCCTCATCCCATATTTTACACGTGTCCTGAAACCCCACCGACCGTGTAAAACAGGCAGTTTGAATGCATCACAGCCAGAGAGGGGGAAAGGAGGTGCTCCCCAGGGCCGTATGCGAGGCGTAGCAAATACTTCTCTGGGGACTAATGTATGCCCTGAGACATACACCTGCTCCTTTCTCAGACTGAAACGGCAGGTTGCAAGACAAGTACGTGAGGGTATATGCACATCAAACAAGCTTCAGGGAGATTCAGAGCCAAAATGAGGAACTTATGTGAAGGACAAAACCAAACCCTTGGAGCTAAGCGGTGTGTTGCATCACAAACACCAGATATATGTTATTAGACAAGTTTACCGCTCCATTTAAACAGGTCCAAACAAAGTAGCTTACATTTTTATCACATCTGAATTTCCCAAAGGCCATGTTCTGGCAGAATTAAAATGGAACAACTGAAAAGCAGGATTTAGGGGTTTTTATTCTTTGGGGAAAGGTTAAAAAAAAAAGGGCGGGGGGGGGGGGGGGGGAATACCAAAACAAAACACCAAAGTGTTCAGTAAACAGCTACAACTCACCTGATAATGGTATTTCAATAGCTGCTGCCAAACTTAATACAAAGAAAAACAGGCATATGGTGATCCCTTTTGTGCTTAATAGCATCTCCATCACTCTTCTGTAAACAAGGAGTCCAAACAGAACGAGAGACACCTTATGCTTCCTCTCACTGTCACTTCAAATCAGATGTAAGGACATGAGATTGAAAGTCCTGCAAGGAGAAGAAACAGCCATATTAGCTTGCAATATTAACTTGGTTCTAACAAGTTTACTAAATTAAAGCAATGCTTCAAGATTTGCAGCTGGATTGCAAATTGCACTAAGCGCCACAATTTCCTCTCCTCTTCCTCCACCCCCTGGCTTCAGGAAGGTCCTCTATTAAATTTCTAGCATAAAAATACATGCACAAAAGAACAAATTCATTAAAGCACAGAAGTATAATTATTTTTTGTTTTGCAATTAAAAGTAGGGATGGTTTAAAATATGGTATACTTGTAATCATTCCAGTTCATAAATTTTTCTAATGAGAGTTGTGCAAGTTGGAAAGTAATGTAACAAATCTAATGAGAGAAATTTGGTACACTAATGACCTTCTTCATAAATCTTTTATGTCTTTTATCTTTTGTTTATGTTTAAAAAAGGACACAATCTAGTTGAGTTCATTAATAAGGACCAGAACATGAAACCCTTGCTTTTCCTCCATAATCCCAGAACTACTATGCGTAGGTTTTACACAATCCATTATACATCCTTAGGTTCTGCGTTACAAGGCAAAAATGTCAGGCGGCTGCCAAAAGGAGACATATTCAGCTCTAATGAGCATTTAAGTGTAATTCACAGAGGAGTAAAGGAGAGCGAATCCTACAAATGTGGGTGTAAGGAGGATTTCAGTCCTCAGCATCATTCACAATATCTCGGCGCAATATTCACCGGTGTAAGATGTTTTGTACCTGTGCATCTTCTCACACATAGCACTGATGGGACATCGGTCTCAAGAGTATTTAGACCTCAGCTGTCAAGATAATTTTGCAAGAGCAATTTTCAAGGCAAGGCCACTATTCTGGAGGTAAGGACCAACCGGCCGGCAGCCCAGCCCCGCACAGCACAGCGAGCTCCGATTCAAGGCACTGAGTTCACGAGCAGAGCTGTACGACCACGGCAATGGATTTCCAGACTAAGCCTGGCTCGCGCACAGCTCTCATATCTTTGCACACACCACCGGGTTAATCCAGGGATCAGAAAAGCAATCCCGGGGTCACCGAGAGCTTTTGGCGTGTGGGGGCAGGCAGGAGGTGGGACCTGGGCAGCGCGTTGGGGATGCTCACCCTTGCCCAGCACAGCTGGCTGCAGCTGGAGCAGAGACAGTGCTGAGCCGCGCAGCCAGCCTGCTCCGCTCCAGGATGGTTTGCTCCCGATGGTTGGTTTGCTGGACCTCTACAAAACGCAGGCATAAAGCAGAGATTTCCCTTTTACCCGGCGTGCTCCCTCTCGCATCAGCTCTTGGAGATGAGCAACAGGTTGTGCTGTGGCCCTTTCTCCAGAGGCATTAGCAGGATAATTTCTGTTCACTCGGTCACCAGTTCATGAAAACTTCCTGGAAGTTAACGTCTTTGAGACCAAAATCCCCGGGTGAAGATTGAAACTGGCCAACGAGGGGACAAGAGACAGACACTATAATCACATAAGCCTCATTTGTTTAGAAATGAGGCTAAAAACCAGATGTCTTATAAGTATCTTAGGCACCGAGTGTTCGCTGATGGAAGAAGCTGACTAATCTGCTTAGTGCCTCGCTTCGCAGAGGGGGACGGCACAGAAGGGCACCAGCGGGGATGGGGACCTGCTGGCTGAGCTGCCACCCCCAGGTTGTGTTTGGGGACAAATCAGGCAGAATCAGGCAACACCAGTAAGTTCGGTTTTGCGGCACTCAATATTTCCCTCGGTTTGTTTTCTCCCAGCTCGGACTTGTGAGCAACAGACTTTTCCAAACCTCAGTCCAATAAAATCTGGGCAGTATCACAGCCTGGGGGGGTACACACGAGCCCCAGCCACACAGCAGCCCCAGCCAGCAGCTACCTGACGGCTGCAAAACTTCTGTCACTGCAGGACTGGGCTCTGCCACCCTGCCTTACCTGGTCCTGGCAGACGCTCAGTGCCTGATCCATCTGTGTCATCGACAGTAAAACAGATGCTCTGACAGCAAACCCTCTAGCCACACAGTTGCAATTCAGGCTCATAAAAATCTGACCAGTGTTGCCGCTTGCAGATGGTACATTAGCAGTAGCAAAGTCCTCTTCTCCCCCCGCATCTGCTGACAGCTTTGGGGACCAGAGCAGCCCGTGTCAGGATGCCAACTGGAGGAAGGGGAGCTGAGATTACGGGAGGTGTGGAGCTTGCTAGGGTTGCAGGCTGAGGAGCAGGAAGTTTCTTTTTGTACGAATGTTACAAAGCATTGCATAGAATCAGATTAAATTCAAGAAAAAAAAACCAGGGAAACAGCTTGATTCCTTAACCAAACCTATTAGCTCACACTTTCTTCTTTTTTTTTTTTTTTTAAATAAAGTGAGAGAGCAAAGCAGAAATGTACTAAATAAGAAAGATATCCTTTATCATGTGGTACAGCAGGACTTGCCTCTGCAGGCTGCTGTAATTAGTCGGTCTGTCTAGCGCCTTGCTCCTTTTCTCTGTGTTGAATACTAATGCAGGGGGCCGACAGCACCAGCATTTGGAAGCAGCGAGCACTTGGGGACCGACGGTGCTGGACTCGAGCACAGCAACCGGCTACTTCCAAAGGCCACTTGGAAACCTCCCTGCAGCTGCATTTAACCTCTGCCGTTTTACTCTGTGGCCGTTTCCACAAGGTACAATCCCAGGGTGATGCGAATTAAGCAACAGTATCTTTGCAGAGGTATTTACCTACTGATAACTATCCAGCAAGATAAGCCTCCCATTCGTACGTTATATACATCACCCCTAATAGAGCAGCAGAGGCGTTACGCTGGCTGTGACAGCAGTTATTATGGAAGGCTAACACTTCATGCACATCTTCCCCAGTGTGCGCCACTTAACCAGTCGCTCCTCTGTGCCCTGTTCTGGACAGTGATGGTCCTCAGCGGACGCACAGGTGAGACATACGTCCTCCCTGCAAGGAGACCTGCGTCAAGCGATTAACCTTATTTAAGGTGATGTATAGACAGGGCTGCTGGGCGTTAGGTGTTTAGTATGGCTGTCACACGTTTGGCTGTCCGACCAAGCCTCAGGCCCCCAGCTCAGCTGAAACTGCAGAGTCCCTGATTAAATCACCGACCTTCCCGCTCATCTCCAGCACCCAAACAACCCGAAGCCCCTTCCTAAATGAGCAATATCAGACTGCCTCCGGACACCCCGTCCATCCCGGTCTTAAACGCAGCTGCGTACCCAAACTTCAGGCAGCGCGATCTTTCACTGCTGTGATGATTAAACTCCAACCCAAAATTTCTCGTCTTGTGCCAGTTCCTCGCAAATGAACAATTTAGCTGCTTAAGTAATTTGGAGAAATAAATGAGGTAGCTGCGCAAGCACTTGGCAGCCAGGGGCAGGTTTCGGTCTCGCTGGTGCCAAAACACAACGCTCTCCTGGGGTCTAGTAAGTGCCAGAGAGCAACTGGCAAAACCTTGACCTTGGTAAAAACATCAGCCCTGCTCTCCGAGCCAGTGTGCTGGATCGGGCCCAGAGCTTGCTGTGGACCCCTGCTTTTTCCTAGGAATTCCACATCCCTCTTTGTTCTCACGTGGAGTCGGCTGTGGCGTCCCTTGCACCAGGGAGGGGGGGCAAAAGAGGAAAACCTTTCCTCGGCACAAGGAATGAACATGGATGCTACAGCAAATGTTACATTTACGATCCCTCCTCTTCCTTTTTCCTTTTCCCCCTCCTCCCCTTCCATTTCTATCTTAATGTTCTCTTTTCTTCGCCTCAGGCTTAAGTCAAGTAATTTGAATTCACTGCAAATACTTATCTGTAGTTCCTTACCTGCAATTCATTATTTACTGTGCTGTTCAGTTAATAGTAAATACTGATTGCTCTAAGGACAGCTCATTTGTTTGTTTAATGAGCTGCCTTTAACTTACAGTGAGCAAATCTTTCAAAATATCAGTACTTTTAAGGAGCAACCCAGTTCCAGATTCTTTTTTTTGTATACCATTGCTTCCAGAAGCATGTAATAAAAATATTGGACAACTAAACAAGGAAAAAAAAAATAAATTTCCATTTATCTCATAAACCTAGTGAACAATTTTCCCTACATATAATTACAACATTAAAATTGCTCATAAATAGTAGCACAATGACAGCCAAAATTCCCAGATTACTGGTCTACTGCTTCCAAGAGAAATTATGTTGCAATACTAAATATGGCATCAATCTCAGCTATTTGGTTCCCTCTTAAAATATGTAAGATTTAGTCCCTGTATAAGTCCTGTACAGCACAAATATTCATGTAAGTACTGGATTCCCATAGCTTAATACTGGTACATTTCTGAGCTGACCTTTTCATTAGCTAGAATCAGATTTAATTTCTCAGTGACATATATGTTACAAGATTGTTAAATAAAAGCCATTGGTAATTAGAAATTACAGCCTTCAGGGTGGCCCCAGTTACATAATAAGTGAACAAAACTCTGGAAAAAAAAAAAAATGCCTCCTGGTATGAGAAATAAAAATGTGGTTATTTAATTACACCATAAGTCGCAAGCTAAGTGACTATATAGCACAGGAGCTTAATGAAGGACTCTCACTCTTTCTCAATTATAAACACAGAAGAAGAAGAAAAAAAATCCCATCCACAGCCAAAACATCCCCCACCCCAAAACACCAGCAGTCCCTGCTCAGCCAAGGGTGATGGCTGGCTTTTACCCCAGGCTACCAGTCACACCGTGAAGCACATCACATCTGCCTGTGTCCTGATGGCACGGTCGGGATTCAGCCCGCTGAGCACCGATGCTCCAGAACCGACACCTCTGCCTCCAGCCCTGCAGAGCCTGAGGTCAGCCCAGACCCGTTGTCTGGGGAGGCAGCTCCCACCCACTTACCCCTTGGAAGGGAAGGTTCCTGAAGCTCTACCACCTTTGAAGACCTCTTTGGGGAGGCTGGTCAAGTGAAACCTGGAGAAGGTGAGGCTCGATGGAGGATCAGAGGGAGCGACCTTGGGTGCTGAGGAATTTGAGAGTGGAGGGCAGTGGGGATGCTCCACCTGCCTGTTTCCACCCAAACTGCTCCGAGCTGCACGCCCTGCTTGAGGGGCCACTGCAGGTGACACCTAAAATGACGAGGGCTTCTATTCCAAAAGTGTTCATCTCTGCCCCAGTGAGCCTCCATGTCCATTTCTCCCCGGCAAATAGGTGACAAAAAACTTACGAGGCAAGGAAATGTGTTCAGCGTGGGGCAAAGTGGTCCCCCAGCAGCTCCCAGAAGAGGGGTCACGGTCCCCTGGGGTACAGGCTGAGAGCCGGGGGGCACGCAGGATTAATCACCTCTGCGCCTTTCCATGTCATGGGTAGGAATACCTCCCTACTTCACTAACTAGCTAAGAAAGGTTGAGATTTATGCTAGTGAAACCTTAAATGTAATGCTATAGCAACAGCTGTAGTTTATGCAGCTATAGTTCTTTTTTTTTTTTTTTTTTTTTTTTTTTTTTTTTTTTTTTTTTTTTTTTTTTTTTTTTTTCCCCCTGAATGTCCCGAAACATGCAGAGTCACTCGTGTTTGGAAAAGATGAGAAGGAATATTCATAAGGACCCATCGTTTTACTTCAGGTGTCAATGTTATACATAGCTTTTCCCCTAAAAGCTTTTTGACATCCCAGCGTTAGTACCAGGGAGAGGATAACCTTCACTTGACTCTGTCCCAATCACCTATTTTTGGATGTTGCCAGTTCTCAGAAAAGCAGCCCATGATGCATATGCTGGAGGTGATTAAAATAATCATCCAAATCAGAAAGACGTTCTTCCTTCCGTGGTAAAATATTTCCAAATAGACTGTAGCACATCAGCATGAAGGTTTTTTTTAGATGCAATTCCACTCTCAGGAGGTTTAGTGAGAGAAATCTATGCATTATTTATCTTGCCAAGGACTTTAGAAACATTATTGGACAGCACATGTAAAGTAAAAGTTTTCAGTGCAGTTAAACTTCAACATTATTTCACAGAATTTATGTGTTTCAAATATGATTGTAACTGTTATGCCTTCCCAATTTTGTAATCCGTCAGGCTTCCAGTTTCTCAAATCACAAAAAAACCTCTAAAAATGTGATAGAATGAATATAAATAATAAAGAAATATGTACGCAAGGCTGTGAAATGTTTTACTGTAGCACAAAGAGCAGTAAAACATTCAATTTGATAAACAGTGTAAGTATCAGAATTAATTTCCCTGGGACAAGGTTTTAAGAAATAAGCAGGGATTTGGGGAGACCAGCTTGTCAAGTCCTGGTTTTCTGGACGAGAAGTCAGACACCGGCTGGGCAGGGCATCTCCCCAGCCAGGCAGACCCAGCGCGGTGATGGCTGGTGCCGGACCCCGAGCCGGCGGTCTGCCATCGCCCGGCCTTGACCGACATCTCACTTTGATGTTTGTGCAAATTGTGTGGAAATTCAATTTATGCTGTTTCTGTCTGAGATCTACCCTGAGCTGAGTGGAAGCTGAAAAGGTGTACGGGCATCTTCCCTTCCAAGTGCCCAGCCCTGGGAGAAGGCAGCTGGCACCAGCTATCCATCTTTGCAAATACTCCCTATCTACTCCCCGCTGTTCCCAACAAAATCCTAAAATGCAATTCCCCTTAAGTCTCAGTAGATCACATCCTATGCTCTCAAATCATTTAAAAGCTAGCTATAAATGGCTAATGATTTCTCTTGGTCATCACTCTGCCCATATAATGGTACAGCACCTGACAGATTTGATTTGATTTGTTTCATACATCTAGTAGCTGAAGCACTGTACTACTAAATCACAGAGTACAAGGACCGTATTTCTTAAAGCCTTGCATGTCTTTTACACACAGACAATGACTGAAAACTAAAGAAATGTGGTTTCTAATCAGTACAAATGATCTGCTTGTCGGTAGCTCTCTGCTGACATTTGCTGACGTGAGCCACCTTTGTAGGATCTGGAGGTGCTTGCTGCCAAAGGATGTGAGGTCTTCAGGTTTTCCTGAAAAAATAAATGGATTCCCTATTGTCATTTCACCAGTATGAGTCATACAAACTAGATTATCTGAATACTTTTTTTTCGGGGTTTGTTTTTTTTTTTTTGGCTTACACCTTCCAACATGCTCCATTGGCTGGCTCCTTTCAATTCAGAGTTTGTTTTCTAAAAACAGGGCAGAACTAAGCAATGTTTCTGGCAACACATTGTTACGGATGCCACACACATGATATTTAAGCTTAATAAATAATTAGTCAGTACCCATTTTAGTCTATCTGCTAACGTTAACTAGACGTGACTTAGCCCAGCAGAGGATCATTTGTAAACTTTAAATCAAGCAATCTTAAATAAAATTCCCCACTTTTTGTATTTGTTTCCTATGAAAATTTGTGCGAGCAAGCTTAAGACCTGCAACGTTTGACAAATCCACCGACTTCATACAAATCACACAACCGCCAAAAACAAAGTTCATGTTTGCAGCTGTGGATATTCATAATGGAAACCTGCTCAATAAGTGGCAGCCCTGCAAAGACGGTCAGGAGACCAGCTTTGCCAGCCCCATCAGATCAGCTCTGCTGTGAGCTCAAAATGCCTCTGAGCAGCGCTTGTAATAGAGACTCAACAGAAAATCCAGTGTGGAAATCAATACTTGGTTTAGCTTTTTCATAACCAAAGAAATAAATGTTAACTGTGAACGGTACATTGTTTATGATGAATACGTCATTAAACTTCAGTTATACCGTTATTGACACGGCACTTACAAGTAAATTGAGATAACCATTGATGTGGTTATTTCTACCATTAGGAACACATAAACCTGAATACCCTGCAGCCAGATTCCACCGTTATGGATGTTCTTAAATATGTGAATAAATACAAGCATCTGTATTGATTTAAAGAGAACAACAGTGCTTAACGACGAGCGGGACACCAGGTCACACCGAAGTGGCTCTGACTCAGCCCTCCCGATGGGGCAGGCGCAGGTAAGCGGCAGAGGGAGTGCAGGAGGATCCTCTCCCGGTACATACATCCTCCCCACCTCCTATAGCTGCTTGGGGACTTTCTGAGCCAGATGCTGCATCTAACCTTTTGTCCATAATAGCCACCAAGGGGCCTTTCTTCCACAAATTTAAGTACCTTTTCCTTTTTTCTTAATTGATGATATCCTTTGACCTCCACCACCTGAGAAAATGAGTCCCTCAATAAGTACGGTGTTAAACTTGCTGCTTAATAGTCTCACCGGCTCTCCCCGACTCTCTGTGGGTCCCCCCCTCTGCATCACTTCTGATCGTGGAATTCCCTTGTATCCCCCCTTTGCAGTCCCGTTGCCGGACTGAACCCTCCCAGAGCACCAGCACCAGAGCGTGTGCGTGCGGTGGGGTAACTTAGCTGCCCAGTTTGGTCTCAGATGTTTCTTCTCTGGCCATCCTCACTGCGCGTAAAATCGTTTTTTCTCCAGTTCATTTTCAGGCTGGGTCAACTGGGCAGCAACTCTGAGCAGCGGGAGCACTGGGCCACTATAGCAGCTCCTTCAACAGATGAGTTTAGGTTTGTACACACAAAATTAGTCTTTCCTGAAGTGGGAACCAGTCCATATCTTTACATTCACCTTCTAGCCTGCTTTCTCTTCTACTGTGGCAGCAACCTCTCTTTCAGGGGAAAATCTGGATTTAAGACAATGTACTTGAGCTGTATGTATCCAATCCTGCAGCATCAATTGCTTGTGTAAATATTTTGCAGACTTCTGAGAAATCTACAATTATTTAATTAGCAAGTTTCTAAGGTATCTAAAGTTGAATTAAATATACCACGATGAAATTTTAGATTATATTTCTTCATTACACTATAAAGTGTACTTTGCATAACACTTGTACAAGACTCCATAAAATAAGGGTCCTGGCTTTACATATATGCACATTTACACATGTGAGAGCAGTCTAATCCCCCCCATGTGTATCTGTTGTATCTCCTTTTCTTAAAGGTATGGCCATACATTCATTCATTTTTTGTTAACCAATGAAATCAGAGAAATTATTGCAGCACAAGGAGATAACGCTGTATTAGAGGAATGTTGTGAGCATGGCTATTGACAGACCTACAAATACACAATGACAATCACTTCCCCTTGCTGGTAACAAAACAGCACAGATCTGAGCTTTGCAGATACATCTGAAAGCACACCAGCTGGTTAAAAATTAAGCTATTGTCTGAGGCTTTTACAGTTATATATTTCCTTGAGATTCTATACCTCCTAAATGAGCTTACCACATTTCCTGCTAAAACTAGTTTTATGTTAATTGAAATTTTCATCAGCGATTAGCATTTCAGCTCATAGGTCAAGCATGAAGCATAAACCAAAGTACAGTAGCAACTGGGCTGGATGACTGGAAATGACGGCGTGTCAGCCAAGCACAAAGGAAATAAAAGCAGGTTGCCGTTTGTTTTCAGACGAGACTGCTAATGACAGCCTCCTCCAATGGAGGCAATGCAAATTCTTCTGAATTTCAAAACGAATTTGTGGCAAAGGCACTTTCTTCTTTTGTACGCTCATTCTCCCTCTTTCAAAGCACAAAATAATAGCAGAACCGTGAGCTTTCTCGTGTTAATAACAAACAAATGCGGTCTAGTAAAGCAACACCTCCTAGGAGAAATCCTGCCTCACCTTGAAAACCTCTCTTGAAACCCAGCTCGTGCCACGGTTACTTTTAGCCATTCCAGCTCCCGCTCCGCAGCACATGGTCCAGCAGCCACAAAGCCAGGCAGAGCCCTATTGAATTGGAAATGCGGGCAGGGGATCTGCCAGGCAGAGCTCCTTGCAGGCCTGGAGTCTAATGAGATTGCTCATTCAGCATAAAGCTCGGTGAAAACAGCATCTATCCCTCCCCAACGTATGGGTACGGGCTCCTCGAAAGTCTGCCATGGGAGAAATTCTGCACTCTAGCAGGTAGTAAAGGAGGGCAAAAATCTACAGCACCCAGCACCTAATGGGCTCCATTTGAGAGGGTGGCATGCTCACGCTGCGGGAGCAATCCCCATGCCAGGAAAATCATCTGACAACAACAGAAACCGCTGCAGAGCGGTGAGGCTTCCACTTTGCATTAGTGATTTTCACAGCATGGGTTTGTGTTTACTTGAGAGTTCCCTGTGCTAGTAGCAAAGTGACAATACAAACAGGGGAAAGAAAAAAAAGTAGTATTTGATTGCAAATGAATTACTTCTATAAACAGCAGAAAACAGCTATTATTCCCACTTGACCCATTAGGGATCATTTTTTCCTGATGCATCCCAGACAGGTGAACTCATTCACACCGGTGAATACTGTCAAATATCAAAAATCCTAAATCTGAGCCCACTGCTTCACCTGTGCTATGCAAGATGCACGCTCACAGCACTTCTCTGCCTCACGGACTCGGGGGAGGCTCAGCGTGTTCCCAAGATCCCGAGAGGAAAATCCTGGCAGGCTTCACACACAAAACCTTAAAACCAAAGAAAAAACTAACATCAAAACCAAAGCAAATCTCCTTCTATATCAATTTTATTCTTGTATCTCAGCACAATAGCACAACAAGATAGTGAAAGTCATTGGGACACTGTGCATTTCTAATTTAAATTGCAGTCAGCGACTCATGACAACGAAGAGTTTCACGGCAAGCAATCTCGTGTACTTTCTGCCTTCCTCTGATTTTTCCTCCTTCTGTGTAATAAAGGAGATTAGCTTTTCTAGCTTCACGGAGGACCTCACACTGCTTGCTTTTCCCAATAAGTCAAGGCCATTAAGCTTCCAACATTTTCCACATTACTAGAGATTCAAGGGATTACCTTAAAAAAATTAAGAAAAAAAAAAATCAAGTTAAATGTAATGATTTAACCACAGACACTGCATGAAAGTGTTTAAGGATACAAATTAAACACCATCCACATCACTGCAGGACAAATTCTGAAATCCTGGCATGCCCTGCCTGGACAAGGAGCACCTCCTCTCGGTTTGGGTACCTTCATTAGCTTTTACAGCAGGATCCACACTTACCAGTGGGATTTGCAGTCTACCAAGGAAAAAGTACCAGAGGAATTTACTTAGGGCAATAAGCGCAGGATTTGGCCCAGTTTATGCATTAGGAAGTCTAAGCACTTGAGCAAACATGATAACATAAAAGAGGAATAGATATTTCATCCTGATTCAGCATTTCCGACTCTCCTTGTCTTTACATTGGAGGCTGAAATCTACAGTAATTTCCTTTTCCATGAACAATTTTACAGCTAAAAAAACCCAATAAGCTTGAAGAAAAACACACATGCAAAAACCTAGCCCATATATGTGGGAGACTCTTGTCTCACCTGTATTCCTTAGGAGCTGTTACAATCCCAGCAGAGGCATGAGAGAAACTGAGGGGACAAGGTTTTGGCTGGATCTCCAGGGAGGAAAGAGTTTATAATCTTACTGGAAGTGCCTGAAACATTCTTTTAAGTAGCATAATGCTACGATTTATCTGGTCACCATTTTATTTCAATAGCTTGTGTTAGTGGAAATGTTTTGTACTAAGGCTTTCAGGGGAACCGAGTTGTTGATAAGGTGAAGATTATTTCTGAGCATGAGCAGCAGTTTTCTGCTCTCACTTATGTAGTTTTACCATTGTAAGGGAAAAGAGTCGTTCAAAACGCTCCAGACCCAAATGATTTTTAGCTGCAATAGTTGCTTCTCTCCATTAATGCCTTTTTTTTCAGGGCACTGAATCAAAACATCAATCTACACTGAAGACAGTTAGCTGACAGTATATTGAATATATCTACTGTAGCTGTGAAAGAAAGGGAAAAGACTTCGTAATTCTGTTTCTCTCTCCCCTGGATCTATGCTCATCATCCCTTTCACTACCAGCAAGATGCAGAAAAGCAGCTGTTCGTGACTGCATTATTTTCAGGTGATCACACAGAAGATATTTCATTAGACAGATCACATAGGCACATGGTATATTTTAAAGGACAGTTGATCTTTAGAGATGCAATTTGACTCCAACTAGGTGCCTGTGCAGAGAACAACGAGGAAGCAACACACGTAGCAAAACACACTATGCAAACAGTCTAAAAGCCTTAAAAAATGTAAGATTACTCACCTATTTACTAAGTACCTGGAGAAAAATGTATTGAAGGAAATTGGGCAAAACTAAGTCCATTCTCCCTCAGCTAGCTGATGGGAGTTCAGTAAAGTATCTCTCAAGACCAGACAAGTAGGTTTAGAAACAACCCGGAGGTAATGCCCACTAACTACACGGGTGTAATTACATCATTACGTTTCGTTTCTCTTTACTTTGGGTGGTTTGCTTTCCATGGCAGCAGTGAAACACATGCACCTGAACTACACAACCAAATCTTAAGTCTTTGTTCCAAAAGCTGGAGCTGCTGCCGGTTCCCCATGATGTGATTGTATGAACACTGAGCACAAACACACCATTTTTTCCCCTATCCCAGTTTTGGAAAAAATGAAGTCCACCTTGCTGTAAATTAAAGTCAATAAAATTAAATTAGAAGTACAACAAACATATATCAAGAGTGGAAAACTTCTGTCTGAATGTATAAAATCTGTTACAGTGACATAAAACTGTAAGGAGAATCTTAACGTTGAACGTTGAATACGCAGAACCATGGTCTTCATTACCCATTCTGCCCATAACACAATGTTCTTCAGAACAAGTGTGACTTTTGCTCGCCAGCCCGTCTGCAGATGTATTGTACTAATCAATTACATGCACATTGGGAAAAAGCGCTCCCCATGTCACACACGTGAAAACTGTATTATACACTTCATACAGAGCTTCTATAACATCACGTGTTGTTCTACCTTTTTCTTAAGAAAAAAAAAAAAAGAAAAGAAAAAATGGAGAAATCATAAATACTGTTGGTCATACTATTTTTCATCTCATTTGTATCGCATCACATGGACAGATCCACTTTATTGCCCTCTAATCATTATCTCACATAACTGATAATGCAGCTTAGAAAGACTAACCAGAAAATGGCTAAGAAAACCACAGAGAGGAGTCAGTTATGAAAAAGACAAGAACTGCACAATACCTGTCATACACTTTGCTCTCAAATATCTCCAACTTAACTTCTCCTTCGTGCTTCCCTGCAGCCAGCTGTGAGCCTACAAAGGTCCCCAGACAACAGGTAAGACTGGCTGCACGGCTTCACTCCTTACGAATCTGAGCACTTCAAACAGCTCTCCCCAACACATACAAATGCACAGACACCCCACACTCTTCTTGCTTGTCCAACCCGATTGGTGTGTCCATTAGATTCATGCCCTTGGGGTGAACACCATCATTTATTATATAGCTGAACTGCATCTGGAAGCCTGATGGACGCTCTTAGGTATTACCTGAAAAATGTGACTATATTATTATAAATAATATTTCATGTTCAATGAATAGCATGAATCCTTTAGAGGTCCATGTCACAGCGTGACAGCTCAAGAGGGCGCAAAGGGAACTCACAGCGAGTCTGATCATAAATGCAGAAAACTGCCCACAGCCAGGGCAGTGCTCTGGCATGAGGGCACAAGGCCAAACCTGCTACAATGGGAAGCCACACGCTTATCTATAAATTAGCCACTGCATACTAGAAAAGAACTAACCCTGTACCTACCAAATTCTGTTTTATTCTACATGGCAGAAAAGCCAATGGGAGACTTCCTTAGTAGACCTTGTACACCTAAAATACAGGTAACAGGAGCTGGCAGGTGATGTATTGACTTCCATGACATTCCCCTCCCTACTTTTTGGCAACCATGTAAAGCTCCCAGAGCTTGAAGCATCCTGATTTTCCAAACAGGCAGATAAGCAGCTAATGGCTACTAAAGACATTGCAATGCAAAAATGAAAACGACTTCTGCAATTACAGCACATGCCCTTTGAGCTTTTCCCTTCACTCTTTTTTTCTCCCTTTATTTAGCTGAAGTTATTTAAAGGACAGATCTCTGTTTAAGCAGCTGCTGCCACAACTAGTCAGCCCAAGTAGCTCTTTTAATTAAATATTTGCTGCTGTGCGAGTTTTCTCTTCCCTCTCTGCTATCCTTGTGGACAACATTTGTTCTTGCAAAGATAACAGGTCTGCTGAGCAGCCCGTGCCTTCGCCTGCAAGGCCTCCTCGCCCCTATAATGATGCGAAGTCTCCACAAAAATTAATTTCGTGATATGCACCGTGACATTTGCTATCAAGGACAACCATCAACAATAAGGAAAAGAAACAAAACTTGCTGGTATTTAATAATCATTATTAAATTATGTAATTTACATAATTAGACTTTAGTAATAACTATGGCATATCTCTTTTATGGCATGGTAAATTGGCAGAGCACTTCACAAAGTGATATTTTTTTTTTTTCCTTCTCTGCCTTCTCTCCCACCAATAACTGAAAAGTAAATCAGGTAAATGATATCACAGCAGGTACTAAGCAGGTTGCAATAGAGGATGGAAATGGAGATGAGTATTGCAACGTGAATAAGAGAATTCTTAGGAAATACAGATTTCAAGCAGGTTTCTTAAAAATTTCATTCACCTTGAATTTCTCCCCAGTCAGTGGCCAGGTAGAGCAATGCCTCTGTGATGCTTTATGGTATTTCCCACCCAGGATCAGTGAGGCATTGGGTTTCTCTACCATATGTGTTAACAGAATTGTTCACTGTGTTCCCCCCAGCAGGTAACCCTGGGAATAGCATTAAAGGCAACTGGGTTGACCAAATACCAGTAAAGGCTTGACTTGCCCAGGGAAAAGCTGCTTTCCTACTGACGTCTCATAACGCAGATGTGTGTCTTGGTTCATCTTTACCCAGTTTAAGCATCAATCAGAGATTCTCACCTATTTCCATACTGGAAACAACAGAGCCCACTTAGTGTGAAAAAAACCTATCCATTAGACCCAGTTTGACACTGGAGGCAGAAAAGGTAAAGGAGAAAAAAAATAATTAAATGCTTTTTGAGCCAAGATGTCTCAACAGTGGGCATAGACACTCGCGGCAGTGCAGAAATGAGAAAGCAGCAAGGGTTGAGGCTGAAGGGGCGAAGTGCCGTGAAGCCGCACAGAGGAGAGCAGGACTTGGGGTATGGAAAGGAGGTGGAGAGGGAAAGGTTTCAGGAAAAAAGAGGCAGCAAAGAGAAGTACATGAGGAAATTAGACCAGACACCAACAAGTCTGGTACAGCTACGCGGGGCCTCGAAGCAGCTGCTGTTATATGTAGATGAGCGAGTGAACAGATCCTGGGAGAGGGCTGATTCTGTCAAAAATAGCAGGGAATGCAGATGAGCGAGGGCTCGGTGCTGTGCGGAGAGAAGCAGGGCAGGAGCTTGGGAGAATTTGTGAGGCTGGAGCAGTAACTCACTGGGGAAGGAATGAAAGACAGATTGAGTCTCAAAGCACCAAGCAGGGAACGGGAGATCCCACGATGGTGATGGCAGTCCGCAGGGATCAGAGAGAAAAGCAGCTCACCGAGGCAGAGCGTGGCAGAGAACTCTTCGTTCAACAGTGTATTTCAAACCTGCCTGTACTCTCCAAGTTGAGAGACGCAGTGGGAATTTATTTCAAAAAGAAAGACTAATAGCAGCAAGCAGATTTTATATATATATATGAATGAGATATATTAAGACAGACAAGATTGTACAAGTTATTCAGTTGCATCAGTAGAGCGGCACAAGAGGACTCAGCCTTCACTTTAATCTACACCAGACTGTATCCTTTGAGGTGAGGACAGATGCTCCCAACTGACATCACCTTCACTGGCAAAAAAAAAATAAAAAATAAATCTGATCCTCTGTTTCTATGGGAAACCTATCAAATTCCACTCATGCACCAGATCTCTTCCCTGCCTTTCCAGCTAACAGAAGCAACTAGTAAAGCAAAACAGGGCTGGGGTTGGGGCCACTCTCTGTTACCTATCTCAGGAAAACCTTTCTTGGGGGAGATTTATTAACATGGTTTATATTGTTTATAAACGTTACCAGATAACTGCAACTCAGTGTGTTTCCTGAGAGGAACAGAAAAGGGCAGTATCCCAAAGTCCCTCTGCTTTCCTCAGATCCATGTGCCAGTAAACCTCAGATCATTAGCACTCTCCAGGGCACCAGGCAGGTAAATGCAGACTCACAGGTCCTTCAAATCAGTGGAGAAATCAGGGAGAGTCTGAGAGCTATTATAAAGAGCCTTTTACATTTAGGAGTAGCCAGGAAATGAAAAAAAAAAAAAAAAAAAAAAAGAGGAGCAAAATCTCCAAGTAGACTCCCACCTCTAATAGACCTCACCAAAATCTGAGCGTTATCAGGCTGGAAGCACCAAAGTTAAAACAAACGAGTTTCCTGATTCAGAGGTCACGCCTTCCGCGGCTGCTAATCCACGTACACGCTAAATTTCTGTTTCCTAATTTTGCCTCTTTTCTTTTGTAACACTGTTTCTAATTTTGCAACTTTTGCTTTATTAGAGTCAAAGTTGTTTTCATTCTCAACTTGTCTGATGTTTAAATGGGCTCACGCAAACTTGTTGAGCATGAGGAATACCGCTTTCACCCTCAAAGAAAGCAGTGTTTTCAACAAATACTTTAAACCTCTATAATCCAGGACAAGTTTGGGCATCCCGGGCGTTGGGGAGTGGCTCTCACTAGCTGCAAAATCAGCTCCAGGGCTGCTACCAGCAAGCTGCAGGCCAGGAGGAACCGTCCCAGGAGCTGGTTGTTATCTCTAGCACAGCTTCTCCCTCTCGAAAGGGACAATCCAGGACTCCAAAAACCATCCAGACTGGCGTGCAGTGCAGCTCATCTGTTTTTAGACCTAATGGACCGCTGCATAGACAGGACTGGTGTTGCAGAATGTGTCCCGGTCCAAAGCAGGCTGAGCATAACCCCAACACCTGCTGAACGTGACAGGTCAGCAGTCTGTAAAAGAGCTGAAGGTGAGGCATATGCCCTGAAATATTCAGCTCAAACGCGGGCCTTTACTCTGGGGCTAACCAGCACAATTGAAGAGCCTCTCAGCAGCAATTTAGCAATGAATAGTCAAGAGGGCGGCTTTAAGTTTCATCAGAGGCACTACCTTTGCTCCAGGCTTCGTGGAGATCAAGGGTTGAAGAGTAACCTGGAGGGAGGAATGACACCGACCCAATCCCAAAGTCATCCCGATTTTCCTACAGGCGACGGAGCTTCCCGCGGGTGCCAGGATCCCAGCGTGGCCGCCAGCCCACATATTACCCACTCAAACAGGTCTGCCTGTAAATGTTTCACTAATCCTGAACCACAGAAAGGCTTAAAATATCTGTCAATCACACTGCCTCCCCGCTGTCCTCCCCGCAGCCCTCGCAACCTTGCTGGGAGGATTGCTATTGAGATCGCTGGCGCTGCCAATGTACTGCGGAAAATTAAACCCCAGCCGTGGAAACAATAGCTATTACAAAGTGTGTAATCAGCGGGAGATGGGATGAATGTTTGTAATTCCGAGCCGTAGAAAGCGTTTTTAAAATGCCTTTAGTCTCATCTGTACTTCTTTAGTATTTTGCTGCCTAATAGTTGCATTTTATAGCTAGGCCATAATTTTACTGAGGTACAAACTTGTACAGTATAATGTCAAGCTAAGTACAAACTTCTACAGGATAGTGTCAAGCTATGTGGTAAAGTCAAGTAAACATTTGTAGTAATTATATGCCCAGGAGATTTCATAACACCATAGAATTAACAAGCAGCTCAGTAAATTATATATCACTTGATCTGCAATTGCTACATCTCCAGCAAAGAACTTGGCTTTATCTACAGCAACTCTGACATGACATGTCAGCGCGTGGTGCGAACCTGTCAGGCAGTTATTGTGCATTAATATTAGTTACCACCTTATCTCATAATGTTTCTTTTCAAAGAATTAAAGCGCAATTTTCTTGCACTTTCTTTTGAAGAGAAAACACGACCCCAACTAGTAAAAAGAAGCCATTTTCTTGCGCCTTGTGATTTGCACTAGAAATCATTTCCACTTTTCCTTCATTACAGAGCAATCATTCAAAGGGACCAGCTCGATACAAAGGTGATAAGTCCTAATTCAAAATGGGTGTCTTGAAACATTTAAATGTTACATGGATAAGCTAAGCAGGGAGATGCAGCTTGCCTGCTGAGAGGAGCAGTGTGCCCAGCCAGCGGGAGCAACGTTCTTGCTGGAGACATATGTTACTAAAGCGGTTGGTCTGGCACAAAGCTCATTAAGCGCCCTGACAATCATTTTGATAAAGCATAAGCCAGAAGCTACTGCCTCTCCTGTTGAAAACTTATGGAATGAGAATGGTTCAAAAGATTTCCAATAAAGAAAATGCAGATTTTTTTTTTTTTAATATCTCTTTATAGACTACTTCAGCGATGCCAAGGTTAGCAGTCAAAGCGATTACAAACTATCAACTCGAATAGGTATTTGAGCACGGCAATGAATTGCTAAAGCAGCTGCTGCATTTCGGCTCAGAGGTGAGTGCCCTTTAATGTTTGCTAAAGTGATTTCCTACAAAATCCCTATCATTTGTCAGGCCACTACCTGAAAAGTGTAACACACTTAAAGAATTCGCAGATTCATCACCAGCTAATTCTGTTTTCCGAACAGCACAAAAAAAAAAAAAAAAAAAAAAAAAAAAAAAAAAAAAAAAAAAAAAAGAGACAATGCTCAGGCATCAACTCCCTTCATATTTTACAGCAGTTTTAAGGCAGACTATTTACTGCCTTACACATGTCCAAGGCAGACAGCCTGAGCCACCCGAATGGCACAGCCATGGGGCTCCGTGTGGGACATGTTCCCCCTCTCCAACCCTTCTAGGGCAAATTTGATCCTGCTTCTAATCCTTTTGGTTGCAGGAGCGATGCACTGGAAATGCATCTCTGAACAGAATTGACCTTATCGCTTGTGTATTTTTTTCTTTTACTAAATGTCTAATTTATGCTGTGCAGACTCTAATACCACAGCCATCTGCCAAAAGGTGTACAAACCATCTATATTGTAACAAAGTTTATTAATATGTATTAAAAACCACATTACAGTTGTCATAAGCCATTTCTGTACATGAATATGAAAAATATGACTATTATATTTAAAACTTTCAACTAATCATGCATCACTGATTTCCTCACTCTGAGTTTATAATTTAAACCTTTAAATGTTTCATAGCAGCCTCATCAAACCAAGATTTCTGGTGGCTGTAAACCGGAGACAGCCCATTACAGTAACAATACGAAAAAGACAAAAGAAAACAAGTAGAAACCTGTTCTTGGAGGTGGGGCTGGGGCAGGGGGGTGGAGGGAATGGAAGAGTGGAAGAGTACAAATGAAATTATTTTTACATCAAAATAGAATTAAAAAAAAAAAAAAAAAAGGAATTGTGTGCACCTGGTTCCTTCATTGTTTTATATCATATCGGTCACAGCACAGGTATGGTGTATAACATAAATCTGTCCAAAAGGGCACCAATGCTTTGCAGACAGAACAGACAGATCAGAGGTGACTTCTGTGTAAGCCTATGTCCATAACAGGGCCAGTCCTGGTAAAAGCTATCTAGATATTAGATCCGAGTCCACGAGTACAGCTTTGCCTTCTGCAGAGTGCAGGAAATATTCCCTAATTCATATTTCACTCACGGTTTTAGGGCTTTTACTCAGCACAGCTTATTTAAAACCTTGGGACTCAACAGCCTGAAACCTCTGAGCCGCTGAAGCCCAGAGCAGGAGCACAAACTCCCAACTCTCTGCAGGAATGATTCCCTCCAGGACACCAAGTCCTCCAGGCATTTGACATGATTAAGACCAATATTTCAAGGGATTTGGCTACTCTGTTCACATTAATACCATAAGCAATCTGTGTGCCCAATCTCCAAGGGTAATTTGAAAATCCCAGAGTGGGTTTTTGGTTTTCTTTTTTTGGTTTGTGTATTCTTCCCAAGTGCTGAGGAAGCAGATCCACTTATGAAAGCATTTATTAGACTTGCCCAGCTGTCTTTTTCCCATCCCTGAGTTACTTTGTGTGAATGTTAATCACAGTCATTATAAAGTTTATTGTGTATTAAATGCTTACCTTCATTCCCACACACACCCTGACCAGAAAAAAAAAAAAAAAAATTTAGAACAGGTTAGGAGAGAAAATGAAGAACACAAGCCCCAAAACTGGGAGCCATTTGATAAAGAATTATTTCCAGTGATTCAGATCCCTTCCCCACTTGGCCACACTCCTCATTTCCAAACTCTAGCAACTACCTCTTCATAGAATTGTCTTCAAAAACAATGCTAAGAGACAGCGCAGTGCTCTTCACCATTAGGAAGATGGAAAGCTGAGAGACAGAGCAGGTATTTTTGCAAGCCAATACACAGTTCAGTAAGTGTACGAGGGTTTCAGGTAGGTGTAATATCTCAAGTCGTTCTGTATTTTTCCTAGCGTGTGTGCAGGTTCCTGGAGCTCTCCACTGCATCAAACATGCACACGTAGGTATATATGCATGCATGTAGGTAGGTATATATGCATGAACATGAAAAAGAGACCAAGATGGACAGCAATGAAGTCCTTCACTTTCACTTGGCCTCACCAGAAAGGTTTGATTTCAGCTGTCATAAGCAGTGAGGCAAGAGCACTCCTCTTCTTTGCTGCCTAGTCTCCACCCTCTTGCAATCAGCAACTCTACTGAGGTAAGGTGACAACACCTAAAGCAAGGAAAGTCAGTATATTTAAGCTCAAAGAGCTGCTATAAGCACCTCTCTTGATTCACAGGTCATAGCATGCTCGAATGGGAACATGACTCTCACAGAAACTGCACCTTTTCCTTCAGCATCCCTCTCTAAAGGAAGATTTCCTAGAAAAGTGATGTACAGGAGTTTCTACTTTGTCCGACATTACCTTCTTGCCTCTTCCAGCCCTTTCTGTGACTAGCAATGCCCTCTACAGCACTAGCACAGACTTTTTAAACTGCTTGTCCTGATAAGAGAATATTCCACTAATCTTCTCTCACCTCAGCGGATCCATGGGATGTCAGGGATTTTGGTAAAACTAGAGAGAATCAAGTGCACTTCCCATTAAAAAAAAAAAAAAAAAAAAAAAGGACATATACAAAAATGAACAGGGAACTTGCCTCCGAGTAATTCTTTATTTACTTTGACATACAGAAACCCTCTGCATGTAAAAGTGAGCTCTGAAGAAGAAAAATCATTGAAGTGTTTTCCCACCCTGTGTGTGCTGGCAGAGCCATGGCCTGACTGTGTCTCCTGCTGTGCCTCCCCAGCCAGATCCAGCAAGTGCTGGAATACAAACCTGAGTGACTCCTGTACAAAATCCACTGATAAAAAGACTTTCACATTTGGATTTTGTGCAGCATGCACAAAAACAGCCTTTGGGGCCCTGAAACTGCTCCCCATCCAAGCATCTTAAAAGCAGGAGAGATAAGCACCTCAACCTCAAAGGAAACATTCTTTGTTTCTCTCCTTTTTGTAATGTTGACTGTGATTAATCTGTCTCCTGCTTTAATTACCTCAAGAAGATCTTCTAGGAGGACTTGCCTCCTGGTTTAGAGATGCTTCAAAATTGAATGGAGATGATTAAGTAAATGATATAAATAATTAAAAGGTTCTATTAATCTAACTACCATTTAAATGTTATTCTTCATATTATATATCCAAACCTCAGTATCTTATTCTATGCTATTCAACTAATATTTCTAGCATGTAAGTCCACGACAAATTAAAGATTTGAAAAAAACACTTATCTTTATCTGATGTTCACATATCTGCAAGTCTGTAATTTTGGAATAAATCAGCTTGAACAACAGTCACTTACACTGCTGCATCATAAGCAATCTGCTGCTCATAGTGTTTACTCCTCCCAAGACTTGAATTTTCTTCTAACATTGACTTGATGTGAAGATGATCTTAACTCCAGATGATGGAGCTTTAGAGGTCAGAGCATTTAAGGAGACAGTGACTGTGTGTTTTGCCAACAATATACAGTTGTGATGTGAGTTGTAGCAAACAACATACCTGTTACAGGAGCAAACTACAGGAAAACCCCAGATGGCATAAAACACAAGAAGTCTGGTGCCTTGAAGCAGAAGAATTTGAATGAAAGCAAAAACCTGTGAGGAACCTCTGGATTCTCTCATGAGTCCAAATTTTTATCCTGGCCTTTCTTCTAGAGCCACTGAATAAAGCACTGACTATTGGAATCTAAAATGCTGCCAATAAATTATTGCATTGAGAGTTGAAAGGTGAACTGGGAAAGGGGATGAGGACAACAGAAACAAGTTTTTCTAAGGACCTGGAGAACTGCCGTGTTTCAAGACTGAAATATATTCATTGCTATGAATCTATGAGGTTAAAATTACCTGGAAAAAGAATGCATGTGTAAAAGTCCAGACTATAAAATAAAGATGCTTCCTTCCTTACTCTTTATTCCCATATGATCTTGCGTAGTTTGTGCCCTGCTTCCTTAGGTGACCTAGTACCAACTACATTTTCCAAAGTGGTTCATATGTTATTGTACGCAGCCTACTCAATATGCCCTTTCCTGCCCAGGCCCCTTTGGTCCACCTAGGCTAACATTACACCCAGTTTAGTACAACCAAAGCTTTTTAGCATTTTCCTCAAGCTCCCTGACCTCTCACTCTTACCATTTCAGATGGGCAATAACCATCTTGACCTGTAATGCCACAGGTGATTTGGGGGAACTCACTTGCCTCTCAAAATAAAATAAAATAAAAATATCTGCAGCTGTAGCTATGATATGAAAAGGGCAGAGGGCTGGAAAGGGAAAGATCAAGAAAGATGAAAGAGGTGATTTCCTCCTGTAATATAACAGACATTGCCCTTAGCAAAAAATAAAGGCAAGTATGGAATTCAAACATACTACTACTGCATTCAGGATTTACAAATAAAGTACACAACAACATAGTAATCATCCAGCTTTTTGCAGTGTTAATTGAAGCAACTTATAGGACTGAAATACTGCAAGAAAACTAATTTAAAATGGACATGCACTGAAAAACTTTTGGAGAAACAGCTGGAGTAATCAAGAGACATCACTTTATAAATTCAGCATGAGCAGTCTAAAGTATTCCATCCACACACCTGAAGGAGCACCTTCATGTAGACTTGCTTTTCTTTCATTCAAGACTTCAAATGTCACAGCCAGTCTGAGTAACACTAACACAAATAGCACATCAGCTGCAAAAATCTCCCACCTGCTCCCGTGGACCAGAATTGCACCAGAGGCACTTGACATTGCACCGACAGAGCTGGGGCACAGGTCCTGCACCCCAACATCGCCTGCACTCACTGCCGGGGCCGGGTTACTCTCTTGCTTTGTCACGTGAAGCAGCAGTAGCAAAGCAACGCCCTCTGAATTCTCAAAAAAAAAAACCCCACCCAAAATGAAAAGCAAAAAACAATTCTTTTTGAATGTATTTCATTGCAGACATTGAGGTTCTTTTCCCGGAACGCTTGTAAAAATGTAGTTAACATGTAGGAAATGCGTTCAATGTCTTTTGAATCACAAAACATAAGCTGATGTTGAAGTGGGTTACAGAAATCCATTCTATTGGGAGGTAGACCTGAATTTATCCCCAGTATGCCTCCAGATAGATAGGTAATACTGTGATTAATTTTAATCTATCAGAATAATGTTTAAATATTAACAACGTTCATCCCCAAGTTCATTTAAATTATTAACACTTGATTATCTATTAATTGATTGTATTATTTTTTCATCAAGTGCTGGAGTTTCTCTCTAGGACTACTGCTATTCCATCTCCTTCCTACCACACTGAAATCACCTATGGCCCTGCTCATGGTAGTAAACACAACACTCAGTAGTGAGAAATTAGCATTTGTATCTCATCGGTGTCAGAAATTTGGACTTGTGAGGAAGTCTGTTTGTGTGAAAAGAAAATATCTTTCATTCTAAGGTTGTATCACGAGTGACAACTTAATTTTACTCCTCGGCATATTACTGCATACAGAAAAAATCCAACCCGTCAGAGAACAGCAATCACCTCACCAGGTAAGCGCCTGCTGTAGTGCAGATCTGTCATTGTACCAGCTTAACAGTTAGGTTGCTTTTCTTGGTAGCAAAATATTTAATCATACAGAAAGCAAAATGTGCAGTTTCTTTCAGGGGAGATCATGTACCTGATAAAGAATTCTCTTCAACCTGGATGTGAAGAACTTATTACTTGAAAATGCCCAGGTGCAACATAGCATAAAACCGTAACATCGCACTGTATGTGTCATTATAGCTTCAGTGCAATGAACTGCATTTAGATTATTAAAATGAAACAGTTATTCCCCCAGGATGTTGTGATCATTTCATCCAGCAATCCGAAAGAAATGAACCAAAAGTGAGGAACTGCATGGTATTAAGGGCAGTGATGCCAGGACAGCAGCCTGCTCACTCAGCATCGAGGACTGTGCTGATGCCAGGCAGAGACGAGGACCCACAAGCAGGACCTGCACTGAGCACTCACTGGTAGCTCTAGTTTTAGGAGGATAGCAAAAGTGCTACTGTGCGCTAGCAACTGCAAATTCAGTCCCCAGATCTACGGGATGCAACTTGTATATCAAGAAGCTTGAATTACAGGCCTGCTTATCCCATTATTCATAATTACTGGTTATTCATAATAAATAAAATCAACTTTTATACCTTTTTCCCCATTTTAAACCCCTCTGTTTCCAATGCTGACTTTCACATCACTGCTCCTCTTCATCAGCAGACCTAAGACCATAGTTGCAGGGACATAAAATGACTTAGACAACTAATGATTATGGTATTTTGGTGTTAAATAGTGGGGTTTGGTTATGACTGGGCTCTGAGTAAGACTAAGACACAAAGAAGACTTCATATATGAGCATGCAGATTCTGCTCCTATTCTGCGGAGAGATGCCACAAAAATACATACAGCATTCAAATGCAATTTTTATGTAAAATACTTGGGATTAAAGAACAATGGGCAGTCAATGTTTTCAGCACACTTGCTTAGAAACAAATATGAACACATCATATCAGAATAAAGTCAAATCTGAAGGGGACAATTTAGGATAGCAAGTTGCATGAAAGCTGGCTTGGAAGGATAAAGGAATAAGATAACAATCCAGACACAGAAAGGGGCTGCAAAGGTGAAAGAGGACACAAATAGCTTTAAGAAAGAAATTGCAAAGCCAGGCCCTCTCATCTTGGCTGCTGTTGTTATATTATGAACATGGCATCCCTTTACAGCTCCCCAGCCACCACGACACTGTATGGCAAATCCCTCCGGCACAGTATGTGCACACGGATGGCGCAATGCTTCTCTTTCCCCATCTAACATAACCTTTCTTCTATATATCCCATGTTTGAAACGTACTGAAAAAGCAGTTATCAAGGACTGGTTCAGCTTTAGGAAGAGGTTAGCCCAAAGCCAAAGTGCATACCAGAAGTCAGATAACATTCATGATGCATATGAGCAGCCATCCATGAGGACACACGATGACATGACGTACAGCTGGGAGCTGTTGAGGAATGAAATGCGCCAGAAGCAACGCTTAGGTGACTTTTACACTCGTAAATTAAAATGGTACAAGTAGAGAGCAGAGAGAAGACTCTTTGAGTTACAGCATATTAAAGGCTTACTGACATTGAAGTAATAAGAAATAATGAATATTTAACTTCCATTTCATATTAAAAAACCTATTAAAGTTTTATTTTGTCATCCATAATGAAACAAGAAATTAGGCTGGTGATTCCTAATGATATATATGGGGCACTAGCAAAATTGCTGGACCTAAATAAAGGCTCTTGTTAGTAAGGGCAGGCAGGAGTGGGCAGCCGAGGTCCACGTCAGTCTGCATTTCGGCTCTGCCAGCTTCATACACAAACCAGAGCTTCTCCTGCACTCAATGAAATGTTTGCAAGGCAGAACGTGAGCTCAGAAAAGGACAACATGGATTACAAATCTCAAATCTGACCTTGTCTCTGCAGTCCTTTGCTTTCCCAAATCATTGTGGCGCTTTTAATTGAGGAGATGGTCTTGGACTGCCGGCAGAAATTGAGATCCCAACTCTGACAGACTTTATATGCAATCTTACTCAATCCTTTTGCACCCAGCCATGTTGTAACTTCTTCCATCTTTTGGACACCTTCTCTATCCATACCATAAGTTTCTCAGGATGGGACCTGCGTGCAATGAGTATGCTCCCTGGACTTCCCATGGGATAAACATGTCTATTCTAATAACAAGACATTTAATCATGGCCTGAAAGTACTATTTAAGCCTTATTCGGAGGTACATTTGTTCCACATTTGCCAGAAAATCCAGGCTTTTGATTACAAACAAAAGGATGCTTAAATCGGCCCTGTACCAGTTCATAAATGTTACACGGAGGTTTAACAGAAGAATTGACAATGCTTCTGAGCCTATAAAAATAATAATTAAAGTGCACAAAACCCAAGTAATATGAGTAAGTATCCAGGACATTCAGCAAGGTGAAATTATTGGAATTCAAGGCTTTGTAAGAGCCGAGCGGGGAACACCGCCCGCTCCTGCACAGCGCTGTGGGCACACAGCTCCCACGCTCAGTGGGCTTTCCATGGTGGACAAAATGACACTGGGAAACCAGTATAGAAATGAAAGTGACTGCCATTTGGGTTCCCAACATTCACGGCTGCTCTAAAAACCAGGGAACCGGTGGGACTGCGGACACACAGAGGAGCTCCAGTCACGGCCCCGGCCTGGAGGTGGCTGGCGGGAGCTAGAAGGCCCGTGCAATAAAACACAGCTGAAATAAAATCCGGGACTTTCCCTTCTGGAGGAATCAGTGACAATGACAAAAAAACCAGAAATTCTCCAGCAATTCCTTCCTCCTGCTTCCAACAGACACGATAAGGCCACACTGGCAGCACTGATGCCTGCCTCGGTGCAGCGGCCCACCTCCATGGCACACCTCAGGCCTCGCCGCCTCCTCACAGGCCTCACCCTGCCAAAAGGAGCAAAAAATGCTCGCTATTTCTTACTCCTTCGGTGCTTTTCCCTCTTCTCGTTCCGCCAGAGAACAAAACTGGCACTGGAGAAGGATCCTGACTTGCTGAAAATCCAGGGCAGTGTGGATAAGCAAGCCTGGGGGACACGTCTGAATTTCAGATTATAACAATTTTACTAACTTGGGTTTGGCTAATAGAGGTTTTACTGCAGCGCGCTTCCCTGCTATACTTCAATCATTTATTACATGACAGGACCTACGAGTGCAGATCTACTTTGCATATACTATTACTTATCAAGAGCATTTAGTAATAAGACCCTCTGGAGAGCACATTATGAAAGATTATAGACTAATTTGACCAAAGATGTCCCTGGAGAACACTAGTGCTTCGGTGAAGAAGACATACAAGACTGCTGCTACAGCCGAAGATGAGTCAGGGAAGACTGGTGACAGGGTTAAAGCCTTCTGCTTTGGATTCTCTATAGACTAAACTGGTCACTAATCCCTAAAAATGTAATTTATTTGCATTAACGTTCTAGTGAGGCAATATTCGCTTTAGCCTATTGCACAAAATAATTTGAAATGTTTCTTCTAAATCTGGTTCAATTTCATTTCTAAATGCTAACCCACCTTTATTTCATAATATACCAGTAGCCTAATTAATATTTAGTGCTTATTACATAGGCTTAGTCTTACAAGAATCAAGTCCGAAAAACAACTTCCACAGGACCCTGGTTAAGGTGCTTAACCTTCCCTTTCGATATATGTAGTGCACCTCTGGTTTGCAATGGACTTAGGTCAAGCTACTTTGCTTCTGTTATCATACATGGACTTTTATTGTAAGTTAAAAAAGAAAAATAAGTATATCATTATCTCTACAAATGGGGTGTTTATTTCCTCTCCATCTTCTCATGGTTTTCCTCTGCACTTTATGTCTACAAGGCATAAAGTATAGAGCAATTTTCAAACACAAAGTTTCTGAATTTAATCTAAACTAAGCCCCATGTCCAATTTGGTAACAAATCACTGGAATGTAAGTATTCACACTTGGTAAATACTCCATGATTGTAATTACATACCTAAAAATCATAACGTGATAGTGTTAAGTGATGCTTCATAACAGATTTTTCCACCATTCTATACATAGAATACATCTGATATGTCTACACGTGATTGCTCTGTTTGGCCTTAGGCTAGAAATTAAAGGCCAATCTTTCAAACTATTTCTTCCCATTATAAACATTTCTACTGGGAAAATTGAACACTTTCTTTTGCATTTGAAGATCTTTGAATTCCAGTCACGGAGCTAATAAATACATCTTCAGTTAACTTATTTTCTGGAAGTAACCAACTTGGTTTGTACTGCAACACACATCACCGCTGAATGGCTCGTGACTTTGGGAAGTTAAGCTGCTAAACTTCAAAGGACTCTTCTATAGCAAGAATCATCTAACAGCCAATTTTCTTCCTAGTCCTTTTCCATAGCCTTTCCAACTGCAACTGAGGCAGAAAAGTATGGTTGGAAATGTCACTCATCCTCCCAAGCACTCTGATAGAGCTGGATAAAATAAAAATACTTTCAGATTCATTTCCATGTCTAAGACTGAATAAAGTCACCTTTCTGGAGTCCTGGAGCATCCTTCAAACCTTCCCTTCTGGGAAAGAGCTGGCCATCAGCATGTCCTCCTTTTACAGAAATCAACTCTGAAAATTAGGCTAAGCTTTCCTTATTGCCAGAGCAAATCTGGGGCATCTTTTCCACAAGGACAAACTCGCAGAGCCCGTGAAAGCCAGCAGGGCCTGTCTGCACCCACGGAGAGCCTGAAACCCTCTGAGAGCATGTGGCGAGGGGCGATGGCACAGCGACCACGCTGGCTGCCTCGGCCGCTTCAAAGGCAGCGCTCTGGAGAGGGGCTTGGGAACCCTGTACCACTGATAATTACCATCCAGCTCTCCTCTGCAGCAGGAGGATCCCTGCTGACTTTACTACCAAAAGATGCAGTATTTTTAATATTAAACAGCCACAGGGGGGGGAAAAGAGGGCGGGGGAGAGAGGGGGGGGGGGGGAAGAAAAGACTGTTAAATTCATAAGTTTCTGTGCCTAAAGGGGATCAACTTAATTCTAAAAATATCCCAGTTTGGACATGTTATGGACAGCTCTCATAACTCGGGTGTCAGCTCAGACAGCCAAGCTGAATATACACAAATTCCTCACCCAACACACACAACTGTCTTTTCTTTAGCAAGGCAGCCAGCAGTTATGCTGGCATACTGTGGAAAAAATTGAGAAGATCCCACCTAACCATAGCTTTTTCTGCATAGCTACATATTCAGTTGACTCTGTGCACAGTTTACAGTGAGGGAGTGTGGTTTCAGTCACTGCTTTCATCAAATGTGATTTTTTTGCAAATGCAAAAGCCTGTCCAAGGAGGCTTAAAACTTGCTTTCTGGAAGCAGCAGTGCAAAAAATCCTAATCACACCAACGCTCATGGAAAATAAAGTGAATTCTTTTAGAAAAAATCAAATTTATAGTCACTGAAATTTCCCCCTCATCTTTTGGTGTTATCTGCTTAGCAATAGGTCTGACCTGGCCTTCCACAGATAAATGGAAAAAAATGATAGATCTAATGGCAGAAAAATACCTCCATTAATATGAAAACCTAAATATGCCAGTGTGGAGCATTTTGAAGATAGTTTTATCCTACTGAATCTTGTTATCCAAACGGAGAAATGTCAGCAGTGTGTTAAGCAGACAGGAAAGCTGGAAGACTCATTAAGCCACATTTAAAATATGAGAACATGCAAAATTGAATATTTTCCAGGATCGTTACAATAAAACTTAATTACAGAATTCAGGTTTATCTGTGTCACCCAATGTCACAATACTTCAAGACAGATGATGAGGGGAAGAGGCAAAACATCCCCAACAACTGCATTTAGCGTCACAGCAGTATCTGCATTATTCATCATCAGTTGTGCAATGACAGATCCAAAATAATTAGTATTACTCACGTTAAGTTATGCAATTCACCCGCCTAAAAGAGGAGCCGTAAAGAAATGCAAACTAATTATAAGCCAGTCACACGCTCTGCTGCTGATGCATAGCCACCTCAGACCGACACTGCTGTGAGTGCCAGCCTGGTGCCTATGCTGGAAAGCTACAGCAGACCAAACCTCCAGCTTTGAGTGAGGAGAAAGACCAAACCTCATTAACACCATATCGTGACCAAAAATGCAGCTATCAAAACAGAGAAGTAAACGGATTCAAAACTCAGGTGTGTACCTTACAGCGTAGTCAAACCTCTGACCTTACATAAAAAAAAAAAAAAAAAAAAAAAAAAGGAGAGGAAAAAATGTTTCTTTTTTAATAGACAAACCTCAAAAACACAGCATCTACCTTAGAATAAGACAATTCACTGCCGTAAATGTCCCTTTCCTTCTAAAGACAACTGATGTGTACCCATTCCTGCTCATTGATGTATACATCCAACACAGCAGAACTGCGCTAGTCACCAAAATGAGCAGCACCGCACATGTCCTGCATCGCTCCAGAGATACCCCAGGGCAGGCAAAAACTCTCACTAAACCCCTAGATTATTTGACATCATTCGGCACCGCCAGACTCAGACCCCGGAGCAAGAAGAACAGCCTCACCATAACACTGTCTTTTCACAAAGGCTGAGAGAAGGAGATAGAAGAAGAAATCCAACACAGGTTTGGGAGGTTTATCCAGCAGGAAAATAGGAAAAGGCTTGAGATGGGTGTGTGAGAGCTGCAGTTCAGAGGAGACAGAAATTCATGTCAAGAGCTAAGAAAACATATATATATTTTGAAGGTTCAGTTACTTCCCCCCCCTTACAGAGTTTAATTTTTTTTCCTGTTAATTTTCCTTCAGCTGTCATAGACATGAAAATTTACTCACATCTTACCAGCAAGACAGATTTCTATTTCATCTTGAGATACAAGCCCTGAAGCATTATTGAATGGGTTTTCCAAGAGAAAGAATTCACCTGAGGCAAAATTGCTCTGCTTATAATTTGTAAAGGAAAATATTGGTTTACCACTGCAAAACACACACCTGTGGATCATAAACCTACATGCTCCACATAAAGACCTGGCTTCAAGGGTGGAGACAGACAAGAATACAAGACACTTTAATAGAGACAAAAGGAATCAATACCTAAAATTAGAATCGATTCTGTGATTGGTAAATAGAATATTCCCCTTCTTTCCCAAACTCAGGGCAAATAAGGCTATTATGCAAACTTTGTAAAATAAATCATAGCATTTCTTCCATTCAATCACACCTAACAGCAGATAGAAAGAAAACTTATATTATTTCCCACACGGTTTCATACATGAGTAGTATGTATTGACACTCATGGCAACATGTATAATATTCATCGACATACATTCCCATTTTCCCCATCACATCTTCTTATTGCAACCCAAAAATGCCCTGGGATCTACTCAAGGATTTTGTCCCTCTGCCTCAGATCAGATGAATTGAGAACTTTATTTGTACTAGCTTCCACAGAACATGCTAGAGAAGAAGAGAGTTCATCCAAATTTGTTGGGATTTAGATGATGGTATGTCAACACGAATCCGTATTTTGATGTTTATGAGAAAATAACTGTTCTTTTTTCTTTTCAGGTACATTTTTCTGCCCTCCCCAGTTTCAACCACCATTAAGCAATGGATTACTTTCCCTCCTTATTCTTCCTTCCTTCTCTCTACCTGTCCCACATAAACTTCTTAACATGAGAGTTTTCTAGTAGCAGGAATAAAATATGTATATTTTATTTAAGTTCCTTTATTCTGAGCTTTCAGGACAACACCCTAGGACACAGTCCCATCAAGTGGGGTATCTCTACAAGGACCTCTGTCTGAAAAGATAATTGACATTTACTTTTACTTACTGTCCATATAGAGCCAAAGATGCAATGACCACTAAGGTATCATGAAAGTTAGCAAGAGATTCATGTTGACTTCAGCAGAGTTTGGATCCCTCCTCCATAAGGAATTGCGAAAGACTATAGCACAGTTTTGATGAATCTTGAATATTTGGAAGCACATATAACTGGACTCTTCCCGATTTATTTTTCTCTCAAGGTCCAAAGAAGAAAAATGAATAATTGAACACAGGAAGCAAAAATATATCAGTGCACCCAACCAAATAGAAAAATTCAGTAAAGATTCCTCAAATAAGGATCAGAAGCTATGAGAAATAACCATGAAAGACACTGCCTTGATGCGCAGCTCTCTCCATTTATTGAAAAGACAGAAAGAAGCTGGTTCTACTCAGAAGGAGGCAAAAAAGGCTGTCAGTCAAAACCTGGCACGTACCGCAGCAGCTAAACACGGAGCTCATTAGGCGTGAGAGCCTGCACATTACTGGTGGTTTCACCTACCCGTGCCAGCTGAGACTATTCAAGGTTGCAAATGGTTGTAGTAGGATACTCTAAAAATCTGATAAGTGCTTAAAAGGATCTGCTTTTCAGCAGATGAAGTTACTGTTTTCTGAAAGGTGGGTTCCTGCAGAGCACCTGAATTTAGATTCATCAAAACTGAAGCACTCCATACCAGAAAGATACTTTGTAAAGAAAGTCTGGTGTGTTTGCTCAGCAAACAACTGGCAAAAATCAAATTCCTTTATGACCAAGATGACAGAAATCTTAAAAGGAATTGTTCCAGTAAAGGCTATTCTATACGTGTTTTAACAAGCAAAAAGCACCAGACACTTGAGAATAAACTCAGATGTCTCAGCTTTGCACTAGCTTAACATTTGTCACTTCAGCTCTGCCTCATTGGCATATTGAGCTATGAAGGGACATCAGGCATAGCTGTGCCCCAGGAGCTCACAGCTTGCAGGGGAACAGCCACGAGAGGTCAAAAAAGCAGGTTTTATTGAGAAAGAAAAAGAAAGAAAAAATAAAAACAAAACCCCCCAAAACCACAAAACATCTGGGCTGAGATAGAAATTCAGAAATACTGACTTAATAGAAGAAAAAAACCCTGATCTTATACGAAGATGTGCTTTAAAAAAGGCTCTGTGATACGAAACAGCAAAGAGAGCAAAGGAAGATGGAGAGATTAACATAGATACGAAATACCAGCTACAGCCCGCGCATCAACAGGTCACAGACATTTCACCAAAGTGGTCTGATATGTCACTGCGATGCCCAAGCCCTGCCTCGCACACCATAAACAGCACACTGGAACAAGAGGACAATATTTCACATATGCTCCTTTCTGGTGACCCCACTGGTTAACCAGCCATTTGACAGCCAAAATCTGCTTTAGATCAGCTTTTAATCAACTCAGAAATTTCAAACCTTCTTTGGGGTAGCCTCAGCGCTCCTCCTCCTCACTGCTCAGGATGGCTGTAGGTGCTTTTGTTGGACCCCGTCCCTCTTCCAGGACGATGCCACCTCCCTTCCTCCCACCTCACCAGGACCTCAGCAATGGGCTGAGGCTGCAGCTCTGCCTCTGTAACACAGAGGAGCTTCTACAAGAAATCATGACTATTTCAGAGAATTTAACCTGAAATGCTCTGCAGATGCAATGAATGGCCATTTAAGTAGTGAGTCATCCTTTCTCAGATCCTTTTAAGGAACTTAGCTGGCACATTTTCAAGGCATATTTCTTAATACTTAGTTTTGCAATTTTCAGGGTGATACATCCCAGAGCTGGAAACATGGATCATATGGCAGCAGAACCACATTTGTCATGGGGAAAGCGTTTAGCACTATATTTTCCTATATGTGGTACTTGCAAAGCCTGATCTTAAAATATCTGGGCTTCTGCCCTTTACGGAATGAACTTTTTAAAAAGAAGTCAGCTGAACTTGGCCAAGAAAGATTTTTAATTCTGTCTTCCATTACAGCCAAGCAAATTAGATTTTAAATATTTTTAAAATGCATTCCCAAACTCAGCTCATTACTGTCTTTGACTGTCATAGCAATCCTAAGCTTTTCCAATGCTTTACTTTTTCATTTTTCTCAGGTACCAGCATCCTATTGCCTATATCTGCACTCACTTTTGAGGAGGGTTTCTAGGAGGCTCTATGTAGTGCATAAGTAACTAAAACTACCCAAGTATGATCACTTCCAACAAGTACATACTAGGCTATGATGGCCTCTAACAGAGTTTCTGTTAGCCCAATATGAAACGACCTTCTACATGTGCATTATTCTACACTGAATGTACCCAGGCTGCAAATCTGTTACAGAGATGACCAGGTTCCCTTCAGGGAGATCTCAAGATTCACCAGAAGACCCTCTACCAACTTATGAGATGTGGCACCTTTTCTTTTTATTAAATTTTCAGTCAGTAGACTATTTTTGATTATTCTAAATTCTGTAGCCCATGTCAGTGTGCACCTGCCTTTGATACGTCAGCAAATTGCTATCTCTCTGCAACTGACTGTTGAAATAATGCCTGTAAGTATTTTTAGCCCTCTTTTCAAACAGGCAACGGGTTGCAGATGGGTGAAAGTGACAGACTTAAAAACAGAAAAACCCACAACTGAGTCAGAGAAATCTGACAAGTCATCTAAACCCAAGGATTTTATCACTGGAAATAGGAAGAAAAGAGATTTGGTCTCATGTCTTGCTCTAAAACAAGTAAATGATGTTATCTGACATGTCCAGATCACTAATTTGGACAACTCAGCAGCAAACTGAACAACCACCTACACAGGAACAGTAAAAAAATAACAATTCATAATAAATTATTAAAATATATCCTTATGTTATGATTACTTGTTGTCAATGAAATGAGGTATGATGACTAGTCCTGGAAGTCTGAAGAGATTAATACCAAACTAATATTCCTATGTATACACACAGTAATGGTGCAGGGATTAACACCTCATTAGTCCATAAGGAGCAGGGTGCCAACCCGTGCTTTGGATGTCAGAGCTCATTACATGGTAATATAGAATACAATATTTATTCTTTCTATCATATATATATATATATAGTATATAAATATATATGACATACAGACATGATCTGTAAAGGACACCACGCACATCAAGAAGATGAATCAATGGCATTAATTAGATATTTTATGACTGAAAATCTTTATTCTTTGCAGGTCTACCAGGCTGCAGTAAAACACTCTCTTACCTTTTCACACATACACAGAAAAAAATCCTAAATAAATCCAATTCTTTTAAACTTTCATCTAAAATATTATTCTCTACTTCTTACTATTTTCACAGAAATATGATCTTTTTTTGGATATATTTCTCATCGACTGACGGCACAACATTCATTTGCTGCCTTGTGGCACAATCATCTTCCCATCAGCAGCATCCTGACTATGGCTGTCGACTCCTGTGGGATCCAGGGCGGCACTTTTCCTTCAGACACAACATTAAATGGCTGGTCACTTGATTTGCAAGTGTGAGAATGACTTTGAACAGAAAATGGAGTGAAGAGAAACTGAAGCTCAAGTTAATCCTAATACCAAGCAACCTTTTCTCACTGATTTTTAATACTTACTACAAGAAGGAAAAATAAAGTTTCAGGTCTGGACATTGCCAGCAAACCACAGGGAGTCCAAAGGCTACAGCTCACGATGGGAACTTCAAAAAATATGTCAAAAGCATTAGCAGTTCAGAGGGAGACGAATGACTATGTTTGTATTCAAGCCCATTTGCTAAAGAAAGCGTTTAATAATGAGTGGCATCAAGAGCTGGTCTCCGTTTTTCTTAGCTGCAAAGCAAAAAGTTTTGCAAGTGCTTTCTTAGTATCGCTATTTCAGCGCTTCCACTAGCGCCTTGACAACACTAACATACTGAAATCTTTGATAAAGCCGCTGCTTCCCAAAACGCTCTTTTAAAAAGTAAAATGCCTCGATTATCATCTTGAGAACATCAGGGTGAAGTTATCACTTATTCAACGGATGCCAGGCTTGGTTTTCAGAGTTTTACTGAAAAATGCTACCGAACTCCCCCCGCAGTGACTCCCAGCTCCCCTCCATCCCCCCCAAGGGAGGTGCATCGTCCCCCATCGGCGAGGGCTGACTCCATCCTCGGCCACCAGTCCTGGGGACAGGGCAGGGGACCCTAGGGGCATTGGGGGACCCTGTGTACACCCCCCCCTTCCCGGGAATTCACCCACTGCACTTGCATGTAACAGCTCCAGCATAAGCCCTTCAGAGAGAAATGAAAATCCTGTGTAATGAGCAGGGTTTTGGCAAAACCTGCGCATCTCTATTTGGGGATAAAGGTTATAATGTTGAAATAGATTGGTTTGATGAGGACTTCTTTTTTCTTTGGCAAAGGAAAAAATGCTCTTTTCTGGGACAGCTTGCTGGAGAAATGGGGCTTTTTACACTTGTGCAGCCTCTCCCATCTATCCAAACCCCTCAATCGCTGGCAAACAGGGAACTTTCAAAGGAAAGAAACTCAAACTAGTGCCTCCACTGAGAGAAAGGACATTGTAAATTCTGTTTGAGAGCAGCTGACTGGCAAATCTCAATATATTTACTGGCAAGCCAGTCAGCCTGTTCGTAACATAGGCTGTGAGTAACCCAGTATTATCTCCTGCCTGCTGGGGAAGACAGAAAATGCACGAGCACTGCCCCGTGCAGAGCAATTGGGAATGCAAGTCAGTAGGAAAGCAAATCAGGCTTTTAGGTTCACAGGTTACAGAAAGGCTCCATTTCTAATTACCTGGAGAGAATTACTTTCCCCGTTATTTTGTGCTGTATGGGTATTATTAACTTTTTACATAAATGTGCATTGTAGAAACGTAAACCAAAGCTGGTTAATGAAAAAACCCACCCTGTAGGGACAGAGCAGTTCAACAGATGATCAGAGAGGCCTTTTGCATCGTTAATCTACATGATTTCATGACACCGCCTTGGATAGAATTAAGAAAAAAATAAGTATTTTGCTAATGTGGGCGTGAAGCATCCTTCAAAAGGTCTGTCCCTCCCCCAAAACTAGTTCGCCCAGAACCACTGCACAGCAACAAAGACTTACTCAAATTTGAAACTAAATCATTAACCAGAAAGCACTCAGTGGGAAAGCACTTCTTGCCCAATATAAGAAGTTTCATAGCCATCACGTCTGTAGCCTGCCATTTGTTCATTAATTTTCAAATGAGGGATTATGAGCATAGACAACGTCCCTTTGTCTTCCAGCGTGGCACAGTGAGGATATAACGCTGAGTCCCTTATTAGTGGGTGTCCTCCTCACCCCTCGCTCAGAGACAGAGCTTCTCATATGACGACAGAAACCACGCAGTGACCTCCAGCCAACGCAAGCTGTCGGATAACCAGCTAACAAAAAATGTTTATTTCACAGAAGCCTCTTCCAAGCTCTCAGTACGTGCAAAATCTGCTGTGGCAGCATCCCTGCACCCTCACACCTCAGGCCTTTCCGACAGCCCTTCTTCTACATTTATCAAAGCTCCAACCCTCATCAGATGCAGAAATCTACTGAGCATCTGTCAGGTGTCTGCATGCTATGCGGCAGATTATAGAAAAGCAACCCTTTGGAAAAAGCATGCCTATTAAATCTGGAAGAGCGATAACAGTATCGAAGTTCTTGAATTTAATGAGGCAACATCACTTAGGGCTGACTCTTACTAAATGTATATAAGGAAATAATTCCCTTGTAATGAACTCATGCGGCAACTGGCTTTGCCCTTTCTGCATGCTAATGATAATAAATTCCATCCAAATTATTTCAGGCATGGCATAGCTGGTACACTGTACTTACCCTCAGCCCTGTATGCAAGGACAAAACAACAGCTACACTAAAGGGGAAAAGGTGCATTAGGCCACTTAGTAAGAACTCTTTTTCTTCTTTTGCCATATTCAGACATGATCAGCGATTTTTTTTGGCAGTCTATAAAATGCTAGGCTTGGCAGGGAAGTATTTAGAAGCAAATGACTTTTTTCAAAGGTAGTAGTGACGAAATGTGCAAAGTGAGGTATCTCCAAGAGATATCTGCCCGCCTGGGAATCCTACTTCTACACAGCCAAGGAAGATGGTACAGCCAAATAAACAGATGACTAAACACGGGCTGTCAGTACAATTGAACAACAATCTATCTTACAGCTACACAGGAATAACTTCTACTGCAACCAATTTTGATCTAGCATGACAGGATGGGTTTTGAGGAAATCTGTCAATAGTATAACAGCATTTAAAGAAAATGCCCGAGTAATTTGTCACATCTCTGTCAAGCCAGGTTCGGGCACGCAAGTCATTCTGTAGTGAGACGTCAGCTTTCAGAAATGGGAGTTGCAATGACTTTCAAGGCTTAAGATTCTAAAAAGTGGTTGATTTGCTTAGCCAAGGTATAATTTTGTAAGTCTTCTCAGCGTACTTGCGTGGCACGGAAAACAGGAGTCCGCATGGAGACGTACCAGGCATCCATAATGCATGATAAAATGACGGAGGAGAAAGCAGCAGTCCTTTCAGACAAACATTAACTTCTGCACACATTTTCCCGTTGCTACCCTAAGCACTTGTCATACATGGGAGACATGAGCACTTTGCAAAGCATATGTGGTTTGGGCAGAGAAACGGAGGGCCGATACTAATAAGAGCTGGCACGTTGCCACGGCTCGGCCTGATGAGGAGGGAATTTGTGAACACCGCCTCTGTCGACTCATCACCGGATGGATGCCTTGTGTTTTGTTTGTTCTTTTTTGGAAAAATGTCAGTTCAGTTAATCCAATCAAGGATGGATCAGGGTGTCAGAATCAGTTTTCAGACTGTCAGAAAATAAAGCAAGTCCTCATCACTTAAAGACTGAGTTACTGTTGCCTCAAGATAAAATATTGTTAATACTAATAACATGGTTCACAAGTCATATCTCTTTATGTAACTATTTTCCTTTTCAAAATCTTCCTAGTTACCACAAACTACATTCAAAGAAAATTGTAATTCCAATTTCTAGTCTGATCATTTTCTTAGTTTTTATTAACTTAGTATTTTACCTGATAAGAAAAAAAAAAAAAAAGGGGGGGGGGGGGCTTTTTTTCCTATTCTTCTTCTTCTTCAGCTGACTATTTTGGTTTTGCCCCACTGGCTTCATTAGGGTCCTCACACATTAGGAGTGTTATTTACGTGAACTGGCCTCAGGACTTTTCCAAACTAAATGCCAGTGGTAAATTAATTCTTTAATCCTCTTTATGCCACAGGATGCAAATCTGTACACATAACATCTGCTTATCTACTTTTTGCTATTAATTATTACATTTTTAATCACTTTCCATTCTCTAGCATTTACTTATGCTATTCTGTGAAAGAATGAATTTAGAAAAGGAATTCAATAGCTCAGCCACTTTCAGAAAATTAATTTATCTTTTCATTTCATGGAGGGTACTGTGTCGTTTGGTTTTTTAAAATAGTTTCCTTTATTCCAAAGTACAGAATGGTATGCAACCTGTTATCAAATCTGCCTCAGAAATACCTAACTGGACAGTGGCATTGCAGAAAAGGTGGGTGTTCTTCATAGAAGAGTGAAATACATTAATGTTCAAGTCTATGGGGGCAGGACTTAGAAAGAGAAAAAACTACTAAAACATAACAAAAACATGCTACATTTTTTCAAGAGAATCTTATAACGCATGGTTTATCACATCTTTTTAATAAATTTACTATACTTAACATTCATTTATTATTCCAGTACTGTCTACTCTCTACAGTGGACATCAGAGTACTGCACTATACTACACACTGACCAAGTCTATAACTAATACTGCAACCAATGCATTAATTTATTGCAACCATATTCATATATAGTGTTGTGGTAAAGCCTCAAGATTGTACACATTTTTTCCCACACGTAAAAAACCTTTCACAAAACAAACCATGCATTTTAAGAGCTCATTTTGGTAACAACTTCCCCTTTCAAAAGTTGGCACAAAAATCTAATTTTTATTATTTCATCTAACCAGAGCGTTGGAAAGGACTTCAAGAGGTCACCTACTCTGTTGGCAGACTCAACCACAGCTCTGTCAGTCCTGGATGTACCCACCGAGGGACTGCTCCTTCCCAGCAGCTGGAGCCTCAGTGGCCACCCCAGCAACCTCAGGCTGGGCTTGTTGACTCGGTCACCGGCTAGTGTCTCTCCAATGTCCGTCCTCACTCATTCATGCCACAGTTTTGGCCTTCCTCCCTATCCACAATGGAAACCAGACTCTTTACATTTGCCTTTTCTACATTTGAGGACTTGCTCCTCCCCCACCACACTTCTCTATTTTTTTCTTTTGACTCATTTTGACCAAAATGGATCTGCATTTCCCTAGGGTGAAAACTAGCAAAAATATACTGGTTTCTTGTGCACATAATACAAATCCTTAAGCTCTTTTCCTGGAAGAGCTCTGTCTTCCTTCCCCTCCAAATTCAGTACAGGATGCCTCCTGTCTCAAGGACATGCCCTTTGCCATCGTCATGAAAAAAACCACCATCATGGTGTTATCAAGCTATAAGCCTCTAAATATCCCAGTGCACACCAACTTCGGAGACATTTGACAGCTTAACCCTCCCCACCCCTCTAACCCCCACATGTAGGACGCTCAGACTGCCAAAAGATCAACTCCCCGTCACTCTCATTCCTACTGCTGTTAGACTTGAGATTCACCATCTCAGAGTGACTAACCATCACCTAAGCACGGCTGCTGGAGCGGGACATTCCCTGCCGGAGCAAGGCTCAGACACCAGGACTGCAAAAAAGTGCTGAAAACACAGCCAGGAAGGTAATGTAATCAGAGAACATAACCACAACCGCGGTGCGCGTACAGAAACCATATTAATGCTGTATGGTTAATACAGTTTCTGTGAGTAATACAAAAATACGAATCTTCAAATCTTCCAGTTCAACTAATGAAGACCAATTAAGCAATAAGAAATACTTCATATAAATCTTAATGAGTTTTTCTAACCCCTCAGTAGTTGAATTGACTCTAATTAATCAAAAAAATAAAGATGGTCATTTACTAAAGAACCTTTTCCTTTTGGGGACAAGATCCACCCTTCCTACCTTTCCTGCAAAAAGGGATTTAAAAGGTAAAGGGAAACATTGGCTTGTTACCTAATAGGGAAAGAATAGCAAAACACGTTCCACATATAAAAGGTTGGCATATTCAATAACTTTTTTCCTTAAGTCTTCACAAAAAGATGTTTTACAGTGCCCAGACTCTCAATATAATTCATTTTAACTAGGAGCCTGGAACACAAGCTGAGCAGAGAGTTAAAGACTGCATGGGTAAGATACAACTGAGTAAGTTATTAAGGATTAACTTTATTTTGAAATACTTCAGGTATCAGATGAAGTTCTCTTTAAACTATTAGTAATTACTTTTTAGTACTCCCACGGTATGGCTGAGGTCCCGGAGGGGAAGGGGTGGTCAAACACAGCAGCTATTATTAGAAATGGGAAAAAGGAAGACTACGCAGTCTAGATTCAGTACATAGAAAGACCCAGGAACAAATGATTAAACAATGAAATTATAAGCACCCAGAGGAATATAAAGTGAGAAGAAACTGCCAAAATATATTTGTGAAGAACTAATCATGTCAACCCAGTCTTTTTTTTTTTTTTTAAATCAAGATAATTGCCCTATCATAAGAAGGAATTAGATGCGATACATTTTGAATAGACAAACATATTCCTCTATCACAGGAAGGCAGATTTACTAACTTGTTTTTTTAGACTAACAATAAATACATTCAAAGAACAGTTTTCAACAGTCTGCTTGCAAATTGAGGGAACACACCAGTGTATCTCCACAGGTCTTTGCACCTGGTCCCATATTTTCATGAGTAACTTAGGTCACATGTAGTGTGGAGGATCTGCAAGCACTCTGGAGGATAGCAGTAGCATAACAAATTATCTCAGCTTATTGGGAAAAAAAACCCATCTGAAATCATGAGGATAATTTAATAAAAAGATATGCAAAGTCCTGCCTACTTTGGAAATAATCAAGTGCAAATTCTAAAATGGCTTTATCGGGTAGGTAACAATAGAGAGCGAAGAGGGAGGTTAGCAAGGATAAAACCTAACCATGAGTCAGCAACGCGAGTCTGCTGCCAGAGAGACAAGTAGTGTTTTGGGAAATATTAACAGATGTTCACCACAGGACACAGGAGGTAATTATTCATATGAGATTTAGAAAACATGACCTAGAAAGAAGGATATCTGTTCACTCCATAAAGAGAGAGGACCAAAAACTAGGCGTAGCAGCAATATTGCAATACATAACAGGTTTTAATTAAGAAAACTATGATCAATTGTATTTCATGAGCATGAGTAGTGACTGCCTTAATTCACAGAAAGGAAAATTAAGGACAGATATTACAAAAAGCTTTCTGAGCCATATAGATAGTTAATCATTTTAATACGTTATCTCCAAGACGGCTGCTGGGACCCATCGCTGGAAGCTTCTAAAAAGACCTTGACACAAACATCTCTCCTGGAGGCAGGCTATGTAGTGTGGTCCAGCGAGCTGAACTGGATGACCGCCTAAGATTTTTGTGCCAGATTTGCATTCTAGCATGTTCAGTGTCAAAAAAACAAGAAATAACATCTTCTAGAAACATTATCTCCTCTGGAACAGGAGGAGATACCTCTGTTCAGCACAGCACAGTCAGCACAGCTGACTACCGCTGCCCAATACAGCACCAGCTTCATATTATCTTTCTTTTAAAATTCATGTTACATACTTGCAAGTCAGATCAAATATGGGCAATTAGCTTGAGAGTTTACAAAGAATCGGTCCACAAAGGCGCCTCTTTATCCCAGTGCTGCCAATTTTATCTTTTCCTAAGAAACACAATCAAATAAAACTAAAATAGACAAAGATATGTTGTCATACTTCTGTCTAACACTCCTGTGTACATTGGTTTCTTAACATGGTCTACTCAATATTATCTTTAGGGAAAAGCCTTTTAGGAAGGAATGTAATATAATTCCTTCATTGTGATGGTTTGTATTACATATTCTTATTCATTTGTCTTAATTTACTATGCATTTGGTAGTCCCATACAGTACTTTGCAGGAAAGCTTATTTCAGCATGAAACCAGAATTTTATATTTCAATTTACTGAAGTAATGAACGAGCTTTGCTGATGCTGAATATATTTTAACTTTGTATTTTTCTGTGATTTTATTAACTCATTTATATATACCTGGATTATAGTCTCTTACCAATCTATTTTCTCCCTGTCTACAAGTATGTAGTAATATAGCAGATATATTTGAAATAATAGGAATAACAAAAGTAGTATTATGCACAATTATAGCTAGTAGCTCTCAAAATCAGACATTGTTAATAATAAATTACAATATTATATAAAAGAAATACCATCTGAAAACTGATTTTACACGGCATATTAAAGACTTGATGGCTCAGGAGATGGGTAATAGAATAAAAAGCTTTTCATCTCAAGGTCATCAATTCAAATACAAGTCAGACGGATAGTAACTGAAAGCCATTTGATGAGAGCTCTAACAAACCTAGTGTCGTTACTAAAAATTTAAGAATAGCCTTAGCATTTAACCCTTTCTCCTGCCTCTGACAGCAGTCAATACAGAAATCAGAGAGAGTATGGAGGAGCAGATCTCATTCAGCAGGTAGAGTTGTATTTCCCTTGTCATACACTGCCAGTCCCAGGCTATCACTATTTTAGCAGCTTCCTAGCAGGTACCCATTTGTTCTGTTCCAAAATTCAACATCTTCAGCACTGCTGTGTCTTTTATTGCTTGGTGGGTTGAAAAACAGAATTGGGCTTTCAGCTCCGAGTGTCCACTTCACATGATGCATAGGCAACACTCAGGCCCTTTGTCTGAGCCATAACAATTTGGTACATTAATGCATTATCTTTATTTGATATCTTCCAATTTTTCTGGTATGTATTAAATAATGTACCAAAAGAAACCAATGCACTGGGGAAGAGAAGAATCCCTGTGCAAACTAAAGGAACTGTTCAGCTAGCCTCACATTAGCCAGCAAATAAGGCACACCACATATTGCATGACTTCACAAGGAAACTCAAAATCCTCTCAAATAAAACCCCTGGTATAATTTCCTTTGTTCCAGTATAATGCCTACATAATTTACTGTTGGCTACAGTATTAACATGATGCAAAGCACTGATAAGAAATCCATTGATGTTGTCCTTCTGTTTGCCTTTTTATGCTGAACAAGATTTTTATTTAAAAAATAAAACAAAACAAAACAAAGATGAATTTTCTGTGATTCTTCGAAAAAAGCATCCCAGAAGGAATTTTGCTTTCATATCTTTCATAGGCAAAGCTCAGTGTTTGCACATGCAAACTAACACCTACAAATACCTGTTTGCAGGTATAAATGGGGACACACAGAAGCATCAGTGTGACATAGAGTAAAAGGACAAGTGTTCCCCATAATCTCTATTTGGAACCCACAGATTCCTTTTTGAACTGAGGCACCCAGACAACCTCCCCAGGTCCCTTCCAGCCTCAATTATTTTAAGATTCTAAAAATTAACCACCTCATGACTCATGTAAACTCCATCTCCAGTAGAACCTGAGTTTAGGAAAGCCATTTTGTTTTCTTGAGAAGTGACCAATGGATTCATTTTAAAGGTACCTAAAGATGCAGTTTACAACCAGCGTAGGTTTATGATGTCTGGATAATCAATTCCCTTAATGAAATTTTCCCCCAGTGTAGCATAAGTGCCTAATAACCATAATAAACCCAGCCTTTACCCAGGGCAGACAGTAGAAGTCCCCAAACTCACTTTTCTGCTGTGTCTATAGATATGCGTCAGCACCTACGCTTCCACTACTAAACCCCTGTTGACACCTGTATTTCAGTGCCGAACTTGATAATTTATTCCTAAATCCTGATAATCTCATGATATTTATAACTAGCAACTCAGCGGGATTTTCAAATGCAATGCTATTTCAAGTTATTTCACACTTAGTACCTAAGCAGGCACTTCTGGAACATGCCCACTTCTCCCAGTTCAGCCCTCGCAGAAGCAGATGGGAAGATTCCAGACCGAGCTGCACTCGGACCACGTTACTTCCCACGGAGCGCGGGAACGGCCCCGTCATGCCACACAGCAGCGGTTTGGTGATAGTTCATCTCCAGTTTCAGGAGGGAGAATTTGCTGGTGATGCACCCAAACGTGAGCTCCACCCAAAAGCTTCAACTTTATGGAAGCTCTTCGTATGATGGAGGCTGTATAAATTTTTGAACCCCCATCAGCCCAAGATGCACGTGCCTCTGGTGTCGTCGTGCAGCCTGCAGCGCTGGATTGCTAACCTGATTTTCCCTTGCAAGTGGTCAGGATTTAAGCGACTCCAATTACCTGAGGTTAAAACTAGAGATCGCTTTGTTTCAGCAAAGAGCTACCCCCTGGCTTTCAACACCAAATAGTCCTCTCGCTTCATCTCAGTCCAGAAGACTAACTGTCAAAAGTGCAGAAATATGGATTTAAGTGGCTTTTGGAGTGTGGAAAAATCCCGAATCCATCAGTTAAGGTCATTAGCTCATGTGACACACCTCACTGAAGTCAATTTTCAAGGATAAGCATGTGACAATCTGACTGGAGGAATTCTCCTTTAATGCATTATTAATTCATTTATTATTACAGTTATTATAATCTTTATGCAGGGCACTGAAGCTCAATTTGTTCTATATCAGCTAATGTTTTTAATGAGCCCTTTCTTCTCCTCAGGATGGGAGCTTCCTTAACCAGTTATCTAGCTTTTAAGCAAGTAGAAAATGACATAACGGTGTATCCTCCTTATAAATACAGCTTCACATATCATGCCCTGAATTTTAAGTGAAAACAAATGAGTACTAACTTTCACATCGCCAAATATCTTTTAAAAGGTAATAGACTCACAAACTCTAAGTATAGGAACTTTATCACCCAGTTAAACACAATGAAATCTTAATTAAAATTCCTCTATCTGACAAAGAGGAGAAAGACATTTAAACAAAAAGGTCCTGTGTAAATGCAGTTATTTGCGGGGGAGACATTGGAGCACATATTAACTTAAGTCTGAAGCCCCATCTGAATGGCTTCGGGTTCATTCTCTGGTCACGCAGGGCAAAGAGGTCGCGGTGCTGATCCCTGCGCCGAGAAACTGGTTCAGTTGGAGAGGAAACGGCATATTAACTAGAAAAGTGAGTGTACTTGAAGTTGTGAACCAAAGGGAAGAAAATAGCACATTTCCCAAACATACACATTCCTGACGCGCTGAGGGCCAAGCATCCAGCTGCTTAGAAAGGCTACATCACTTTGCGACCTTTCTTGCTGAGGGAGAAGGTCACGGTATTTAAAAGATATGTAGATGTGGCACTCAGGGACATGGTTCAGTGGCGGACTTGGCAGTGCTACCTTTATAGTTGGACTCAACGATCTTAAGGGTCTTTTCCAACCTAAATGATTCTATAATTCTAGATAGAAATCTGCTTAAGTCTACACTCGGAATGTTATGCCTACATTTCCAGTATTTCTCCCTCAAAATGGAATAGCCTAGCCCATGGGATAGTCTCACAGAGAATATAGGAGAAGGGGTTTTTTTGGGTTGGGTTTTTTTTTTTGGGGGGGGGGGGGGGAGGAGTTTATGCATTTTGGGGGATGTGTAAGAAGAAACAAGACAGACTGTCCCACAAGAAAAGCAGAGTGAATCTTCATTCTCTTTGCTCCTGCATGCCTAAAAAAAAGTCAGCCTTCACATAGTGACCTTTCCAGCTGGCTGGTCTTGAAAGAGGGAAAGTTTATAAGCTAACTCACAAACTGACAAGAAAGTGAGCTTTTCACTTCAGAGCTGCTCCTGCAAAGAGGTGGATCAAAATATAACCAGATTTTATGGAGATCTAGATTCACACAGCATGTGAATCCCATTGCCTGATAGTCAGGGTTTATCAAAAATTAGTAAGTTATTTTCTACTTGAAACAATCACTGGCTGTAAGGAAAAAAAAAAATTTATCAGTGGGTATAATAAAAGAATAAAAAAAAATTACTAAAAAATGTTAAAGCAATATTCAGACAGACTACATTTTATCAATAACTTTGTCACTGTGAATTTTACAGACCACAAAAATATGGAAAATGAAATTCGGCAGCAGATACATAAGTACAATGTTCTCAGCCCCGTTCTCTGCAGTAGTCAAGGCCAGTGAGCAGAATACAGAAAATCCCAATAAACGGTATCTCAAAAGAAACCTATGGTGTAAATAATTCCCATTATACTCAAAGCTTTAGCCTTAGAGTTCCTATTAACAAAAGTTAATGGGAAATGTGGTTTTAAACTCCACATATTGGTAACACAGACTCCCTTTTCATCAGCCACAAATGAGAAACAGAACACAAAATTACAGGAGAGGTTTTTTATGAATAGGATTTAAAAAAAAAAAAAAAAAAAAAGATAGAAATCCCTTGCCAGTGTGATTATTTCCTCCAAGCACATCTCACTACAAGAAGGGTCCACGGGCACTAAAATTCCCTGGTAACAAGCTATCCTGGAGAAGCCCAAGACATAAATAACTCCATGGCTCCAAGACCTTTGTTCACTGGTGAACAGTTGTTGGCAATGCCACCGCTAAGGCTCTGCTCTTCCGCTATTTATTTTCAACATGCCCCAGGAGTACTTTAAAGAGAAGCAAGGTCCATCCACCACTTTGGATCCAGCCCCTGGGGTGTTTGGGGTAACTCACTGCCCGGACGGTCACCGTCACCAGCTGTTGGAAAGCAGAATGGAAGACTGCCTTTGAAATAATGAGGATAAAATAATGACAGCACCTTTTCCTACAGGCTGAAGGACCAAAGGGATTTGAGGGCGTTTTTTTAAATGTAAAATCACAAGCTCCTTGCCAATTAGATGCTACAATAGGATAAAGCCTAGCTTAGAGTTCAGCTACACATATAATAACAGATGACTGTTTGCTTAACTTGTAAAAAGAGAAGACAAACAAGTTCCACCTGACATTAGAGAGCTTTCAGAATTTGAAAGCATGTCCTCATACTTCGAGTAATTAAAATCATATGGAATTACTCCAGAACATACATACATGCACAAACAAATATACACACACGTGTTTATGCCTTTATAGAAAGCATATTAAAGACAAGAATGGTATAAAAAGGGTCTAAAATGGTTACAATGACTTTAACTGTTATGATTCAGAAATAAAGGTAAATAAAATTTACATCTAAAACACGAATACTCAATTTTTTTTAAAAAAAAGGCATTTCTAACCAGTACATGCAGCTGTTCCTTCATCAATGCATGGTCAATTTGCAGTTTTACATCTGAATCATTCTCCCCACTTTACTGCATCTAGAGGGAAAGACAAATTTGTGATTTGAGTAATGGTATGTCATATGTTGAATTCATCTAAAAATAGCATCTTTATCAGTACAATTTCTTTGTTTTCTGTTGTTTATTTTTTTTCTCTGTATCACTGAGGTTATATCTGATCTCATTCTCTTTGCCCTCTACTTAACAGGAAAAGGACAGTTTTGTCTGTATTTGAATAACAGAAGCAACATACCCCATGGAATAGAAAAATGGGCTGAAGTGAGAAGATCTGATTCTTATTCTAAATCTGGTTTGTGACCTTGGAACGAGTCATTTCTCTGCACCTCTATTTCCCCTCTCTTTCTTTGCCTTTCTTGTCTACTTAGATTACAAGCTTTCTAAAGCCCGTTAAGTGTTTATATAGTATCAAACAGATAAGATTCAGCTTTCATTAGAATCACTAGATAACACAAAACCAGAAACAATAAATCTTATCAATTACCACTTACATTATTCCTCTTCTGTAGTCCACAAATATGAAACATGATGTCAAAATGATTTTCAATAGTTAATTTCATTTAAAATAAAAAAAAAAACCTAATAAAGGCCCACAAAAGAAAAGTATATTCAAGAGGAAACAGATCCCTTAACTGTTTTTTTTCTAATAACATTCCCCCCACTTAAAACACATTGACCAAGAGTTGCATTTCTGTATCAATCGCTTGTGTACGTGGACATGAGACACCTCTGCTATTGAACTAGCACCTCGATAGTCACTCCTGGCTGAGCCACATCGCACCACAGGCTTCAGCCTCTGCTCAGCATCCTGCTCTGTACCCATAGGATGCTCTGCTACGTGCTGGGAGCAGCAAAGGCAGTGGGAAGGCTTTGGAGCTCTAAGACCACTTTTCTTGCCCTCCCAAAAGAGAGTACACAGAGACTGTGTAAATCCCAGGCCATATTCCCATGCCACAAAGGAGCAAAAGCAGCACACAAGCTTTTTTTTCCTTTGTGGGTCACCTTTAAAAGTTATTTTCTTTCCAGACTCTCCATATGAATGACAAGATATTCAGTGAGATGTCTTAAGGGAAAAGAAGTGATAAAGAGAAATTCAGCTAACCTATTTTCTTTCTTGTCACTACTTGATAATCTCTTTATCTGGTCTCATTTCACCAGTTGCAGACAGACTTATTTCCCCATGGACAGACCCAACCCTTCTTCCAAAGTGCACACGTGCACACGCCCCTCCTTTTCCACAGCATTTCAAATTCATATTGTAATGTCTCTCTACTAGTTTGGTGTACGTATAGCCAAATTCAGCATACATAGATGTACATGCTTATTGCCACACACACCTCTCGACTTTCATATAGTTTATGTGGTTATGGGCACACACAGAACCCTTATATGAACCACCCCATCGCAAGAAGTATGCAATTTCACTGAAACACAATTCACTAGCACATATATTTTAAAGTTCAACCCCTTTGTCAATAAATTATGGTTTCCAATGTGAACAGAAAACATCTTCTAAAGCTCTGCAGTGATTTAGGAACCTCAATTCCACTTTCAGCTGCACCTTAATCCTTCTTGACTTCTATTGAGGCTTTAGCTTAGAAATCTCTATTCTCCTGCTAGCAATATGCTCAGCCTTTTAGAACGGCTTTACCTTCACAAAGTAATGTAGCTGCAATCTGTAATGCCAAATGCAAATTGCCTGATCTACACCTTGTGCCAGCTGGGTATAACCCAACAAAGCCGTGGCAGCCTGATCCAAGGATTGCAAGACATGCCTCAGCTAGAAAGCACAGCAAACCCAAACCCAGTCCCACGCACAATCACCAGGGCTTGCAAAGCAGAGTAGAAAATCCCTGTGCTGTGAATCAATGTAAAACAGAGGCTATTTTCCGGATTTCAGTTTATCACAGGACTGGTTTTAGAGAGTTCAAGACCAGAGATGCTGCTATTACATCAGGTCCAGACTTCCCACCGTTACATTTCCCCCAGCTATCTCTATATTAAGCCAATTCGCTTCTAATTGATTAAAACATCTACTCCAAATAAAAAATCCACTGTTTATTTAGAGACATGAAAAAAGAGGAAATTCAAGACGAAATTATTTTTTTCAGAGATTCTGAGGGAAGAGGGAATTATGATTTGTATGTCCCCCTCCACCTATTTTTTAATCTAACTCAAAAATCACAGCAGAGAATAGTAACTCAGATGCTTTATAGCTGAATTCTTTTTAATCAACTGTCTCCTATCTTTACCAGCTGTTTGTCTGCTTCTCCCATTTATGCTGTGCATCTTGGACTTATCGATCTAGTAAGCTTTAAATTACAGCTATCCATGGGGAAAAAAAAAAAAAAAAAAAGAAAAAAAAAAGCAGAGGCAAACCATAACAGGAGAGAACAGACCTGATAAAGGATTTCTGAAGGACTACTCACTTTTGCTAAAAGAAAATAGTAATAGAATTTCCTGGAGAGAAGGTCTGTAGGACTGAAGTTATCAGTGTACTGTACACACAGAGGAAGGGTAAATAGAGCTCACGGACTGAAGGAAAGGATTTATATCAAAAACGGTTCCAGTGAAAAGTATGGGAAAACTTGGGGAAAAAACCCACAAGAGACAGTATTAGTAACCTAATCTGTATCTCTGGGTGTTTTTATTGGGTTTATTAGAGCCAGCCAATTTATAGCAGTTCTTGTTGTTTCAGGCATAGTATAAACAGACAGTAACAATTTATCACTTCCCAAAACCACTAAAAACGTTTAACACTAAAAAGGCAGAGTAGGAGCAGAGCTGATTTCAGTGCTCAAGCGCACCTACTGCAGCTTCAACTCAACGACTGCTAAGGAGTTTTGCTTCAGGCTTTCACCAGTGAGCTATCAGGACTCTCCTACTGAAGGAACTAAGCTGACCATAAATCTCCACAATCCTCCTCCACCTCAAGTCCAATATTCCATGCAGTGATACAGCAACTCCCCAGGGAAGGTGATCTAAACTCCTGGCAACGTGCATCACCTGGTGAAGGTTATCCATCATCTTTGCCCAAGTCTCTTCTGTAACACGAAGGAAGAATTACGACTCGGCGGTCGATGTCCCAGGTGTTCCCATCTGGGGTGATGCTGTCAGGAGGAAAGCACCGTCATTCCTCCTGCGGCACAGCTATGCAACAGGCACAGATGGCTCTTCCTTCCCTTAATCAGGTAAACGGCTCTCTGTCCGAATCAAGCTACTTAAGTTTAAAAATCAACCATGAGGCTTTTTTCACAGAGGGATAAGATGAGGATCCGTGGCACTCTAGGCTATGTGCCGTTATTACTGCTGTGCACAGAAGTATCCACGCGGTCATTTCTAGGCTGCGGAAAATTTGCAGCGCAAGAAAGGTCTAGAAAGATTGCATCTAGCGCTACACTGGCAAAGAAAGAATTACTGAAACAATGTATGTTTAAATGAGAAAACCTGTCTCCCAGTCTATGTTGAAAACTTAACGTGCTCCTTGGTTTTTCATGCCTTCCATACTACAAGGGAAAAATCTGCAATCTTACAAACTGGGATTTATGATGACTGTCCTAGAGACCCCATGGCCTGAATCAAAGTGGTTATGTGCCTTGGTCTTGTAAATCTGTTGGGACTGTTAAAGATGAGAAATAAAAATACAATCTTTCTTCTCTGTGGGTATGGGCATAGTGTCCGCATGGCTGGATTCCCAGTGCTGCTTCTGCTTCCCGCTTCGCAATGGCATTTTATTGTTATGGTGTTCTGCAAGTACAGTCACTTTGGTCTTTCAATTTTCCCAAAGGTTAGAGGGAGCTGACAGACTTCTAAGTGAGGGAATGCAGTTCACACTTTTATTCACTCAGCTGGTCATTCACTGAATTTGACACCGTATTTCAGCCAAGTCGCGCATGGTGCAGAGAAGGAGAGAAGCAGCAGGGCACAAAGATGGCTTTGAGATATCTCTGATCCCTGTGTTGAGCTACCCTGGGGCTGCTCGGTCTCGGAGCAGAACTGGGAGCAAATGTTGGAGCCAAGATTAGGGCTGGCATCACCCGCTGCCTCTGGCCACACCACAGATGGCATGGGCGGCTTCCTGGGCTCCTCCATCTACTGACTGCGGAGGAAGAACAGACTGGAGCAGGGAAGAGTGGTCCCTGCTGCAATGTGACCTTCACATCTCATCCATCCATTTCTCTCTAAAAAGGTACACGAATCGATGAAGTACAAGCCTCGGAGTCAGGCTCAGATGACGTTCTGAAAACAAGAAACTAAATATTGAAGCGTTACTTGAATCGTGCCTGCTGCAGATCCCCACAACACCGAGGAAAACAATTAATAGGTTTGGCCCAGAGGACTCGACAAGGCAGAACACCGGCCAGGATGAAGCTTTGATGCTGCTTTGGCCACTTTCCCGCAGCAAAGCCCTCCTGAAGCCAACGCGCTCCCACAGCCCTGTGCTCTGCACGTCAAATCTTCTGAGACCCGACTCTGCCTTGCGGTGCCGACCACGAAGGTTTATCCTGCTGCGGCATACGTCGTGTGACATGTGGGTGGCAAAGGGATGAAAGGACCCAAAATCCCAGCGCCCAGGCCTGGGCAGCGTTCCCATCGGCTCCAGCACCACTGCGAATGAGGAATAAGCTTCACTTGTGCAGATTAATAGCAGGAGGTTTTTTGAGGAGGAAGTTCTGACAAACAATAAAAAGGTGCATTAACCAGCTTGGAAAATAGCACAGGATGAAATGGCTAAACTGTAGTCACAGCAAAAGGTTGCTGTCCTTACAGCTTATGGATCCCACATAAGTGTAAATGTGCTAAAGGGAGTATTTGCGATGACATCTTCAGACTAATACCAAGTACGTAAAGTTAATATGGGTTGAGAAAAAAAGAGCAAGAGAGAAAAGAAGCTCTTAATTATTAAAGAAACAAACATTTTTAGATGTAATTTTACCCACGTGCATTATGAATACAACCTAACAAAGATGCAGTGTTGCTGAGAAAAGTCAGTACAAGAGTTTTTCTGCCTCTTCAATCATACGATTATTTTCTTTTTAGCAACAGTAGGAAAGTACTAATTTCACAGGAATAAAATTAAGATGTCCAGTTTAGCAGACCTTTTTTGCCAATATTTAAGTTTTCCCAGCAGGAAATAAAAAATTTGGTTTGGGTCAGTCTCACACTTAGAATAAGGTGGCTCGTAATTACTGCAAGCACACTGTTGCAAGTTGCTCAAATATCTGTTTATTTATTACTGAAAGGACTATCAGAATACGAAGAGAGCTTTGAAATACTAATCATAGCTGTCTAAGACATATTGTTAGCCAACAATTTCTGTGATTTACTGTACCAATAAAAGAAGGCAGCCATGAACAAGTTTTTGTAAATCAAGCATATTGGGCCAGATTCTGGTCCATGATTACTCAAGCATAAGAAACGTTGTAGCACTTTGCCAGTATGTAATTCAGGTCTGTAGTGAACTTCCCAGTATGGATGTATGGCATTAAAAGTTGTTGTAACAGTTACCAGAAGAAAATCACCTTGGTTCTAACATACATATAAAGGCTAATGCCTATACACGCACACACACTCTCTCCCTCAGGCTTGTCACTAGCCAGGCACATCACAGATATTTTTCCCTAAAAAAAAGGTCAAGGTCCGTGCAAAAGCACTCAGGTGTCATGTACAGCACTGCCACACGATCACGGTAGGTATATGTTCAGCGGTTAAACCCTGTGCCACGACACACATGCATGCATTGGGTTCAGATTTACAGTGAACACCAGGTGTTATTGTCCCTTAAGGGAGGTTGTGACTGGCAGAGAATCACCTCTGTCAATATTTCCCTCCTGGGTCAATAAATTCTGATAGTCAATAAAAGTCAGCGAGCAAAACCGACACCACCACAAGAGCCTGGGTGTACCTTGGGGTAAAATTTGGCACATTTAGTATCCGCTTATTAGATAGAATGATTTTGTATTTAAGGTCCCCAAGGTATAGAACACACTTTCACTTGGTTTTAATAACCTTCTAATGCACAACACAACTCTGCATTACAACCTTTCCCTGAGCTCTTCAACACAGACTATGTGCAAAGTGAATGGCACATGGGCTGAGAAAAGGATTTCTCCTGTACTGGTAATGCAGCATCACGAGTATCTACATGCCAGCTAAAAAATAGCCACCATTTTTCATGAGACCCATGCACTGCTATCACAACACTGGGGTTTCAGGAAAGAATACAGCCAGAAAACTTAGTTTTGTGTTTTCCAGGTACAAATTAGATTTCAGCTATGCACACCCATGTGCCAAAACACAGAGTCATTCTCAGATACTCTGGAGCAAATCTTCAGCTGGGATTAATCAGCATAGGTTTTTTGAAGTTATTTTTATTTACACCACCTGACAAACTATTCCCCCAATGTTTCCTGGTTAAAAATTTTATGCAGGCAGTATGCAAATTTAACTGAGGACGCTTTTTTCCACTCTACAACACAAAAGTCAATCATATGCAAACTGCCATGACACCTGAACTCAGAAAGATCAGAAGGACCTAACCCGTGACACTAAGTACAATAATGTAGAAAGGTTTTTGAAACTATTTTTAAAATAATCAATTTTGCTGCTGCCCTGTTCACAAAAGATTTAGAGCATAGTTTTAATGAAGGAATACTTTTTTGCTGTTGTAAAGATTGTTCACTGTTAATCTGTAATTTTCAGGGTTTTTTTTCCTGGTAATGGCTTTTAAATGCACTTGAAAAACATCCAACACTGAAATTGGAAACTTAGCCTTATAATATGCGATTCTATGTTCAGATTGCTAATGATCACACAAACTAATAAGTAACTTATTTGGCATCTAAAACGATAAGTAAAGCCACGAAATAAGCAAACTTAAAAGATTTCTAAAGCTAACTGACAAATGATTTACAGGCTAAAAATTTCTCTAGAGATTGAAAGTCATTAACTTTTACAAGTCAAACAGAGGGAAGAAATGAAGTCAATAGACTGAAGTTGTTCATTATAACTCATTTGTTCAATTCTAATCTTAATTTGGTCACCAGCTCTCCGCTTGCTTATAAGATGGTCAAGCCATGCAAACAAAGTGATATTTGTTCACATAACAATATTGAACCCTTATATAGCACTTTTCATCGTCAAATCTCAAAGCATTCTGCAGAGAAGGAGAGCTTTGTTATCCCCAATTCAGATAGGGAAATTGCAGCAGCAGGATAATTGCAGAGCCAGAAATAACACTTCCGAGTCCCAGGCTAATGGCCTAAGTAACAGCACAGGGCATTTTATTAACACAGACGATGACTGAGGTCAAGATGGGCGATTTCAGTATCGCAACTTTCGAACGGCTGAAAGTGCAAAGAGAAAAGTGCAGCTGAAAAAAATGCATCAATTCAATGAGTGCTTTACATTGGCGCTTAAGACTTCAAGCATGCTGTTAACTCCTTCTGTCCACAGATATACATAAAGACTTAATACCAACAATCCCCCATGGAGAAAGGTTACTATGCAGATACTTAAGTTATTACGGTACCCCAAATGTTTAGAGTCCAACAGGATTTCAAAATTTTTTTTGTTTATCAGAAAAAACACATGTTTCTGCTGGAAAAGGCACTGTATAGGATTAAAAGCTGTTAAAATGTATGCTCAGAAAACAGACTTTTTCCCCTCAGAAGAGACTAATGAGTCAGAATTATTTCTCAAGCCTTTTATGCCTGGAGCTGTGCTGTGAAACAGGTGATGGGTTTGTTGGGAGCTAATGCTTAGGGGTCAGAATCAGAGAGGCCAACAAGGAGGATGCTGCTGTGTGTGTTTTCTGCCCACCACCCAAATTAAGAACTGGAAGTGGATAAAGCTTTATTCAGCCTCCACAATCAAAGGCCCTGGTCTTCCTGGGGGACTTTAAGCACCCTGATATCTGCTAAGGTGGCAACCGGTGGTGCACAAGCAACTGAGATTTCATGAGCACATCAAAGACAATATTGATGCTGAACTTCAGGGGAGCGGTTTGGCTTGCTGAGGGAACTAGCAGGTGTAATGTCATGGATGACTGCCCTGGGGTGCAGAAGGACACAGGGGAGCTCCTTGATCTTCAAGGAATAACTCCTCAAAGCACGAGAACAATCCACCCTGATAAGTGGGAATTGGAGCAGACGTGGCAGAAGGCTGACTTGGCTGAACATGGAATCCCTGACTGAGCTCAAACGCGAAAAGAAAGTGAACAGAAGGTGGAAGTGGGGACTGGCTACCCAGGAGGACTATAGAAACCTTGCCCAGACTGCAGGGACAAACTTAGGAAAGCCAAAGCTCAGGTGGAGTTGAAACCAGCAAGGGATGGTATGGCCAACAAGAAAGGTTCACCCATAGGTACATCTGCAGCAAAAGACCAAGGAAAACGTGGATCAACAGAACTACTGACAAAAGGTACAGAGGAAGGATGAGGAATTCAGTTCCTTTTTTGCCTCAGTCTTAACTGCAAGGTCTACTCTCAGGCTGCCCAGGTCCATGGTCCTAATGTCTTTGTCTGGGACAGGAAAGTCCTATCTATAGTAGAGGAAGATTTTGTTAGGGACCACTTAATCAAACTGGACCTACACAGGTCTATGAATGTGCAGGAAACAGGCTGACATCATTTTGAGGCTGCTCTTTGTGTCTTTGAAATATTGTGGCAATTGGGAGATCCTTTTGAGGACTGGAAAAGACAACCGTCATGGCCATCCCCGAGAAGGGCAAGAAGGAACAACACACACCGACATCCAACCATCTGGTGACCATCACCTTGGTCCCAAAGAAGATTATGGAGCAAAACTTCCTGAAGGCAACCTGTTTAAGCCCTTACCACCTTCGTTAACAACTTAGACAATGAGAGGGAATACACCGGCAGCAAGTTTGTAGATGACACCAGAGCTGGGGAGCAGCGGACGTGCCAGCGAGCGGGACTGCCGCTCAGCAGCATCTCAATAGGCTGGAGAAGCGGGGTGACAGAAAGCTTACAACCTTCAACCAAAGCCGACGTGAAGCTCTGCGAAGGGAAACCCACGGTGCAGAAAGCAGCTCTGGGGAAAACAACCCGGGGGTTGAGCAGGAGTCAGCAGCGACAGCGATGAACGCCGACCATGCGCTGGGTTGCTTTTGTAGGAGCACAGCCAGCAGGACAAGGGAAGGAATTATTACTCTCTATTCAGCACTTGTGAGGCTGCATCTGGAACAGAGTGTCCAGTTTGGGTTTCCCTGTCACAAAACAGACACTGACAAACTGGCAAAAATTCAGCAGAGAGGACCAAGATGATGAAAGGGGCTGTAGCACATAACTTAAGAAAAGAGGCCAGGAGAATTGTGTTTGTTTAGCCCGAAGAGAAAGCTAATTACTGTTTTCAACTGGACGAAGCCCTCAGCAACCTGATGTAACTTCAAAGTCATGCCTATATTCAGCAGGAGGTTGGGCCAGAAGATGTCCAAAGGTCCCTTCCAACATAAATTATTCTACAGTTTTAATGGTTTCTCCTTCACTTGTATTTATCGTAGGGCATTCAGTTGTAAAGTATCATTTGGAAATAATTATTCTGACTTTGTGCAACATTTTTAAATGCAATAAAAAATTCCATACATATTTGAGAAGCATCCAACTGCAGGTGAAGAATATCATGGCCTAAAAGCCAGTCAGCTGGAGCCAATTAAAGCACAATCAGCATCCCATGACACCAAAACGCCTAATTGAACTTCTACCCTCTGTGCAAGATGGAGATTTTTGCCTTCTCCGCAGCAGCCCAAAATGAGGGGTTCATTGCTCTGTGTCTCTGTAAATCAAGATCATTATCAAAACATAACGATCAAAACAGGAGATGCATGCCTTGATTAAAATAATGGTATTCCATCCTCTAAGAAGAAAGAATACTTCCCTTGCAAAAAGACGACCTCAGATGTTTAGTCACAGACACCCATTTTTACCCTCCTGGCAAATGGAGAATGTGATCAGGAGCAAGTGACACACATGCATATTTAGAATTAAACTTCAAAAGCTACTGGTTCATTAGTGTAACGTGAGAAAAACTAAGACATGTCTGAATGAACAGCTATGGTCTAATAAAACCTGAGCTTGGTTTTAAAAAGAAGAGAAAAACTAAAATGTGTGTCGACTGAAATATATAAATGTACAATGAAAATCAATTGGTATTTATAGATACTGAATAATGCACTCATTACTATTCATTCTCATTCCTGTTCATTTTGCAACCGTCACAAAAAATATGGTGACTGACTGACAGCTTTTAAAATATTTTTATGCCTGAAGAACCAAAATAGCTGAAAGAGATCTGGAATTTTGAATTCAAAAAACTGTATAAACTGCCAATACTATAGTAATCTAATCTTCTCTTAATTAATTTTTGGCCTTTTTTATAAGTTCAAATTTCCCCAGTCTTTTGAGTTAATGTGAGTAATCCTTTTGCTTTTCTTCCTTTTTTTTTTTTGGGGGGGGGGGGGGGAAATCATGTTTCACTTCTATTTGGCTTTACTAAGCTGTGAAAATCTCTGTCTATCAGCAAGAGTACAAGCAACATTTTCCCCTAATTAGTCCATAAAAATGCTAATTTTTTCTAATGAATCAGATTGAAATATCACAGGAGTAGGTAATAGCGCAAATACAGAGTTTGCTTATGGGGTAGGCTTTCAGATTCATTTTGCTAATCACTACGACAGCACTGGGCAACTTAGCCAATATTATAATGAGGTTAGAGAGGCAAAACATGCTCGTCTTAATTTTTGTACAAAATACAGACAGTTACATGCATATGCATGCACTGCAACCATGCATTCATTTATATATATGAAGAAAACCAGACCCATCATATTTACAGCCCAGCTCCTCAGCTGCAGCAAGCCCTTCCATCCCCATTACAAGCAGAGGTCTTCTGCCTGTTTACTCAAGCTGAGGATGTGACCATAAATCTTTATTCTGCCCAATTTCACTGTTAATATAATCCATTTCTGAAACCAATAAAATAATACTTTCTTTTTTCATGGACCAGTAGCTAATAATGTCACCAGTTTGAATTGTACAAGCGAGAGACTGAAATCATTGTCTGTCTGCCCCACAGCATCTTTCTCTATTTTTTTTCCTGCTCTTACACTTTTGCTCCTGCCTTCTGTGCTGGCACATACTAAGGCACTTGTATCCAAGCCGCAGATCTAGGAAGGAGTGGTCTTTTTTCAAGTCAAAAATCTAGTAGAATCAATGAGCTCTTAGAGGAAATCTCTTAGGGCTTGACCTTCAGGGTGGCCTCTTACTCTCTAAACCCCGTGTAAAACAGTGATTCTGCCAGTCAATCCTTAGTAAAAGATTTAAAGAAAGCGACTGTTGCCTATTGGTGGCACCAGCAATCTAAGCAGGAATTAAGCAGCTTGAAAAAGCATTTAAATTCAACTTACCATTCTCCCAGAGCTCTCCATATATTCTTTATGGCCCTGTGTTCCCTTACCCCTTTGATCATTTTATATTGAAGTAGTCTCTTGTTTAATACGTAGCTAAGATGACTGCACGATAACATCAAAACAGAAGGGAACATAAAGAACATGAAAGAATATGAAGTCAATAGCTTCGCCAATCACAATACATAAACAGGCCTAGTTAAAAGCCACGGCGTTACAGTGCCGTCTTTATGCTCTCACAAAGCTGCACGCAGTGTTAAGACCAACTACAGACTGAAACCAATGATTAAAACTACATTGAGCTTGCTTTCTTCTGCTTTAATTGTTGTTCGCTTTACTCAGAGGGTATGGATCCGCAAATCCAGCGCCTATCTTTGTGCTTCAGCCCAGAAGCCCACTGCGCCAGCTGGTCTAACTGTCTTTCTGTTAGAAATCGGGGTTTCTAAGCCAGGGTTTCCTCAATGCATGGAAGCTGCACACGTCCATAAAACATGGTCCATTACCCTTGCTCCATCACCCTTACAACAGAGCTCCAACCATGCTCTAACCAGTTTCAGAGGCATTTTTGACAAGAAGCAAAAAGAGAGAAGAGGTTTCATTGAAATCTCTCTCATGTTCTTTTAAGAACATTAACTCAATTCAACAAAAAAAAAAAAAGAAACAAAGCCTATTAACACAAGACTTTGTCTTCTTGATCCCCAACATACTCCTGTTTTAGTGTTTACATAAAACTACGCGGTATGTTTCGGAGGCCAGACAGATGGAAAAGTTGATGTCTACTGTCTAGAACTCATCTCACACTTGGTTTTCATACCATATTTCTTGGCTGCCTACACTCATGCTAATCTGCTAAAAAATCACTTTACCCACGTGGAAGGCAACATATCACTTGTACTCAGTTCTATTATTCATCAGACAACCACGATGGCAGCTCCATGACTGACTGCTAATTATCCTTTCCAACTGGATGTCAGAGTTGCATTTTCGGTAGCAATTTATTCCTCTTCCCATGGAGTCATGAGGTGGAAGCTGAGCCCTATTGATGTCAGTGACAAAAGCCCTGTTGACTTCAATTGTGTTGGGAATTCATCTTTTAATGGAAAGAGACCTGCTTAAGTGTTATTTAGTATATGATGTCAACACTTTGAGATAACAACTGACACGAGAACAACATGCACGTTACCAATGGTGCCAGGATGGGACACAGCACTCAAAGGCTCTGCACACCGTCGAATCCCTGTCACAGGACCAGACAGGATGGTGGCACGTTCACATTTCGGGTGCCTCCCAACATAGAACAGCCTCACGTCTGGTCAAGCCCAGTGCACACGACGTGGTCTGTAATACCTGGGAACAGCAGTTCTTCACCAGTGTGATGGAGACATCGCATTGCTTGGTGGGCTGGATCCATACTGCAGCCCGTAGGCTGGCTTTTTCATATCTAGTGTCTAACAGGGAGATGCAATCCCTGTTTACAAAAGCAGTTTGGAATAGCTCCAGCATTAGAAATTCACAGCGTACACTGCGCCTTAACTTCTTTAATAGAGGCGAGAGCTAAAAGGGCAATGAGTGAGAAGGCAAAGGAATCTCACCTTTCACTGATTTTCTGCCTATTTCTCTCTCCTAGACACGCTGGCAAGGAGGACGGCAGCATTGTCTGAAATGCTCACTTCTTACAGGAAAAGTCATAGTTTTCACCTGAAGAATGTTTCATGTATGTAAATGAGAAATTAAAGATAAAATCCAAGTGTTGACAAACACACACTTTCTGAATTACAACAGGCTTTGATGATGGGTTTGCTGGTTTAGGGGTTTTTTCCCCCTCCAAATAAACTATCCTGACCTGTCCTTTCTCCTGGCTACTACTACTGCCTTACTGTCCCTCCCTTACATTAAACAAAGTGTTTCACTCTCGCATCCTTTCACTCCCAGCTGGAGGACCCCCTTTGCCTGAACTCCCAGCCGGAATGATGGGCTTCTCTTCCACACTGCTCCTCAGCTCTCCCTCCCTCTTCCATCCAGCTCTTCCTCCTAAACAAACAGATATTTAATAACCCACCACCGCACCAAGGCAGCAGGTACCCAACCATCCGCAAAGGCACGCACTCGGGACAGGACTATTCTCTTATTTCTGCATGGTGTACTCGGGCTCCATCTCTTCTTCCCACATTTCTTCCCACTCATAGCCAGCCCGTGCTCACTCCCTGCCTCCTATATTGCTTCCAAACTCTGTCTGTATAGAAACCTCTTTCAGCTACTCGTATAACTTCTCTAGTTTACAGTAGCTGAGGACATAGGCACCAATTCCTCCAGCCAACATGCTGATCGCAAGTGAATAGCCGTGGTTTCAGCAGAGATGTTTGTATTTTGCCATGGTCTTTGTAGAGCAAAGCCATTCCTTGGGGTAAAAATACCAGCAGGCTGCAGGAACGCTGCCAGGTCCAGGGGCGAGGAATCAGCAGAATCCCATCATTTTTTCCCCACCTGCACGAGCCTGAGCAGGTAAGGGAAGGAGAGTCATCTCCCGAAGGCAGCAGCAATGACAAGTCAAGCTGGAAGGCAGTTTTTTGCAGTTGGCCGAGACCAGCAGTAGTTTTAGCAGCCGTCCTGCCCCAAACTGAGCTGAAGAATATTCCGCTTCACTCCATCTTTCTCATGCGGCTAAACAACATGGGTAGTAAGAAAGAATTCTTCTGTTTGTGTGTAAATTGTTTTTAAAAAAACTTCACTTTAAAAAGGAAGCCTCCAAATACATTTAAAATCCTGTTCAAGCCAAGTTCCCAGCACAGCCTATGAGATTTTATTCAAATAGACTTTTCTATGCTTCTGTATCAGCTGACTGCAAGTTGCTGGTCCTTTGTTCTGCATAAGGCTCATCTTCTCTTTTCTAGTCCTGTACCAGACAAACCAGCAAGCTGACCTCTGAGGACAAGGGAAATCCACTCTCCTCATTCAGAATTGGTCTCTGGAGCACCTAAACCACAGAAGCCTTATACAAACTCAATTTGCTTTTCTGATGCATCCTTTTATTTGTGTTCTTTAAGAACACTTTATGCAAAAATTTATTGCTGAAATTAACAGCAATTCTTATTTATGGAACAACAAAAAGAAGGAAGATAAGAATAAATCACGATTCCTCTGTAATACGTGCTATGACAAAGTGGTATAAGTAAAGATGGATTGTAAAAACTAACTTAAAATATGAAGCAGAATCCACAAGAGCAACACATCAAACTGAAAATAAATAAATAAATAAAAATCAATGTGCACTGTACTGGTTGCTTGCAAAATTAGACAATTAATTCTGTGTAAACTAACCTATCAGGAAACCACACTGTGGGGATTCTGATAGCTGTTATTGCAGTACACTATATTAAGAAAAGAGCGCTTTAATGAGATCCCCGGAGGGTGTCCATGGACTTGGATCTTCCTCTTGAAAAGACCGTTTTTACCCCATTTAACTGCCAGTACGTTGCATCTCTGATACACATATGAACAACAAAAAAAAACACCACCAAAAAACCCACCAACCACCAAAAAAAACCCCAGCCATTAACACAATTATCAGTACCAATAAGCATTGTGCTTTTCAGGATAAAAAAGACATTATGCCATTTTCAATATATAAGATCCATTAGAAATAACATCTATATATTAAAACCCACTGCACTTAACACCACTTACAGCCAGAATAGCAGCAGCACAAAGAAAGCTTTTACACAGGGGGGTGTAAAAAACCATAATAATAATAATAATAATAAAAAATAAAATAAAAACACACGGTGCTTACCAGAACAATCTGCAACCTGTTTTTTATTAATATATTATTTTTCTATAAATAACGCCTAGTGTAGAGCTTGCCAAATACAATAAATGCCCCAGTTTAACATTTGATTTTTCAAATAAGTACTGGAGAAAACCACCTTCAGCTCCAAATTCAAAATGGCTGTATTTCAAACTGATTGCTTGCTGTAAAATAGCAGCTGTAAAATAGCAAGGCAGAATATTTTGATCGGAAGCTTAGTAGCAGGGTTAGAAGCTATTCTTCTATTTGCAGATTCTCTGTAAAAAACATGTATAACCCCATTTATGTCTTAAATCTGAGGAATCAATATTCTCCGGTTTTGAAAAGCTTTTCCAGTGAAGTCTGTGGATTTTTCTCATTGTATTATCTGTTTAACAGAAGTGGTTCTGCTAAGTGATGCCTTAGATTAGAGGGGCAAAAAACATGAAAAATTATTTTACTAATTGCATTTAACATGAAGTGCAAATGAATAAACAAGCCAACAAATAAACCCTTATAAATGTTTAAGCCACCCTGTAAATTTAGGTGAATTATTGCATTTCTTCTCCAACTGTACTATTAGGACCTATGGAAGTACCAGCTCTATGCATCCCTAGTATAATGGACCGGACATTACTCATATAATGGACCAGGCTGTGATACTAATGTTGATTTGCAATAGTTTCATACTTCAGCAAGTTAGTAGGTTAAAGAGTTAGTGGGTAAAGAAGTCAATAGGAATACTCAGAGCTCAAGCAGTTAATGAATGCAAACCAACACACTAGCGTATGCTGAATTATTACTGTGCTGCTGCCATTTTACCTGGGCCAGCTTATGTGACATCCTCTCCCAGCATGGAACGGGGCTCCTACCTGCCCCATCCGAGGCAGACCAAAAGCCGACCTGCAGGAGATCACCGATGGACGGCCACTGCTGAAGTCAGCTCTCTACAGGGAAGCAGATTCTAGCAAGTTTTAAGAGTCCCTAATTGATTTTACAGTGCTAGGAAACTGAAAAAGAGTTCACATATAATCTTTGAGTCCTAATATTTAGATGGGGAAACATTTGTTTATCGGTCAGCTGTGTAATCTCAGGGCCTCTGCAGAGTGTGGGACAGCCTCTTAAGTAGCTTTCTCCAGTTTTGATTAGCTGACTCCATAGCCAGCCCTATAAATATTCTTAACATTTGCACCCAATGGACCAAGTATTTTGTTGAGCAGACTAATTGGTTCACAACCCCTGCTAAGTATCAGCCATATCATCCCCGACTGCCATAGGCTACTATCATCATTAGCCAAGTGACAATCTCCTAGAGAATTTTGGCTCTTTAATCTCTCTTCTCCCCGAGGACATCAGATTTATTATGGGTTAAAGCTATCAGAGTTCGCTCTCGTTCCTTTCCTACGCTGTATTCTCAGCACAGAAGGAAAAACCTTGCGAACGCGGCGACACAAAAGAAGCTCCTGTCCACGTCTCCCTAAAGGGAGGTAAGATGCTACAAGACCTTGGGGCAGCCAAGGCGGAGGGCCAGATCCTGCCTGCATACAGATTTCCGCTGATTTCCGAGAGAAACGTAAATTAACAGATCCCAGCGGAAGTCGCACGCTGATGAAAGCGGCCCTTGATCGGCATCGTTCCTTTTCCTGACACCACGTTAACACCGAAACGCCACGGTCAGGGTTGTCCCAGAGGCTGCGGAAAGAGCCCACGTGCCGAAAACGCCACGTGCCCAAGACCCAGCAGTGGTTGGGTGAGGAAAACTGAAGAAGGAGAAGCAGAGAGCGAGATGAAACAGGTCAAAAGCTGGAACAAAAGGTGAACAAGAGAACAAAGGTGGGAAGAATGAAAGACAAGCTCTGAGGAGACATAATATCCTCGGAAAGCCAGAACACGCGCAAAGAGTACCAACTTCAAACAACGCAAATCTGACCTTCGTCGTGGCTGTGCCATAGGTCTGGAGATTTAGGCAAGGAACAGGGGGGTTCTCTTTGCTTTGTTTCATTAGAAAGAAAAAGTTCTGCTTGCAAACTTGGGAAAAACTTTAAAATGTTAGAGATCTGGAGCATTAAGGTCTCTTACTTCGAAAGACACACAGATCACAGACACCAACAGCTCATAAGATGGTATTCACAACGATGTTCCCTCCATTAATTTTCCTTAAAACCCCCCAAACAACCCACAATTAACAAGGAATTCCTCTCCTCGTTGCACCTCTCCCTATTCAAAGAGGGAAAAGCAATCATCCTGGTACAGACAAAAAGCCCTTCATGGCCCTCCGGCAGTCTCTGGAAGAAAGCGTCCTCTGGATTGCCTGCTTTCAGACCAAATTCTTTGTCATCTTAAAAATATCTTCTGCTCACTGATACTAGAGATTCACCTGACCATTTAAAACAGGTAGAGGAAATGAGATTTTACACCTCCAGTCACCGTCCCAGCCTAACTGAACGTAGCAGGGAAAAACCAGCTCTGGCGTGTTGGCCTTGATGTAGTTTACAGAGGAAAATGGTTATTAAAGGAACAAAGTCAAAGCAGCTCGTTCATGGACACTGCCCCTCGTGTCCAACTCTGTAACAAGGCAATAAACCATGGGTTTCAGTACCAGAGCTACACCGCAGCAGCACCCTCCCACCACAGCAAGCGATCAGCATGCACAACATTTTTTTTATTTTTTTTTCTTTGAGTCACGCTGAGAAATCTCTGCAATTTGTAGCTTTGGAAAGCCTCCACGTTCACATTTAATTTGAAATGATATCCTCCCTGTCAAAACATGCCTGGGGGCAAGTCACTTATGAAAAAAAAAAATTAAAAAAATAAAATCTGAATCTTCTTGTCTGTTCTGAGTCATAACATCTGCCACAGCAAGTGTCTGCAGCCAAAGACAAGAAGATGTTCTTCTACAGAGAGCAACACCTAAATAAAAGCAATACCCCAAAATAGAAGGAATCTGAATCACTTCTCCATAGCTGTGGTAAGACCTAACTGTTAAATATTAGGAACCAATAAACTTTAGTATACAAGCTTTCAGGCACTTCTCATGTGCCTGCACGAGACAAAGATCTGAATTGCACACATATATATTTATAAATAGAAGGTATATGTGCACTTGTGTATGTATGCTCATGCAAACATACACATTCTAAGTGTGTAATTTCAAGTTTCAAAATTCATGTCTCTGGAATAAATCTAAAAATTTGATATGCTCCATATTGAGCTGGTTCACTTTTGTTTGTTTCCCTTTCAGTCACATCAGCTGTTGCTGGTACTCTGGTTATTTTCACGGAAGATAAAGTAATATCAGATTCAAAAGCCCAAGGCAAAAGCTATCACCCGTTGCACAAAATGGTTTAGAAAAAGAAAAATAAAATACATGCTATATATATATATATATATATATATAAATCCCAGATGATCTTCTTTTTCCATGAACTGCCATGATGGTTAAACAATTCTGTGCAAAAAACCCCACATATAGTTTAACTAAACACACAATGTAACTAATTGTGTGTGTGTATATATATATATACACACACCTTACAGTGTATCATCTTAACACTTTATCCACTCAAACTACTATCTCTTAAGAAACGGCCAGGACACTCAGTTCAAAGGAAACTGTGAAAAACCTTGCAGGAGGCAGTTACAGAATAATCAATCCAGGGAGACATTAATTTCCGATCCCTATATTTAGAAAGGGCCTATGATCTAAAACATGAGACCTTCTCAGAGGGTCATAATAGATTTGTTTCATTTTATTTAACCAAAGTTAAATTCACCAAATAGCCCCTGGCCTTAGGAAGGCTGAAAGAGAATAGTGTTTCTATTGGATTGTTTTCTTTCTACAAAAAAGGAAAAATCACTTCAACGGAAAGCATCTGCTCAGCAGGCCAAGGTGGTCAAGATGCAACTGAGATGGGAGGTTCTGTACAGAATGTATCAGCAAGGACTAAAAATAAGTATGGTGCAAGATTAGCAATTTAGATGTGTTGTTAATATATTCTTACCTTTGACACTAAGTATAACTGCATTTGAAGGGCATTCAAAAATTATAGAAATAGAAATGACTAAATGGGTCAAAAATAAGGAAAATAAAGGTCCCTTTAAGAAAGGAATGAAAAGAATTATCAGCATTTCATGCACAGATGAAGTGTTTCAAGGAATGAACATGACAGGCATAAGTATTTATGAAAACAGGTGAAACAAGGTCAAATAGTCGCTTTCATGATCACACCAGAATTAAGAGACAGCAAATTTAAAACAGGAAAGAAAATCACAATAATTAACTTTGTGAACTCTCTGACACAAAAATGTTATTGATACAAAGGGCATAATGATTAGGAGAATGATTAGATGTTTAAAGTGCTAATAATAATACTTTCCCAAACCAGGATAAGAATTTATAAGGGCTATTGATCTCATGTTTCAGGATGGAAGCCAAGCAGTAAGTGCTTGGTAAGAAGAAAAAAAAAAAAAAAAGAAAAAAAAAAAAAAGAAGTCTTTCAGAGACATTTTGTTCTTTAATTGTGATAATGAGAGTTCAGGGGAGGAGGGAGGAAGGTTTGGTGTTGGTTTTTTTGGTGGTTTGATTTTTTATTTTTTTTTCCCAGGGTGTTGAGTCATCTAGTATTAGTTACTAACAGAGATAGGATTCTAAGTTAATTGGATCTTTAATCGGATTGAATAGGGTAATTCCTACCTCTCTGCGTTCCTAATGGATGTCACAATGTCGTGAGTTAAATGCTGAAGTGCTGCTCTGATTTGAGAACAGCTTCTAAGGAATCCTTAGGCAAAGACAATTATTCAGATGTCCATTGAGAAAGAAAACGATCATCAAGGTCAACATACTTCCAACAGTATTTTAGAATAATTACTGTCCAGTTAGTCAATTATTACAGGTAGTGCGGACATTCTTGCACGATTTTTTTCTTCCACAAGAAAACAGTTTATTATAATTTGTCAGTCTTCCTAGTTCCAAGGAGAATATTACCATAATAAGCCCAGGTTCTAGCACAGTCCTGAAAACACCCAACTCCAGCCCAGAAGTCAGAAAACTGCTGTGCGGTATTGCTGGCAGTGCAAAATGTCTATGGCCGTATGAGGTAGAAATAGTTGACCCATGAAGAGGTGCAGGTAATTGGGTGCTTTAATTGATCACAAATGTTTCTGTTAAACAGTCCAAATTTCCATTGTAAGGATCCTGAAATAACTGCTCGCTTCAAATCCAAAACCAATACAGGAAACATTGCTAAACAAAGGTAATGGCTTTGTGATGGAGTTGTACAAAAATAACATGCGAGTTATTTCTCTCCCCAAAACAATTACAGTACTATTCTCTACTGTGGACATAAGACAGCGCTTTTGAAAATGTTTCTGGAAAAGTGATTTTCAGTCCTGGCTAAAAGGCTTCCACAGTAGCAAAGTGACTTACAGTCCTTAAGGCATCTGTTTCACTTCCATAATAACTGGAGATCCACACAAAAAACCAGCAGCAAATTCACCTGGGCCATGACCTTGACCGAACCACTGCACTTCCCCACCAAAGAAACACGATATTACTTTTAAATTAATGATTACGTGGTTATTAGGCACTGTAAGCACTTGAAATACGGTATGTTTCTTCTTTGAAAAAAAGAAGACACAGTCACTGACCTGGTGAAACTATTTCAAGACGACAAACACCCACACAGACAGTACTCATCAAAAGCAGCCGAGACCACATAGGTTTCCCTGCTGGATTTCTCCAAAATTTGTTTGTAATGGTATAAACATAGGGTTCACGATTTCTTTTAAAACTTGTATGGATAACACTCATGTCAATAAAGCAAAGGGCACTCAAGAGACCCCAGCGACAGCCCGCCGCTGAGCGGGTAAACCGTGCCGTAGCCCAGGCGTTACACGACGTGCCCTTCGCTTCTGGGGAGCGTGGCGCGGCTCTCACGGTGGAACAGCCCTCGGCTCCATCACCTCTGAGCAAAGTTGGTTGCGCTGCCTTCTCTCACAGCAGCAGAACAGGGAGCCGATGCTGCCAAAAGCCCAAACCACAAATAGGAGGTTTCTTCATCATCGTTAACAAAGCGTAGAATCCAAAATTGCTGTTTTGACTATGAAACAGATGACTCCAGCTCTGCCAACACTCAAGGTGTTCCCAATGCCAAAACTCACTTTGCTGAAACATATGCTCCCATATTTAGAAACAGAAGCTCCTTCTCCAGATGAAATTCCTTTCTTTGCCCTTTTGGTGCTTCTATTTCTCCTTTTTGTGCTTCCCATGTACGTTCCTCCTTTTTCTTATCTTCTTCCTTTGATTACCCTTTCAATGCTCACAGATTTTAAGGCCTTTGCACCCTTCTATACGTCACAGGCTGCTATGCTTTTCCCTATCGCCTGCAAATCATATCCAGTAACTTGTGTTTGACTGATCATATCACAGAAGGTATCCGGTCTCGATTTGAACGCATCGTAGTTCATTCCAGTGGTTAATCACAGATAAAAAATTGTGTTTAATGTCTAATTTAAAATTGTCTGGCTCCAGCTTCCAGCTATTAGATCTTATTTTTCTTTTCTCTTCTTGATTAAAAAGCTATATATGCTTTCCCCATGAAAATACTTGTCCCCGTAATCAAGTCCCCTCTCAATCCTCTTTTTGATGAGCTAAGCAGATTGAGCTCTCTAAATCTCTCACTGCAGGGAATTTTCTCCACTCTTCAAATCAATATTGTGGTTATTTTCTTGATTCTCCAGTTTTGTAAACTCTTTTTTCAGCTGTTGACACCAGAAGTGGCCATAGCTTTCCAGCATTCTCATGCACTCGGATAAAAACCCTGTGTCAAAGGAGCCCCACTAGTCCTTCAGCCGTAGCATCCCGCTGGGAAGTCATCTTCCTTTCCTTTGTCCGCCGTGACCCCTCCGTACCCTTTCACGGTAACTCTTCTCAAGGATACCCTCTTCCAAGTGCATTGGTTAAGGCGCAGACTGTTGGGAGCACAGGAGAAGAGGCAACATCTTGCCAGCCAGTCAGTCTGCTCCATATAACTTATTATTTCCATATTACTGGTATTGCCTTATCCACAACTTTGGCAGCAGTCATTTAATTTTTGTGTCCAGATTATTGATAAAGATGTTAACCAGTTTCAGAACTAGTTCTCTTTCTTGCAAAACTGCGCTAAACCCACACATCTTTCAATGCATAATCCTCACAGAGAAATACCTTTTCAGCTCTGTTAGCTAAATCTTAATCCATTAAGCAAGACTGCTACTAATTCTACATACTAAATTTGTTGGGTTTGTTTGTTTTTAACTGAGATTTCATCAGATACCAAATCTAGAAAACTGCCATAAAGCTTAGTTACCCGTATCTATCAAACCCATAACCCCATCAGGAATAGGATCCCTTTTCAGAAAGCCATGGTCACTGGCCTTAATTATCTCTCTATTCTTTAACTCTATATTAATTCAGTCTCTATTAACTTATCCATTATTTTTCTGGGATTGGTGCCAAGCTCCGCAGACAATCATCCCCTACCTCCTTCTGCTTTCGCTCTTTGTACATGGGCTCCTCCGGTATTCCCGCAGAACACCAAGATACGTAGGATAACGGAGCCCAAAATACTTTGTCGTCCTTCTATGATATATCACCCTATCTTTCTCAAAGATAGTAAACCAGACTTCTTCCAATAGGCATTTTATCCCTTTGATCAGTCCTGCCTTTCCCTCCCACCACCATTCCTGTCCGTCCATCCCGGTTTATCTGTCGCACGGGTACAGAGACGCCAAATCCAGCCGCTGAGAACAAGACAGACCACAAAGGCTATCACCACAGCCCGCTCGTGAAAGCTGTTTCAGAGACTTCAGTGTTACGTTTTTAGCTTTGTTTGGGTTTTAGGAGAATCCAGCTTTGGCCTATCTCCATGATATTAACGCGGTAAGAGGTTTTTTTCCCAGGGATGCCCGTTTCATTACCCCACAGCATCCTTTCGAGTCCCTGTTCGAGAAGCACACTTAGCACCACACGTTAATTGAACTTTCAAGTGCCAGCCCAGGGCTCGGTGATCCTAAGTGGACTGGACACCGTCTTCTCTCAAAGGGGGGCTGCAAATTGCCGGATTAGCACCACACAACCCTAATGCGGTCAAGCATTTGGAATATAAGCTGTCTTACATTATTTACCTGTAGCAAAATTACAGTTCAATTACTGAAGTAATATCTCATTCAGGCAGAACAAAGAAAAAAGGTATGCAAATCAGTTAGTTTAAATTCGCTTAATTTAAAGTCCTAAAATTTTTAAGGGCGCATTCCCTCTCCAGGGACATATGGGTTTAGAGATTATAAAATACATAAAGCTCTAAACAGTTACATGGATTGCTATTGTCTGAGCTTTGAAAGTTTGCATAAGTTATTCTTTTCCGTGAGTGCATTATATAACTAACAGTGCAGGTGTGTAGCGCTCCTGCCTATATCCTATCCTATGTAAGGATAAAAAATTTGGTCTAACCACCACCCATGACAAGGAGCTTTGTGCGCAGACAAGCTTAGCATACATTTTGGAGGATGACAGTGGAAGAGGTTTGTATGGAGAATGCAGCTTACCAGCTGAATACAAAGATTATTCCAATTTTTTTTGTGATATACATGATAAGGGTTCTGAATAGCCCTTGACGTTTGTTGCCTGTTGGGTTTTTTGGTGGTTTGTTTTTGTTTTAAATAAACGCTGAGGCATATTTCTTATGCACCAAAGGTGAAATTTTCATCTTGCTGTGCAGTTGGAATTATGTGAGGTTTCACTGCACAGTGATGCCTGACAGGGGGAATGGCTGACAGTGAGAATTTGCTGCACTGGCAGGATAATTAGGTACAATGCTCCAAAAGGTAGGATCCTGCACAGGTGGAAGTAAATGGGAGAACCTTCCTTTTCTTTAGGGGCTGCATAACCAGACCAGCTGTATTACTTTCTGGTGCCACCACACTTAACTGCACTTTACCTTTAATAAAGCTCTGTACCACCATACAACTCAAACAGCTCTCAGTTTTCACCATTTCCCTGGGACGTAACATGAAGCCGAAAAGGCGAGACCGAGCGTTTCCCAGCAGGTAGGCACCGTCTGGGCAGGTATTAGCCAAAAAGCAGGGTGGGCAAAAATCACCGGTGGAGTGCCGCGCAGACACAGACAGCAGGGATGCTGCAATTCAACACCATAATCAGAGATAATAGAAGTCCCAGATTTAGGTGAAAGCCTAAGTCAAACCTCATACAGTCAATAATAGAAAGGTGCATTTGTCATGCAGGTAGTAAACCCTGAGCAATTACCGTGGATTTCAGTGGTAACCCTGTAAATTTAATGAAGTAGGTACGCCTTAGCTTTGTACAGCTGGGACAGTCCTTTAATCACTGTTACTCCATATAGCTTACAGTATGACATTCGTAATTTGTACAAGTCGGAAAACAGGAATATTCATTACTGTTTCCCGGTTATTTGTTTCCATCAAAACAGGAGACAAGAACACGCCACTTGATAGGAGACACCATTACAAAGCTCCCAACCTGCGTGTCTGCGGCGAGCCCGAGCGCGCAGCCTGTTACAGCGTCCTTACTGACGGACACGACAAGCCCACGCGGACGTCGGACACGATCCTCCAGAAGCCCAGATGGCGTAAGTCAGTGTAACTCAATCATCCTCAGCTGAACCACAGTAATTTGTATCAGTCAAGGACCTGAGCCATTATGCCTATTTCTCAAACTGGTTAGGTTGTAAATTAGATTTTCATCACTCCTGGGACAAAAACCTGACTCTGCTGAGGTCAGTGGGAGTTTGACCATCTATTTCAGTGGCGCCATGACTTCACCGGTAGTTTTCATGTGCAATATTAATCCTGGAAGTCATCACAGTGTATCGGGTTTATTACTTTCCTAAAAATATATTAAATTAAATCTTCCATTAGACTCGCAGATACTAGTAATTCAGTTCTGTGTTATTTTCTTCTGCTCAAATGTAACAAAAGGAATATTTATCTCAAAGGATTTGGGATTTTAATTACCAAAATAGCTACAGTTTTGACTGATGCTTCAGCAGAACTCGTACAAAGTAAGGACTGAATACAGTTTATTCAGCTGTAAAACTGCCTCATGACCAAGAAGATCAGATGGGACCTTCTCTGACTCATATCAGGTCAAAATAGAAATCCTCTAAAATCCATTTCCTACAATGAAATTCTACTAGAACGATGTCGTTGGTGGAGTAATATGAAAGAATAACCTATGGAAAACAAAGCACAGGGCCCTTATCCAGTAACACACCTGAGCAATAGCCCCAATTTGAGTTAATCCTTCCACTGAAATCAGCAAACATATTGTGCTTTAGAGTATTTTGCCTACGAAGTAGTAAACCCAACAAAATCAGGCAGACAGGCATGGGTGCAAACACGCACACAGACCTGTATCAACCAACACAAACTGCCCCAGTACTGCAGAGGGAAGGATTTTAGTGATGTGACCGACCAAACACACTGGGCTATGAGATCACTCTTGGAAAAAAAATGTAGGTGCTTCAAACCCTACAGACAATCTCTTATCATTAACAATTCTCTGATTTCAGTAAACTAAAAAAAAAAAAAAAAAAAAAAATGTGAATTCTGTGAATATGTCTTAAAAAAAAAAAAAAAAAAAGCCATAGAGTTAATCACTACTGTTAGCTGAAAGCATTGTTATGGTATTTTCTAACAAAAAAAAAAATCTGCCCTGGAATAATAATTTTACTTTTTCTATAAGCAAAGCAATCTTTCATCAAGACTAATTTTATTTCAGGCACTGGGGATACAGCAATGGCACCAGCCATTTTTTACTGAAACATTGTTCCAGGTTTCCATCAGTTTTAATACTGTAACACACACGACATAACTGAACGATGCATTTTTCAAATATACTTTAAAGCTGTGGGAATACACCCCTTAAAGGCAGCCCTCGCTTCCTTTCAAGTGCCATACAAGCACAGCAGGCAGCATTCAAAGCCACCTTTTCTGTGTCAGCCAGCGGAAAAGGCTGACAGGGAATTGGTTGTGTCACACTCAAAAAGTCACCAAAGGAGACGCAGACTGAAAGGTGGATGGGCCCGATTCTGCAATTTATTTTTCCCTATTCCTCTTAGGACATTACTGCCTAGCCAATTAATTTCAGCCGGGAGACTGTCCTGAATAGCGACTGCCAACCTTTCACAGTCGTCTCTAGGGTCTCCCAAAAAAATGGAGACACTTGAAATGAGATTTTTAAAAGCACTGAAGTCCCCTGACTAAGCTATATTGAAAGGTAGGAGGACTTTGGCTCGCTGAAACGTTTAGATACAATTCTTTGGAACTGGAGTCTTGGGCTTTCACTACTTGGCTTGTTTACAGTTAAACTTTCTGTTCACGAGGGCGTTGAGACTTCCCAGCCACAACAGACCTTCAGACACGGGTTCATCCCACCTCTAAAGTTACAGCCCTCTCCACCTCTAAAAAAAGACCAGCAGCCACAAAAACTTGTGAAGGCGCAACCCACGTGCTGCCTTCCACGCTCCTGCGAGGAAGAAGAGGAGGAGGAGGAGGAGGAGGAAGAGGAGGAGGAGGAGGAGGCAGGAGCATCGTTGGGCAGGCGAGAGCAGCCCAGGTGGGGTCCGGGCTGAAGACCAAGAGCATTCGCAGAGCGATGTGAAGGTCACCGGTGCACATCTTGCTGCTGCACAGGGGCAGCCCAGGGGAAAAAGTCCACGACCAGTACACAAGGTTCAGCTTTCCCCACCTCCTCGATCGCAAACGTGGGGAGGATGAAACGGGGACACTACGAGAAGCTCCGTTTTTTGCCACGGCGACAGCGGTTGTTTGGAGATTACCTGTTGGGAGCTCGGCGTGGGGCTGTCCCCGAGGCAGCTCAGCCTGGCTGACAGACCGGCTATTACAGCCAGACCGGGAACCATCTGTTAAAAATATCCTCGAAAGCTGCACTCTTACAGAAAAAACCCTGCCCAGGCTCGACCATTAGCTCCTTCTCCCCCAGCTGCTCAGGCTTGAATCCAGACATCTCTATTTCTTCTCTGCGGCAGAACAGGAGCAAAGATGAGGATGAATCCAAGCAGGCTCCTCCCTGTCCTCCCCAATCACCCCTTCACCCTCCTCAACCCGAGTCACGTCCCCACCACACCTCTAATTTCATACCATCTTGTTGCTGAATCAGCAAAAGGAGAAAAACACCTGAAAAGAGAAATTGGCAATTTTCTTGATAAATGGAGAAAAGAGAGGGCTAGGGAGGCTCAAAAGAAATTATGAAGACTTAAAAGCCCTAATGACGAAAGCAACATAAATCTTGTCCTTCTTGCATGGAGCAGGATCTGCGCCTGGAGGTCACACTCGAAACAACTAACACTAGTTCAGCTGTAACAATAAACACTAATTTTAATGATGAACTGTTTTCCATCTGCCTTTTTTGGAGTTTTATACATCCAGGTGTAATGAAGGAAGAAGGAAACATCTGCTAGGGAACGCTGCAACCTCAGAAAATAACACATCACAACGGCCGTCACAGCTCCACACTCTGCGTTTCACATGGGGTGCCTGGACACGCTGGGAGGAAAAACCCGAGACACCAAATATTACCGTGTACCTTCATCGATTTATAATGCAGAGGCAATCACTAATCAGCATTTGTGTATGCAAATGCACTTAGAGAAATCAATGCATAAAACAGATACAAGGAGAGTAGCTGTGAAAAAAAACCCCAACGACAAACACAACCTTGAGTTTTGGGCATTGACTTTGTTGCATAGAAACAGCAGCAAAAAAAAACCCACAACAAAATCAAACAAGCTCACGTGTACCTAAATCTTTACCTAAGTCTATCTAAGCCTAGAAGGGCAATTACAAGTACACAGATTATGACCTATAGTAATCTTAGCCTAGGAATATTGACAATGAGTTGAGATTTAGTTCGCTGTGGTCCACAAATGGCAGCAGTTACTACAGGCACTGCTACAACGTCCCCTTCTAGTCCAATACACCGGTAAATCATGCAATACCGAAGCTCTTTGTCTAGGAAAGAAGAGAAATACCTCGATTCCTTCTTCTCACCAAGAGGGAGAAAGAAATCTTCCAGAACGCCAACTACTATCTGAGTAAATTAAATGCTGTGACAGCCTGCAGTTCTCCTAGCCCTAGTATGCTTTTTCTTAGTTAGGACTTTAGAAGGAAAAGGCTATGTCTATATTAGCAAGTAGCAGAGCTCAGAAGGGCATAGATGAGTAGAGCAAAACGGTGCTGGGAACCCCAAATCCACCCACGCACATTGCAAAGGCTTCGCTTCAGCTCTAGGCAGGAGGCCACGGATGAAAAACCCATTAGCAGCTGAAGTGCACAAAATAAACTCCTGAAACAGATATTCTGGCTTAGGTTCATCCGAAATTAATCCGGTTTGTGCGGTCTCCCCAGAAGGCAAACCAAAGCACAGCAGGTGGGGATGGGACAACTGCAAGATTCCCTTCCAAGGTGCACTCCAGAACTAAGATGCCAGCGTACACGGACCCAGGGGTAACAATAAAGGGTTCACTGACATAAAAATATAATTCCACGTGTATGAAGTGCATGCAGGATGCTGCAACCTGGTTAAAGCCAATATTAGTACTTTGTGTGTACAGACCCATGATAACATTTATCTTCCTTTGGTTCTTTGAGTACTAAATCTGTTATTTCCTTACACAAAATTGCTCTGTTAAGAAAGCAGTGTCTTCTGCGAGGACAACCCAGCAGAGATCTCCAGCCATGTGGGCTGTAGGATGGGCTAGACTGCCCTGACGTAATTCGGACAACAATCAAACCGCACGCTCCATCTTGCATTTAATTTACTCATAATGGAGCGTGGGGTAACGCCACAAGACCTTGCAGGATCTCACGTCTCGAGACAGCATGAGGGGATCTGTTCAAAAAGCATTTGGTAGATGACTGTCTTTGTTAAGACTTCTTGTCCCACTAATTATTTTGGGTTTTGAACAGCAGTCTAACCGAGAAAGGGCAATTGAAACTTGTTATAAAACACTGAGGACATCACCACCAGAGCATGGCTTACAAGTAAGATTCCTGCTCTTTTCTTCGCACCCATGCTGCTCCCCAGACCCTGTACTGGGGCATCGATTTTAATTATACATAATCTGAGGTTGTTATAAGGTGGGCTTTGTGCTAGCAAAAAAAAAAAAAAAAAAAAAAAAAAAAGATCTTTAAAAAAAACAGAATTTCTACTTTCCTGGACAAATATACCAAAAAGAAATTGTGGCATCTTGGTGGGTTGCTAAGCAACCAAGAGCTCCAGTGTCACTTGTTTGTGATCAATTCAAGTCATTCATCAGGAGCTGAAGCACCAGCTCAGGAATTCCAACAAATCTGCGCCTTGGGAAAGCCACGGGGACTTCCTGCCACACAATAACACTTTCTTTCCTCCAAGATAAACTTTGTAGATGTTCTTTTGATCTGTGTGATATGTTAATTCATTAGTCTTAACATATTGCTAATGGGAAAAGCTATAATTAACTAACTACAGCATTGTAACACATGCAAGATAAACTGAACTAATTAGTAGTGTTTAAAGTAGTCCCTGTCCTCTCCCACTGGGGAAAGGAGCAGATCCCTTCTTATCACAGAAGCAACTGTCCACAACATCGTTTTATGTAACTTACAGCTACCTTTTTCTTTTTCCCTTCATTTTTCCTTCTAAACTTAAGTGATAAAGTATATATTATTGGCAAACGAGATGGCTACAATCCAAGCCACTGGAGGTACACATACATGTCGTGAATAATGTAATCTTTCATTAAAATGAAGGCTTATCTGCTGGGTTTCTTGGGATAAAGAAGTGGACTGTTGTACTTTCATTCATTAATGACTGAAGTAACACACACTAAATGCCCATAATAATTACATTCACTCACACTGACAGTGAGTTAAATGTAATCAAAGTGTATATAGCTGAAGTATGGTCTCTTCATCTCAGCCTCAGATTCAAAATTCATTTTATTCCTATTTTGATAACAATAATAAATTGCAAGAGTTTAGAGAACGAACCGGTTTAAAAGCTGTGTTGCATATGGCAAAACTTCTACAACTCTTGGATTGCTGACAGGTTTTTTCTACTAAAGATATTTCATGATGCTTTTACATATATTGTGCAATATTCCTGAAGGAACTCCATTACCTCCTGCAAACCTTGGTGGTATCTTATCTTTTGCATTTCATGTTAATGTAACATAGTCTAGTCTTGTAGTTCTTCTGTAAGCCAGACTCCACTGACAGCAGATGTTCAGCCTCAGTAAGGACCACAGAAACTGGCTAACAAGAATTTTCTAATTTTTTAATGACTCATTGGGAGAGGTGGGTTTTGGTTTGGTTTTGTGTTTTGGAAAGACAAAGAAAATTCCTTACTTTTAAGACACAGAAAAGTGTTCACGCAGCAGTAGTCGAGCACTCTAATACTTCACGCCAGTAAAAGCCAAGCAGAGGATCACGGGAAGCAATGGGCAAAGGATCACATGCACAGCTCCGACAAGGCAACCTTGCATGGGTGTTCACGAATGGGCAAAAATTACACATTCATTTTAAGGTGCAGGTTTTTCCCCCGTCTCCTTTCCTCAGGCCTGTAACTAAACTCATAATATTTATTATTTATTGCTTTTGGAACGGTGTTTGGGAGAGCTACATAACGTGTATTTAACTCAGTTGCATCAAACGAACCCTCGACAATCAAACAAAAATACCACCTGTCAGGTCTCTGGTGAAATTTTCCAAAACATGTTTCAAGCAAAACTATTCCTAGGTAGCACTGAGAACAAATTCACTTGCTTTCTGTCTGTTGAGTTATGGTTGAATACCTGTATGTTATCCAAGATATCATAGTTTAGCTCCTTTCTACCCCCAAATAAGAGGCAAAGTAATATTAGTCGTAGAAGCGATAGATGAAAAGTCTATTTCCATTTACTGTGTCCGACTGTTAGAAAACAGAACCTCCTTGCATTATGAAGACCTAAACCTAGCCGAGACCGCTGATGCCCTGATCGTGCAACGCAAATTAATAACACACAGCACACGACACCGAGGTTTAAAGATTCTTACAGCTCTCCTGGAGCGCAACACAATCACAGCACTTCCCCGGGGGAAAAAAAAACGGGGCGGGGGGGGACGACTTTTCTAATTATTTAGGTATTGCAGGGAAAAAAAAAAAAAATAAAATACTCTCCAAAAATCACTAGTGAAGGAAAGAAGAAGCGTTTTGCCACAGACGCCTGACATCCAGGCTTGCAAACTTGAACCCACCTAAAACCACACGAGACCGCGCCAGCCCCCAGCCCACTCCCACCGTGCTTTTGACCTCCCCGGACCCCCCCGGACCCCCAATTTCCCACCCCCCACCCCCCAATTTTCCGCATCCAACCTCCCTCACCCACATCCCCCGGGCTCCGCACCCTCCCGCAAACTTTCCCCGGGGCAGCGGCTCCTCCACCCCGCCGGGACGGGAGAGCCCGAGCGTACAAGGAAGAGGGAAAAAAGATTCATAATAATAATTATTATTATTATTATTAAAGAGGCTTTTGGTGGAAAAGGCAGGGCGAGAGGAGGAGGCGACCGGGGCAGCGGGGCACCCGCGGTCCCAGCGCTCTCCGCCAGCCCCGAAAGGGGACTGGGATGGGAATGAGGATGGGAATGGGGATGGGAATGGGGACAGGGACACCCCCCCCCCCCCCCCCAGCGTTACCTTGAGCCCTGCACGGGCAGAGCCGGCAGCTCGCAGGGCGGTAGGGAGGGGGGGGGATGATGGCCGGAGCCCCGTCCCAGCTTTCCAAATTAATGGCTCCACCCCGGAAAAAAAAAAAAAAAAAAAGGAAAAAAAAAAAAAAAAAAAAAAAGGAGGCGGGGGGGGGGGGGGGGGGGGATGGGGGGGGAGCCCAACCACCCCGAACCCAGCTCCACACCCACGAGAAGGAAGAGGGGTCCCTCCGTGACTGGCATCACTATCTCCTCCGGCAGAGCTTGCAGGGAGCCATGGCAACGAACCCCCCCGGCACCTTCCCAAACCTCTGCCCGCCTTCCCCCCCCGCCCCTTCCCCGAGGTTGGGAGAAGGATGGGGGGGGGGGAGGGGGGGGGTTGAGGAAAAACCCCGAGCCGCCCCCAGCCCCCCGGTCCCTCCCGGCGGTTCCCACCTGCCCGATCCGACGTCCCTCCAAGCGAGAGCCGGGAACCGGCTTCTCCGGGCGGCACCTGGGGATGGAGGGGACGGGGCTGGGGCTTGGGGGGGGGGAGCCCCAGCCCTGCCCGACCCTCCTGCACCTCCCCTGCCCGCCTCCAGCCTCGGGGGGGGCAGCGCTGCCGCCTCCCGTCCGTGTCCCCCCCCCTCCCCCCCCCCCGCCGCCGCCTTCTCCCCGCAAAGGGAACGGCTGGGCTCGGGGCGGGGATGGGGGTTTGGTGTCGGTCAGTCGAGAGCCAAGGCAAGGAAGGGGTTAAAGAAATGGGAGGTGGATTTGGGGGGGGGGGTGGGGGTGGGGGGACGGGACACGGTTTGCCATCGGGAAGATCCTCGCTCGGTAGCTCGCACTTTGGAGGGGGGCTGCTAAAATGGGGGCTTCTGGCGTTGCTTTTTTGGAGGAAAGGGTGAGGGGTCAGGAAAGCTCAGATGGGGATGGGTCCTCCCCACCCGTGTGCTCGTCAGGGCAACAGCTAGTGCTTTATAGGTACAAACCTCTGAAAACCTGTCTTTTCCTCGGGTTTTTTTGCAAATGCCCCTCTTCCCCATTCTTGCTGCGTGCGCTCTACAGCGCGCGCAACCACAAAAACCCGATCGGGTTGATGTGTGTGTGCTTGAACACTCGGAGTTTCTGCCTGTATGGTTTACTTCGGTAATCCCTTTGTGGAACGGGCTAAATTTTTAAGTGATTGCTGAAGACAGTCGTCACAAATCTGCCAGTCATTTTCTTAAGCGCTCCATCCAGAGACGCCGTGTGGAGGTGGTGAAGGTCAGACATAATCATTTTCATGAGGACTTGGACTTCTCAGACAATTTTCTGTCTCACTGCTGACCTTTGGGTGTTTTTCTTTTCTCTGAGCCTTGTCTAATGCAATGAACAATAATCATAAAGTAACATTCACGGGCATTAAACCATAAAACCACCCTACCGAATCACAGTTAGCACTCACGGGGATTATTATCATTTGGGTTAAAGATTTTTCGGACAGTAGCAATCAGAATTTGTGGAGGTGCTGGCCAACTCGTGTTGTTCGTCTCCAGCCGATTTAGGTAGGTGAGCTTACTTTTTGGACAAGAAGTAAATAATTACATTTAAGGAAAGCTATTATAAACTAAAAGTGGCAGTAAAAGAAAAAAAATCCGAAAACTAGTAGGGAAAAGGGTAGAATAGCTTAATATACTTGTTCTGTGTTAAGAAAGCAAATGCAAAACTCTGTTAAAGCAATGTTATGCTTGATATTTTCGTCATGCAAAGTCAGGCAATTCATAGATCTAATTTTCATATTAAACTATGTTTAAGTCAATTCCTGCCAATATAAATGCCAAAGTTCTCACCAATTGCATGGAGAAAAGCTGCTATTATGTAAGGAAAGCATGCTGTGGTTGCTTAGAAAGCTCTGACGTTGGGCAGTCGGATTTCTGCGCAGCGGAGGCCCGGCCCAGAGCACACATAAGGGAACGGGACTTCTCCCTTTGAATCCCACTCTCATAGCCAAATCCTGAATTGACTTACTGTTTCGTCCAAAGACAGTGAAATGGTATGTTTACAGCACGTTGCCTTCCAAAGCAACCAACAGCTAAGCAACAGGCCTGTGCCCCCATGTCGCAGAAACCTCGGAAAACAAATGGAAAAGGAGACAGCTGTAGAGGAACGTCTCGACCGTGTCAGGGCTGCCGATGCACTGAAAAGCCATTTGACCCAGTAAAGACGTGGCCATCGGAGACCGAGTCAAAATCCAGAGATGACTGGAGATTTACTGAAGCGTTGGCAAAAACTGAAGACGCCAAGGGTGGGAAGCTGTGCCCTGCTCGTCTGGGAGCAGAGATAACAGAGCTGGCCGGAGAGCTGGGAAGAGCTGGCATTGCCCCTCCTGCTATTGCCAAGAAGATGAAAAACGGGGGCAATGACTCTTACCCACTTCTGGCCAATACTGCCCTCCTCCTGGGATGCCTCAGCAGTACCAAGAGTTTCCAGGCTGATTTCTGCAGGGCTCTGACATAAAGAAGAGACACGACAATTTAATTACCTCCAGTGACTGCTTGAGGCAGGGCTGCTGCCAAAGTCAACTTCCCAGGCTGCCCATACCTACGTCGCAGCATCCACTACCCAGATACGCCGTGCCACGAACAGAAGGAAGCTGGGCTCCCAAAATGCAGCGACCACTTAGACTTTCATTTCCCTGCCTAGCTAGCCCAACTTTTAGATCCTCCCTGGCAACGTGATTTCCCCAGGGTCTTCTTACATTTTCAGGTTTCAGCCCGTAATACGGAAACCATTAAATGGTTTTAATTTTTTGACACAGAGTCGTGCAGAAAGTTTTCCTTCCACTAGGAAGCCAGCTGATGGAAAAGTCAAAGTACGTCAGCTTACCAAAAACCGCTCCCTGCTGCCAAAATAAAACGTGTTCTTGTTCAAGACACGGCACTAATAGCATCTATTTCCAAGACTAGGGTTTGCCTTAAGTAAAGTGTAAATAGACATAATCCATAGCGCTCCAGATTTCACTGGGTAATGAAACAGGGCAAATGTCATCGCACTTAAGTCTGCACAGAACAAAAATAAAGACAGAGAAGCACAGTTCGGTCCTGTCCATGTCTCCACAGAACTGCTCTTTATTTTGGGATTTCCTGCTGAAAATCAAGGAGCCTTTTCATCAAACCCACTACTTGATGTGATACTGAGAGCACAAGGCTGCTAGAAACTTCAGAAAAATTCATTAAATCTCTCCAGGCTAGTACTGATCACATATTTAAAATACCCATTAAATGCATAATATTGTCTCAAATCAAGTGTGAGGAAAAAAACTTGGAATATTTATCTCAGGAGTTGTCCAAAGAAACCGGAAGGAATAGAGGGTGTGTTTGTGCCTACTGCAACTTTAACTTGTTACCTGATTCACTGAATGTACTCTCGAGCAACATCTACCATTTTAAAATCAGTTCCAGAGTCTGATGGGAGGCTCAGAAGATTTCCGATCTTACTCTAAATGCCCCTTAAGGTACATGAAATACTCAGGACAAAAGAACAGATTGGCCAGACTTTCTTCAGAGAAAATTCATTTTGCTTGCAATTGCCAGCACATATCCCACCACCACAGCTCGTTAATAAAGATGATGGAATTTTTCAAATAGGTAGATATGCAAAAATGTGAACGTACTTGAATATCAAAAGCCACAATTTGATTTTTTTTTTTTTTTTTTTTTTTTTTTTTAATGCTAAGTTTCTGGCAATCTGTTTTGGTCCTGGACAAATTAAATGGCTAAAATAATTGACATCATGCCAACTAGCATTTTTTCCATGTCAAAATTTGGTTTGGAAATTATGCCCTACTGCAACATTTCACAGCATTTTCATAAACTTTGGAATTTTTAGAATATTTAAATTATACCAGCTGAGGTGTATATTGAGAAGCACAAAAGCTCCATTACAAACTTTGAGCTCATAGGGAAAGATTTCATCTGTAAAAGGCAAAATACAGATGAGAGAGAGTGATGCATATCCCACTAATGCTTTCTTAAACTTGTATCTGAGTACACATCATCATTAGCCTTGAAATGTTGAAAGTTAGATAGGTCTTGACCAGAACAGAGAAGCTATAGATGTGCTAGAAAATGCTCATCTATTCCTTCATAATGAGAATACAGGAAAAATCCATGTGATCAAAGGACAGCAAATTTAAAATGAATTAAAGGAACTACCACTTTTCGCAGTTCGAATCAGTCCCAGGAATTTAGGCTTTGAAGAACCTGGAGTGAAATGTTGAGATTTTTTTCTTAATATAATTTTTTAAAGGCTGGATAATTTTATGACTGCTAATAACATTTGTAACTATGCAAGCTAAGATAATAACAACGGTAATCAAATCTCATGCTTCAGGGCATAAATTGATTGCTTGAAGGGGCTATGGAGGTTTTTCTTTTTTCCCACTGCTGAGTACATGATTTCACAACTGACTAAGTGCATTACAAGGGGTGTGTTTGCTACTGTAGCTAGACAATTGATCTAATCCGTAATAACAAATACGACACCAAAATACAGTGAGCTGCCTATCTGCTTTGCAAACACTAATGGATTTAGGATCAAATTCAGTGAAATATTTGGTTCTTATTTTCCAGTTAGCTTCCTACAGTTCTTTTGAAAGAAAGCAGTAAGGTCTAGATTAATAAATAAATAAATAAATAAATAAAAACAACCCAAACCACATGAAACTTAGGAGCAAGAATCTTACAATGAATCTTAAAGGCCCAAGTTAGGGAAATGGGTTCCTCCATACTTAGGTTCAGATTCAAAGATGGGGATGAAAAACAATCAATTCATGGAGTATCAAATCACCACACAGGCTGACCCATGCATCTCCTATGGCCGGCTTGTAAGAATTCAACCATATTTTTCCATCAAAAAAAGAGGCTGTGGTTCTCTTTTCTTTGAAAAACAGGCACAGCAAGAGATGAGAGAGCTCAGCCTGGAGATGGGGATTTAGGTTTAATTCCCAGCTGTACCAGAAAGCTCCACACAAGTTTGCATTCTGCTCCAGGACAGACAGACTGAGCTCTGTAGAACACATTGCATCAAGCAGAAGATAATTGAAGATTCAGTAGACACAGCCTGTAGCAAAACTGAGCCTCACCTTCGTTACGGAATTTGTGGAGGGAAGGCTTGAGCTCCAGTGGTGCCACAACAGACTATTCATGCTTTTTGCTTCAAGCATTCACTAAAGATCCTAGAACCTGTCCAGAACGCTTCTTTCTGAATGAATATATAATATAACATACAAGAACAACTTTGTAATTTCTCATCTTTGATGGCATTGCTTGTTAAGTGAGACCTTTATCATTCCAGGTTTCAGGTTTGGGTTGATTTGCTTTGGCTTTTGGTTTTTTTGGGTTTGCGTTTTATTTTTGGTTTTGTTTTTTGGTTGGGTTTGGGTTTTTTTTCACTGCGCAGTAGTGACATTGACAGATATCACACTTCAAAGCAGAAATCCATAGCACAGGTTTCAAGTTCGTACATGTGTTGAACGTAGAGATCTGCCACGTCAGTTTAGTTGGCCACTCCACCACAGACACCTTCTCCTTTGGTAGCCTGCCCAGAAATCTAGTTGGCGTGTACCAGTTTCTGGGCTGAAGCTACAAAACTGTAAGTCCAACAGAAAGGCTGTGCCTGAACGGCAGACCAACGCACGCCCGGTCATCCAGCACAGAATGGGACAAGGTCATTTATAAAGAAAAGCAAGTACCGAACTCACAAAAAATGCCATCTGAAAATGTATCTTTGGTCTCTGCGCAGAACTGGCACAAAGCCCAGAAAGAGCAAGCCACAATATTTAGAGAAGTGGAATTGTGACTCACGTCAGGACAATGGCATTGATCTCATTCATTTGTGGAAGAGATTAAAGAGGCCTAGAAATAAAGATTTTCTATTTCCTGAACAATAACTGCTAGTCACTGGACAAAACATCAGCAACAAGGTCCCCACAGATGCTCTTATTCTTGCCTAGTGTGGAGGTGGGATATGTAGAACGAAGCCTTTGCCTGGATAAGCCATGAACCCAGTCATAGCTTTTTCAGTGATGTAGATGAGACCTATCGCTCACCAACTACTGAATAAAACGAATTCTTTTTGCTTTCTGTCAAGGTCAACTGGTGTAATTTGCACGTAATGTCTACTGCCAAAACCCTACATTGATATAAAACAACCTGATTATCTATACAGCCCTATACAAAAAAACCCCAAGTATTTTAAAGAAATTGTTTGTGCACCTTTTTCCGCTGAGAGTCTAACCCATTTGGATTATAATAGCAAGTAACATTTACGGAATTATTGTAGCTACCTTTGAAAGCAAGCACAGTTATGAATGTAATCAGCTGATTCAGAATTACCAGGGACCCCCCTCCCAAGTTCTGCAGACACATGAACAAGATGATTACTGAGGGGTTCATTTGGTTTTCATGAGAAAAGAAGAAATGACACTGATCTCCTAAGACAGGGACAAACAGTGGTCTTGGCTAATGCTATCATTTGTATTCTTCCATTTTTTATGTCCATATAGTGAAACGGTTTTATTAAAATAACCTACATTAAAGTCCAAATCGAAAACAAAACACTAGATGGTTTGTTGCTGAACCATTTGGTGCTCCCCGCGTTCCTTTACCAATTTAATCTGACTGGTGGGTTGCAGGGTGTTCAATAGGTCACCTGCATCAGCAATTTCAGTCCAGACAATTTGCTTCTAAATACTACATGGTATGATACACATTTTCCAATTACATTTCAGACTGCTTTTAAATTCTGCTAGACAGACGAAGTTATATGAAGAATAGAAGGCTTCGGAAACAACAGCATACAAATAACTGCACATTAAAACAAATTTTTTTGCACAGTCAAGCTATACAAAGTTATTAATGTGAGGAGGAGAGCAATAGCTTGATCAACAACATAAGACTTCTTTTAAAAAATATTGGCAATTCTCATCTAACAGAATACGTAAATGATTTATCCCTCTTCAATGTCCTTCAGACGAGACATTCAAGGAGAAAAAAATTAGTACTGTGAATATCAGATACAATAATTGGGAAAACACTCTAAAAACAAGCATACTTCTGTCTTACCCTTCAACCTTATATACATATTTATGTATATATATATACACACACATTGATGTTATGGAAACCCAGGAAATTTTATTAAAAATAAGCAACGCTCAGTAAATACTGGAAATACTGTCACCAGGCTGAGGTGATGAGCGTGAGTCAAAAATTACATTCTTACAAGAATGAAACTAAGCACTCCCTTGAAAGTCTGGGGATTACCAAAATGGTCAGCATTATACTTGTCAGGTATGATAATACACCCTAATAGTTTTAGTAGACTCTGCAGGCAACACTTAGTATTTTTTTTTTTTTTTTTCAGTATCTAAATTAAAAGGATAAATACTTCCAAAACCTTCAAATCAAAACTAACAGTAAATGGAGGCCTGTGGTGCAGGGTGACCTTAACCATTTGTTTAGCTGGCTGTAAGCAAGCAATATGCTTTTTCAGAATAGCCAGTAAACGCAATGTGATGGAGCAAGGAACAAGGAATGCAAGGGATAGAATCAGGATCCCTATGAAGAACCTGTGCTCTGAGTGGGACATAAGTCTGAGAGAGATTTAAGAACCATAGGTTGAACCTTATCTGTTTGGAGGGCGACAAAATCCATAGCTGTATAAGCAGAGAGTATTAAGTAGGTATAAAAAGTCTCTATTGCTTTTGTATCTTGTGCTGGTATGTATTTTGGAATTTAAGTGTCTAGTTCTGCCATCTGCAGCTCAGGAGGGATAGCAAACTACTTGTTAGGATTCACAAAGGAGTCAGGGAAACAACAGCAGCATTTGAAAGTACATCTTAGAACGAGCAACGAGAATTCATCAAGTAGCATGTTAAGAGGTGATTAGATTCCGGTCTGTGGTACCAGAGGGAATAGGTATTTTGTAGCGGAGGGCTCCTCTATCCAGCTGACAAAGTATAACAAGATCTAATGACTGGCAGATGAGAAAACTGTTTATTAATTTTTTTCTGAACAGTGAGTTTAATTAACCTTTTAGCAACAATTTCCTAGTTGTGCCAAGTTATTCATGACGGGCCATTATAATATCAAGACTACCTATTTTTCTTAAAAATACTTTTTAGCTCAAGAAAAAAAGATTGAATCGGCAACGTATAATATAAGAAATTCCTGTTGGCTGATCACAAAGGTTGTACTGCAGCCCTTGCTGATGCCCAGCAGTGACAAAAAGCACAACTAAGCGCAGGATCTAGGCCAACAGGACCCTGGAACGAACCAAGGGTGCGCTGCTCCAAAGATGACCTCCAAAGAAACCCCTTAAGCCAAGTCCTGTCAGCAAAACGAAACTGGTTTTGAGACCTGTCTAGCTGCAAAGGGGCTGCAGCTGTAGCAGACCGCGCAGGCTGACCCTGCTCTGTCGTCCTCCCGTTCCTGCCTGCATAGTCCAGCTCTGGGATGGAGCAGAAAAAATCCTCAGTTCCAACAGCTACATCTTGCTCGAGGGCTTGAAAAAAGTTTCTCAGAGAGGTAATGTGCTCCCTCAGAAACCGACGGCAAAAGCGGGTATATGTCATCTTAAACGTGCGTACTAGTTTGGCTAGATGTTAAATCCAACACTGAGGGGAAACAATACCAGAGAAAAACTGCTGTCAAATTCACCTGTATTTAGAGCCATGTGGGTGTGCTATGTTACATACGGATTTAATGATATAGAATTATCATGCAGTTCAAGCTCAGCTGACTTCCAGCTCCTTGAAGTTAATATAGCTGTGACACTTTCCATCAGCTGAAAATTTATCCTATATACTTTTCTAAATATATCTATCATCTCTAACAGCTCCCAAATTCCAACTTCATTGAAACTGCTTTCTCAGTCCTTCCGCCATCTGCTTTTTTGCTGGGCTCACATGTGTTTCTCTGGCAGTGACTCTGTAGACCATACTAAAGCACTGAAAAGCACAATAGAAAGTATAATTTTAAAGTATCTTGCCTCATTTGGGAGTGAAATGCACTTATATCACGAAGGTATAACGATTAAAAAAATATCAGAAGCCAATACACCTACATTTGGGTATACATTTCTCTGCAAAGTATTCACTGACTGCTGACAAAACCAATCTCTTACAAGGTCCGTGAACACAGCCTAGCACATATTCTGCACTTGAAGAGTCGCACACATCCCTTATACAACCACCAAAGAAAGAAATCCCCATGCCAACGTTCAAACTCTGGACAGGAATGCAAGTCAGACATCATTTTGCCACGATGACAGTAATCACCAATGTACAAAAGGAACTTTTCTAAAAGGAATTGTTTCTAGAAAGCTATATTCAATCCTCTGTCCAAGCTGTGAATACCCAAATTGTTTATATTTCTCTTACCTTTGCTAGAATGGGTATCCTTCCCCAGTGCCATCTATGATGCACTGAGATACGTTAAAAGGCTTACACGTTTTCTTGATAGAGGGAGCCAGAAGGGAGAAGAGGTTGCCATTTTCTTTCAAACTATAAATAAAACAAAAAACTGTTTCAAATTTTACTTCTTTCTACGTGACTATATCTCATTCCAGCCTATATAATTATCTTCTGGATTCATTGGTTAATTTATCCCCCAATTTGTAGAAGGGAGATTATTTTGTTCTCCATCCTTATTGCCAAGAGATTGGAAAATAGAGGGATGTTAAATAATGCAACTGCAGCAAAAGCAAAGCCAAAAAAACCTAACACAAACCTTTAAAAAAGGAACTCCTTATAAGATAACCTGTCTACCCAAAGTGGGAGTAAGCAGGGTTTAAAAGACAAAAGAAGACTTCAAAATAGGCATGGCAACCTCTGATCTGAGTTTTTGCACTCATAAAAGTTTTAATTCTACATGAAGATGCATTTCTTCAGGCACAGCAGTTGAAATATAACGGGGCCCTTAGGTGGAAAATTAGAATATAAAGGCTATCAACTGCCAATTAATCTTGTGAGGTCAACGGGAAACAGCCAGAATTGCTGTTTCCAGATGGGTGAAGGGATGCTGCGGAATTTAATTTATCCTGTTACCAATGCACTCTGGCAGACCTCTGAGCCCATGCTCTCAAAAAAGGAACTGAAAGACCAATGAGTTGGCAAGATTTGGGGCCTTATGTGTCAGCTTCATACAGTGCCTGGGCTGGAGATGTAAATTCACCCGCTAAGTGGGTAGGTGGGACACGTTGCTGTGCCACCCTCACCTGACAGGTTAGAATGGCCTGCAATGGGTCTCATCATGTGGCCAAAGGTGGTGCATTACCGCATACGGTCCAGGAGATGCACAAGAGAACGATTTGGTGTTTAATATTATTTGACTATTAATTTAAATATTAGTAGTGCTGGTTAAAAACCTCTAAACTGTTTAAAGCTAGTCACGTTGTAGATGGGGTTATAAAGAGAAAGTATTGACTTACCATAAACAGTTGAGCACTTTTAATGTTCGATGTTGAAATGTAAAATGGCCTAGCAAGTTGTGTTTGTCAACAGCAGCTGAGAGGTACTAAAATTAAAAAAAAGCAGTCATGTCTTTAAATAAAAAAACCACGGAAATCTTCAAAGCAATGGCTGAAGGTGTGAACGCTGTCACTGATTCGTGCAGCTTTGTGCTTCACTGAGAAAAAAAACCTGAGAAATATTTGTTTTACTGTGTGTTTTGACTCACGTTTTCTCATCAAAAGATGCTATTTGAACTTAAATTACTGAGCAAGCTGCAGCATATTCATGGCTGTGGATCTCCAGAGAGAGTTTTCAATACTGTGAGGAGCCCTGTGCTGACAAAGCCTCTTTTAAACCACGGCTGATCTAGATGTGGTCACAGACCACTCGGCCAAGGCTGATTTTAAATACCTCTGTAATAAAGTCAAGTATCCCAGATAACCCCTGTGGGCATCTATTATGGTTACTAACATATTAATTGTCTAATGTAGTTAAAAAATTGGATAGTCTTAAATATGAAATGCTGTCTCCTTAAAATATGCTGTGATGTGTATTAGCTCATTACAAATGTCATTAATATAATACTGATAACAGACAACAGTATAGATGAACTAACATTTTCCCTTATGATACTGGTTTATGGAGAGTATTCATCCTCCAAGATATACAGTTAATCTTTAACCTAAGCATAAGCTACCCTTCATGACAAGGGAAAATTTGCTTACGTGTTTCCCAGAAAATGCTGCTTTGGTCCACCAAAGAAGGTAAGGTTATTAGGTGGAAAAGTGCGAGGCCACAGATTTCCCCTCGCTCTGTAGGTTGACAAAAGCATTTCCCAGCTGGAAAGTCAGTGGGGTAAGTTGTGCAAGGCAATGGAGAAATTCATGTTGCAAGTTCAGCACGCCGACCACCAAAAGCCAAGAGAAAGTAAAATGTGGCTTAAACCGTGTTGAAGAGGATAAGAAAGGCTTATGGGTGGGTGTTTACGCTGACGAGGTTAGTGGCTTGGAGTGTGACCCAAAGAGAGGATAAGATGGATTGCTCTAACGGTGTTGTCTCTATCTCCTGTAGGAATGACAGTGAATAATGGGGCTTTAATTGGCAGCCGCCTTTTCACCTGTACTGAGTAAGTGCTCTCACTTGTGCCTGCTGGAGTTATGCATCCCAAAAAGGGCAAAGACAAGCTGGAATTAATAAAAAAAGATGACAGAGTAAGAGATGAGCACATTTCGACTGCTGGCATAAATCAGGAGTAATGCCAAGGAGCAGTAGAGTGATACCTCTGCGAAACAGGAGCAAGTGTGATCAGAATGGGACCCTTTCTCATTAAATGAACAAGTCACTTCTGCATCAGGAGAGAAACATAATACTGCCTTAAATTAAAGCTGCTTGAAAAACAACTTTTGCTATTCAATTTGTACAGGATTTGTTTTGCTCACAGAATAATTTATCATTATTTCTATCGCAGTAATGACTATGAGTTCAGTGTTATATTAGGCTGTGTGCGCACTCCTGAGATAACATTCAAAAAGATAGAAATCAAGCAAAGAATGGCACAAACAATGACAATGTAATGGGGTAATGGGGAATTTTGGCAATCAGGCCGCACGCTTCGTAGGCTAATGCTCCTTTTGCAGTTTTTTTAATAACGTGAAGTTGTCGTATCCTTTCATACTGTAACATTATAATGGCTGGCTTGGGCTCTTTTCTCTACTGGAGGGCAACTCAGGGGACAGGAGGGGAAGAGCTCTTTTGAAGTGAAAAGAAAAAAAAGATGAAGTTAAAAATGAGGGTAAACGAGGAGCGGGGCAGGGGTGGATGACGAGTGAGTGTTGGTGGGGACACTGCCTTGGCCAACATCATGCTGCCCCACTGCACCCAAGCGGGACTGGGGGCAGAATGAGGCCCCACGGTGAGATGGGGGGGTCAGACCTGGGGCATCCAGAAGGTCCAGTCAGAACCGGCAGGAGATGGGGTCAAGGACAAGGCTACCGAAAGGGTGACTCTGAGATCCATGCCATGGCACGGGTCCAGGGCTCACCAGTCAGTGAGGTGGGACCGTGGGAGATAGAGCGAGGCACAACCACGCCGGTGCCATGTCCTAAACACACCTGGGTGCCCACGGCTGGGCTTAAATACAGCTCCTGGGTCCTTCGGGAGAAGGTGTGTGAGTGTGGGTCCTGGTGAGCCTGCTCAGAGCAATTAAGTCTATTAGTGCCCTCGAGAGACGGGGTGAAAGAGGATGCGCGGCAAAAGGATAATGGATAAAAATTAACTGACTGGTAGAGCTGAAAGGCATTAGCCCCTTGTGTGATGGTGTGGATCCGCACCGCAGAGCTGAGTTTCTCATTTCAGTTCAGACAAAGACAGAATTTAAGTTTCCTTCATAGGAGCTGGGGGGGGGGGGGGGCTGGCTTTTGTCTTCAAAGAACGTTTCAGCCTGGGGAAGAAGGGAAGTCTCTGGGGTCTGCCCCGAGCCTGGGGGAAGCTGTGGGGTTCAGGAGACCTGATGGACCTCTGGAGGCCACACCGACCAGCCTTGCATGGAGCTACGGACTACTTCTCAGGTTTTTTTTTTTTTCTCTTCTGTTGTTATGGAAACAGCCTGTTGAAGGGCTGCTGAGGTTCTGAATCCTGGATGTGCAATGAGGGCAGGTAGGTAGGGGATCCCTCTGTGTAGTTTCACAGCTGAATAAAGATGTGGATATTTTACATATATATTAAACAAACACAGATAGTCAAATCCCTAACATGGAGGCATTTCTAGGACAGCAACATTCATAAGCAAGCCTGCTGATGTGAATTTCTGTAACCACCTGTAGGCATGTACAGAATCACCGTGCTGAATGCCAAAGGTTTTGCCTAAGGAGACGCCTGATTATACCCAGATGCAATTGTACATAGTGCAGATTTCATTAAGAGTTTCCTTATGTTTCTCCAGTTAATTTCAAAGCTGTATCCAACCTGAAGTTGCAGGAGTAACAACCCAAAGATATAAAACCGTGCCAGGACAACGGTTGTCATTTGGGGAAAAGCAGCGGTCTGACACCTGAGATAATTCAGCAACTCTCGATGCTCTAAGGCTGGAGATAATAATTCCGAGTGTGCTATTTCATCTGGGATAACATGCACCATCCAAGCCACTGCTTCTAATTCCTTGCTTGGCAAACAAGACTGTTTTTTTGGACCTCCAGTCCTTTGTATAGTCAATCCGATGCTGTCAGCCTGTGAGTCAAGACAGTTTTCTCCAAGAGACTCAATTACTTCCTTCGAGAACGAACTTGCAAGAGGCAGCTCTTAGATGCATGCGCTCATGTGAACATGCCAGGGAAATGTGTCTGATTGCAAAAAGGTCAAAAGAGACGACTAGTCTCTCCGCGGGCTTTCTATCCCACCTTCTCTGCAGACCATTAATGGAAGAAAGCTCCCTTCTGCTTCTCCCCCAAGCACGCTTGGTTCACTTGCTGCTCCCTCTCTATTTATTCAGCTGCAGAATCTGCCTAAGACTATTCAAAGCCTGTAAATCAGACACCAATATTTAAGCACAGAACAAAACCATCACAAGCCAATTCACACAGTCTCCACAGGATGAAAGAGGAAAGACAAATTCTCCAACACTGTTTCACTAATGAACCTCACACCTTTGTAGTAAAAGCGAGATTGTCTGCAGTTCGCTCTTTCTCCCAATTATATCTTCAGCTCTTTGCTAAAGCTGCTAATCAATGTACTAGATAATGCCAGCTCTGAATGTCATTCTGTATATGAATATTTGTCCATTCAGTATTGCCTGTAGAAAAATTTAACTCACACAGGGCACCGCAAGCTCTTGTGGCTAAAAAATCCCAGTCTTTCCAAGTTAGACAGTGAGGTATCTCTGAACCTGGGAACAAAGGAATATGTCCAGAAGAGAAACAGTCGCCTTGTAGGAAACTTCCTCCCCTGCACTTCCAGTTCTGGGGCACACTGGAATAGAGTCAGGGCTGCTGGTGCCCTCTCCTGGTGCCATAGCATCACGATCTCCTCCAGTGGAACCACCAGTATGGTTAATTGGTGGTAAACTGACACTAAATACTGGTATTTATTTACTGGTGTCTGCGATAATCTCCAAATTTGAATCAGCAAACCTCATGCACTGGGAGAGAAGGGACTTGAGCAAACCCATGAGACGTGTCACCACACCAAGGCTGTCCAGTCAAATGAACGACACTGCAGTGACGTACAGGCGTGTCATTTGGGTTTGGAGGTATCACAGCTATATGTTCAGGTCCGTTAAATGATCCCAGGTTTTTAGCTAACACAAACTCTTTTGAGCTGAAGGTGGTTCCTTCAAGGCCAGCTTTGCACTGCTCTGCACTGCCTGATGCGGGGAAAACCAAAACCCTTTTGTACTTGTAAATCTTGCGGAAGGGACTCACAAACAGAAGGCAGAAGCTTCCAGTCTGGGCTACTGTCATGGGGGGGATGTTTCCCAAATAAATCAACCCACACGCGTTAGACCTTCAGTGTAGGTATCAGTGACAGAGGGCTCTTGTGGGCACAAAACAAAACGTAGAGGAGACCTTTCCTTCACAAAGATGAGATGCTGCCAACTTCTTCTGTCCTCACCTACAGGGTACACATGCTCCTTTCTCTGGCAGTGTTCTCGTTCCTGAGAAGATACGAAGATGTGGTGTGATCAGCTAAGAACAGTCCTATAATTACTGAACTCACAAGAAAAGCATTATGATACTATACTACAAACGACAGAATGAAACTCTGTGATGAACAGACAGCCTTTTATTACCTAATAGCATATCAGATCTGGAATTTCAGTACAGAAAAGGTGAAATCTGGTATTCTACAGCGTGTCCCTACCTTATTGCCTCCATCTGAAAAGGAAATCACGTAGTATTTTTCCATCGGTGTTTGCTCCTGGAAGTTATGTTGCCTTCAGTTAACCTGAAGTTAACTGGAGGACCAGTTCTCTTGAAGTGCACTTCTCGGAGCAGGCAACAGCTTGGAGAAAAGATTATTATGCAGGAGCAAGATTGCACTAATTGGAGAAATCGGTATTTCAGCTGCTGCTGTTTTGGAGTATTGGAATGAATTAAAACAGATGAAGCTGACATTAAATCGGTATTGAGAAAAAGCACCAAAGACCGGGAGAGCAGAGCTGCGTGCAAGATGAGGAGGTGTTGTATTAACGTGCGGTGGTTTATAATTTCATAGCCGTTTGTTTCACTGATTGCACAAAGTGACCTGAGTCTTGCTAACAGCACGTCTGTAGGACACAGAAGAAACGTCCCGCCGTCCATCTGCAGCAGATGCCAGAGGACACGCAACCACTCGGCAGGTCAGTAAGAGACCTGGTAGAGAGCAGAGTCTCGTCCCACCTCCTCGAGTCTTCCTCACCCAAACTCACCCCTCGGTTTCCCTGAGGAAGCCTCTTCAACTCGAACACGTATCATGTATTTACTGGAGGTTTTTTTCTACTTCAGGGCAGTACCTCACTATTCAACACCTACAGCCTCATGTGCACCCGTCAGTAGATGTAAAGACAGTCTCTAGTTTATAGCTGCACCACCAAAAGCTGTCTGAATGCAGGAAAGAAAAATTGGCAAAGGAGAAAAGACCATACAGGGCATTATTCCCTTCCACAGGGCTCTACAAGGCCACGAGTACTAGGTAGTATCTTCCAACAAATACATATTTTTGCCTTTATTAATCAGACTTAAAGCAAAAGAGATACACAAACTGGTGCTGCACATAAACCCCTTTTCCTATTTAGAGTAAATTCAGTGTGAGCATTTTCCAGAAAATACTGATAAAATAAAAATGTCCTCAGGGAACCATATACCATTTCTTCAGCTGCTCATTATGTAGCTTGCTCTAACAGTCCATCGTACTGAATTTTGTATCCCAGGTGCTGATGAGGACAGAAACAGTTTGCCAAAAAAACAACTGTTTTGAAACATTTCTGGGCACTGATGTTATCAGTGTGCAACATTTGGGAGACTTAGTGAGGTAAAGGCAGAACTAGATCCAAGTAGGTCGAAAGGTGTTACATGAAAATATTCAGAGAATAAATTGTGAATTGGGTAGGGGAGAGGTGCTGTTCTCGGGCATTCTTGCTAATAATCTTTCATTTACATAGTGGAATTGTCTGCAAAATAGGGATTATTATAATGTATTAATGCCTAATTGAAAGAAGGTGCTGCAGTTAACTCAGGAACTGCTTAATTTCGATCCCTTTTATCATCCCTAAATGTGAATCCAAATTTAAACATGGAGGAAAAATACATGGTGTATTCAGGAACAAACAAAGGTATTGTCTGACATAAGGAGCTTATGTAAATGTGGGATGGCAGAGCTCCTTTTACAGTAAACCTTTCAAATACCTCAATAAATCATGAAGAACAAAAAAAAAAATCTTTCTTTTAAAGAGGTTTGCAATGGGATTTCACCTGTCCAGGACTGATGAGGGACAGCACTGATCAGAGCAAAAAGGAGCTTTGCTAGCATCTTCCTAAGCAGTAAATTGCAAATAAATATCTTTTTTGTGTGTGTGCATGTGCTTGTGTAAGAAGGCTTCCATTATGTACCCACTGACAATTTGCTAATTTTAAAGCAGAGGTGACATCATGCAGGGATGGATGCACCTGCAGGAGTGTTTCACATCCTTTCAGTCCCCCTTTACAAGCCAGTAGATTTATTTTTGCTTTTAAAGGCACAGAGCCCATTGACAAAAAAAAAATAAAAAAAATAATAAAAAAAAAAATTAAAAGGTGCTTGTACTACAGTGGCTTGAAAAGACATTGGATGTGATCTAGTGGATAAAATGCAGGGTCAGAGACCCTGGACATTTCCATTCTACTCAGTGCGGTCACTGTCCTGCCATATAATCTCAGCAAAGTACTTCACCTCCTTCTTTCTCTCCTGCTATTCTTACCTTTTAATTCTGCATTTAGACTGGCAGTACTTTGGAGAAGGAACTATCTCCTGTGGAGTCCTCTAGTTCACAGTGTTCTGCTCTCAGTTGTTCCTGGAAGACCAACAATTATAATTACATGAAGGCAGGATGCATGTGGATGCAACATTACTTTGTTCAGGCTAATCAGCTCAATTCTATCAGTGAAATCTCTCTCAATTATAGGAGAATCCACGTGTGCGACCGAGACAGCAGAAATCAATCCTAATTACTCCCCACTGCCTGCACGATTCTCCTGTGAAAATAGAGGAGAAGGGACATGAGGTGTTCCCAACATGGGTGGCGGTCATTGCAGATTCCTTCTTTTAGGAACCTGTTACTGCCCTATCAGGAGATGCTTATGCTACGCCAAGCAAGAAATCCAGCAGTATTTATGTCAGCAATATTAACAAAATGGCCGCTTCAAGCAAAAAAACAGTCATAAACCCCTGCTTCCTCCAGGACGTGTTGAGCAATGAATTCAATAGCTTGTCTAAGAAAAAACACAGAGATCCCTGTGTTTTATGCCAGGTGAGAACTTCATAAAATCATTTCCTTGTCCCAACAGAAAAAGCTAAATTTTGTGTTCTTGGTAAATCGCCTTTATTCCCACGTAGGCCCACAAATGTGTCTTACACCAAAACTCACCTGCGGATGAGCGCTGGGTTCACCCACCACCACCCACAAGGCGTGCAGCAGCAGAGAGCTGGGTCACCTCTGTGGTTGGCAGGGGCAGGGACAGCGGCAGACACCCAAACGGACCCACAGCTGGCAGGATCTCCTGGATCTCCACTCCTCCACTTTCAGAGTGGCCGCAGATGAACTGGGAGCTGGTTTCATCCCAATAGCATCAATGACACGCACAGGCAATTTTACAGCTGCTCTAAGTACCTCTTGAGCATCCCTGGCAATCAAGCTTCACGTCTATGTGTACTGCTACAAAATGAAGGAGTGAGTGGGTTGCAGTGTTTCATTTAATCATCTTTATTTTTATATTAGACTCCTGAATATGCTCCTTCATACACATAAATCAATTTGAGTTACAAAAGATATTGAGCACTGTCTACCCAAAACAATGACAAGAAGGGAGCCGGTGCAGGCAGCCCGTGCTCACGGCTGCAGTGCCGTTTCATTCAGGTTGCTCTCCTCGGCACATAAACCTTCTTTTATTTTTATCCACCGAGATCTGAGTGCCTGTATTTTGAAATCTCTGCTATAAAACCACATAGCAGCCACACAGGAATTAGAAAGCTGCTGTGTCTCAGAAAATAATTTTTGTCCACAGTGTTTACACAAATCAGAAATGAATGAAATTATTCAGCAGAGTTGAGAAGTCAGGACAAGACAGTGTAGTAAACCAAAACGGAGCAATAGCCAAAACCCTCCTGCAGCACATCCTCCCTTTATCTGATGCAAAGACAGAATGCTGCTTCTTCCTGGCACGAATTGCATCTCCAGAGGTTATACCCACACGTCAGAGAGTGCAGAAAGAAATACAGAACAAAACTGGAGGAGCCAATCGGCAAGATTTTGTTTTAAACTTAGAGCCCGAAGATCAAAAGGTCAACTTCAAAGTTTCCAGCTCTTCTTGTAGTAATGATAGGCTGAATTATGCCGCTCTTCTCCAGGGCTAGATTTGGAAATCATATACATTCTTTGTTATAATTTGACCTTGCAATGATCTGCCACAATAGGGATTAGGGTGTTGTCAGAAGATTATTCTGCACCTGTTTCCCTGACATTTGTCCGTCGCAGAGGAAGTGTAAATACTGGTGACATCTACCCGCAGCGACGCCTTGTCACTCCTGTTGAGATACAGCTGAAAAGCAAAGAGAAAGAAGAAGGGAAAAGGTAATGAAGAAATAAAAATAGAAGCAGAAATCGGAAACCAGTCTAACTTTCCCCCTGCCTACCACTCGTGCCAAGAAAGCAAACCAAAAAAAGATGCACAGGAAAAATCAGTACAAGTCAGCAAAGAGAAAAACGTGTTGGAAACATACACAGGGAGATGCAGGAACACTCAGGCATTTATACTAAAGTCATATTAAAAACTGTACCTCTCTCTAAATTATTAGGAAACCCTGGATAAAACGTGTCTGATATAAAGGTTTGCTCAGATTGAACTGACTGACAATATCCATGGGGAAAAAAAGGTGAAAAACAGGCTATTGCAGCTGGATGCTCTTACTGAAGTTAGACATTTCTTAGTAGAAGAGAAATACAACTACCTTGGAAAGAAAATTGAATAAAGTTAGAAAATGTCCTCTACAGAACAAGTGAAAGACTGGTATCACAAGCACTGAAAACAAAGCTTGAAGCAAGCTTGAAACCTCAGTTTTCAAGCGGTGTAAAGCTCTCCCTCTGGACCCTCTTAACTTTCATTAATCACCAATGGAATAAAAAGGCCTAATAATGTTATTACCTTTTACTATTTTTATTACCTGTATTTTCATACAGACAAGCTATTCCTGGCTCACAGTCCCATGATATTAAGTTCCCTCATCCCTTGGCTGTTGATGGGAAGTGGGAAACTAACTTTGCAGGGCTGTTATAAAAATCTCATTCTGTCTCAGTATCACTGATATATATACTGCCTTTGGTATGGATCACATCTGTAACTGTCAGAAAAGGAGCTTTCCTATGAAAAAAAAGTGGGTTTATTTACTCAACAACATAGTCTGCCACAAAAAAAATCTCTAGCTTAAAAATCTAAGGTGGACACGTTTCTTTCAAATAACCTCAAATGTTTTAATCCCATCTTACTTAACAGCAATACGAAAAGAAATAAATCTGAGTTTTGTAGCTACGTGACACCAAAATCTCATTGATTTCAGCTAGACCCTAAACACATCAGTGCCCCGAATTCCTGTTTCTATAAAGACAGGTTGAGATTTAATTTACAAAAACATATGCTATTTTTAAAATGTTCACCAGTTTTTCATCTTCATTCATTCTGATGCACATATTTAAACAGTTTCCAGTATTTCAGTTTTCTTGGCCAAGCAGAAATATTTATTATACTTGTTAAAGTTTATATTACCCTGTAGCAAAGCAATTTATCATTACTATACATGGGTGACTTTCCTGATTATTAAAATACTGTTAAAGTGAAAACTGTTCAGCTCACCACACTTCTCTCTAATTTATTCTTGTTGTTCGACTTCAGTTGGAATATAACTGCAAAATAATACATCCGATCTAGAAACTGAGACACAGGATGGATAATCAGAAAGGTGAGAAGCGTCCTCTTGACAAGGCTGAGCGTATCCTCGTATTTTGTACAGATATGGGCTAGGGTCCCAGACTGTCTTCGGGGCCACATGGCCATGAAAGGCTGATTTTGCCTCTGGACAGTAAATCTGCTTCAGAGTTTTATTAGTAGTGCCGTACCCTCTTGAACTGAGGGTGGCACGTGCTGAGAAATTCCCCGCAGGGAATCCACCTTCAGTAAATACACCCGATACAGACCTTTGCTACCTGCCCTCGCGCCCATCTGCTCGAATGACATTGCCTGACGAAAAGTTGGTCCTTGGGAAACTACACTGGTCTGATAGAGAAAAATACACATATAACTACTGAAGTGCTAAAATTACTGCAGGAAGCACCTCCTATGCTTTACCGAAGCCACCATTCTGTGAATCCTTACGAAGAAGCGTACATATTGCCATCTATATTGGTGTTCAATCTATTCCTCTGTCTGTATCTTAGGAAGTGTATAAATTTATTGAGGAAAAAGGTTTAGCACCGTTCATAGCAAATCACAGTGCTAACAGAACTACCTTGATAAGCAGCAGCGTCTGAAATACTCTGGAAGCCCATCAGGGATGCAGAAATACAAGCTTAAAAAAGTAGTTTCAGCAAAGTCAGGCTTAGATAAGACACACAATAGGAAGGCCAGCAAACAAGCAAAGGGATGAGTCTGGAAGACTACACTGGAGTCACTGGAGTTCAACTGGCGATGGACTACCTGAGGATCTGCTGCACCGTACCAGGCTCAAGCGACTGAAACGAGTTCCCAGGATCAGAGTTTGTATCATGTTCTCACAGGGAAACGGGGAAGGTGAACATCACCCATCCTGAGCTGGGCACAGCCAACAGAAAAGGCACGAAGGCATCTTTCTTAACTATCGCCACCTCACTTGATCTGACAGGTAATCACAGCCTGAAAATATTACTTCCAAAATCTTTTCTGATCCGAATGGAATGAGATTTGGGAACCGAGTCAACCTCTGCTCATGGCCCTGAGGACAAGAATGATGGACTTTCCGTCCCAGTCAAACCAGCTGGAATTTTATACTGTCCACGCCTATGCTATAGAAAACCTTCCATAACAAGTGTGCGTTATGGTTCGCAGTTAGAACTATGTGCAGCTTTTATTGTAAGAGCTGGTTCCTATCTACGTGCCTAGTAATTACAAATCCTGGCTTTTGCACAGTGTTGCTCATCAGAGACACTTTCAAAGTAAGTAAATATTATCCACATTTTACAAACATTTACTTTGGGGTATGAGCAAGCAAAACAATTTGCTCAAAGTTAGACTGGTTACTATGCAGGTGGGACAACCAGTATTAGTGAAACAGCAAAACAGTGAGAGAGCTGGGAACTGAGACCAAATTACCGCAGATCCAGCCTCCTGTCCACTGCACCACACGAGACCTGCACAGAAAAAAATGCCGAGATCAAGTACAGCCATAGCACGTGGCTAACACACAAGAAGACAGGACTGTCTGCATAGCCGGCTGCACGCTCAAGCCAGGTGTCTGCTCAGTCAGCTCCAAAATCTGCAGAGAAAAGAATCCAAAGCCTGTTATTAGCAAGCATGAAATGACGTCGCTATGCAATAAGTTGTGGGAGTTTTTTTCCCCTTGTCCCTGTTGGTTAAGGATAGGTTTATGTCCAGAAGCGTCATGGTCCAAAAAGCCTTGACCCCTCTTCTTGAGGATGTTGGGACTTTGTGGCGATATTTAGTTGTTCTGACAGTGTTTGGGGCCAGTTAGAAACAGCCCGTGGGAAAAGTTAAGCAGGGAGAGGGGAGCAAGCCGGGGTTGCTGTGCTTCTCATGGCTCCACTGCAAACACACTCCAACCATGAAGGGGGCTTGGAGGTGTTGTACCTGACCTGCCTTTATTTTTTTCCCCACTGAATCTGGAGGTTTTGGAGAAAGCAGAGACATTTTTAACAATCCTATGGGAGGGACTTCAAGTTCCAAGCATATAAAGAGGAAAAGTATATAAACGTTCTGCATCTTTTTTCAAATCCAATAAAAAATGTTTTGTTAAGGTTCAGATATTCCCATTGAATGCAATAGAAGTGGCGAATTTGTGTTGTTCTTTAAAATACCTCCCTTAAGTATCTTTTTACAGACTCTATGACTGTATTCTAGCTAGAATTTTGCATACCAGATTTCCAACTAGTAGTGATTACTTACGGCTGAACCGTCAGCTTCTGTATGCAAGGAACCGCGATGGCAATGCTCACAGAGAACAGCCCATAAAAGCTGCAATGGGTTCTGCTATAAGTTTGTTTTTTGGGGGGTTTTGTTTGTTTGTTTTAAGCATAATGCCTCCTTTGGTCTTTGTGAGAATCTTGTAAAATTGAAACATAACAAAATTCAAATGCTCACAAGCGGATAAGAGCACCGAGCTCATGTCTGTGCTTTTCATTCACTACCAGTTACATTTTTCTCTATCATTTGCTGTCGTTGTAGTGATAACACATAATTTTAGAGCTGTCATGAAATGAGATTTTCAACAAAACATTTATTTTTCAATCTGAATTCACCATGTTTTAGGTAATATTTCCGCATCCTTTTTTCTGAAACTGAAACTCAGGTCAAGTTGCACTGTTCTTTGCTGGCAACAAACAATTGCACCAATCAGAGTATATGCTTTACTTCTTAATGAGCTGATTTTTTTTTTCCATTTCTTCCTCTGCGTTATCTTAAAATGCAGAAGATGGTAATTTAGTTTGCTATACAGAAAAATCCCCTCCAGTAAAAAAATACATTCTTCTGAAGCTGTAGTGGCCAATAGCAAATAAAGTTCAGTTCTTTGGGTGATGTCAAAACAATGCCTGATAGTAACAAAGCCAGCTGCTTTGATTTATATTGCCTTCCTCTAGCAATACAAGCCAGCATTCTGCTTGCCCTTTTCACTGCAGTTGCACATTAAGCTGAATGCTTTAGAGATTTTCTACAACAACTCCCAGATCTCTTTCCTAATCAGTATTCGACACATCTTTCCTTTCAGCAGATGCGCTATTTTTTCCCTTTGTTCCAAGATTCATTGTTCTCCATTAACTCTAGTTGCCAGTTATTAGTCCAGATGCAGAAATGATCCAACGACCCCTTATGAGTCGATGTGTTTACACCCACCCACACGTCTGTGTGCCAGCATGCAATAGGCCCTTAGATCATCATATATTTAAATATATGCACCAAAACTATATGCTGTTTATGTGAGATTTATGATCTTTCCCAAATGTGCATATGATAATGAAATGCAATTTTGAACTGTTAAAAGTGAACCACCTTCAAAGATAGTTTCTGAAGACGTGCTCTTCTGGGCTTCAAGAATAACATAAAAATACATAGAAGGAGATCCTCAGCTGGTGAGAAATCTTGTTAGAATTAATGTTGCTCTGTTGATTTACACCAGGTAAGAGTGTGATCAATTAAATCTGTGCTGTGAACTATATAATTTTTTAATGAAAATTTAAATGTAATCAGGCTAGGCCACAATATTCATTTTGGAGAGAAAAAGGAGAAAAAAATTAAGTATGGAAACACTAGGAGAAACCATTCTTGAAATACAGACAAATTGGTAGGAAATGGAGTGTGTAATGCTTAAATATTCAAACTACTGATAATATAAACAGGTGGCAACCATATAATATAAAGTACATTAACTTGGAATTCTGTAGACACTTGGAAGATAGGAAAATAGGATTTCACATCGTATTAGTTCACTGGTCCATGAAATCCTATATCCTTCTTTCAACATTGGCTAGTAGATAATTCTTCAGTGGAAGACAATCCCGCCCCGCATAATGCATCTCAGAAATACAAAATGCTGTAAGACAGAAGAAGCAGGAAAATAATGGGCAAGGCAGTCATTGAAAAATTTGGAAAAAGCCAAAAATAGGAGCTCATAGCTTTAATAAAGAGAAAAGATTCATTGTCTTAAGACCAAGCTCAGCAGGGTATTGGACAGCTAGAAGTATGCAGTGCTTTCTACCCTCAGGTTACTGACTCAGCTCATCTCCCCTATCAACACTGCCTAAAATTTATGATCGCTGTGCCCTTTGTGAATAAAGATGTTTCCACTTCATAAAATCAATGGGTTTACTAGCATTCACTCCTTCCCCTTCTCCTACCAGGGGCAGCAAGCATGGCAACTCCATGAACCTCCCTTTGTGACAGTCCCTCCAAAACAGGACTGAGAATCGTTATTAGGGAAAGGATGGGAAGCTAATATCAAACTCGGTGAATACTGTCTTAGCTACCATACAAATAAGTTTGTGTTTAAGTAAAAATAAATTTTGTGGCATATTCTGACAGTTAATGCTTGTAGTTGTCAGCGGATTGTGAAAAAAAACCCGAACCAACAAACACCCTAAAAAATTCTGCAGTCTCGTTTTCAAACTAGAAATTCTACTGTTTACAACAGTTGGGATAGCCACAACCACCCACTGTGGCATTGTCTATGCTGGTGAGAGCAATACCCAGCTCAGAAGCCCTGGCCTCAGGTATCGGTAACATCCAAGCACAGACGAGTAGCAGCGTGTCTCAGCTAAATATTACCAAAGGTGATTATGGAGATAAGCAGGACCTAATGCAAATGGTCCTTAAATCAGCCCATCAACTAAAACCAGACCCAGAATCAGCGACTAGCTGCACAGAAAACTCTTGCAAAGTCACAGGTGCTGAACAACCCAAATCAAATGTTACCCATTAGAATAACTCTTTCCATCCCTCATTTCTAAAATCTTCCTATCCGTTTTCTGTCCTGAGCAGATTTCCTCTGTGCCAGCTCTCTCAGGGCACCGACAGCCCCTTTGCAAACATCTTTCCAGGCTAAGATGAATTACTCCGAGAGCAGCAGCCCCTGCTCCAGTAACCTAAGTGCCTTCCTAAGGTCCACCCCTTGGGGGACGTGCAAGCCAAGGAGAGGCAAAGGTAGAGATCTGAACCCTGCAAAGAATTAACACAAGCCTTTGCAAAATCCAGCAACTTGCTTCTACAAGAACCAGGAGGGAGGAGGATGAGGAGAAAGGAAAAGGAAGAAGGGGCTGATCGGGGGGGGCTATTGATATTAGCTGGGGACATTCTGCTTTCTAATGAACATTGAGTCAGGCCCACAAAGACATTTCTTTAGCGTTTTTCTCCCTTACTACCCGCTTTGAAGTAATTATATTTCAACTCCCTTGCAACTGTTAGACAGTAAAAGGCATAGCACTAGCAACAGTGCTAAACTAAGCTTAAAATGCGCGTAGGTGTAGGGGGTGAGCACGTGTCTCTGGAGACAAACACTGCTGGAGGGTAACCGAGAGCAAGGTCAATGATCGCAATGGTGGGAGAAGGCTGTATACCATATATACAAACGGAGTTACGTTACACCTGAATTCATGACTTCCAAGGGTTTTGCTTACTTCAGACTTTTCTGAAAATTTTTTCTTTTCTTAAAATGCTAATAACATTCTCAAACCTCCTAACCTTTCCTTATTTCTTCCCAATTGCCTGGGCTGCAGCTGTCACCTGAGACACCCCAGGCATTTCGCTTCTCTTCTCTTCCTCTCCTCTTGGCCTCCTTCCCACCTGGCAAGTGTGCTCAGTCATCACCCAGCTCAGTGAGAAGGGTCTGCCTCGTCTCCATACGTACTGGGAATCAAAACGTATAGGTCACAGCAGGAATCACTGACTCGCGATGCACACATGGGCTTGTCAGGAGGCGTCAGGGACGCGTCGATTCAGCTGCAAGTGAGCAACAGCACTCACCGACCCCGCGAAACCTCTCCTGATCTCTCAGGGGCTCTGTCGGCATTCAGAAATTCCCCTGAGCGGTGCAGTAATATTCCCTCTCCACGTCTGGTCCCAGACTTTTTTCTACTTCGCTTCTGTAAGAATGAAAAAACCTAAGATGTCTTTGAAGTTTAATACAGACATTTAATTGTCTCTGATCCTGGCTTGAGCTGTGCAGAAGAAGAAAATGAGGAACTCCATTTTGCGTGCTTTCAAAAGGTCTGGAGCAACCTGCTTGCTCTAATTCAGCCCAGGAAAGAAAAAATATGGATAAATACCTTCATATGTTACAAAGGCTTAAAGTTGCCTTTTAGTGCCATGGGACCATGTGGAAAGAGAACATATTGCAAGGCCGATCACATTAATCTCCAGAGCGGTGCTATAAGGGGCATGAGCAGAAACATTCAAATAATGCCATTTATTCCCATGAGTCTGGGACAGCCCACACCTAGTGCCCTGAGCACTGAGGTTACGGATGGGGCTGTGTTAGGTTATCCCAAACACCTGCGGATAAGCAGAGTGACGCTCCCCTCTCTTCATCACCTTTTAAAACGTGTTTACACCGAGAAGTAAGAGCGGAGCATGGTCAGAGGATGACAGAAAGGACTGCCCGTCCTCCAGCTGGGGCAGGTCCTGGCACAGGGCAGACGCCCCACCGCAGCACTGCCGCATCGCACCACCACCCTGCCCCATGCACAAGTTTAGTTTTCTCCCCTCTTCGAGACGTGACAGAAAGAAAACCCTCACAGCAAGTCAGGGGAAGAGTCTCGATAACCAACACAAAATTGTATCTTTGTAGGTGAACGGAAATGACACCATTTTCCTGCCAGATCTGGGTACGGATCCTATTAAACAGCACGGTCACTTCTTTCCTTTGTTCCCAAATGGTTATTTCACTAACAAACACCCATAAAATGACAATTTACAATGAAATGGTTTCAGAACTGTAAACCATTCTAAAAGCTGAATTCAGGCAGAAGCTAATGATGCAGTAGATTTACTAAGCCAGATCTAAGCTTAGGAGGGTGATTGGAAAAAATACACTGTCTGATACTTTTTTTTAATATACTTTGGATAACAGTACACAGAACAGCATCATTTAATATATTAAATGATCCATCTTGTCATGTTATGGCTTCATCTGATATGATCTATTACTTTACAGCATGCTATTATGTGTATAGAAAAAAACCCCTAGCTTGTAATAAATTACCACAGCATCTATTTACTTTGCAGTACCTATTCACTTTCACATTCAACCCATGCCAATGTAAGTCCATTTACAAAAACACAGGTCCATTTCCTAATCTTTGCGAGCTCTTCAGAAGCATGGACCGCAAGATCTTGTGATATCTCTCCTGGATAGCAAATGTTCAGTATATGAGCGCTAGACCTTCAGGCCTTACTGATGCACACTAGCATTAATAAGAGTCTTGATCCATCTTTGAAGATGATGAGAAAGCCAAATCCTACAGCTACCTAGAAAGGAACAAAATCCCTGGGAGATGGGAGATGCAGTCCTAATTCCTTCTTGTGTTTTGGAAAGTTCCTTCCATAATACTTGCTCTACTTTTGAAATATCTACTTGATAAAGAGCTCAAACCTAGATCCTACTTGTGGTCTTCGTGCCACTCTTATACCGTGATGTTGCCAAGGACAAATGGGTTTTCCAAGATGAATATTATTCTTTCACATGGCCTGAAGTTGTGTAGTGAAGGGCTTGATCCTGGGAATCACAGCTGGGCAGGCATAGTTTAAAGGAGATCTGGAGATGCTCTAAAAATGATAATCCCACAGAAATGCAATAATAGGGCAGGCAGCAAACACTTCCTAATTTGTGTAGCAACAAGCTGTTCTCCAGGTGCAAACATAAGCGTAGCTCCCGATCAAGATTAAAGATCAAGACTGCCTTTCTCAGACTGGAATTGCTAAACAACTTTCCCCCTCCCATTGCAAATGACATCTTTTGATATGTGTTATCACGTTTTTTCATACAAATTCCATTGAAACAGTAGAACAGCATAACAAAACACCAAATTATTCCTGCTAGATTCACCAACTAAAATTAAAGAGGTTTTTTCTACTTGGTCATAATTGTAATATTTCAGATTCCTTCTACAAAGAGCAGAATTTAATGGCTGTTATGGATTTTTCACCCCCTTAGAGAATTTCTGCAAAATTCAATTATTTTTGGAGACTGCTTGAGTTTATATCTCACAGTGATGATGAATTACCTATTGTACTGGCTGACTTAAAAACAATACACAAAAATCAATTTTTTGACAAAAGGAAAGACACAGAGAATCCAGGATTGGCACACACTGCCTTTGCCCAGAGTTTAAAAATGAGCTAATTTCAACCGCTTTGCCTTTTTAAACCACTTGCTGTAGCAGCATCTGATTACATTTCAACTGTTTAGGTTTCCTATAGAGATTGACTTTGCCAACAAGATGATTTGCCATCAAGAAATTGTAATTAACTTAATGAAC